>NC_080575.1:118542552-119792552 GCF_029962835.1 Magnolia sinica | reverse complement strand
CTGCATCATATGAGTCTTTCGGAGACACAGTGTGCATCGCAAATAAAACCCTAAGTATTGACACTGTTATCTCAGCCCTTTAAGGGAAGGCTATGAGAAAGTTAAACGGCGACATGGAGGCATCTTCCGATGCACTGATTACGAGGGGCAGAGATTCTGAGCGAGGTACAGGATCCTCAAGGCCTAGATCCAAATCCAAGGGCAAGGGCAAATGAAAATTAAAGTGTTAGAATTATGGGTTGTCTGGACACATGAAGAAGGATTGTAAAAATCCTAAAACGAAGAAAGAAAATTCAGCGACTTCTTCTAAGGAGACTAATGTGGTCACATCTGATGAAGAATCAAGTGGTGGTGATGTTCAGTCTATTTTCATGATTGGTCACTTATACGACAATCATAAAGACGAGTGGATACTTGACACAGGAGCATCTTATCACATGACTCATCATCGGAGTTGGTTTACCAGTTACAAGGAATGCGATGGTGAACAAGTTTTTATGGGCAATGACAATGCATGTAATGTTGTGGCTATTGGTACGGTTAGCATCAAGATGTTTGATTAGATGGATCGTACCTTGACTGACGTCAGGCATGTTCCTGACATGAAGAAAAGTCTGATTTTTCTCGGTGTACTCGAGGCTATATGGTGCAAGTTCACCGGTATTGATGGCGTCCTTAAAGTTTTAAAAGGGGCACTCGTGGTTATGAGAGTGCAGAGCACGGAAACCTTTACAGGTTGATTGGGAGCACTTCGGCAGGTGGAGCGGCAGCAGCTATTGTAGACTCCACGTCTCTACGTATGTGGCATGCTCGTCTGGACCACATGAGCGAGCGATGCCTGAAGGTACTTTCTGATCGATGCTTGATTCCAGCTTTTAAAAAATCTAATTTAAATATATGTGAGCATTGTATATATGGTAAACAATCTAGACCATCTTTTAAATCTGGAAAACATGTTTGTAAGGGAATGCTTGATTATGTGCACTTTAACGTATGGGGGGCCATCGCCAGAAGTTTCCATTGGGGCGTCATTATGGTTAGTTTCATTCATTGACGACTACTTCAGGAAAGTTTGGGTTTACTACATGAAACGTAAATTCGAAGTTTTCATCATATTCAAGCAATGGAAGACAATAGTGGAAAAACAGTTAGGGCGAAAAATAAAAGTTTTAAGGACTAACAATGGTGGAGAATTTACTTTCACTGAGTTTAATAATTATTGTAAGGATGAAGGGATCATCAGGCACAACACAGTGCGCCACACGCCCGAGCAAAACCGTGTGGCTGAGCGAATGAATCAGACTATCTTAGAGAAAGCTAGATGCATGTTAAGTAATGCTATATTGGGCAAGGACCTATGGACTGAGGCTGTTAATACGGCTTGTTATTTAGTGAACCGATCTCCTTCAACGGCAATTGAATGTAAAATTCCAGAGGAAGTATGAAGTGGTCAGAAAATCAACTACTCAAATTACGCATATTCGGTTGTGACGCTTACTCTTATGTACCGTCAGTGGAGAGAGATAAGCTAAACCATAAAGTCAAAAAGTACATCTTTGTTGGCTATGGCATTGGTGTGAAAGGTTACAAGTTATTCGACAAGGTCACACGCAAGGTCATTACTAACCGTGACATCAGATTCAATGAAAGCTCCCTATTTCGCAAGAATGATCAAAATGAGTAAGAGGAACCAGAAAGGGTGATCGTAAACGTCCAGATTGATACAGATAATACTCAGGCAGAGACAGATGTGAAGACAGAGATACATAGTCAGGTGGAGGAGCCACCTGTGAGAAGGAACCCACCGCGTGATCGTAGGTTACCGACAAGATATAAAGACGACTCTAATATTGCATATGCCCTCATTACAGATGAGGGAGACCCGTCTACTATTTAGGAAGCTCTTGATGAGCCTGATGCAGAAAAGTGGAAGGCAGCTATGGATAATGAGATGAACTCGTTGCACAAAAATCACACATGGGAGCTGGTGGAGCTTCCTGTGGGCCAAAAGGTAATCGGATGCAAGTGGTTATTCAAAAGGAAACAGGATAGATATAAAGCAAGGTTGATAGTGAAGGGTTATGCTCAGAGAGAAGGAATTGACTTCACAGAGATATTCGCACCAGTGGTTAAGCAGGTATCTATCAGATTTGTGTTGGCGTTGGTTGCCCAATATGATCTCGAGCTAGAACAGATGGATGTGAAGACTGCATTCTTGCATAGGGAATTGGAAGAGCAGATTTACATGAAGCAAACAGAGGGCTACGAAGTTAAAGAGGCAGAGAAAAATATTTGCAGGTTAATGAAGTTGTTGTATGGCCTAAAACAGTTGCTTAGGCAGTGATATAAAAAATTTGATTCTTTCATGATGAGTCAGAAATTTACGCGAAGTGAATACGATCATTGTGTCTATTACAAGACACTGAGTGATGAAAAGTTCGTCATCCTAGTATTGTATATTGATGATATGTTGATCGCCTATCATGATATGTCTGAAATCAACGTACTGAAGACTCAGTTATCAGGGATATTCGAGATGAAAGATCTGGGGGCTGCAAAGAGGGTTCTCGGCATAGATATTCATAAAGACAGGAAGAGGAGCAGACTTTGGTTATCACAGGCAGAATACCTTAAAAAAGTATTGATCAAGTATGGGATGGATCAGGTAAAGTCGGTGAACGTTCCCTACGCGGCTCACTGTTGAGCCTCAAATATTGCATAATTTTTCCCATTTATATCTTAGTTTTATGAACATAAATCATCTTAATATTCTATTTTACTCATATATGTATTGCAAGGTGAATTTAAGAGCTTGGATTGAAAAAGGTGTTAAAAAGTAAGAATTTGATGCTCAAAAATCACCAAGGCAAGAGATGGATCTTAGGAGATCAAGATTGATGAATTCACATGCCAAAGATCCAAGAAAACCAAGCGAGGAATGAAGAGAATCGAAGATTTGAAGTGAAGAATCCTGAAATTGTCCTAAAAAAGTGTATTCTGAAGCTGTGAAGTTTATTTTGGAAAACTGCGCAGCAGGAAGTCTATTTTAAACGAACTATGCAGCGAGAAGTCTATTTTGAGAAAATACGTATATTTGAGGCATTTTCTAGAGTTTTCAACTTTGTACGAAAATTGGAGTTCCCTACTTATAAATAGGGTCTCCTAAGGCATTCTAAAATATCATTAGAAGCATTCAAGAGCAATATTTAGGGTTTTTTAAAGAGTTTTTAGTTTTATTAAAGTTTTATAAGTTGTTTCTTTCCTTTTAAATCTTTTCTATTTGCAATTTTTCTTCTTTCTTTCTTGTTGCTTTTTATTTCTGCAATTTAATTATGTTTTTCTAAGTTCCCTCTAGCCCAAGCTAGAAGGGAAGTACATGGGTTTAATATTTCTTTAAGTTATGATGATTAATTGTTTTAATGATGAGAAGAATGGTGTATGCATGTTATCTGTTATTTAGGTTTTATTTTTTATCATTTTGTAAGATTCATATGTTTCCATCATATGAGATCCACATTGATGGCTAGGCTTACCCTAAATTAATTAGATTTCCTAGATAGGAGATGTTCTCAACCTGTAATATTTCTTTGATATTCATTATCCTATAGATATTGAATACTTAAAATCACTGGCGCTTGAGAATATATGTCAATGGTGCAAATCCATTATTTTCTAATCTTTTATATCATTTATTAAAATATTTAAAGTGTTTTATTTTCCGATTAGGCTGACCATAGTGCTCAGATCCTAGTTGTGTTATCTAAGTCATCATGATTTTGGAACATTAACCTATGTATGGAACTTTGAAGCTTGGGTGTTTTTTATTCAATTGAATTACATCCATTCAAAAATCCAAAAATCAAATCATCAGTTTAGTTTTTATTACTTAGTTTGTTTTGCATTTAATTTTTTCTCTTCTCGTAATTCATCTCCCTGTGGGATCGACCCTGTATTCATAGGATATTATTTATGAACCTCTGCACTTGGAGGCAAGCAATCAAGTTTTTGGCGCCGTTGCCGGGGAGAGACTGAGATAGATCAGATCTGTGCAAGATAGCTAAGGTAAGTTTTCTTCTAAACCCTCTAGATTTTCTATAGATTTTTTTTAATTATTTTAATTATTTTAATTTTAATTTCTCTTTCTTCTTTTCTTTTTCTTTGAAAATAAATTCAGTTGGGTCTTTCAAGCACTAACTATAACATAAGGTTGCCCTGCTTGGGATTTTATCACCCAAGTGCTATGGTTGTCCTATAGTTGCTGTTTGATCACAAAGATTATCCGCTGAATCTATTTTCCAGATTAGCATAGTTTAATTTCTCCATTAGTTTTACTTTTATTTATTTATTTATTTTATTTTTTATTTTTAACTTTTTGTGGACTGAACCCTCATGGTCGGCTCTGCCACCTGGGTTGTTGATTTATTTTGCTTTGTGGACTGAACCCTCATGGTCGGCTCTGCCACCTGGGTTGTTGATTTATTTTACTTTGTGGACTGAACCCTCATGGTTGGCCCTGTCACCTGGGTTGTTGATTTAAGTTTTTATTTTTATTTTAAGTATCATACTTGCTATTTGAATTAGTGGTATTTGTTGTGTGGTGTGGATGGTTTATGTCCTGTTGGAGTAGAGATCAAAACAATCGACTCTCCTCTGAAGGGGGACTAGTTCCAGGCCTTGATCATTCACTTAGAAGAGGCACTCAACATCACTTGGATTCCATGGCAGACCCAGTTGATAATCCAAATCCAAATCTGTCAGATCCAACTATAAATCAAAATAATCCTCCTCTTGAGGATGAAAATGAAGTTCATAGGAATGTGTTAAACCAACCACGGACTTTACGTGAACATTTACACCCTGAGAGATCAACTTTACCATCTTGCATAGTGTTCCTTGCTCACACAGGGAACATTGATTTTAAACCAAGTGTGATTCAATTAATTCCTAAATTTCATGGCTTAGATTCTGAAAGCCCCCACTTGCACCTCAAGGACTTTGAGGAAGTAATTGCAACGTTACAAGTAAACAATGGCAATAGGGATGTACTTAAGCTTAGGTTATTCTCATTTTCTCTAAAAGATCGGGCCAAAGTATGGCTCAACTCTCTAAGAACTAATACCATCACTTCATGGCAAGCCTTAAGTAGAGAGTTTTTGAAAAAGTTCTTTTCCGAGCACAAAATAAATGCACTAAAACAAGAAATCATGTCATTCTCCCAAAAGGGGAATGAACTATTTTTTCAAACTTGGGAGCGCTTCAAAGACATTCTAATTACTTGTCCACATCATGGTTATGAACCATGGCACGTGATTGATGCTTTCCGAAAGGAGCTCACCATGGATTCCCGTCAGTTCATAGAGATGATGTGTGGTGGAACCTTTCTTGACAAAGATCATAATGAGGCTTGGGATTTTCGAGATATGTTAGCAGAGAATACTCAAACATGGGATGTCTCTGCTAAATCAGACCAAACTAGACCCATTCCTAGAGAGAAAGCGGGAATATATGTCCTAAGAGAGGAAGACGACCTTAATGCAAAATTCGCTGCATTGGCTAGAAAGGTCGAAGCTTTGGAAATTAGGAAGGTTGATATGGTTAAAGCAAACACTTCCTCAGGTAATTTTTGTAGCATTTGTGGTGGTACAGACCATGACACAAAGGATTGTCCAATAATTTCAGTTGTACAAAATATCACGCATGAGCATGATCAAGCAAATGCTATAAATAATTACCAAAGGTCAGTTATGCAACCATTGGGAAACACATACAATCCAAATTGGCGTAACCATCTTAATCTTAGTTGGAGGAATGGACCACAAATTAATGTGCCCAATGCACCTCAAATGCCTCCACAAAATAACTTCTTTGGGGTACCTAACAATGCACCATATGTGCCCCCGCCAAAGCGATTATCTGTGGAGGATGCATTGACCATATTCATGAACTCTCAAGCTCAAATGAATCAATTTCTAATCCAATCAAATCAGGAATTAAAGACAGTTGTGACTAGGATTGAAACTCAACTAAATGCTAGGAAAAAAGGCACCCTTCCTTCTCAACCTGTGCCAAACCCTCGAAACACACATTTCATTGGAGACTCAAGAGTTACATCATGAACAAGCTAAGGCCATCATTACCTTGAGAAGTGAAAAAGAGGTCGATAACAAGATAATGCAATCGGTAGAAATACTAGAGGATGAGCCACTGTCTCAAGAAAATGATGAACCGGCTATGGTTCAAGAGCCGCAACAGCAAAAGGATAAAGAGACTAAGTCATATGAGCTTCCAGTTCCGTTCTCATCTAGACTTCGGAATCCAACTGTCTCCATGAAATATCAAGAGGTGTTGGATGTGCTCAAAAGGTTACTGTCAATATTCCTCTGCTTGATATCATTAGACAAATTCCATCATATACTATATATCTCAAGGACTTGTGCACTATAAAGAGAAAATTAAATGTGCACAAAAAGGCCTTCCTTACTGAGAAAGTGAGCGCTATCATTCAACAAAGGGTTGTACCCAAATACAAAGACCCAGGAAGTCCCACTATTCCTTGTATTATTGGGAATTTTCAAATTGAACATGCTTTGTTAGATTTGGGTGCAAGTGTCAACTTAGTACCTTATTCGGTTTACAAACAAATGGGGTTAGGCGAGCTTAAACCAACCACGATTACACTCCAACTCGCTGACCGCTCTATTAAGGTACCAAGGGGAATTTTAGAGGACGTGCTAGTCCAAGTGGAGAAATTCTACTTCCCCGTGGATTTTATTGTACTAGACACTGAACTATGTGTAAATGCTAGCGCTCAAGTTCCCATCATTTTAGGCCGCCCATTCTTAGCAACTTCAAATGCAATCATAAATTGCAGGAATGGAATGATGAACTTGTCTTTTGGTAACACGACTTTAGAGCTAAATATTTTCAATATATGTAAGCAGCCCATTGATAATAATGAGATCCATGAGTTGAATTTCATGGACTGCTTGATAGAAGAAGAGGAATTAGAACCTAGTCTGACTGAGGAATTGATTCAAGTCATTGGAGACTTGAAAAATTCTGATTTAGAAAAAGTGCTTGCTGAAATTTCTGATGATAATGAAAGCACTACCACCCAAGACATTGGTATGTACCAATGGAGACCACGCACTCAAATCCTATCTATCGAGGACTTGCGACCTCTGCCATCACCAACCAATGATCCAAAGCTTGATTTAAAACCACTACCAAATGAGCTTGAGTATGTATACTTAGGTGAAAATAAAACTTATCCTGTGGTGATCTCTTCATTTTTAGAGAAGGATCAAGAGATTAAATTGTTGAAAGTTTTAAGGGACCATAAAGGAGCCTTGGGCTGGACCATTTCTAACATCAAGGGTATAAGCCCTTCCATTTGCACCCATTGGATCCACCTCGATGATGACGCCAAACCAATTAGACAACCTCAAAGGCGTCTCAATCCAAACATGATGGAAGTTGTAAAAAATGAGGTGATCAAATTATTGGATGTGGGAATCATCTACCCAATATCCGATAGTGTTTGGGTGAGTCCAACTCAAGTAGTGCCAAAGAAATCTGAAATAACTATTGTGCAGAATTCTAATAATGAACTCATACCAACACGTGTCACCACTGGTTGGCGTGTTTGCATTGACTATAGAAAATTGAACCAAGTCACAAAGAAGGACCATTTCCCTCTACCATTCATTGATCAAGTTTTAGAGAGGGTAGCAGGTCACTCCTTTTATAGTTTTCTTGATGGATATTATGGATATAACCAAATAGAGATAGCCCTGGAAGACCAAGAGAAAACCACGTTCACTTGTCCATTTGGCACGTTTGCTTTCAAACGGATGTCATTTGGATTGTGTAACGCCCAAGCAACTTTCCAACGGTGTATGTTAAATATTTTTTCAAATATGGTTGGGAAGTTTCTTGAGGTTTTCATGGACGACTTCTCTGTATTTGGGAGTAGTCTTGAGGAATGCCTCAATAATTTATCTCTTGTTTTGTCTAGGTGTGAAGAGAAACACCTTGTCTTAAATTGGGAGAAATGTCATTTCATGGTTCAAAAGGGGATTGTTTTGGGCCATGTTATCTCTAAAAATGGAATCGAGGTAGATCGCTCAAAACTCGACATTATAGCTAATCTACCTATCCCCCGAACTGTTAGAGATATTAGATCACTTATAGGGCATGCTGATTTTTATAGAAGATTCATCAAGGACTTTAGTGCCATTACTATACCCTTGACTAATCTTCTTCAAAAGGATGTTCCATTTAAGTGGACAGATGAGTGTGCGAGTGCCTTTAATAAAATTAAATCATCCCTTACCACTGCACCTATCATGCGTCCACCAGATTGGACACTTCCGTTTGAACTAATGTGCGATGCAAGTGATTATGCCATAGGGGCTGTTTTGGGCCAAAGGAAAGATAAACGGCCCTACGTTATTCACTATGCGAGTAAAACTCTAAACTCGGCCCAAGTGAACTACTCAACAACTGAAAAAGAGTTACTTGCAGTAGTTTTTGCTTTGGATAAGTTTAGGTCCTACTTGTTGGGATCCAAAATGGTCATTTTCACGGACCACTCGGCTTTGAAATATTTATTATCTAAGAAGGATGTAAAGCCGAGACTTTTGAGATGGATCCTTCTACTTCAAGAATTTGACTTAGAGATAAAAGATAAGAAAGGAGTAGAAAACGTAGTGGCCGATCACCTTTCTAAATTGGTATTAGATGATTCCACTGAGGAGATACATATCCAGGACACTTTTCCTGATGAAAAATTATTTGCGATCTCCAAATTGCCTTGGTATGCGGATATAGTGAACTATCTTGTAACGGAAAAAATATCATATCATTGGAAGTTGTAAGATAGGAAGCGTTTTGAAACCGAGGTTAGGAACTTTTTCTGGGATGACCCGTATTTATATAAATATGGGACTGATCAAATTTTTAGACGTTGTGTCCCAGAGGATGAAATTCGACGTGTTATTTCTTTTTGTCACATGGAAGCATGTGGTGGCTATTTTTCTGCTAAGAAAACCACTGCAAAAATCCTGCAGTGTGGTTTTTATTGACCCACCATGTTTAAAGACACCCATGCTTTCTGTGTTGCTTGTGATAGATGTCAAAGGTTGGGAAGAGTGTCTTGGCGCAACATGATGCCTTTATCCCCAATTTTATAATTGGAGATTTTTTATTGTTGGGGTATTGATTTTATGGGTCCATTTCCATCTTCTTTTGGATTTCTTTATATATTGGTTGGTGTGGACTATGTTTCAAAGTGGATTGAGGCAGTTCCAAGTAGGACCAATGACAACAAAGTGGTCATACGATTCCTCAAGGAAAATATTTTTGTTAGATTTGGAACTCCAAAGGCCATCATTAGTGATGGCGGGTCTCACTTTTGCAATAGAACATTTAAGGCTTTGATGAAGAAATATGGCATCAAGCATAAAGTGAGCATCCCATACCACCCACAAACGAGTGGGCAAGCTGAGATTTCTAATCGGGAAATCAAACACATTTTAGAGAAAACTATAAGGCAAGATAAGAAGGATTGGTCCCTCAGACTATCCGACGCTTTATGGGCTTATAGGACTGCTTATAAGACCCCGATTGAAATGTCTCCATACAGATTGGTGTATGGGAAGGCTTACCACTTGCCTATGGAATTGGAACATAGAGCCTACTGGGCAATAAAGAAATTAAACTTTGATATGGATCAAGCAAGTAGACAAAGGAAATTAGAGTTAAATGAATTAGAGGAGTTGAGGAGAGACTCCTATGAAAATTCTAAAATCTGCAAAGAGAGGACCAAAGCTTTTCATGACAAAAATATCCTGAGGAAGAATTTTGAACCTCAGCAAAAGGTCCTATTGTACAATTCCCGTCTCCAGTTCTTTCCGGGAAAGTTAAGATCAAGATGGACAAGCTCCTTCATGGTGAAGAATGTTTATACTCATGGGGCTGTTGAAATTGAGAATCCACGTAATGGCAATGTGTATAAGGTTAATGGTCAGAGATTGAAGCCTTATGTGGAAAACTTTCATTTGGGAGAGGAGTCCGTCCCTCTTCATGAGCCAGAATATTCAGAATGATGCTCCTGGTCTGACAGAGCATTTGTGTAGGATTTGTATCATATTCAATTTTTTTAGTGTCACATAGCAGGTGAGTTTTTCATGGCAGGTACTATCCACCCTTTCTTTTATTTTTATTGTTCTCTGCATTACATTATCATTACATTGGGGATAATGTAGATTTTAGGTTGGGGGGTGTGGATAGTCATCCATGTGAAAGTTTTTTTTTTTTTTTTTGGGGTTTCAGTTTATTTTATTATTATTTTTATTATTTTTAGGTTTCAGTTAGGTTTAAGTTTATTTATTTTTTTATTTATTTTTATTTTTTTAGGTTTATGAAAAAAATAAATAAATAAATAAATAAATAAAAATTCAACATTTTCAAAATAATATTTTTATACAAGAATGTGAACATGATATTATGCGAATTCCAAAGGCAAAGTTAATATTTAGTCTAGGTTGATAGTAGTCCGAATTCTGACAACTGAAAATTATAAACTTGAGTTCAATTATCTAATCACTAGTTTACAGTGAGTTGTAATTTGATGTACTGAATTCACAATACACCCTAGCTAACTAAGTGAGGAATATGATATGTGAACTAGAATAATAACTTTTGATTCAAACAAGGTTGAATGAACTAGTGCCATTGATATATGTTTAAAAGAGAGAATATTAAAGGAAAAAAAAAGAGTGATAGAAAAAAGAAATTTTTATTATAGAGCATGAATGCAATGACCATAACAATCGAGTCAGTAATCCGGAGTAAGAATACCTAAGTATCCATTACTGTTACCATTACAAGTACAATACCTTAAGTTATGAAGCAAACCCGATGGGAATCTTCATCTAAGGGTGGTCTATAATAATGAGGATATGATGATAAAAGAAGAAATGTCATAAAAAAATGAGATAACTAGAGATTTCATATTCTTGGGATGATTGAAAGGAGTTAGGATAGGGAACATGCATATTTCTCAAAGTTAGACTAGTGTCACGAAGCACCTAAGGATATTGGGTTATAACTATTCTAAATTTTGATTAGGTCTCTGAACTCAAGGATATAATGGATTAAAAAATTAAGATTCTAACTAACTTCATATCTAGGGTAAGTATTGTTTTGTTTTGGAATTCATATGATGAATGGAGGCATAATTGTATAAATTTTATAGTGTTGAAATATTTTTCTTATTTTCAATGTTTGTGGGTAACATTTCTGGAAACCCTCACGAGACTATAACTCGTCCACTACAGGAAACCTAGGGGTTTAAAGGCTTGTTGCATATGCTAAATGCAATCGAGATTACTTGCGAAAGTGGTGTAGTTAGAATTTGGTTTTCATTTTAATTTTGTTTCTAGAATTATTTTTTATTCTTATTTTTATTTTTCTTCGCTTATTTTGCTCGGGAGTATCAAAATGCTAGTTGGGGGGTGTATTGAGCCTCAAATATTGCATAATTTTTCCTATTTATATCTTGGTTTTATGAACATAAATCATCTTAATATTCTATTTTACTCATATATGTATTGCAAGGTGAATTTAAGAGCTTGGATTAAAAAATGTGTTAAAAAGTAAGAATTTGATGCTCAAAAATCACCAAGGCAAGAGATGGATCTTAGGAGATCAAGATTGAAGAATTCACATGCCAAAGATCCAAGAAAACCAAGCGAGGAATGAAGAGAATCGAAGATTTGAAGTGAAGAATCCTGAAATTGTCCTAAAAAAGTGTATTCTGAAGCTGTGAAGTTTATTTTGGAAAACTGCGCAGCAGGAAGTCTATTTTAAACGAACTATGCAGCGAGAAGTCTATTTTGGAAAAATACGTATATTTGAGGCGTTTTCTAGGGTTTTCAACTTTGTACGAAAATTGGAGTTCCTTACTTATAAATAGGGCCTCCTAAGGCATTCTAAAATATCATTAGAAGCATTCAAGAGCAATATTTAGGATTTTTTAAAGAGTTTTTAGTTTTATTAAAGTTTTATAAGTTGTTTCTTTCCTTTTAAATCTTTTCTATTTGTAATTTTTCTTCTTTCTTTCTTGTTGCTTTTTATTTCTGCAATTTAATTATGTTTTTCTAAGTTCCCTCTAGCCCAAGCTAGAAGGGAAACACATGGGTTTAATATTTCTTTAAGTTATGATGATTAATTGTTTTAATGATGAGAAGAATGGTGTATGCATGTTATCTGTTATTTAGGTTTTGTTTTTTTATCTTTTTGTAAGATCCATATGTTTCCATCATATGAGATCCATATTGATGGATAGGCTTACCCTAAATTAATCAGATTTCCTAGATAGGAGATGTTCTCAACCTGTTATATTTCTTTGATATTCATTATCCTATAGATATTGAATACTTAAAATCACTGGCGCTTGAGAATATATGTCAATGGTGTAAATCTATTATTTTCTAATCTTTTATATCATTTATTAAAATATTTAAAGTGTTTTATTTTCCGATTAGGCTGACCATAGTGCTCAGATCCTAGTTGTGTTATCTAAGTCATCATGATTTTGGAACATTAACCTATGTGTGGAACTTTGAAGCTTGGTTGTTTTTTATTCAATTGAATTACATCCATTCAAAAATTCAAAAATCAAATTATCAGTTTAGTTTTTATTACTTAGTTTGTTTTGCATTTGATTTTTTCCCTTCTCGCAATTCATCTCCTTGTGGGATCGACCCTGTATTCACAGGATATTACTTATGAACCTCTACACTTGGAGGCAAGCAATCACTCACTTCAAGCTTTCCTTAGAACAATGTCCTAAATCTAATGATGAAAAGTATGTTATGTCTCATATGCCCTATTCGAATGCGGTTGGCAGTTTAATGTATGCCATAGTCTGTACGAGACCGGATATTTCACAGGCTGTCGGTGTTGTAAGCAGATATATGTTAAACCCTGGTAAGCAATATTGGGAAGCGGTGAAATAACTACTTCAATACATTCGAGGTACGAAAGACTACATCTTGACTTTTGAAAAGATATGAACAAAGTTAGTAGGGTATGTGGATTCTGATTACGCAAGCAGTATATATTTCAGGATACTCGTTTGTACTAGCGGGTGGAGCAATCAGTTGGATGTCGAAGCTTCAGTCCGTGGTGGCTCTTTCCACGACCAAAGCAGAATATATGGCAGTGATGAAAGCTTTTAAAGAAGGTATTTGGCTCAGAGACATGATAAATCAGTTGGGACTTCAGCAAGAGGCCGTGCCGGTTAACTGTGATAGTGAGAGCGCTATCAATTTGGCTAAAAATTCTGTTTATCACTTACGTACTAAACACATTGATATTTGTCATCACTTTATCCGACAGGTACTTGAGGAAGGAGGTGTCACACTAGAAAAGATTCACACCAGTGTGAATCCAGCAGACATGCTCACCAAAGTCATTCCTACAAAGAAGTTCAAGTTCTGTGCAACTTCTCTAGGCTTGATGATGGCGTAAAAGAAGGACGGAGTGTGTACGAGAAGCATTAATTGAAGCTATGATGTGATGAAGAGATAAGAGAAGATATGAAGGAGCTACACGGTTGAAGGTTGAAGACTTGGTGAAGATTATTGTCAGAAAAGTCTTCATCGCCTTCGACTGGTCGTAGGGATTGCTCGACCGGTCGTAGGGGTCATCTCGACCAGTCGTGGCCCGCTCGACTCAAAGTCCAGCGAGCTCACCTTTTGGTGTCTGGGCCGCTCGACCGGTCGTGGGGGTCCCTCAACTGGTCATGGACTCGGCTCGACTAGTCGTGGTTACGCAGATTCGTTTCCGGATTTGATGCGGACTGCGGAAATTTGAGTCGGTGCGAAAGGGGAAGTTGCCTAAACTATAAATAGGTGTCCCTAGGGCTTTTCGAGGACATGAAAAATTATTCTAAAGCATTCTAAAGGGGTCTATGGTTATCAAAGGGTGTAGTAAGGGTGAGATTGGAGGTTGTTCGAATCAGTTAAGTTCTCTCTCTTGTAATTTTGTCTCTTTGTGCTGTGGTTTTCTCCCGCAAGGATTTTCCACGTTAAATCTTTGCGTTCTTCTGTGATTGTTTGTTACTATTGAATTGCTATCCTAGATCTAGATCTGTGTGATTCCGCAACACAAATTCCCAACAATCTCAGCCGTTTGAAATTTTGGCTCTTTTGCTTTGAAAATAGACAGTCCTTTTAACCATGGTGTCAGCAAGGGTTAAAGTATTTTATTTAAAAAGGTTTTTTCTGGCATCTACATTCCAAGGGAAGATCTTTCACATAAACGGTTTTGATCGTTGAAAAGAATACAATTCCAATGAAAAGAGTGCTGACTCATCATATTATAATACATTCTGATGTATTGAAGCAAATCTCAAATGACCCGATCGGCGTGATCTGAGGGTGTATGATTCTGATATCACTTACCCGAGCAAACGTGGCAGGGGACCATAGGATGCCAACTTCATGCAACCGGAAGTCAGGTGGGACCCACCGTGATGCTAGTGAGAAATCCACCGTCTATTCATTTTTCAAGATCATGTCAAGATGTGCCAAAAGATAGACACATCCAAGACTTAAGCGGGTGTACCACGAGAAAAAAGTAGATCGGGAAATGCCTGGGGTTCAAATCTCCCTAGGTCGACCATGATATTCATATACCATTTGTTGATGCGGAAATCTAGTTCACACTTTTGTTGGACCACTGGACTCAAACACCTGTACACGAAAAAACATAAAGGAGATCTTGACTATGGCAACGACCCTCCAATGCCAAAGTTAAACTAAGAATCTGGGTCAAGTTGGGTGGACCGGCTTTCTAGGGTGAGATTGTGCATACCTCTTAGTGTAGATGAATCCCCTATTTATATTGTAGGGGGGACATTATAGGGGTTAAAAATGGTTCTCGATCATAAGTGCAATCTTTGCACATATCTTTCGACTGTTACATGAAATTTATGGGGATGATAAGTGCTGAAATGGTCTGCTCTAAAATCATGCCACATGCGGTCGAGGCCGAGCTGAGCCAAGCCCCCTGGTTAGTCGGGCGGACTTCCGTGGTGGGCTCAACGTGGATACCTGAGCTGACCATCGTTAGTCGGCTGGGCGGTCCCTTGGTCTATTCATGTAAGGGTGCGGGTGATAGGCTCATCCCCTAAATGGGATTCGTTGTTCTGGATTACCATTCCCATGACTTCGTTAGAGCGATTGGTCTTCCGATCATCTATTGGGCCCGAGTCGAGCTGGTTGCGTAGGTTGGAGCATCCCTTAGGGACCAAACAAGCTTGACAGGAGCTTAGAGACATGACACTGCGGCATCAATCCGGGAGTCCAGTACTCGTTGTGTATTGAATCAATCCAGGGTAGGATCGTTCAGAAACCCTCTAGTCATGATCAATCCTAATTTCGCATTTTAACCTTGAGCCAGGAAGCGTGTGTTCGCAGCTGACCTCATAAGTGGTCGGACCATTTCTTCTTGTAACACCATCCATACCATTAATAAGGTCATCTTTACTGAGATGAATAGAAAACATAAAAATATTAGCCTGATCCCAAACTTTAGTGGCCTCACTAACGTCTCAACGGTGGACGCCCAATTCTCATTGTTTCTTATGGTATAACTCACTTTAATTTACGATCCGCCTCATTTTTAGTTCCATGTCTTAACTTGATAGGAAAAACGGATGAACAACTGTGTGCGTGTCACGCCCCGAAATTCGGAACCCGAGTTGGCCAGGCCCGAACTCGAATTTCAGGACTGTGAGTCGACTTTAAATAAAATATATGACACAACCCACATTATTTACATGCATTTTCAAGACAATCAGAGCAACTAAAAGAATATTAATCATTAATATTGTCCACTATTCAATCCTTGAATCTTTAGTTACATTGATATTCAAAAATAAATAATAATAACATACATTGAATTTTAAGAATTTTTTAAATAAATAAAAAGAAAAGTCTTCAATTTTTCCCAATTGACTTTTCATAGACAGACCCTACAAAACGATCTATAAGGGTGTGAGCGCGACGGCTCGTAGGGTCACATCATTCCTAAAATTGAAAATTCTACTTTAATACCAATACAACTCAATAAAATAAATAGGATTAATTACGAGTATTGACTTGACATTTTACATGACAATAATAAGTCATCTAAAATCCTTTTTGGTTCAATCCAGGGCAGAGCACCCGTGTGTGTTGATCCTTTTAGGGAATGACCCTCTGCAGAGCACCGGTGTTGATCCTTTTAGGGAATGACCCTCGGCAGAGCACCTGGTAAATAAACTTTTAGGGTAAATACCTAGGGCAGAGCACCCGTGTATGTTGATCGTTTTAGGGAATTGCCCAGGGCAGAGCACCCGTGCCGATTCTTTCGAGTATGACCCTGATCAGAGCACCCGTACTGTGTTGATCCTTTCGGGAATGACCCTGGGCAGAGCACCCGTATCAAAATAACATAATAGTCCTTTCAGGACAGAACACGCATAATATAATTAAAAGCATTTAACAATAATCAAATGAATTTATTTCACATATTAGAAATCAAATAAATGCATTCTATATCATGTAAAATCAAAATTAAATGTCTTAAATCAGCAATACAAAATAAATAAATAATGAGATGAAAGTTTATAATAATGTAGTATTTTCAATCGGAAAAATCACCTACCTGATTTAGTGTGACATATCCCATGTATGGCTGGATTAGGCGAGAAGATCTAAGATCAATACAAATGCGGTCTATTCGGCCCAGATGAGTTCTGATTTGAATCTGAAATAGTGCTTCATGTAGATCATGTGGTGGCTACTTGACAAAGGAGATGCCGCGGTCTTCAATGACGGATTCTTGTATAAGATAGATCTCAATGTGCCCTTTGTTCTAGATGGCTCAGATGAGTCCCACGGGGCTGAAGGAAGGTAGATTTTGAAGCTTCAATGAACTTGGTTAGTGGATATTATGGTTGGAAGCTTGCAGATGTCGCACATCTCTCGTCAAGTGTGAAGAAGAGTTGGCATTATTTTCGGTTGAAGTCTGATGCTGGAGCTAATGGTGGGTTGATGGCCAAAGATGGGTTTAGGTTTACAGTTGTATTACGGAGAAGAAGGAGAGGAGAGAGAAAATTGGGAAGTGGGATTGGTTTTAGGTGACGTGCGTGTCACTTTTGTTTTGTTTATATATATATATATATATATATATATATATATATATATATATATATTTGAAAAAAATACGATAGGCCCCACTCATAATGTTTATGAAAAATCCACTCCGTCCCTTTATTTTTCCAAATCAAGTTAGGGCATTAGCCCAAAAATGAGGCCGATCCAAAGTTCAAGTGAGCTATACCAAAGGATATAGTGGAACCCACCGTTAAAAAGAATGGGGTGTTACAGTGCGCCTACCATCCCTTGAAGTTCCTGACAAAATGCTTTCCTACAAAATCCGCGTCCCCATCTAACCCAATTCCCCAAAACAGACGAGCCTGTCACTCAACTCAATCCTCGTGGAGGCGTTGTCGCACTCGGCCAAACGTTATGTTACGGAGATCCAAGCGCTTAATCTGCTGGCCCTTGAAAATCAGGTCAGTCCGCTCATCAGGTGGGCCGCACGTATATGAAATAGTGGTCGTTTAAACAAATTATCAATGGCTCATATCAGTTATACTTGTGTGGCTCAGTTCACTAGTACCACCTATTTTTCAATCTAAAACACGTGCAAAGTACAACCCACCTGATAAACAGTCCTATCTCTTCGTACGAGTCAAATTGTCGTGTGTGTGAAAGAAATATTAGAATCAGGAAACGTAATCCCGCGAGTAAGGTCCTAAGTCGTGAAAACTGTCAATTTTAGAGAAATTCTGCCGTTGAAACTGAAAGGAAGGCCAATTATCCCATATAGGCGGTAAAATTGGAATGTGGGAAGCCGGCTCTCTAACATACACATGGCAGCACGATGAATCAATTGGAACCATCCATCTAACGGGTACCAATAAAAGATGCACCTACCAGAAGCCGAAGCGATCATTTATCGAGATTGTTTGCCTATTAACCATCACTTTAGAGGAGACTGAGTGGACGGCTTGGATGATCCAATCGATGTTTTATCCAGTATCATCTTTCCAACCATATCAAGGCCTGGGGCGGCTCAACATTTCTGGGGGCTTAAAGCAAGTCATAAAAATGAGGCTTTTTAGTTTTAAAAATAAAAAATTTAATAAATTCAAAATTAAATCATAAATTTGCTTCTTGCTTTTTTAGATGCAAAATTACTAATTAAATTTTTGTATTCAAGTTTACCCAATAAATCAGTTTTGATAGATAAAATTGCTAAACCGTTTAATATATCTTGAGACATAATTGTTTGTAAATATTTTTTTATAATATTTAGTTTTGAATTTTTTTTTTTCTGCATATGTTGATTTGCCGATTATTTGAGAAGTTGTTTTGCAGATATTGTTTAGTAAAAAAGTAATAAATACTTTGAAATTGAGAAGCTGCTTTGCTTAGTAAAAAAATCGGTAGCGTTATGCGATTGTTTTGCTGTTTAGCAAAAAGAACAATCCACTATTAATAATCTAATTAGACATTGGTGTGTCACTGTACCGTTAGAAAAATGAAGTTAGAATTTAATTTAGAAAAATGACGTTAAAATTTAAATTTTTGAGAACTTAATTAGCAATAAAGTAAGTAGTTGTGGTCTTAGGGTTTGGGAGAAGAGTTTATTGGGAATGATGCTATTATTTTGAAAAGAGATAATAGAGTTAGACTGTTATTATTGATAGTGCTAGTTTTTAGGATTTGTTTTTTATTTTCAATTTTAAATTTGTAAACTAATTTTTAGATATTCCTATTTTGTAGGACCTTTCAATAAATTTTCTTTAAAAAGTTTTAGACTTTTTTTTTTTCTTTTTAATTTAAATTTTGCTATAATATGGAACCTTCATAATTAAGAAATTTTAATTTTCCTATAATATAAGGCCTTAGGGAGCCTTAGGCGATTGCCTCACCTGCCTACCCCTTAGAGCCGCCCCTGATCAAGGGCCACCAGTTGGACAGTTTGGTTCGGGCCTTCCCTTGCCGCTCGTTGAATGTAGCCACAGCTCTGTCATATTTCACATGACATATAGATATAGGATAATCTCCGCGGAGAATGTCGTAGCAAAATTTTGTACTGGAAAGAAAGTGAAAGCTGACGCCTCTTTCAGCAACCTCGTTTAATATTAGTAAAGAAGCTTGATTTGCACCAGCTAGATGTGGACTCTACGGTAAAACATACATGAGTTTCCAGAAGTATATGGAGCGGCTTCACTCAAGATGGTTCGGCCCTTACTGTGGGGCCCACCTTGATGTATCAATTTTATATCCCCATTCTCCATTTGTTTTGCTGGATCATTTCAAGTCCTGAGATAAAAAATGAGGCGTATCCAATTCTCAACCAGACGAGACCATAAAAAACAGTGGTGGGCTACCATTAAAAACTTACTAATGGGTCAGACTCTGGTGGTAGACTCACAAGAGTTTCACCATGAGTGGGTTGAATAACCATTGTGGTGTAAGTGTGTGTAAAATAATAAAAATAAAAAATAAAAAATCAGCCTGAACGAAACTCGAGTGAGCCATAAGAACTAACGGGTTTGAAAAGCAAATTTACATTGTTCTCATCATGGGTTCCATACAAAATTTTTATACGGATTATATTCTTTGAGTAGGGTTCAAATGAGCGATCCAACCTGATGATCAAAGGAGTAGATTTTATGAATACAATATCGTAGGCCCGACGTAGCATGGGCGTAAAACAAGGTGTTACCCGGGTAACAACCTTAATGTGTGTTACCCTTACCGTGGGGCCCACCTTGAAGATGTGTTCGTATATCTCTGCCGTCTATCTGTTTCTCCAGCCCGTTTTAGTATGTGGTCTTAAAATTTTAGCAGATTCAAATCTGAAAAAGTGGCGATTGAGTGACTCACCATTACAAATTCTAAAGGGCCTATTATAATGTCGAGAAGACCTTGATGAAGGGAAAATACATATATCAGCTTGATCTAAAACTTTTATGGCCCATAAATTTTTTTTAATGATCATTCATCACTGTTTCTAGCTGTATGGTCTACGTTAGATTTGAATCTTCTTAAGGTTTGGAATCACGAACTAAAATTAGATGAAAAAATAGATGGACGGAATGGATATACTACAAATACATCATGGTAGGCCCGCACGGTTGGGGTAACACCCATGAGGTGCTACTCGGGTAATACCTAATCCGTCCCCATGTGTAGTAGACGATTCCGGTTCACGTCCATTTGTCCGGCTTCCAAACTATGCCTAAAGATGATCAGATGGTTGTGATTGTTCCACGTGTATTCCTATGGGAAGAACGATCTGGATCTATAGCATCTTTGACATGTGTACGAATATAGATGATGCTATAGATCCATGTTTGTGATTGTTCCACGTATATTCTTCCCATGGGAAGAACGATCTGGATCTACATCATCTTTGACATGTATACGGCTGTAGATGATGCTACAGATTCAGGGGTATTTTTGTTATTGCGATGAGAAACTGGGGATAAACGTGGTAAATGCGAGCGAGGTTTGTTCAAACATTCTTTTACTGCTCTCTCTCTCTCTCTCTCTCTCCCCGAGCCGGATGCTTATTAAATTCACTCATTGTCTGCTGACGTGGAAATGATTAAAGTGCAAAAATGATGAGTTTGGTCTGGAAAGTGCTTTGAAGTTCGGAAATGGATTGGCTACTGACCCTGCCACTAGCCAATGGGCAGCAGTCGGTGCTCTGTGGGCCAACCATGATGTATGTGTTTCATCCATTCTGTCCACCCATTCTTTCAAATAATTTTATGATATTAGCCAAAAAATGATGCTGATCCAAATCTCAAATGGACCTCACAGTGTTGATTGAACACCCACCATTAAAAACTCTTTGGGGCCATAAAAGTTTTGGATCAAGCGGATATATTTTTCTTCCCTTCATCCAAGTCAGTATCACCTAATCAACAGGTTATATGTCAAATAAATATTATAGTGGGCCCTAGGAGGTTTTTAATAGTGGACATTCAGTCACTGTTGTTTTCCCATGGTGTGGTCCACTAAGATTTATATCTATCTCAAATTTGGAATCAAGCCCTAAAATTATCTTTCAAAATGGATG
Organism: Magnolia sinica; assembly: GCF_029962835.1. Classification (NCBI taxonomy): domain Eukaryota; kingdom Viridiplantae; phylum Streptophyta; class Magnoliopsida; order Magnoliales; family Magnoliaceae; genus Magnolia; species Magnolia sinica. The sequence continues at coordinate 119,771,330 of NC_080575.1, read as the reverse complement.
GACGGCATGGATAAAACACATACATCGCGATGGGTCCTCATAGGACCGACCACTAGCCAGCTGGTGGCAGCGTCACCAGCCAAACCGTGTCCAATTCATACATAGCACGTGGCATATACTTACGCCAATCGAGATGGACGCACATTCACTGTATCGGATCGGTGGTTCGTGTCTGTGGGGCCCACCTTAATGTATGTGTTTTATATCCACGCAGTCCATTCATTTTTTTCAGCTCATTTTATGGCACGAGCCCAAAAACGAAGCAGATCCAAGTCTCATGAGGACCACACCACAGGAAAAAATGGTGATTGAACGTCCACTGTTTAAAACTTCTTCGGTGTACAAAACTTTCGGATCCAGCTGATATATTTTTCGGGATGGATCTAGCTGATATTTTTCTTTCGTTCATGTCCGTGTAACTTTATCAATACGTTAGATGACAAATAAACATTACAGTGGGCCCTAATAATTTTTTAATGGTGAGCCATTAATCATCACTCTTTCCTGCTGTGTGGTTCACCTGATATTTGGATCTGCTATATTTTTGGGTTTACGCCTTAAAATGAGCTGAAAAAAAAATCAATATACAGCGTGGATATTTTAACACAAACATCACGGGTGGCCTCACAGTCACGTATCCACCAATCCATGTCCAATCAAGATCCGTTATCCCGTGGGTCCCTTGTACAGGCAGACACAGCTAGATCTTCACATAGATGGAAAATGCCATATGCTGCTTACGGCCATTAAATGGTAGTTGGAAGTTACTGGAATCTACAGTCAAATCAGAATGATTATAGCCATTGATTGATGGCCAAAAAAATAAAAAAGATGATCCAGTTCATTTTTGCCAAAAAAGAAAGAAAGTTCAATTACAGGACAGCACCATCCAACATCTATTGTTTTGGACTTTATGATTCCTCTTGCCTTTGAAGAATTGCTTTGACATGAATCCTAATGATCCAACCAACGCCCAATAAAATGGACTCTGTAAACTTGATGACAAGAGTTCTATACATAGTCTTAGACCATCTGTTTTCTGACCCTATCCCATTATTATAAATCAAAAGTCGGCCCACATGAATTTGCATTGTTCATCTTATGGGCCCATAATTATGGATTAGCAGATAGAATGATTATAGCTATTTCTCAGATCTTTGGGATCCATCAGAGAAAGTTTTTATTTCTTCACAGAGAAGAAGGGAAAAGAATTTAATCTTGAAGTACTACCAAATGCAAGATTTGATGGGAGGATATAAAACCATTCGTATGCATGCCATCACCATGGATGTATTCTTTCACCTCTAGATAGGCAAAGGACAGACGAACCTGAATGTCATTTTCTTGCAAACAAATGAATGGTTAAAAATGAATAATCCAATAAGGTATTGACACGTGAGGATATTTAAATCATTATCACATCCCATTTAAGGTGGGGCCCATGATTTTGGAAGGCTGTATTTGAGGTTCATGTGAGTCAAATTTTAAGTGGGCAGTGTGAAATGTGAATACACTGGATGGTCATATTCCTTGGAGAAAATTATCACTGTAGACGCCACCTTTTATCCAGCTTCTTTTATCGATAGCCCAAAACTTATCTTCTCAACTTAGACCTTTCATGTACGGACAAAGTATTTGAGGACGAAAATACCCCTACTTTTGGCTGAAAAGCAGGGGTATTTTCGTCCTCAAATACTCTGTCCGTACGTGAAAGGTCTAAGTTGGGAAGGTAACTTTTGGATTTTTCAAAAGAGATGCCGGATAAAAGGTGGCATTTACAGTGATAATTTTCTCTATTCCGTGATTCTCGCCTCTATTTTTAAGTGTCCATAACCATTCGACAGCACTAGCAAGTCTCCTTTGATAGTTAACCACGCATTTCCCGATGGTTGCACTCATCTAGAACACCAAATAGCCGGGCAGATTGCTAATGTAGTATTCTTCTAAAATTGCAAAAATCAAGCCGTTTTAATTATTCGATTGATAGCTATTAGATGGATGGTTAAAAGTAAAACAGATAATGGACCAAATTCCAAGGGACTAATCAGATGGTAACCATCATCTTATTAGAACTGATTCCAGGATTTGGATGGACTGGTTTCCTGTAGAACCTCGCCACGTACAGTATTGAAGTATCATCATTATTTTTCGTGGTGGTGAACTAGCTTTTAGAATATGAGTCGGTCCATCGCAATGGCGCGATACACAGCTTTTGCTTCATTTCGACTTCACGTGGCTATAGGTCATCGATTTCTACTGAACGAAAACTACACTCATGGGGATGATCTTAGCTGTCCATTTAGGGATCCTTTTCCTTCGAAAATCCTCAAACGTTTCCTATCAATATATTCTTTTGCCGGTCACAAGATTGAGAGTATGCGAAGCAATTTTTCTGCGATGTGCGGTGTGAACAATGTCCTATGAATTATGGATGATGTGGATTAAAATATCGTAAATCCACGTGTCTGTCTATGAATCCGCAACTAGCCATGGTAGGATAATCGCGTTGAACCACGGGTTGCCATCTTTTTTTTTTAATTTTTAACCCAACCCTTTCAAACGACACGACTTCATCAGAGTAGACCACTGACTTGTGTTACATGCCCTACTCTGGTACGTCTGATCGATCCAAATGATGAATTCCCGGTTCTTCAATTTTCTTTGAGAAAAAACCTGGAATTTTTTATCTGCCTTTCCTGGCTCCTTCATGATTGTTGAAAAATGTTTCACAAATAATATTCAAAATTGAAAAAAAAATAAAAATAACGTCAGGGTTAATTACGTATGTAATACGCTATACTTAAAAGTTTGATTCACCACAAATGAAATTGTGACTATTGATGGATTAGAGACGAATTGCTTTTAGGATGTGACAAGCATTTTATCCTAAAGTCCTACGTACAACAATCATGAAGGAGCCTTCTTAGGGACTCGGTTAAAGTAGCTTGGAACTCTGAACGATCTGCAAAGTGGTCGAACTCAATGACGTGACGGAGATAAGGTTCGTGTTACTCAGCAGCGTTTCTTGAATAACCTTAAGAGGAAAAATTTTATAGAGATTGTAAGGGATTAAATTTGTTGGACTTGAATTATTTTGGACTTAGATGATCCAGTTTATATAGCATCTTAGGTGTGGATAGTTGTCAGGTGGTCATCAGTGATTCAGAACATATGTGAAACGATTATGATTATTGTTACTAAATTTTGACTGTTTTAAATAGTTATATCAATGATTTGATTGTTGGATCATTAATGATCGTCCGTTTTTAGATCGTAACAGTCGTTCCAAAAAATGGTCGGCAGTGTTGGATCAATTAATCTAATCATTTCTAGTAGCTTATAAAACCCAAATCACTTCACACTTTTCTCTCGCACAGTTTAGTGACGATTCGTGGGGGAGTGACCACTTTGCAACATGTATGTGTAAAGTGCGTCATTTAGCGTCACTACAGCCATACTGCCCATGCCCTCACTCGAGTGCATGTACATTTTAGTGCATACTGAAACATGCAAACCAAGCATTTCTACCTCCATTTACTCCAAGTAAAAATACTTTACACTTAAGACTTATAAACAAAAACTTTTCTCCCCCTTTATTCAACATGAGATTAAACAAAAAAATACTTCTTCTATTTATTTTAAATTCATTTTTAACGGAAAATAAAATTTCAAAGTTCTATTTTTTTATATTTTTATTTGAAAAACCAAAATCTCAACATTTTCTACAAGATATCATCAAGTAGGCCCTACCTTGTTGACTTATTTTTCTAACCATCCATTTTCTTTCCTCAAAAATCAAATAAAGGATTGGCATGCTTTTGACCTGTGGCCCACCCAAAACTAACGGACAAAGTAGGTGTCACGCAAGCATCATGGTGGGCCCCATTGAGTTTTTTCTTGGACGGACTACCCATAACGAGTAGGAAATTCACGTGCCTCGTAGCAAGCTGTATACACTTGAGGAGGACCACAGGAGTTGGTGGTATTAATAGAGATTCACTTTCATACTCGGATAGAGAATGATCGGTTATAGGTAGGCAATTAGAAGTTATGTAGAAATTGCATACCTGCTATATAAATATCTCAAATTAAACTGTCCACATTATAGTTCCTATTGTAAATATATCATTAAAAAATCAGCCTTATTTGGTCATCTAACTATTAAGTTGGTGGACATTTATTAGACATTTATTCAATAATTCTATTTCAACATACAAGGGGCCCACCATGAGAGAGTAAGATTGTTCTACTAAACTGATTTCAAGACTGCGACTTAGCAACACCTGGCTTATGATTTAGTCAGTTTAATTTGAGGTACTTAGGCCACATGTACAACTTCTAACTGCTTGCATCTCCAGGATGTGAAGTGATATCTTATAATTTCCATTTATCAATGCCATTAGGAGGTTAGTTAATTGACTTGGGACTTTTAGGGCCCGTTTAGTATTTGAGATTAGGTGGTATGGAATTGTATTTGGTCTCATGAAAATTCCATCTCACCTTTGGAAATTGTGGGAAGGATAAGATTAATTCATGTATCATATCATCTAGTCTTTAAAAATAGATACCGTTGGATTTTTAGTGAAATTTGCAATCTACTATATTTGTGGCCCTGCATTAATGCATGTGTGGCTGACATTTGTTGTGAGTTTGGTCCATTGGTTACAATTCCATGGTACAATTCTGCTTCATGTAACCTGTTTTTCAAGAGGAAGAATATGATCCCAGATGTATATTGGATGGTCAAAATATTATAGTATTTTCATATATGTAATTATTGTGTAATAATAGTGCCAATTCTAACTAATAAAATTTTATATTATTAAGTCAAATAAACTCTTATTATGTTTTAAACTTGTTTTTAATCATTTAGTCCTTATATGTTTCCACTTTTATATATTTTAAGTATAAATTTTAAAGGTTTGTTTGGATGCAACTAGACAAGTAACCTTTCCTGCTTATGGCCGGAGTTAAGTTACTTATTTAGGATAAATAAATTTAATTAGCAATTAATAATTAAATACTTATTTGCTAAAAAATATTTAAGTATTTTAATTTTAATTTTAGTTATTTTTGCTTTTTCTAACTTTTTTCTACTAGTTGAAAAGTTGAAAGCCATCGTGGACATGAGAAACGAAGCATAGGATCCAAATCTACTATACATGGTGATAGTTCACCATCATTCCAACATGGTGGTGATTCTTCAGCCGCACACAGGCACAGTTAGGCTAGGTGGGCCTTTAATCACCATTGCTCTCTGGAGTAGCATCCATTGGAGCTTGTGGATGAAGCTGATACTTATATTTTCCCATAATCAAGGTTTGTGTGACCTGATCAACTAGTTAAATGGGCAAATAGACGGTAGGGTGGGGCTACTTGTTGAGGTGTGGAGCCAGCACACCAATGTGCCCGTGGTAAAATGGAGGTCTTTCACCGCATTGTTCGACCGGTTGAGTGGGCCACGACGCTCGACTCAAAGTTTAGAGAGTAATGTTTTTTGACCTTGACTAGTTGAGGGTCAGGCTCGATCAGTTGAGGGGGTCTCTCGACTAGTCGAGGGTTACGCAGATTTTGCGCAGATTTAATGCAGACTGCGTAATTTTGAGGCGATTTCGCAGAGGTACGGAACGAAAGTTTCCTAAACTATAAATAGGAGTTCTAGGGTTATTCTAGGGTATGGAAAAAAGTTATAGGAGTCCTAGGGTTATTCTAGGGTATGGAAAAAAGTTTTCTAAAGTAAGATTAATGGTTTTTTATACGTCCAAGGTGAGTATATTGCTTGTAATATTGTTTTTCTTTATAGTGAAAGTTTGCACCCGTGGTTTTTTTTTTCCTTTATTGGGATTTTTCCATGTATATTTTGTAATGTGGTTTGTTGTTATGTTTGGATTCTACTTTTAGATTATTTTTCTTTTCGTTTATTATTTGTGGGTGAGACAGAAAATTGGATCTCGGTTCACGTACGTTGTTGGGGTACTGTGCAACACCAGAAAGATTTCAACGGTAGACATTTATTTACCGCAACACCATACATTAATGGAAGTGACATGTACAACTCTGGAGTGCTTGTGTATGGAGCATCATATACTACCAGAGTATCATATAATACCTCTGAAATAAAACCTTAGCGTGGAAAAGACGGGTTTGATGATTCCTAGGAAGCACCAAGCAGCGTCTCTTAGGGCCTGTTTGGCCGGACCGATCCCACGGTATTAGGTGGGATGGGATTCAAAAAACATCATTATTACCCATGGCAGGGACTGTTCCCTGTTACCATGGGATAAGCTTAATTTCCTTTTTTGTTTGTAATACAGTGGTACATTGAAAGGATATACCCACCATCATTTGAAACTATTGATAATAACACACATGTGTTATATCTAAACCGTTCATTTGTTTTGTAACCTCATTTTATGGCATGGGCCTAAAAAGAGGCAGATCCAAAACTTATGTAGCCCCAAAGAAGTTTTCAACGTTAAGTATTCAATCCCCATTGCTTTCTATGGTGGGTCCCACTTGAGCTTTATATCTACCTGCTTTTTTGGCCCATGCTCTAAAATGATCTCGAAAAATGGGTGGACGGTGTGGATATAGCCCACACATCATGGTGGGACCTACACAACTTGCTAACATTGAGTTATATTAGCACAGACCGATACGATTCCATCTAGCCTGCTTCCAACCTTTTCCGCTCTCCCCAAACATGGAGTGGAAACTGTGGAATTGGCACAGGACCACATGCAATTCCATCCCACCTAAGCTCATCTAATCCAGCCGGCCAAACAGGCCCATAGTTAGAGGCGGTGAATGGTTAGGCAGCATCTCTCCCGAGCCATCTTTAAAGATTGGAGGGGGCCAAAAAAAAAAAAAAACGCACACACTTCGATAACGAGGAAAAGTAACGGTCCAGAATGCACTCCGAAATTGTACACGTGGGATGTATATAATTGAAATTCAACCGTCCAAATTGTAGGGTTCAACTTAGATGGATCAGATACCAAAAATTACTCTTTACTGTTGACCAAACTCGCTGGTGGGTAGAGATCTAATGGACCGTTAGGATTGAAAAGAATCAATGGTTAGAATTCAACAAACAAATGCCTATTAATTAGAGGTTAAGGTCAACCAATCAATTTCACCTCTCTGTCCGTATATATAGGAAATAGTACTATAACGTTAATCTCATGGGAACTTTCATTGAGGTCGAGCTGTGTGGCCTCATCGTGATGTGTGTCGGATATGTACGGAACTTGAATGGTCAATATCATCTAGAATCATGTGCAGACATGCCTAAAGCATATAAAAGTACTTGGTGGGCATATCCGAATTTCGGATGTAGCTGAAACACCCCTCATCCAAGTGCGACACACACAATCGATAGCCTGGATTTGTGGACCACATCTCATTGCCCAATAAACAATTATAAAGGTTTTAATGAGAGGGTAACCCCTTTCAACTAATGTATGTGGTGTGGCCCACCAAAGTCATGAATTTGTCCTGATGTAGTTTTAAATTAGAGAATTCTTGGGTGCCACATGACATGGAACATTCAGATTTTAGACTTATGACACGTGTGCAAAGGTGCACACGTACGCAGGAAAGCATGCCTTTTCTCTCTCTCTCTCTCTCTCTGTAAATATATAGTGGGTCCCGTGATTTGGACGATTTAAATTAGGTCACATGCGTGCCTTCAACTCTTCCCATTTTTCATAACAAGGTAGAAACCCCCGACCCGACATTCATTACCCTACCAAAGAATCATGCCTGCTCCCATCTCAAGAATCTCGACTGCACATATAGCAACAGTGGAGGATGATCAGAACCGTTGATCTAGTGAGCCACCAGATGCACAATTCACAGCCGAAAATCCAAGGCAATTGGGCAAATGAGTTTAGACTTCCGCTCACGTTGAGACCAGGCACTTACATGCATTGGACCAGCAAATCAATGGCTCTGATCGATACGCTACAGTGGGGATGCAAAGCAACAATCCATAGCATTACTTCCCAGCATAAGGACTAATGATTTAAGGAAAAAAACAACGAGGGGAATAATCATGTGTTCAAATATATGGAACTATATATGGTGTTATGTGGGGCCCACCCGTGATGCGCATGTGGAATCCAAACCATGCATCTGGTGCGCCACCTCATCAGCACCCTAAATCCGAAGAATCATACCTATCAAAAACTCAGATGAGACACAGCACTGGGAGCAATGTATTGGGCCTAAAACTTATATATTTACTTGTTCTAGCCTGGTGGCCCACTTAAATTTTGGAATAGTTGAGTTTTGTTGCTTCCAATTTCATAGGTTGCACCTGATCACCGGGTCAGATGACAAATTCACAACACGGTGGACCCACATTCCATCTGGCTTATGGATCAGGCTAGATTTTGGGATCTATGCCAAACATTCAAGGCTGCATCTAATGGACGGTTTGGATTCACTCAGACATCCCAGAAACCCCACACAGCTCGAATGTATGGTAATTACCTGCAAGGCAAAACAGAGAGAAACCAATCTCTTCCCAAGTTTTCTTTTGCTTCCACGAATAGGTTGAATATGGAAATAAAAAAAAGGAAAAAAAGAAAAAAAGGTAAAGAAAATCTCACTCAAACCACAATTTAAAGAAAATCTCACTCATGAAGAAAGCCAGTTCTGCTCAAACACTGAACATGTTGCATTTCAAATTGCAAACATTGTCTGTAACACCCGCTGGAACTCACCAAGCATCTAATTATTGGTGGAAATCCAAGTCATCTGTGTGCATACTTCATGAGAATAATAACAAGAACCCCTGAATGCCATTACAATACTATTGGAGATTATGAGAAATTTGGGAATGTATCCAAATCCATTTCCGAGATGATTCAAGCTTCACGTTATAGTATCCACACGACTCAAAACCCATTGGAGAATTCAACAATCTATGGAAATGCAACTCTGAGCAACAGTAGAACTGTCCACATTGCTCAAGAACGGATCGATCTTCACCCAAATAAGCGAGAAGACGGACGCCAACAGCACCGACCAGAGGATGACAATGGTTGGAGTCCGGTTCTGTCTCCCCATGAGACCCTTGAGGAAAGGATACAGATGAAGAATCACCCAAAATGCAAAGAAGACCTTACCAAAGAGAGGCCCCCATGATTCGTAGCCACTGTTCAGTGCATCGGAAAACCCAGCAACAACACCCACCATATTGACGACCAAAAGGGTTGTTGGTGGGATCAGAAGTGTGGTCCATTTGAATATGTAGAGCTCACCAAACTCTCCATCATCAGAAGCTTTTGATGTGACGGTGAAGTTGGTGTCAAGGCCTGCAAGCATCTTTAGAAATCCTTGGAAAACGGCAAAAAGATGGGCGGAAACGCCTCCAATCACCCAAAACTGCTCATTACGCCACAAATCTTCAATGCCCACGCCACTCCATCGCAGCTCAAGGACGCTGGTCAAGATAATAGACATGAAAAGGCCAAGAAACCAGACGCTTGCAATGTTTGAAAGCTGGAAAATGGACAAGATAGGGGGAATGGGTGTTAGGATATCAGCAAGACTAGTTGACAAAAATATATTTTTCGAATCAGGAAGCTGCAATAACTGAAATAAACAATACCCTCCAGACTCATAAATCTAAACATGCAGGATATGAGAAAGACTAGCCATTGAACATAAGAACTCAAAAAAACCCAGTTGGTGACTTGGTAATGCCCCAACCCAGTTTATAGTAGACAGTACTTTAATATCGCTCTTTGCATTGAAATGGAGAATGGAGATATTACCGTAGGTATGATAAATTTTCCGGTGAGAAGACATATAGCAGGCAGCGAACAGTAGGCAACAAGAGGGAGTGAAGTGAATGGGTAGACTATGGTGTTAATGTATGCAAGCCTTTGTAGCCATTTGAGACGGCCACCCCCAAAACCATACCAGAGGGGACAGTGTCTGCTAAGGAATATCTCCACAGACCCAAGAGCCCACCGCAGAACCTGGTGTAACCGATCCGAAAGATTGATGGGTGCTGATCCTTTGAAGGCTGGCCTAACCGGCATACAGTAAAGTGATCTCCAGCCTCGGCAGTGCATCTTAAAACCAGTTAAGATGTCTTCTGTGATGGACCCGTATATCCAACCAATCTGGGAAAAGAGCAAAAGCATCAGAGCAACATGAGTTGGTAAAAGAAAAGTATGACACATTAACCAACTAGGAAGCTACTATCAGGCTTTTCAAGAGAAAAGAAAGTTTGGAAGGAAAACAAGACAGTGAAAATAGCCAAAAAATGAAACAAAACAAGAGGTTGATAGTCCTGGTTTTAAGCACAGGCATCCACAATCTTGCATGTGTGCCAAATTGGTACATTTGGCCACGATTAAATGGGCTGAAGATCGACATATATTTGGAATTAAAAACCTCCAAAGAGAACAGGAAAATTGCAGCGCCAGTGACTTGCTCTCGTGTTCCTTTGAGCTTCTAAACTTCCATGAAAAATATACACTTTTTTTTTTCAGTGGATACAAAAGGTTTACCTCTTTTCCCCATTCAGTTTTCTCCTCGTACCCACAGCTAATGACATGGATTGCTTCCTTTATCAGGGTTGATGGGTTTGCAGACTCGGGTACTCCCCCGTTCTCCATCAGAGTAGATTCGATGAATACAGAAGAGAAGCCAAATGTCTTCTCGAAGCTCGTTTGGGAGATCAGTAACGACCTCTCGTATTCATCATAGCCTGCATGAGATAGCCATATTCTATCATATACATTGCCAAGTTACTTGGGACATAGGGTCAAGCCAAGCACACTCACTATCAATTTCTCTGAGGTTAAAAATAGCAGCATCAAGTTCCTCCCGTTTTGCATCTCGGTAAACCTCTGACTGATCTTTAGAAGCTTTCTTAGAGTGGCGGCAGCAGGAGCAGCAGCAGCACCAAGAACAAGAAGAAGAAGCCTTGGGTAGGCTGGGCAAGGATGGAGGTCCATAGCCATAGTGGGCTTGCCTGTTGAAAACACAACCAGTCCCCACATAAACAGGTCCTTGAATGCCATCAAGGCCTTTCATGTTAACCTGAAATTAGTTGAAAATAATCAAATACTGACAGTTGTCTTTTCTGATCATGCTGGAAAGTTGGAATGTCAGTTTTAGTGCTTACATCAAAGAAGACTATGTTCCTGTTCGCGTAACGGTCACTGCGGTCAATGCCATCAAATCTTTGAGGGAATTGAACGTAGCAGACATCTCTGCCCACCTGTGGATCCATCATGAAACACATTGCTTCACGAATAGCTTTGCTATTATTAAGGTAGTGATCACAGTCAAGGTTGAGAATATATGGAGCATTTGTGAGAATGGCAGACACTCTGACCTGTAAGGAGCCAAAAATCACACACCAATTAGATTTATCAGCTCAAAAGTTACACATTGTTGAACATATATTGGAGTAATGTATATAGAGTAATGTATATATATATACCAGAGCATTCATTGCACCGGCTTTTTTATGGTGCTGGTAACCAGGTCTCTTCTCTCTTGAGACATACACCAATCGGGGAAGCTCATTTCCTTCTATATCATGGGCACCACTGTGTCCGAGAAAAACCTGCAAAAGTCATTGACATGGAGTGAAATCCCAGTTAAGCACTGAGCAGTATGTTATTGCAAAAATAACTATAATCCTTTTGAAGCAAAGTTTGTGGCAAGCTCCTGTGATATTTAAAGAGAAGTGGAACATAAGAAATGAAAATATTCTTAAAACTTTTGGGGAGTTGACAAAACACCAATTAATTTCCAAAATGGAAAGATATTTCCAATGAAAATACAAAACCCACCACAAAAGAAGAAATTTTTTGCACAAGGTGTCAAAGAAACTAAGAGCTAATGGCATTAAGATTTTAAAGCAAAGAAATGCATTAAATTAAAGACACATTATATAACCCAAGAAATTGAGTGGCAATTTTTAGAAGGGATGGTTAGTCATTTAATAAGCACCTAAGTTACCAAATTGAAGAAATGGAAGGATTAGAAAGAGCATAAAATTATGTTCAGCTGTAAATCTCAGAGAAGTAATGAATTTAGTCAAAACTCCAAACATGTGGAGCACTGCAGAGATTTTAGCTGAAAACAATGACAAGGAAAGAATCAAGAAAGTATAGAAAGGAAGAAAAGCTCAAAAATAAGAGATGGCATCATGGTCTTTAAGTTCGCTGTTCAATTTATGAGCATCAACTTGCTAAGTGATCCTGCTTGACACATTTAGTTTGTGGCAACAATACTCTGATTATGCTATTCAAATCTTCTCAAACTTAGAATTTCATCACAATTGGCAAGTTCTGAATCTTGGGTTTCAGACTAAAGGATTCCAGAAGTTCAACAAATTTTCGTAGAAAGAAATGGAAATCTAGAAAGGAACTAGAAACTTTTCTGGGTCAATGATTTGTGAATTGAATTAATGGCAAATAATGAATTGATTCACAAGAAGATGCAGATCAGCTCGATCTGCTTGGTTTGGAGCACATAAGGGGGTTTGGAACTTTTTGCAAGATGGATGCAATAAAAGCTCGACAATTGAGTTTAAAAAAAGAAAAAGAAAAAAGAACTATAGTTCATAGCCAGGGTTGCATTGCCTGCCAAGGGCATCTTTCTTGGATATGACCCCTGTCGGAACAAAATCTTGACCACTAAACACATTCTGTTATATTTTAAGATATACAGTCCTGCTTTCCAGGGAATCCAAGAACACCTTTGATGAAACAAGCTCAATCATCTTTGTACCACCGAAAAAAGAGATAAAAAAGAAAAAGAAAAAAAGAAAGTAAAACCCGATCAAACCTGAATCATTCCAGGATGGTCGCGAGGATTATTTCCTGGCCAAGGTGTACCATCTTGCATCGTCCAACCTTCATCTGGTGTTTTTTGAGCCTTTGCCACTAAAGCATTTATCCTCACTTTGTACTCTTCATAATCTCGCTGCAGAGAAATGGAAACCAATCAAAACTATAACTATATGGCCTCACTGTTTTTCTTTTCTTTTTAAATGTAGATTATCACATTCAACCTCTAAATTTCAAATATGTCACTTAATGGAAACTGATAGAAGGGAATAACAATTTATTAAAGTTGAAGAAACTAGTCCAAGAATTGCAACTGGAGTCCAGCATGCACTCATGCACTTACCTTCATTGCTCTGCGTTCCTTCACAAAAGATGGCTGTACTTTATCCTTCAGATAGTCAATCTTCTGAGAGAAATAAAATTCAGGTGCCCGTGGCTCAATGGAAAACTTCTTGCAAAATGGGACCCACTTTCTTGCAAATTCAGCCGTCTCCGCGAGAGCTTCAAATGTAAGTATAGCAGAGCCATCATCAGACACATAGCAAGAGACTTTCTCAACAGGGTAATCGACAGCAAGTATTGAAAGCACTGTATTGGCAGTGACCAACGGTGGCTCTTTTAACGGATCGACGGTACTAACAAAAAAGTCCACAGCAGCAAGTTCACAGACTTCACCCTCCTTTTCATACCTACAAAATGCACGAATAAGAATCAAATGTTCAGCACACCTGTTTTTCCTTTCCTTTTGTTTGCAGACATCCTTTTCCACTTTCCTAGTGACTAATGCACTTTTCTATTACTTCTGTTCAATTAACCTAGGCGGTCAATTACAGCTAAGCTGTTAATATTGAGGAAATTGAATAAGCAGTGAAAGATGAAGCATCCTGAGTAGGGGTGCCTGAAATTTATCATCAGGCAAAGATACCTGGAGACTCAAACTTAATATGGAGTATCCAAGTTAGTCACAGAAAACTTTTCCCCTTCCATTGCTTATACTACTCTTATATCTTCTTTAGGTTCTGTCAACGACCAAATGTTGCTCCAGCTATAAATTTAGAAGGGGTCTAAGAGATCTAGAGGAAGCTTATTCCAAGTAGGAATGAAATTTACCTTGAGGAAAGGAAGCTTAAGATTGGAACACTGCACAGCATAGTAATAGTGGGCACACACAACTTTATGGGCATTTCCCATTAAGCTACATCCCAGAGCTTTCCAAAATAACGCCAAGAGTTATCCAACCTTTTATTTATTTATTTAAATTTTAAATTTTATGAGAATCTATGGTACCTTACAGTTTTTGCTGATTGGTTCTAGTATCATTGCATATCTAATGCTCGTTAGGTGATTTGGAAACAACTTAATGCAGAGGAATGCGTTTATTCGGCAAGTCATTTTATTATAGATGGAATCGATCATTATCAGGAAATTAGAAAGCTTATTAATAATTTATCAAAACATTGCAGAGTTATATTCTGTGGTAACATAAGCTTTTAAACCATAATGAAAAAAAGTGTACTTTATAGATCTGCGAAAATCATCAATACAGCTTGCTGAATTAGCGAATTGTCCCCAATCTGGAAACTCAGGAACATTCTTGCGATCTTTTAGAGCATTATTCTTATCCATAACCACTGAATTTGATATGTTCTCCTGTTACTGAATCATACCCAAATCAATATTTCATATTCTTTTCACAACTTCTGCAGTTTCAGATGCATACCTTAAGGACAATCTGTCGACATATGTCTCTCTATTGATAGGGGACCATTTAGGAAACTGATCCAAAACCCAAGAAATGGCAAACCATATTTCACAGATGATAGATGTGAGCCATAAACCATAAGCGCTATCAACAGGATTGGTTACTCTATAATGGAAGAAAAGTCCGAGAATTATCAATCTCATTATAATCACAATTCTGTATGGTGTGAGCTTATCACGAGGTATCGGAACAATAGCTGAAAGAGGTTCTCCAGCTTCTTGAGACCTGCGTACAACAAATATTATATTAGATCAGAAAATGTAAATTTCGTTACCTGGTAAATGCTTTCATGAGATGCATAAACAAGGCCTGTATCTAAAATCTCTGAAATATTGACAGATTTAAGAGCAAACAGTGTTTTATACTGCCAAAAGTGCCTTACGAAGCCACACTAGTGTTACCATAAGTCACCCAATGCGATGAATTGTTCAAATGATTTAATGATGAAGAAACCATAGAAAGTAAAGAATTCAATCAGGAAAACAGAATAAAATGAACTTTTTCACTACTGTTTGTGTATGGGCCTGTTTTCAACTCCAACCCCTCAACAAAGAACATGCAGAAATCTACCATAAGCTGCTTAATGAAATTTCATAAAGGGAAAAATAGCACACATTTAGGGGTGTCTTAAGTCAGGTGGCTCATAGTGTTCCCATTTTCCTTGGTGTATTCACGATCTATTAATATTAGGACTCTTGCTAAGCTCACATGCCCATGCCTGTCTACATACGTGTAGGGCATCCAGCAGTGCATCGGATGGGTCCCATTGTATGATGACCTGGCCCACAGTCAGACCAGTCAACTAACTAATCAGGCAGGCTGCACATTTATGTACATTAAATGTGGACCATTGGACTGTCCCTTGTTTAGATACCTGTGTGGCCCACCTGAGGAGCTCACTAGCCTGATTTTGGGGCCAGGCCAGACATGCACATCTTGGAGGTCCCACATGTGCACCATGTTGGCATGTGCAAACTTAGAAAAGCTCTGACATTAGATGGCAGACAAGGCATTAATTCTGTAAAGGAGGCCAGGTAGTTTGAATTATATATCAAACAAGAAATATTGATGACGTCAATGATGTTGAAATAGTGAATTAGTGGCACTCTCACCCATCAACAACAATCTGCACCTGTGCCACAAGGAGATAAGTTCCTCTGAGAAAGTTGGAAAGACCAGCAAGTGCAAAAGTTTTGTATTTCATGCATGCAGGGAAAAAAACATCACTGAAACAAGGCGAGCAGCATCATAACAATACATGAAAAGGCGAGCAACTTTTAAGGGCTGGAGCATTCAGTTTCATTGCATTCAGACTAGAATCTTACTGTTTCTCTTCCATCTGCTGTTCAGCTGGAATTTGAGCTACTTTATCATCCTTACTAGCTGCCTTCTTCTTCTTCTTATTCTTCTTCTCCCTCCAACTCTCCACTCGGTTCTTCCATATTGGGTTCCCAGATTCGGCATTCGACTCTTGAAAACAACATGAACTACTTAAGTTTAAGAGTGCACGTGTCAAAAAGAAAAAAAAATGGCTTTTTTCTTCTATATTATTAAGATGAACTGGCTTCAAACGTCCAGAAACCCAAATACAGAAAACCAATTACATGAACATAAACATTACGAGGGTCATTCCACTCACAGGACGTTCATGGAAAACAACTTACCGGTTTCTGCTGCCGAGAGAGTACTGATGTTTCTACTGTGGCCAGCAGGATCCTATAAAATTATGATAAATAATACAAAATCAGTCAGCTCCATAACGTGTATGAGTTTTGGGTATGTGAAAACCATGTCAACTACTCAAGAAAAAGTAACTTGCAAATAAGCACAGGAAGAACATATGCTGTTACTCCACATGAAAACAGCTACCATAGGCACATGTTTGCTAATGTACCAAAGCAACAGAGACATGCAGAATGAGAATTCATACCTGAGAGTCACTGAGATGGGCTGCCATGGTTAGCCCTCCGCTGGATGTCTCCTTTTGAACATTGGGGACTGAGTTTTTAAAGCATCACCAAATATCTCAGTCAGTTTGAATTAAAATACTACCTGGCCTGTCTGGCCATAGCAATCAAACAAAGTACATAACTCCTAATCAATTAATTAGTATACAAATTTTAACTGAATGAAATTGTTAAAAGAGCATTTAGAAATCCTCTTCATCTGACAGAGGAAGATGGGCTTGCAAAAGGTCAAAGTACTTAATCATTCAAGAAAACAATTTCGATGATGCATTGAAAATGAAACCATTAAAGCGTTTTAGCAATTGCTCCCAAAAGAATGTCCAAGAAAACACAATTTCTAACTATGCACCTTTAAAGGTTTGGCCTATGATGTGCCTTATGTTACAGTTATAATCTCAAATACAACAGATGTGTAGAGGCATTTGGGAAATTTCCAAAACTAGCAAAAACAAGATAACAGCTCAGATATTAACCAATACCAAACAAATAGACAATCTCAGCTTGAATGACCAACATTGGCTCAGGAGAGCATTCCATATGCCCCACTTTCAGTGTTAGAGATTGTTTATTCAGGTGGCCCTGCCTTGGATGTGAGATGCTGCATGAAATCCCCCAGTCCACGAATCCTAGCCATCTGATTGGTGGACTTATTCCTATTGTATATTGGCCTTAGGGCCTGTTTGGATGCCTGTAACTTTTCTAAAATGTAACAAAGTTACAGGTGACTTTGTTACAGTTGGTGTTTGGGGGAGGAAAGTCACAGGTAACTTTCTCTCAACCTGTGACTTTCTCACAGGATAAAGAGGCAAAAATCTTACAGGCGTTGAGTCGTTTTTCAAGTTACCTGTACCAAAGATACAGGTAACAGTTGAAAATTTTGAAATGAAAATCGTTGGGAAAAATCGCACATGCATTGAAGAAGCGTCCCTCTCTCAAGTCTCCTTCTCCCTCTCTGTCTACTTCTCCCTCTCCCATCGAGCTTCCGCAAGGTAGGAAACCCCTTTTCGCTCCTTTTCCTTTCTTTTCTTTCTTTCCTTTTCTTTCCTTTCCTTTTTCTTTATTTTTATTTTTTTTTGCATTGACGGACACAGCTTGTTGAGGTGGTGTGGATAATGGCGGATGATCTGTGGGGCCCACCATATTGTATTTGTTTTATCCATGCCGTCCATCCATTCTTTTGGATCGTTTTAGGGCTTGATTCCAAAAAGAGGGATATCTAAATCTCAGGTGGACCACAACACCGAAAACAATAATGATTGAAAGTCCACCATTAAAAAACTACTAGGGCCCACTGTAATGTTTGTTTCACATCCAAGCTGTTGATTAGGTCATAAAGACCTAGATGAAGGGAACAAAACAAATATCAGTTTGATCGAAAACATTGGTGGCCCACCAAAAGTTTTTAATGGTGGGTTTTCAATCAACATTGTTTCCAGTGATGTGGTCCACCCGAAATTTTGATGTACCTTATTTTTGGGCTGATGACTTAAAATAATATGGAATAATGGATAGATGGTGTGGATGAAACAAATACATCATAGTGGGCCCACATATCACGTCACATAGCCTTCATGGCTTATAGTGATAGCATCATTTAAAAAATTTGCAAATCAAGTCACTGCTGGTTTATGGTTATACTTGTTGTATTTGGCTAGTCTCCTTTGTTAATGAAATCGTTACCCTGAGCTTTGCTAATCCCACACATGCAGCCATACATGCCAACCTGTCATGTATGGGAGAACCAGGCCGTGCATCAAGTGGGCGCCCTTGTGTAGATGTATTGGCCCAAATATAGGCCAATTTGCTCGGCAAATGGATTGTTTCAGTGGTCCACGTTCAGTGTACAAGTTGGCCTTTTGATAACTGGACCATTCTAATTTTATGGGCTAGTCATTGGACACAGTGGACCCATCTGATGTTCAGCTAGGATGTCAAACACACATGTAGCTCAAGTTTTTTGCCCACATTACTAGCATTTTGAAAACATGGGCCCACTTTTATGGCCCACCTGTTGATTAGTTTAGCCTAAGAATCGGCCAAACTATTCATTTACATGGGCTTAATAAAACAGAATAATTTTATCCCATCTTTTTTATGTGTCAATCTGATTTTTCAACGATTCCCTATTTCAACTCTATCTAATGTAAATATCAAACTTATTACTTGTAACAAAGTTACAGGTTATCCAAACACAAAAACAAAGTTAACTGTAAGTAAGTTACAACTTACATCCAAACAGGATTACCAGTAACTTACTTCTGTAAGTAAGTTACATGTAACTTTCTTACAACTTAAAAAAGTTACAGGCATCCAAACAGGCCCTTAGGCTATAGTCTATTTCCACCCGTCCATTCAAAGGCCAACAGTTGGATCACTGAAATTATTCAATGGTGGAAATATTTGGTCCATCACCCATCCACAGTGGGGCCCATCAGATGAACGGTCTGGATCACCATCAGTGAAGCGCGACCTATGCTTAATGCTGGCCCAAATTCAAACGCCACTGGGTTTGGCCGAGCATTGCATAACACTTCACTGAAAAAATCACTAACCAAACCAACCAAAAATACATAATAAACAAAGAGCGAAGAAACTCGAGAACTGGAAATTCAGACAAACTGAAAGAAGACTAACCTGATCTATGAACGTAAGGAGCACCACATCTCAAGCAGCATTTCCCTCCTTCCTTGAGTTCGTAATCGAAACAGGACCGGCAAATGGGAAAATTACAGTCATGGCAAGCAACGAAAGCCTCACCGTTCTCCTCAAAGCCGACCGGCTCGCCGCAGGTACTGCAAGGAGGAGCGCCAGATTCCATCATCTCTGAAAACAGGAAAAATCCCCGAATTCCAGAGCCTCTTCTTCCGCTTCTTTTTTGAAAAAACCCTAACCTTAGCTAGGGTTTGTGCACAGAGAAGGGTTGGCATTTGGATCTTCAACGTCGTCTTTGTAAAGAGAGGAAAGTGGTTGTTGGGAATCGGAGGTTGGGTGGTTGGTGTCATTGGGTTTGGTTGCAGAAAATGGCGGGAATGGAAGGAGAGATGGGAAGCAATCCCTCTGTCTCTCTCGACGATTGAGAAATTTGAATTTTAGGTATTGCTGGTTTCTGAAGGTAGTCGGTTGGCGCTTGTAATGACGACGTCCCAACCGACGACCCTTCCGTTTTTTTGGAAGCAGATTGCGTACTGGGTAAACTCTGTGGGGCCCACCAACGATGTCTGTATCTTATCCACGCCGTCCATCCATGTTTTCAAATTATTTTATGATATGAATTAAAAATCGAACCATATCTAAATCTCAAGTGGACCACAACAAAGGAAATAGTGTGGATAATGACGTGCACCGTTGAAACCTTCCCAGGACCTAGAGTGATCTTTTTGTGTCATCCAAGCTGTTCATATGGTCATACAGTCGTGGATGAAGGGAAAACACAAATCTCGTTTAAAATTTCTATGGTACCCAAGGAGTTTTCAACGGTAAAACTTCAATTCACACCTTTTCCTATGGTGTGGTCCACTTGAGCATTATATATGCTTCGATTTTGGAATTGTAATCTAAAATGATCTATTAAAATATATGGACGGCGTGGATAAGACACATACATCACTGTGGGCCCCACAGAGTTTACTAAGTACGCTAAAGGGCAGGGTTACTCAGTAGTCAATCCGGTTCCTCTTTTTTCTCTGTTTTTTCATTTCTTGGAAGGGTGTCTCTGGCAGGACGTGGGTATCCCCTCTCCTGGCACACCAGACGGTGATCTTTGCCGTCCATCATAATGTCCAACAGTGTACGGACCACATGAAAAATCTCACTGGCAAAATATCTCACTATCCATGCAAAGGTAAGTTGGAGTTATAAACGATGCCTCTTAAGGCTCGAGCATAAGTTGCCCCGTTATTAGAGATTGATAGCTTTAGGGCTAAAATCAGTTTAAATAAAAAGTTTTCTTTTTTTAAAAAGTGATAAAAATAAATAAATTAAGGACTTTTATTTTCTTAAAAAAAAAAATAAAATAAAAATCTACCTACTTCTCTCCATGGCAACTCTCTCTCATTCAAGTTTCTTCTACCTCATCTGGTTTGTCTTTTATGGTAGGTGTACAACAATAAATCTCTATGGGCCCACCATGTGATATGTATGGCATCCACTCCCTTTAAGTGTGTGCCACCGTTGTGTTAAACCTTTCATCAAATCAGTGTTACTCACCAAGATTTTTTTTTTTTTTTTTTTTAAATTTTAAAAACAAAAATCTACAGTCCAAAATCCACATGGGCCACACTGCAAGAACATAGAAGTTTTAGGCTCAATTTTCAATGGGATTTTGTTCAATTTCTCGTTGAGTAAAATTCTTATCGGTACGACTCAAGGGAATGGCTCCCTAGAACATATTGGGCCCCTAGAAATCGTCTCTATTACCCTTTTTAGCGTCTGTAAGTTGCTCCACCGTCCAATCTTAGACCTTATCCTTGGACAGACAGTGGAAACTATCAAGCTGAAGTACAGTAGGGGCCGAGGGAATTTTTGGTAAAATGCATAGAGATTTGAAAAAATTAACAACAACAGTGAAAACACACTGCTGATCGACACCAACAATGAGAGATGAAAGTTCGTCGGGCAAATGAGATTAGATACCCTAATAATGCTGGGCAGACATTGACATTGAGAGACCAAAGTTAGGAAAGCAAATGGGATTAGATACACTAATAATCCTAGCCGTAAATAATTGATATTAGGCACTGTGTGTGTCAACCCATGCAGTATTGTAGCTAACCCTCGTTATAAGTGTAACTTAAAGCACCCAAGTTCTATGGTACCCATTGGTTTTAAATGCAAAAACTATTTCAATGGTAAGGTTATATTGTTGACTCTAGACCCTATGGATACAAATCAGCTACATCGACAATTCAGGTGGGCCACACCAAGGGAAACAATGAGGATAAGATGTCGACCATAGTTTTGTGTGTGTGGTCACTATGGTGTGTATCTTTCATTGAACCTGTTAATCAGGTTTAGCTTACTAGGGTGAAGTGAATAGACAAACATCAATTTGATGGAAAATTGAGGTGGACAACACTCCATGAACTTAGAGGTTTTAAGAGCAAATTTTAAATAATGTGGCCCATCCAGTTTTTGATTGGGTCATCTTTTGTATGTAGGTTTTCCACTTAATGGATAGAGTGGATTCACACACACAACATGATCAGCCTGCAGGTGTTTTATGTTGCTATGATAAAATGTGTTGTAGAAATTTTCATTCCGGTGTTTAGGCTCGATCAGGTGTTTTAGGTGCTGCATGGAAGATGTGACAGGAAACAGTGGGGATTGAACGGCCACCGTTGAAACCTTGGTGGAGGCCACATAAAATTTCTATCAAACTAATATTTTGTCTTTTCAATTCATTCTAGTGATGATAACCTCATGAATGGTTTTTGGTTGGCATATAAACATCACGGTGGGTGCTGGGAAAGGTTAGAATGGTAAGCATTTCCATCTCTGGTGTTTTCTATGGTGGGGCCCACTTGAGTTTAGGATTACTCATTTTGGGGTCGTGTCCTAACATGATATGGTGAAACTAATGGATGGGAGAGGATTTCTAATGGAGGTTGTGGTGGGGCTCCACAGAGCTTCTGCAGTAAAGTTATGGAAGGAAATTGGTCCCACCTAAACAAGTTATGGAAGTAAAAAAAAAAGAAGAGAAGTTACGGAAGGAAAGGTTGATGGGGGATTCGTATTTAAAAGAAAACAAATATTATTGAGAGATGCTCTGCACTCAAGTGAGGAGTTGTCCTAACTGGGACACTTGGGCAACCCAGTCGATTGATCTAGATTGTCCACAGCCTGTGTTGCATGTGCTACCATGCAAATATCACACCAATACGATGATCCTCTCTGATCAATGGCCTCAAATATGGATGGTCAAGATCATGTGTTAAAAAAAAAAGGTCTAACCAATTTTGATCGTCAGATCAGTCTCAATTTTGCATAGTAGCCCTTGAAATGTGTTCTAAACCTAATGAATGGTTTAGATCAATTTAGTGGACTGTCAAATTTACCGATGCAACTAGGAGCACCGTAACTTTAATCACCAAACACTCGTTTGAACAATCTTAACATCTGATTCACTGACACTTGTTTGTTGACCCTGGACTGTTGGCTATTTTTCATCTCAACCGTCCAATAAATGTCCACCAATCAAATTAATCAACTTTTGGTTCATGATCCATCTTACGTGGGGCTAACCATTTGGATGGTTTAATTTGAATTTACTTGTGTGCCACGTAAACAATGTTTTAGTCCCTGTGTATCAACCATCACCCTGTGCCAGAATATCAAAATCTGTGTTCCAAAAAAAAGTAATCAGAGAAGCATTTATCATGCTCTACAAAAGCCACAACCCAAATTATACAGAAACCATTCCAAATGATTATAACATATTGAAGTTATCTAAAGTCATTGGATGCTCCCATGAGCTGCCTCATTCTTCGGATTTGATGGATCAAAGATGTTTTCTCCAGCCCATAAATGATTATGTGCCAGTAATGTGCAACCTTCCTTGGGGCTAGTATTTGGCTGAAGCGCTGATCGTCGAAATGACTGGTTGGTTTTCTGATATGGCAAATAAAGGCCAACATGAAGGAGCCAAACCCATGAAAAAGAAGAAAAAAAACAAAAATCAAATCAAGAATAGGAATGACTTGACCCTTGCCTGCTTAGGAACGTCAATTTGCAGGCCCTCATTGCGGATCTCCACTGATTTCACCAACGCAAGATCGGCAGTAACATCAACAGCTTGCGAGGTGCACCATCTCAATCTATGAAATGTTGTACACCTTCATGACTTTAGACGTGTCACAAACGACAAGGTTCTCTGAATCTGCTGTGGTGGTACATAGCCAATTAACCTGCCGAAAGCAAGAAACATGTTACGAAAGGATGACATGGGCTGATCCATGTGAATGATGATCACACAATAGACGGAGACAAACCTTCTGAAGAAAAGGTGATCTAACATGAGAAGTTGAATAATGTTAAAAATAAATGAATTTCAGATGCAATGGATGCATTTATGTCTAAAGGAAAATGCTGACAGACTAATGATTTATAGTCTATTAAAGATTTTCAGATGTGAATCCACTGTAAAAATAGGATGATCAACACAATTTTTTTTTAACAGACTTGATACTTCGGTGACCTTGCAGTTGATAAAAAAGTCACCACCAAAGGTGCCATGTAATTGGAGTTTTGGAAAATCATTCAAGAATCCTCATCAGAGTAGGGGTTTCAAATCCTACTCTCCCAATCTGGCATGTGCACAAGACTTAGAATGTTCACCAGATGGGCCCCACCATGTATGTGAAGCGACCTGAAAATCAGGCTGGTCTGGTCACCAGGCAGGTGACATGTGCAAAGAAATGAATCTTTACAAAGAACCAACTGACCTGATTTTCAGTCCATGGGGCATATATAGTCGGGCCCACCCTATGAACAGCCTGGATCTCATACATCTGCCACGTTGGAACATGTGCTGAGAGTAGGATTCCTAGTCCTATTCTCATGAGTAACCTCAGCGGGGCTCAAACGAAAAGCCTTTATTAATCAAGGCTTGCATTCTCCGAGCACATCCTATGTCTGAGATTACATCTGCATCAAGATCTGCACCCAGTTTTTGGGTTTCATCACTATGAGCACCCCATGTGTTGGAGTCTAGCAACCCAAGCTACCAAACCCATTCCTGTCATACAGGATCCATGTAATCAACAAAGATCTTTGGTTACTGTTGATTCAAGAAGTCGGGGATAATAGCAAATTCATTTGTTAGAATTTACAGATTCTTCTTGTCAATAGTACAGAATTAGTCATAATAGCTCCAGAGAAATACCAGCATAGGAATTATCAGGTCCTGAAGCATCCTATGTGCCCAGTCCATACAAGCGGGGCCCATGGTTCCAGTTAGAGCTGCAAATGGGCTGAGCTGGTGACAGGCTCTCAGGCTTGGCCTGATATACTAGGCCCGAGGTTGGACCCGGGCCAAAATTTCAGCCCATTTATTAATCAGGGCCAGACTTGGGCCACATCTAAGTGCATGTCATTCCGGCCCAGGCTGTTTAAGGTTTCAAATGCATTTTTGTCAATATCAAGCATGATTGGGCACGCTACGGGTGGCTGGGCTTGGGCCAAACCCAGACCTGGACCATGCATAATCATCACGGGCTGGGCTCTGGCTCATCGTATGCCCAGGCCAGATTCAGGCCTAGATTTTACTTTGCAGGCCGGGCTTGGACAGACCTCTGCCCAGTCCAAACCTGACCCGATGACAGCCCTAGTACCAGTGATCCAGACTGTTGATCTGATGGCCCCAGTATGGATAGGGATGCCTCAAAAATCTCCTGGATTGAAAGATCCTAATTGTTAGATTAGTGGCCAATGAGAAGGCCAAAGATTGGATGTATAGGATATTCTAATCTAGAAGATTTTTTGCATATCATCTAATGTGGGGCACATCAAATCAGTGACCTGGGGTCTGGTTCACTGAACCAAGGGCAGTCTTGTACTTAATGGATGCGTCAGGAGATTCAGGACTGTGCTTCTTGATGCATAAGGGCACGGTGATTACTGAATCACTGATAAAACAAATACAACTCACTTTTTTCCTCACGTCAATGCTCAGAGGCAGAAGATCACTGCTGCAGCCGCTTCCTCTATTGTCAGAATATTTAGACCAATCCCACACCTTCACAAACGCATCATTCCCACCTGAAATGATAAACTTCCCTCTCTCCCCAAACAATGAAAAAGCCCTGAATGGACAAGCCTAGCATTAGACAAGCAAGTTAGATTCCTAGCACCATATGCAAAGTCACTTTACTTACACGCAAGATACAGCAGCAGTATGCCCTCCCACAGCATAATCCAAATGCAAACGCTTCCCTTGGTTAGGATCAAGTGTTGCAGCATTAGCCCCTTGCACAGTACTGTCCCTAGATCTTGGCTGAGATCCCTTCTTGAGCTGCGATGAACTTCTTGATTTAGCAACAGCCAGCTCATATTCAATATCAATCACATCAACAACGCCATCGCCCCTTCCCACACCACAAATCTTGGCTACCCCGTCCAACATGTCCGCTTCCAGGACTGCTAATGCATGCACAAAAGCAGGGTTGAAACATTGATTTGCATTACTAGAAGACTCACAATTGTCCATGTCAGGCATCCCTGCAAAGTATTGAAAGAAGAGCAAGGTAATTGCATTTTATTGTAAGTTGCAACCAAGGTGTATGCTAATCTTAAGGAATGGAAGTAATCAAAACTTGCATTTGTACATCCATTTTATGAACTTTGACTCTTAAATGTCGTATTATATTTTGTTTGGGAGCTTGGAAAGTATTTGGGTGGAAAACATCAAAATACTTTCCAAGAAAAGGATATTTATCCCTGATTGGGTTGCTCGCTCTTGGTGGAAAACATTTTCCAAGATTTTTTTTTTTCATTGAAAAAGTCCTGAAAAAATTCTGCAGCCCTCCCCTGTTTTTTTTATCTCTCCAAATGCTTTCTTAAAAAATAACTAATAAAGAAAACGTCACTCTCCTTTTATTTTCCAAGCTCCCAGACAGGTCCTAATGAAAAAATTTGGAAAAAACACTCATTCAATGTGGAAAGGGTAAATAAGCATGCACTTGGTTTGCCATTATTTCAAGCTAAAATTCTCTAGGAGATTCCTCCAAACAGCATACCATCATCTCAATTCAGCATATTCCTGCCAGATTTTCAAAACCACATGCATAAAAAAATGGAAAATGAAAAGAGTTGCATGTAAATACCAAAATCTACAACTTTGTATGGCCGCCCTCGGGAGAAGTCCCACATCACAAGCTTTGAGTCTAGACCACCAGTAATGACTGCCAGGAGCATGCCAAGTTAAGAATAATCAATGAGAAAGGAAAGCAAGTTTACCAACATGTCGTAGGATATTCTAAAGAGGAAATTTTACAGCAATGGAAACAAGGTAGGTACTTTGCATCTCATTAAAACGTCATTGTTAGATGAATGGATGAGAAGAAAGCTCGGGTGGGACTATCTGTATCAATTTACTCCAACTGCTTGATACATCTAATTTGAACTTCACAAGAGGGAGTATCCACATCTGTTTTACACAGATTTTTTGTACTAGCATCACCTTTTGCCAAAAATTGGATGAAGTTAATATCAAAGACAGATCAAGGAATTTCAGTGAGAATGACTAAATGCTAAACGGTACCTTCCCAAGGTTTCCAAGGAAGGAATTGTACACTGCTACAAATCTAGGAACAAACAGTCAGGGGTAAACAGAGTTTAAATTGAGGACTAAAATTTCTTCACATAATACACCACTCAGAGCATATAAAAATCCATCTGGAAGGGAATAGAAGCTTATAAAACATGAAGACACTTAACATCCTTGCAGAACTTCTTATCCATGGACTATCATTGGAAAATTTGAAAAAAAATCCATAAAGAAACTTCATCATGGAAAGCTAGCTAGCATGCAAAACTGCCAGTCAGAGTTTAGCTGCCAAAAAATGAACAAGACCAATGTTAAAATATATTGCAGAGGGTTCATCTGATTGCTAATCTCTAAAGTTGCATGAGACGATATCCATTAAATAAATGCAAATACATGAGACATGCACTAAGTTGCATACAGGCCCAAAAGAAAAAAAAGGCACATATAAAGATTCACATTTGGCCTACAGGCGTTTCATCAATAGATGTTCAGTAGAAGTGGTCAGATCCAATATACTGAAAAAGGATACACTTGTATGAGCAGCTCTTAGTGTTTTGTACAAACACTGCTGGCGAGTGTCAATGATCTGACAAACAGAGCACACCAACCATTTCAATCAATTAAACAGTAGCATTAAAAAACCACTAACGATGACTTATCAGTAGAAAACTGATCATCCAATGGTACTCTATTGAAACAATTACTTGATACCTTCACGTCACCACTGTCATCTGCAGCAGCAAGAAAAGACGACTTCGCGCTGAAAGCAATCTGCAAAGATGAAAAAGAATGTCTGGATGTCATACAACTTTAGTGTATAAGATGCTTTCACACACACACACGCACTCACAAAAAGAAAAAGAAAAAAGGAATGAGGGAGAAACCACCCCTACAGACATGCACATGAGCACACAGACACAGAGGCACCCATGCAAACATGCACACAAATGCATGCACTCACACAGGAAAAATGGCTAGCTATATGCTTCCCTCTGAATAACCAAGAACAAAACAATATGATCATTTCACCACTCTCTGATCACACCTTCAATGATTAAAGGACCGACATTCCATGCTGAAAATGGCTATGATGGTAGCTAACATTATCTATATTTCCCATCCCAGAGAAGATGGCTAACAGAAAAAAATGGCTACCTGGTTTCGAGTGAACTCTTCGACTGGCAGAAACGTCAAGGGGTATGAAACCGAACCTGGAGCTAGAGCTGTACACGAGCCAAACCAAGTCGAGCTTGGCCCAGCTCGATCAGCAGGCTACCCCAGCTCGAACTCGGCTTGGTCAGCAGCTCGAGCCAAGCTTGAGCTCGATCTTTCGAGCCAAGTTCGAGTTCGAGCTTACAAGATGACTTCGAGATTAGGTTTCAGAGTTTTTAATATATATAATATATATTGTAATATATATGATATATGATATATAACTTATTTAAATATATAAATATTTTGTATATCAAGTGAACCCGATCCGAGTTGAATCAATTCAAACTGAGTCAAGTTCCGAGTCGAGCTCGGACTTGGCTCGAAATTTTTTCGAGCTAAAAAAATCAGCTCGAACCCAGTTTCGAGCCAAGCCGAGTCGAGCTTTTCCAAGTCGATATGAGCGAGTTAACTGGGCTAACTCGGTTTGTGTACAGCTCTACCTGGAGCTCATGAACTCCTAAACATGTAAGTTGATGATACGCTAGCATGCATGAGTACACATGGGCACATGAGGCATGATTTATCCTCAAAATGATCCAAACAGAGGTCAGTTTTTCTTATAGGGATGTGAAAAAAGAAAGAAGGTAACACATGCATGGAAGCAATACAATATAGATGTTATAACTCTCTATACTACAACTCATGTTTGTGAGTGCTCAGGTCTGTTAACGGCAAAGAGGAAAATAATAAGTAATTATATTGGGACAGAGAGAGAAAACCTTTAAATGATCTAACAATTTTGAAGAGGTACTATAAATTGACACATTCCATAACAATAAAATTTAAATTCAAAGAATTGTTCAGTTGCAATCAGTACCTGGTTTATCTCCTCTTTGTTATAGTTATAGCTTTCCAATGGCTTCCACGAAGATGCCTCCAAGATAAAAATTGTCGTAGTACATTAGTGACCAAAATTGAATGAAATGGTAACTTCTCTAGCAACCTTATAAGCATCGAAGCAAATAATGTGGATGTTCATTATGACCAACATGATAAAATTTAAATACCAGAGGAAAATTCATGGAGGTGCTGCCCTTTCTAAACAAGATTTTGCACCAGTTGCAAACAATTTCTACAGGAAGTGAAACTAGAAAACCAAGAAATGCAGTAAATTATAAATATGTAGAGTGAAGAAAAAGGATAAAATGTAGGTAACTTTGCTAAGCACATGTGTGTGCAATAAAGCTCATGTACATGCCACACATGTGCCAGCATGGCACATATGTACGAGATCTAATCTATCCATTAGGGTGGTCTGACCTTGTACATGTATTACCAAAAACAAAAAAATAAAAAATAAAACTGGTCTAGTAAGCATGAGGGCCCCAATATTGGAAATAGGTGAATGGGCTAGAAAACTTCATCCAAGTTTTTCAGAGGCATACATTTCTTTTGCCAACTGTAGCCCACCCGACGAGTGGATCAACCTGATTCTTGGGCTAGGGCATCAATAGAGTGGTGCTGTCCTAACATGGATTGGATCTTGGACCTATCATGCTATATTGGCACATGTGTAGCATGCAGATGAGCTTTATTGCACACCTGTGTGCACTTAGGAAAGCTCTGGTGTAGATATAACAAAAACTGGGACGGATATCAAATAATTGGACTTGAATGGGTCCATTGACTCCATTCAGATAGCATGTCCGGAAGTTAAAGGCCATGTCCACCAGCCCTTTTCATCTCAAGTATCACGGTAGATGCAATAGGTAATAATGAAATGGCAGGAATATCACCCTCATTACCATTTCAGGAGCATTTTGACTTATATAGCGGAATATTACCGCCAAGTCCACAGTTTGAATAGCACAACTTTCATACCTTTAAGACTTCAAAGTGCTGATTGTTGAGGTATGAAAAATACCACCTTTTGATTTTGAAAAATTGTCTAAGTATAGAGCTAGTGCGGCTCTATTCTGGCTCAGCAGTCTGTAGGTGCGGGTGCGACCCAAATTTACACGAAAGCATCGATAGTGTGGCCCCAGTCCATGGGAGGTCTGCGCCAGTTATTTTCTGACGACTTTTGTTAAGTTTCAGGTAGTGCGAAATGCTAGCATGACCCAATAGTAAGGCCGCGCTATACTTCTGCCAGGTGGATCAAGTCGATCTAATATTCTACAACGTCATCACAACAGCCACCTAATGCAATGCATATGCCACGTGGCACAGTTTTGACCAATGGGACCACGATACGTCATCGCCAAGTCTCCCCGAACACTTACAAATACTCAATGAACACCTTCATTTGCATCTTTCGTCCTTTGTGTCTAAGTCTAGGATAGTGCGGCCATCCCCAGTTGAAACTTGGGAAAATTGGTGGGGAAATGGCCATCTTAGGGGTTGGCATGGCTGCGCTAGCTACCTAGCCGAGGGGATAGCCATGCATAGGCCATTGATGAGCCGTACCACCCATTCAACTAGCCCATAGATGCTGAGAGACTGCCCAATTTGCTGGCTGCACCAGCCACCTAGCTGAGGGGATAGCCATGCATAGGCCATTGATGGACCATACCACCCCTTCAACTAACCCAAAGCCCAGAGGCTGCCCAATTCACCGGTGCAGCCACGCTACTCCCCTTTGAGATGCGCCTACCTTACTTCAAAGCCCATTATTCATTATTTTCACTCTTTTTTATTCTCTTTTAATAGTTAAGCTAATATCCAATAGCTACAGTACTTGCCTTATTGACATCATACTCATTTAAATGCTACATATGCTAGCTCACTGATATGCAATCCATATGCATTATCATACACTTCATACACATCATGATATCATATACATGATTGTGATATCCTCTATCTTGACATCTCATCATTTGAGGAGACCACAGAGCCCAAAAACATACTTTGTGCTCTTGATGTACTTTATCTTAATAAAAGCTCATTGCTTTCTCCATGGAGTAGACGTATCACAAATAGGCAATATGATCGAACCATAGAAATCTCTGTGTATTGTGAATTTGGGATTGCAGTTTGGCTTTCTTCTTTGTCAATCTCGCAGCCCGTATCAAGAGAGTCCTCTCAATTGCATCTGAAGGACTTCACCTGATAGTCTCATTGACTCGTGTACATTTTGGATTATTTCAGCTTCCTTGCAAATGGTATATTTATTTCAATTACTCATTTGTTTATTCCTTATTTATATTTTACCTTAGAATCAAGGATGACTCCCTGGAACGTAATTAATGGCTTGTGGTATGTCACAACCTAGAATGTAATTAGACCCAGATTATAATAAAAACCTTCCAAGTGTGTACGCTCTTGTCTCTATCATGTTAATGCGGCAATGTGATGAGAATGTCTTATGAATGTCATGTGAATGAATGGCAATAAATTCAATTCCGAAGTAATATTTATACTTATTCTAAAATTACATTCAAAACTAACAACTAAAAAAAATGCAACAATTGTTCAACAACCTATCAATGTGACAAATACTTTTGTGCATTGAATTTTAACCAAAGACGGGAACACCTTAACATGGCATGAAAATACAAAGTACTGAAGTATTGATATCCTCCTAGACTTGTAAGTAGGAGACTTTGAGCTCTTTTAAGGCCTTTTCAATCGCACACGAACACCTTCATGGGACATGAAGTGGATTTCTACCCTACTTTGTCCTCTTCTTTGTTACGGAAGTTTTAATTCCCAAGCTTGCCTCTCCCCAAATAAGTGCGGATAAAAGTTCAATTCATGCTAGAAGTATGTCTTGATCATAATATGCAAAAATAGATGCAAGACCTATTCCTGATTCTAAGCTAACAACATCTTTAATCACAAAGATAGCAAAATACATTTACTATTTTTTGCAACATTTTTAGTCTCCAAGTGTGGCAGTGCATCAATAGCAATAGATAAAAATGTGGGGTAATAAGAAGAAAGATAAAATGATTGTGATGAAATAAAAACAGTTACCATATGAACATCAAAACCCTTGATTTCAGTTCCTAAGGAGGCATAGATAACATCTTCATTCCCTGTCATAAGAAAGCATTTTTATACTTTGGTTAACTTACTCATTTCCTCAAAAATTTAAATGTACAAGTTAGATTTTAGATATATAAAGTAAAAAATCAACATGCAAAAGCAACACGATGGTAACAAACTGAGATCCCCACAATCTATTCACCCTTAGTTCCATGTACCTTGGACATAGACCGCGTGTTCTAATTTTTTTCTGTGTGCAGTCCACTTGATAAGTGGACTTGTCCAAGTTTTGCATGTTCATGATGGGTCCAACCTGATGACTGGACCAGTCTGATTTTTGGTTCAGGAATATGTTCATGGCTGGGGAAGTAAACAACCATGCAAGTTAAACTGCTCCAAGACACAAGCTCACCACTTCTTTCCTTTGATAAATAGTAGGCCGGCCCCAGCCGCATCATTTTCTTCCAATAACGCCCTTCCAATAACGCCCCCTTCATCAGTAAATTAGCAGAACATCTTCTAGAAAGCTGCAAGTTACCAGCATTTTCCACTTCCTAGACTGTGGTTTGAGTCGTTTGACCATTAAAGTAATATCCATCCTGGGTTCTCTTTGATCTCTTCATGTCTTAACCATACAAAATCCTACTTCTTGGTCTTTTCTGCTGTTCTAAGTTACTGAACTTAATACATGCAAAGAAATCCAAATTGGCATTTGGATGCACTATTGTAGTAATTATTTTAAGTGGAAACAACCAAATTGCAATTACCTTTGACTGTATTTGAGTGCCATAGAGAATGAATTTTAATGCATTTTTCTCCCAACAGGCACTGACAACAGTGTCAATGCCGGTTGCAAGCATAGCAGTGGCTGCATTTGAGCTCAAGATTGTGGCCACTCACTTCCAGATAGGCCTGAAAATTCAGCAGAATGGGTTTTCCGTGATGCCAAGTTCGATGAACGGTTCAAACTTTTGAACATACGGCACATTAATTCCCTGCCTCTGTAGCCTCATTTTCTGAAGAAGAAAAAGAAAAGCCAATGGTAGCTTTTCCGACAAATGCCGACCTCCTGCAGATTCATTGAGAAACGAAAAACAGGCAGCATCCAAACAGGCCCTTTGTATCCGTATCAAGAGACTGCGATTCGAATTCTGAATCGCAAGTACATTCATTTCAAGTCGGACTAGTGAGTAAAGAGCCGTTTGGCCATCATAAATACGAGGAGACAGCATACACAATTCGGTCATTTCTCGTGTCCAAGCTGGACGATCACAATTCAAATTGATCGCGCATCCAAACGCACCCTGAATCAAGAAAAAATCGATGAAGATGAATCGAGAAAAAACGCACCTGCTTTGAAGCATATGGATGAAACGGGTACTTTCCCCACTTCCATCGTGAATACCGCATCTTTGCATCGCAAATCGAAATAGCAAACGCAACCATCCTGATTTCAGATGGAACAAAAAAAACAAAAGAAGAAAGAAAGATTCTTTTAGAAACAGGAAACGCGTTTGGCTGCACAAAATAACAAATATTTTGGAATCGAGAGATCTTCGGGTAAAACCCTAAGCCCTGAGATGGAAAGAGCTACCTCGCCAGAAGAGAAGATAGTTCCAGGCGTGGCACGTGAGGCTACGCAGCACGTGACGGCGTCGTTGTGGCCTTTCAGTCGTCTTGGCTTCGTCATGGGAAGAGAACGATCCGAACGGGTTTTCATTCCACGCGTTTCTTCAACTTTCTCTGCTAGAAAGGGTTTGCGAAATGGGCCATGCCAGAGTTTCGTCCCCTGTGACCTGTCTACCAGGCTCGGGCCTGGTCCTAGTCGAGCTTAAATGGCCTCAGCCATGGCCTGGCCTTACAGGGCCGTTTCGGTCCTGTAAGTAAAAGAGTAACATGATCAAAGGTGCAGTATATTATCCGTTGATAACTGGTTCCCATCATTTTTTTATGATAGAAACATAACCTTGATCCAAAAAGTCCCTTTAAACTACACATGAGTGTTGAATAGGACCTTCTTAAGTGTCATTTGATTATCTTTTGTATAACAGTGACCCACTTGATTCTTGGACCGGGCCAACAGAAGGTTGGGCCATTTGTCTTTTGAAATCCAATAAATGGGACCCAGACCCTTAAAATCAGGTTGGGTCTATCGGGCAACCATGTATTCGGTACCCATTGACAGCCCTTTTTTAAGATTAGAGTAGGATGGGCCTATTGGGTGTAAGCGGCCGGCCGGCCCAATTCCTAATAAGACATTAGGTGGCAAGGGGCCCAAGTCCATCCTAAACAACATCATCGTGGAGGAAGACACCTGGGTGAGGGTCCCGTAAGTGTGATCCCCACGGGGGCAACGAATACGTCGGCTATCTCAACTATGCCATCGGAGGATACGGGGAAGTCGGAATAGGAGAGCACTCATCTTGGGGTGGGCTTACTACTTAGATACTTTCAGCAGTTATTCACTTCGCACTTGGCTACCTAGCGTTTACCGTGGGCATGGTAACTGGTACACCAGATGTGTGCGTTCTTTCCGGTCCTCTCGTACTAGGGAAAGGTTATCTCTAATACACACACTAGATATGGACCGAACTGTCTCACGACATTATGAACCCACCTCAAATGCCGCTTTAATGGGCGAACAGCCCAACCCTTGGAACATACTACAGCCCCAGGACCCAGATCCATAGCTCAACTAGCAGACTGAGTGGAGATACCTCGTTTCAACGCTTGAGGTCTTGGTATCGATCTCTATTGGGGGTGGCTAACATGGAGTGTGTACTGACATGGGTGTGTACTAACAAGCTAACCCAGAAAAAATAAAAAATACTACAGCCCCAGGTGGCGAAGAGCCGACATCCT
The DNA here is from genome assembly GCF_029962835.1 of Magnolia sinica. Lineage (NCBI taxonomy): Eukaryota > Viridiplantae > Streptophyta > Magnoliopsida > Magnoliales > Magnoliaceae > Magnolia > Magnolia sinica. The sequence goes on along the minus strand of NC_080575.1, from coordinate 119,736,506 downwards.
GGTGCCAAACATTGTAATGGGCCTAGTGAATACCCTAGGTGACATTGCTTCATGGATATCTAAATGATGTTGAACCATGCCTAAGGTCTAGGGTGTAGTGTTTTGAGGATGGACCCCATGTAGGAAGGCCACGAATCTTCATGGATCCCAGGATTGGAACCATGATAAGTTCTCACGGATAATCACACAGGCATTCATGACTCAGACATTTGGGCCCAGAGCGTCATCCAATCCACGGAAATGTGAAGTTGGAAGACCCATCCAAACCGAGCGCGAATTAGGTACTACCCCCGCCTGTTTGGAGCTCGGGACAGGCGGAGGGTCTGAGGGACACTGAGGGGCCACCGTGATCTATAAACTTTATCCACACCGTCCATTCGTTTTTTCATATCATTTTAGAATACCACACTAAAAATAGAAAATATGTAGGTGTTGGGTCACACGGTGGTGATTAAATTCCTACCGTTGAAAAATTCTTATTAGCCACGGAAGTTTTACATCAAGATGATATTTGTCTTTTCACAGGGGTATATGATCATATCAAGGGGTTGGATGTAAAATAAACGACACATTGGGCCTAGGAATGTTTCAAACGGTGGGTGTTCTTATAACCGCTGTTTCCTATGGTGTGGTGATGTAGTAATAAACTCGGTGAGATCGAGGTCGAATCCCAAGGGACTGAAACTTGTACGTAATCTGAAACTAACTAGAACTAGAACTAGACTAAGATGTAATCTAAATCAAATAGAATTTAAGAAATAATTGTGGAATAATTATCTAAAACTTAAACAATTCAGGGAAGGGAACTAGGGATTCAGAGGATCCACTTGTAGAGATCAAGGAGATCTTATGCCTGTATCAAGAATCATGGAAATTAAACTGAATTCGACTAGTTTTCACGAGACGAAAGATATATGAATTAAAATGGATTCCATCACCAAACCATGCCTGGGAGACAAAGCAAACAACAGAATTAAACTTATTACCAACTAATCAACAATGCATGAAGATTATGAAGGATACCGTCATCCGACCATGCCTATGAGACGATGCTGAATAACAGGGTTTCCTGACGTCATAAACATCAAAAGGAGGAAGAAATACTCAAAGCCATCGCAGATCTATTGTAATTTCAGTCACAACAAACCATTAAAAAAATTGAAAGTATTCATTTTAATTGAACTAAAATCAACATCAGTCAGTCTAAATAAGAGGCACAAGCAAAGTCTCTCCCATCAGACTACAAGCTTCACCTCTTAGCCCTAGCTAAGAGGTTTAGCCAGACATGGATGGCTAAATCTCTTAAAAATAAAATAAACAAATTAAAATAAAAATAATAGCAAAAAGAAAAAAAACAAACTCTCTATCTCCTATCTCTCTTACATTCGCAGCCTCCCGTCTCCCTCGTTCTGGTCCCCTTTCATCTCTCACTCTTTCTCAGTTTTATAGCTGATAAGGTCGACTGGGAGGAGCCTGATGTTGCTGTTGTTGGTGGGCTTCCGCATAGTGATACGCAGCAATAGAATCGCAGCACCGACTTGCGTTTTGGAATCAATCATCACGGCCGCACATACGAGATCTGAGGTGTTCAGTCGTCTTGGGTATGGACGGTCCCACCTTCAGAAAATTTTGGATGGTCCAGATGGACGGACCGACCATTGCTATGATCGCAGAATGGCCCGGATTGGCCAGACGCGCGCGGACTGCGTAAACAGAGCCCGAAACGGCTGGCGTTGGACTCTCGGTGGGGCTCACTTCCCTTGTCGTTTGAGAAATCCATTCTGTCCATCGAATTCATGGCGAAAAATCAGTAGGAAATGACTAGTTTCTGTTTGTATTCGGTGTGGCCCACGTGATTGATCATACAACCGTCCAACCTTTGTTTGGATGATTGGAAATCGTTCCTCGCTTCCTTTCGAAAATCTGTCACTTAGGCCGTGGTAACATGGGCTATGGGAATCTAATGGATGGTCCAAATTTATCATCTGGATCACAATGATGGCCCACAATGCTCACCCACAGTGGTTCGTGCGAACGCTGGTGGAATGAAAAACGGAAATTCCATTTTAGGGAGAAAAGGTCGGTCAAACCGACTTTGACCAGTAGGCTGGTCCGGTGCACAGCTAGTGTACATGTGCACTTTGCACATGTCACTCAAGGTGGGACTCACTGTGATACTCGTGGGAGATCTGATCCATCCATCCCTTCTATCATATCATTTAAACCGTTGAGGACAATTTTGAAGAATATCCAGATTGTAGTTGGGCCTAAAATTGAAGATTAATGGGCTGATCTATTCGTTAGGCCACTATCCGAGTGATCCAATGGCTGAAATTTAATATGTACGGTTAATTTATGGTCCCCATCACATGTATGAAGTTTCGAGTCAATCGGATGGTGGGAACTCTGTGATCTTGCATTCTGGACCATTTTCGGGCCTCTTTAACATGAACGGCTGGATTTTCTCGGATCCCTGGCATGTAAATCTGCCGATCTTGGTCCCCTGGAGTCCGTCCCTTTCCTTTGGTGTTATCAGAGCATTAAATCCATGCTTTATCATCCTTTTTTTCAGTCTAAGCTTGTACGTACACTCTGCATCACAAACACGATTAAAACAGCCATTAAACGGTATTATGCTTGTAGATCCAGGTAATAATTGGAGTCTAATATGCAATATTTGACCCTCAACATGTGGTCGACTTGAGCCCGGCATGTGCCTTATTTATTTCCATTAGTGTAGAATGATAAAAAAAATAAAAAAGAAAAAAAAAAGAAAAAGAAAAAAAAGATGGACAGTGTGGATAAGATTCATACATCATAGTGGCCCTTGGAGCCTCCGCTTGTCCGAGCTCCCAGCACGTAGGGTAGCACCTAATCCGCGCCCATCCAATCCAAATTCCAATTTTACCAATCAATTATTTATTTCGTTCATCTTAACCCCTAAACTCTCTACCAATGAGCTTATTAATTGGAAATTTATGTTACATGATTATTACCTCTTATTTTATTATTTTTGAAAATTTAATTCCGTGAGTGTATGTAACTGGGTGGTCCTTAAATTACAATAAGATCTCTTTATTTAAAAAATAAGAGAGGAGAATATCTGCAACCCAAAATTTCTAATTCTTTTTTTATTTACACACACACTCTTGATTTCACCACCTATGGATACTCAAACCCTTGACCGGGTGTTGAAACTCCTGAGAGTATCATCGGAGCAGGAGTATATCTAATTCTAACATTAGTGTATCCAAATGAGTTGCTTTCAAACTACTATATGATTTCATGGGCAGCAATTCAAAAATCCTCCATAGTTTTTTTTTTCTTTTCTTATTATTATTTTGAAGTTAGGGTTTTGAAAATCAGTTCATCTATATCAATTGCTCCAACCTAATCCAACAATTCGGTGCGACGAACATCCATCCCATCAAGCACTCCTTCTTGGTGGGATACTGGCCTAAATATCAGGCCAATCCATAACTTGGGGCTGTTGGAGCGTGGATTTGGAACCCCCTTGATTTGCAATTCTCATAGTGTGTTTGGCACCTAGAGTGTAAATCAACTTTAATCCAAAAACACCTATGCGTGGTATCTTTACAGGGGTTTCAATTTAATTATTAAATCAACTTTAATATATCTAATTAGTGAGATATATAATTTTTGACACCATGGTTGTGATAAGCCCGCTGAAATACATGCTTTGCTTGAAAATGATGAAATTCCAAGTCTTGGATGGACTACAAGCACGAGATCATGTCTTAGTGACTAACCAACGATTTTTAATTGTTGATTAATAGGGACAATGTTTGGACGGTGCTGATCATCATTAGTGGGCCATGTGCCCAATAGAATGATAGTGTACAGTGACACTCACGTCACACCTGCTACTATTAAAATGATTTATTTTTGGGATATTCCGTAACATGAGGGGACCCATAATATTCACGGTGTAGATTTCCTATACACATCACAGTACGGCCCATAGTGCTCGACCGCATGGGAAGCTACCATCAGGTCGACCTCATAGTACCATTTCCCAAGTACAACTCCTCAAAACAAGCAAATAGAGATTTACCTGGAGCCCCGCGGCAAAGCCATCTCTCCCCACCACACGAGCGAGGATTATGTACATCATTCAGACCATCCCTCTAGTGGGCCTTATCAAGGATCACCAAGTTCTCTAAAAATCATACCTATTACAAGAACACCGATCAGATCTCTAGGACCGTCCGATCAAAGTATGCTTAGAACCATTTATAAATAATTCTGCCACGTGTACTATGGATGTCTCTGATAGGATAACTGTGAATAGCTCGAAACAGTCTTCCAAGATTACGAAGAGAAAATCTATCCAACCATATATTGATATATCCAAAAAAATAAAAATAAAATTCGTTACTTCATATAAAATACAGTATCTGTCAAATAGCACAATGGTTATATCAAAAGGCCTAAAATCAAATGCAGATGATCTTACATCCCTCCCATCTCATTACAGTGAAATAGCAAAAACCCATTAGCTGAGTTCCTACTTCAAGCCCATGACAGACGAAAGTGATGGGGCCCACCAATCATGGGCACCGATCTACCATCCAACTCACGGGCACATATATCATCCAAGTCAACCCACTTATCTTCAAACCTATAGGCCATCTGAGCATATCTGATTTCGAACTTGTTTCCATAAAAATCAAAGTGGTAGTATCGTAAATAAACGAGATCTCGTGGGTGAAGCCACAAAAGGTGGGCCAACGGGTTGAAATGGAAAGGGTCATGATTGCTGGTTGGTGGTGTCTTTCATTTCACGCAAAAGACACGAGGAGTAGATTCCGGAGAAATTTGGAATACGCTAGATTTTGACAATGCCAAGCACCCACGTGTCTCTACACGTAGGCGACCACACGTGCTAATCTGATGAAGTCTACAGTCAGTTCATCACGTGGGCCACACGCAGCCAAGGGGAGAAGGGAGAAAAAGGGTATGGACTAACTCGCGAGAAGAAAATAAGCAGGATTGTTACTTTTCGCACTTTTAAAGTCCTCTCAAATCGTCTTCGGGCAGTGGGTAAAATCAGAGTCATCTGTTGATGAGCATGCTGACCTTGAAAATTTCTTGAATACACCTGACTTAATGTTGGAAATTTCTTCTAACAATGTACGAGAATTTCGAAATTTATTGAGTCTCTTAAAATTGTTTCTTTGCTACTCCTCTTGTGTAGAAGAGATGGATAATGTTAGGATTTTTTAGTAGTACTGGAAATGGAATTTTTTAAAATTCAGAATTTAGATTTTTTTACAATTATATTGATTTCCATGTAGGTATTCTAAAGGTTTTAAGAATAAAAAACTATAAATGTTATAATTAGAATTAATTGATCAATATAGTAGAGAAATTGTCATGTTTGTTGATGTCAGTCCTTCAAATAGGTCTCTCTTTGGTCTATCTCAGATGTAAAGAGGATGAGAGCAATACGTCCGCCCCTGGAATAGGGCGAAGGAAAATGAAACCCTACATGTGTGGAACATGTGATGTATAGGACGGATGATAGCAAATAATCTCCTATAATGTATATAGATTTTGTAATTAATAATTCTTTCTATATATAGTTTGTATATCTCTATAAAAATTCTATTGAAATTAAGATGATAGATAGAAAAGCATGAGGAACTTTTCTCATACTTCCAGTGTTATTAAGGAAAATATTCTCTCCTCTCTCTCTCTCCTCATCTTACAACCAAGGCCTTAGGGGATAAATATGAGCTTTTATAAGCATTGTGAAATAAGAATTGGATGAAATTTCCTACTTTTTATATTCTTCTTTGGATCCTACTTTCATAGTAGGTTGTCCATTAGATTTTCTCTCACCTTAGAAAATCTAAAAAAAGAACACAAGGTGCCTAGAGGTGGATCCATAGGATTTGCATGTTCAATGATTGCAGCTATCTTCCACAGCTGTCATATTCCTCAAAATCTATCTGCTCTGTCTATCATTATATTCCACCGCATCTATTCTACCATTATATTCCACCACATCTATTCTAAGAAAAATCTGCAGTAAGATGTAAACTAATCTAGTACATATGATTAGTAGATATTATAATAGAAAAAACTAGTTTATTCCGTTCAGCTGTATGACTTGAAGAAATATGATTAATCAATTATAATAGAAAAAACCAATTTATTCCATTTTGTTGTTCAATTCTTCAAGTCAAATTTTTTTCGACAATACACATTAGCAGAGCCACATGTATTCATTGAATTAATATGGAGCATCATCAAATTTCTTAAATCATTTATTTCCTTTGGGTTAAGTCCACTTCATGAGTGGAATCATAAGCTTGCTTTATTCACCGGGAGGGTAACATGAAACAAAGAAGATGTCTACCATGTTGATAAATCTCATTCTTAGAAAATTCTCAAGAGTTGTTTAAAGTTTGAGGTTTTTCTAGAGATATTATCGTGAATACTCACTAAAAATAAGCAATTAAAAATATTTATTATAAAATTATAAATAATTTAAAATGTTAAAATATATGTATATATAAGATGTACCTCTTACCTAATTTCTAAGAATATCAGGATGAGATCTCACATGGATTGGTACAGTTGGCTTCTTTACTTTGTTAGATTGTGTAAGCCTATGTGTTGCAACAGGAGAAGATCATTAATTGATCAGATGAATTCCCCATTGAAAAAGCAATCAAATTACGATCCGATTACAGGGAAAGGGATAGAGGAAGATCGTAATTGATAATCCATAGCTCAAGTGGTAGGCCGAGTGAAAGATACCTCATTTTAACATTGAGGTCTTGGTATCGACCCCTAGTAGGGGTGGCTAACAGTAAAGCGTGAACTCACAGTGGGGTGTACTAACAAGCTAACAAAAATTAAAAAAAAAAAAAACATGGTGGTGATGATGCATATGACATCTAATATAAGGTGTTTGATCAAATGAACGGTCGTATTTTATTGTAAACTATTTTTAAAAATCTTTATATATAATTATATTATTTTCCATGAGTTTTTAAATCAATTAAAATTGCAAAGATAAAATTTGTTCGATTGATATTGAGATGAAATATTTCTGGTTCATTTATAAATTTGATGCAATGTCATCCCTTAAGAAAATTATAGTCTTAAAAATCTTATACTATATCTACTTAATTGAATGGTGTAAATTCAATTCTTATTAGGAGGGTATATGATAATTCAATATACCTCGTTACCACCAAAGTTTTTAATGCCGTGTGTTTGGATGCACTTTGCAAACTCCATTTCAGCTCCACATAATTATGTGGTGCTAAAATGCCAAAACTATGACTTTTTTCATCATGTGGGCCGAAAAAATCAGGCCTGAAACCCCCCACTGCGAAAGTCCCTTTCTTGGCAAGAGCATCCAAACAGGCCTTCATGTCCACTGCTTCCTCACTATTGCTAAAAAGTATCTGATACTTCTATGTATTTGTTTTAACCATCCGTTGTGATCTACTGGGCTCCAAGGTTTGGTTGATCTAATCCGTTTAATTGTTTCGGTGGATTCCATTGGATGGACATCCTGTAGTGGGCCGTTATCACGTATGATGAATTTGCACAATTCTCATGAGACACCTTGGTGTTTGCACATGAGAACTGATCACATACAGTCACCTTCCCTGCCAAAATGCCACTCTTGTAAGACATCAGCACCGTGAAAGTGGTGGGGTCCACCATGAATAACATAGTTTTAAAAAAACACGCTAATCCGCTCATCAGGTGGGTCACACTTGTATATTGTGTCAGACGGCCACTGTTGCCCATTGATTTCATTAGTGTCGCTCACCTGATGACCGGAAAGGCCTGATGTTTGTCCCAAGTGATCTCCATGGTGGGGCCTATCAGTTTTAGGGCACTGATTTCCTACACGAGTGTCATGTGGGAGGGACACATTGGTTGTGCCATCTCTTTTCATGAGCATGGGATGCACCGGTCCGAATATAAAATTGGACGGCCTCCAACCATGCATAGTACTTTCATACATTTTTCTACTATGGTATATATATTCAAATATATTATTCATCACGTGTAAAATATATTTATTAATATTTTATATATTTAATTTGTACGTAGAGATGAGCATGTTTGGTGCAACTAAAAGAGAATTGATTCGATACGGTCATAATGTAATACTATACTACTACTTTCTCAACCGATGGGTCAAATATATAGACTATCCTTTCCGTACAGGTGGCTTCCTTGTTCTTCTTCTTCTTCTTCTTCCTCATACAAGCTGGTGGCCTGTTCTAATATGATCACCTCGTATGAAAGCCATGCCAATATACTCGGTCAGGCCATAAGAATAAGTCATACTAGAGGGCATCTGCTAATATTGATGTTGTTGTACCTTATTTTCTTGAAAGAATTAATTAAGAAAGGATACATGTTATTGTACGAGTAATATACAACACGCATTAGATTTACAAAGATATATAAGACGTTTGTTATGAAAATAATAGCTGGCGCTGGTTGGATAATACATGTCATTTGAAGATGAAGCGTGGCCAAACAGTGCAAGACGGAAGGTAGTTGAGCGATAAGTGATGCCGAAGCAGTTACCAGGACAGGTGTCGAAGAAGCATTGGAAGACTGGATTGATGCTGAAGCAGTTGATGTAATCAATATTAAACGTGGGAAGAAGCGTCCAAATGATTGTTTTAGAAAAGTATATAAATAATAAAGGATCTCAATGAAGAAAAGTGTCTCATACCAATCCAATCAAATAATCTAACAATTATTTATTATGATCCTGAGCATATTCAGTCTTTTACGTTTTTTATCATAGCTAATAGGTTAATCATACATTAGGAGTATCAGTAATCTAGATTACTGGCGCTAATTCAAATTTCCGGTTATACACTGGACGATTTCCATTGTAATACAAGTAGTTTATCTGTTAGAAATGTGATCCACAATTACTCTTTCTGGTCAACTGTAAGTGTTTTTTTTTTTTTTTTTTTTTTTGCTTTTGTATCTGAATTTCCTTTTATACGGAAGGTATTGCGCAAACCGTTTTTGGAAGACGAACTCTATCCTCTGATAAACACCTAATTATCTTAAACAATATCTTATGAGTGGCCGAATAGTCGACCAATCTTCTCAGGTTATCAAGTCCAACATATTTGTCTATCTTGACACTTGGGGTTAAAGTTATTTGATTGGAATCGAGCTGCACAATTGGTTCTAGTATGCCCGCACATATCACACGTGACCAAATTTGAAACTAAGAGGCACCAAATGTTGTCTTGTTTTCATATAAAGTGATTATCATTGGGTGGCCCACTTTTTGTACAAATAGAATATTATTTGATAGATGTGTGTGTGACACATCGGGAGGAAAAAATGATTGTATTGTAAATTATGGTCAACCATGTTGTTTCTTTTCTTTTCTTGTTGCTGACCTAACCAATGCTCCAATGTCATTCGGGCTTTAGGTTTGGATGTGTGTGATTCATCCACATATCCAAACCACTGATACTACAAGCCCCAAATGTGAATGGTTCATGAACCAAAGTTTCTTCTGTTGAAAAATTGTAAAGGTGGCCAATGAAGAAACAATTAATAAGAGCATGAGCCCATAAATGAGGTAGATCTAAAATTCACATGGACCACACCACAAAAAACAGTGGTGATTGAATGCACCCAATAAAAAAACTTCTCATGGCCATAAAAGTTTTGGATGAAGCTAATATTTGTATTTTTCCCTCATCATCGGGGTTCGTATAACCTAATCAACGGGTTGGGCAGCAAATAAACATTACAACGAGCCTTAGGAAGTTTTTAATGGTGGGTACTACTATTTTCTTGTAGCGTGGTCCAGTTGAGATTAGGATCTGTCTCATTTTTTGGGCTCGTGTCCTCAAATGATCCAGAAAAGTAGATGGACGGCATAAATGTATATATGGTGTTTTTATAATGCCAATCAACACACACTGATTACAACTCTATTTTATTATAATTCAACTAACTCTGTTATATCATTTTCCATACCAAATTTAATTAAGAGTTGTAATTCCACCAGCAACCCCTTATGTGACAGGGCAAAATGTGCACTGGAAATTAATGAGCAAGGAATACATGTAAAAGATATAGGCCATTCAGCATATAATTAGGTGCACCATGAACATTTCAAAGATAACATTGTCCACTTAGTCAGGTAGATTAACCTTGTAGGAAGAAATAAGCAGCTAGAAAAGAGTCTAATAGTAAAAATTTAACAAGCCCATGTGGCTCAGTTGATAGTGTACCATCCTCATCTCTGACCCGTGTATAAAAGGTCCTTGGCTTCAAGATAATACTAAAAATAATTATCAGGGCAATCTCCTCTCTAAGTAAGAGGATTGCGGTGAAATGTACTATGAATGTTCTTAAAAATTGGATAGTAGCATTCGAATGTGATGTAGAGCGGGTTGCGGACAATTTCATGGCCAAGATGGATCAGAAAAGGCCTGGTCGACGACAGAAGTGATCCGGACCATCGGACCTTAGATCGGGCGTATCTCGCAATCCGGAATGAGTTATCTGATGTAAAATATATGATTTTGGGGTAGAACGAGCTACTTTAGCCAACCAACCCTACTACGCCAGGTTGCGTAGCCCGGAATTGTGAAAAACTCCTTGATCGACGTTTTTACTCTAAATAGAAAGTTTCCGTTTCCTTGTTTTAATTTCGTTTTTACTCTAAATAGAAAGTTTTAGTTTAATTATAACTCTTCATCCGTCGGGCTTGAGGAGTTGCGCCCAACGTGAAAAGAGCTTAGAATAATTAGGAGAATGGTTTGGTGAAGCCAAATAGGACACTTACTATTTTTGGCCGAAAAACTTGCGCACTAGTAGACATCACGACCGTCTATAAATAGTAAGTTTACCATTTATAGTAAGTCGCGAATTCTAAGAGTTTGAGTTGCAGTTTGATTCTGATTTCTTTTCCATTGCTTGGTACCCCTATTTAAAGGGTTGTGAACTCTTTTTTACTCATTCATTAATCAATTTTGAATTTATTAGAATTTATTTCTATTTTCTGCTTTCTTTTCTCATAGATTCGAGAAGTCTCTGTGAGGAGTTCAGAGAAGTTCCATGGATTCGGAATAGTTATCCTCTTGAGGAAGACGGTGCTTGACCTCACGTCCTCCCCTGCGTCAGTTTGGTATCAAAGGGAGGTTTCTCCTCGGATTGATGACTTTTAACAATGGGTCGGGCAACAATCCCATGGGTGGTGCTTCAGGGAATTTACCTTTAACTGCGGCAGCTTTCGAAATAGCGCAACAAGAGAATCAGCAAGCCATGTAAGGGCTGCAAGCTTCCATCGATCGCATAGCAGATCTCTTAGTGGAAAACCTAGGGCAACTCCGTGTTCCTAGTGGCAATCCTCCACCCCCAATTAATCGCCCTGATCGCATGATAGTACCGACAGTGCACTCAAGGGTCATTCCTGAGGAAGGGAGCTCCAGTGAGGAGGAAATCGACGACATAATCTTTCAACACCCCAGACATAGCGACGATCGAGTAGATCGAACGGATCGAGAATTCAAGATAATGGTTGATATTCCTAGCTTTAATGGCCAACTACACATTGAGGATTTCCTCGATTGGCTTTCTGAAGTTGAGCAATTTTTCGACTATATGGACATCCCTGGAGCAAAGAAGGTCAAGCTTGTGCCCTACAAGTTGAAAGGAGGAGCTTCAGCTTAGTGGGAACAACTGCAACTTGGGTGAATCAGGCAAACGAAAGCACCATTTGCACCTGGCAGTGGATGAAGCAGCTACTACGTGCCCGATTCCTCCCTAGCGATTACAATCAGGTATTATTCCAACAATACCAAAATTGTTAACAGGGTAGTCGGTTGGTGAGAGAATACGCAGAAGAATTTTACCGCCTGGCGGCGCGTAACGATTTGGTCGAGACTGAATCGCAGTAAGTCGCCTTATTCAACGGTGGATTGCGTATGACTATCCAGGATCGGGTCCAGATGCAGTCCGTCTGGACGATGAATGACGCGATCAAGTTAGCTACTTGGAAAGAAGCGCAACTTGAACGTCCTAACACACGGACCTATCCTACTGCAAGGATTCCTGTGGCAGGTCTGCCTCAGGGAACTGCACAGCCTAAGGGGAAGCAGCCCGTAGGAGCACGCACTCAACCTCCTACGTTTGAGAACCGAGATCAGGGAAGCGGGCAAGCTAGACCCCAAAGGGGCGTATCGACTACTACTGATCCAATTTGAATCCTGAACCCCTATGCTCGACCAAGGCCCGATAACTGCTATCGTTGTGGCCAACTGGGCGACCTATCAAATACTTGTCCCCAGCGAAAAGTGGCAAACCTCGCCATTAATGATGGTAGTGCTGATAACGCTTATGAAGATCCAGATATTGAAGAACAGATAATTCAGGGTGGGTTCAACAAGATCACGGCGAGTCACTCGTCGTGAGGCGGCTATTATATGCGCCAAGAAAAGAAGTGCATCCACAACGGCATAACATCTTCTTCACTAGGTGTACGGTGAATCGAAAGGTTTGTGACATGATCATTGACAGTGGGAGTAGCGAGAACATCGTCTCTAAGGTCATGGTGAAAAAATTGTAATTGAAAACGGAGCGTCATCCCTCTCCATATACAATCGGTTGAATCAAGAAGGTCAGCGAAACAAAGGTAACTGAATGGTGCACCATAGCCTTTTCAATTGGCAAATATTATAAGGATAAAGTAGTATGCGATGTGGTTGATATGGAAGCATGTCACATACTACTTAGTCGACCTTGGCAATCTGACCGTGACGCCACTCATAAATGGCGAGATAATATCTATATCTTCGTCAAGAATGGCCGGAAGACCATATTGGCCCCTATGGATCCAAAGGGACCACCTGAAACTTCTAAAGTAGAGGGCCATTTTCTCTTAACCATACGAGACTTCGTGGAAGAATCCAAAGAAATAGGACAGACTTATGCATTAATTGTAAAAGGAAAAGAACTTGAGCCTACCAACATCCCTAAAAGACTAAGGCCCCTACTACATAAATTCAAAGAAATCTGGCCCGATGACCTTCCCAATGGGTTAGCCCCGATGTGGGATATCCAACATCATATCGACTTTGTCCCTGGGTCCAGTTTACCTAATCGTTTCCATTATTGAATGAGTCCGAATGAGTGTGAGATTCTGCAGGGACAAGTAAATGAGTTGATCCGTAAGGGTCTTATTCAAGAGAGCATGAGTCCATGTGCTGTACCAGCTTTATTAACTCAAAAGAAAGATGGGAGTTGGCGCATGTGTGTCGACAGCCGAGCCATTAACAAAATCAGCATAAAATACAGGTTTCCTATACTACGGTTGGACGATATATTGGACATGCTAGAGGGTGCAAAAATATTCTCTAAATTGGACCTAAGGAGTGACTACCATCAGATTTGAATACAGTTGGGTGATGAGTGGAAAATGACCTTTAAGACCAAGGAAAGATTATACGAATGGATGGTCATGCCCTTCGGTCTTTCGAATGTGCCTGACACATTTATGAGATTGATGAACCAAGTTCTAAAACCTTTCATTGGGCGGTTCGTTATGGTTTACTTCGATGATATTTTGATATACAGTTAAGATGAAACCACCTATATGGAACACCTCAAGAAGGTCCTTCAAGTGCTCACTAAAAATAAACTGTACTTCAATTTAAAAAAGTGCAGCTTCATGACCGATAGTCTATTATTCTTGGGTTTTGTCGTAACATCCACGGGCATTCAGGTGGATAAGGAAAAGGTGAAGGCAATCAGAGAATGACCGGTTCCTACAAATATTCACAAAGTGCAAAGTTTTCATGGACTTGCGACATTCTATCGTCGGTTCGTGAAAATTTCAGTACCATTGTGTCACCAATCACAGATTGCATGAAGAAATGGTAGTTTCAGTGGACTGACGAAGCCGACAGGAGCTTTGCCAAAATCAAGTGCAGGTTATCCACGACTCCAGTTCTTGTACTTCCCAACTTCGACAAACTGTTTGAAGTCGAATGTGATGCCTCATATGTTGGAATTGGGGGAGTTTTGTCTCAAGAAGGTAGGCCGGTAGCCTTCTACAATGAAAAACTTAGCGATTTACGCAAGAAGTGGTCTACATATGAGATCGAGTTATACGTGGTGGTCGAGGCACTGCGGCACTGGCAATATTATTTGATTCAAAGGGAATTCATACTTTACACGGACCATCAATCTCTCAAATTCATTAATAGTCAAGCTAACATTAACCGTTTGCATGCTAGATGGATCTCGTTTTTGCAGGAATTCACGTTCGTACTAAAATATAAGTCAAGGCAACAGAACAAAGTAGCTGATGCACTGAGTCGCCGTGTAACTTCGTTAGTCACTATGAGCAATGGGGTTGTTGGGTTCGAGCACCTCAAAGACATATATGCCGATAACGACGACTTCAAGGACGCATGAGTTAGATACCAAGAAGGTCACCCTGGCGTCTTACATATCCAAGATGGGTTCCTTTTCAAGGGAAATCGACTGTGCATCCAAACAGTTCGCTAAGGGAACAGATAATCCAAGAGTTACATAGAGGTGGCCTCAGTGGACACCTTGGGTGAGATAAGACGCGAGCTCTTGTGGAAGAACGGTATTACTGGCCGCAATTAGTACGTGATGTGGGAAAGACAGTCCAACGTTGTTATATTTGTTAGACCTCTAAGGAGCAATCTCATAATACGGGCCTCTACACTCCGTTACCCGTGCCTGACGACCTTTGAGAGGATTTATTTATGAACTTCGTGCTTGGTCTCCCACAAACACAACGCAGCATGGATTCGGTGTTCGTGGTAGCAGATCGTTTCTCTAAGATGGCGCACTTTATTCCATGCAAGAAGACTCTCAATGCAACACACGTGGCGAATCTATTCTTCAGAAAAATTATGCGGCTACACGGAGTTCCCAAGACTATTACTTCTGACCTTGACACGAAGTTCAGAAGCCACTTTTGGCGGACTTTGTGGACTCGATTCGATACACGACTTCAGTTCAGCAACACCTACCACCCACAAACTAACGGTCAAACTAAGGTTGTGAATCGCACATTGGGAAACCTCCTTCGATGTATTTCAGGAGAAAAACTGAAGCAGTGGGATTTGGCATTGTCTCAAGCGGAGTTTACATTCAACAACATGGTGAACCGCTTGACAGGAAAATCTCCGTTCCAGGTTATTTATGGACGAGTACCTCGTCACACACTAAACTTGGTCCCTCTACCCAAGCTCCCAGGCATGAGTATTGCAGCGGAACATATGGCTGACAAGATTATAGGCATTCATGCGGAGGTATAAACCAAGCTACATGCCTCGAATGAAAAGTACAAGGAGCAAGCGGACAAGCATCGGCGACAAAAAGTGTTCGAAGTGGGTGACCAAGTAATGGTCCATCTGTGTAAAGAATGATTTTCGACCGGAACGTATAACAAGTTGAAGAATAAAAGATTGGACCGGTACCAATCATCCGAAAGATCAATGACAATGCTTATGTTTTTGATCTTCCAGATGACATGGCAATCTCACGAACTTTCAACGTCGCGGACCTGACCGAGTATCATAAACCAGCGCAGGATGAGAACTCGAGGACAAGTTCTTTTGAAGTAGAGGGAACTGATGTAGAGCAGGTCGCGGACTATTTCATGGCCAAGATGGATCAGAAAAGGCCCGGTCGATGACAGAAGTGATCCGGACCATCGGACCTTAGATCGGGCGTATCTCGCAATCCGGAATGAGTTATCTGACGTAAAATATATGATTTTGGGGTAGAACGAGCTACTTTAGCCAACCAACTCCGCTACGCCGGGTTACGTAGCCCAGAATTGTGAAAAACCCCTTGATCGACGGTCGTTTCCCTATTTTAATTTTGTTTTTAGTATAAATAGTAAGTTTTAGTTTGATTATAACTCTTCATCCGTCGGGCTTTAGGAGTTACGCCCAACGTGAAAAGAGCTTAGAATAATTAGGAGAACGGTTTGGTGAAGCCAAATAGGATACTTACTATTTTTGGCCGAAAACCTTGCGCACTAGTAGACATCACGACCGTCTATAAATAGTAAGTTTACTATTTATAGTAAGTCGCGAATTCTAAGAGTTTGAGTTGTAGTTTGATTCTGATTTCTTTTCCATTGCTTGGTACCCCTATTTAAAGGGTTGTGAACTCGTTTTTACTCATTCATTAATCAATTTTGAATTTATTAGAATTTATTTCTATTTTCTACTTTCTTTCCTCGTGGATTCGAGAAGTCTCTGTGAGGAGTCCAAAGAAGTTCCGTGGATTCGGAATAGTTATCCTCTTGAGGAAGACGGTGCTCGACCTCACGTCCTCCCCTGCATCAGAATGCCAGTCCAAATTTGAAGTCGTCCATTCCATTTGATCTGAAGAAGGTGGCCACATTGGACACAAACGTGGATTCATCCTGCCCCTACCAGAATAGACTTGTCTTGGCAAGAGCTTTGTGGGGCCCACCGTAATGTTTGTGTTTTATACATATAGTTTGTCCATTTTGTCGGATCATTTTGGATTCGGATTGCATCCTATCCCGTCGGTCTCTAGCCATGAACGGGTAGTTTTGTGGGTGGGCCCACCGTGATGTGTTGTTTATTGTACCGTACGTTTATTTTATGAGAACATTTTAAGGTATGAGCTCAAAAATAAGTTGATCCAATGCTCAAGTGAACCATACCAAATAGTAAACTTGGGTCACATTATATGTATAAAACATTAAATGCAAGAGTCATATATAGTGTGGTCTACCTTAACCTTGGATCTAACTCACTGTTAAGCATGTACATTAAATTTTAATAGTAAAGAGATAGACATAATACATCATGGTGAGCCCGCCCACAAATTTGCCCGTTCTGTTAGAGATGGTCTTGGCTAGAGACCGGCTAGGTAGGAGGCAATCCGTGTCAGATCATTTTAAAGCAAGGGAAAGAGCGGGTATTGAATGCATGAAAAGCAGTACAAAACTAAGTGGACTACAGCATATGAAACAGTTTTATTTTATTTTATTTTATTTTTTAACACATGCGCACGCACCCCACACACACAGGCCTTAGTGGACTTTCACCACCTATAGATGCTCGAACGGGGTGTTGAAACAGTTAATATTTGTGTTTATCCTTTGTCCAAGTCTATGTGACTTTACGAAGAGATTGGGCTGTAAATAAACATCATGGCTGGCCCTATAAAGGTTTCGAAGGTGGGGTCATTATCACCATCACTGCTTCTTATGAAGTGGCCCACTTGAGGCTTGGATCTGCCTCATTTTCTAGCTTGTGCATTAAAATAATATGTTAAAATGGATAAATGGTATCGATAAAACACATACATCATAATGGGCCCCACAAATCCCCACCAAGCCATAGTAACATATCTCGTTCTTTAGAATTTCCAGGCTGGGGAATATACGGGCGATAATTGAAGTTTGAGGTTTGCTCGAGATATTACAGGTTAAAAAAATAATCCTTGAATATAAATTTTAAAATTATTTAATATAAGTTAATAAATAAAATAAAATCTCACGTGTAACTATACAGTGAATTTTTTAAAATTTAAATAAATTTAAGATAATATTGGGATGATTTCCCCAAAATAACCGCGAAAATTCAAAACTACCGATATTTTAAAAAATATCGTGATATTATTATACAGTTTATTTCTCGCGAAAATATCACGATATTTCAAGATATCAGTCATCTCCATCACACTGCATCCAACTCGAGCGTCGGAGTCGCCGGACACGCTCGCTTGTCAGCTTTCAAATGGGAATTATTTAGTGGCACTTTCGTAATTATCACCAAGACAATGCCGCCCGCCCTGTTTGACCTAACCCAGAAGCAGCCCTGGCGGTGCTACAATGCAATTTCCCATGAGGAAATGATTAGATACAGCAGCTGTATCATTAGTTATGAGATAGATAATTCATTTCAATATCCTATCCGTAGAAAGAGTAATCCATATCATGATTATTATGTGATGCCAAAATCAGACCAATCCATCTATGGAGTGATCCACACCAGTAATTATACCATATCCACGGCAATCCATTAATATCACAATTTTTTCACTGCCTGTTTGGATTGATTCGAATTTCACATCAGGCGATCATTATGGTGTGGCTCATCTTGTTATTATTATTTTTTTTTGGTAAAAAGATCATTTTCTCTCAATACCTCATCTTGAGATAACTATCCGATGCTCTGGCCGATGGATTTTAGCAAGTGGAGCTGATTTCAGTGATCTGAAACGCTGATGGGACCCACACATACAAAAAAAAAAAACCCTTGATTGGAAGAATCTAGCTATAGAATCTTTGGTATTTACTGTTTTAATAAAAATCCTCCCTGTGTTGGCCGCTATTGGTAGGTTTAGATTTCTTTCCATCTATGGAGATTTTTGGTGCATAGATCACTAACAGTGGGTCCCATGGTATGAACGGTTTGGATCATTCAATAATAGACCCCACTTGTAAAAAATTAAAAAGTAAAAATAAGAATTTACTTCGTACGATGAAAACAAAGATAAGAATTTTCATACTTATTTACATTTTCTGGAGAATTACAGCAGAACTAACCAAAATTGAGATTAAAAATAAAAAATAAAAACTCAGCTACCAGTCTCTTCATCTAACCGTCGATGCAACGGCATGTGCCCAAGACTTCAGTTGATCTTTCATGTCGGTCTGATCACCAACGGCTGAGATTCTCCAATTCGCTAGTGGGTTCTCTTCCTTTCGATCAACCATCCATGCTTCCGAAAGATAAGGCCTAGAAACAGCAGTTTCATGCGCAGGCTCTTCCTCCCTTTCTTTCTTTCCCAATCTCTGCAGGCCTGGGACGATCGAAATCAGCCTCGTATCCATATCGGCTTCTGAAAACGTAAAACCCAAATCCAAAAGTCCCTTCAATTCTTGGAATTCTAGATCGGACAAGCTCTTGCTCATCTTCTTCTTTCCTTGGCGCTGCACCGTCTTCTTCGATGGCCTTTTGGGTTCTTGATCTGGGATTCTCTCTGTAATTTCTACAGCTTCTTTTTCGGAGAGGATTGTATCAAGCTTGGGCATTGCGAGGACGGAATTTGGGGAGAATGAGAGGGATTGGTCACTGTGAGATCTACGGTGGAGGCTTTGAAGGCGAGAGATGGCGGCTTTTTCGATGTGGGAATCAGATTCTAGAGGACTTGGATTAGCTGGAGGAGGAGGAGGAGAGAGTGGTTCTGTAGAAGGAGGAGGAGGAGGAGGAGGAGGAGGAGAGGGTGGTTCTATAGAAGGAGGAAGAGGAGGAGAGGGTGGTTCTGTAGAAGGAGGAGGAGGAGGAGGAGAGGGTGGTTCTGGAGGGGTATTATGGTAAAACCAGTAGATTTCGAAGAGGTCTAGAACTTGCTCTTCCATCGAAAATAAAGGTTGAAGAGAGGAAAAAAAAGGGAAATTTCGAGTGAGAGAGAGAGGGAGAGGGACTCGTAGAAAAAAAGAGAGGGGCGGTTTAATATAAAGATCTGGTTCATTGAATTGCCTCTGCTTTATTTTGAATTTGCGAATATGCCCTCGCTTCCCTTCTTTCCTGTCGGGAGTGATATTATACTCGGAAGCGTACGAAGCTCCGAGTTGTACGAACGGTTCAAAGGAAAACAAAGTTACATGGCCCCACAATGATGTTTTTATTATATCCACACCGTTCATCGATTTTTCGAGATCATTTTAGAATATTATCCAAAAAATGAATCATATCCAAGTTCAACTGGACCACACCACAAATAGCAGCCGAGATAATGATTTTCATTAGCAAACGTTCAATCCCCCACTTCTTTTTTCAGTGTGGTCCATTTGATAGTTAGATTTGTTTTATTTTTACTCTCCAGATTTAAGACGAGCTTGAAAAATGGATGGACGGTTTGGATATAATACATACATCATGATGGGACCCACGGAACTTGCTAGTTGGTGTTGGTACGCGTGGTGCTAATACGAACGGTGACGCTCCTCGAGCACGAGTTGTACAAACGGTTCAAAGGAAATCAAAGTTACATGGCCCCCAAAAGGATATATTTATTATATCCACACCGTTCATCAATTCTACGAGATCATTTTTTAGCTGACCCAAAAAAGTGAATCATATCCAAAGCTCAAATGGACCACACCACAAATAGGAGTGGGGAGAATGATTTTCACCGTTAAAACATTTGTAAGGCCCACATAACGTTTATTTTCCATACAATCTGTTCATGAGATGAAAAAAAAACCTGGATGAAGAGGAAACAAAATTTGATATTGATACAAAACTTCCGTGACCCCCGGAAGGATTTCAATGGTAGTCTGGTAGACGTTGAATCCCCCGCTACTTTTGCTTTTTGCAGTGTAGTTCACTTAATCGTTTATCTATCTTATTTTTCGCTTCAAGTCTTACGAGCAACTCTCCAAATGAATGGACGGTTTGGATATAACATATACCTCATGACGGGTTCACAGAACTTACTGACCTAAATACCACAGCTATGCAGCTGTGTGTGACACACCAGCCAATCCGTTTACGCCTCCCATCTGAGCAAAGAAATTTTTATGGGTGAAACCTACCTGAGCCACCTGGATGTTTATATGCCATTCAAACCAATTATAACGTCATTTTCATAAGATGAACTACAAACGTAAATGGATTTAGCCACTATTGTGGCTATATACAAAACTTTTATGGCTACATGAATGTATTAACATTAGTCATTCAGTCCCTACTATTTCCTCTCGTGCATCCCACTCGAGTTTTAGGTCTTTTTAGTGTTTACTTGTGTGTTTTAAAATGAGATGACAAAATGTACAGATGAAGATTTTTCACCAAAATCACGGTGGACCCGCCCATCTTTCAGCTTAGAACTTCCTCTGTGAAGGCTTTCGCAGGATATCAGCTTCCGGTTAAATGCAATAGATTGGCAAGCGGATCGCTCATAACCCGAACATAGAGATATACCGGGGACTTTGCGGGCCTACAGGAATGTTGGTAACAAATCCACTCGGTCCATCTATTTTGTAAGAACACTGTAAGACAGGAATCTAAAACTCAGGAAGATCCAAGACTCACGTGGGTCATAACACACGAAAGAATGGGGAATAAATGCTTGGGGTGACAGAAGTTTCGTATCAGAATGATATTTGTGCCTATAATTTATCTTGTTGCAAAATATTGATTTTATAAATATATATTTTAAAATATATATATATATATATATATATATATATATATATATATATATATATATATATATATATATATATAAAAGGTTTGAAAAATACCTTTTTGTGGGTTTTTAAAAATAGTCTCACATGGGAAGGGGAAGAGAAGATTTTACGGTTTAAATGAAAACAGTGAAGTATTATACTATTTGCTTATTTAGTCCAAGGAATATGGACCTATACACTAGAACACTTGCGTGCTTGGGCACAGGCATGGGCTCGGTGCGAGGGCGTGGGCATGTGAGGCAGTGTGGCTGTAGAGGCGCTAGTGGCGCACTTTGAATGGCTAGCCCAACAGCTAGAAAACGGCTAGCTATTGTCTCACAACATTCAACATATAGCAGCTTAATGGCCCATGCATAACAGTTAGAAAACGGCCATAAAATGGCTAGTTTTCTCCAACAGCTAAAAAACGGTCATGGGATTTATTTCCCTAAACTATAACTCTCAGCTGTCATAGCCTATAAGAGGAGGGCCTGGATGAGTTTTCAAACCATCTCTCAACCCACTCCAGCAGACCCATATAAACTAAGACAGCCAACCACTCCTCTCCTATACTCCAGTGATTCCAGCAAGATAGCAAGAGTTGAACCCTTTGCTTGAAGAACAGACCAGCGGTGTAGTTTAGAACGGTTCTATTGAACCAATAACTGAAGAATAGACCAGTGCAGTGGTCTCATTTACATACATCTTCTTCTCTCCTTTTCTTTTTGAGATTTTTTCTTTATTATATTTCTGCCAGACTGAGTGTAATAGAGTTCCATTTGGTGGGCCTTCGTGTTTGCTGAACGTCGTCGTATCCTAGAAGTGGTTTGCCTGTAACCTATCAGCATACTCAATTCACTTGAGTAGGGACAAATAATGCTTTAAGGACAGCGTCCCAGACGTGCTTCAGCCTGTCCTTATTTAAGATAGTTTTATTTTTGATTTCCACATTATATAGAAATAATATAAATCTATATAATTTTCAACAATCTTAAAGCGTTATTAGATGGAAGCCGACAATATTTCATCTATCAAGTTGATGAATCAGGACTTGATACGTCTTGATCGGTTCGATGAAACCAATTTTACGAGATGACAAGACAAGCTTAAATTTTTTCTGACGGCGCTGAAGATCTACTACATATTAAATACAAATCTACAAGCACTACTTGAAGCATCCGTCACAGACACACCTGAACAGGTCGCTGCCCGCGCCAAATGAGCTGAAGACAAACTCTTGTGTCGAGGACACATTTTGAACGCGCTCTCCGACCGCCTGTACAATCTATACCAACAGACGTCATCAGTAAAGGAGATCTGAGTTGCTCTGGAGTTTAAATACAAGGCTGAAGAAGAAGGTACGAACAAATTCCTCATCGCTAGGTATTTTGACTTCAACATGGTAGATAACAAACTGCTGCTACCCCAAATCCATGAACTGCAGCTAATAGTAAACAAAATCAAAGCCATCAAAATTGATCTTCCTGAATCATTCCAAGTCGGGACTATAATCGCTAAATTGCCACCGATGTGGAAAGACTATAGAAAGAAGTTGTTGTATAAAACTGAGGACTACACACTGGAACAAATTCAAAAATACCTCAGAATTGAGGAAAAATCCTGTAACTGGAACAGAAAGAGTGATAACGGGAATGCCTCGTCCGAGGTATATGTAGTAGAGAATATTAATAACAAGAATCCCGAGAAAGACGATTCCCTGAAACTTAATAAAGAGAATTCAAGAAAATGCCCAAAAGAAGAACGAAAAGTTCAAAGGCCCATGTATGTCTGTGGAAAAACCGGGCACTATACTCAAGTATGTAGATATCGCGAATCTAAAAAAGAGGCAAGTGCAGTAGAAGAAGTCGATATTGTAGCTATGATCACTAAGGTAAATACTATCCAAGGTAAAGTTCCAGGTTGGTGGTATGATACTGCCGCTATAGTACATATGTGATATGACAAATCAGCCTTTAAAACCTATGAGGAATTGATAGATGGTCAAGAAGTCCAAATGAGTAATGAAGTTCGATCGAAGGTCGTCGGTAAATGAACTGTCGAACTGGTATTCACCTCTAGGAAGAAAGTGATTCTGACTAATATACTGCACGCCCTATACATGAGGCGAAACTTAATTTATGGGGATCTTCTAGGTAAGCCAGGCATAAGGGTGGTGTACGAGTCAGGTAAACTGATTCTGTCCAAGAATGAGAATTTTGTCAGAAAGGAATATGCTTGTAACAGGATGGTTAAGTTATCTCTAAATGAAAATAACACTTCTACGTATATGGTTGAATCCGCTGGACTGTGGCATGATAGACTAGCCCATATATGATATAGTACCTTGAAGTTCATGACTAAGAATGGTTTAATCTCATACACATAATGAAACGGAAAAATGTGAAGTGTGTATACGATCCAAAATGACGAAGAAACCTTTTCCAAGTGTTGAAAGATTGTCTCAAGTATTAGATCTTGTACACAATGATATCTGTGAGTTAAACGACATTCTTACTCGTGGATGTAAATGGTACTTCATAACCTTTATAGATAATTGCTCTAGATATGCGTATGTTTATCTATTAAAGAACGAAGATAAAGCATTAAACATGTTTAAAATATATAAAGCAGAAGTAGAGAATCAACTAATTAATAAGAAGATAAAAATTCTCCGTAGCGATAGAGGAGGAGAATACTTCTCAAATGAATTCGATAACTTTTGTGAAGAATATGGACTAATACATCAATGTACTGCGGCATACACACCTCAAAAAATGGAATAACTGAAAGGAAGAATAGAACATTAATAGACATGGTCAACTCAATGCTGATAAGAGCAAAGTTACCACTAAGCTTATGAGGTGAGGCATTGCTTGCAGCGTGCCATATACTAAACATCGTTTAAAAAATATAAAATATTTCCATATGAAACATAGAGAGGTAGAAAACCTAACCTAAGATATCTAAAAGTGTGCGGATGTTTTGCATACTGCAGAACTCCTGATTCAAAAAGAACTAAGTTAGGACCAAGAGCTATTAAGTGTGTCTTCGTAGGGTATGCACAAATGGTAAAGCTTATAAACTTCTAGACATAGAGTCTAATACAATAATAGAATCAAGAGACGTTGAGTTCTTTAAGAACTCACTCTCCGTGGAGTCAAAGGCTAATGAAGTCCAAACTCTTAATAGAGAACCAGATAGCACAGTTCCACAGATAGTGGAAACTCCTGTTGAACCTTGTAGGAGTCAAATGACAAGAATAGAGAAGAGTCTACGAGATGACTACATAGACTCATAACTCGTCATTTTTCATCTTGTAGAAGGAGATGGAGAAAATGTTATAAGACAAATACCTATAGTAATGACTATAGAAGATGATCCTAAAACATATAAGGAGGCTGTATCCTCTAGAGACTCGACTTTCTGGAAAGAAGCTATAAACGATGAAATGGAATCCATATTGTTAAATCAAACATGGGAACTAGTAAACTTACCTCCAGGTTCTAGACTCATAGGTTGTAAGTGAGTATTTACAAAGAAATACTATACTAATGGGACTATCCAAACCTTTAAAGCTTGACTAGTAGCTACACGTTTTAGACAAAAAGAAGGGATAGATTATTTTGCAACATACTCTCCTATAGCTAGGATAATATCCATTAAGATACTATCTGCGCTAGCTTCCATACATCATCTTCATATCCACCAAATGGATGTAAAGACTGCATTCCTAAATGGTGACCTCAATGAGGAGGTATACATGGAACAACCTAAAAGATTCGTTCTACCAGGAAATGAAAATAAAGTATATAGATTAGTCAAATCTCTATATGAATTAAAACAAGCACCAAAACAATGACATGCGAAGTTTGATTCTAAAATACTATCTTATGGTTTCATGCATAATATAGTTGACAAATGCATATACTTTAAAGTAGATGGTAGTTGTATCGTTATTATTTGTCTGTATGTTGATGACATGTTAATAATAAGTAATAAAATGGAAGGTGTGACTGAAACAAAGAGGTTTCTATTTTCTGTATTCAAAATGAAGGATCTTAGACAAGTTGATACTATCCTAGGTATCAAAGTTAAAAAATATTGTGGGGGCTATGCTTTGTATCAATCTCACTATATTGAAAAGATACTACACAAGTTTAACCATCTAAATATAAAAGAAGTAAAGACCCCATTTGATCCAAGTATCAAGCTAAAAGAGAATAACGGAAAAACAGTTGCATAATTAGAATATGCGAGTGTTATAGGGAGTCTTATGTATGCTATGCAATGTACTAGACCTGGTATCTCATATGCTATGAGTAAACTTAGTAGGTTTACTAGTAACTACAGTACTGAACACTGGAATGCAATCAGTAGTCCTTGATTACTTAAAAGCAACCAAAGACGTAAGACTATTTTATTCATAATTTTCTGCCGTATTTGAAGGATATACCGATGCGAGCTGAATATCGAGTGCAGGGGATAACAAGTCTACTACAGGGTGGGTATTCACCGTAAGAGGTGCAGCTATATCTTGGGGATCCAAGAAACAAACTTGCATAACCACTCGACTATGGAGTCTGAATTCGTAGCCCTAGTTGTAACAGGCAAAGAGGCTGAGTGGCTAAGGGATCTTCTATTAGAAATCTCTTTCTGTGTAAAGCCTATATTGGCTGTGTCACTACATTGTGATAATGAAGCCACATTAGCTAGAGCTTACAGCGGCACATATAATGGTAAGTTTAGACACATCAGTCTTCGACATGATTATGTCAAACAATTAATTCGAGATGGAATCATTGCTATTTTCTATGTGAAATCCAGCAATAACCTGGTAGATCCTTTCACTAAATCTCTACCGAGAGAGGTAGTAAAGGCTATATCTAGAGGGATGGGGTTGAAACTCTTCAACCAAAGTTTCATCAGTGATGGTAACCCAACCTAAAGTCAGAAAATCTCTAATTTTAGGTTCAATGGGTAAGAACAAGTCACTGATATGTGAAAAGTTTTCAGCACTAAATTATAAAACCTAATCTATAATAGATAAGTGCTAAGCGTTACGAAAGAGGTTTGAGTCTTAGAGCTCTTAATGAAATCTAGTCTATAGGATAAGTATCTTATAGTAACGGAGATACTGGAAGGATTTCACCTATATGAGCGTAAAAATGGTGCTGTCTCTCATGAGAGTTATGAGTTTTCTCTGGGGATCGTTCACGAATTAGGATAAACACATGACCATTAATTGTGCTGAGCAAGATTGTGGGAACTCTAATAAACACATAGCGAATATGTGTGTGGTTTCTCTGACTTTGTTATCTAGGAATAACTAGTTCAACGCTACAACTGCCAGTCATTTCGATAGAGTTTTGAGATACTAGCACTAAGGAAATATTAAAATCGAAAGATATCTTTCTTTATGCATATAAGTTGATTATTCTGGTAAAAATGTTTAACTGAGAAAATATATATTTTTTTAAATCAAGTGGGGGATTGTTGCAAAATATTGATTTTATAAATATATATTTTAAAATAAAAAATAATATATATATATATAAAAGGTTTGAAAAACACCTTTTTATGGGTTTTTAAGAATAGTCTGACATGAGAAAGGGAAGAGAAGATTTTGTGGTTTAAATAAAAACAGTGAAGTATTATAATATTTGCTTACCTAGTCCAAGGACTATGGACCTTGCGCGTGCATGCTCGCGCTCGAGCTCGGGTACGGGCACGAGCAAGGGCTCGGTGTGAGGGCGTAGGTATGTGAGGCAGTGTGGCTGTAGAGGCGCCAGTGGCGCACTTTGCACTTCGCACGTCTGCATTGTGTCGCCTAGCTGTTGTCTCATAACAGTCAGCATGCAGCAGCTTAATGGCCCATGCACAACAGTTAGAAAACAGCTAGTTTTCTCCAACAGCTAAAAAACAGTCATGAGATTTATTTTCTTGGACCATAACTCCCAGCCACCATAGCCTATAAAAGAAGGGCCTGGATGGGTTTCCATACCATCTCTCAACCCACTCCAGCAAACCCATACGAACTGAGACAGCCAACCACTTCTCTCCTATACTCTAGTGATTCTAGCAAGATAGAAAGAGTTGAACCCTTTGCTTGAAGAATAGACCAGCGGTGTGGTCTAGAACGATTCTATTGAACCAATAGTTGAAGAATAGACTAGTGCAGTGGTCTCATTTACATACATCTTCTTCTCTCCTTTTATTTTTGAAATTTTTTCTTTATTGTATTTCTGCCAGACTGAGTGTAACAGAGTTCCATTTGGTGGGCCTTCGTGTTTGCTGAACGCAGACCCACACCAGGCTCGTCATATCCTAGAAGTGGTTTGCCTGTAACCTATCAGCATACTCAATTCACTTAAGTAGGGGCAAATAACGCTTTAAGGACAGCGTCCCAGACGTGCTTCAGTCTGTCCTTATTTAAGTTAATTTTATTTTCATTTTCCACATTATATAGAAATAATATAAATCTGTATAATTTTTAACATATCTGAGTGGTAAAAACCCTTTGGACAGTTTGGATTGTATATAAACATCATGGTTAGCTCCAAAAAGATTTGAATAGTGAACGTTTCCGTTGCCACTATTTCATTTGGGTTGGCCCCCCTGCATAGGTATTCCTCTATGCCAGGGGTCACAAGGCGATCCGCTTCCGATAAATTCTACAATCACTGCCTCGTACGCGGATTGGGGGTACTAACCCAGCCACGACAGCTAGAGACTGAGGGTTCGAGCTTTATGGGGCCCACTGTAATTTATGTGTTTTATTCATGCCGTCCATTCATTTTGACACACTATTTTAGGTTATAAGCTCTAAAAGGAGGTAAATTAAAGGTTTGAGTGGACCATATCACAGAAAGTAGTGGTGACAATGATACCCACCATTGAAAATTTCCTAAGGCCCACCGTGATGTTTATTTGCCATCCAACCTGTTCGCAAGGTTATACAAATTTGGATGAAGGGAATAAAATTATCAGCTTGGTCTAAAACTTCCGTAGCTCCCAAGAGGTTTTCAACGGTAGGCATTCAATCCCCACTATTTCACATTGTGTGGTCTAATTGAGCCTTTTATCTGCTTTCCTTTTTAGCTCATGTGCTAAAATGATCTATCAAAATAAATGGATGGATAAAACACATATTTCAAGGTGGACCCCACAAAGCCACTGTAAGGACCGTCCGTCTCTAGCTGGTGGGGCTGTAGTACCCAATCGGCACCCTTTTCGCCTCAAAGTAACATGACACCGACGTTAGACTGGTTGAACAGTCCTGGCCTCTGATTTAGTACATTTGTTTCTGTTGAAACAGGACCTCTGGATATTTTCATTTTTAAGCGTTTAATAAATGTCCACGAATCAGATGGTCAGATAATCAAATAAGACGGCCGTTGATTTATGATTCATATAAATTGGAACTATAAATTAGAGTGTCTAAACCGACTTACTTCCCTGGCACTTGCGCAATTTTTTAGTGCCTGCGCATCATCCATCACACGAGTATCAAAGTTTTATTCTTCTAGTATTCTATTCGTTATTTCTACACGTGTGGATTAAGAAAGGGCTTTAACATTGAGTTCAAGTATCACGTGAGTCACTCCAGCTTTTGTGGCCCATCTATTCCAGATCCAAGCCTCTAATCAAGTGGGTTCAACGGGCAGATAGCGCCATTCAAGGTCTATGAAAAAGCGGCGCCACACAGGCATATCATGAATTGGACCCTTCATTGTATGAATATATTTCATTGTGAAAGACCAATCATCAAATAATTCATAGGTATAAAACTATTATCAAATTATTATCAATAATTCATGGGTAAAGCAAAAGAGTGTGGATGGTACAAGTTTTCAATAACACTTGAGAAGGGGCTTAGGTGTATAGAAAGTACCACATCATTTAAAAAGTAATTAAACAATGGAAGTCACTATTTATTTATTTATCCATTTTTATTATTATTATTATTTTTATACTTAAATATCAATACAACTTTTATTTTAATTATTTTGAGGTAAACTAAATTGCTGGAAGAAATAAAAAATTGTGATTGGTAAAATTATAGTAGCAAAAGTCATTGGAATTCTTATTTTATATATTAAAAGAATCTATTTTGTTATTAATAAATTAGGAAATTAAGGGGAAAAAATAACTAAAAGGAAGTTCTTTTTTTTCCATTGTTAGTAATAAGAGAGTTTTATTTCTTGTCTATAAAATAGATAAAAACTGAAAGAAAAGCAATTGATAATTAGTCATTCATCAAAGTTTAAGTTGATTCAATGATTAAAGTTGGACAAGGCCACAAGGACATATAGCTTGAGGATATCGAACAATAATACATTTATTTACATTAACCTTTTGAGGGGATCATTTAAGATTTACTCAGAACTACTTAGTAGAAGATGATAGCCTTTGTTTCCACTCATCGGGATAGAGACAAGCAAAAGAGAGATTAGGGTTGTTTTTGTGTCATTCGGATAAATGCAATAACTCATGAAAATAAGGTATCACATGAAGGAATTAGGTGTATATGTTTTATCCACGTTCATCTATTTTGCTAGCTCATTTTAAGGCATGAGCTAAAAAATATATGAGGTAGTTCCAAATCTCATGTGGACCACACCACAGGGAACAAAAAATATACGTGGTAGTTCCAAATCTCATGTGGATCACACCACTGGGAACAATGGTGATTGAACACCCACAGTAAAGACTTCTTGAAGGGCACAAAAGTTTCGGATCAAGTCTACCTAGACTAATCAATAAGTTGGATGACAAATAAACATTAATGGACCCTCATAAGGTTTTGGTGGGAGTTCAACCATTACTGTTTCTTATGGTGTAGTCTACTAATGAATAGACCGTGGGTTAATCACATACATCACCGTGAGGGGTACAAAGCTCTGCAGCGGTCACTATCTATTCCGAGCCCCCGCATTTTCACCGCAAAAGTTACATGCATGAAATGACCATTTTGCTGACCATTTTAACCTTTTTCACTACGGTCTCACGCTCAAATGTCTTTCTTTCTTTTTTTTTTGGCGTTGGATAGGGTGCCCTTGTCTGGGTTAGACAAAGGAGTAGCCCACACGCTGGTTTGACACATTCCAATTTGGCACGTGGAGATGCGGATACTCCTCTCATATCTCCTTCAGAGCTTTGCAAGGCCCTCACGAGTTTACATGTCAGGTAATGCACACGCGTATACCAATGTGGCAGATAACTGCAGTATTCAAGTTATTTAGTAGATTTCCAATCAATTGAATATATATACGGCCGTAAAAAAAAAAAAAAAAAAAAAAAAATCAGCCAAAAATTTCTAACCCATAATACCTGCTAAGTGGACCACCTTTATCTTTGGGCTATAGCATTTACATAAAAGGTCTTGCTTGATGGATGGCTTGGATATTTCACTTATTTACCAACCTGGCATATGAGGTGGCGTGTGAGCAATTAGCAAAAGCTCTTTTTCGTAAACGCATGGCTCACCAGATGTTAGATGGGTTTGGTTCTACAGTGGGATCCAAACGTGACTTGCTTTGATGATATTTAGATGTAATCTGATTTGAAATGGATGGTTTGAGATGTTTTGGCACGCAAGCTGCCGGTCCTCCAACAAGCCGCATTTGGAATATGCGCATCTCCAAGTGCCAGACTGGAGTCTGCCAAACATGCATGTGGTATGGTTGAAAAAAAATATAAAATAAGGTCCTGTCTAGTTATTGGATTGGTCCACAATTACCATCCTGTCTAGTTATTAGATTGGTCCACAGACCATTCCATGCCAAACAATAAGCCGCTGACTCATCAGCTGGGCCCCATGGATGAGAAATAAACAGTTTGAAGAAGAAAGAATGAAAAGAAGAGAGAGAGGCACTCAGAAACTTTACACAGGTGATGCTTATACGCAAGCATGTGGAGATTTTACACTTGGCATGCATTAACTCTAAGTTAAACCAGATAAAATGTGGGACCCATTCTCTCTAAGTTACAATCTCAAATTAAATTAGATTGGTTGAACAATTCTAACCACTAATTTGTGGACATTTGTTTCTAAAATACGTGTATGATTTTCAAACGTATTATATATATATATATATATATATATATATATATATATATATATATATATATATATATATATATGCGGTCGGGCCCATGGGAACTTCCCATGAGTTCGAGCTGTGGGCCCTATTGTGATGAGTGTCGAACATGAACACCGTGCATTTGATGGATCTCCTTTAAATTATGGGATATCTCAAAAATTAGCTGTATATGGAACTCGGGTGGACCATACCATTTAAAATTATGTGAAGACATGCTTAAAATATATAAAAGCACTTGGTGGAGCACACCTAAAATTTAGATGCATTTGAAACTTGGTTTGACCCCTCATCCAAGTGGAAAACACATAATGGATGGGCTGAATTTGTGAACCACACATCAGTGGGCCCAACAAATGATTATGAATGTTTTGATGGTAGGGTAATCCCTCTCAACTTTTGTACATGGTGTGGCCCACAAAAGTTATTGATTGACTTGAATTTTAAGCTTGAGGCCCCACTATGGAATGGTGCATCTGACTAATGGGGTAGATGTTTGACATGCATCACGGTAAGGCCCACACAGCTTGACCTCATGAGAAGTTCCCATGAGCTCAACGGCATAAAACCATTATATATATATATATATATATATATATGCAGCTAGGATTATCTTGATTAATGTTATTGAAAATTGGAAAAAGTAAATGATGATCCTTCAACCTAAAACGTCTCTCCCCTACTTATTTAAGGTAGAAGGGAGGAATGAAAGCACACATCAACCCTGCAGTAGAGTCGGGTAGACAGACAAAGTAGTCCAAGGTGAACCCCACACGCACCACATATGTGGATGAATGGGAGGAATGAGTCTCTATCTCTCTCTTTCTTTGCTTTCTCTTCTTCTTCTCTCTTTTATTTATAAGGATGAATAAAGGTGGTAAGAGGAGATCCAAGGTCCTCTCTTCTCTCCCTCATAAATAGGATATATTTATAAGGATGAATTAAGGTTGTAAGAGGAGATTAGTTATGGTATTTCACCACCCATAAGATCTTAGTATACCCCATTGTATCTAACGTTTGTGATCCCACCTTATCCATGTATTTAAATTGATCAAATCCTTCCACTCATTGTGGTCACCATCCTTTACCAATAACCACATGCATAAACCTGAAGTATATATCACTAAATCTTTATCATTGGATGTTCATTAATCAAGATTATAGTCAACGGTTAAGACTAACGGTTGAAAAAACTTTAAGTAATCAATTGAAAAACTTTGATGCACGGGCTAGTCGTTAAAACACTTCATGAACGATACAAACTATAAGATCAATTTCATAACAATATCTTAGGTAACCAAGTGTATCTCTTGTTGAATTATGTCATGAGCATTAATTAGACCTTGATATATGCACCTAGCTACACCCATATTGAAAAATCTTGTTCTTAGCAATTCCTTGGCTTGACAATTTTTAAGGAGATTTTTAATTTTTAAAGTTTTTCTAAGAATATTATCAGGATAATCTCACTAAAAATAAAATATTTATTGTAAATTTGTAAATATATTTAAAATATACAATAAATTCCTTAAGGATTTTATTATTTTGGGAGTCAATATCGTAAAAATATCATGATAATATCAATTCTGCCAATATTTTGAAAATCTCATGGTATTATTATTTGGTGTATTTTTCATGATATTATTATGATATTTTCAAAATCTCTGCAATATTTGTCACGCTACCTACACTCACGTATCAATTATCGCAGTAACGTTGTAAAGTAAGATAAATCATGTCATCATGACCTTGAGCTCCTTACACATCCTTGGAGTTAAAGATTTCAGTCAAAGCTAATGCATACACTCACGTATCAATTATCGCAGTAGCGTTGTAAAGTAAGATAAATCATGTCATCATGACCTTGAGCTCCTTACACATCCTTAGAGTTAAAGATTTCAGTCAAAGCTAATGCATCCACAAGTTAATCTAGCTCGGGTATAATAGGCCTCTCGGTTTAAAAACTTGAAGTAATTCATCAATGTAAGTGCCAATAGGTCCAACACCAAGTGCCTATATCCATAATATACACTCACATTTCCATGTAAGATAACCAAAAGGCACACCAACTTATCATCTAGTCAATGTTGGAGGCTCTCCATCTTTAATTGTTATCAATTATTTCACTAATAATAGTTGGCCAAAACAAAAATAACCAAATGTCAATCCAGGGAACAACCTTAAAAAGAAAATTATTAAATGTTTTTTTTTAAACATCTCGTAATTGTTCCCTAATCCAATGCTCTGATGATCTTACGACCCTAATTTTGGGTTCATGGTACACCTATATAGGGATACATAATTTAGACGGGTTAATTTGACTTAGTTGTATGCCACTTCTAGGTTATTTCTAAGTTCTTGCATATCATTGCTAAGATCTCATCCCTCACACTATGTTAGAGCATTATTATTATTATTATTATTTTTATTTTTTTAAAGAATAATAAGTGAGTCATAGTGATGTACCTAATTTGTTCAGTGACCTTCGGGCTCACGTTATCTTAAATTAAGGGATATTATTTCATGTATATATTTAGGAGATTTGTAATCCATTCAATCAAGGGAATTAGATAGATCTTTATTTTATTTTTTTCTAATTTAGGATCTTGATTTGCTCTTGTAAGCTTATATATAGCAGTCCATTTTGACTGTCAAAGACATACAGAGAAAAACGTAGATTTTTCTGTAAACTGATTTTTCTCATGGTATCAAAGCACTAATGATCTTATTGCCTTTGTAAATCATTTGCGCCTACTCTGATCACGCTATGTCTACGTTTGCAATTGATTCCGTAGATCCTTTTTTCTCCATCCTTCTGATCATCTTGGCATGATTCTTGTTCCAAAAGTCTTAGATGGAACCAATTATGCTATGTGGAAGAGATCTATGCTGGTAAGTCTTAGTGCTAAAAATAAACTGGGGTTCATCAAAGGAACAATTTTCACTCCATATGAAAAAGATTCAAAATACTCTTTATGGCAGCATTGCAACAATATAGTGCTTTCCTGGATATTTAATTCTATAAGTCAGGAGCTTACAAACAGCGTACTCTATGCTGAAATGCCTTCAGAGATTTGGACAGATCTTTAAGAACGATTCTCTCAAGGTGATTTTTCTCATCATTATCAAACTCAACGATCTATTATTGAATTGAAACAAAATCAAGAATCGATTTTTTCTTACTATACAAAGATGACAATGTTGTGGGATGAGCTAACTACCTGTAGTCTTTCAATCACGTGTACTTGTGCAGGACAAAAAGATCTAAAAGAAAAAGAAAAAAGGATTCGGCTGGGACAATTCCTTATGGGATTGAATGAGACATACTCTGCTCTGTGAGGGCAAATCATGTTAATGCACATTCTATCAACTGTCAAAAAGGCATATTCACTTCTATGTGAAGAAGAAAAGCAACGAGGACTTACTGAGGCCAAGGGTACTGATCTCATTCATGCTACGAGTATCAAAACCTATGATAACTCTAAGGAATCACAGTTTGATGGTTAACGACAATACAGACAGTGGTCATCCTCTCATTCCAAGTCACAAGGCACTAGAAAATCTCTGTTATGTTCTTATTGTGAGGGCACAACTCACACTGTGGATCGTTACTACTACTTGAATGGATTCCCAATTGGTCACAAGCTCAATGACAAAGATGTCCAGCCACTAAATCGAAGCAGAAAACCTATTGCACATCAAACTAGTGCCGAGATGCATCAGGACTCAATCAAGATACCAACAGAACAGACTCCCCAATTCACCTCTGAAGAGCTTGCCCAAATAAAAACCTTTTTTCATAATGGTAAAAATTTTACCAAAGCAAACTATACAAGTATCTCTGCCCCTTTCTGCTTATCCTTTAGTGTCCAAAAGACAGTCTTGAATCATTGGATTATTGATAGTGGTGCAACAAATCACATAGCATCTTCAGTATCTAATACCTCTCCTTTATCTTCTCAAGTAACCTTGCCCAATGGTGCATATTCTAAGATAACTGGTATTGGCTCCACACAACTCTGATTAGATCATATGCATGTTAAAAATATTTTATGTGCACCATCTTTTCATGTTAATTTACTATCAGTGAGTCAACTCACAACTGTCATAAATTGTTCAATTCACTTCTTTCCCACTTTTTGTATATTGCAGGACCTAACTTTGAAGAAGATAATTGGATTGGGGAAGCAGCTTAATGGCTTGTACTACTTTTTTCCTCTAGTGAAGTTTGCACCAACTTCTTATCATGTTGATTCTACTACAAACCTTCTATGACACAAGCGGTTAGGACATTCCTCTAAGACACCTTCACAATTTTTGAGCCATGTTATTCCCTCATTTGTATTTAATTCTAAACATTCTTGTGAAACTTGCTATTTGGCTAAGCAAACGCGGATACTATTTTCTTCAAGTTCTATTTAGACTTTACATTCATTTGGTCTTATTCATTTTGATATTTGGAGACCCCTTCGTACTGCAACTCATACAAGGGCACATTATTTTTTAACAATTGTTGACGATTATACTCAATTCACGTGGATATTCTTAATGAAATTCAAATTTGAAATGCAATGATTACTAAAAATCTTCATCTCTTTTGTTAACACTTAGTTTAATTGCTAAGTTAAATGCATTCGAAGTGATAATGGCTCAGAATTCATCTCCATAAAATCTTATTTTTCTAACTTTAGCAATTTATTTCAAAGCTCTTGCCCATCTACACCTCAACAAAATGGTGTAGTTGAATGAAAACATCGACATCTTTTAAATGTTGGCAGGGTCTTAAGAATTGATGCTAATCTTCCCTTACGTTTTTAGGGGAAGAGTTTACTTACCCCTGCCTATCTCATTAATCGTCTTCCCACCCCTGTGCCGCGACATAAATCCCTATATGAAATGTTGTATAACAAACCACCTATCTACTCTCACTTGAGAGTTTTTAGATGTCTTTGTTATGCAACTAATTTACAACCATCTCACAAATTTGACTCTCGCACTAGAAAATGCATCTTTGTCGGTTATTCTGTAGGCCAAAAAGCCTATCGCTTATATGATCTCAACACTCAACAATTATTTTAAAGCCGTGATGTCATTTTTCATGAATCAATTTTTCCTTTTCTTGCTCCAGAAACCTCACCAGAAAATATTGTTTCCCAACTTGAGATATCTGAATATATCACTGATTCACCTCCACTTGCAATTCTTCTTGTTTCTTCATCATCCGAGATCACTCCTCCATCCTCTCCTTCTTCTCCTTCCTCTATATCTCTTGGTGTACCTCCTCTTCGTAGAAGCGAACGTGTCAGACAGCCATCCACCCTCCTTCAA
This sequence comes from Magnolia sinica, assembly GCF_029962835.1. Taxonomy (NCBI): domain Eukaryota; kingdom Viridiplantae; phylum Streptophyta; class Magnoliopsida; order Magnoliales; family Magnoliaceae; genus Magnolia; species Magnolia sinica. The sequence goes on along the minus strand of NC_080575.1, from coordinate 119,699,819 downwards.
GATTTTCATTATGGACAAGTTAGTACAACGCCATCAACTGCAACTTTAAAACAGACATCTTTGACTAAGTCAGGTACTCGGTATCATTTAAGTACCTATCTTTCCTATGATTCTTTATCTTCTGCTCATAAACACTTTGTTAATACCATTTCGCGTGTCTTATAACCCATGTCATATGCTCAGGCTGTCTTAGATCTCAAATGAAAAGAGGCAATGCAATGTGAACTTCATGCTCTCACTACTCAAAAGACATGGTCCTTGGTTCCCTTGCCTACTGGTCATCGCCCCATTGGTAGTAAATGGGTCTATCGTAACAAATACAATTCCAATGACACAATTGTAAGCCCCGTATCCTAGACCGTACCGTTCAATAGACTTCCGCGGTCTTCCCAGTCGAATTCCGGTAACCTTCGACCCTTAACCGGTATTTGCGCGCGACCCTGATTCACACGCCGTCAACCCGAGTCGACTCAACCCAAGACTTATACCATAGCGACCGCGCCGTCGCCGCGGTTCCGATGTCGCGACTCGCGCGCCAAGGCGATACCTTGGTTAGGAGATGTGGGCCAGCGTTCGATGCGAAAAAAATGCAGCGCGTGCGAATTCTGAGAGAATCTCTACGATTTGTCACATCAATTCATTAATCCATCAATCCCAACATGTCATGTACATGTCAAGTACAGATCACCTTTCACCCATTCCCAAGCAACCACAAAAGTCAAAAAGTTCTTACAAAGCCCATACTTTTCTTACACCATTTGCCACAAAAGTCAAAAAGTCCCTTACACCCATCACTCACCATATCTATCACTCCATCACCCATCACTCTCTCTCTCTCTCCCTTTACAATTCTCTCTCTCCTTCATTTTTCAATTCACTTTCCCAAGCAAGAGAGCACCATACGTATGAGCCTCTCCAAGCTTTCCCAAGCAACAAGTGTGACCCACCTTCCCACCCTCTCATCTCCCATCTCAACCATCTAAACCTCATCTCCTTCGTTGGAATCGAAGCTAAGGAGTTAAGGAAGCCAAGGGAGAAAGAAGATCAAGCGGTGGGGTGCTTTGATAGAGTAGTTTTAATGTTTTAAAGATGGGCCAAGTGAGGCCAACCGACCAATGGTTTGGATCTCACTTGAGACTCTAAGATGTGGCCGATGGCCCACTTTGATCATCATGATCATTCCATGATCGGGCCATTCTCCATGGACCCCATTATGATGTTTATTTTTCTTGTATACTTAGGGTCATCTAGACCATCTATTTTAGTGGAGAAGGGATCTCCACCGTTGGATTTTGATTTAATGGGCCCATGTGTAATGAGACCCACTTGATGTATGATTTAGTGCAAGGGAGGGCTCATAGTGGCGGAGCCCTCCATCATGCATATCCCACTCTCTCTTTCTTTCTCTCTCTCTCTCTCTCTCTCTCTCTCTCTCCCTCTTTTCCTAATTTTTTTATGTGATGATGATGTGGTTGTGTGGCCCACCTGGATGGACCCCACCACGAGGTATGTATTTTTTTATCCAAAATATCTAGAAGTGGGGCGCACCTTTTATGTGTTGTACACACACCATTCATCATGAGGTGGCCCACTTGAGCAAAGCCCTCCATACATGTGCAGCGTCCAGGGACGCTGGACGTCACTGGTAAAAAAAAAACAAATATTAGCTTGTTGCCAAGCTCATGGGGTGGCCCACTCATATAGGCCCCACCTTGATGAATAGTTCTAATCCAAGCCGTCCATTCCATTCTCCAGATTATTTTAGGCGTTGAGCCGAAAAATGGGGCCAATCTGACTTTCAGGCGGGCCATAGCATGGCAAACAGCGGGTTTACCGATGAATTATCCCCTGTTGTTTCTATACACTGAAATAGGCTCAATATTGGGCTTATTTTGCCTGTCTTGAGCTATGGAGGGCTATTGGATGGAGTGGATTCTCAAGATATGGACCCCACCTGTGAAAAATCATAGAAACACAAAATAATAATAATAATATATAAACATCAGCAGTAGCAGGCGCTGCTGCTGTGTCAGAAGGCAGCAGGTGCTGCCTGCGCACAGGGACAGGCGGCAGCCCATGGGCCCAGCCGTGGGCCCCACCATGATGTATATCTGTCATCTAACCTGTTCATTAGGTGGGCCACTCCTTGAAGTGAGCTCACTCCAAAAATCGGCCTGATCTAGAGCTCAGGTGGACTACACCGTAGGAAACAGTGGGATTGAACGACGACCTTTAAAACTCTTTTTGGGTCCACAGAAGTTTTGGATCAGGATGAAATTTGTTTTCACTCTTCATCTAGGTCTACGTAACCTTATCAACAGGTTGGATGGCGTATAAACATTATGGTGGGCCCCACATGGAGCCCACATTGGTTTATGTGTTTTACTTCCACTGTCCAGGTGGACGGTGGAGCCCACTGTGATATTTGTGTTCTATCCCCACCGTCCAGGGGACGGTGGGTGTGTGCGTGTGCGTGTGCGTGTGTGTGTGTATGGGTGTGTGTGTGTGTGTGTGTATATATATATATAGTTATAAAAATATTATATTATATAAAATATTGTATATGCTATATATAAATTATATATTATATTATATATAATATGCTGGGTGGTGGGCCTTCATGTGGACCCCCCCCCACCCCCCCCATGCAAGTGTTGCATCCAAAACTGTCCAACCATCTTAGAAGCTCATTTTATGGCATGAGCTAAGGAATGAGTCAAATCTATAGATCAAGTGGACCCCACCTTGTTATATGTATGGGGCCCATCTTGAGTTAATTGTGGCCATCCTTTGAGACCCCACCTTGATATATGTATGAGGCCCATCTCAGTTTATTTGTGGCCCATTGGATGTGCATGTGGCCTAATTGGTGCGGCCCATTTGATATACATAAGGCTCATGTGATTAGGCCCATTGTGATGTATTTTAAGGCCCATGGGCTATGGCTCATTGCGATGTACATAAGGCCCGTTGGTGAGGCCCATTAATGCGGCCCATTTGACAAATGTAAGGGCCATCTGATACGGCCTATTTGATATATTGAAGGCCCAATGGGATGTACCTAAGGTCCATTGCAATGTGTAATCCTAACATGGTCTATGTAATAATGTTTACGACAGGCTATGCCTTGGGAGCATGGTGGTTTGACGTCCACATTACAAGTATAGTGTTAGTTAAATGTCCGCATTATGACTCTCCCTAGGGCCCATTGATAAGCCCGTACATATAATGTGTAGGCCGTCTAGGCCCATCTTCGTTGCAAACAGAATCCATTACCATATAACATGCTTAGTATAGTTCCATGATTCACGATCATACGCATCATATGTATGCTTGATATGAGAAGTGACTGATCATAGCATATGCCTTCGGGCAGATTGTTTATGGGCTCTCGAATAGGCGGTGCTGCCCTACATGAGCGCACGATACGCGCAGGACTGCTGCATGACTGGATAGTGTGATTCATACATTCACATTGTGTGATATGGTATTGTACGCCCTAGCGACATAAGGGCCGTAGCCTCCATAGGCGTATCGTGGTTGGCAGGATTGGATACTGAAAATCTTATTCTACATGAGGTGCTATAGATATCCCTGGGTGAAAGTCCCTAAACCCTTATGGTACTAGGAGGTTGCTCCAACGTCTAATCGAGTGGGTGCATGAGCGCCGAGTGCCGATCACCAGACGGTTGCGCTTTCCACTGTATTGTGGTCGGTTGGAAGTAGGTGCGGCCTTACCCGCCCGAGAGGAGGGGGCAAAGCTAGGCTGAGTCCGACCAGCTCGAGGAATGGGTCTGCTATTGACGAGCCGAGCCCGATATTGGCAGGTGGATAGTGAGGTCTTTTCTACTCACCTTATTGTGCGCGATGGGGGGCAATTTGGCTTGGAGTGTACTAGACCCCGGTGATATTCCAGAGTTGAGCTGTATTGATATGTGGACTTAGATTAGGATTCGCATGCTTGAGTTGCATTTCGCACCTCATGGCCTTGGTATGGCTGACATCATCCATGCCTCGCATCGCATAGCCTTGGTACGGCTAGTAGCATTCATGCATTCATCAGCATATTCTGCATTACTCTGATACTGCATAACTACTACCTTATGCACACACTTTCACCACCCTCTAAGCTTTCCATAAGCTTATGCATGACCGTTGCATGCAGGTGACGTTGGAGCGCAGCAGCGCTGAGGTAGGAGCGCTTTGCAGATCATCTTGGAGCTTTTTGTTTATTATCATTGTATTTTCCCTTTTATGCTCATTGTACTTTTAAAATTTTTAATCATAGTGAAAATGTGATGGAGTTTTTAATTGTTGTTTATGGGTTATGCCTTTGGTTATGCTTATTACGAATCAAACTGGTGTAAGAAAATTCTCCTTGTAGCATCCCAGGATCGGAACCTGGCGAATGAGAGCTGGGAGCCAAGAATGGGGTTCTACGGAGGCTGTCGGCGCCGGATTCGGCAATCGGGAATTTTGTGAGCCCGGTTTCCAAGTTTGAGGCGTGACAGAAGTTGGTATCAGAGCATAACTTAGGAATAACTAAGAATAATATTACATATCCGGTATGAATGATTAAGTCCTAAGTTCGGATAGCCTAGTGATCTTTTATTACCAACCCTTAACGAGCGTGCCTTCGAGAGTTTTCAAAGTTAATAGGCGCCTTCGCTCTTTCCTGTAGGACATGCCACGCAGGAGAGTGACCCGATCGACTCTTGCACCACCACCTGCGGCTCCCGCCCTACCACCTACAATCCCTGCTCCACCACCAGAGATTCCCACTGCCCATCCTATGGATGTAGCTCCTCCACCAGAGACCGGTGCAGATCCGACCGTATCTGTGAGTGTCTCTCAGTTATAGCAGATGTTACAGGCTGTGACGGCCGCACTTCAGGGGCAGAGCAGACACCCCGTTGTTTCCCCAGCCCAGGCAGAACAGGAGCGCGCGAGTGCCCTCCTTCAAGAGTTTCGACGGCTCGATCCCCCGCGTTTTCAGGGTGAGCCAGACCCGACGGTAGCTAAGAGATGGCGTGCTGATGTGGAGAAGATATTCAAGACGATGGGATGCACGACTGAGCTGCGAGTCCGATTAGCCGTATTTTTCCTCCATGGTGAGGCTGAGCACTGGTGGACGTCAGTCTCCCGAGCAGTGGGAGCTGATTTTGTATGGACTTAGGAGGATTTTGTAGATCTGTTTGACCAACAGTATTTTTCTGATCACATCCGACGGCATCGGGCATTGGAGTTCGAGGCCTTGGTGCAGGGTGATATGACGGTGGTTCAGTATGCCGCTCGTTTTGTAGCACTGTCCAGATTTGCACCATACTTAGTGGATGATGAGGAGCGGAGAGCCTACCGATTTGAGGAGGCTTGCGTTACGGTCTTCGAGGCCGTGTCATTGGGCATGAGCTCCCGACGTTCGAGGGGGTGGTACGGAAGGCCCAGATTTTTTAGGCTGAGTGGGCCGGTTCTCAGTCTGATCGTGGTCAGAGGAGAGACCGGAAGAGGCAGGCTTCTTTCAGTGATTCTCAGCAAGGTCGACCACAGCAGAGGCGCACAGGTCGCTCAGCCTTTCGAGCGTCAGTAGCACCTCTAGCACCATCTCTGAGGTAGTTCGTCGGCTCTTGTTTTAGGTGCGGTGCGACGGGGCATCGTATGTGGGAGTGTCCTCGCCCCCAGTAGTAGCAGCCGAGAGGTCCACAACAGCCTCCACCGCAGCAGCAGCAGCGACAGCAGCCCCCACCCCCGAGGCCACCTCAGCAGCAGCATCAGCACCAGCCTCCGAGACCGCAGCAGCAGAGGCAGCAGTTTCGACCGCCTGAACGACAGCAGCAGCAGTAACACCCTCAGATGGGACAGACACCTCCCCAGCCGGCTCAGGCTAGGTTTTATGCGGCTCAACAGGACCCGCAAACATCAGGAGGGGTCGTTGAGGGTATGCTTCCAGTATCTGCATGCATTACACGTGTGTTGTTTGATTCTGGTGCATCGCATTCTTTTGTGGCCGAGAGTTTTTACTGATCAACTGGTTTACTATTGGAGTCTGCTCGTGAGGGTTTGTTAGTATCGACTCCCTTGGGAAAGACTGCAGTGTTTGGCCGATTTTGCTCGTCCTGCCCCATTCTTGTTGGAGATATCTTTTTTCTTGCAGATCTGTTTGCATTACCGATGTCCGAGTTCGACGTCATCCTGGGCATGGATTGGCTTGCCGAGTACCATGCCATATTGGATTGCTCCGCGAGGACAGTCACGTTTTGTATACCCGACTTGCTGCAGTTCCAGTTCATTGCTGAACCCAGAGGAGAGCCGTTGTCTTGTTTGATGTCATGTGCTATAGAGGAGCCCATAGCGATGAGCATCGACCAGTTACCTGTAGTTTGTGATTTTCCCGATGTGTTCCAGGAGATTCCGGGATTACCGTCTCGCCGACTCACCGAGTTTCAGATTGATCTCGTGCCTGGTACCGCGCCTATTTCAAAGGCCCCGTATCGTATGACACCATTGGAGTTGCGGGAACTGCAGAAGCAGTTGGAGGAGTTGCGCGAGTTGGGCTTTATCCGTCCGAGCAGTTCGCCGTGGGGAGCGCCGGTACTCTTCATGAAGAAGAAGGATGGCTCGTTGAGGCTCTGCGTAGATTACCGCGAGCTCAACAAGGTCACGATCAAGAACAAGTACCCGCTCCCGAGGATTGATGATTTGTTTGATCAGCTGCAGGGTGCACAATTCTTTTCGAAGATTGACTTGCGCTCCGGTTATCATCAGATTCGGGTCCGAGAGGAGGACATTCCGAAGACAGCATTCAGGACGCGTTACGGTCATTTTGAGTTCCAGGTCATGTCCTTCGGACTGACCAATACACCCGCGGTCTTCTTGCAGTTGATGAACGAGGTCTTCCGTCCGTATCTCGATCAGTTTGTTGTAGTCTTCATCGACGACATTCTGATCTTTTTGAGGACCCATGAGGAGCACGAGCAGCATCTGGAGGTTACGTTGCAGACCCTCCGCACACACCAGTTGCATGCGAAGCTGGAGAAGTACGAGTTTTGGCAGGAGGAGGTGAAGTTCCTCGGTCATGTGGTGACGAGGGAGGGCGTCGCAATGGACCTCTCGAAGGTTGAGGCAATGCGTTAGTGGGGCCAACCCATAACTACGTCATAGATCCGTAGTTTCTTTGGTTTGGTGGGCTACTATCGACGCTTCATTGAGGGCTTCTCTCGTATTGCAGCCCCGCTGACCAGGTTGACTCGGAAGGGCGCTGAGTTTATTTGGAGCGACGCCTGCGAGCGAGCATTTATGGAGTGGAAGGACCGCCTTACGTCCGCTCCCGTCCTCAATCTTCCCTCTAGGAGTGATGGTTTTATTATATTTACCGATGTCTCGCATATTGGTTTGGGTGCTGTCCTGATGCAGCACGGGAGACCAGTGGCCTTCGTATCTCATCAGCTCAAGGTCCATGAGCTGAACTACCCCACGCATGATTTAGAGTTGGCTGCCATTGTCTTCGCACTGAAGGTATGAAGATACTATCTCTATGGGGTTAGGTTCAAGCTCTTCTCTGACCACAAGAGCTTGAAGTACCTTTTCTCGCAGTCTGAGTTGAACATGAGGCAGAGGCGCTGGATGGAGCTCCTGAAGGACTATGATTTCGATCTCCAGTACCACCCGGGTAAGGCGAACGTGGTGGCGGATACCCTCAGCCGTCAGCCATGAGGCTTGGTGACGCATATGATGATTCAGGAGTGGCGGATGCTCGAGGATATAGCAGAGTACGACTTTGAGTTTGACTTGCAGTCTTCTATTGTGCAGTTATCGAGCCTGTCAATTCAACCCTCTCTTCTGGCAAGGGTGATCGAGGCTCAGCAGGCAGACGAGTCGTTACAGGATTACCGAGCAGAGGCAACATCTGATAGTCAGGCTGATTAGCAGATTGGTACAGATGATGGACTTCGCTTCAGAGGCCGATTATGTGTCCCGGATATTCCTGAGCTACGTAGAGATCTTATGACAGAGGCACATCGATCGCAGTTTTCTATCCATCCTGGCTCGACGAAGATGTACCACGATATGAGGCGACAGTATTTTTGGGCGGGGATGAAACACCAGATCGCCAATTTTGTGGCCTAGTGTGACACGTGCCAGCGTGTTAAGGCCGATCATCAGAGACCCCTTTGTCTATTGCAACCGTTGAGTGTCCCGATGTGGAAGTGGGAGCACATGTCAATAGATTTCATTATGGGCATGCCGAGGACTCAGCGAGGTCATGACGCCATCTGGGTTGTTGTGGATCGTCTGACGAAGTCGACACACTTTATTGCGATTCGTACGACTTGGCCTTTGGACCGGCTTGTGAGAATATTCATTGAGAATATTGTGAGACTACATGGCGTTCCAGTCTCGATCATTTCTGACTGAGACCCGAGGTTCACGTCTCAGTTTTGGGGGAGCTTCCAGAGAGTGATGAGAATTGATTTACTGCTCAGCATCGCGTACCATCCGCAAACCGATGACCAGACCGAGAGGGTCAACCAGATCCTTGAGGATATGCTTCGGGCCTACGTGATTGATTTCAGGGGTAGCTGGGATGAGCATTTGTGATTGGCTAAGTTCGCATATAATAACAGCTATCAGGCGACCATCGATATGACTCCTTTTGAGGCACTATATGGCAAACCATGCAGATTACCGAGTTGTTAGACCGAGGTTGGAGAGCGTCGTCTCCTAGGTCCCGAGCTTGTGCAGGAGACGTCATCAGGCAGAGGATGCGCACAGCTCAGAGTCGGCAGAAGAGTTTTGCTGATCGTCGGCGTCGTCCCTTGAAGTTTGATGTAGGGGATCATGTGTATCTCAAGGTCTCGCCCATGAAGGGCGTAATTTGATTTGGAGTGAAGGGCAAGCTTGCCCCGAAATTCATAGGACCTTTTGAGATCACTGGGCGCGTTGACGCCGTAGCCTATCTACTTGCCTTGCCATCTCAGTTGTCTGGCGTCCACAACGTTTTTCATATCTCCATGTTGAGGAAGTGTGGGTCAGACATCGTTCCTGTTATTGACTGGTAGCCGTTAGAGGTTCGGGAGGATGCTTTCTATATTGAGCAGCCAGTCCGTATCCTTGATCGGAAGGAGCAGGTCCTCTGGACTAAGATCATTCTGTTGGTGAAGGTTCAGTGGAGTCACCATTCTATCGAGGAGGCTTCTTGGGAGCGCGAGGCTGAGATTCGAGAGTTTTATCTCCATCTTTTTTATGATTGATTGTGTTGTATGTTGTATGTTATCTCTAATTTTATATATTGATGTTATGTTTCTTCTCCCTCTTGAGTTATGACTAGTTGCGATGATTATGTAAATTTCGAGGATAAAATTTTTATTAGGAGGAGAGAGCTGTAAGCCCCGTATGCTAGACCGTACCATTCCATAGACTTTTTCGGTCTTCCTGGTCGAATTCCGGCAACCTTCGACCCTTAACCGGTATTTGCGCGCGACCCTGATTCACACGCCGTCAACCCGAGTCGACTCAACCCAAGACTTGTACCATAGCGACCGCGCCGTCGCCGCGGTTCTGATGCCGCGACTCGCACACCAAGGCGATACCTTGGTTAGGAGATGTGGGCAAGTGTTCGGTGCGAAAAAAATACCGCGCGTGCGAATTTCGAGAGAATCTCTACGATTTGTCACATCAATCCATCAATCCATCAATCCCAACATGTCAAGTACATGTCAAGTACACATCACCTTTTACCCATTCCCAAGCAACCACAAAAGTCAAAAAGTTCTTATAAAGCCCATACTTTTCTTACATCATTTGCCACAAAAGTCAAAAAGTCCCTTACACCCATCACTCACCACATCCATCACTCCATCACCCATCACTCTCTCTCTCTCCCTTTACAATTTTCTCTCTCATTCAATTTTCAATTCACTTTCCCAAGCAAGAGAGCACCATACGTATGAGCCTCTCCAAGCTTTCCCAAGTAACAAGTGTGGCCCAACTTCCCACTCTCTCATCTCTCATCTCAACCATCCAAACCTCATATCCTCCGTTGGAATCGAAGCTAAGGAGTTAAGGAAGCCAAGAGAGCAAGAAGATCAAGCGGTGGGTGTTTGATAGAGTAGTTTTAATGTTTTTAAGATGGGCCAAGTGAGGCCAACCGACCAATGGTTTGGATCTCACTTGGGACCTTAAGATGTGGCCGATGGCCCACTTTGATCATCATGATCATTCCATGATGGGGCCATTCTCCATGGATCCCATTATGATGTTTATTTTTCTTGTATACCTAGGGTCATCTAGACCGTCTATTTTAGTGGAGAAGGGATCTGCACCGTTGGATTTTGATTTAATGGGCCAATGTGTAATGGGACCCACTTGATGTATGATTTAGTGCAAGGGAGGGCTCATAGTGGTGGATCCCTCCATCACGCGTGTCCCACTCTCTCTTTCTCTCTCTCTCTCTCCCTCTTTTCCTAATTGTGTGGCCCACCTGGATGGACCCCACCACGAGGTATGTATTTTTTTTATCCAAAATATCTAGAAGTGGGGCCCACCTTTTATGTGTTGTACACACACCATTCATCATGAGGTGGCCCACTTGAGCAAAGCCCTCCATGCATGTGCAGTGTCCAGGGACGCTGGACGTCACTGGTTAAAAAAAAAAACAAATATTAGCTTGTTGCCAAGCTCATGGGGTGGCCCACTCATATAGGCCCTACCTTGATGAGTAGTTCTAATCCAAGCCGTCCATTCCATTCTCCAGATTATTTTAGGCGTTGAGCCGAAAAATGGGGCCAATCTGACTTTCGGATGGGCCATAGTATGGCAAATAGCGGGTTTACCATTGAATTATCCCTGTTGTTTCTATACACTGAAATAGGCTCAATATTGGGCTTGTTTTGCTTGTCTTGAGCCATGGAGAGCCATTGGACGGAGTGGATTTTCAAGATATGGACCCCACCTGTGAAAAACCACAGGAACACAAAAAAAATAATATATAAACATCAGCAGCAGCAGGCGCTGCTGCTGTGTCAGAAGGCAGCAGGCGCTGCCTGCGCACAGGGACGGGCGGACGGGCAGCAGCCCACGGCCCATCCGTGGGCCCCACCATGATGTATATCTGTCATCTAACCCATTCATTGGGTGGGCCACTCCCTGAAGTGGGCCCACTCCAAAAATCAGCCTGATCTAGAGCTCAGGTGGACCACACCGTAGGAAACAGTGGGATTGAACGACGACCTTTAAAACTATTTTTGGGTCCACAGAAGTTTTGGATCAGGATGAAATTTGTTTTCACTTTTCATCTAGGTCTACGTGACCTTTTCAACGGGTTGGATGGCGTATAAACATTATGGTGGGCCCCACATGGAGCCCACAGTGATTTATGTGTTTTACTCCCATCGTCCAAGCGGACGGTAGAGCTCACTGTGATATTTGTGTTCTATCCCCACCGTTCCCTGGATGGTGGGTGTGTGCATGTGCGTGTGTGTGTGTATGGGTGTGTGTGTGTGTGTATATATATATATAATATAATATTATATATAATATTGTATATGCTATATATAAATTATATATTATATTATATATAATATACTGGGTGGTGGGCCTTCATGTGGACCCCCGTCCAACCATCTTAGAAGCTCATTTTATGGCATGAGCTAAGGAATGAGTCAAATCTATAGATCAAGTGGACCCCACCTTGTTATATGTATGGGGCCCATCTTGAGTTAGTTGTGGCCATCCTTTGAGACCCCACCTTGATATATGTATGAGGCCCATCTCAGTTTATTTGTGGCCCATTGGATGTGCATGTGGCCTAATTGGTGCGGCCCATTTGATATACATAAGGCCCATGTGATTAGGCCCATTGTGATGTATTTTAAGGCCCATGGGCTATGGCTCATTGCGATGTACATAGGGCCCGTTGGTGAGGCCCATTAATGCGGCCCATTTGACGAATGTAAGGCCCATGTGATACGGCCCATTTGATATATTGAAGGCCTAATGGGATGTACCTAAGGTCCATTGTAATGTGTGATCCCAACATGGTCTATGTAATAATGTTTACGACGGGCTATGCCTTGGGAGCAATGGTGGTTTGACGTCCACATTGCAAGTATAGTGTTGGTTAAATGTCTGCATTATGACTCTCCCTAGCGCCTATTGATAGGCCCGTACATATAATGTGTAAGCCGTTTAGGCCCATCTTCGTTGCAAACAGAATTCATTACCATATAAAATGCTTAGTATAGTTCCATGATTGACGATCATACGCATCATATGTATGCTTGATATGAGAAGTGACTGATCATAGCATATGCCTTCGGGCAGATTGTTTATGGGCTCCCGAATAGGCGGTGCTGCCCTACATGAGCGCACGATATGCGCAGGACTGCTGCATGACTGGATGATGTAATTCATGCATTCGTATTGTGTGATATGGTACTGTACGCCCTAGCGACATCAGGGCCGTAGCCTCCATAGGCGTATTGTGGTTGGCAAGATTGGATACCGAAAATCTTATTCTACATGGGGTGCTATAAATATCCCTGGGTGAAAGTCCCTAAACCCTTATGGTACCAAGAAGTTGCTCCAACGTCTAGATCGAGTGGGTGCATGAGCGCCGAGTGCCGATTACCAGACGGTTGCGCTTTCCACTGTGTTGTGGTCGGTTGGAAGGGGGTGCGGCCTTACTTGCCCGAGAGGAGGGGGCAAAGCTAGGCTGAGTCTGACCAGCTCAAGGAATGGGTCCGCTATCGATGAGCCGAGCCCGATATTGGTAGGTGGATAGTGAGGTCTTTTCCACTCACCTTATTGCGCGTGATGGGGCGGCAATTTGGCTTGGAGTGTAATAGATCCTGGTGATATTCCAGAGTTGAGCTGCATTGATATGTGGACTTAGATGATGATTCGCATGCTTGAGTTACATTTCGCACCACATGGCCTTGGTATGGCCGACATCATCCATGCCTCGCATCGCATAGCCTTGGTATGACTAGTAGCATTCATGGATTCATCAGCATATTCCGCATTACTCTGATACTGCATAACTATTACCTTGTGCACACACTTTCACCGCCCTCTAAGCTTTCCATAAGCTTATGCACGACCGTTGCATGCAGGTGACGTTGGAGCGCAGCAGCGCTGAGGCATGAGCGCTTTGCAGATAATCTTGGAGCTTTTTGTTTATTATCATTGTATTTCTCCTTTTATGCTCATTATACTTTTAAAGTTTTTAATCATAGTGGAAATGTGATGGAGTTTTTGATTGTTGTTTGTGGGTTATGCCTTTGTTTATGCTTATTACGATTCAAACTAGTGCAAGAAAATCCTCCTCGTAGCATCACAGGATCGGAACCTGAAGAATGGGCACCGGGAGTCGAGAATGGAGTTCTACGGAGGCTGTCGGCGCCGGATTCGGCAATCGAAAATTTTGTGAGCCCAGTTTCCGAGTTTGGGGCGTGACAACAATTGAACGCGACAAAGCTCGATTAGTCGCTAAAGGATTTTCTTAACAAGAAGGCTTGGATTACACCGAAACATTTGCTCTTATTGCCAAGTTAACCACTGTTCGTTGTGTTCTTGCTGTTGCTGCTGCTAAACATTGACCATTGTATCAAATGGATGTGACCGATGCCTTCTTACATGGTGATTTAGAGGAAGATGTGTACATGACTCCACCACCAGGCCTTTGTCGAAAGGGGGAGAAACTCGTATGTCGACTGCATAAGTCTCTTTATAGGCTTAAACAAGCCCCTCGAAATTGGTTTGCAAAATTCTCGCATGCTATCAAACAGGCTGGATTTGTTCAATCACATTCAGATTATTCTTTGTTCGTGAAGACTAAAGGCTCATCTACAACTATGGTGCTTATATATGTAGATGACATAGTAATAATTGGAAATGATGCAACTGCAATATAAAGTCTCAAGCAATTTCTTCATTGACAATTTCATATTAAAGTTCTTGATCTCCTTAAGTATTTTCTTGATTGGAAATTGCAAGGTCCAAAGCAGGTATTGTTATTTCTCAATGAAAATATACTTTAGAGATCATAGAAGATGTTGGATACTTGGGTGCTCAACCATCAAACTTTCCTATGGACATGAATCTAAAGCTTATAGATTATGATCAAGGTGATCTGCTACATGATCCAGCTCGCTACAGGAGGTTAGTTGGACAACTAATCTATCTCACAATTACAAGACCAGACATTACATACTCAGTTAATATTTTAAGCCAATTTATGCATGCTCCGAGAAAGCCTCACTGGGATGCTGCTCTTCGCATTATCAAATATTTGAAAGACAGTCCTAGTTTAGGATTGTTGTTTTCCTCAAGCAATTCCTTTGCCTTAAAGGCTTATTGTGATGCTAATTGGGCAAATTGTCATATGATAAGAAGATCAACTACAGATTATTGTGTGTTCTTAAGGAATTCATTAATTTCATGGAAAGCAAAGAAGCAGAAAACAGTTTCAAGATCATCCTCAGAAGCTGAGTACAGGTCCATGGCAGCGGCAACCTGTGAGCTAACTTGACTAAGATTTTTGCTCAATGATATGCAAGTTTCTACAGGATCACCAGTAATGTTGCTATGTGATAATCAAGTTGATCTCCGCATAGCAGCAAACCCAGTATATCATGAGCGCACCAAACACACAGAACTTAATTGTCATGTTGTAAGAGAAAAGATACAAGATGGTCCGATTATCACCAAATTTGTTCCATCTCATTTGCAGCTGACAGATGTTTTTACGAAGGCTCTTGAAGGAAATGTGTTTAAAGAATTAAGAATCAAATTGAACATGCTGGATATACATGCTTCAACTTTAGGGGGAGTGTCAAGATTATGTTATCTTAAATTAAGAGCTATTATTTCATGTATATATTTAGGAAATTTGTAATCTCTTCAATCAAGGAAATTAGATAGATCTTTATTTTATTTTTCTCTAATTTAGGATCTAATTTAGGATCTTGATTTGCTCTTGTAAGCGTATATATAGCAGTTCATTTTGACTATCGAAGACACACAGAGAAAAACACAGATTTTTTCGTAAACTGATTTTTCTCACCCAATGTCATGATTATAATATTGGAAATAATGTGCTGAAAATAGTAAATAATATTTAAAAAAATTAAAAATTACAAAAAATAAAATAAAATAAGAAAAGATGACTCATATGTTTGAGTCAAGGCGTGATTATGTCATTTGGCTTGAAAATCTTCCCTCCTTGGACCATGTGTTAAGCGCAACAAGAATAATGAATGAATTTAGAAAATGAGTATACTCTTAGTCTTCAAATAAACTTGAACCTAGCCCGGTATGGCAGGGCTTGACATGCGCACGTGTGGTCAATGGAATAGGTTCTGGCTAATAGCATAGCCCCCTTCGCATCAAATTCACATGCCGCTTGGGAATAGGCTCAAGCTGCCCAGTGAGAATAGGCTCAAGCCTCATGTAAAACTCCTCTCTTATATACTTGAATTTTCTTTAGTAATTTTCGAATGTTTTTAAAACACTTTATTTTAAAATCCTTTTAAAATACAATATACACCGTCAACATTTCAATTTTTGGTAAATAGGCATCCCAAATATAGCTCATCAATTGAATGCCTCGTATCTCAGGTGTAATACATACTTTTGAACCAGAGGAAAAAAATGCCAAGCTTGCCATGATGCAGACAGCCGGATCTTTTAATTCTTTAACATGGTGAAATTTGATTGGGCCATGTGCCATTTTTAAAAATAGGATTACTGTAGTACTATTTTTAAAAATTGGATAACTCTAGTACTGAACAACTTTCAAACATGCTTTTTTAGAACGACACTTTGCCGGACACTATCCTTCCATATCCATAATCCATTGAATCCGACACACCGCTTTTAGACATGGGGCCCACTGCAATAGTTAACAACGTTCAAATATGCTTTCTTGTGCTATCTTTAAAAACGGCACTTGGCCCAACCATATCCTTCCATATACATGATCCACTGAATCTCATGTCTAACACGTCCACGGATTGTCAGTGGAAGCCGGCAGGTCCACCCTCTTAGGTGGACCAACTTACAGCAGCAATAGCTAATACGACAACGTGTTGTAGGGGCCACTGATGTGTGACATCTGCTCCGTCTATCATTTTCTAAAGCTCATGTTAGGCCATGATTCCAAAAGTCAGAATCATCCAAAACTCAAGTGGGTCACACCACAAAGAACAGTGGGTGGGAGATGCCTCACTTTTTCTTGCGGTGTGGGCCACATGAGTTTTCTACGACGGATAGAGTGGATGTCACACATACATCTCGGTGGGCCCCTGGAGGTTTTTTGTTGCACGGGCTTCTTACAGACGGTAGGAAATTAATACTCGATTGCGCAATGGACTTTAGTACCGTCAACGGATTTTCTTGTGAGGAATTAATTATATGATACCCGACACATGACAGCGAACAGTCTAAACGAATTGCCAATCCTGATGAATCTGACCCATGATTTTATGATCCAGACCGTTGTTTTCCACGGTGGATGTGATACCATCAACATTTTGAATACTCTAGCCTTCACTCAATTGCATCATTTTCAGTTGAATATGGACCTTTGTAGTATTTCTCTTCTTAAGCAATAAGTTGGAAGGTTGATATTGTCTTATACTATGGATTTTATTTACATAGTCCACCTAAGTAGGAAACAGGATTCAGACGGTCCGGATTGTGTAACCATGGGCATGGTTATCAGAACGGAAAACGTGTGTATACCATACAATCAGACGGTTGCGTATCATATTATTCCCGGGGATCATGTTCCTTGTTATGAGGGAGGATACATTGGTAATAGTATTATCTAAGTTACTCAATACACGTGGCTCGAGTGTGAGAGATCTGGATTTTTCATCTATTAGGCCCTATCAAGGACAGTGTATACCACAAGAATCATAGTCCGTGATTGAGGACCCTCGAAGATACGAAATGGGTGGTTAGAAATGTCCGAGAAACGAGGACAATGGCTAGGATTATCTAATTGTGGTGATTCTGGCGTATGGGACCTAGGTAGAATAGATGAAGAGTTCAGATCTCACACATGTACCCCATTGGGAGAGTGAGTGCTTGATAAATGGCATTGGATACTTCGTCTTCAGTTATATATAACCATTGTTTAAGATTAATGAGGTTTATAACCATTGGATCAGGTGGGCCACATGGTTTTATCTTCTAATAAAAAATCACGTTGCAAAAGATAGAGACGGTTAAAACAGATCTGAACAGTCTGGTCATCTTGATGGAAAGCTCGGATTTGTACAAGCGTGCCCCATTAGCACGTGGATAAGCAGTGCTTCACACGATTGTGGCATAGCAAACCTCTAGGTGTATGATTGTATGAACAGGTTGGATGGATTGCCATGTGCCCCAAGATGTTTTCAACGGTAAGAATTCAATCCACACTATTTCATGTGGTGTGGTCCACTCTGGCTTTGGATGTTTCTCTTTCTTGGGCTCATGCCCAAAAATGAGCTGTAAAAATGCATGGACAGCCTGTATAAAAAACAAACAACATGGTGGGGGCCAGACAGCTTTGACACCAGGTAACTGCTCGTGCTGAGGTCACCATCCAAACCGCACCCGTCGCTTGATGGATAAACGTCAGGGCGCGGATTAGGTACTACCCCCGCCTGGTTGGAGCTCCGTACAGGCGGAGGCTACTGAGGGGCCAAAGTGTTGTATGACTTTCATCCACCTGGTCCATCCATGTTTACATACCATTTTAAAATACTGAGCAAAAAATAAGGAAGATCAAGGCTCAAGTGTAACACACCACGTGAAGCAGCCGTGCTAAGAACGCCCACCATTGAAACCTTTTATTTTTCATCCAACCTGTTGATATGGTCCTATACACCTGGGTGAAGTGAAAAAAAAAAAACAAAACATCTTGATCTAAGACTATTTTGGTCTCCGAGATTTTTTCAACGGTAGTAATTTAATCCCTACCGTGTGGTCCACTTCAGCCTTGGATCTTCACTATTTTTGCAATCACGATCTAAAATGATATGGAAAAATGGATGGACGGTGTGGATCAAATTCATACATCAAGGTGGCCCTTTAGTAGCCCTCCTATCCTCCGCCTGTCCCGAGCTCCGAACAGGTGGGTATTACCTAATCCGTGAGCCCATAAACGTCAATAGGCCCATTAACATGATGTCAGCGGTTGGGGTTGCTCGTGGATGGGCCCCGCGGTCAGTAGCCAATCACTATAGCGTATCCTCGTATAATTTACATCTCAATAATTGTGCGGATTCGGTGTATTCCCGGCTCCACTAAGGTGGGTGGGACCCTTGACTAAAGGGCTCACAGTGATGGATGAATCTTAAATCCACACCGTCCAACCATTTTTACAGCTCGTTTTAGGGCATGAGCCAAAAAATTATTCTGCACCAAATCTTTGGTGGAACACACCACAGCAGATAGTCGTGATTGAATCCCTACCATTAAAACTTCATGGATTCCATCAGAAAGGTAAAAAAAATACATAAATGAAGAGACCACGTAAATATCATCATGATTCAATCTTTTGAGGCCAGCAAGAAGCTTTTAATTGTCAATTTCCACTGTTTCCTGTACTCCGGTCCGGAAGAGATTTGGATCTGCTTCATTTTCTATGCCATAAGATGAGCTTTCAATACGGATGCAGATGTAGTCACATACATTACGGTGGATCCACGCCCCAATAATTAAACGTTTGCTTTTGTCACGTACTTTTGGGCGCTTGGTTGAGCCCACACGCGTGTTCAAGTTAACTAATCCGCACGCTACCACATGTGCCAGCATGACATATGGATACAATATCCAAGTCATCCATCAGAAAAAGACATGTGGTTCTACTTACTCAGGTGGGCCAAAAATAACTTTAAAAAATGTACGGTTGTGACAATCAGGAAAGATTTCTAACCCGTCCGATTATTTGTAATATCCTTACAAACTTGCTTAGCGGACCACCTTCATCTTTGGTAGTTGAGGTCCACATGAGTTTTGGATCACCACATCTTTGGGCCATGTCTTAATACGAGCTGGCAAAACGGACAGAGAAGGGTTATTTTAGGCAACCATCACATGGTGGGCCACACCTAACTAAAGACTGCAAGGCAATCCACGCCCACTTGTTGGGAGCCGTCGGATTCATGTAAGCATTTTGGGGTCTACCATCTTATCTACCTAAAATCTACTCCGTTCATCAGGTGACAAACATTATTTTTACTCGACATACAAAACATAAGCGAGATTAAAAGCTCGTATTTCCTGCACCAACTTTCACATGGTGTGGCCCGCTTGAGTTCTGTATAAGCTGATTTTGGCATCTTCTCTTTATCCTGATCAGTTACAGTGACTAATGGATTCGATGAAAAATATAAATGAAGCTGTCCAAACACAAAAACCTACTGTTGTGATTCCATCTCCATTGTACTTTGCTGTGTGGCCCATCTCAATTGGCACGTAGATGATTTTTGGCCAATAGTGAGATAAAAGCGAGGATAAAGCTGATTGACGGAGGGGATTCGACATGTACAATATGGTGGACCCCACAGAGTTGGTGAACAGGGGTTCTACTACAGGATTCTAATTCGCTGGGAGCGGATTCTGTGCCTCGGCATTCTCCATGCCTCATGTCGTTCGGAATACGTGGCACACGTGGATAAGATAGAAACCGTCAATGTAGTATTTTCAACGGTGAATTGGGTGCGGTCCGAAAAATCAGCAATGGTTCACATTGAGGAAGGGCCCATTTCTTAGATGGCTAAGATCAAAATAAAATTTATGTAGATGCCAAAATGGCTGATCCAATAGATGCATGGCTGGGATCATCATACACAGCTGGCCCTGGATAGAAATCACGTTTAATGGAGATACTAATATTCCCACCGTGATGAAACACCCTAGACTTCCTTGTAATTGCAAAACTACCCCAAACCAGTGGCCTTTGTGTAAATAGAAAGAAACACTGGAGTTTTTATAACAACATAACTCCACGTGGGGCACTGTAATACACGAGACAGATTGAGAAGAGAGGATAGGAAAAGAGACCGAATTTTCCGTAACCGTAGGCAGGAGGAAGAAGCTCCGTGGGGCCCGCTGTGATGTCCATATTACATCCACTCCATTTATTAGTTTTGACATCTCATTTTAGCACATGGGCCAAAAAATTGAGGAAATAGTATGAATGGATAGGCCTGCGATTGAAATCTTTCTGTGGTCCACCATGACATTTTTATGCCATCTAAGACGTTCATACGGTTATTCCCATTGAGATTTTTTTTTTTTTAAAACAAAAAATATCAACTCGATTCAAAATTTCCGTGGCCCCAGAGAAGATTTCAGTGGTAGGTATTCCACCATACCGTTTACATTGGCCAGATTCACTAGAATTTTGAATCTACCTTGTTTTTGGTCTCGTACGTGTAGTAACATAAGCTGGCTGGGAAAGCTGATGGGCAGGGTCTATGATATACATACATTGTGGTGGGCCTTTGGAGCTTATACAGCCTGGAAAAGGAATTAAGAAGATAAATGATAGATTTTCTGAGGCAAGAGAGATTTTGAGTAAAATCCAAGCTTATGTGACTTTTTGCTTAAAATCAAATGGTATGATGGATAATAGTCACATTTTATGGTTCACAAATTACTCTTGAATTCGTTTAAAATATTTTTCTTATATCCTTTTTAAACCTAATATTACTATGTTAGGGTTCAAAATGAGATTGGATAGATAATTCTATCTTGACTCGTGGACACTTGTTTGTTGAAATAAGACTGCTCAATATTTATCGTTTTGACTGTCTATTAAATTTCCACCAATTAGATAATTAGATGATCAATTAATTATAATTTCTTTTATCAGTAATGCATGTATATAATTTGGACAGTTTAATTTGATTCAGTTGCATCATAGGAGTACAATTTATAAGAAGGCCGGATCCACTCCAAGCATTTGTAGGTTAAGCCAAACCTACACATTGATTTATGAGACTCATCTTGGTATGTGCATGCAGTCTAATCCGTCTATCATTTGTGTATTCTAATGTTCTCCTTAGTGGTTAAAAATCGCTTTAATCCAAATTTCAAGTGGGCCTCACCATAGAGAAAAACATCACGAATGAAGGCATTGCATTTGGGTGACTCCAAGATAGAACTATAAGAAGCTAAGCTTCTTAGACTAGAAAGTGGATCACACCAATGTAAATGGTGGGGATTGTATACCTATAGTTGAAAACTTTTTATGGGCCACATAAGTTATGAATCAAGCTGATTTATTTATTTATTTTTTGTTTTATTTTGTTTTTGCTTTTACTTTTGTTTTTTTTTTTTTTGTTTTGTTTTATTTTATTTTTATTTTTTGTATTTTTTTTGGTCTTTTTGTTTTGTTTTGTTTATTTATTTTATTTTAAATTCATCCATATTTACGTGACTATTTGAACAGGCTTACTGGCAAATAAACATTGTGGTGGTCCCTAAGGAGGTTTGAATGGTGGGTGTCGTTATCCCCACCGTTTCATGGGATGTGGTCCACAGCTTTGAATCTGCCTAATGAATGGAAGGCGTGGATAAAACTCATACATCATGTTGGGCCCACGAAGCTTTTCCTGTGCCGGCACCGGAGGGATCACTACCGAATCCAAGTCCGTGGAACGGGGATGATGTGGGTTTCATGTTATGAGTCCTAGCACAGAAAACAAGTTATTAGAGACATTCATCCTTATATTTTCACAGGAGTCCACGTGAGTTGTATAAATGGCTGATTTTTAACTGTGACCCTTAGTATAGGCCAGATGAAGGGAATATATGGGGTAGATCTCATGCATATAACACCGTTGCTCCCCCATGAAAATCAAATGTGGGTGTTCCATTTGAAATTGTTTCCAGTGCTGTGTAGAACACCTAAGGTTTGTACGGTCCTGACTCTTGGCCCCTTAGGTAAAATGAGGTGCACCATTGCATTTTTCGCCCTGGATCCTAACAATCAGTCAAAACCTACGCCGCCCACATGAACGTTGGAAATGGAATGTCTTGAATTTGAATGCGGATTTCTTAGAGTAAACTCTTTGGGCCGCACACGTATTTTCACAAGGAACCAAACAATCAGTCAAATCCTACGCCGCCCACACGAAAGTCGGAAATGGAATGTCTTGAATTTGAAGGCGGATTTCTTGCTCAGTAAACTCTGTGGGCCCCACATGTGATATATGTGGCTTATCCATGCCGTCCATCCGTTTTTCCATATCATTTTAGGCTTGAGAAAATAATCGAAATATATCTAAAGCTCAAGTGAACCATACTACAGGAAACAGTGAGAATTAAACACCTACCATTGAAAAATTTCTTATGGCTCAAAAGTTTTGGATCAAGCTTATATTTATATTTTTCCTTGATCCTTATCTTTGTGAGCTTATGAACTGGTTGGATGACAAATAAACATCACTTTAACCTTATAAAAATTTCAACAATGGATGTCATTATCAACAATTTGTTCTGTGGTGTGGACCATTGAGCTTTGTATATCCTTCAATTTTAGGCTCATGCTATAAAATCAGGTGGAAAAAAGAATGGACAGCATGGATATGATACATACACCACATGTGGTACTCACAAAGTTTACTAGTACCTAATTTGCTTTCTCTGAATTTTACAGGGATCTGATTTTTAAGGATTCTGTGAAATGAAGTGAAGTTTGAATTCATTGAATTAAGAAAATTTTGATGGATTTTTGGAGGAAACAAAATTCAAATAGTTTAAAATCCTTATCACCATCCAGACTAAAAAAAACATGCTGAATTCATGCTGAGGATGAGTGGATTGGATGGGATATATACCACTACACGAAATTTGGACAATTTTTTAATGACCGGACTTTCATCTCAACCGTTTTCTGTTTTGTAGCCCAACCGACGGTTGAATCAGCCTGATTTTGCAGATTCCAGAGCAAAGACATGGCAGACAACCTAATGGACGGCCTGGATCTCATAGATACCGTTGAGTCCAAGTTAGCAAATGTTTCGCCGTCCGTGTCCGTACGAAAGTAATCCAAGCGTTTGTGAACAGAGAGCGGATTAGGTGAGACCCCAGCATCACCCAAGACGGTACGGCCCTTACCGTGGGGCCCACCTTGATGTATGTACTATGTATCCACGCTGTCCATACGTTTTTACAGATCATTTAAGGGTATTATAAAGAAAACGAAGCAGATCCAATTATCAGGTGGACCATGCCATAATAAACAGTGGTGATTGATCGTCTTACCATTAAAAACTTCTTAAGGTGTACCTTAATGTTTCCGTAGTGTTTATTTACCATCCAATCTATTAATAAGGTCAAATGAGCCTGGATGAAGGGAAAGAAACAAATATCAGATTGATCTAAAACTTTTGTGGCCCACTAATGGTCAATCGACACTATTTCTCATGGTATGGTCCACCTGATAATTGGATCTGTTTCATTTTTGAGATAATGCCCTAAAATGATCTGGAAAAACGGATGAACGGTGTGGATAGATAATACATACATAAAGGTGGTACCCACGGTAACCCCACGGTAAGGGCCACACTGTCTTGGGTGAGACCGGGGTCTCACCGGACGCGGATTGCGTACTGAGTAAACTCTGTGGGGTCCACCATGATTGACATATTTTATCCACTCCGTCCATCCATTTTAACAGATAATTTAGGGCTGTATCTCAAGATAGAAGTATATACGAATCTCAAGTGGACCTCACCACGGGAAACAGTGTGAATTGAAATTCTACGGTTGAAAATTTCTTGAGGGCCACAGAAGTTTTGGATCAATCTGTTATTTGTGTTTTCCCTTCATCCATATCTGTGTGATCTTATGAACAGGTTGGATGACAAATAAACATCACTGTGGACCCTATTAAGGTTTCAACGGTGCAAGTCATTATTCCCACTGTTTCCTGTGGTGTGGTGCACTTGAGATTTTTGCATGCTTCAATTTTCGGCTCAACCACTAAAATAAGCTGGAAAAACGGATGGACGGCGTGGATAACCCACACACATTCACGTAGGTCCAACTGTGTGTTACTCAGTATGAAAAAAGCGTACTGAGTAACTCAGTACGCAATCCGATTTCGGTCTCACATAATCCGATCTCTTGTGCATATATCATTTACCAGCGATTTTCGGACGTGAAAATGATGACCGTCCTTGACGAGTGGCCTCACAGGTTGATGAGATCGCTACCGTTCATCAGATTTTGTTGTCATAAAAAAAAAAGAAAAGAAAAGCAGTGATATTGTATCCATTAGTCTCGTGACTGATGATGGTGCAAAGGATAAGACAGTGATATAGCGAGACCAAGGTGGGAGAGGATATTCCATTCCATGTGGAAAAAATGTTTGATACTCTGGCAGAGTGTGATGTATGGTATGCAGGCACTTATAAATTACTTAGAATTTGCATATGTAGAATACAAGTTATTCAAATTAAACTGTTCAAATTATTGGTCTGAGTTTAGATGAACCATGAACCAAAAAGTGCCCTCATTTAGCTAGCTGAGTATCAGATTGATGGAGTTTTATTGAACGGTTAAAAATGCAAATATCCTGTGGATCTATTTCAACAAATAAGTGTTCCACGGATCAGAGGTTAGGATTGTTCTACCAATCTAATTTCGGGACTGTGGTTTAGAGACAGTGCTCTTGGTGATTTACTTGGTTTAGTTTGAGTTGATGTATGCCTCATGTAGAATTTCTGAGTACCTGCGTATTAAGCCTTGTATGCAGCCGGAGTATTAAATAACAACGCTCCATGTAAGTAAAACAAAAGGCCTGGTCCCAAGATAGTCAGCCAAACAATGTTGTAAGATTTTCTAGGTTATACAAGGAGGGCGTGTAACACATGCAACATGACACCCTAACACACGTGTACAAGATCCTCGACATTCATCAGATACGGACGGATGTGGAAATGCGTTGTTAAAAATTAAAAAATAAAATAAAATAGCCCATTATACTAATCAGGTGGGCCACATGTGATGAAAAAATCTGGATGGTTAAAAAAAAGATAACCAATAATATTTTATATTGGATAACATGAGTAATCCACCTGATAAGTGGGCCTGCCCAACATGTATGGAATTTCTCGTGAATCACAACGCTTCTCGACCATCATATTTTAAAGAGGACAGGTCAGAGTGGTTGGATAAGCCACCTGAACTTTAAGCGTGATGTCTTGGACCTTTCAATCTGTGGGCCTCATGATGAATGGGCGTACTGACCAGACAATCCTTAAAAATCGAACAGGGGGGCCTACAAACAGATAGACAACTGCAAGCTATCATTCATATAGGGTGTATGGGGCCCATCATTTGAATGGTTGAAGTATTATGCACGTGTTTCCAATTGCCCCTCATGTGCATGAAGCTTTGGAAGGTAGTCCATGTGCTAAATGAGGAGAATGAGACGTCTGATCTATAAAGGAAAGGGATATCATGTGGGTGCGTTCGACCATGGTTCAAGAATAACAGTTGATAATACGTGGACAGGCCCACTCTATAGCCTAACCAAAGCTGGTATTTATTAGACCGGGTATGTTAACGGTATCATTCCTCTCCAACGGTCTCATTTATTTTGACATTTTCATGAATTAAAAGATACCAGGGAAATAATATAATAGAACCTTATTTCTATTGCAGAAGAGTATCTGCATACAATTGATGTAAGCAAAAAAACATAAAAACTAAATAAAAAATGAAAAAAAATGTGTAAATATTCATGTGATTTGATAATATATGTATGTTCATAAAGTAATAACATATAGTTTTTATCTTCATTAAAATAAGAGAAATTAAAAGTTACAAGACTTACCATTAATGTAGGCCCTAGGAACGCAATAACTTTTAACAGTTGAGGTCTGTTGTAACCACTGTTTCATGCATTGTGGTCCATTTGAGTTGTATATTTTTCTCGTTTTTGGATACGTGCCCTAAAATGGGCTTGTGGAACGGATGGACGGAATGGATATAGAATTGTCATCACGGCAATGACTCGTTTTATATTACATTTATTGATAATTAGAAAAATCAAATAAGCCCTTACTTTTCCACTTTGCAAGGAAACTCCCATCAAGGACCCTAAAGAAGAATAGACCTCTAGAAATGCATTTTCCTTATATAAGCAACACACCCCATATGGAAAGCTTGCTTAAAGCTTGGGAAATTAGGATTCACACATGTACATGAGAGGAGAGGGAGGGCATTTCCAAATTGAAAACATCTGCACGCATGAAGCGTATTCTCCACTGACTTAACACTTACAAGCTGCATTATAGAACAGTACATATCGTGATTAGGTACAGCCATATTAATGATTTGCAAAGTTCGGTATTTCATGCTAGCATATGAGTTGGGTATGATTCACGGTCCAAATACAACCGGGGGCTATATATATATATATATATAATTTACCATTGTAATTCATGGTAAATAAGTTATGATTATTTACGGATGTAATTGCAGCAATGGTCCCAATGTTGATCTTGATAGGGAGCTTGTTTGCATAGCTCGAGATTCCACAGAATTTACTTGCATGATTTCAATATGTAAACAATTACAAGGCCCACCATGCTATGTATATTATCCACATCATTCAACTGTTCTACCAGCTCATTTAAGGGCTTCAACCCCAAATGAGTCAGATCCAAAGGTCAAGTGGACTACACCATAGGAAACAATGGGAATTGTGAACACTTGATGTTGAAAATTTCTTGAGGGCATCTGTTCCCTTCACGCATGTCTCTTTGACCTCATGAACAAGTTGGATGATATATACGTATCCCTACGAGGTTTTAATCTTGAACGGACACCATTAATCTTTCTATTTCTAGTAGTGTAGTCCACTTGAGTGTAATCCTCCTATTTCTAGTGGTGTAGTCCACTTTAGCTTACACCGCATGACCTAAAATGAAATTCCAAGTTTTGGATGGGCCACAAGTACAAGATTATGTCTGAGTAACTAACCAACGATTTTTAATCGTTGATTTACATGGACAATGCTTGGACAGTGCTGATAATCATTAGTAGTGCAAACCCCCTCAAAGAGAGGATTAGAAACCCCTTGGATTTGAAACCCCCGGTTACTTTATGCTGAAATCCCCTCAAATCCCCTCCAATCCATGGTGCCAAACGACCCCTAAGGATCCTTATTAACACCCCTACAGCAAGGTGGGGAATGTTAACAAAACCCTTTAACTAATCTCTTACATTGTTTTAAGGAATTGAATTTGGGTCTGCCTGGTCCAAATCTAACCCACCCAGGAAACTAAAGCTCAGCTAAGTTGGGTTTGGTCAGCATTAAAATGCTCCTGTGTCAATTAAGCCATCTCATACCAGTACCGTACGTTTGAAAGCAATAAAGCCTAACATGGATCCAATTTCATAATGTAAATAATTTATTATGGCGTTTCAGAAGACTCAAATAGCCAACACCACCCATTTACAGCCATGGTGTGATGTATTGTCCGAAACTAGCATGTATCACCCAATGTGTATCAGTATCACCGGCGAATGATACAGATGCATTGGGCCTATAACAGCACCATACATGACAGAGATACAATACATCCACACCGATATGGAAACCTTGTAATTGAGGCGACCTTGCTGTTGCCCTCAACTGACATATGTTTCAAACACTTCATGCTTATCTCTCACATATTCGCCAAATCCCGTGAAATCCTTATGCATATACCTTCCATTTGAAGGCCCACAGTCTATGTACTTGGAAAAATACATTTGGCAGAATTTCTAACCACAGGCCATCCATGGTAGGGTTCACTATGTGTACGTTCCTGATATTTCATTAACACTACAACATGGGTGATAGAGACACCTCTGTCGTATCATTTTGGTCGTATGATATGAGTTATGATAAAGTTTATAAGAGTTAGTAAGGTTTCTAAAATCTCCATCAAACCAAACCCCTTAATCTCCATCCATTTTTTATGATAGTTTTGCACCATTTAAGAAGTGGTGAGGACATGTTCTCTTCACGTGTGGCATAGATGTAAAGCTATCCACACCATCCAAATTGTGGATCATGGATGAAGTCTATAGCTACAATCATGTTGATCAGCAATCCTCACCATTCAGTTAATGGCCTTCAGTTGAATGCTTAAAGTAAATATATTCAGCGGTCCAAATTGAAAGGGGAAAAAGATATTTCATATTATCTTCTCGGTGCAATTTTTTGAATTGGGTCAGCAATTTGAATGGTCTGTATTGTCATATAACCAAGAGATGTGCATGTTTGAAGGGTCACCAACACTTCAGGTGCAAAACCGATGAAGGTTTAAGCCCGAGAAAAAAATATCTAGAAATCTGTGGGCCTGTAATATTTTTGTGCCCGCAGCACCGAAAACCATGCTATCAACATTGATTCATCTCTATCAACGTCAATTTGGGAGAAAGGATGTGAAAGGAAATATGATTTTTTTTTCTTTTCTTTGTGGAAACCTCATATCTAGGAAATTGGGGAAAAGGAAATGATGTTTTTTCTATTTACTTTTCAACAAGATTTTACTGTAAAGGTGCAGGGTTTCTGAAACTGAAATCTCATTTCTATGAAATTGTAGGAAAGAAATGATGTTTTTCCTTCATTTTTCAACAAGATGTTTCTTTAAAATTTGTATTTGATTTTAAAATTTGGCATTTGAGGAAAAAAAAATAAAAAAATAGCCATAAAACGTTAGAAAAATGGTAGCCTTGTAGTTATTGGCAAGTGTTAGATCCACCACTTTCTAACACTTCACACGTCATCCAGGGACCTTATTGGGTGTATATTACCGAGGCATGAATTCGAACATAAGACCTTAGGCTCTAATGTGGGCCCCACCATGATGTATGTGTTTCATCTATGCCATCCATCTGTTTTTGTAGATCATTTTATGGTATGAGACCAAAAATGAGGTATATCCCAATCTCAAGTGGACCACATTAAAGGAAACAGTGTTGAATGGACGTCAACTATTAAAATTTTTTTGGGGGCCATAAAAGTTTTGGATCAAGCTAATCTTTGTTTTTTCCCTTCACATGGGTCTGTATGACCTACCTAGTCAACAGATTGGATGTCAAATAAATAGTACAGTGGGCCTTAGGATGGTTTTAATGGTGGATATCCAATCAATATTGGTTTTTGTGGTATGGTCCACCTGGGATTTATATTCCTCTCATTTTTTAGATCAAGCCATATAATGATCTTTAAAAATGGATGAAACACATACATCATTGTGGGGCCCATAGAGCACCAACCACCAGCCACGGGGCTGGTGTCAGGTGGATTAGCCCGTTCTCCAGGAATTGCAAAGGGAAGCGATTGCGTAGCGAGTAACTCAGTACGCAAACTCCGTGGGTCCACTGTGATTTATATATTTTATCCACTCCTTCCATCATATTATCAGATAATTTTATGGTTAAGCCCAAAAATGAAGCATATCAAAATATCAAATGGACCACACCACGGAAACAGTGTGAATTGATCATCTACCGTTGAAGATTTCTTGAGGGCCACTGAAGTTTTGGATTGAGATTATATTTGTTTTTCCCCTTCATCCATGTTTTCTTTAGATCTTATGAACAGGTGGGATGATAAATAAACATCACTGTGGGGTCTAGCAAGGCTTCAACTGTGGAAATCATTATTCCTACTATTTTCTGTGCTATGGTACACTTGATCTTTGCATGTGCTTCAATTTTGGTTTCAACCACTTAAATGAGCTGGGAAAACGGATAGACGGTTTGGATAAACAACATACATTCACGTGGGCCCAACAAAGTTTAATTGCAATCCGATTTTCATGCAAATACAGAAGTCTGGCGAGCGTAGGAGGCGGATTTCCTACGAAAGCCTTTGGCCGGAAGTTCCGGCGCAAGGATTTTGGGTGGGGCCCACTATGTTGTTGGTAATAAATCCAACCTGTCCATCCATTATATGAGCTCATTTTAAAACATCTTACAAAAAGGAGGAGGATCCAAAACTTAAATAGGTCATACGAGTTGAACACTGGAGAAAGGAATGCCTACCGTTGAAACTTTCTTAGGCTCTATCTTGTTGCTATATTCCATCCAAACCATTTATAAGGTCATTTTTATTGTGATGAAGCGAAAACAACAAGAACTTAAACCGATCCAAAACTTTTGTGGCAATATAAATGTTTCAAAGGTGGTCACTAAATCTCCACTGTTTCCTCTCATGTGGCTCATTTAAGTTTTGGATCCTCCCTATTTTTGGTCGCATGTCCTAAAATGATTTCAAAAAAAGGATAGACGGGTTGGATTTATCACAAACATCAAAGTGAGCCCCACCCAGAATCCATGAGTAGGAACTCACTGCTAAAGGCTTTCACAGGAAATCCGCTAACGTGAGTGCTGTAGAGAATTTTTTTTATTTTTTATTTTTTATTTTAAGACTCTCTCAATGTGCTGAATCCCAACCTTTCTCCTCATCATAAGGCTTACACCAAGGCTTGCATATAAACTCCATGCAGTACTCTCTCTCTCTCTCTCTCTCTCTCTCTCTCTCTCTCTCTCTCTATATATATATATATATATATATATATATATAATGGTAATAACATAGAGTTTTTATCTTCATTAAAATGAGAGAAATTAGGAGTTACAAGACTTACCATTAATGTAGGCCCTTAAAAGGCAATAATTTTCATAGACTTACCACTGTTTCATGCATTGTAGTCCATTTGAGTTGTATATTTTTCTCATTTTTGAATACATGCCCTAAAATGGGCTTGTGGAATGGATGAACGGCATGGATATAGAATTGTCATCACGGCAATAACTCATTATATTACATTTACTGATAATTAATTAGCAAAATCAAATAAGCCCATACTTTTCTACTTTGCAAGGAAACTCCCATCGAGGAACCTAAAGAAGAATAGACCTATGGAAAGCTTACTTAAGGCTTAAGAAATTAGGATTCACACGTGTACATGAGAGGAGAGGGGGGGCATATCTAAGAAGAAGAGACCTATGGAAAGCTTACATAAAGCTTAAGAAATTAGGATTCACACGTGTACATGAGAGGAGAGGGAGGGCATATCCAAATTGAAAACGTCTGTAGTATTCTCTACTGACTTAACACTTCCAAGCTGCATTATAGAACAATACATGTCATGATTAGGTCCAGCCAAATTAATGATCTGCAAAGTTCTAAATTATCTTATCAACATCATTCAACTGTTTCAGCAGCTCATTTGAGGGCTTCAGCCCCAAAATAAGTCAGATCCAAAGCTCAAGTGGACTACATTATAGGAAACAGTTGGAATTGAACACCTAAAGTTGAAAATTTCTCGAGGGCTAGAGAAGTTTTGGATTAAGTTAATATTTGTTTATTTCTGAACCTGATTTTTCCTGACCACTTCCGTGGGAGAATAATGTATTAGCAAGGCATATTTGTTGCTCTCGAGATTCAAACATATGACATTCCTCTCTGATACCATGTCCAACAACCAGTTATTCCAAAAGCTTAAGCTATCAGAATGTAGTGTATCAATGTATATCATGGGACTTTAGAGCTGTACACGAGCAACACATACTCGAAAACTCGCTCGACTCGGCTCGAGAAGACTCAACTCGACTCGACTCGGCTTGAAGTGAGTTTGAGCCAATCATGAGCTGATTTTTGGTGCTTGAAATGAGTTCGAGCTGAGCACAAGCTCGACCCTACTCGACTTGGCTCGACTCGAATAGTACTCGGAATCGACTCGACTTGTACTCGACTCGGTACAGGGAACAGGGGTATATATACCCTTCTAATTTCCAAAAACCAAAAACCCTAAGCTTGCCTAACCCCATCGCCCGTTCATACAAAAAACCCTAACCTTGCCATCCTAGCGGCCATCGGGACCAATCTTCGGCCATCCCAGCGCTTCGGCCATCCTAGCGTTCGTTCCCCCATCTCCCATTGGCCGTCCTAGACTCCCAACCGTTTGATCGCCCTGTCCGGCTATCCCTCACCTGTCCGGCGACTTTTCTGATGGCCACAGTGACCGTCCAGCGGTCCCTCTTCTTCTTCTTCTCTCTCTCTCTCTCTCTCTCTCTCTCTCTCTCTCTCTCTCTCTCTCTCTCTCCCAGCCATCTCTCACACTCTCCCCTCATCTCTTCCAGCCCTTCATCTCAAAAGTAGCAACCAAAGGTAGACCGTAAGCACTTATCTGCTTAAACTCGGCTCAAAATCTGCTTGAACTCGGCCGAGCTGAGCACGAGCTGCTGCTCCAAGCTTGAAGCCTGAGCCGAGCTGAGTACGAGCGGGGGCTTGAGCAGACTGAGTCGATCACGAGTTGGGCAATATTTAGCTTGGCTCGACTCGTGTACACCTTTAAGGGACTTTATCACTTCAACAATATACATATCCCTGTAAGCCTTACGAAGGTTTCAATTTTGAACGGACACCATTAATCCTCCTATTTCTAGTGTAGTCCACTTGAGTGTAATCCTCCTATTTCTAGTGGTGTAGTCCACTTGAGCTTACACTGCATGACCTAAAATGAGATGATAAAATGGATGGACAACATGGATCATATACATATATTATGGTGGGACCTACATAATTTACAGGTACTCAATCTCTGTCCAATTTTATGCATTTCAACATGATTTTTAAGGCATAATTATATATTAATTATATAAATATTTCCTCTCATTCAAACATCCTTGAAATGCCATCAGTATTTATTTATCACAATTTTCCATGGTAATTGGAAAAACAAATAGTCCCTTAATCTTGATTTGGTTGGGTCTAAATTAAGAGAATTCATTTCCCAGGCTTGGGGAAGTGTTAGTTTGCCATTTTGTTAAGCACCAAACTACACATATGCATACTTTAATATTTAATTGAATGGTTTTGCTAACTTTTCCAACTTCATAAGATCATTAGTAACATTTCCAAAGCTTTTAAGTGAAATGTGTGATGCTCAATCATTAATCCAGACTGTCCATTCTTTCTTGCAACTAGGGACAAGTCATGAGTGAAAATAATGCCAATTTGATGATCCTAACCATCTAATCAATATCATGGGAAATAGACCATCAAGATTGACAAGAAACAAAATAGGTCCCAACCATCTATCTAGTAAATCCCATTTTGTATTACTTATGATTCCAAAGTAACAATTTGGTTTGATGATTCTAACAATGAGATATATGATTTATAAAAAGCGCATGATTAGAATGAATTGGCCTCATTCATGGAATAGGATCATTTGATCAGTGTGATTCTTATACCATGTCATGCTCCCAAATGGCACCATTGAATAAATGGTATGGATTGACTCTTGGGCATCCCATGTGTAAGTTATAAAAAGCTTAAGGATCCTTATTGGCACCCCTACAAGGTGGGGAATGTTAACAAAACCCTCTAACTACTCTCTTACCTTGTTTGAAGGAATTGAATTTGGGTCTGCCTGGTCCAAATCTAAACCTATCTAGGAGTACTAAAACTCAGCGAAGTTGGGTTTGGTCAGCATTACAATGCTCCTGTGTCAATTAAGCCATCTCAAATCAGGATGTGTTTGGACGCAAAAAAGCCTAATATGGATCCAATTTCATAATGCAACCAATTTATTATGGTGTCTTAAAGGACTCAAATAGCCAACCCCACCGTACTGTCCGAAAATGTATCACCCGATGTGTACCGGTATCACCGGTGAATGATACAGATGCAATGGGCCCATAACAGCACCATACATGACAGAGATACAATACATCCACACTGGTATGGAAACCTTTGTACTTGAGGCGACCTTGCTGTTGCCCTCAACTGACGTATGTTTCAAACTCTTCATGCTTATCTCTCACATATTCGCCAAATCCCATGAAATCCTTATGCGTACACCTTCCATTTGAAGGACCACAATCTATGTACTTGGAAAAATACATTTGGCAGAATTTCTAACCACAGGCCATTCATGGCAGGGTTCACTATGTGTACGGTCCTGATCTTTCATTAACACTACAACATGGATGATAGAGACACCTCTGTCGTATCATTTTCGTTCGTATGATATGAGTTATGATAAAGTTTTAGAGTTTGGAAGGTTTCTAAAATCTCCATCGGACCAAACCTCAGTATCTCCATCCATTGTTTAGGATAGTTTTGCACCATTTAAGTGGTGAGGACCTGTCCTCTTCACGTGTGGCATAGATGTACCAGACCATCCAAATTGTGGGTCATGGATGGAGTCTATACCTACAATCATGTTGACAAGCAATCCTAACCATTCAGTTAATGGCCTTCAATAGGATGCTTAAAGGTAATATATTCAGCAGTCCAAATTGAAGGGGGGAAAGATATTTCATAATATCTTCTCAGTCTATTTTTTCGAGTTGGGTCAGCAATTTGAATAGTCTGGATTGCCATATAACCAAGAGATGTGTATGTTTGAAGGGTCACCGGCACTATAGGTGCAAAACCAATGAAGGTTTAAGCCCAAGAAAAAAATATCTAGAAATCTGTGGGCCTGTAATATTTTTGTGCCCCCAACACGGAAAACCATGCTAGCAATATTTGATTCATCTCTGTCAACGTCAATCTGGGAG
Organism: Magnolia sinica; assembly: GCF_029962835.1. Taxonomy (NCBI): domain Eukaryota; kingdom Viridiplantae; phylum Streptophyta; class Magnoliopsida; order Magnoliales; family Magnoliaceae; genus Magnolia; species Magnolia sinica. Next base: position 119,665,232 of record NC_080575.1, on the reverse strand, counting down.
AAAGCATGTGAGAGGAATTATGTGTTTTTTTTTTTTTTTTTAAAAAAAAAAAAAAAAAAAAAATTTCGGGAAACCTCATATCTAGGAAACTGTGGGTCTTGGATGATAGAGACACCTCTGTCGTATTATTTTCGTCGTACGACATGAGTTATCGTAAAGTTATTAAGAGTTTGGAAGGTTTCTAAAATCTCCAGCAAACCAAACCCCCGTATCTCCATCCATTGTTTATGATAGTTTTGCACCATTTAAGATGTCGTGAGGGCCTGTCCTCTTCATATGTGGCATAGATGTACGGCTATCCAAACCATCCAAATTATGGGTCATGGAGAAATTTCCGACCGCAAACCCCACCTTTTACCCACCATCTTTTACAAACGCTCCCAAACTAAACCATTCTGTACGGATATATTATTTTTAGACGAAAATACCCTTTTATTCAGCATGGCTACGCCATCCAGTCAGCAACTACGGATTATAACCGCAGCTAGTTGTCGTATAAGCCACTAGGGATCACAAGCCTTTGCACAGTATACTCTGTAGACCACGCAACCATCAGCTACGGTTATAATTCGTAGCCATATCTCTACAGAATGCACAGTACAACCATGCTAATGCAAGGGTATTTTCGTCTAAAAATAATGTGTCCGTACTGGTAAAGTGAAGTTTGGGAGCGTTTGGAAAAGGAGGAGGGTAAAAGGTGGGGTTCACAACCGGAATTTCTCGTGGGTCATGGATGGAGTCTATAGCTACAATCATGTTGACCAGCAATCCTAATCATTCAGTTCATGGCCTTCAATTGGATGGTAAAAGGTAATATATTCAGTGGTCCAAATTGAAGGGGGAAAAAGATATTTCATATTATCTTCTAGTCCAATTTTTCAAGTTGGGTCAGCAATTTGAATGGTGATCTGGATTGTCATATAACCAAGAGATCATCTGCATGTTTGAAGGGTCACCAACACTTTCGGTGCAAAACCAATGAAGGTTTAAGCTCGAGACAAAAATATCTAGAAATCTGTGGGCCTGTGATATTTTTGTGCCGGCGGCACGGAAACCATGCTAGCGGTATTGATTCATCTCTATCAACGTCAATTTGGGAGAAAGCATGTGAAAGGAAATATGATTTTTTATTTTTTATTGGGAAACCTCATGTCTAGGAAATTGTGGAAAAGGAAATGAGGTTTTTTCTATTTAATTTTCAACAACATTTTACTAAAGGTCAGGGTCCATTCTGAAACTGAAACCTCATTTCTAAGAAATTGCAGGAAAGAATGATGTTTCATCTTCATTTTTCAACAAGATATTGTAGTCGATTTTAAAAAGCATTTGTAGAAAAAAAGGCCATAAAACATTAGAAAAATGGTTGCCTTGTAGCTATATGCAAGGGTTAGATTAACATATGTGGCTCTTATGTGGCATGTAATATATGTCGAACCACTACTTTGTAACACTTCACACGTGCATCAAGGGACCTTATTAGGTGTATATTACTTCTTGGGATTCAAACATAAGACCTTTTATAAGGTCATGTCAAACAACAGTTGCTTAAAAGCTCGATCCATTAGAGAATGGTATATCAATGTATATCAAGGTACTCAATAAAATACAAGTTCAAGGTACAATGAGTCTACACCTGCAAGGGGGTTTTTTGATTTTTTTTTTTTCTTCTAAATCCTCACTTTATTATACACATTTGACCTTCTTGATTAAATGGAGTTCAAGTTACCTGCTATTTATATCTTGGAAGAAAAGTGATTTGTCCGGGCAAATCAACCCTAATGAATTGTCATGTCATTACTTTTATCTTGTTTGGGAATGTGAAAAACTATGTAAAAGGGTACAAAGTTCTCTCATGTGAAAATTTCTAATTTCCTCTCTTAAGAAACAAAAAAGAGAAAAAAATAATTTTCTTTTCTTAGATTTTCTTCAACGATCGAGTAAAGTCATCTTTCATATCTGAAAGACATGGGGCTGTCATGGTTGTGCTTAATTTCCATAATGCAGGATCTCTTACCCAAACAGAACCTTACATGGTTAGTATCTTTCCCAATCAAGGGAATATTTAGAGCATGCTCTATCCATGGCAGGCCGGCCATAATGACCATAATGACGGTCTGGTTCACCAAACCATAGGCCTCAATTGTAAAAGCAGAAAACCTGTGGATACCAGGCACATCTTTCCAATCTAAGATCCAGTGATTCTTCTTTGAAAGATGGTAACGAATTGGATGAAAGAATAGTAAGAGTGGGAGGATTGGCCTGCATTGTGGCCCACCGGACTGCTTAGGGATTGGTAAGTATATGACTGGAGATGATCGCATGCATTTGAATGGATTTGAGTTACCGTAGGTTCAAGTTCCACCCTACACAAAGTAAAAATTGAGCCAGAGGGGTTTCATGAGATGCTGCTTCACGTGTTCAGATTTTGGAGTTACATCATGTATAATGAGTTCGCACAAATTCCATGCAAAGTGGTGCGCAGCTTTGTGTGTATGTGTATATATATATAAAGTTAGCATGAATTCCATGCAAAGTGGTGCGCAACTTTGTGTGTGTGTGTGTGTACACCATGAGGTTGACCTTATAGGAAGTGCCCATGAGGTCAAGTTGTGTGGCCCCATCGTGATGTATGTTGAACATCTATCCCATTAGTTAGATGTACCATCCCATGATGGACCACGGGTTTAAAAATCAAGTCAATCCATGAGTTGGGTGGGCCACACAAGATACAACAGTTGAGCAGAGTTACCCTCCCATTAAAACATTCATAATCATTTATTGAGCCCACCAAGATTTGGTTCACAAATTCAGACCATCCATTGTATGTCCCACTTGGATGAGGGGTTAGACCAATTTTCAGCCGCATCCAAAACTCAAGTAAGCTACACTAAGTACTTTTGTATGTTTTAGGCATGTCTTCACATGGTTTTAAATGGTATGACCCACCTGAGTTCCGAATATAGCTGATTTTTAGGATTAAAGGTGGGCATCGGACCGAGTCGGATCGGATTAGGTCCAACTCGACTTTGTTCGAAATTTTTAGAGCCTTACCCGAACTCGATCCGATCCGGGACCGAGTCTGGATAATTTAACTCGAACAGATCCGAACTCCTGTTGGCCTTAACCAATTCGAGTCCGACTTGGTTAGGAAAGCTGAGTTGGATCGGATTGGGAAAGGCCCGGATCTTTCGTTTTTTTTTTAATGGTGTGAAAATCATTATTATTAGTGTTTCATATGGTGCGATTTACTTGATCATCGAATTTATTTAAAATTTATTATCAACCCTTAAAATGATCTGAAAAAATTGATGGACGGTATAGATAAACCCAAAAAATTCAAAATGGCCCACATAATGTACTCAATAGGATAAGAACTACAGCTATGTAGCTTCTTGAAGAAGCTTTACTCAGAGATATAGCTTCTTGAAGAAGCTTTATAATTGCTGTCTGTAGCTAGCACCAGCTAGCTTATAGCTATTCTTGGTACGTGTCGTGTGAAGACGGCACTGACGCTTCTCGATCTCCAAGTTGTGAGAACGGCTCAAAGGAGATCAAAGTTACATCTTACGTGGGTCCTACAGTGATGTATTTGTTATATCTACACCGTTCATCTATTTTTAGAGATGATTTTAGAGCATTATCCAAAAAAATGAATCATATCCAAAGATCATCTGGACCACACCATAAATAGCAATAGAGATAATGATTTTCACCGTTAAAAAATTTGTAGGGCCCACTATAACGTTTATTTTACGTCCAATTTGTTTATGAATAGGAAAAATAAATTTCATATAGTCATAAGTAACTGAATGAAGAGAGGAAAAATAAATTTTATATTGATACAAAATTTCTGTGACCCTAAAAAGGGTTTCAACGGCAGACATTCAATCTCCCATTAGTTTTTTAAGTGTGGTCTAGTTGATGGTTAGATCTGTCTTGTTTTTTTCGTCTCAAGCCTTAAAATGTGCTCACTAAATGGATGGACGGTTTGGATATAACACATACCTCATGATCAGACCCGTTACGCTAGCCGATCTGCTTTGTGCACAGGCGCTTCCGTCAACTTCGGGTGTGACTGTCAAGACACAGCCTATAAACAGCTGTATGCACCTATTACGACTTTCTCTCTTTCGTTTACAACTATACACCATTTCTTGGTATATATTTCTCTCCAACAGAGAAATCTTACGAAGCTCCAGAACCCAACAGCAAAAAAAGAAGAATTTGATCTATCAAAGGACATCTAGCTAGTCTTCTTCTTACTTTCTTCTTCATTAGAAATAGAGAGATAGATAGATATAGAGAGAGATAGACAGATATAGAGAGATAAAGTTGGGGGGCTTGGGTGTACATTGGGCGGTTTTTTTTGGCGCCGAACGAAAAGCCTGGGCGGTTAAACTTTTATTTCGAGATATAGTTACATCCAGGTCGAGTCGGGTCGGGTCGGTTCGGAATATTTCGGTTCGAGTTTTCGGATTGGTTTCGTCTGGATACACCTCTATCCGAACCCAACCTGAAAAACGATCGGATCTGGATTGGCAAACTCGATCAGGGCCGATCTAGGCCGTCGGTTCTGTTCGGAATGGTACCGTGTCGGGTCGGATCCACCGGATCGGGTCCAACATGCCCACCTCTATTTAGGATATCCGATAACCTAAAGGAGACCCATCAAATGCACGGTGTTGATGTTCGACACACATCACGGTGGGCCCACATAGCTCGACCTCATGGGAAGTTCCCATGGGATCGACCTCATAGTCCCATTTCCCTACGCACGCATGCCATCCAAACCGTCCATCATATGTGCCCCATGGATGACCTACAACCCAAAAATCAGCTTGATATAAAACTCCAGCGACACCATGGGTGACCATGGGGGCCAAAATTGCTGTATATATATGACATCCAATCCGGTAATCAGAAACACCAAACCACAACGAGAGGACACCCCAAAAATAGGACATTCCATGGCTCAGGTGGGTCACACCACATCCCACCTAAAACCTATAAATTCATCTGGTGTGGCCCACCTGAGTATTTGGTCAGCCAGATCTTTCAGCTATACAGTGAACATGAACCAGCGCACCTGATTCATGGTTTGGATTCCATAAACGCATAACGGTTGGCCCCGTATGGAAACTCACATACGTACTAATGTAGGTGATCATTCCCAGTGACTCCACCAATCCACTACAATTTATAATTCCACTAAAATAATAATAATAAAAATAAAAAATGTCTATCTTCAATGACCCATTTTGCATTCAGTCCAAACTATTCTTGGGCAATCATGCCCATTTTTATGGTTTCTTGAAATGATATAAGGCCAGGTTATATGGTAATTTATAATTTACTTTCCTTGGTAGTGATTTTTTTCATTTCCTCTACTTCCATCATCCACCCGTCTCATTCTTCCTCAACTGCATTTTAGGACCCCACGTGCAAGAATAGCACACGCGCGAGGGATTCTAGAAGTTGATCAATGAAAGCTCGACAGAGAACGTGTACTAACCCGATAAAAGGGTTCGTCTGCTTATGAGGTGGGAGACATGTACGTTAGATGAGGTCCATTGGTTATGGACCGCACTAACGGACCGTGCGTAAGTACACGGAAGGCGTGGCTTTCGCTCAAGGTGCAACACGTATGGTTAAAGGCTACAATCATATCTTCGTTTTACATCATCAACAAAAATGATGGTGACTAATCCTTTCACAAGTGGCACCGGCGTATTATAACGTAGACCTATCCAAACAGTCGATCGCATTGGGAATGAAACATAGATCTAGAGGTCTCAGGTCCAACTAGTTGGACCATAAGTTATGGTCCACCCAGTGTATAACTCCCAACTCATAATATATTGGCTCACATGGATCACCGAGTGCAAAAATCAGCCTCATTTACTCATCAGATGGGTCGTATCACATAAAACAATATTTAGTCATTGATAAATAGCAAAATGGAAGTTTGGTCTACTCAATGAGTGGATGTGGTTGATTTTTGCATAACAAAATTCAGAGCGGTAACATTTCATGTGAAAATTTACAATTATGATCCATTCACAGTTAGACGAGATTTGGATGTTCTGGATTGCCTTAAAAGCAGGCCATGCGTACGTTTGAAGACCTCACCAGCACAATCTTTTAAATGGTGAAAAACTATTATTGGATTTAACACAACCTACTCTAAGTTGGACTATTTTATTTTTTTCCAAGTTGGACTATATATATACCATTGGTTATCTGTTTCTAATCACGCAGATGAACTGCCCAGATCTTAGCTCATGTTGGGTACTACTCGTGTTTGGCATTTGCAGACGGGCGTCTGTATTTTCACTAATGCTTCTGACTATAAATTCACGTGGAGAAAGTGGGCCATGGCATCAAATGGTGGGAGTGGGGAGCTGGATTAGGTGAGGCCTCACCACAAAACAACTTCCACGTAAGGATCAATCTCCAATTCTTGAAAAATCAAATTCTCCTGATTCAGGAATGAAACTCTAAGAATATCATAACAAGGAAGTAGGCCCAATTTGCAATTACGTTTCTTTATTGTCCGACTTAAAGCATTTCTAATTGCAATTTGGAGAAATTAATATTAATTAATTGTTTCTCATCAATATCAAACCAATTACCATAATTCCACTTGACAGTGCATCCAAACGCACCTTAAGAAATGCAATTGTAACATGATTTGGTACACGCCTTGTTGTGCAAATGCCTTGGATTTGGCACAGTTTGAGAGATTGACGCAGGGATGAACGTGATGAGGATGATCAGTCTTCCTCAAGGATAACTATTCGGAATTCATAGAGCTTCTCTAGACTTGTCACAAAAACTTCTCAAATTCATGAGGAAAAAACAAGTAAAAATAAAAATAAATTCTAAAAAAATTGTAAATTGATTGATGATTGAAATAAACGATTCTACACCTGTTTAAATAGGGACACCAAGCTTTGGAAGAAGTTTCGAAATTAAACTATAACAAAAACTCTCTAAAATTTGTAACTTATTACTATTTATAGTAAGTGTCCCTACACCTGTTTAAATAGGGATACCAAGCTTTGGAAGAAGTTTCGAAATTAAACTATAACAAAAACTCCCTAAAATTTCTAACTTATTACTATTTATAGTAAGTGTCCTATGTGGCTTAACCACGCTATTCTCCTAATTTTTCTAAACCATTTTCATGTTAGATACAATTCCTAAAGCCCAACGGATGAAAAATTACGATCAAACCAAAATTTACTAAAAATAGTAAAAATGGAAAGAAACAAGGAAATCGACCATCGATCTGATGAGATCTCACAAATTTGGTACGGGTAACCTTGCATAGCTGGGTTGGTTGGCTATAGTAGCTCATCCTATCTCAAAATCATATATGGTATGTGGAGTTACTCATTCCGGTTTGCGAGATATGTCGGTTTTAAAGTTTTGACGGTCTTGATGACTTCTGCCTCCAATCCGGCCTTCTCTGGTCCATCTTGGACATGAAAGTGTCCGCGATCCTCTCTACATCAGAGATGAACCAGGGCTCTGTTAGTCGGAATAAGTTGGGTGTCAGTATGATCTATAGAGTGAAGTTTTTCAAGAGCATAGTAGGGCCCCGTTGATTCGAGTCAATCCAACTAAAGGTGTCTGTCGGTTTGACCGATAGGTAAGTAGGTTTGACCAACGAGTTATACAGTTTTGCATAAGTTTGCGTATTTAAGTCCTAATTCGATTAGGGCTCAGTATGAACCGATTTTTTCTTTCATATGGTAAGATTTTTGCAAGTTATTGTTTTCTACATTTGTAAGGACTTGAGAATGACTTTTTCTATAAGGGCTAGGTTTTTCATAGGGAGTGCATTGCAAGAGGAGATTGGGTTGCTTTTATAATTGGAGAAGATGAATGGTGTAATTCTAAGGTTTCGATTATGGAGATCTCCATGACTTTGTAACATAATTTTTTTCCCACAAAGGGTTTCCATATTAAGTGATATGTTTATAATTGCTTGATTGGTTGTTTCTAATTTTGATTATTCTATCTTCGTTGAAGGTACTTTTAAATCATAAAATTGACATTGATATTATATCTGAATTTTCTAATATCTAGAGCTGATCCGAGTTTTTCGTGAACTCAGAATTACAACATGCTTAAAAAGGAATTAATCTTATTTTAGATAATCATAATTATGTATTATGAGATCATAAGTGTTGGTAATCTTGGGAGACATGAAATCTGATCTCTAACACAATCTACTGATAAACGTATTTTAGAGTTCTAACATGATTAGGTAGTCACGTAAAAAGGAGCTTGTCTCATCACACTCGTGTAATAGAGATCACCATTGTTGGGAGTGATCATCTCGTGCAAGCAAAAGGGTGGGCCTAACATGGGATGACACATCTAATAGTCATAGAGGATTTCACATACACATCATAGCAGGCCTGTGAAAAATCAAGGGTATGTGTCCCCTCCCAGCTATTTCCCTTAGTGAGGCCACCTGAATCACAAATTTTCTTGGTTTTGAGCCCTAGATCTAGCATGGGATCACGCGCCTGATGGTTAGAGTGGAATTAAAAAACACATCATGGTAGGGCGATCTGAGCTGTCCGATCCTTTGCTCTTGCAGGACACCCTATTGATTTGGCGTCTAACCAAACAGGCCCTGTTGAAATGGCCCAACCCAATCCAACTCGGGGTTTCTAAAGCTTTATCTTGATGGGTCTTTCGACTCTTCCACCTGTTTTGTTCGAGCCGAAGGCATGATTCGTCATTCTATTGTATTGCAGCCTTTTCTGAGTTTTCCTGAAGCTACTGCCCTTCGACTTGGAATCCGTCTAGCTTGTCAATTGGAAGTATTACATCTTGAGATTGAAGGAGATTCCTCTTCGACCATTCTTTCTCTTCTGAATCAGGTGGAGCCGAGCCGGGGCATCAGACAATACATACGAAACTACAAGAATGATGGGCCCAACCGACTATCTTGTAAATTATTATAAGCATTGAAACTAAAAGCAAGCGATGATATTGCAAACCAGTTCAATGTTGCATCCAAACTCAACTCAACAAAGAGATTGGAAACAATTATTCATACGTTGTTCTACAAAAGAAAGCAATGATTCAGAAGCGAAGGAATGATATGGCTCCACCCAAATCTGGCTTTTGAATAGAAAACTCAAATTTTTTTTTTTTCCTTTTTATATAATGGTAATCTTAAAAGGGAGATTACATGAGCCTTGATCACAGTTTTATAAGGTTAGGGGTGGGTGGACCATGAATCGACATCTGATTGATTTGAAGATCCAATCCATCCAATCTTTTGCCTTTAGTTGAATATGGTATGTGTCTTTGTAGGCCACCAATCTAAGGACTATGATTGTTCAAATGGGGGAATTTTTGGTGAAGCAGCCACACACATTGAGGGGCACGAAATCAGTGATGTGCATGATTTCGTCAAAGAACCGTGGGCTCCACCTGCAGGTGCTTAACGCCTCGTATCAAGGATGATATAATGCAAATGCCGGCTCGTCGTGCTGCACTGATGTGGATTGTGTAATTGTAGTGGTCCGGTTTTCCAGGGGTCCCACGGCTCAAACCCGCTAATGTGGCACACCTATGTGATACCAAGCCACCCATCAAGCTGGCTGATGTCCTGGCCCAAAAATCATGCAGATTCATTCAGCAGGTGGGCCACATGGGCACCAGCGCTCCACATTCAACATACACACGTGGCCAGCGGATGAGCAGACTGGCCTGATTTCCGTCCATATCATCTACACGACAGACCTGCTCAAAGAATAACTATGTGCCGTGCATCATCGAGCCAATCAATATCCAAAGGTTGGTATTCTTTCCAATTTAAATTGAGAAATCTAAGTAAGAGGTGAACATCCAAGAACACAACGTTCACGCACATGACTGCCAGAATTGCTAAGGTGATAAATTTCTACAAGCTTAGCTTTCCTGATTATCTTGAGTAGTTTTCCTAATACATTTTGGCAATGATAAAGGAAGTCCTTACCTGCAACTAGCAAGCGGCGCAAAACAGCGTGATTGTTTAGGCACATCAACGGGCAAATATCCTTCGGCAGTGGGCATACTTCTGCGCCATGCGGCTCATACACACAGCTCCTTTGGCAGTGGGCATACCTGAGTAGCTGTCTGCCAAAGAAGAATTGCCCACCGATGCAACTAAACACTGGGGTTTGTTTCACAGTCATGTACCATGACTTGGTATATATAGATGGTGAGAAAGCTAAAAAGGCCTTCATGGATTAGCATATCCCATGGTTCAATTCCCTTCACGTGCAATGCACATGACTACAGAAATGTCCCCTAATTTTGAGTGAATATATTCACTTCGATACCTTCGGAAAGAGTGACAGAACACTAAAGATCGACTCAAGGGAAGATCCGGAAGCATGTTCTTATTGATTTTGTGGCTGTCGTTGTATGGACAGGAAATATGATTCGCGTATTCTGAAGCTCGGGTCGTATAAATGTATGGGAATGTGTATGTATGTACGTATGTGCATACATGTATCTATATAAGTAGACATGTATACATGTCTATGCATGTACTTAATGTAAATATGTTTGCGGAGCATTGTAATGGACTACTAGATCAAAATGTAAAATGCAGGTGTGGTTGAAGAAAATGAAGGATTTTAGACGCGATGGTGAGATAATGGGAATTTTTACCAGCTTATATATGCTACTCAATCTCGCATCATATACGAATTAAAATTTGTGATTCGGATGGAATATAAGCCTGTCGGCGTTCTCGATGATTCGCCATGCCATTTGCTCGAACCACCTTTTCTTCTTGCATCAGATGTTATGTTAATGTGATTAGTATAAAAATCATAACGATGGTTTCCATAGTTTCTTTTCTGCTTGTTGAGTAGGTGGTTAGAACTTCAATCTCTTGATTGAAATCTCTTTGTATTTTGTATCTTGGGCAGGTTCTGGTCCTGACTGAAACTGAATAGATAATGTGAGAACGGTTGTTGCCATTTAGCATCATCTTGTTTTAATGCGCAGGTGCAACCATATGGTAGGCCATAAAACCTGATAAACCGACTGATTAGTTTCAAATGGTTAGCAGAAATTCAGGCCAGTTGTCTCAATGTAAGATTAAGATATTTTAAAATGTACGATAACACAAGGAATTTATAAGCCATGATCTCTGAATTTAAGTGGATCATCACTGATGATTGTCCATTGGAGAACAAGGTGACCAGGGTTCATGATTTTTGCATGCCAAAAAGTAGTGGGCAATCTCCTCCAAAACCCTTCATCAATTTGAAATGGGCCCCCAAATACTATTGATTGAGATTAATCCAAACAAGCATAAACAATACAAACTTTAAGAGAAGTATTCATTTGTTTTAAATTCCAAAACCAAGAACAGTCATTTCAAGATGTGAAGAGTTTTAGAGATGGGTGAGAGAAAAAAAGGGGGCCCATATATGCAGCTGCAAAAGTGAAAGGTAAGCTCTACAGGAATTGTTCCAGGCATATGCTATATTCAGTTTCTCAAAGCACATCTGAACTAAAGTGCTCATGATTCCAACGTATTCCAGAAGCCGAGGACAATTGCCTTCTCATTCCTGTGGATGAGATCCGATCAGCCAATGCAATAACAATTAATTATAATTTTTCTCTACTTATCGACATGGTTTAATAATGCAGTTTTATTCACTACTATAACATTTTTCACAACGGTTCTCGTGACCTAATTCCTTCAGGGCATGTTTGGATGCACAATCGAATTGAATTGCAATAAGGTACTTTCAAAATTGTACTTAAAATGAATGTAAATGCAATTAGTAATTCCTCTCTATTCAACTAATATTGCTACTCAATTCAGTAGTGCATCTAAACACGGAAATTACCAAAGAACGAGGACCACAACTGGCCCATGCCAATCTTGACGAGCCAGTGCAGACAATCCCACCCCATTGACAGGCCTCAAGTGCCAAAAGAGCATGTCCACATAGCATTTATGTGAATAACTGGGCCCGAAGAAGAAAAACCCAAATGCGTGTTTGGCAATAAGAGATGATATTTGACACATTCATGGAGATTGAAACATGCCACTGTGTGAATGGACCAGTTATCACCATAAATCCTTGCATTGAGCTAGCTGTTAGCAAGTATCTCTGGATGTTGCCCAAATCACAGATGAATAGATACCGTTTGGGCAAATCCCAGGTCACCCAACCATTAAAATGTGAGAAAAGATGGGCCATTTTTATCTGGAGAAATGCTGTCCGAGAAATGCTTAGGAGATACGTATGAGGAGGTTAGAGTAAAAGCTCACGTCCCGAAGCGTTAGAAGCATTTAAGATCCAGGCCATTCATCAGGTGGGACCCGGGTCCCACCGAGGATAATGTAATCTTGTGAATTTCATATGCTCTTAACCGTCCACCTTTTGGGACGTACAATGAATGGCCATGATCCAAAGATTGCTGTGAATATATGATCCTAATCATCTATTTGTGCCTTACACCTTTCTTATCTCGAATTAAATTGAATTTCAGGCTATTAGAGCTGCATCATATCTTTGCCTTTCTCCCAACAGGTGTTCCCCCTTTGGGCCCCAAACAAAGATAGTCCGATGATTGGAATCATTCATATTTTCAGTTCTGTCGTAGATGAGCTATGAGACATCGATCACGCTTCAAGAATGATCTTGACCTTATGATTTTTATTTTTTATTTTTTGAATATGAGCCATTGAAATATTCTTTTCAACGGAGTACATTCTTTCAAGACGGAATCATGGTCTGAATCATTGTGAGTTTCTTAGGGTTGTGCAACGTAGCATCCATAAAAGGGACGATTGACCATCTATGAGCATGTGCCCCCCCCGCGGGTGACTTATTAGCATGACAATCGATTTTCTAAACATGTGAGATCTGAGAGGACGCTATTACAGGATGAGGACAAGATGCAGACCTAAGTAAACTTCGACAAATTTCCCAATCAATGGTGAGAATTGGAAGAATCTGTGACTAGAGAGGTTTGATGGGAGAATCAATGGTTGAGATGATCTCCATAGACAAGAGAAAGACAAAACATTTATGTTAAAAGAATGGTTTTGTCACGGCATGGTTGCTTCCCATGCATAGATCATGTAGCTAGCACTCGTATACACCCCCTCTGCGGACTAAGTCGGCTAACCATCTAATCCAACGAAGCTGCTTATTAGAAGATAAAAGAGCACATAAGCTAGAATGAAAGTAAAGAAGACTTCCATTACTCAAAAACTATGAAGCTTATAACTTTCTTAGGTGAGTCATGATTGAGAACACAATAGGCTTCTAATGCTTGTTTTTATACATGTCGCAATTATTCAATGATTTTCAGTCCCTGCGAAAAAGTCATTAGAGAACTTTAGTAACTTCCAAAGATTTTTTTAATCCAGATATATATATATATATGTTTTTAGCCTATTCCAAAAGTCTCTAGAGCAAAAAATGGGTTTGAGTCCCTAGAAAGGAGTCTTGGAAAATCCGGTCCATGCTACGGGCAATGTAAATAATTTAGAGTTTCCAGGTATGTAAGATTTTATATTGTTGACACACCCTACACAGTTAACTAGATGGCTTAAACGCCCCTTTATATAGGCAAGAGTTATATCCTACCTTGACACAAGTGTTTGATTTGGGACAAAACTCACAAAACAATAAACGTAAAACACAATATTGCAACAAACTTTAGAGTAGTTTTTATTCTGAATGCCTCCCTCAAACTTAATAGGGTGGAATCCAAGATTTTCACTTGTAACTTGTCTTCAGAGATGTGCATCGACTCTTCTCTTGAAGTAGTAGGTCATAGCCAAACTCAACCATAAAGGACAATAGATATATAAAAGATTATGGAGCACCCGTGCTCCAAAAACACACACACACACACACACACACACATATGGGAAATGGTTCCACCGCATAGGAACTTCCCATGAGGTCAAGCTGTGTGGCCCCACCGTGATGCTTGTCGAACATCTACCCCATCAGTTAGATGCATCATTCTATGGTGGGCCTTGGGCTTGAAAATCAAGTCAATCCATGACTTGTGTGCGCCACACCACATACAAAAGTTGAAAGGGGTTACCCTCCCATTAAAACAATCATAATCATTTGTTGGGCCCATAGAGATGTGGTTCACAAATCCAGCCCATCCATTATGGGTGACCCACTTGGATGAGGGGTCAGACCAAGTTTCAGATGCATCCAAATTTAAGGTGGGCCACACCAAGTGCTTTTATATGTTTTAGGCATGTCTTCACATGATTTTAGATGGTATGGCCCACCTGCGTTCCGTATATGGCTGATTTTTGGGATGTCCCATAATTTAAAGGGGACCCATCAAATGCATGGTGTTGATGTTCGACACACATCATGGTGGGGCCCACACAGCTAACCTCATAGGAAGTTCCCATGAGGTCGACGGCATAGAACCATTTCCATATATGTGTGTGTGTGTGTGTGTGTGTGTGTGGAAAATGCTCACCTGTGCACTAGTTCGCACGGAACTGGTGCGAACTTTTTTGAGAACCCATCATACGTGATGGAGATCCAAAATCTAAAAGGTCCATGTGAAGCAGCACCTTATGAAACCCTCTGAGCCTAAGTTTTACTTTGATCCAATCTTTGGTGGGCCATGAAAAATGAAAATAGTTTCCTCCCTTGATTTGCACTTCTCTTTGCTATGGCCTACCAAAATTTTAGATCAAGGTGAAAATTTGTCCTCCGAGGTTTCATGGGATTCCGCATCACATGGACCGTTCAGATTAGACACCCATGACACATGTGCAACGGTGCGCACGTGCGTAGGTGTGCAGGTGAGTGTGGCTCATATATATATATATATATATATATATATATATATATATATATATATATATATATATATATATATATATATATATATATATATATATATATATATATAGGAATGCTTACCTGCACACCTTCTTACATGAGCACCTGTGCGCACCTTTATACACATGTCATGGGCACATAATTTGAATTGTTCATTTGATGTGGCACCCCTGAAACTTTACTGGCCCAATTTTTAACTCGATTCAAAACTCTGGTGGGCCATAGCAAAAAGAATTGCAAACTAAGAGATGAAACTATTTTCTTTTACCATGACCCACCAAAGTTTTGTATCGAACTGAAAGTTAGGCTTGTAAGGTTTCAAGGGGTGCTGCATCAAGTTAAACATTCAGATTTTGTGTGCAAGACAAGAGTGCAAAGGTGCGCATGGTGAGCATTCCACACACACACATACATAAACACACGAAAAAGGTTCTATACGGTTGAGCTCATGGGACTTTCCATGAGGTTGAGCTGTGTGGACCCCATCGTGATGCGTGTTGAACATCAACAACGTCAATTTGATGCACCATTCCATGGTGGGCCTTAGGCTTAAAATTCAAGTCAATCCGTGACTTGTGTGGGCCACACATACAAAAGTTGAGAGGGGTTACCCTTCCATTAAAACATTCATAATCATTTTTTGGGCCCACATAGATGTGGTTCACAAATCCAGCCCATCCATTATGTGTGTCCCACTTGGATGAAGAGTAAGACCAAGTTTCAGACGCATCCAAATTTCAGGTGAGCCCCACCAGGTGCTTTTATGTGTTTTAGGCATGCCTTCACATAATTTTAGATGGTATGGCCTACCTGAGTTCCATATATGGCTGATTTTTGAAATATCCTATAATTTAAAAGGGACCCATCAAATGCACGGTGTTGATGTTTGACATACATCACAGTGGGGCCCACACATCTCGACCTCATGGGAAGTTCCCATGAGGTGACCACATAGAACCATTTCCATATATATGTATACACCTTCTTACACACACATGTCATGGGCACATAATTTGAATAGTCCATGTGATGTGGCACCCCTTGAAACTTTATGGGCCCAATTTTTAACTTGATTCAAAACTCTAGTGAGCCATAGCAAAGAGAAATGCAAACTAAGGGATGAAATTATTTTCTTTTGCTATGACCCACCAAAGTTTTGTATCAGACTGAAAGTTAGGTTTGTAAGGCTTCAAGGGGTGCCGCATCAAGTTAAACATTCAGATATCGTGCGCAAGACAAGCGTGCAAAGGTGCAGTGAGCATTCCTCTCTCTCTCTCTCTCTCTCTCTCTCTCTCTCTCTCTCTATATATATATATATATATATATATATGACACAGTGAAGTCTCTGAAATTATTTCAAGTTAAACATTCAGATTTTGTGCGCAAGACAGGCGTGCAAAGGTGCGCACGGTGAGCATTCCTCTCTCTCTCTCTATCTGTCTATATATATATATATATATATATATATATATATATATATATATATATATATATATATATATATCTTTTATGTTGTGACGTCCATACATGGGGCGCAAGTAGCTGCATGCATACATAATTTCAACATAAACATGCAGGCACGTAGATATACGCACCTAAGTTCGGACCCGAGCTTCCACATAAACGAATCACACTCTTTCAGCAGTCCAAAAGTCACAAGCACCAACTCCACATGTGAACGATGAGAATATAATTGATATGATAGAGGCGGGAAGATGCTTCGGATCTTCCTTCTTATTTTGTTCCACTCGTTTTTACAAGAATTATAGGACACAAACCTACCTATTTCTATCGCATATACGTGTTTTCACTTCTTTCAAAATGGGTCCTATGGTTTGAGTAATCCAGACAGTTGATCTCTTACATCCCACTGCCAATCGACCATACCCGAAACTTCTCTAACATCAGAAGATCCCAGCGACCGTTATTAGGACTTCTTTCAGTTGAATTCTGGCCGTTGTCTTCCTGGTCCAACTGTCTATTTGTATATCACAAATCTGAAGGCTATGATCTTCCTTTTGAATTTTTTTTTGGGGTTATGGCCAATCTAGAGTGGCGTGTAATAGATCAGTGGTCTGGATTACCAAACCATGGGCCCCTATTGATATTGTCGATATAGTTTCTCCTTTTCTTCCCCTCTTTCAAGCACCGCGTAACGATTTACGTGGAAAAGTAGGCACGTGCGATTGACTTGGGAAGAAGATGTGTGAGGAGCACTCGTTGTCCTACTCCTCCAGTGCATCACCATTTCATGAACTTTTTCATGGAGAGCATCTTTTGAAGTGAAATAAAATCCACCTTAGGTGGAGGATAGGATATGAGGATTGAAGATTTGAAGCTGGTGAGTTAGTTGAGATTATGGTGGAGTACGGTGATCCATACTCCTTCACGCTACTACAGCATCCTTGGCATGCAATTAACACAATCTAAATCATTCAAATCTCAATTCCCATTATAGTGAGCCATAACCCAAAACTCACGTTGAGCGGGTGGTTCTAACTCTAACCGAAACATGTCTTATCTTGGAAGATAGTCAGCGGTCCAGATTCAGCGAATACATGTCAGTTAATCCTGTCCCTAGAAACATCCAATCAATATAACATTGAGCTTATGTCTTATCTATGATGAGGCTTATCATTTGGACGGTTTGGATTGAAGTACTTTTTATGTCAATCGTCAAATCTGCCAAGGAATCAAATGCGTGAAGGGACCAAGTCTCCAATACGAATGAGAAAGCAGCGAGGAGATTTACAAGGGCCAATTTTTCCCATGCAGGAAAGTTCATTTGGACCCTTTTGCTCTCCTCTTTCCACCCATAGAGAGAGAGAGAGAGAGAGAGAGAGAGAGAGAGAGAGAGAGCCCAAAGGAATAATTCCAATATGATATGCCGGTGCATGTGGGGCCCACCAAACCTTCTTACCACCCATAAATATCCAGCCTTCCGTTGATTATTCAGTGCGACCCAGCTAGTGTGCAGGGTGCATTGCAGGGTAAATGTACTTTGGCACGCGGCCCCTTTCTTTCGCATGTGTACGGTTCATGTGCCACCACAAATGGACCCGGTGCCAAAGGAGATTTGCCCAGCAATTCTCCAGTACAATCACTTCATTCGCCATTCATTTGAGGTAATGTTTTCTTTTTTGTCCATTGCACGGCTAAGGAACTGTTTGTTAAACCTCTAAAAAAATCAGTTCCATCTCATTCACTTAATTGTAATTATGAAGTAGAGATCATGATTATTCATTATCAAGACCTTCTAAATAAAAATAAAAATCCTTGCCATAAAGAAACATGATCTTTAATAAAAAAAATTCCAATTGAACTGGTTGGATCGCTAATTTACAATCCAACCTCTCTAGATATTTTGTCCTCTCATGTTTGTGCGACATGCAACTCGTGGAGCAGGTTGGTCGTACCATGAGGATCACCTCATCCATTAGGTGGGTGGGCCCTATATTTCTATATTAGATTAGTGGTATCGGTATTTTCTATGATTTGGCTCACCTGATCAGTGGAATAGGCCCACTAGGCGGTCCTCATGGCGGAGGAAATCTATAGGATTTCACAAATACATAAAGGTTGGAACTTGGGTTGGACAGTAACTTATTTTCCATCTCTTGCATATGAGCATCTTTGAGAACTCATTTTTAGGCATTTATCAAACAAGCTCTAAGTTTTTTAATACATTTGGATGTATTCATATAGGATTTGTCAGGATTTTAGCTGTTGGATATGGAGTCAGATCAGCAATATACTGTGGTCCGATACAAAATACATCCACGAAGTAGTTGCTTCAGGAATCTTTACGATTGGAAAATCCTAGACTTTTGAATCAATGGCACACAAAACAGATGGAAATGAGGTAGTCCATGTTCAACAAGAAGAGTTAAATAATCAAAATGATAAAGTATTTGAAAGGGAGAGTTTCATTATGAGTAATCTGCACCAGGTGAGGCTCATATTGTAAACAGTTCCTATCGACTAGCATGGCCCCAAGCCAACTTTTGCAAGCCTGATCGATCTCGCAAATGAGAAATTGCATTTCAATACATACACACAAACACACATACATGATATGTTGTAATTCATTTAACTGGACATATGAAAGGTCGGGGAGGGTTACTAACTTGCATAGCTTATGCATATGCTTAATAGGGTTACTTGTATAGCGTATGCATATGGTTATGTTGATACTCACACTGTTGGTCATGTGAATGGCCCAGTCGTCCATCTGGCGATCCCCATCTCGGATTGCCCATGGTTTGGTTGAATATTGCACGAGTCATGCACATGTTATTATTATTATTATTATTTTTGGTAGCAATGCTCTGATTTCATGCACATGTTATGTGCACCATGTTATGGTTCTCTCTCTCTCTCTCTCTCTCTCTCTCTCTCTCTCTCCATGTACATGTTATTTTCACCATATTATCGTGCAATCTCTCTCTCATGATAAGTGTACATAGGGGTGCACACGGTTCGGTTTGGTCCGGTTCTGGGGTGAAATCGGAACCGAACCGTTCCTAACGGTTCTAGAAAATTCGGAACCGGAACCGGACCGTTGGCATCCTAGAACCGAACCGGAACCAAACCGTTAAAACCGGTTCGGTTCCACGGTTCTGGGCTTTTTATAATCCAGCCCAATTGCAAGCCCATGTCCATCCATGTTGTGGTCCATTTGATAAATGGTTTAGATATTGTATAAGGTGTGCAAAAATACATTTACGAAAATAATTATTCTAAAGAAAATAATTAGAAGGTGTGCTAAAATACATCGGTTTGGTTCCATGGTTCGGTTCCACGGTTCGGTTCTACGGATCGGATCCACGGTTTGGTTCTACGGATCGGTTCACGGTTCGGTTCGGTTCTACACACCCTCAAACCGAGAACCGAACCGTTGTCACCGATTCTTTGATTTTTGGAACCGGAACCGGAACTGGTGCACTCTAGAACCGGACCAAACCGGACCGTTTGGTCGGTTCCGGTCCGGTTCCACGGTTCTACCAGTTAAATGTGCACCCCTAAGTGTACTGGCCTGGCTAAGATGATTGCCTGCGACAGTTGAGCGCATGAAGTTCCTGCAGTTGGAAGCTAGGTGGGGCCACCATGATGTTTGCAAGAAATCCACCCTGTCCATTTATTTTGTTAGATCATATCAGGACAAGAGATAAAAAATGAGGCTGATCTAAAACTCAAGTAGGCCACACAACAGGAAACAATGAGTATTGGATGCCCACAACCAAAACATTCGTGAGACCACAGAAGTTTATTATCATACTAATATTTTATATTTTCAGTTCATCCCAGTGGGAATGTATTATGAACGGTTTGGATGGCACATAAACATCAGGTGGACCATGGGAAGGTTCAATGGTAGGCATTTCCCTCCCCACTATTTCCTGTCATGTGACCTAGTTAAGTTTCGGATCAGCCTCATTTTTGATCTCATGTTCTAAAATAAGCTGGCAAAATGGATGGACTGGATGAAAGGGGTGGATTTCTTGGAAACATCAGTGGGCCACACCTAACTTCCGACGGGGAAGAACTTCCTAGGCTCAGCTGTGGCAGGCAATCCGATGAACAAAGTCTTGTTGGGACACATGTTGAAGGGCGATTCATCACGTAAGGCACACTAAGAGCACTCCCTGTCTGAAAAAGTCAAAACTGTTTCACTCATCCGATGCGCCAAGTTCAATGGTCCATCGGCAATTATTTGAATATGACACTTAATACCTAGGCATTGAGAAATTATACACGTACGTTTCATATATTAATTGACATAAAATCACCAAAATTGTACAACTCACTGTAAATAACTCACAAACTCATTATCAGATTGGTTGAACAAACACCTAAGGTCTGTGCAGACACATGTTTGCTGAAATAATACTATTGGACGGTGGAGGGTCCCATCATTAATCAAAGCATCAGGCTAGTTTCAGAGGTACTCTTATGTTAGTTACAGACATTTTTACAGAGAACGGTAGCATCAATATGGCCCATTCCTGCCTATTTCAATGCTTTTGAAAATCGAGCAAGTTGGATTATTGTCAAGCATAGAAAATAGAATCTAGTGTCCTAACTAGTCCAGCTTGTTCTGGATAAGATCAGCTTGAAAGGGTATAAGGTGTAAGCAGGGAAGGAAATTGTGAGCTACATGTGGGGAACTTAAAGCTCCTCCGAAAGTATCTTTATTACTGGATCGGAAAGTTATTATGAATGCAAGGCAACCCATGAGCAAGGATTCCCATTATTTTCAAAATGCTGCTAGCTTTTGTAATATCTACGAAGGCAGAGGTGCAAGGTAGGGGAGTACAAGGACTTGGACCATCTTTTCTTTAAGAGCTTGTTTATTTTCCAAAATACGGTATAAATGAGTAATTATTTCTTACACTTGTATCTACAATGTCAGCTTGTTGGGAATGGAGGAAAAGAAGATTTTTTATTTTTTATTTATTTATTTTTTTTTTCCACTAAAATTTGTGGGAACCACTATTATGTATGTGTCTGATCCATGCCGTCCATCCATTTTTTCTATTCATTTTAAGGATGAGCCCAAAAATGAGATCCAAAGCTCAAGTAGACCACACCATAAGAAATAAGGGGAATTGAAAACTTACTGTTCAATTCTTCTGGCCCCACAGAAGTTTTGGATCAAGCTAATGTTTGTGTTTTCCCTTCATCCATGTATGTGTGATGTTATATATAAACAGGTTGGATAATAGGTATGCATCCCTGTCAACCTTAGGCTCATTTTAGCTTTCAATGGTAGGCATATGATTCCCTCTGTTTCCTACAGTGTGGTCCACATGAGCTTTGGATCCACTTCATTTTTGAGCTTATGCCCTAAAATGAGCACATAGAACAAATGGACAACATTGATCAGACACATACATAACAATGAGCTCCACAAATTTTATAGGCAAAATTATGGTTCGATTTTAACATGTTTATGCCACAATTATGGTTTGAGACCTAATTACACCGGAAATTCCTCTCTTCCAATCTGATGTGAGAAGTAATAATTACTCATTTACACTCCATTTACAATATAAATCAACATGTCCTAAATGCTTATTCTAATTCATGGAAAGGAAATGAAATATTATGTTCCATGAAACTAAGGTCCAGTTTAACATCTCTTATCTAATCCAATAAGCTAAAGAATGAGGACTTTTAATTCTAGCACTTATTTTAGAATAAGTTCATTTGTTTTGGTAAAATTAACTTTGCATAACCCAAAAGAGCTCTTAATTGAAATAAGTATGTTTGTTAAAACATTGGAATAAATGCTTTTTTAAATGGAGTTGCTGTCGTTTTTAAATAAGCATGTCCATTCCTACTTCTCACCTTGTGACGCAGGGATGAACGTGATGAGGACGATCACCGTCTTCCTCAAGGATAACTACTCCGAATCCATGGAGCTTCTCTGGACTCTTCACAGAGACTTCTCGAATCCACGAGGAAAGAAAGCAAGAAAATAGAAATAATTAAATTCTAATAAAATTCGAAATAGATTAATTGATGAATAAAAACAAGTTCACAACCCTTTAAATAGGGGTACCAAGCAATGGGAAAGAAATCAGAATCAAACTACAACTCAAACTCCTAGAATCCGCGACTTACTATAAATAGTAAACTTACTATTTATAGACAGTCGTGATGTCTACTAGTGCGCAAGGTTTTCGGCCAAAAATAATAAGTGTCCTATTTGGCTTAACCAAACCGTTCTCCTAATTATTCTAAGCTCTTTTCACGTTGGGCGCAACTCCTAAAGCCCGACGGATGAAGAGTTATAAGCAAACTAAAACTTACTATTTATAGTAAAAATGAAATTAAAATAGGGAAACGACCGTCGATCCAGGGGTTTTTCACAATTCCGGGCTGCGCAACCCGTCATAGCGGGTTGGTTGGCTTCAGTAGCTTGTTCTACCCCAAAATCATATATTTTATATCAGATAACTCATTCTGGATTGCAAGATACGCCCGATTTAAGGTTCGATGGTCTGGATCACTTCTGTCGTCGACTGGGCCTTTTCTGATCCATCATGGCCATGTAACTGTCCGAGACCCGCTCTACATCACCTTGGATGTGGGTTATTCATCACGTGAAGCGCCCATCACAACAAACATTAAGTGTGGATCATCCATCATGTGGAGCTCGTCTTCTACATGAACTATCTATCATTTGAGACAAAAGTTCAAAGTGGGTCATCCATTATGCAGAACCTACCTTGGATGTGGACCGTTCATTATTAGGGCCTGACCTCTGATGTGGATTGTCCATTATATGATGCCTACCTTGATGTAGGTTATCCATCATGTGAGGCCCTTCAATGTTCACTGCCATTACATGGAGCCCACATTTGATGTGTCCATCCTAGAGCTCACCTTCGAATTGGGTTATCCACAATGCAAAGCCCGCCTTGGATGTAGGTCATTCATCATTAGAGGCTGACCTACTGTTCATTACGTGGGGCCCACCTTGATGTGGGTCATCCATTAGGTGGTCCAACATGCAGGGCCACACTTTGATGTAGACCATCCATCTTATGGGGTCTACTTTTAATGCCCACCATCCATCATGTGGGGTACACCTATGTGGATCATTCATCATTTTGGGCTACTTTGGATATGGGTTGTCCATCATGCAAGACCTTTGATGTGGATTGTCCATCAGGTGGGGCCCAATTGATGTGGACCGTCTATCACGCAGGGTCACACTTTGATGTGGGTCATTGATCAATTGAGGACCATTCTGTCCATTATATGCTCCCACTTTCAATGTCCACCATCGATCATGCGGGTCCCACCTTTGATGTGAATCGTCCAATAGGTAAGGCCCACCTGATGTGGATAGTCCATTATGTGGGGGCCACACTTTGATGTGGGCCATCCATCATGGGCCCCACCTTTGGCATGAACCAAGCATTATGTGGGCTCACCTTGATGTGTACTATTCATCATGTGTGAGGCCTCACAAGAAAGAGAGATCCAAAAGAGGTTTTAAGGAGGTCTTTAAAAAAGTGCTCTCTCCTTTGCTTAAAATTAAACAGTTATTTGCTAGTTTTTTCTAAAGAAATTAAAATATAAAATTAGAATTTTATCAAATTAAAAAAAAATAATCAAAATAAGACTTATTATTATTTTTTTATATATAGAAATAACAAACAAGCTGTTATTAATAGAGATGCCAAACAACCACTGATTTTCCATTGTTTGTCAAGATGTTCTTTGTGGAATTTGTGGGAAGCATTATTTCTCACTTTTCATCTTTATAGAAAATAAACAAATTTATTTTCATTCCTCCACCTTTGTGAAAGGAATTTCACAGGAAAATGGGTTTCTCAATTGTTAAATCCATATGTACTATCATCCATCTTCAACGGCTTTACATGGGCCACATATGTCAATGTCCATCTTTTATTATGACCCACACAGTGCCACAACGCCACATGTGCCAATGTGCCATATATCCCATCGTGCTTCTGCTCTTGCACCCTTACGGTTGTCAATGAATAGGCTCGATCAAGGAAAAATAGGAAAAAAAATTCTATCCATGCTGTTTGCATTTAGTAGCCACTGTAGAATAGTATCAATTACTATGGCTGTGGTTGGAGTGTTGCTCGGCAGTTTATTTAAATGTGTGGACTTTGATTTAGACAATGTGGAGATTGAAAATGCTCCTAACATTGTGGTGGAGAGCTTGCTTCTGATGAGATGCTCCCTTCTTGGCTGATGTTGTATCAGTCCTTGACAAAATTTAAAAAAGAAAAAAAAAAAAATTTGCATGGGTTTCAATAAATTTTCAATTGCATAATGTCTTTAAAGAAAATAAATTTATGATAGATGCCTTAGACGTGGATGCGGCTCTAGCATTCGACAGGAGCTTTTCAGGTTGGTGGCTGAAATGCCAATAGAAGTGAAGGGCCAGCTTTAATTATTTCGTCCATCAGACTAGTTAGATATAAATGATTTGGTAGGAGATTTATTTATTTATTATTTTTATGTATATCAGAAGTTGGGTTAAGCTATCTTATTCATGTATAGCCCGTCCGGGGGTTTAGGTAGGGCATTGCCCCAATTTGGTATATTATTTTTTATTTGTTAACATGTACAGGCATCATAACCCTTTTGCAAAAAAAGGAAGACAGCAAAAAGACTGCCGGATATTTCACTTCAACCATTTAATAAATGTCCATGAACATGATATTTCACTTCCCCCGATGGTGCACTGGGCCAGGACGGCTTCTCAGGAGCTTTCTTCCAACCTTGTTGGGGCATGGTGGGCCCTAATATGATAAAGGCAGCTCGCTGTTTCTTCAGAGGTGGATCCCTCCCTAGGGCCTTTACCGCGATTTTCATTTACCTCATTTCAAAGATCAATTCCCCAGGAAAAGTCTTTGACTTTAGGTCCATCAGCTTGATGTAATTGTGTCTACACAATTTTTTTCTAAAATTATTTCTGATAGATTAAGCGGGATTCTTCCTAGAATCATCTCCGCCTAATAAGGAGCTTTCGTTCAGGATAGAGCGATAGCTGAAAGCTATGCGATGGTTTAGGAGATCTTCAGAGACAGACTAAAAAATCAAGGAGGGCAACATCCTTATAAAGTTGGATATGGAGAAAGCATATGATAGATTGCAATGGAATTTCCTAGAAATGGTTCTTGTCAGGTTTGGGTTCAGCAAAAATTGGATTGATATGGTGGCTAAGTGTTGGTCCAATTCGTGGTTCTCCATCCTGATCAACGGCGAAGCATGTGGATACTTCAAGTTCTCAAGAGGGCTATGCCAGGGTGACCCGATCTCGCCACGGCTCTTTATATTGGCTGCTGAAGTTCTCAGCAGTGGTTTCAATTGGCTTGTGGCGAGTGGTTTTTGCCAACCTTTCATGGCTTTTAGAAGTTGCCCAGTGGTCTCTTACCTCCTGTTCGCTGACAACACGATCCTGTTTGCGAATGGTAGTTGCGCATCTCTAAAGAAGATCACAAAATTCCTCAAAGCATATGAAAGTACGTCAGGCCAGAAAATCAATACCCATGAGAGTTTCTTTATTCTCTCGGTAGATCAATCAAAAGTGCGCACTAGATCAATAGAAAGAATTCTGGGGTTCAATAGGGGAACCACTCCTTTCATCTATCTGGGGATCCCCATATTCCGTTGTAGGCCGCAGAAGATATATTTTCAGTCCTTGATGGAGAGGATCCAAATGTAGTTAGCGAGTTGGAAGTGCAGAATCCTATCCTAGGCAGGTAGGCTGACCCTGACCAAGCACATATTGGCTAGTGTCCCTATCCACACGCTCGTAGCTACGGACCTACCCTCCAGCCTATTGGGTGATCTAGAGAAAACTTTTGCAAATTTCTTCTGGGGATGGGATGGGGCTAGCAAATCTTGCCATTGGTTGAGCTGGAAGAAAATGTTGCTTCCCAAATCAGAGGTTTGGGGCTGCGAAGCCTCAAATGAAGGCCCTGCGCATGAAGATGGCATTGACGGTTTGCTTCAGGGAAACGTCCAATTGCTGGGGCAACTTCGCGAGAACGAAATACTTTAAAGACCTGCAGTTTGTGGGAGGAGTCAGCCAAATTTCCTATGCATCACTAATATGGAAGAGGATCTACAAGCTTCTTCCCGATGTCGCTGCCCACTCACGCTGGCTAATTGGTCGGGGTGACTACGACTTCTGGAGTAAGGATTAGTCTATGTGGAAATTGCAATAATCCTCCTCTCCCCTCTTGCCAACCAAGGTCATTGACATGATTGGGCCTACTAGCTAGTCTTCCTTGTCCCAAGTGAGACTTCTCCTCCCTCAGGTGGTGATTGACCATATTTCTAACGAGGGAATATGCACATCTGATGCAGCAGACAAACACGTATGGGCTGACTCTGTCTCGGGCAAGCTCACTGCTGCTCTAGAGTGGCAATGTAGTAGAACTCGCGGGCAGGGGAAGGCGTGGTCCAAGTGGGTATGGCATGCGAAGCTCTCTCCCAAACTCTCCTTACTAGCTTGGAAGATCATCCAAAATGTGATCTCGGTGGACACCGGAGTTCAGAACAAAGGCGTCTGCATAGCCTCGATGTGCACCTGTTGTGCTCCAACTACCAGACCCCAAATCGAAACGGTGGACCATGTTTTCTCCTCATGAGCCATGGCTCAATAGGTCTGGTCTTACTTTGGTACCCTATTCAATATCTAGAGCCTTACAACCTCTTTAGCGATTGGTAGGGTCGGCTCTTGGTGGGCTACCCTTACTTCTAGGGGTAGAATTTCTAGCATGAGGAGACTTAAGCTAGTCTTCATCTTTTGGGAACTATGGAAAGCCAGGAATGCAGCCTATTTTGATGGGTCGGAGATTCGCATCGCGAGGGTCATATTAAACCTCATCTGCTAGGC
Source organism: Magnolia sinica (assembly GCF_029962835.1). Taxonomy (NCBI): domain Eukaryota; kingdom Viridiplantae; phylum Streptophyta; class Magnoliopsida; order Magnoliales; family Magnoliaceae; genus Magnolia; species Magnolia sinica. The sequence goes on along the minus strand of NC_080575.1, from coordinate 119,637,959 downwards.
CCACCTAATTGGCCCCCTTTTCCTATTGCCTAAGGCCCCTAAACTATCCACGAGGATTACTCTCAGCGCCGTAGGGATTAACTGCCCTGCGCCTATTCCATCCGGGATCAAAATTGTCAAATGGGTTAGACCTCTCCATGGCTGGATTAAAATCAACATAGATGGATCAGCTTTGGGCAACCCAGTTCCTTTAGGAGTGGGTGGAGTTGGGAGGGACTCCGCCGGTAACTTTCTCTTCGCCTTCTTCGTTGCCTATGGCTTCGGCTCCAATACGAGGGCTAAGATCAGAGTGATTCTAGATGGGCTCAACATATGTGCGCAGCCCAACTTCACTAAGGTGGAGGTGGCGAGTGATTCTAAATATGTGGTCTCAGCTCTCTCTAAGAAAACTCTTCCAGTGTGGTCCATGTGATATTGGAAGTTTATAATCAAGGATATATATCATGCGCAATATGGAAGTTCGCCTTACCCACAACTTTAGGGAGGCCAACTTGGTTGCAGATGGCCGGAGCTTCCATTCCGCGGGAGATCCCCCCCTCGATTTGTGGCCTGCTGTTCCTTGACAGAGTGGGCCTTGGCAACCTGCAGGAAGCCTAATTCATCTTTCTTCTTTGCTTTTACGATAAGTGAGCCTACTTCTTTTGTCAGTTGGCCGGGCCGAATTAGCCTGTTGTATAGTTTTGTCTTCATGAAATGGAAAGTTTAATTGAAAAAAAAAAAAAAAAAAAAACAAGTCTAATTGTTTTTTATATATTCAAACTAGAACACATAATTTGGCAAGTATAATATGAATTACTAACGTTCTACATGTAAGTTTTTCATTGCCTAAGTATCATCCATCACACTCCGCTAGAGTAATAACATGCAGATGTGTTTGTGATAGACGTGCATGCAAGTGTACCTGTTTGCAATTTGTAATCTACAAAGAAAAATGTCTGAGCACCTTGTGCTAGGAACTTTTAGGGTTACTTTCTCTGGCATGGGGAATCAACTTCACATGCATTAATTCCATGCCATCTATCAAGTATGATCACACTCCTTATTTTGCCTTGATTCCAAAAATTAGGATGATTTAGCCCAAAAAAAGTGTACCTAAAACTTCTAAAATCATGTGGTATGGTTCACTTGAGTATAGGAATACTCCAAAATTTCGGTAACTTTTTCATCTTGGTGAGACACATCATGATCATATGAATGAATTGAATGGCATATGAACACTATGGTGGGCTTACACAAAAATAATGGTGGGTGTTATGGGTAAAATTGGATTGATTAAACAACTATAATGAGATAGAAACGACAAGGCAGGCTACTTGGATGAGGAGGTCGGGTAAGAGCATAGCCTCGACCACCGAGCATGACCTCTATAATTAACCCAAGCACCAATCATAAGTGATGACCCCAATCGCTTATCTAGCATTTCATTGACGTGACCAAGCAAGACTGCAAGTACCGACTTGACCCTGATTAGAAGCCTTAACCTCGAAGCTTGGCTCTGACCATGATCGGCAATTAAGCTCGGTTTACAGGACCTCAACCAATACGACTTAAAGGTTGGCCTCGACTATTGACCACGACGTCCTCAAATGGCGACTACCGAGAGATATCTCATTCGTATATGGAAAGGATCGCCTCCCCGAGATCTTTGCCAATAATTACGTCGAGGATAACATCAAATACTCAGGAGAAGATTCCTTGTGTGATACACATCTACACAACAGGCTTATTATCATATACGGAAGATGTCTCAAAAGGATATAAATAAGTGCCATGCCTACGGTGAAAGGTATGCATTATTTCCCTGCTTTGACTAGACTCAGAGTGTGTTTATTCTAACTTAGATGTCGGAGGGTCCCCGCCTGCAACCAGGGCCCCCATTGTCAATTGGTTTTGTAGGTACACAACGATTTAGTAGGGATGACTAGATTTTAGCACCAACATTGGGTGCACCCTGTTTCTTATGTCATTGCCTACCTAGAGTTTTGGATTTATCATGATTACTGACTTCAATGGCATGAGGACGGACCGCATGGATCCCATGAAAGTTCCACCCTTGTGGCTCTAGGATTGTGAAAGTAAACCAACATGTACATAGAATATAGCGTGCTTCATTTATAAATGAATCTGCATCATTTGCTTCCCACAAATAGAAAACTCTTTCTACATTGTGATTGGTCCACATCATCACTGGCATTGTCAGTGCTACATTAAATGCAACCTATGATGATTTGGCCAATCAAATAACAACAAACATGAGTTTCCTGTTTGGGACGAGCAGAGGATCCAAATTCTTTACAAATACAAGTTACGATAAGACTCGTAATAGCATAATTGATTGGATCCACCCATTATTCTCATACACTAATGGATGCTTAGGACTGTCTGATCAAAGTTCTTCTTAAGATTCATAGGTAATTAAAAAAGGGCCCCACATTAGATCTTTTCTAATATAATCACTATGCACCGCTCATTTTTTCAGCCATTCATCGCAGTTAAGATCATTGGATCAAAGTAATTTCTAGCAAGGGATTGATAGCTAAATGTTGGGTGATGACCAAACCGTTTCCAAAGATCAACAGCAACCGTTCATTCTTCTGGTCATTGATAGATTGGTTAGAATCGTTTGGTCAAGGTGTTAGGTGTGATGTGCAATAAAATAAAATAAAGGACCACATGATGGACAATCCGACTCGATGACTATTGGTTGGAGTCCAACTAATAAATTTGTAAAATCAGCATACCATCTAAACAAGTTATAAATTTTAAAATTGCTTTAACTTTAATTTCTGATTAATCTAACTTGGAATCAAATGAGCGAAAGTTGCACGTAAAAACCAATATCTTGCCCCGCGTGGATGGAATCGGTCTACCCAAGCGCTATGTGGGGCCTATCATGATGTATGGGCTTTTAACCATGCTGTTCATCCATCTTGCAGATTATTTTAGGGTACGAGCCCAAAAATAAGTCAGATCCAAGCCTCAAGTGGACCACACAGTGAGGATTGAATGCCCACCATTAAAAACTTCTTAAGGCCCACACAAGTTTTGGAGCAAGTTAACATTTGTGTTTTACCTTCATCCATGTTTATAAGACCTTATGAATTGGTTGGATAGCAAATAAATACCACCGTGGGTGGGTCCTTACTCGTGCCTGGGTGGCAGACTCACAACAGTTTCAACATTAGGTCATGGGTTCAATCAATGGTTTGGATTATTTTAAGATGACAAGGTCCATCATATATGCGGTTGGGATAGTTTAAAGAGATGCAGGGGCTAAATTCCCACACTTATCCGTTGCAATACTATTAGGGCCCGTTTGGCCGGTCGGATTGGAAGGGCTTGGATGGTATTGGAAGGGATTGAAAGTCAAATCCTGGGATTGGCTTGGCGTGCCAAACAGAGTCAGTGATCCGATCCCAATCCCATGGATCTTAAGACAATCCACTGACAACACCATCATTACCTTTAAATCCCATCCAATTCAACCTAATCCTTTCAAATTTCCCAGGGACGTGTTTGGTTTGAGGGATTGGAAGGGATGAGAAGGTTTAATCCCAAGATTGGCCGGGCGCGCCAAACAGATTGGATTTAGCAATCCAGGGATACTGCAATCCCATGGATCTCTAGACAATCCACTGACAACATCATCATTACTTAGAAATCCATGCCATCCACCCTAATACCATTCAATCCCTCCCAATCCACCCGCCCAAACGGGCCCTTACATATAGCAACATCGTACCACTCATTACCCTTCTCTCTTTTATTTGAACGAAAAGTTCAGTTCCCGATTTATCAATTAATCGGTACTGCAGTTACGGAAATGCGCATGCATGTGGCAAAAGGTACACGTGCCAAATGTTTTACATGTACGCAATTATCATGTGGTCACCTCATGTATATTGAGAGTGGACCATTTGTGATAATCTCTCTGGTAATCTTTTCTTATACATATGGCCCACCTAATAAATGGACTGGCCAGATTTTGAGGCTAAGGCACGTTACCGTGCTACCTGCCTGATTAATGGCCCGGATTCCCACGTGCCATGCTGAAATGTGCCCGGCGCTTGTGTGGATGTAGAGACGTGTGGTTTCACAGTTGGGGACGCGTATTTCCTGCGAAAGCCTTTCGACAGGAACTTCCTGCCCAAGGATGCCGGGTGGGGCCCACTTCAATGTTTTTGAGAAATTCCCCTCGTACGTCCATCAGTTTTTATAGCTCAATTTAGGATATAAACCGAAAATTAAGTGTATCCAACACTCAGATGGGCTACACCAGAGGAAACTGTGGGCATTCATTAAGAACCGTTGAAGCATTCTCATGGCCATACAACTTTTGTATCAGGCTAGAATTTTTGTGTTTTCATTTCGCCCCATCAGGAATGACTTTATAAACAGTTTGGATAACATATAAACATCAAGGTGGAGCTGAGAAGGTTTCAACTGTATGAATTTCTTTCCCCATGCAATGTTCCCTCTCAGTGAATTTCTTACAGTGGGCCCCACCCACCATCCTTGCCCGGAACTTCCTGCGAAGGGCTTTCCCATGCAATCAGCGACCGCGTACAATATCACAGTTGGAAACGTCATTCCTATATTTAGACGAGGATGATTTATTATATTTACGGGCATAGCTTTGCTAAGTACACGTATGTACAACAAAGTGCATGTGCATGTCACATAAATACCAGCTGGGTATGATAGGTCCGAGATCCAATCCATCCATCAGAAATACCTCACTATATTGATGCTCTATCCCAGGAATCAGTTTGATGCACTGGTCAAGTGGGCCACAGTACACAAAACAATTTTTTTACAGATATAAAAAACTTTGTAGAAATTTTCTAATTCATCCACCTGTTTTTGTGCCCACATGTTGAGCGGAGGAGATTTATTTTTTTGGGAAAACATTAGAAATAGGGACCAACCTGATGGATGTATTGGATCTTGTTGAATGCATTGGATCTTGGACCTATTTTGACTATTGAGGAATTATCCGATTTGTTTAATGGGAAAGCTTCACTCCACCTGAGGTCGCGTCAGTCCAACGGCGTGATTCTTTGACCATGTGTGACGCATGTTATTAAAAAAAGAAGAAGAAAGAAAGCCTGACTAGGGTAGTCCAATTGCTGAACATGCAGGGTTAGTACATAATCCGCGCCGCCTTTGGAGTATGCTCCACCCAGCTCGTGGCTCAATGGATAAAGTGGGTACGGATTAACTGAACCAAAATCTCCACTGGCCAGAGCTGAAAACCTGTCGACCATGTTTCTTATCATTTTTAATAAGTTGTGATAGCATACCTCGGACAACTAAATAAGTAGGTGAAGATCCACTCATCCATTAGGCACGCTCGCCTTCGGAACTGGAACATAGATATAACTGTGCCTCAGGCTGTGTGGGGTCCACAGTGATCTCCATGACAAATCCACTCCGTCCATTTGTTTTAAAATACAACAATTGAAAGTGAATTTGAAAATCAGGTAGAACCAATACTCAGGTGGGTCACACCAAACAAAACATTTGGATGTATTGATATAGAATATATGACAACGGAGACCTGTTGCTCAAATAGGATACATCAAGTGAAGGAGATTTTATTTTTTCGAAAAACATTAGAAGGTGGGATCAACCTGATGGATGTATTGGACCTCAGATCAATTGTGTAATACTGGCACATGTGTGGCTTGTAAATGAGGTTTATTGCACACGCGCGTGCACTTAGCAAAGCTCTTATTACGATTGACGCATTATCCCAATTGTTTAATGAGAATGCTGCACTCGACTTGAGTTGGCGTCAGTCCAACTGCCAGGAGCACTTAACCACCTGTCCGGCATGTTAAAAATGAAAAAAATAATTTATTTATTTTATTTTAAAAAAGAGAGCCTAAAGTCTGCGCGAATCGTCCATATACTCCATTGGACGTGGTTTGGCTGGCAACCTCAACAGCAGCCATCTAGCTAGTGGAAAACTCTGTGGGCCCACTATGATGTATGTGTTTTATCCAACCCATCCATCCAATTTTGCCAACTCATTTTAGGACATGAGCTCAGAATTGAGGCATATTGGAATCTCAATGCGACCACATCACTGGAAAAAGGAGGGATAAAGACACGCTGGTTGTTGAAACTTCCAATGACCCACTATGAAATTTATTTGCCATACGATCTGCCCTAAGGTCACACAGACCTAGATGGATTGAAAACACAAATATCATCTTGATTCAAAACTTCTATAACCTCTCAAAAAATTTCAATAGCAAGCATTTAATTCCCATTCTCACCGTGTAGTCAACCTGAGCTTTAAATCTGCCTCATTTTTTAACTCATGCTAAAAAATAAACCAAAGAAATGGATAGATCAGGTGAAAAAAAAAACACATATCATATTACCATGTCTCTACCTGGGACCCGGTTTGGCTGGTGACCCAACATCAGCCAGCTATGTGTAAGCTCTATGGGCCCACCACAATGTATGTGTCTAATGCAGTCCACCTATTCATTTTTACGACCTCACTAGAGCTCATGTGAACCGCATTATTGAAAACAATTGGAATATTTGAACTCTATTCATTTTTACGACCTCACTAAAGCTCATGTGAACCGCATTATTGAAAACAATTGGAATATTTGAACTTTAATGTTGAAACTTTTTAGGGGCTACACTAGTTTTAGATAAGCTTTCCACTGTTTTTTTTTTTTCCCCACTATGTGTCCTACTTGAGCTTTGGATCTACTTCATTATTAGGCTCTTATCCTAAAATAAGCCGGAAAAATGGATGGACGGCGGGGATAAAACTCATACATTATGGTTGGCCCACGGAACTTTGACACCAGCTAGCTGTATGGTGTTGGGGTTGGCAGCCAAACCGCATTTCTCTACCTGCTATGAATTTTGAGGTACGTGGCTAGTTTTCAGTTTCTAACCAGCGAAGTCCAATTACTCCCTAACCCAGAAGCTACAGACAAGTTGAGTAGCCAGACTGACTACTGAAGTCACGTCACTAAATCATGTGGACCCACCATGATGTATGTTTTATATTTAAACCATTCATCCATTTGAAGAGATCATTTTAAGGCATAATCTAAAGAATGAGCTAGATCCATAACTCAAGTGGACCCCACTATAGAAAACAGTGGGGAGAGTGACGCCCACCAATGAAACAATTCACCATGATATTTATTTGAGATCCAACCTGTTTGTAAGTTAACACAGACATGAACTAAGGGAAAACAAGCTTGATTGAAAACTTCCTAAGAAGTTAAATTTTTTTAAGGGTGGTCGTCTCTCTCCCCACTGTTTTTTGTAGTGGGGTCAACTCAATATTTGCATCCGACTCATTCTTTGGCTCATGCCTTAAAATGATCTCTTCAAATGGATGAACCGTGTGGATACAATACATACATCATGATGGGCCCACAGAACTTTGTGACGTCATCAACAACGAGTCAAGCTTCCATGAGTCTGATGCGTCCCACTGTGGATGAATTTGACCTTAAAAATCTCCTCAGGCAAGGAAGGAAATTGGTTGGTGTACCACACACCTCTATATCAGTTGTGAACTTCTAATATGTGGCCTATAGATACACAGAGTCAGGAAGAGAAATAAAAGGCCCACATCTAACTGAAAATAAAAAATATTGAAATTAACACCAGGCTGAATCATGTATGAATATGCTATCTTTAAAGTTTGATTCGCCCCATTCTCAATTGAAATTGAGATTACTGATAGGTTATAGGTAAATTGCTTTCAAGATAAGACAAGACTTCTCATTAAGATCCAGTGTGCAGCAATCATGAAGGAATTTACTCAAGGGTTAATGTTATTGGTCTTTTGGCAGATTTGTTGAATGGTCGAACTCAGTTACTCAAATAATGTTCGAACTACTCAACAATTTCTTAAAAAGAAAAATGTTTAGAGAAATTAGATTGGATTCTGATTGAATCTGTTGGACTTGGATGATTTTGGACCTGTTTGAATCAACGATATGACTGTTGGATCATCAAGGCCTGTCTGTTTTCAGACCTTTTTGGGTAGTAAGAGTACTAGCCATTCTAAAAAATGGTCAACGATTTTTAGATTTATTAATTCAATCATTTCCAGCAGCCTATAAAATCCAGACTATCTCATGCATGTGCGAAGTGTAAAATGCACCATTACATGCAGCGATAGCGACACTGCCCACACCCGAGCACACATGCCTGTGGGACACACAAACTGAACATCCCATCATTTATTTCTCCAAATAAGAATATTACTAACTCAATCACTTATAAATAAGAAATTTTCTTCTACTCTATTCGATATAAGATTAAAGAAAACTCACTTTTTCTTTAAAAATTTAAAAAATACGTGCAGAGAAAAATAAAAAGTTCTAACTTTATTTATTTTTAAACCAAAAATTTCAAACATAGGTCCCTCCAATTGTGGTTATTCTTTGAAGTTCATTGTCTTCATTATGTCACTCAATATATAAAGTTAGTCTGGATTATTAAACCATAAGCCCTGCCCGCCAGAGCTTTTTTTTTTTTTTTTTTTCTTTTTTCTTTTTTCCGAAAGAAGGACCACGTCACAAACGATGTACAAGCTAGATTTTCAGGTGGGATCCATACAAAAAGAACTGAGCCTCACCTATCATACGGCTAAACAATAACATAAAAACAGAGCCGCCGGAGTCGAAAATCCGCCAAACATGTATTATATAATTTTTAATGAGCCGCACTAGCATACCTCCTACACCCACTCGCTTAGGTGAAGATCCACTCGTCCATTAGGCAATCTAGCCTTGGAATCTAAAACATGACCATTCAGAGCTCTAGTAGGCCACACCCTAAAAAAAAAAAAAACTAGGAAGGAACCTGCACCATTAATCTTGTGGAGGGCCCACAGTTGTGTTTATATGCCGTCTTATCCATTCATCTGATATGCCTTATCAACATGAATGATTACCCAATAACTACAACACTTAGATTTAGATACGCTTCAATTTTATTTTATTTTATCATGCCATGAAATAAGCTTAAAAAATTGATGGAAGGATATACAGCCCATCAGTTGCTCATTAGGCAATCACGAGAAATGCTACTTACACTCGAGGATCTTCCACACATGTGAGAGATCTGAACCGTTCATCTGGTAGTCTCAGTGGCGACTGTGCCCTAGTAGAACCTCGGGCTGATCCAATTATCAGGAGGGCAACACGTGGATCATCCGATCATTATCATTTTCTAACATACATTTTTATTCAAACGTGGCCCACATGACAAAAAGTCCTAGTTATTTTACGGCAACATCACACTCACCACATCCCACAAATTCAACGGCCGGATACAACGTACGTGCCACACTCAGACACGTGTAGCACGCACGAGTGTAGCGCTTGCAAATGCGTAGCTTACAAGGAAAGCGCCGGCCGTGGCGTTGGTTTCTCAGCCAGAGAATGTTGTCTTGAGTGCACAGCGAATTCCTGTGCTGCCTACTTTTATTGGTCCACGTCAACCATCATGACGTCAAATGAGGTCAGTTGAAAAATAAAAATTAAAAAAATAAAAATAAATTCGTATTTAGACTTAGGTCATATACGCATTTTCACATTCGGTGCCCCTCTCTTTCTCTGCACGTCAACCATCTGAACCAGATGAACGATTCAGATCTCTCACATGTGTGGAAGATCCTCGAGTGTAAGTAGCATTTCTCGTGATTGCCTAATGAGCAAGTGATGGGCTGTATATCCTTCCATCAATTTTTTAAGCTTATTTCATGACATGATAAAATAAAATAAAATTAAAGCGTATCTAAATCTGAAGTGGACCAATTGAAGTCTTTTCAGGAATGATAAAGAAAGTGACCGACATAGTTATTTAGGTGAAGTATGCAACCATTTTTCTGTTTTGATTGAAGTATTTTCCCAGTGATAAGATATTGTGAAGATCATGTGTCGTGGAAGAGCGCGTCCAAAGTCCACAGATTTCCTAAGACATGTGGCTTGACCAAGAAGCCGCCGCTTTCCAATTTCAGAAATATATATCCCACGTGAATTGGGAAGTCATGCCCACGAGCTTCCCAAGTTAACCTGACTTCACCTCCTATAAATATGCTACATGTGGCGATTGTTACATCAAAATATTCGATCCCTGTTACTTCAATGGCCTACCACACTCTAACTGCGCTTCTGGCTCTATTGCTATCTGTCACCACCATTGCTGTTAAGGATGTTGATTTCAACTCCCTCGTACTCATGGTACTGTCCTCTCTCTCTCTCTCTCTCTCTCTCTCTCTCGGGACATGGGTCAGTGGGTCTGGCTAGGTTTGGTCTATTTGTCAGGAGGAACCTGAAGTAATTACAGGAAAAATTGCAATGACGTCTTTTCAAGTGCATGCATAAAAGGAAATCTTATTGAACAGTTGGCACCTTCCGTGCAATCCAAACAGTGGAAAGCAAATTCATTCTCTTGCTTAGATTGCAGCATGTAAAGACCGCATTGCTCAAAATGATATTGAAGAATTACTTCCAATGGTCACCTTGTATCTTCTGCCAGTTAAAAATCAGTAGAGCTAAGACCTAATATTTGGTCTTGGGGTGGCCCATGGGTTTAAATTCTAGACAGATGGGTTAATCTCGTGCTGTAGTTCATGCACCAGGAGAGTTTCAATAAAAGATAAAAATAAAAATAAAACTAGAATTTTAACATGGATAGCATGGCATGGTCATTTGCAGTGGCCCGGATCGTATTGCAAGCAAACCAGCGATGGGTGTTGCCTCCCGAAGACAGGTAAACCAGAACTCGACTTCTTCGTCAGTGGTTTGTTTCCCTACTCTAAGGATGGAACCGCTCTCACACAGTGCAAGAAGAGCCGATTCTACATCAATGAGGTTCTTTCTGCATTTTATGTTTCAAACTATATATATTACTCCAAACTTTCAGTGTAAGCCAACTTTGTTTCATGGAGAGTACCTCCAGTTTCTATATATGATGGTGGATCACACACATTGTAACATTTTTCATGTTGGTGGTCCCCACACGTGACAACTGTAAATGCTTGCACTGGAAATTCAGTGTAAAAGATTTGATGGTCATGATCTCATTTCTTGGATGGGCTGATGAATTTCTTCATTTTCTGTGGCTGCAATGAAACATGGATACAGCTTGCTGATCTAACGGACGACTTACATAGCTATTGGCCCAGCATCGAGTGTCCAAGAAGTGACGGGCACAGCATGTGGAGGAATACATGGAAAACGTACGGTGTATGCACTGGCCTAAGTGAACATGACTACTTCAAGAAGGCGTTGGATCTTAGGGCTAAGATAGACATGCTCTCGATATTCAAGAGAAACGGTAACATCTTCATGTATCCCTAGCAACTAGAACTCATATACACCAACCGTTCGGTTGTAGTTCTTTCATAAGAAACTATCTCACTGATGGGATGTGTAGGTATTATCTCCACCGATGAAGCCAACTACAGCATTTCTGACGTGTTGAAAGCGATCACTAATGGGATTGGAGCAAATGCTGCGATCCAATGCAGTAAGAACGCCTGGGATGAGTCGATCATCTACAAGATCTACATGTGTGTGGACAAAGAGGCCACCAAAATCGTGCAATGCCCAGTACTGCCGACGTTCACATGCGCGGAACGTGTGGTTTTCGGTTCTTTCACCTATGACATGCTCAGCAATGTTACTAACGTAGCTACCAACCCAATCAAGATGAGGGTCTTCAATCAGTGATTTCTGTGGTTGTGATGGATTGTGTTTTGTGTTAAGCTAGTTTCATGTATTTGGCAACTATGGTCTTTTGTGTTGTATTGCGTGGATTGTAGTAGATTAGTGTAAGCTTCTTCTCTAGGTAATGCCATGAATAAGATGCTGTATTTGTACGGATTGTGATAGATAGGAATGCAAGTCTATGCATTTTCTTTTGTACCGGAGTCTGGAGCTGCACGTTTCCATGCAGCATACGTGTTAACTTGGAAAGTGTGTGGTAATCTGGGTCGTGCATCATATGGGCCATCCCTTACCCAAACCGTACACGTGATTACCTGATTAAAGGACCGTCCTGATCTTCTTCATCTTCTTTATTCTTTTTTCTTTTTTTAATAAGTTTGTCACGTGTGATGTGCTTAAAGGAGCTTGTTCTAGCTAGCTAATCTCTATTTCATGGACTCAGATGCGTACTGAGTAACTCATAACGATATAACACCCAGATAAATAGCTCAACTGGCAGACTGAGTGGATATACCTCGTTTAAAAACTTGAGGTCTTGGTATCTATCCCTAGTGGGGGTGGCTAACATGGAGTGTGTGTACTGACATGGGTGGGTACTAACAAGCTAACCCAAAAAAAAAAAAAAAAAACTCATAACGATATAGCGTGATGAGAAAACTCTGTGGTGCCCACCGTTATGTGTCCTATCCACACCGTCCATCATTTTTTGCAGCTTATTTTAGGGGCATGAGCCCAAAATTGAAGCATATCAAAAGCTCAAGTGGACCATACCATAGGAAATAGTGGGATTTATGACGTTCCACCGTTGAAACCTTCATAGTGCCCACAGTGATGTTTATTTGTCATCCAACAGGTTCAGGTCAGACATACATGGATTCCATGAAGGGAAAACACGAAAATATCAGCTTATCCAAAACTTACGTGGGCCCCAGGAAGTTTTCAGCCGTAGGTGTTCCATGCGCATTCTTTCCTGAGGTGTGATCCACTTGAGCTTTGGACAAGCTTCAATTTTGGGATATTTCCCCGAATGAGCTGGTAAAATGGATGGACAGTGTGGATAAACATATAGAACACTGTGGGTCCCACAGAGTTTACTCAGTACGCAATCCCCGTCCCTCTTTCATTCGCGTTGTCTGTGTCAAGACGCAGGATTGCAGGCATGCATCGCCATAGGGCCAATATTCCCAGATAGCCCAATATTGATCTGAAACATCCAACTCCACAAATCAGTGGTCGGGATCATCCTTTCAGTGCGATTTTTGGTCATACACCATTCAGAATAGAACACAATAATGTAGGCGATTCCGATGGTCCGAGCATATTGGAATGTGGGCCTCCCAAGGGCGATAGATGCTGGTGATATATCTCAATGAATTTTCAATTGCATCGTGTTTTTGAAAAAGATAAATTTATGATAGATGCCTTGTACGTGGGGCGTGGATTAAGTAATACCCCGCCTGTTCCGAGCTCGGGACAGGCAGAGGCTGCGAGGGCCACTGAGGGGCCACCATGATTTACGAGTCTTATCCACACCATCCATCCATATTTCCATATCATTTTAAATGGTTAAACCAAAAATAAGGCAGATCTAAATCTCAAGTGGACCACACCATAGGAAGCAGCAGTAATGAGGATGCCCACCACTGAAACCTTCTTAGGGTCGACTGTGTCAATTATTTTCCATCCAACCTGTTGATATGGTCATATACAATTGGATAAGGCGAAAAAACAAATATTGTCTCGATCCAAAACTTCATTGGTCCCTAAGAAAATTTCAACTGTAGGAATTTAATTCCCACTGTGTGGTCCATTTGGGCATTGGATATTCGTTATTTTTGCCTTCATAATTTAAAATGATACATAAAAATGGATGAACGGTGTGGATAAAGTTCATATATCACAGTGGCCCCTCAGTTGCCCTAGGAGCCTCCGCCTGTTACCTAATCCGCGCCCTTGCATGTGGATGCCGCGCTAGCATTCCATAGGAGCTTTTCTTGTTGGTGGCTGAAATGCATAAAAGTGAGGGGCCAGCTTTAATTTCGTCCATCAGACTACTTTGGGTGCCATTAAATATAAATGATTTGGTAGGAGGTTTTTTTTATTTTTTATTTTTATGTATATGAGAAGTTGGGTTAAGCTATCTTATTCATGTATAGCCCGTTTGGGGGTTTAGGCAGGGCCTTGCCCAATTAGGTATATTAATTTTTATTTATTTATGTACTGGCATCCATGACCTTTTTGCTAAAATGGGAAAACGGAAAAAAGACTGACGGATATTTCACTTCAACCATCTAATAAATTATGTCCATGGACTTGATAGTTGCATGATCAAACAAGTCTAATTGTTTTTTATATATTTAAACTAGAACACATAATTTGGCAAGTATAATCTGAATTATTAATGTTCTACATGTAAGTTTTTCATTGCCTAAGTATCATCCATCACACTCGGCCAGAGTTAGCAAGTATTCCTCATGCATGTAGATGTGTTTGTGACTTCAATAGAATTTTATTTTTAAAAAAAAAAAACGAAAAACAAAAGGAGAAGAAGAAGATGTGTTTGTGACAGAGTGCATGCAAGTGTATATGTTTGCAATTTGTAATCTACAAAGAAAAATGCCTGAGCACCTTGTTCCAGGAACTATTGGGGCTACTTTCTCTAGCATTGGGAATCAACTTCACATGCATTAATTCCACGCCATCTAGCAGGTATGACACTCCTTATTTTGCCTCGATTCCAAAAATCATGATGATTCAGCCCAAAAAAGTGTACCTAAAACTTATAAAATAATCATGTGGTATGGTCCACCTGAGTATAGGAATACTCTGAATTTGAATTTTCGATAACTTTTTCATCTTGATGAGACACATCATGATCATATGAATGAATTGAATGGCATATGAACACTATGGTGGGCCTTATATAAAAGTAATGGTGGGTGTTATGGGTAAAATTAGACTGAGCAAATAACTAGAATGAGATATAAACGACAAGGCAAGCAGTTCGAATGAGGAGGTCAAGTAAGCTCGGCCTCAACCACCGAATATGACCTCCGCAATCAACTCAAGCACCAATCATAAGCAGTGATCTCAATTGCTTATCTAGTATTTCACAGCCGCGACCAAGCAACGATTGCAAGTACCGACCTGACCCTGATTAGAGGCCTTAACCTTAAAGCTCGGCTTAGACCATGATCGACAATTAAGCTCGGTCTGCAGGACCTCGACCAATACGACTCAGAGGTCGGCCTTGGCTATCGACCACGACCTCCTCAAATGCCGACCACTGAGAGATATCTCATTCGTATATGAAAATGATTACCTCCCCGAGATCTTCGCCAAGAATCACGATGAGGATAGCATCATATACTTAAAGGAAGATTTCTCGTGTGATATGCATCTACACGGTAGATTCATTATCATATATGGAAGATGTCTCAAAAGGATATAAATAAGAGACCTACCTATAGTGAAAGGTATATATGCACTGTTAACCTAATTCGATTAGACTCGACTTACGTGTCAAAGGGTCCCTAGCTACAAATAAGGCCCCCATTTTCACTTGATTTTGTAGGTACACGATAGTCTAGTAAGGAATACCAAATTTCAACATCCACAATAGGCACTCCATCCTAATTGTTTCTTATGCAGTGGCCTACCTAGGGTTTTGGATTTATCATGATTATTGAGTTCAATGACATGTGGATGGACTGCAAGGATCTCATGAAAGTTCCACCCTTCGGGCTCTAGGATGGTGAAAGTAAACCAACAAGTACATAGCACCGGAAATAGTGTGAATTGAACATCTACCACCGAAAATTTCATAGGAGCTACAAAAGTTTTAAATCAATCTGATATTTGTTTTTTCACTTCATCCATGTTGTTTTGATATTATGAACAGGTTGGATGACAAATAAACATCATTGTGGGCCATAGAAAGGTTTCATTGGTGGAATCATTATTCCCACGGTTTCTGTGGTATGGTCCACTTGAGCTTTAGATATACCTAAATTTTGAGCTCAACCACTAAAATGATCTGAAAACATGGATGGGCAAAGTGGATAAGACAAATACATTCACGGTGGGCCCAACTGAGTTTACTCAGTACGATAAGAGCACACTGAGTAACTCAGTACGCAATCCAATTTCTGAGCAATATCATAGTTGGGGACGTGGATTTCCTGCCCAAGCCTTTCCCATGAAGTTCCAGTGCAAGGATGCTGGGTGGGGCCCACCTCGATGTTTTTGAGAAATCCACCTCGTCCATTAGTTTTTATAAATCAATTTAGGACATACAATTGAAAATTAAGTGTATCCAACACTCAAATGGGCCACACGAGAGGAAACAGTGGGCATTCAGTAAGAACCATTGAAGCATTCTCATGGCCATAAAACTTTTGTATTGTTCACTCCCCAAGTATAGGGTTGTGATGTAGTAATAAACTCGGTAAGACCGAGGTCGAATCCACAGGGACTGAAACTTGTACGTTTCCTGAAACTAGAGAGAAATAGAACTAGCCTAAGATGCGATCTAAACCAAATAGAATTTAAGAAATAATTGTGGAATAGTTATCTAAAACTTTAAGGAATTCAGAGGAAGGAAACTAGGGATTCAGAGGATCCACTTGTAGAGATCAGGGAGACCTTATGCCAGTATCACAAATTATGGAAATCAAACTGACTTGATCTGGTTTTCAAGAGATGAGAGGTATATGAATTAGAATGGATTCCATCATCTAACCATGCCCAGGAGACAAAGCAAACAACAGGATTAAACTAATTACCAACCAATCAACAATTTATGAAGATCAGGAAGGTACTGTCATCCTACCATGCCCAGGAGACGATGGTGAACAACAGGGCTCCCTGACTTCATAAATATAAAAGAAAAGGAACATGCTTATAGCTATCACAGACCCATTGTAATTTCAGTCACAACAGACCATTAAACACTAAAAACAATCCCTTAATTATACTCAAGTCAATCTTAATTCAGTCTAAACAAAAGGCACAAGCAGAAGAATCTCCCATCAAGCTACAAGCTTCACCTCTTAGCCCTAGCTAAGAGGTTTAGCCTAACAACATGATTAGGCTAGATCCCTTAAACAAATAAAAAAAAGAAAAAAGAAAATGAGAAATATGTGAGAATAGGAAAAGAACTTCTTCCTTTCTTCCTCAGCCGTGGATGCAGCAGCAGCCTCCAGACTCCATGCTCTATCCACGTTCCTCCCACATTCCCTACGTTCCAGCCTCTCTTCAGCAACGTGCCAGCAGCAGCAGCACACCTTGTTACTCACCTCCAAACCGAGCCTCCTGTTTCCTTTCTTTCAACCGTGCCTAACCCAAACCGAGACCTCCCTTGAATGCCCCTTCACGTTCCAGCCGACCCTCCTTTTATGCTCTCCCCGGGACTGATGTTGAGTCCTGATAGAAGTAAGCTGCGGAAGCTGGACTGGGGCTATAAAATGAGGAGTGGTTTCATTTCCCCATTTTCACGCCTCCTTCTTCCTTTTTTCCTTTTTCTCCTCCTCTCTCCTTTTCTCCCCTGCCTGTCTTCATTGTCCTCCCACGAGTGCAGGATCCGCCGTAAAAAACGGACAGCGTCCGGCGTAAAAACAGGGCCTGCGTATCGTTACGCTGTGACGATGGTGGGGTCCACTTCACTGTTGTGTTCGAAAATCCAAGGCGTCCACTGTGTTCAGGACGAAAAACCGGTCGGACGTGGTTCGTTTTGGATCGAATCCGACGTGCCCCACAGAATTCTTCATACTACCGTCCGACCTGCGTATAGACTATTAAAATCCGATCCATGTTATTTTTCCGAAAAAATCAACCTAGGTGAGGGTCACGCCCTCCCTCTGGACTCAATGGACGGTCCAGATTAATGTTTCGGACGAAAACTGGGCCCCACTGCGCAGAACCGGCGGACGGCGTGAATACGCTGTCCGTGTTGGATTTGGAGAGGAAAACGTCGGTCAGCGTGCGCTGACCGACTTTGAGGCGTTCCGTGCGCGGCTGGTGCATTTGTGTACCGTGCACACATGATGCACATGCGGTCTTACGGAGATGTTTGTGAGAAATCCGCTCCATCCATCCGTATTGTCAGCTCATTTAAACGGTCTATAATAATTTTGAAGCATATCCGGATATCAGGCGGGCCCCACATACTGATTAAAGGGGCTGATCTATCCGTTGGGCCACTTCCACAGTGATCCAGGAGCTGAAATTTTATGTGTACGGTTCATTTATGGTCCTCAGGCCACGTATGGAGTTTTGAACTGATCAGATGGTGGGAACCCTATGATCTTGCATTCTGGACATGATTCAGGCCACCTGAGCTTCACTTCCTTGATTTCCGCGGACCCCTGGTGTATAATTTCGTCGCTTTTGGTCTTCTAGAGTCCGTTCCTTGCCTTGGTGCTCTCGGAGCGTCAAATCCATGCTTTTACTACCCTTTTTCAGTCCATGCTCGTGAATACGCCCTGCATCACAAATATGATTAAATCAGGCCATTAAGCGGCATCATGCTTGTAAATCCAGGCAGTAACTGGGTCTGATATGCAATATTTGACCCTCAACACAACCCCCAACCAGCATCTTGCTAGTCCCGAGCAAGGTATGCGAAAAATAAGTTGAGAAATACAGAACAATTTTTACAAACTCGAGAGATTTATGAAAAACAATTCAGATACTCGAATTCTAAGATTCATGAATGTTGGCATTACTTTCTCCTGAAATCAAGCTTATGGTAAACTTCATAGCCAAGCTCAAGTGTTAATCCATTAATTAGAAAAATTCTAAATATTGAGTTCCACAGATGTAAAGTGTAATCCCAACTTTCAACATTAATATTCAATTCTTAATTTCAGGATATCTTTGGTAATCAACAAGAGAATTCATAATAACCAAAGCTTGCCTCAAAGATCATCTTTTCATTCCTTCAGTTTTTTTTTTTTTTTTTCATTAAAAGTAATGCCAAGAAGAGGAATCAAATCCTCACCTATAGGGAGCAAACCTATGATGAAGACTGTACACCCAAAATTTTCACATATCTCATAGGGAATTAAATCTACACCTATAGGGAGTAAACCTATGGTGTAAACCATTCGCCCAATCCTTTCAATTTCTCAAGTTGGTTCCTTTCAAGCTTAGTGATCACCAAATTAATCGAATGAAACCTTAATGCGTAAGCGAGATGTGACGTGTAAAATTATAATTCAATCAATGTTTAAAACTTCTAATCATGGATTAATAGTTCAAACTCTGAATCCAGGAGTCAAAAATTACCAACACCATGTATTCTGTAATTCCAAGTGTCTCAGGTGGCCATCAAAATCACTTTGAATTTATACGAAATTCCAGAAAATTTTTAAAATTTTTCACAATTTTTCGCTCAAGACCAAGAAAACACTGATTAGGAAACCTAATCTCCCACCCCCAACCAAAAGTCTACATTGTCCTCAATGTAAAAGAAATAAACATGCAATGCACATGGGACAACGGAAATATAAGAGGAGTGATGGAAAGATAGTACCTGGACGAAAGAATCAGGAAGTTTTCCAAAAATATCTACGTAAAAGAGAGTCAGTACAAGAGAGAAACCAACAAAAGTAAAAATAAAATCCTACCTATACCACTTTCGCAGGTGCTCTCGATTGCATTTAGCGCATGCAACAAGCCTTTAAACCCCTAGTTTACCTAGTGGACGAGTTGTAGTCTCGTGAGGGTTTGCGAATGTTACCCACAAACATTGAACTAACTAATGATAAAAATGAAATGAAATGAAGAGCTGGGTTGCCTCCCAGGAGCGCTAAGTTTACGTCTTCAGCCAGACCAAAGCAACTATCATAATCCTATGAAAGCGATAAACCTACCTATACCTCCATCAGACTAGGAGATCAGTCCTGGTAAACAGGATCAGTCAGAGGCATGGACATGTCCTCTGAATCAAATTTCTCGACAAATGGCTTTAAACGATGTCCATTTACTTTAAACTCATTGCCATTGTCGGGATCTCTTATCTCGACGGCCCCATGAGGATAAGCGAATAACAACAATGTAAGGGCCGGTCCAACGAGATCGAAGCTTACGGAAAGAGATGTAATCGAGAATTATACAAAAGGACTTTCGGCTGGCGTGAATGATTTTCGTAGAATATGTTGATCATGAAACGCCTTCATCCTGTCCTTGTAAATTCTCGAATTCTCGTATGCGTCGTTCCGGATTTCTTCAAGTTCATTCAATTGAAGTTTGCGTAGCGAGCCAGCGTTGTCCAGATTGAAATTAAGATTTTTGATCGCCCAGTACGCTTTATGTTCCAGCTCCACAGGCAAGTGACAAGCCTTCCCATAGACAAGTCTAAAGGGAGACATTCCAATAGGAGTTTTAAATGCAGTACGGTATGCCCATAAGGCATCGGTCAATCGGATTGACCAATCCTTACGATCAGGGTTAACCGTTTTCTCCAAAATGTGTTTAATCTCCCTATTAGAAATCTCGGCTTGTCCACTTGTCTGTGGATGGTATGGGGTGCTCACCTTATGAGAGATACCGTATTTCTTCATTAAACTCTCGAATGGTCTATTACAAAAGTGTGAGCCCCCATCACTAATAATGGCTCGAGGTGTTCCGAATCGAGAAAGGATGTTCTCTTTCAGGAATTTAATGACCGTGCGATGGTCATTCTTTCGACACGGAATTGCTTCAACCCATTTAGTGACATAATCCACGGCGAGCAAAATATACAGATTTCCAAACGATTGGGGGAATGGTCCCATGAAATCGATGCCCCAGCAATCAAATGCTTCAATGATAAGGATGAGATTCAAAGGCATCATATTTCGACGGGACAATGCTCCCAATTTCTGACAACGCTCACAAGCTTTGCAAAACTCATGAGTGTCCCTGAACATAGTGGGCCAGTAAAAACCACACTGCAGAATCTTGGCCGTGGTCTTTTTAGCAGAAAAGTGACCACCACAGGCCTCTGAGTGACAGAAGGAGATGACGCTCTGATGCTCATCGTCTGGTACACATCTCCTTAGAATTTGGTCTGGGCAATATTTAAATACGTAAGGATCATCCCAGAAAAAGTTGCGCACCTCGGTGAAAAATTTCTTCTTATCTTGCGCAGTCCACTGTGTCGGTATGGAACCTGTGGCAAGATAATTAGCAATATCAACGAACCAAGGTGAATGGGAGACTCTGAATAGTTATTCATCAGGGAACATGTCATTGATATGGGTCGCCTCAAGGGAATCGGAGGTATTAAGGCGAGAAAGGTGATCGGCCACTACGTTCTCTACTCCCTTTTTATCTTTAATTTCCAAATCAAATTCTTGGAGTAGAAGGATCCATCTTATCAAGCGGGGCTTAGAATCATTCTTAGAAAGAAGATACTTGAGTGCCGCATGATCTGTGTACATAATGATCTTGGATCCGATCAGTAGGACCTAAATTTGTCCAAGGCGAACACTACGGCTAAGAGTTCCTTTTCCGTAGTCGAGTAGTTCACTTGGGCGGGATTTAGAGTCCTACTTGCGTAGTGAATGACGTAGGGCTTCTTGTCTTTTCTCGGCCTAGGACCGCCCCAAGAGCATAATCGAAGCGTCGCACATAAGCTCAAAAGGAAGGTTCCAGTCGGGTGGTTGCATAATAGGTGCGATGGTTAATGTGCCTTTAAGCTTGGTGAAAGCTTCCTGGCATTGCTCGATCCACTCGTTACGGAACATCCTTTTGAAGAAGATTACATAATGGACGAGAGAGGAGACTAAAGTCCTTTATGAATCGCTTGTAAAATCCTGCGTGTCCTAAGAAGGATCGCACGTCTCCGATGTTCTTGGGTGGAGGTAGGTTAGAGATAAGATCGATTTTTGCCTTATCTACCTCGATTCCTTTGGACGAGATGATATGCCCAAGGACAATTCCCTTGAACCATGAAATGGCACTTCTCCCAATTAAGTACCAAGTTCTTTTCTTCACATCTTTTCAACACACATTTAAGACTTTCCAAGCACTTGTTGAAAGATGGACCGTAAACAGAGAAATCGTCCATGAAGACCTCTAGATATTGCCCTACCATATCAGAAAAGATACTAAGCATACATCGCTGAAAGGTGGCAGGGGCATTACATAGTCCGAATGGCATCCTTCGGTAAGCAAAGGTGCCGTAGGGACATGTAAATGTGGTCTTTTCCTGGTCTTCAGGGGCTATCTCTATCTGGTTGTAGCCCGAATACCCGTCAAGGAAACAGTATTAGGAATGACCAGCTAACCTTTATAGGATCCGATCAATGAATGGTAAAGGAAAGTGGTCTTTCCTCGTGACGGTATTCAACTTCCCGTAGTCAATGCACATTCTCCAACCGGTAGTGACTCTAGTTGGCACGAGTTCATTATTAGCATTGGCTACGATGGTGATTCCAGACTTCTTAGGGACCACTTGAGTTGGACTCACCCATTGACTATCTGATATATGGTATATAATACCCACATCCAATAGTTTAAGAACCTCGGCCTTAACCACTTCCTTCATGTTGGGATTTAGTCTACGTTGTGGTTGCCGAGCGGTTTTTGCATTATCCTCAAGGTATATGTGATGAGTACAAATCGAGGGATCGATTCCTTTGAGGTCCGCTATCGTCCATCCCAGGGCTCCTTTATGCTCAATGAGAGTAGATATAAGCATACTCTCTTGTTCTTTCTCCAGGTGGGCAGAAATCACCACCGGGTATGTCTCATCTTGACCTAAATAGGCATATTTCAAATCGAGGGCAAAGGTTTTAGGTCAAGCTTCGGCGGCTTCAGGTTAGACGGTAGAGGCACTACATCGGTTTGTGGTAATTCTTCAAATTGTGGCCTCCATCGGTTAACTTCAAGTACCGGTGCAATATCAAGCAAGGCGCACGTCTCCCTAATCATGTCATCATCAAAATCATGGGAGTGGGCCAGGCATGTCTCTAGATGGTCGGAGGATAAGGTCGAGAGGTGTCGTATCTTCCACGAAAGAGTCAATCATGTTAATGTCGTGGAAATCGTCATCATCCTCTCGAGTTGTTGCCGTTATTGAAAAAATGTTTGACTCGATGTCAAATTTCCAAAAGACATAGTCATGATACCATTCCACGCAATTGATAATTGCATTTGATGTGGCAAGGAATGGGCGACCAAGAATGACAGAACCGAGTGCTCATGTTATTGATGGGTTCGGTGTCCAGGATGATAAAGTCTACGGGGTAGTAAAATCTATCAACTTGGACCAACACATCCTCAATTATCCCTCTTGGTACACGAACGAGCGATCAGCAAGTTGTAGTGTGGTTAGGGTGGGTTTTAATTCACCCAAACCTAGCTGTTTGTATACCGAGTAGGGAATCAAATTGACGCTCGCTCCTAAGTCAAGAAGTGCGTGATCAATTCGATGGTTCCCGATTACACATGATATGGTTGGGCTCCCGGGATCCTTGAATTTCTGCGGCACGTCTTGCTTCAGGATGGCACTCACTTTCTCGGTCAAGAAGATTTTCTTTTGAATAATTTTCCGTCGCTTGGTCGTGCATAAGTCTTTTAGGAATTTGGCATATGAAGGTATCTGTTTAACGACATCAAGTAGAGGAACGTTGACTTTCACTTGTTTCAACACCTCTAAGATATCCTGAGAGTTAGAGAGAGGTTTTGGTGAAACCAACCGTTGGGGAAACGGAGCAACTGGCTTCTCTAGAAGTTCCGGTTCTACTTTTTGTAGGGCATCACTGGATCCATCATTGTTGTCCTCTTTTGGTTCTTGAGGATTTTCGGGCCTAACTGGAAGAGTTTTATCAATGATCTTCCCACTCCTAAGAGTGGTGATGGATTTAGCATTCCCCATTTAATTTGAAGAGCTGGGATCATTATTCTCGTATTGCGGTTTAGGATTAGGAGAGGTTGTGCGGGAAGCATCCCCTTTTCTATAACCGTCATACGAGAATCTATCTTTTGCATAAAATCTGTAATTCCACGCATTGCCTGAGCCGGCTCTTGTATGGGATTTTGAACCGGTTCCTCTTGAGGTTTCACTTGATTTGGATTTTGATTGAAGAAACCTGGAGGGGTCGCCGTTTGTCCATTCCTCCAACTAAAGTTTGGATGATTTTTCAGCCAGGATTGTATGTATTGGAGTTAGGTCCAGTAAAAGGTCTTTGATAGTTATTTACGGCATTGGCTTGTTCATTCAACACTCCTCGAAAGGCGGGTATTGTAGGACAGTTTTCAATTGTGTGAATGTTGCAATCACAGATGCCGAAAACAATTTCATTGACCTTATCCTTCTTTCCTTCCATGGCCTCAACTTTCCTTATGAGCGTAGTCACTTTACACTTGAGATCATCCTCTTCTTTCAAGAGATATAATCCACCTTTCTCCTTTAATTGAGTCGGCCTAGACGTGGTGTTCGACTTTGGGTAATAGTCCCAAGATTGTGTTTTTCAAAACTATCGAGGTAGTCCCATACCTCGTCGATATCTTTATTAATGAACTCTCCATTACACATTGTCTCGACCATTTGGCGCATGGAAGATGTCATCCATCATAGAAAAAATTTGTAATGCGCCACGTTTCAAATCCGTGTTGTGGGCATGAATCTGACCAAATCTTTGAACCTTTCCCAACATTGAAAGAATGTTTCATCTTCCTTTTGGGCAAAGTTCATGATCGCTTTTCTGAGGGTAATCGTTTTATGTGGGAAGAATTTTTTTATGAATTCCCTCTGCATGTCGTTCCATGTGCCAATGGATCTAGGACGCAGTGAATGTAACCACGTCTTAGCTTTCTCTTTTAAGGAAAAAGGAAAGAGTTTCAGCCTAATTGTATCTTCAGATACATTAGGAAAACATAATGTAGCTATAATTTCATCGAACTCTTTCAAATGCAGATATGGACTCTCTGATTCAAGTCCATGGAATTTGGGAAGGAGTTGGATAACTCCTGGCTTGATGTCCATTTGTCCTGTATTTTCAGGAAAAATCATGTATGAGGGCGTACTCACTCCCGCCGGTTGTAGAAAATCTCGTAAAGTACGAGGCGGGGGTGCCTGTTGCACCTAATTTTCATCTTGGGTATCCTCTACCCTGGGTGGAAGTAGAGGAGGTTGGTCTTCAGCCATAACCTCAGTTAACTCAGGGAATTTCGAGCGGTGTCTGATCCTGTGATGGATAGTCAACCCCTCAACCAGTCCTCCTTCAGTTAAGAGACGTCGAGTGTTGTCACGGGCCCACTTGGGCATGAAAACACTCGCAGCCCTCAATTAAAAACCTAATCCTAAGAAAGGAAAAGAAAATCTAGAAGGAAAGAGAGAGTTGGAAAGAAATTACCAAATTGAAGTCCTAAGTTAAAAACCTGCAAAATAAAATAAAAATAAGTTAGATTCTAAAAAGAAAAATAGCAGTAAATTAATTTCTAAAAGAATGAATTCTTAAAAGAAAGTGGAGATTTCTAAACTAAATTAGGAAGGATCTAACTAGAAAGTAGATTATTAAAAGAAAACTGAAAGATAGGAAGTAGGGAAAGAGCTTACCAAATTAGAGATTTCTATCTTAAAGGCCTACAAAATAAGAAGGTTAGTTTCTAAACAAAAATCCTAAAAATAAATGAGGAAACAAATTAGATTTTAAAAAGAGTTAAAAATAGAAAGTGAAAAACAAAAGAGAAAAGTTTCGAAAATTAGAGGATTTTTCTAGAAAGGGAAATAACTACCCTAGTTTCTAAAAATAAACTGCTTCCTAAAAATAGAAAAAAGAAGACTGGAATTAAAAAATTTCAAAATTTAAACCCTAATTCTAAAAGGTAGAAAGCGAGAGAGATTAGGAAGGAATTACCAATTTAGAACTTATGTCAGGATCCTACAAAACAGGAAAACAGGTTAAGTTCTAAAAATAGAATAAAATAAAATAAAAACTTCTATCCTAAAGTAAGTAAAATTCTAATCCTAACTTAATTCTAAAACTAATTAATTTCAGAAAAACGTAACCGTCAGTCCCCGGCAACGGCGCCAAAAACTTGTTCACTCCCCAAGTATAGGGTTGTGATGTAGTAATAAACTCGGTAAGACCGAGGTCGAATCCACAGGGACTGAAACTTGTACGTTTCCTGAAACTAGAGAGAAATAGAACTAGCCTAAGATGCGATCTAAACCAAATAGAATTTAAGAAATAATTGTGGAATAGTTATCTAAAACTTTAAGGAATTCAGAGGAAGGAAACTAGGGATTCAGAGGATCCACTTGTAGAGATCAGGGAGACCTTATGCCAGTATCACAAATTATGGAAATCAAACTGACTTGATCTGGTTTTCAAGAGATGAGAGGTATATGAATTAGAATGGATTCCATCATCTAACCATGCCCAGGAGACAAAGCAAACAACAGGATTAAACTAATTACCAACCAATCAACAATTTATGAAGATCAGGAAGGTACTGTCATCCTACCATGCCCAGGAGACGATGGTGAACAACAGGGCTCCCTGACTTCATAAATATAAAAGAAAAGGAACATGCTTATAGCTATCACAGACCCATTGTAATTTCAGTCACAACAGACCATTAAACACTAAAAACAATCCCTTAATTATACTCAAGTCAATCTTAATTCAGTCTAAACAAAAGGCACAAGCAGAAGAATCTCCCCATCAAGCTACAAGCTTCACCTCTTAGCCCTAGCTAAGAGGTTTAGCCTAACAACATGATTAGGCTAGATCCCTTAAACAAATAAAAAAAAAAGAAAATGAGAAATATGTGAGAATAGGAAAAGAACTTCTTCCTTTCTTCCTCAGCCGTGGATGCAGCAGCAGCCTCCAGACTCCATGCTCTATCCACGTTCCTCCCACATTCCCTACGTTCCAGCCTCTCTTCAGCAACGTGCCAGCAGCAGCAGCACACCTTGTTACTCACCTCCAAACCGAGCCTCCTGTTTCCTTTCTTTCAACCGTGCCTAACCCAAACCGAGACCTCCCTTGAATGCCCCTTCACGTTCCAGCCGACCCTCCTTTTATGCTCTCCCCGGGACTGATGTTGAGTCCTGATAGAAGTAAGCTGCGGAAGCTGGACTGGAGACTCCCCGCACTTACTCTGCTGCGAGAGACTTTACGCAGTCAGGAATACTACGCCTCCGGCTTCTTCCTTTTTTTTTTGCTTTCCTTCCAAAAGGACAACGTCCTTTGGAAGATTTTTGGCAGAACTACCTGATGAACGGCTCGGATCAGCCGTCCGATCGCTCCCACGAGTGCAGGATCCGCCGTAAAAAACGGACAGCGTCCGGCGTAAAAACAGGGCCTGCGTATCGTTACGCTGTGACGATGGTGGGGTCCACTTCACTGTTGTGTTCGAAAATCCAAGGCGTCCACTGTGTTCAGGACGAAAAACCGGTCGGACGTGGTTCGTTTTGGATCGAATCCGACGTGCCCCACAGAATTCTTCATACTACCGTCCGACCTGCGTATAGACTATTAAAATCCGATCCATGTTATTTTTCCGAAAAAATCAACCTAGGTGAGGGTCACGCCCTCCCTCTGGACTCAATGGACGGTCCAGATTAATGTTTCGGACGAAAACTGGGCCCCACTGCGCAGAACCGGCGGACGGCGTGAATACGCTGTCCGTGTTGGATTTGGAGAGGAAAACGTCGGTCAGCGTGCGCTGACCGACTTTGAGGCGTTCCGTGCGCGGCTGGTGCATTTGTGTACCGTGCACACATGATGCACATGCGGTCTTACGGAGATGTTTGTGAGAAATCCGCTCCATCCATCCGTATTGTCAGCTCATTTAAACGGTCTATAATAATTTTGAAGCATATCCGGATATCAGGCGGGCCCCACATACTGATTAAAGGGGCTGATCTATCCGTTGGGCCACTTCCACAGTGATCCAGGAGCTGAAATTTTATGTGTACGGTTCATTTATGGTCCTCAGGCCACGTATGGAGTTTTGAACTGATCAGATGGTGGGAACCCTATGATCTTGCATTATGGACACTTTTTAGGTCACTTGAGCTTCAATTTCTCGGTTTTCGCGGACCCCTGGTGTATAATTTCGTCGCTTTTGGTCTTCTAGAGTCCGTTCCTTGCCTTGGTGCTCTCGGAGCGTCAAATCCATGCTTTTACTACCCTTTTTCAGTCCATGCTCGTGAATACGCCCTGCATCACAAATATGATTAAATCAGGCCATTAAGCGGCATCATGCTTGTAAATCCAGGCAGTAACTGGGTCTGATATGCAATATTTGACCCTCAACATGTATCAGGCTAGATTTTTTGTGTTTTCATTTCATCCCATTGGGAATGACTTTATAAAAGGTTTGGATGGCATATCAACATCAAAGTGG
Organism: Magnolia sinica; assembly: GCF_029962835.1. NCBI lineage: Eukaryota > Viridiplantae > Streptophyta > Magnoliopsida > Magnoliales > Magnoliaceae > Magnolia > Magnolia sinica. The sequence goes on along the minus strand of NC_080575.1, from coordinate 119,609,877 downwards.
AGCTTAGGAAGGTTTCAACTGCATGAATTTCTTTCCCAAATGTTCCCTCTCATGTGACCCACTTGAGTTTTGTATCCTCCTAATTTTCGGTAAAACAGCCTAAATTTAGTTCTCAAAACGGATGGACGGAATGGATTTCTCACACACGGCCCCACCAACCATCCTTCCCCTGAACTTAATAGGCTTTCCCATGAAATCGGCGTCCGTGTACAATATCACGGTTGGAAACGTCATTCCTATGTTTAGACGAGGATGATTTATTATATTTACAAGGATAGCTTTGCTAAGCGTACACGTATGTGCAACAAAGTACATGTGCATGTCACATATTTACCAGCTTGGTATGATAGGTCCGAGATCCAATCCATCCATCAGAAAGATCTCACTACATTAATTGATGGTCTATCCCAATTAAGAATGAGTTTGATGCACTAGTCAAGTGAGCCACAGTATGCAAAACAATATTTTTACAGATATAAAAACCTTTGCAGAAATTTTCTAATTCATCCACCCGTTTTTGGGCCCACCTGTTGAGTGGAGGAGATTTATTTTTTGGGAAAACATTAGAAAGGGGGACCAACCTGATGGATGTATTGGATCTTGGACGTATTCTGACTAATGAGGAATTATCCAATTTGTTTAATTGGAAAGCTTCACTCCACCTGAGGTCGCGTCAGTCTAACGGCGTGATTCTTTGACCATGTGTGACGCATGTTATTAATAAAAAAGAAAGAAAGCTGGACTCGTGTAGTCCAATTGCTGAATAACCACACCGTGAGTGGATTTTACCTTAAAATGTCATACGCGGCAGGTGTGACCTTTTAATAAGTAGGCTAGAGAAGGACAAGAGGGATAGCAAGAGACAAAAGATCTACGTCTAACTGAAAAAACGGCTGGGCCCTAGGGCCCTCCAATGTGGCTGTCCTTATAAAAACTATTTAAATGTATTAACATAAAATTGTGGCCACCACTGTGATGTCCGTGACACATCCACACCATTCATCCATTGTAACGGAATATTTTAGGGCTCGAGCCCAAGAATGAGGTAAATCCAAAGCTCAAGTGGTTCACACATAAAAAAATCGTGGTCTTGAAAGGTTTTTAACTATGGGCATTCAAACCACTCTTTCACGTGGTGTGCTCCACTTGAGCTTTGGATCTGCCTCAACTTTAGAATCTTGCACTAAAATCAGTCCACAAAATAGATGGACCGCATGGATAAGCCACATATATCACAATGGGCCCCACATAAAATTTGCACATTCCTCAATTTTAGTGTCTAGAAAGTAAGTCATCAATGTGAACATAAGAAACAATGCATCAATTACTTGATAATTAATCATTACTCACTCATTTGCATGTAGATTTCGAGAGAATTGAAAAACAAATACCCCATGTGGTCTCACAAAATACATCCATTGAGTGCAAGAGTAATCGAGATTGAAAAATCCCACTTTGTATCAATGGCCCCTAAAGCAAAAGTGAAGGAGGTAGGGTTTGTTCAACAAAGAAAAGTTAGATAATCAAAATGCTGAAGTATTTCAAAGGGAGAGTTTCATTATGAGTTATTCTGCACCAGGTGAGGCTCATATTGTGTGGTTCCGGTAGCCTAACTTGACCCAAGCCAACTTCACAATCCTTGATGTAGCAACCTAATCAATAAACAGAAACGCAAATTGCATTTTAATACATACACACAAACTCTCATACATGGTTTTGTTGTAATTCATATAATTGGGCATATGAACAGTGTACAGGGTTACTTACATGCAAAATATATGTATATGATTATGTTGATGTTCACAAACGTGGTTGAACATGTGAATGGCCTAGTTGTTTATCTTGACAGTGCAACTGGCAGGCCGCATCTCGGATTGCCTATATTTGGTCGAAGAATGTAATATGGTGCAATATCTTCTTCTTCTTCTTCTTCTTCTTCTTTAATTAATTTATTTATTGAGTTCCAATAAAAAAATATTTATTAAATTTTTTTTTTAAAAAAAGGGGATTTTCATATCATGGTGGGAACTATACAAGATAATAGACATACGGGCTGCCCCCGGCTAGAAAAACTCATGGTGCAATATCTCTCTCTCTCTCTCTCTCTCTCTCTCTCTCTCTCTCTCTCTCTCTTACTCTGTAAATGTCACTTTTACTGTGGTCTTTTCTCATTCTTGGGCCTATTCCTTGAAATAAAAATCTGAATTAAATGAACGGTGTAGATTTCATACATAACTCATGGTAGGCCCTATAAATATTGTTTGAATATTGTGAGGTTAAGCCAATTTCAAGGACCCCATTTAGATTTTTTTTTTTTTAAATTTTTTTAAAGGGTGCCCCATTAAAACCCTTCTTCATTTGAAACTTCCTTAGTATGACTCACCACTACTCTTCACCAATTATATTTTTTAACATTTCATTTAATTCTCCAAAACCATTTTTCTTTGAAGTTTTTCTATGGGACCGACCACACTCTCCAACCATGGACCATTCTCTTGCATTACATTATATAGCATTTTTTTTCTCCGAGAAAAAGGACATGTGTGACTTTTTCTCAATGCACAAAGAATGTATATATATTTAAAATATGACATGATCGGTTTTTTTGTATGCTTATTGTGTGATGTGTATGTTGTGAATGTATATACCTTGATATGAAAAGTTCAATGATGGATGATGTTTTGAATGTATGTACATTGATGTAAAAGATTCAATAAAGCATATGACAATGGTGACTTGTAACATATGACAATAGCAAACTATAGCACATAACATCGAATATCCATAACAAATGACAATGACAATCCCTTGTACATGATAATAGATACCTATAACACATGTAATGCCCTCGGATTTCGGGGGCCGAGTATAGACTCGACTCCCGATATCCCGAGTGCCACTTATGCCTTGCGAAAGCGAGTAATTTGGGTTTATTTAGTTGGTACATGAACATTCAAGGAATTAAATGGATCATATAATAATGCAGAATTATCATAATGTAAATCAAAACATTTGAGTAGCAAAGTGATAGGTATTCAATCAACTCACGGGACCGTGTCTCGATAAGAATACACATGGTCTAAAAATATAAAAAAATAACCCTGACCTACGACCCCATATCGCTGGCTCTAGGACAACTATAGTGGCCCACTCAGGAGCTGGAAATAGGAGAGCTCCTCCTCTGAGCCTATGGAAGCCTCGTCTAGCGTGACAGACTCTGTGGTATCTACATCTAAGATGGGGTTTGGTTGGTGTTTTAAAACACCGTCCCAAAGTGGGAGTGAGTAGTCAACTTAGTGGTTCCATTAATATTAAGTTACACAAGCAATCAAGTCACATGCACAATTAAAAAACAAAGTAAACATACAGTCCCTAAACACTCTTGTTAATGCACATGCATGCCGTTATGATATGATGTACGCCCTCGCTATCTAACACTCCCTCATAGCGACTTTATCTTACATTCGCAAATGACCAACACTCCATCATAAGGCGACTTGACTGCCGAGTTACAAACTTAATTAATGCAATGCGATAAATGTTCATTTTAGTCAAGTATTTAATTAAGTCCGTTCATTCGGTAAGATTGTGGAAGTTGAAACACCTTCATTTAATCAATATTTGGCCTTATCCAGATCACTTGGCCCAGGGTGGCTGTAGCGGCTCTGAGTCTGCGATATATGATCCAAATTTAGGTATTGCTCATTTATCTTACAAATCAATAATTCCAAAGGTAAGGTATGCTACCTAAAGGTATGAGGATCAACTCGATATGAGTTGTCACCCAAACACTAAGTATGATCACTTAGTTCTAAGGTACAGGCTTATCATATAACTAAATCACCACAAGGAAAAGAACTCGTAACCTAATTCCATTCATGCCCTGGTCGTTTGAACTATACTCTGGCATGGAACCATCGACCGGATAATTTGAAGGGGGCCGTTCGAACAAGGTTTTATCACCTTTTGTGCTCGCTGGTTACTATGGGGAGGTTCGTTACCCTAGCATACACTACAAGAAAGAGGGTTTTTAGCGACGAAACCTTTAGCGACGAAATAAATTTTCGTCGCCAAAAGTCACTTTTAGCGACGAAAAAAATTTTCGTCGCTAAAAGTTTACTTTTAGCAACGATACTTTTAGCGACGAAATTTTTCGCGGCAATAAATTGTGATTGTCACTTTTAGCGACGAAACCTTTCGTCGCTAAAGGGCATAAACAATTTTTTCAAAATTTTGAATGAATTACTTTTAGCTATGATAATTTCCGTAGCTAAAAACACTGGATGAGACTTTTAGCGACGAATATGTTCGTTGCCAAAGAATTCTTTTAGCTACGAAAAGTTTCGTAGCTAAAAATCTAGGATACTACTTTTGGCGAGGAAAAGTTTCGTCGCCAAAGACTGCATATGGATTACTTTTAGCTACGAACATTTTCGTAGCTAAAACTCCTGGATGAGACTTGTAACGACGATTATTTTAGTCGCTAAAGGCTGCAAACTTATTTTTTATAAATGGGAATGGATTAGTTTTAGTTACGAACATTTTCGTAGCTAAAAACCCTGGATGAGACTTTTAGCGACGACTATTTTCGTCACCAAAGGTAACAGGGGGAATTTTGCAGGAATGCTTTTAGCTACGAAAAGTGTCGTAGCTAAAAATCAGGGATACAACTTTTGGCGAGGAAAAGTTTCGTCGCCAAAGACTGCATATGGATTACTTTCGGCTACGAAACTTTTCGTAGCTAAAAGTCCTGGATGAAACCTATAGCGACGATTATTTTCGTCGCCAAAGACTGCATACAACACCCATTACTTTTAGCTACGAACATTTTCGTAGCTAAAACTCCTGGTTGAGACGATTAGTTTTTGTCGTAAAGGTTGCAAACATGAAGGTGAACTTATTATCAATAATTTGGAATGGATTACCTTTAGCTACGAACATTATCGTAACTAAAACTACATGATACTTTTCACGACGATTATTTTCGTCGCTAAAGGCTGCAAATTTATTTTCGAAATACTTTTAGCTACGAACATTTTCGTAGCTAAAAAACTTAGATCATACTTTTTGCGTCGAATATTTTCGTCGCTAATGGCTTTGGAAATCTAATTTAGATTACTTTTAGCTACGAAAATGTTGGTAGCTAAAAACCTGGATATGACTTTAAAATATGCGTCGCTAAAAACACTTTTACCTACGAAAAATTTCAGAGGTAAAAGTCTCTTTTTTAAAAAAAAATATTCCATCTCAAATTTCCAAATTTCCTGAACCTGTTAGATTATAATTCATCATATTCTTCCTGATATACACCTGTTATATAATATATTTCATCATATTCTTCCTGATATACACCTGTTATATAATATATTTTATCATATTCACATTCACATCCATCTAAACCCAAACGTATATACTATAAAAAATTTCTAAACAAATTTCTCAACAACTTATCGTCATGCTTGAGCAATCAATACAAGAATATACAAGTAAAATCATAAAACCTAAGATACTCAACAACTTATAACTTCTATTCAGAAAATAAAGTTCACTAACTTGGAAAACAAAACAAATTGAATCAAGCAACAAGCACAGACACAAGTAAATATGACTAACCATCCAAGTCCAACTAATCCAAGTCATCCAGCATGCACCTATACTGCCCATGAGTATGTGTATCAAAGCCAAGACAGGTCACTACAAGAAAACTGGCCTTTACTTACGGTCAAAACCGCCGGCAAAGACCAAGAAAACCGCTGGCAAATACTTTGCTTGCGGTTAGCTAACAACCGGTAAAGCCTCAGTCGGTAAAGGCTTTACCGACGGCCAGGACCTTTACTGACAGTTGTGCTGGACGCCGCTAAATCGTTAGCTTTTGCTACATGACTAGAAAAGTGGTCAAAAGCTACTGATAGCTTGCACTTCTCTGTCCATTTTCCTTCTCCTCAGGTTATCTTCTATGGGCAAAAACCTGCAGTTTGATATTGCACACAAGATGGGGTCAGATAGAATGTTATGAATTTCTGGATCCTGCAGTAAACTGAAATGAACATAACAAGGAACTAGATTCAGTAAGCCTTCTTTATGGATGAGTCCTAGAAAGAAGGATATCCAATTGGATATGGGAAAAATGAACTACTGCTAAATTACTGGTGCAATCAAATGAGTTGAGAAATGTTTACCCTATATCCACAGAGTGCTAAATTACTGGTGCAATCAATACCATCTTAAGTTAACCTGAAACAGATGATTACTAAGCCTGCACGTGTGTGGAGCTGTGCCCATCCACATGTAGCCACACATGCCAATATGGAAGATGTGTATGAGATCCCAGCTTTTCATAATTTCATTAGATGAACCAGATTGATTGGATGTTCTTGTGCAAAAATCAGGCAGTGTTACTTCTCAGGTCAGGGACAAAATACAAAAGAAATCTTTAGGCAACTTACTGCAAGGCCAACAGTCCCAAGGCCGAAAACAGCAACAATAGATCCTGGTTCTACCTTTGCTGTGTTCCAAACTGCTCCAAATCTGAAAAAAGGTGGGCCCCACATGTACAGTTTATTAGGCCAAGCAAATGCTTATCCTCCTTATATATAACAGCCACGAGCCAGCTAATTCCATCTCATATATAACACAGCAGTAGTAATATCATAATACTCATAACCAGCTGCCTACCAGACATCAATCCTCCATTATCTGGTCTGTCTACTGGCTGGTGCATTTCCTCAAGTTCATTACACGTAGAAGAATCTCTCTTCTAATTTTCCAGTTTATGAGATAAACATATGAAACTAAAGGCAACACATTTATGTCTGCAATTCAGTTAAAAAATTTGATGAACATATTGAGCCAATGTGGCAAAGATTAGAGATGAACAAAAAATTTGATGGACTAGAGATTACCTTGTCGAGCTGGTCCAATTCAGTTTTCCCATTGAATAATGGTTCCTTTGCAGTTGTTGAATTTTCTTTACTCCTAATATAAGTTCAAGTGCCCTGTGAAGAAAGAAGTAATGCAGAACTGCAGTGAGTTGCTAAGAAAGTGCAATATTTGATAGAAATGACAATTAAAAAGTAAACAAACACCGATACCATTAAATTCTATGGAATTTCATACTTACACTAAGTAGGGTCGAATTCAGAAGACATTACCACATCCGCAAGTAGAAGAAAACATGTAAGAAAGGCATTTTATGAACCTGTAGCAAGCATGGGACAAACACCAAGAGCTACTCCTTGACTAGCAACAGAAAAGCCCCCCTCAAAGCCTGCACACGTGGTGACAACACATCATCAGAGAGAGAGAGAGTACATCTAAGACACTAAACACAACAATTATCAAACTTATGATCAAAGATTTGTTTAGTTTAAAAATAGGAGGGGGGACAATCAAGATATGCACTCTGCTCCAAAAAAAAAAAACATAAAAATAAAATATTGAATTTGAAGCCACTACCCTCCAATTGGTAGAAGCTCAATGTGTATAGTTGCTTGTTAGGTAATCAGGGAGATTTGAGCATGAGTCGTTGACCTGAGTGCCTTCTAATAAAGTTCATCCTTCAACTAATAATAATAGGACAGCTGTCAGATCAGCCATGCTTTTATAGAACAGAATGTTAGACAACAAAATGTGTATATAATGAGTGTAGCTAAACAAGGATGTTGAGATAGATGAATGGCAAGGCGATGAAGGATGGAATTAGAAGTGAATGCTATGACCAAAGAATGCAATTATTGCAAATTAGAGTCGTAGACTCACTGTAATTTTCGATTACATGGATGACCCAACAGATCGAATTATTGCAATTATGTTCAACTGAACACCCATATATCAAATGCTTTCCACACACACAAGAAATGAATGTAAATATTCAGCTCAATCAAGAGACGAGATTTTTTTAATAACATCATATTCTTGCAATCAACTATGTGCATCCAAACAAATCATCCATGACGAGAATAAAAGCAGCTTGCTTTACAAGTACAAACCAAAATGGTTTAATAAAGTTCCTTTGCCTCTGCTGGACAGGACGGGAGAGCCTCATTCTTAAACAATAATACTCTGTTGGAATAACCTCCTCCTTGAACAAAATAAATTGTTGGCATACCAATTAAACCACATTCTGTTGGTAAGTTTTTTCTTTCTAAAACTGCAATGTAAGCAAATCTGAACATTCTCATGCCATCAAAATGATCCATAAGCCTGTATTTAAATTGAGAGCTTTTTTTTTGTCCATAAGCCTGTATTTAAATCCGAACAAAATAAATTATTCTTCTAATGGGCTGAGCCAAACACAGTTCAATTGAATTGTGCATTCAAATGATCTCCATGTTGAAACCACCTTACACTCAGTTGGAGTCAAAAGAAACATAACTACATTTTGTGGGCTCTGTCCTCATTATAATAGTAGGACACGTTTTCATCATTTAAAATTGAGTGAAAAGCTGCACTTGTGGCCATACTAATTTATGATTTTGGAATTTCTACTCTTAGTAGATTTCCAAAAATCACAAAATGGGGATGTTTTGTGTTGTATTAGGAAAAAACAAAAGAGTTCTTTCAAATCCACATGAATATCATTTAACTGTTTTTGAATTTTCTACTAATAGTGTAAGAGTAGAAATCCAAAATCACATATTAATGTTCTCAGAGGCTGAGCCAAACACAAGCTAAACTGATTAATGGTTCCTTTTTTCTTTTCTTTTTTGAAATGTGAGAACACAAGCACTCTTACACCCCCATGCACACTTTCAAGAGTACCCCATGGAAAAGTTTCGAAATGAAACACCCAGATCAGAAATTATCCATATCCGATTTTTCTGGCCATCAACATGAGAATCCAAACAAGGGTTTCTCATGAAACAACTGCTGGAGAAAGATAAAACCTAGAACACAATAAGAAGTTTACTAGTTACCTTTCTTTTCTTTTCTTCTCTTTTCTTTCTTTCTTTTTCTTTTTTTTTTTTTCTTTTTTTGTATCAAAGTCACCATTTCTAAATGTGGTAAATGTGTATGAAATCCGAAACAATCATCCAGTGGCGTTGCTTAAATGGACCATATGTACCCATAAAAAACAACAAAAGACCCATAAAAACAACAGAAAATGAAAAATACCCAGATTATAATTAATCCAGTAACATTATCTCAGCACATTCCAAATACAAAACCCATAAAATGAAGCGGAACAAATTCATAGCAGTTATACATTAAGTTTCAATAGATAAAGAGATGTTTGCTCTCTACTTCGAGGTTCTAGCCCCACAGGCACCTCCACATGTGGCTATGCATGCTAACTGGGCACGTGCATATGACAACCAGGCCATGTATCATGTGGAAAATGGTGTAGATTATCCAGCCAAAAGCCAGTCCAGAAAACCACTCAGGCCAGCCACAAATGAACAAAAACATTGGACAGTCGTTTTCAAGGCCACCAAATCTGCCTATTCCTGTGCAGCTGACCTGACAGTTGAATAGCTTGAGTTTCTGGCTAGATGATCTACACTGGTTCACACGTGATACATAGATAACATTTGCCAGGTTGGCATGTGGAGCCCCATATAGAGGTGCATGTGGACCAGTGGAGGATACATGAGGGGTTAGCAAACCTCGAGTCTCAGGTATGCTGATGGAAATTGATTTCATCATGCATTGAGGACATAATGTTCTTGCATGATTACTTGCTGATAACAGGAGATTCAACTTGGCATATAAAGATAATAGATACAAACATTGTCCGAGTCCTTGAAAAGCCCTCATGATGACAGTTATAAACAACAATAGGTTATAATTAGGTTAGGGAATTGAGAATAGGTTAAGGTTTAGATTTAGGTTTTGGAATTAGGTTTAGGTTTTAGGTTTTAAGTTAAGGTTTAGGTTTAGGTTTAGGTTAAGGTTGAGGTTTAGGTTATAACTTAAGGTTTTAGGTCATAGGTTTTGGTTTAGGTTAAGGGTATGGTCCCTGCAAAGCAAATACAGATATAAACAAGGCCATCCGACGCAAATGCCAGGCCCCTTCCAATGCTGTCCATAAAAAATGGACAGCTTCATCATGGTCATAATAGCGGTTCCCTCTTTCCAGGGAACCCCGCTCTTCCGAATAGCTCCGACGCACATCCGGGTCTGCTCCATTAATTTTGAGCAAATACATAAACATGGCCTGTCCAAATGGCCAGGCCACTCCAATGGTTTAGGCTTTCTTTACCTTCCATTGAATGCTTTCAAGGTGCAGATGGCCATTGAAACACACATACATCTTAGGAATCGCTTCTCAAAACTGCAGACTGGTTTTGTTTTGAAACTCGCTCATCTCACCTAAAAACCTGTCACATAATGAATCACTGTAACCACAATGATAACTATTGTCTATGCACTATAATGAACAAATTATTATTATTATTATAGATATCTATAATTACAACATGGATGTTGGAGTCACTTATGAATGGGTAGAATGGCATATAAAGATTATAATCGACCTTAGAAATATAAATGCCATTATAGATAACTGTAATTACAACATGGATGTTGTGTGTGTCTATTTCATATGCACCTCAACATATATGTTTGTGTGCATGTGCAGGTGTGTGTGTCCATATATATATATATATATTGTATTAGAGAAGAGAAGGGATTATTTAAATCATTAACAAAAGAAATATATGAATATTAAAAGATGTTGACTTCTTCATAAAATGCTCTGGCCATAGAAGTTTTGGATCAAGCTTATTTTAATGTTTCCCCTTTGCCCATGCCCGTATGATCTTATGAATAGGTTGCATGACAACTAACCATTCAAAGGCGCGTTACATGACTCATTTTCTAGAAATGATGATACAAAGTCATGGGACCTTTCTTACAGTTCCCTACAAATTTAAATCAGCTAAAATAACCTGCAGTTAGATGCCCTACATTGTTACTCCAATCATCATCATGTCCTTGTCCCAACTATTTGGAGTCACCTTTACAAATCATGTATTGCCAATCATTCCTATCTAAGGCCCTCTCCTTGAAAAGTGAATCCACCCACAAAGATATATTTTAATGAAGAGAAGATAATATGGAATACGAATATAAGTACTTAGAAACATGGGCTACACCCCCAAGTTAGTTTCTGCACCATTTAAAAATGGGAGTGGCTCTTCTTCAACTGCATGCATGGCATAGTTGTATGGCAATCCGAACTATCCAAATTGCTGACCCAAGTACCAAAGGAGCATAACCAACAGATTGCACTGAGAAGATACTATTAACTAACAGATTGTATGGTGTGCGCTTTTCCAACCCACAGATGGGATGGTTAGGATTGCCTAACAAGTATGACACATGTCAACATGCAATTGTGTAAGATTTGCTTGTGGTATTGTTGATTCTCTGTGGAATCTATATAGTTAACACAAGGCTCAACAACCTTGAATGTCATATATGTGGAACCTTGGGTATATAACAATGTGGCAGGATGACTAGACCATTTTGTTGGCCATAGGGCTTGTGGGCCGCCACTAATGGGTGGATCCCACAGCTCTCTGTGTGTGTGTGGCATCAATTGAGTTTGAATGGGAAAGAAGAGAGGTTGGGTGAAGAGAGCAAGAGAAAGGGCTATCCTAGACCATCCATTCACTTAGATATTATGATCTAAGCCATTGATCATATATGGTGGGTGATCCTCCTTGTGAATCAGAGGGGTGGTTTTAATAAATTTCCACTCTACTAGTTGATTAGATGGGCAAATAGAAGTAGACTACGCATCTTGAATTTTTCTACAGAGGTCCACAGATCTTGACCATGTAGATCCATGGGATTCTGTTCGCATTGTTGAGTAGGCCTATTAATGACATGCACATTTGAACAGCAGTGAAAATTTGAGAAAAATGTAAAGGGTGCGTTGACAGCCACATGGCTGTCTTACATACTAAAGAGCCCCTAATTAAGTTAATATAACGAGTAGGAAAGGTAAAGCTTCAGAAAGATTTACCTTTTGCATTAGTGGAATATCCTTTGAGATGTCACCAGAAAGGCTAGCATAACCAGCAGCTCCCAGATCGTTAATATCGTGTTTCTTTCTCAGCATGTTGCATATCTGCATAGACAACATCAGCATCCTCCACAGATCTTTAACTGCATCTTAGCAACAGTACCCACAGATTTTGTAGTTTCAGTCCTAAAGAATTCAGTTTAGCCAAGAGGAAGTGACAAAAAATAATGATGAAACCTTAGCATTCACAGCGAGAAGTAGCTGGCAAATATCACCACGAGGGATATTTGCATTAACTCAATAGATATGTAGGCGAAAATGAAAATAGGCTAAAGATCAAACAGCTAGGACCTTCCAATTTGAAGATCTTAGGCAAGGCCCATTTGATCAACACACTAGATCACCAAACCCTGGATACTACATTTTCAAACTGAAGACCTGAAGATGCTATGGATACCCTCAGTTTAGGATCATGTCATTTGTCTTGAATGAAGTTCTATCTGGAACTATTACACCCCTTTGGCAAGGATATCAAGAAAACCAAACAAAAGGCGAACATGATGGACAATAACATTAGATTGCAATCTAATTTGAAACCAAACAATAAGTCATTTTGGGAATGAGGGTAAAAGCTTACAATCTAGTATTAATGGCACTTTGGCAAAATTTGTATTGATAGGGACTGCATGGCTGTAAACTTTCAAGCTAACGGATGAAGGTAATTTGAGAATGATTGGTAGAAATTCAGTCTAATGAGAGGGTTAGTTTGGGAATGAACACTAGAAAACCATATGTATGGGAACGAACACATTTCATTTCCATGCCCAAATACCCACATTTCCCCACATTTACATAATCTTGTTATTAAAAAAATCAAATATATGTATTTTTCCTGAAAAACCATCAAAATCCCACACTCCAATATGAGGTAATTTGGCACCTTGAATTTTTTAAGCTTTTAAGATTTGGAATCCAAATCTAAGGCCAAAATCTTGTGTTTGGCACCACTGAAATCTGGTAGATTTGAAATCCTCAAAGCAGGGTGGCAAAATCGAAGCATTTTCAAAACACTTTCCAACAGTCATATTTCAAATGACTCCATTGCTTTTTTTATAAGCAAGGGCTGAAAACCCAAACTGCCTATCACAATTTCCGATTCCACAGTTTGAAAATCCAATTTGCCAAACAACTTACATAATGAGACATAATGAAAATCTCTAGGATTCCAAATCCTAGATTCGTACACTTGAGAAAAAATAAATAAATAAAATCCAATCGAAGCTGCCAAACAACCCACTGCGTAAATACCCATTTTGGGTTCATACACAGACATCTACATCCACATAATCTATCCCCTCTACCTCCTTTATCTTTTTTATTTCTTCAGTTTTCCTGCTCCACATACTATTCTACTCTCAATCTCAAACCCATGTGCAAAAACTGAAGAAGAAGAAGAAGAAGAAGAAGAACTCACCTTGTCGGGCGAGATCGGGTGGGCGTTCGGGCAGCGTACGGGACCTCGGGCAGACCGGCAGTCGGGCGGGCGCGCGGCGAGCAGGGGCAGCAGGCTGGGTGGCGACCATGGGGTAGGTATAGAGAAAGAGAAGAAAAGGGAGAAAGGGAAAGGGAGCTAGGCAGCCGTGCGTATGGGGTGGGGGTGGGGTAGGGTTTGAAAAAAGGGAATAGGTTTTATACGGTGGAGCGCATGGGAACTCCCCATGAGGTCAAGTTGTGTGGGCCCCACCATGATGCGTGTTAATCATCTACCCCATCAATCAAATGCACCATTCTATGGTGGGCCTAGGGATTAAAAATCAAGTCAATCTTTGACTTGTGTGGGCCACACCACATACAAACGTTAAGAGGGGTTACCCTCCATTAAAACATTCATAATTATTTTTTGGGCCCACCGAGATGTGGTTCACAAATGGAAACAATGGTGGGGCCCAAGAATGAGAGGTATATAAATCTCAGGTGGACCACACCACATGAAAACAATGGTGATTGAATATCCATCATTAAAATCCTCCTAAGGCCCATTGTACTGTTTATTTGGCATCTAATCTGTTTTAGTAGGTCATACAGGCCAAGTCAATCTTCATCCATGTCTTTTTTTAACTTATTAACAGATTAGATCTCAAATAAACATCATAGTGGCCCTGGGAAAGTCTCAACAGTGGGTGTCACTGTCTCCATTGTTTTCGATGGTGGGGCCACTTGAGATTTGGATCTGACTTGTTCTTTTGATCATCCCATAAAATGATCTCTCCAAATGAATGGATGGTGTTGATATAATACATACATCATGGTGGGACACACAGATCTGACTCCTTTTTTGGATCAACTGTTAAAATAATTCGTTAAAATGAATGGACGGAGTGGATAAATAACATACATCACGGTGGGCCCCACAAGACTTAAAAACTAGGAGACGGATTGGCCACTCCCCTAACACCATCCCGTGGTTGGTGGTCGGTGCTTCGTGGGGCCCACCATGATGTTTGTGTTTCATCCATTCCGTTCATCCATTTTTACAGATCATTTTAGTAATTTACAAAAAAAAAAAGTAAAATTATACGGATATAAATCATAGGTGGACCACACCACAAGAAAAATATTGAGATTTTGAATGGCAAGCTTATGTTCCATCAGCAATCCAGCTCATGAAACTGTTGACTGTTTTAAGATCAAGCTTAGAAATGACAAGCTCATGAAAGGGTCTGGACAATGCCTATGATGAGAACATCTAAATTTGAAATTTTATTCATGTGCAGCAATTCATTAATGAATGTATTTCAAAGAACATTGGGTGCTTCTGCTTGCAAGCAAATCACCTTGTCTATCAAATTGGAGAAAGTATGTAAAGCTGTACTAACCATTCATCTCAACCATTTGTGTTGGTCCTGATTATTTTGCCTGATTCATGTATGTTGCATGGCCTGAAAGCTTCAGATTTGGTGTTGGTGTTCCATCCATTAGTAGGGAATGTTCTTTTGGGACATTACAATGATATGCCAATGCCTTAAAGACCACTGTGACAATGTACGTAAGGGCCTACCTATGTGAAACCAAAACTGCTGATGTCATGCCTGCAAGACTGCTGGAATACTTCAGTCTTGGGAGTTGGCGCACTTCTTTCTCCCATAGATTTCAAAATTTTAATGTTTCTTTCTTTAACAGGTTCCCTTGAGCTTCAGCTTCAAGAATGATTGCCTCGGAGAATCGGATGCTGGAAACTAATTCAAATGGTACAACAATCAATTCACTGGTGGTCTTTGATTTTTTTCTTTTTTCTTTTATCTAATTTAACTTGTTTTCTGTGTAACTCATGAACTAAGATGCTTTATTAACCTTCTCTCACACACATTCATTCACCTACAAATTGAAACAAACGACTCTAGATGTGAAGGCAAGAAAAAGCGGTGCCTTAGTCACCTGCAACAAGCAGAAAATTATTTTTCACTTTCCCAGTTACAGCAAGGGTATGTCACAAGTACAACATTTACACTTACAATTGAAGCTAAGAATCCAGGTGTGGTACCAATGACGAGATTCTATATTTTTTAATTTTATTCTATTTTTCCTATTTGAACTGAGCTTGAAGATTTTCCTTCATCTATCTTTCTAAAATAAATGAGGTATAACTCAATCTCAAGTGGACCACATTAGAAGAAACAGTGTAGAATGAACATTGACTATTAAAAACGTTTTGGGGACTATAAAAGTTTTGGATCATTAATACTTAGACTAAAGGCACAGGCCTGGCGCAAGTCCGACATAGGCCAAGAACAGTAGACCCAAACTCAGGCACAGTAAAAATTGGTTTAGTCCAAGACTGATCCAGCCCGAAAATTGTTGAAAATCTCTATTTTCTCACTTGAATGTTCATAATCCATCCATTGATCAAGTGGGCCACACATTTGACTGGCAGTGGAATATCCATTTACCTGACGTATCTGACCCAAAATGAGTAGGATTTGGATATTCTGCTTACACAATTATCCGAGGTCATTTCCATAATTTATCAATATAATAATATTACTAACTTGATTGTTAAATACTAATATATGTTTGGTGGACATCTATTGGACACCCCACTGCTAAAAACTTCTTGGGCCACTGTTTACTTTGGTGTGGGCCACTTCAACGTTCAATCTGCTTCATTTTTTGGTTCATGCTTCAAAATTCCATGGTAAAGTAGATGGCCGACACGGATATGTCATATACATCATGGTGGGCCCACGAATAATTATAAATGTTTTAATGGAGGGTAACCCCTCTCAACTTTTGTATGTGGTGTGGCCCACACAAGGGATAGATTGATTTAATTTTTAATCCCTGGGCCTACCATGGTATGGTGCATCCGGTGGATGGGATAGATGTTTGACACGCATCATGGTGGGGCCCACAGAGCCATGAGCCATACCACACCCACCAAATTGGGGCGCGCGCTTAAAATTGCACAAAAATCTCTCAAAGATTCTCACGGCTGGGCACTCACCACCCAAAACCTCTTCCATCTCTCGTCGCGCCTAATCCCCTCCCTCTCCCCTCCTCTCTCTCTCTCTCTCTCTCTCTCTCTCTCCTCTCTCTCTCTCACTTGGCCACTCACCGAGATAACCCATCCTCTCTCTCACGCGGCTGCCTTCGGCTCTCTCCAACGACAGAAGCTCGCTCTCTCTCTCACTGTCCGCCTCTCTCTCTCACGCTTTGCGGTTATTATCATTATTTTTTTAATTGGTTATGGTGGGGATTTAGTAGATTTATAGCATAGCTTTTTACGCATTTTTTGTTGGGTTGTGTACATGCTTAGCTTTTGAATTTCTCACGGTTTCACCCCCAAAATCTGATACAACAGCCCAAATTTTCTGATTTTTGAGCAAATATCCTCCTTGGATTTCATTTCTCCACTCCTCCAGATTTCATTTCCGAGCAGAAAAGATAGGTTCCACCGTAGTTGGGCATAACCCACAGTACTATCTGTTCTGGGTGTTATTGGGGCCATCTGCAATCCAATGGTCCACGTGTCTATGTGACCCGAGGTGGCCCACCTATAGTATTAATTTCTAGAGTTAAGTGTATCATCGTGGAAAGACTGATATCCCTAATTGCAAACCGGAACACAACAGCAATCTGATCAGTGGATATATTCCAAGAATCATCCCTATTGAAAATCAGATGATATAGAAAAAAGGAAGTGATGTACAATGAAGCTTAAAACTTGTATATATTCACTTGTTGTGGCCTACTTAAATCATCTGAAATGACTTGAACTCAGGTGTGTCCCTTCATCCTGGTGGGATACATCTAATGTATGGCTTTGATGACATAAGAACAACACAGTGGACCTCACATTTCATCTAGAAATTTCAACGGTGGGTGTTAGGATCAAGGCCTAACCTTGGGGATGCATCTAATGGACGGTTTGATGGCATGTCCACATCACAGTGGGCTCCACACAGCTCTAATGTATGAGCAAACTGTTGACTGTTTTTTGTTTTTTGGGTGGTTGTGGTTGATTTTTTATTTTTTTTTGTTGGGTTGCGTTGGACTTTTTGGGGATTGGTTTCTTTGTTTTGTTTGCAACAAGATAAGGATTTTGGTTTTGAATGTGGGGGCTTGCATGGCCTTCTTTTTTGCTATGGTTTTGTAGTAATTTGGGGAGGGGGTTTGTGAATTCTGTTGTTTGATTTTGGTGGGTGTGGTGGATTTTTGTATGGGATTTAAGTTTTTTTTAGCACTTATGTTGGATTTTTAAGTTTTTTTGGTTGGGTTGTTTTGGATTTTCAGTTGGGTGTTTGGTAGCTAATGCCATTATAGAATTGGGTTTTGGTTTTCTTAGTGAGCTTAGTTGAAACTGGATTTTCACTTAGTTGGGATTGTGGTTGCTTTGAATTGGAATTGGGATTGGACTTTCATGCCTCCTAGAACATTTGCTTATGATGCTTAAATCAATCTAATTGATCATTTTATGAATGATGCTTGACTTAGTTCACTTGAACATGTGTGAATGATGCTCAACTTGGTTCACTTGAAAATGTGCGAATGATGCTTGACTTGCTTTACTTGAACACGTGTGAATAATGCTCGACTTGCTTCACTTGAGCATGGGTGTATGGTGCCTATGTTGTAATTTTTAGATTTGTAAGTTAGATAATTAGTTACTCGTTTGAGGATTTCTATGGGGCCATACATAGATATGGTGTGTTTTTGGTGGCATAGAAATCGCTCAAATTGTCCCATTTTGGACAGTTCAATGTTAGATGGATAGTATGCTTTCATATAATCTACTTAAATGTTCATGCCTGTTCCGCGGTTCATCTCCTTACTTCTCTCTGGATATGTTTCTTCCGTTCTGTATCCAATGCCAAATATCTTTACGTTGTTTTAGATATTTGGCATCGGAATGTAACGTAAGATCAACTTATCTGGAGAGGCATGGGGAGATGCTGCCGGATTTTCGGCGTGGACGTTTAAGTGGGAATATGAAAGTATTACAATCTATCCAAACTTGGATGAGTAACTAATTTAGGATTTAATTGTATCATCTCGAAATTGATGGAGTATACCTGGATGTGCGTCGGAGATATCCGGATGTTGAGCGGGGGTCCCTGAAAGATGTGAACCGCTGTTATGACCATGATGAAGCTGTCCATTTCCTATGGACAGCATTGGAGGGGCCTGGCAAATTGGAGACGGCCGTGTTTATATCTGTATTTGCTTGAAATAAATGGAGTAGACCCGGATGTGCGTCGGAGCTATTCGGAAGAGCGGGGTTTCCTGGAAAGAGGGAACCGCTATTATGACCATGATGAAGCTGTCCATTTTTTATGGACAGCATTGGAAGGGGCCTGGCATTTTCGTCGGATGGCCTTGTTTATATCTGTATTTGCTTTGCAGGGACCATACCCTTAACCTAAACCAAAACCTATGACCTAAAACCTTAAGTTATAACCTAAACCTCAACCTTAACCTAAACCTAAACCTAAACCTTAACTTAAAACCTAAAACCTAAACCTAAATCCAAAACCTAAATCTAAACCTTGACCTATGCTCAATTCCCTAAAGTTATAACCTATAACCTAACCTAAACCTATCCTCAAATCTCAAAACCTATAACTATAACCTAAACCTATTCTCAAATCCCTAAACCTAAACCTAAACCTTAAAAGCTTCTCAAATGCCTAAACCTAAACCTACACCTAATCCTAATCACAACTCCCTAGCCTAAACCTAAACCTAAACTTGAAAACCCAAACCTAAACCCGGTCCCGAACCCGAACCCGATTTCCTAAACCTAAACCTTGACCTATGCTCAATTCACTAAAGCTATAACCTATAACCTAACCTAAACTTATCCTCAAATCCCAAAACCTATAAGTATAACCTAAACCTTAACCAAAAACCTATAACCTAACCTAGCCTAAACCAATAACCTTCACCTAAACCTAAACCTAAACCTACAACCTAAAACTATTCTCAAATCCCTAAACTTAAACCTAAACTTATAACCCAAACCTATTCTCAAATCCCTAAACCTAAACCTAGACCTTAAAAGCTTCTCAAATGCCTAAACCTAAACCTACACCTAATCCTAATCTCAACTCCCTAGCCTAAACCTAAACCTAAACCTAAACTTGATAACCCAAACCTAAACCCGGTCCCGAACCCGAACCCGATTTCCTAAACCTAAACTTTGACCTATGCTCAATTCCCTAAGGCTATAACCTATAACCTATGACCTAAAACCTTAACCTATAACCTAAACCTCAACCTTATCCTAAACCTAAACCTTAACTTAAAACCTAAAACCTAAACCTAAATCCAAAACCTAAATCTAAACCTTAACCTATTCTCAATTCCCTAAACCTATATCTTATAACCTAAACCTAAACCTATACCTAAACCTTAACCTATACCTATAACCTTAACCTAAACCAAAACCTATGACTTAAAACCTTAACCTATAACCTATAACCTAATCCTATTCTCAAATCCGATTTCCTAAACCTAAACCTTGACCTATTCTCAATTCCCTAAAGCTATAACCTATAACCTAACCTAAACCTATCCTCAAATCCCAAAACCTATAAGTATAACCTAAACCTTAACCAAAAACCTATAACCTAACCTAGCCTAAACCAATAACCTTCACCTAAACCTAAACCTAAACCTAAACCTACAACCTAAAACTATTCTCAAATCCCTAAACTTAAACCTAAACTTATAACCCAAACCTATTCTCAAATCCCTAAACCTAAACCTAAACCTTAAAAGCTTCTCAAATGCCTAAACCTAAACCTACACCTAATCCTAATCACAACTCCCTAGCCTAAACCTAAACCTAAACTTGAAAACCCAAACCTAAACCCGGTCCCGAACCCGAACCCGATTTCCTAAACCTAAACCTTGACCTATGCTCAATTCCCTAAAGCTATAACCTATAACCTAACCTAAACTTATCCTCAAATCCCAAAACCTATAAGTATAACCTAAACCTTAACCAAAAACCTATAACCTAACCTAGCCTAAACCAATAACCTTCACCTAAACCTAAACCTAAACCTACAACCTAAAACTATTCTCAAATCCCTAAACTTAAACCTAAACTTATAACCCAAACCTATTCTCAAATCCCTAAACCTAAACCTAGACCTTAAAAGCTTCTCAAATGCCTAAACCTAAACCTACACCTAATCCTAATCTCAACTCCCTAGCCTAAACCTAAACCTAAACTTGATAACCCAAACCTAAACCCGGTCCCGAACCCGAACCCGATTTCCTAAACCTAAACTTTGACCTATGCTCAATTCCCTAAGGCTATAACCTATAACCTATGACCTAAAACCTTAACCTATAACCTAAACCTCAACCTTATCCTAAACCTAAACCTTAACTTAAAACCTAAAACCTAAACCTAAATCCAAAACCTAAATCGAAACCTAAACCTAAACCTTAACCTATACCTATAAACTTAACCTAAACCAAACCCTATGACCTAAAACCTTAACCTATAAACCTTAACCTATACCTATAACCTTAACCTAAACCAAAACCTATGACTTAAAACCTTAACCTATAACCTATAACCTAATCCTATTCTCAAATCCGATTTCCTAAACCTAAACCTTGACCTATGCTCAATTCCCTAAAGCTATAACCTATAACCTAACCTAAACCTATCCTCAAATCCCAAAACCTATAACTATAACCTAAACCTTAACCAAAAACCTATAACCTAACCTAGCCTAAACCAATAACCTTCACCTAAACCTAAACCTAAACCTACAACCTAAAACTATTCTCAAATCCCTAAACTTAAACCTAAACTTATAACCCAAATTTATTCTCAAATCCCTAAACCTAAACCTAAACCTAAACCTAAAAAGCTTCTCAAATCCCTAAACCTAAACCTACACTTAATCCTAATCTCAACTCCCTAGCCTAAACCTAAACCTAAACTTGAAAACCCGAACCTAAACCCGGTCCCGAACCCGAACCCGATTTCCTAACCTAAACTTATACTTATAACCTAAACCTATTCTCAAATCCTAAAACTTATAACTATAACCTAAACCTTAACCAAAAACCTATAACATAGCCTAAATCTAAACCTATAAACTTAACCTAACATAGACCTATAACCTTAACCTTAACATATAACCTAACCTAAACCCATACTTATAACCTAAACCTATTCTCAAATCCCAAAACCTATAACTACAACCTAAACCTATACCTATAACCTTAACCTAAACCTAAACCTATAACCTAAACCTATTCTCAAATCCCCAAACCTAAACCTAAACCTATAACATAAACCTATTCTCAAATCCGTAAACCTAAACCTAAACCTAAACCTTAATGTATTCTCAAATACTAAACCTAAACCTATAACCTATAACTTATAACCTTTAACCTGAACTCAAATCCCTATACCTAAACCTACACCTAATCCTAATCTCAACTCCAATTCCCTAAACTTAAACCTAAACTTATACCTAGTCTCTATTCCCTAAACCTAAACACAAAACCTAGCCTAATCTTAAAGCTATTTTCCTAAACTGACTCTAGCCATTTCATTGTAGACATAGATAAGAGTTGGATGCGAGCTAAGAATAGGTTTGACTTAGAGTATAAGCAAGGGGTTCAAGAGTTCATGGAATTTGTGCGAAATCAGGAAGATTCAAGGAATAGGATTAGGTGTCCATGTTGAAAATGCAAGAACATGATATATAAGACTTTAGACAAAGTAGAGGATGATTTGTTCATAGTTGGGATCGATCAGGGTTACACTTGGTGGATTTATCATGGTGAAGATATGACCCATAGAGTTGAGCCCTCCAAAGTCCTTGTTGACCCAATTGTGCCGGATGACGAGGATGAAGACGTTGACGAAATGCAAGATATTATAAGGGATGTGTTCAGGGGAACAACTGCGGATACTGATTTTGCAGCGACAAGCAGTAGCCATGATATTCCTCCAATGGGTGATGTCGAATCAGAAAAGTTTAGTAGGTTGTTGAGGGAGGCAGAACGTCCACTTTATCCGGGGTGTCAAAACTTCTCCAAGTTGAATTTTCTTACAAAGTTACTTCATTTGAAGACAATAAATCGTTGGAGTAACAAATCGTTTGACATGTTGCTTGAGTTGTTGAAAGAAGTGTTACCGGACGGTGAGACATTGCCAAAGTCTCATTACGAGGCAAAAACATTGATGCGAGACTTGGGCCTTGGTTATAAACTCATACATGCATGTATAAATGATTGTTTATTATATTGAAAAAATCATGATAAGGCTGAAGAGTGTCAAGAATGTGGAGAGTTTAGATGGAAGAATGACAGAGGCAGGGGTAAGAAAATCCCGTGAAAGGTGTTAAGGTACTTCCCATTGAAACCCAGATTGCAAAGATTGTTTATGTCTCGTAAGACAGCTGAAGATATGAGGTGGTATAAGGAGAAACGCGTTCATCACTGAGGCACCTTGCGGACGCTGAAGCCTGGCAAAATTTTGACAAGCAACATGGCTGGTTTGCAGAAGATTCTCGCAATGTTCGACTAGGCCTTGCAAGTGATGGTTTTAATCCATTTGGTAATATGAGTAGCTCGTAGGCCAGTGGTACTTATGCCCTACAATTTACCTCCTTGGTTGTGTATGAAGGAGTCGTTTTTCATGATGTCATTGCTTATTCCTGGACCCAGGTCACCGGGGAATGACATTGATGTGTATTTACGACCGTTAGTAGACGAGTTAAACGAGTTGTGGAGTCAAGGTGTACAAACGTATGATACATTTGCAGGACAGACATTTCGATTGCATGCAGCGGTCTTGTGGACAATAAATGACTTTCCCGCATATGGAAATTTGTCTGGGTGGTGCACGAAGGGCAAGTTGGCTTGTCCTACATGTGGTATTGAGACTTGTTCTTTGTCATTGAAGCATGGTAGGAAAACATGTTATATGGGCCATCGTCGCTTCCTTCCGAGCGATCATAGTTGGCGTAGGAAGACGATGATCTTTGATGGTAAACAAGATCATAGGCCACCTCCGAAAGAGCTATCTGGAGAAGACGTGATGCAACAACTGAGTAACATTTCACCGGTTAGATTTGGTAAGACATCGCACTTGAAGAAGAGGAAACGTACAGTATTGGACTATAATTGGAGAAAGAAGAGCATCTTTTTTGAGTTGCCCTATTGGAGTGATCTGAAATTGCGACACAACTTGGATGTCATGCATATTGAGAAAAATATATGTGACAATGTCTTTGGAACATTGATGAACATAGAGAAGAAAACAAAAGACAGTTATAAGACTCGATTGGATCTACAAGAAATGGGTTTAAGGAAAGAGTTGCACTTGCAACCACATGGAAATTCATATACTATACCAGCAGCCTGTTACATGTTGACAAAACTAGAGAGAAAGCGTTTATGTGAATGGTTGAGATCGGTGAAGTTTCCTGATGGGTATGCGTCAAACATATCTCGGCGCGTAAACGTTACGGACTGTAAGGTAACAGGAATGAAAAGTCATGATTGTCACGTCCTTTTGCAACGCCTACTGCCGGTTGCGATTCGTGGATTCTTGAGCAAGGATATCAGTGCGGCACTGATTGAGTTGGGAATATTCTTTAAGGATTTGTGTTCGAGATCGTTGAATGTAGATGTTATTAAACGACTGGAGAGGGACATTGCTGTAATCCTTTGCAAACTTGAAAGAATATTTCCACCTGCATTTTTCGATGTCATGGTACACCTAGCGATTCACTTACCGCACGAGGCGAAGCTTGCAGGCCCAGTGCAATATCGTTGGATGTATTCAATTGAAAGGTGGTACTAATATGTTAAAATTTTTATTCATTCAATAAATTACATATCCATGTTTTCATACATATAACATAGTGGTTTTGTGTATAGATACCTTCACACACTGAAACAATTTGTGAGGAATAAGGCACGACCGGAGGGGTCGATAGCTGAAGCGTACATTGATAATGAGTGCCTTACATTTTGCTCCATGTATCTTCGTGGCATAGAGACTAGATTCAACCGAGAAGATCGGAATGCCGATGAAGGGCAGGAGCATGAACAAGGACCCATATCTGTATTTACACATAACGTTCGTCCTTTAGGATCCCAGACGTTTCAGGATATGGACCTTGGGGATCTAACAAAGGCGCAGTGGTATGTGTTGCATAATTGTGAAGAAATAGAGTCGTACTTGGAGTAAGTCTTCCCTCGATTATTATTTTCTCTACATACGATGATCTTAATATTTTTTGTTGATGACGTGCCATTTATGTGTAGCGAACACATAGACGAGATGAAGTCCAAATTTCCCACAAATTATGATCGAATGCATCAAGATCATTTTCCAGAATGGTTCGCCAACCGTGTAAGATTTCACATTGTATTTCACCACACTTAGCATTTTCGTTGTATTGCACATTATTTCAATCTATGAAAATTCCTAAACAATTACATTCTGTACATGATAATAGATGAAGATGTTGCGCACAAGCAACTCTGCGGATGCGTCTGATGCGTTATATTCACTGGCATGTGGCCCTGATAGACGTGTATCTAGATATACAGGTTGTATTGTAAATGGGATTCGATTCCACACTGAAGAACGTGAGAAGTACAGGACCACACAAAATAGTGGGGTGGTTGTGAAGGGAACAAATGAGGAGGATGAAATTGAGTTTTATGGCATTTTGACAGATATTATCGAGCTTAGTTATTGTATGAGAAAGCGGGTGTACTTATTTAGATGTGATTGGTGGGACATTGGAAATAAGAAGTTGGGAATACAGACTGACAACTACTTTACGAGCGTAAATTTATCTCGGAAGTGGTTTAAGGACGACCCATTTGTCCTTGCCAGCCAAGCCGAACAAGTATTTTATCTCCCTGATACCAAGTTAGGCGGCTCTTGGCACGTGGTGCAGAAAATAAAGCCCAGGAACGTATTTGACGTTCCCATACCAGAAGTTGAAGATAACGAGGACAGGAGAAATGACACGTTTATGGTTGAAGAAGCATATCAAGAAGACATGACATCTAGGGATACAGGGGCCGATTCAAGTGTTGATATTGATGTGGTGCAATTAGATAGAGATGATGTGCCACCTGATCATGTTGATGCTTCAATAATACGTGATATTGTTACAGATGATAGCGGTTTCATTGATGACGATGTTACGGACAATGAGGATGAAATACTGATCAGTGATAGTGATGGTGAAGAAATAGCTCTAAGCGATAGTGATACAGACGACGATTATTAAATGTACACATGATTTCATGTAATTTTTCAATTCGAATAATTTATGTATTCCATGTATACGTGAAAATTACAAGTCATGAGTAATTCTTTTTATTGACTTGTTTATAGTTTACATTTGCAGTTGAGTCAATTTCTGATCATGCGGAGCATAGCAGAATCACGCAACATACTTCATCAACTGTTGCAGATGGATATTTCGGTCCTATCTTCTTCTGGTAGGGCCATAGAGATACCCGGTCTGGTCGATGAGTGTAGAGTGGAATATATCGACGATGACTCAGAGGAAAGATTATACTATCTCAAAGAAATTCCAGAGCTGATGGAGATATATAACCGCGGGAAACGAGATATGGAAGATGCGACTCTGTCACTTGCACATCTGAATGGAATCCCAAGAGACCAGATATCTCCTATTGTGACTGGCATGTTGGCTATAAATATGTCTAGTGCTTCGCACAAAATGACATATGCTTCTGAAGTATACGATAGCTTGCGCAGGGAGTACTTCAGATAGTTTACCTCAAAGTTGTTTCGTATTACAACGAAATATGTGTATTTAATATAGAATGACAATGTATAATGGAATTTCCAATGATTTTAAATTAAAGTTTACAGTTTTATTATATTCTGCTTGCATTATAGTGTAATGGTCTAATCATATTTTAATCATCTCTCTAAGCATAAACACATGCATTGTACCATCAACACTACTTGTATAATGTTTTAGTATATTCCACTTGTATTGACATTGTTTAAATTTATAAGTTCGTAGCTCGCACATATTCAGTGATGGCACCAGGTGGGAGAGTACGTCGTTCGCGCACAGGATCTACCCCTTCTACTCGTGAAGTGACGGAGCCAGCATCGCCGTCACATGTTGCATCGCAGGCGTCTGATCCCTCGGTCCCGCATACACCGGGCACTGCATGTAAGTCTAGGCGTATATTTCTTTTAATGATTTCTGTTTATGTTTAAACTTACATATTTCTTTTGCAACAGCGTCGTCGACTAGCCGACGAGGACGTGGACCCACGCGTGGGTTGCTTTTAGAGCGACTTACGCGTGAGGGTAGGGTGACGGTAGAGTTCCCACAGGACTGCATTAGACCTGTTGGGAACAATGCCATGTTGTTTACGTCGGAGGTCGGTGTCTTATGCCGATCTCTGATCCCCCCACCACTCCCCGTTGGGGGGACGTGACAGATGATGTGCGGCAGCTCATCCGTCAGCGCCTTCAGGTAAATTTTATTAAATTAAAATTTATTTTATAAAAGTTTATTTACAGTTAAGTTATTTTTTAAATAAGTTTATTATCTTAATCTATTATTTACAAAACTGCAGGATAAATTTGACTTGGATTTGAGTGTTCCGCACATCTCTCATGCCGTCGACGACATGATGAAGGAGCGGTTCAAGGATTACCGCAGTAAGTTACACCGGCAATACAAGCGGTGCATGAGCCACGAGGAGGCCGTACAGTCCGCACCGCTGCACGTGACCGATGAGGACTGGCGGATACTCTGCGATAGGTTTTCGTCTGATTCTTTTCAGGTAATATTTACATATTTATGATATCTTAACGTAATAATTAAATTCGCAATTAATAACAATGTATTATGAATAACGTGTTCAGAAGAGGAGCAAAATAAATTCTGACAATAGAGGAAAGTTAGAAGTGAACCACGTAGCTGGTTCAAAGTCATTTGTACGACTTCGTCACGACATGGTAAGAAAGTACTGATAATTATTATGTTTATATATTCTTTCCATGCATTTATATTAAGTTTATTGTCTTTTCGATTGTGCAGCGAGATTCCGTCACTGGCCAGGAGCCCGGACCAGTAGACTTCTACAAAGGGACTCACTGTCGGCAGTCGACAGGATCTTGGGTACATCCTAGAGCCAGCGAGATTTGGGTAAAGATCCTTACATTGTAAAATTTATTTGCATTAAATTATAATAATGTCATTTATTATGAAAGTTCATATGTTTTCATTACAGGAGGAGATGAACACCTTACGCAGTCAGCCCACTCCCGATGGTACTCAGCGGAGTGAGCCAGAGATCTTGAGTCAGGTGCTTGGCATCCGTTCTGGATATGTGCGTGGGTTTGGCCATGGTGCCAAGCTCATGGCACCCGCTAGAGCTGCCTCCAGCCGATCCATCGTCGTTGGCGATAGCGCCATACGCCGAGCTGATACTGCAGAGAGAGAGGTTCAGCAGTTACGGGTCGTTGTCGATGACATCAAAGATCAGCTGGACAGACAGAGGGAGGAGCAGGAGAGGAGGATGGAGGAGCAGCTGGCAAGGCAGAGGGAGGAGCAAGAGAGGAGGATGAACGATCAGCTAGCGAGGCAGAGGGAGGAGCAAGAGAAGAGGATGGAGGAGATGCGGGTGGAGCATGAGCGACGGATGATGGAGATGTTTCAGGTTATCGCTGCACGCTTACCCACTGATGCCCCAGTGCCTCCACCTTCATCTGCGTGATTTTTTTTTATATTTGTTTATTATGTTAAGTTTTGAATGAATGTGGTGCGGATTAGATTGTTTGTGTTTGGATGAATGTAGTTTATGTTTGGGTTTGAATTAATTTAATTAGATGGATGTGAATGTGAATATGATGAAATATCTGTATAATAGGTGTATATCAGGATGAATATGATGAAATATATTGTTAACAGGTGTATATCAGGAATTTTAAGCGCAATTTTAAAAAGTATATTTAAAAAAAAAAAAGACTTTTAGCAACGAAAAATTTCGTAGCTAAAAGTGTTGTAATTTTTAGCAGCGAATATACTCGCTGCTAAAAAGGCTTGTAAAGTTTTTTTAGCGACGAAAACATTCGTCGTAAAAAACGGAAGTACTTTTATCAGCGAAAATTTTCGCTGCTAAAAAGTCTTGTACAGTTTTTTTGCAACAAAAATTATCGTCGCTAGAGAGGAACGAATTTTTAGCAGCGAAAATTTTCGCTGCTAAAAAGGCTTGTAAAGTTTTTAGCAACGAAAATATTCGTCGTCAAATAACGGAAATATTTTTAGCAACGAAAATTGTCACTGCTAAAAGTATTGTACAGTTTTTTCTGCAACGAAAATTATCGTCGTTAAAAAGGAACGAATTTTAAGCAGCGAAAATTGTCGCTGCTAAAAGTCTTGTACAGTTTATTTTGCAATGAAAATTATCGTTGCTATAAAGTAACGAATTTTTAGCAACGAAAATTTTCGCTGCTAAAAGTCTTGTACAGTATTTTAGCAGCGAAAATGTTCGCTGTTAAAAAGGCTTGGATAGTTTTTTTGCGACGAAAATGTTCGCCGCTAAAAACAGATACTTTTGGCAGCGAAAAATTTCGCCGCTAAAAAGTCTTGCACAGTTCTTTTAGCAGCGAAAATATTCGCTGCGAAAAGTTTTTGGTAGTTTTTTGGCGACGAAAAGTTTTGCTGCTAAAAGTAACAAATTTTTAGCAGCGAAAAGTTTCGCTGCTAAAAAGTCTTGCGCAGTTCTTTTAGCAGCGAAAATATTCGCTGCGAAAAGTTTTTCGTAGTTTTTTGGCGACGAAAAGTTTTGCGCTAAAAGTAGCAAATTTTTAGCAGCGAAAATTTTCGCTGCGAAAAGTGTCGAACATTGATTTTTAGCGTCGAAAATTTTCGTCGCTACAAGTCTTTATTTAGCGACGATTTAATTTTTTCGCCGTTAAATGGCATGTACGTCGGTCTTTTAGCGACGAAGTTGGCGACGAAAAATTTCGTCGCTAAATTGTTTTAGCTACGAAAATCTGGATTTTAGCGACGAAAATTTTCGTTGCTAAAAGTGGTTTTTCTTGTAGTGATAGGCCAACAGCACAGACACAGCATCCCATATACCACCATGCCCGGCTCCCAAGACTTAGGGATCATATCACTAACGGTTAATAGTAGGCCTCTCAAAGGTATGGAGTGCTTCAGATTCAGGGAAGCATGACCATACATGGTAAACACACATTATTGACCGGCTAGTGGACTAATTCGGCTGACTCAGGTGAATTACAGCGCAACTGGCACTTGATGTAAGCATCCCATGTAGTTTAACTACTTTCGGTTGTTCGTCTTTGGCCTAAATCAGTCGGATTGGCCCATGACAGTCGATTTAATAAGGCTCCCCTTGTGAGTTTTTTTTTGCTTGCTAGCCAACCCAATTGACTAATAGGCTAAAATTTAATAGTATACCACAAACATTTCTATTTCAAGAATAGGCAAACATACATGTCAAAAAATTAGGATATCTCAATTTTTATAGGCAATCAATTGGAAATGCAGGAGCATTATTCAATTATTACAGAATTCACAACATTAAAGTAATTAGGTGCATGTGTCAGGGAAAAATGTAGAGCATATGGGCATGGAGTTTTCAGTAGAGACAATCTATTCTAACATGCATTCAATTATCATTTATTCTAGATAAGCTACAAGTCATGGAGGATGTTCTAACTACGAATTTCTCATTTGTTTAGCATGCAAATTCTAAATTTTCACTATATAATCATCAATTGCTACATAGGTTCAATAATCGATAACATAAGGGTAATAGTTCGTACATAGGAGCAGTTTATTGGATTTCTAGTGCTACCACTAGAATTTGGGTCTGTGGATGGGTATATCGAAGCCATATGTCGATGAGATTAGCTTATAAGGGCGCATGTAAATGGCTTACAAGGAAGAAATTTGAAAAGGATTAGAGAATTACCTTTCTATCATCGGTGGACCACTCTCTATGGTGGGGAGTGGTTGTGGGGTCCGTTGTGGGCAGTGATAAGGAGAATTTTTCTCAAATCTGCTCCCCCAAGGAGCTCTTTATTCCACTTCTCCGCACTCCCTCTCTCCCTTGCAGCTGAAAATTCGTATGGGAGTGAGGAAGTAAATTTCTGGGCCTTATATAGTCCAAAAATTGTGTTTAAATGACCCCAAGTGTCTTTTTTCTAACATGCATGCCCCTAGTGGGCTAGATTTTGATTTAGAGGGCCCCTATAGGGGCCCGCTGGCTCATCCCCGCCATGGGGCAAGTGCCCCATCATAGGATGAGCGATTGGTCCAAATTGGAGGGAGATCGGATGCCTCAATCGACCGCGGGGGCCCTACTGCGATGAACGGTCGTTAGTGGTCGATCGGGGCCTCGAGTTTGGTTGCGATCTAATGGTCAGAAAGCTACAACTTTGCAAAAGATCAAAAGGTCTATTTCACTTAAGTTTTCAGATTTCAACCTAGGGAATTCATGTGTTTCAAACACTTGGCTTTTGGCCTAAGTTGAGTAGTTCAGTGCACTTTCTTGGTTCTCCACCTGCGATTGACATTAAGACTAGTGAGACGGACATTATTATATAATTTCGAAACTATTGGCCAACTAACGAGCGGTATAGAGCTTGTTCGGATGATTGGGGCATTTTTCAGGACGTTATAACATAATAATGGAGACTCGTTACTCATGACAATGATGATCTTTAACACATGACAGGAGCGACTTGTAACACATGACAACAATGATGCATAACACATTTTTTTTAAAGGAACGATTTCATTAAACTCAAAATGGACATTTGCGTACAGCCTACAGATTCAGGACGAGCCCCTCAACAAAAAGGGACGGGCCGCCTATCGTACACCACCACTGTACATGAGGGAAAAAGAAAACAAGGATATGGACATAGAAGAATGAGGGCTAACTGACAGATCAAATCATTCCAAGGCCCACCTTATCCAGGAAAATCAAGCCCTTAGTTTCCCTGGGCAGGGAATGGATGTGGAGATATAGATATTCTCTTGTGTTTCGCTCCCCACTTTCGCCAAGCTATCTGCCGGACCAGTTCCTTCACGAAGAATGTGCTTGAAGGAACAAGTTCCTGACTTCCTCAGATTGTTGATTCTGTTCACCCATGGTTTCTAATTCCATGGGCAAAGTACCTCTCCCGTTAGAATATCCATAGCCAATTTGGAATCTAATTATACTATAATTCTGTTTATTCCTTTTTGCAGACAAAACTCTAATCCGTCATGAATTGCACGTAATTCTGCATGGTTATTCATCCCATATCCATAACCAGTGGACAAGCAAAAATGAAGGAGCCATCATCCTTTCTGCAAATCCCTACGCCTCCAGAGATACCTGGGTTACCCCTAGCAGACCCGTCCACATTTAATCACAATTGACGAAGTGGGTTGAATCCATTTAATCACAATTGACGAAGGTCTGATTTTGTGAGGCACTAGGGGGAGTCCCTACGAGAAATTGAGACAGAAGTAAGAACCTGGAAGTTTTGGATTGTCTAGGTGACCCACCAATTGATCCTGGCAATGGACGTTTGGACGTTCATCTTCTTGTCGTTGAAGGTTGCTTCATTCCTTGCTCTCCACATTTCCCAGAGAATCAGTAGCGGGAGAGAAGATCTGATATGCTGGGAGGCGGAACCTGGTGCTGCCACGTTTCTCCATTGTTGAATTCTACCGATCACAGAGCTCTGAGGGACCGAGGTAACGCCACGGAGACCCTCAAAATGATTCCAGAGTTGGACCGCCTGGTGCCCAGAGAGGAATAAGTGGTTGATTGTTTCCAAATTTGGATTTGCAATGGTTCCTATTTGACAGCAGTGACATTTAGAGGCCAGAGCAATACCCTTTGATTGAACAGTACTATCGACTGGTATGGCGTTTTGAACCAGCCGCCAGATAAAAATTGAAATTTTTGGCAGAATTTTCACATCCCAGATCCACTCCCCCCACGAGATCTGAGCAGAAGGTCCCTGATTATCTTCCAAGCAGACTTTAGAGAGAAGTTTCCGGATGGGTCATGGGGCCAGATACATTCTGCTGGTTCGTCCGTGGTTGCAAAGCCCCTTAAGAAAATCTCCTCAATGACAGGCTGAGGCAAAAACTCAAAAATCCTGGAAGGAGGGAGCGGACCTGATTTCCTAAGAAAATCTTTTAGCTGAAGCTGCCTCAATTCAGGAGGGATTGAGACAGTGGCGGGGTGCTAGAGAGGTCCCAATCCACTCCAATTCTCAACCCAAGTGTTGGCTTCTCCCCGATGCACCGTTCAAAGAGTATTTTCTTGGACAATTGGTAGGAAAAACCTGACCTTTTTCCATAAAGTGGATGCGTTTTTTCGCATGGAAGCTGAAGTGGCATCGCTCAGATCCCTGCTATGTTTGGTATGCATCAGTTGTACCCACAACCCCCTGATTTTCCCTTTCTTCACATTCCATGTGAGCTTTCATGCAAAGGGCATTCAGTACCTCCCTTAGATTTCGGATTCCCAAACCCCACCCCTCTTTTGGTTTGGTAACTTTCTGCCAAGCAATCTAATGGAGTTTCTTTTTCCCGTCAGCCCAACCCAAAAAAAAAATCTGAGAATTTGCTGTCCAGATTTTGAATTACCTTCAAAGGAATATGCATTGCTGCCATGATATGTATCGGGTCACTTCTTAGGACTTGACGGATCAGGGTAGCTCTTCCTGCTTGAGAGATGTGCCTCGCTGCCCATCCTGAAATTTTGTTGCTAACCTTTTCCTGAAGTGCTTGAAAATCAGCTGCCTTTATTCTCCCTCTAACCAGAGGGGCCCTTGCTTGGCCAAATACCAGCACCAACTTTGTGGATCTGATTTTGGCTGCCGACCATTTTGAAGGAGCAATAAAACTGCTCTTGTAGGAATTTATTTTGTCCTGTAGCAGCTTGGAAAATGCGCAGGAAATCCCTCAGAGCAGCGAGTGAGCGTTTGCTAGCGTTGAGAAAGACCAGCATGTCGTCCGTATATAGAAGATGAGAAATGGTTGGGCTACCGCGCATGAAATTAAATGGAATGCATCCACCTTTAGAGAAAAGCATCTTCAAATTGACAGAGAAGACTTCCATTGCAATGATGAAGAGAGCTAGGGAAAGGGGGTCTCCCTGACAGAGACCTCTAGATGATTTGAAGAAACCTGATGCCTCGCCGTTATGGTTCTCTCTCTCTCTCTCTCTCTCTCTCTCTCTCTCTCCATGTACATGTTATTTTCACCATATTATGGTGCAATCTCTCTCTCATGGTAAGTGTACTGGCCTGGCTAAGATGATTGCCTGCGACAGTTGAGCGCATGAAGTTCCTGTAGTTGGAAGCTAGGTGAGGCCACCATGATGTTTGCAAGAAATCCACCCTGTCCATTTATTTTGTCAGCTCATATCAGGACAAGAGATAAAAAATGAGGTTGATCCAAAACTCAAGTAGGCCACACAACAGGAAATGATGAGTATTGGATGCCCACAACCAAAACATTCGTGGGACCACAGAAGTTTATTACCATACTAATATTTTATGTTTTCAGTTCATCTCAGTGGGAATGTATTATGAACGTTTTGGATGGCACATAAACATCAGGGTGGACCATGGAAAGGTTCAATGGTAGGCATTTCCCTTCCCACTATTTCCTGTCATGGAAGGCTTATCCGAAACTTAACTAGGTCACATGACAGGAAATAGTGGGGAGGAAAATGCCTACTGTCTGAGATAGTGTGGAGGGAAATGCCTACCGTCTGAGATCAGGGGGCTCCCTTTCCTTGATAAGGTGGGGCTGGAGGCTATTAGAGAATGTTAGCTTTCCTCCTTTTGTAGTTTTTGTGAGTATTTGGTTTTGCTCTCCTTTTGAGAGCTATGATTGGTTGCCCAGCTCTTTTTCCTGGGCATACCTGAATGTACATCCTGAGATTTTAAAATGAAACCAGGGCCTGGCGCCCTTTGAATTAAAAAAAAAAAAAGTTTCGGATCAGCCTCATTTTTGATCTCATGTTCTAAAATAAGCTGACAAAATGGATGGACTGGATGGAAGGGGCGGATTTCTTGCAAACATCAGTGGGCCACACCTAACTTCCGACGGGCAAGAACTTCCTAGGCTCAGCTGTGGCAGGCAATCCGATGAACAAAGTCTTGTTGGCACACATGTTGAAGGGCGATTCATCACGTAGGGCACACTAAGAGCAGTCCCTGTCTGAAAAAGTCAAAACTGTTTCACTCATCAGATGCGCCAAGTTCAATGGTCCATCGGCAATTATTTGAATATGACACTTAATACCTAGGCATTGAGAAATTATACACGTACGTTTCATATATTAATTGACATAAAATCCCCAAAATTGTACAACTCACTGTAAATAACTCACAAACTCATTATCAGATTGGTTGAACAAACACCTAAGCTCTGTGCAGACACATGTTTGCTGAAATAATACTATTGGACGGGGGAGGGTCCCATCATTAATCAAAGCATCAGGATAGTTTCAGAGGTACTCTTATGTTAGTTACGGACATTTTTACAGAGAACGGTAGCATCAATATGGCCCATTCCTGCCTATTTCAATGCTTTTGAAAATCGAGCAAGTTGGATTATTGTCAAGCATAGAAAATAGAATCTAGTGTCCTAACTAGTCCAGCTTGTTCTGGATAAGATCAGCTTGAAAGGGTATAAGGTGAAAGCAGGGAAGGAAATTGTGAGCTACATGTGGGGAACTTAAAGCTCCTCCGAAAGTATCTTTATTACTGGATCGGAAAGTTATTATGAATGCAAGGCAACCCATGAGCAAGGATTCCCATTATTTTCAAAATGCTGCTAGCTTTTGTAATATCTACGAAGGCAGAGGTGGAAGGTAGGGGAGTACAAGGACTTGGAACATCTTTTCTTTAAGAGCTTGTTTGTTTTCCAAAATACGGTATAAATGAGTAATTATTTCTTACACTGTTATTTACAATGTCAGCATGTTGGGAATGGAGGAAAAGAAGATTTTTTATTTTTTATTTTTTTATTTTTTTTCCACTAAAATTTGTGGGAACCACTATTATGTATGTGTCTGATCCATGCCGTCCATCCATTTTTTCTATTCATTTAAAGGATGAGCCCAAAAATGAGATCCAAAGCTCAAGTAGACCACACCATAAGAAATAAGGGGAATTGAACACTTACTGTTCAATTCTTCTTGGCCCACAGAAGTTTTGGATCAAGCTAATATTTGTGTTTTCCCTTCATCCATGTATGTGTGATGTTATATATAAACAGGTTTGATAATAGGTATGCATCCCTGTCAACCTTAGGCTCGTTTTAGCTTTCAATGGTAGGCATATGATTCCCTCTGTTTCCTACAGTGTGGTCCACATGAGCTTTGGATCCACTTCATTTTTGAGCTTATGCCCTAAAATGAGCACATAGAACAATTGGACAACATTGATCAGACACATACATAACAATGAGCTCCACAAATTTTATAGGCAAAATTATGGTTCGATTTTAACATGTTTATGCCACAATTATGGTTTGAGACCTAATTACACCGGAAATTCCTCTCTTCCAATCTGATGTGAGAAGTAATAATTACTCATTTACACTCCATTTACAATATAAATCAACATGTCCTAAATGCTTTTTCTAATTCATGGAAAGGAAATGAAATATTATTTTCCATGAAACTAAGGTCCAGTTTAACATCTCTTATCTAATCCAATAAGCTAAAGAATGAGCACTTTTAATTCTAGCACTTATTTTAGAATAAGTTCATTTGTTTTGGTAAAATTAATTTTGCATAACCCAAAAGAGCTCTTAATTGAAATAAGTATGTTTGTTAAAACATTGGAATAAATGCTTTTTTAAATGGAGTTGCTGTCGTTTTTAAATAAGCATGTCCATTCATACTTCTCACCTTGGATGTGGGTTATTCATCACATGAAGCGCCCATCACAACAAACATTAGGTGTGGATCATCCATCATGTGGAGCTCGTCTTCTACATGAACTATCTATCATTTGAGACAAAAGTTCAAAGTGGGTCATCCATTATGCAGAACCTACCTTGGATGTGGACCGTTCATTATTAGGGCCTGACCTTTGATGTGGATTGTCCATTATATGATGCCTACCTTGATGTAGGTTATCCATCATGTGAGGCCCTTCAATGTTCACTGCCATTACATGGAGCCCACATTTGATGTGTCCATCCCGGAGCTCACCTTCGAATTGGGTTATCCACAATACAAAGCCCGCCTTGGATGTAGGTCATTCATCATTAGAGGCTGACCTACTGTTCATTACGTGGGGCCCACTTTGATGTGGGTCATCCATTAGGTGGTCTAACATGCAGGGCCACACTTTGATATAGACCATCCATCATATGGGGCCTACTTTTAATGCCCACCATCCATCATGTGGGGTACACCTATGTGGATCATTCATCATTTGGGGCACTTTGGATATGGGTTGTCCATCATGCAAGACCTTTGATGTGGATTGTCCATCAGGTGGGGCCCGATTGATGTGGACCGTCTATCACGCAGGGTCACACTTTGATGTGGGTCATTGATCAATTGAGGACCATTCTGTCCATTATATGGTCCCACTTTCAATGTCCACCATTGATCATGCGGGTCCCACCTTTGATGTGAATCGTCCAATAGGTCAGGCCCACCTGATGTGGAAAGTCCATTATGGGGGGGCCACACTTTGATGTGGGCCATCCATCATGGGCCCCATCTTTGGCATGAACCAAGCATTATGTGGGCTCACCTTGATGTGTAGAATTCATCATGTGTGAGGCCTCACAAGAAAAAGAGATCCAAAAAGGTTTTAAGGCGGTCTTTAAAAAAGTGCTCTCTCCTTTGCTTAAAATTATACAGTTATTTGCTAGTTTTTTCTAAAGAAATTAAAATATAAAATTAGAATTTTATCAAATTATCTTTTTTTAAAAAAATAAATAAATTCAAAATAAGACTTATTTATTTATTTATTATTATTTTTTTTTTTATAGAAATAACAAACAAGCTGTTATTAATAGAGATGCCAAACAACCACTGATTTTCCATTGTTTGTCAAGATGTTCTTTGTGGAATTTGTGGGAAGCATTATTTCTCACTTTTCATCTTTATAGAAAATAAACAAATTTATTTTCATTCCTCCACCTTTGTGAAAGGAATTTCACAGGAAAATGGGTTTCTCAATAGTTAAATCCAAATGTACTATCATCCATCTTCAATGGCTTTACATGGGCCACATATGTCAATGCCCATCTTTTATTATGACCCACGCAGTGCCACAACGCCACATGTGCCAATGTGCCATATATCCCATCGTGCTTCTACTCTTGCACCCTTACGGTTGTCAATGAATAGGCTCGATAGGAAAAAAAATTATATCAGTGTTTGCATTTAGTAGCCACTATAGAATAGTATCAATTACTATGGCTGTGGTTGGAGTGTTGCTGGGCAGTTTATTTAAATGTCTGGACTTTGATTTAGACAATGTGGAGATTGAAAATGCTCCTAACATTGTGGTGGAGAGCTTGCTTCTGATGAGATGCTACCTTCTTGGCTGATGTTGTATCAGTCCTTGACAAAATTTAAAAAAGAAAAAAAAAAAAATTTGCATGGGTTTCAATAAATTTTCAATTGCATAATGTCTTTAAAGAAAATAAATTTATGATAGATGCCTTAGACGTGGATGCGGCTCTAGCATTCGACAGGAGCTTTTCAGGTTGGTGGCTGAAATGCCAATAGAAGTGAAGGGCCAGCTTTAATTATTTCGTCCATCAGACTAGTTTCGGTGCCATTAGATATAAATGATTTGGTAGGAGGTTTATTTATTTATTTATTTATTTATTGTTTTTATGTATATCAGAAGTTGGGTTACGCTATCTTTTTCATGTATAGCCCGTCCGGGGGTTTAGGTAGGGCATTGCCCCAATTTGGTATATTATTTTTTATACATGTACAGGCATCATAACCCTTTTGCTAAAAAGGGAAAACAGCAAAAAGACTGCCGGATATTTCACTTCAACCATTTAATAAATGTCCATGAACTTGATATTTCACTTCCCCCGATGGTGCACTGGGCCAAGACGGCTTCTTAGGAGCTTTCTTCCAACCTTGTTGGGGCATGGTGGGCCCTAATATGATAAAGGCAGCTCGCTATTTCTTCGGAGGTGGATCCCTCCCTAGGGCCTTTACCGCGATTTTCATTTGCCTCATTTCAAAGATCAATTCCCCAGGAAAAGTCTTTGACTTTAGTTCCAGCAGCTTGATGTAATTGTGCCTACACAATTTTTTTTTATAAAATTATTTCTAATAGATTAAGCAGGGTTCTTCCTAGAATCATCTCCACCTAACAAGGAGCTTTCGTTAAGTATAGAGCGATATCTGAAAGCTATGCGATGGTTTAGGAGATCTTCAGAGACGAGTAAAAAATCAAGGGGGGCAACATCCTTATAAAGCTGGATATGGAGAAAGCATATGATAGATTGCAATGATAGATTGCAATGAAATTTCCTGGAAATGGTTCTTGTCAGGTTTGGGTTCAGCAGAAATTGGATTGATATGGTGGCTAAGTGTTGGTCCAATTCATGGTTCTCCATCCCGATCAACGATGAAGCATGTGGATACTTCAAGTTCTCAAGAGGGCTCTGCTAGGATGACCCGATCTCGCCAGGGCTCTTTATATTGGTTGCTGAAGTTCTCGGCAGTGGTTTCAATTGGCTTGTGGCGAGTGGTTTTTGCCAACCTTTCATGGCTTGTAGAAGTTGCCCAGTGGTCTCTCACCTCCTGTTCGCTGACAACACGATCCTATTTGCAAATGGTAGCTGCGCATCTCTAAAGAAGATCACAAAATTCCTCAAAGCATATGAAAGTACGTCAGGCCAGAAAATCAATACCCATGAGAGTTTCTTTATTCTCTCGACGGATCAATCAGAAGTGCGCACTAGATTGACAGAAAGAATTCTAGGGTTCAATAGGGGAACCGCTCCTTTCATCTATCTAGGGATCCCCATATTCCGCTATAGGCCGTAGAAGATATATTTTCAGTCCTTGATGGAGAGGATCCAAATGCAGTTAGCTAGTTGGAAGTGCAGAATCCTATCCTAGGTAGGTAGGCTGACCCTGACCAAGCACGTATTGGCTAGTGTCCCTATCCACATGCTCACAGCTACAAACCTACCCTCCAACCTATTGGGTGATCTAGAGAAAACTTTTGCAAATTTCTTCTGGGAATAGGATGGGGCTAGAAAATCTTGCCATTGGTTGAGCTGGAAGAA
Organism: Magnolia sinica; assembly: GCF_029962835.1. Classification (NCBI taxonomy): domain Eukaryota; kingdom Viridiplantae; phylum Streptophyta; class Magnoliopsida; order Magnoliales; family Magnoliaceae; genus Magnolia; species Magnolia sinica. The sequence goes on along the minus strand of NC_080575.1, from coordinate 119,570,058 downwards.
AATGTTGATTCCCAAATCAGAGGGAGATTTGGGGTTGCAAAGCCTCAAATGAAGGCCCTGCGCATGAAGATGGCATTGACGGTCTGCTTCAGGGAAACGTCTAGCTGCTAGGGCAACTTCGCGAGAACAAAATACTTTAAAGACCTCCAGTCTGTGGGAGGAGTTAGCCAAATTTCCTATGCATCACTAATATGGAAGAGGATCTGCAAGCTTCTTCCCGATGTCGCTGCCCACTCACGCTGGCTAATTGTTCGGGGTGACTACGACTTCTGGAGTAAGGATTAGTCTATGTGGAAACTGCAACAATCCTCCTCTCCCCTCCTGCCAACCAAGGTCATTGACATGATTGGGCCTACTAGCTAGTCTTCCTTGTCCCAAGTGAGACTTCTCCTCCCTCAGGTGGTGATTGACCATATTTCTGACGAGGGAATATGCACGTCTGATGCAGCAGACAAACATGTATGGGTAGACTCCGTCTCGGGCAAGCTCACTACTGCTCTAGAGTGGCAATGTAGTAGAACTCGTGGGGAGGGGAAGGCGTGGTCCAGGTGGGTATGGCATGCGAAGCTCTCCCCCAAACTCTCCTTACTAGCTTGGAAGATCATCCAAAATGCGATCTTGGTGGACACCAGAGTTCAGAACAAAGGCGTCTGCATAGCCTCGATGTGCACCTGTTGTGCTCCAACTACCAGACCCCAAATCGAAATGGTGGACCATGTTTTCTCCTCAGGAGCCATGGCTCAATAGGTCTAGTCTTACTTTGGTACCCTATTCAATATCTAGAGCCTTACAACCTCTTTAGCGATCGGTAGGGTCAGCTCTTGGTGGGCTACCCTTACTTCTATGGGTAGAATTTCTAGCATGAGGAGACTTAAGCTAGCCTTCATCTTTTGGGAACTATGGAAAGCTAGGAATGCAGCCTGTTTTGATGGGTCGGAGATTCGCATCGCAAGGGTCATATTAAACATCATCTGCGAGGCCCACCTAATTGGCCCCCTTTTCCTATTGCCCAAGGCCCCTAAACTATCCACGAGGATTACTCTCAGCGCCGTAGGGATTAACTGCCCTGCGCCTATCCCATCCGGGATCAAAATCGTCAAATGGGTTAGACCTCTCCATGGCTAGATTAAAATCAACATAGATGGATTAGCTTTGGGCAACCTAGTTCCTTTAGGAGTGGGTGGAGTTGGGAGGGACTCCGCCGGTAACTTTCTCTTCGCTTTCTCCGTTGCCTATGGCTTCGGCTCCAATACGAGGGCTGAGATCAGAGCGATTCTGGATGGGCTCAACATATGTGCGCAGCCCGACTTCACTAAGGTGGAGGTGGTGAGTGATTCTAAATATGTGGTCTCAGCTCTCTCTAAGAAAACTCTTCCCGTGTGGTCCATGTGAAATTGGAAGTTTATAATCAGGGATATCATGCGCAATATGGAAGTTCGCCTTACCCACAACTTTAGGCCAACTCGGTTGCAGATGGCCGGATCTTCCATTCCATGGGAGATCCCCCCCCCCCCTCGATTTGTGGTTTGTTGTTCCTTGACAGAGTGGGCCTTGGCAACCTACAGGAAGCCTAATTCATCTATCTTCTTTGCTTTTACGATGAGTGAGCCTACTTCTTTTGTCAGTTGGCCTGCCCGAATTAGCCTGTTGTATAGTTTTGTCTTCATGAAATGGAAAGTTTAATTGAAAAAAAAACCAAACAAGTCTAATTGTTTTTTATATATTCAAACTAGAACAAATAATTTGGCAAGTATAATATGAGTTACTAATGTTCTACATGTAAATTTTTCATTGCCTAAGTATCATCCATCACACTCTGCTAGAGTAATAACATGCAGATGTGTTTGTGATAGACGTGAATGCAAGTGTACCGGTTTGCAATTTGTAATCTACAAAGAAAAATGTCTGAGCACCTTGTGCTAGGAACTTTTAGGGCTACTTTCTCTGGCATGGGGAATCAACTTCACATGCATTAATTCCATGCCATCTATCAAGTATGATCACACTCCTTATTTTGCCTTGATTCCAAAAATTAGGATGATTTAGCCCAAAAAAAGTGTGCCTAAAACTTCTAAAATCATGTGGTGTGGTTCACTTGAGTATAGGAATACTCCAAAATTTCGGTAACTTTTTCATCTTGGTGAGACACATCATGATCATATGAATGAATTGAATGGCATATGAACACTATGGTGGGCTTACACAAAAGTAATGGTGGGTGTTATGGGTAACATTGGATTGATCAAACAACTATAATGAGATAGAAACGACAAGGCAGGCTGCTTGGATGAGGAGGTTGGGTTAGAGAATAGCCTCGACCACCGACCATGACCTCCGTAATCAACCCAAGCACCAATCATAAGTGATAACCCCAATCGCTTATCTAGCATTTCATTGTTGTGACCAAGCAAGACTGCAAGTACCGACCTGACCCTGATTAGAGGCCTTAACCTCGAAGCTTGGCTCAGATCATGACCGGCAATTAAGGTCGGTTTACAGGACCTCAACCAATACGACTTAAAGGTTGGCCTCAACTATTGACCACGACGTCCTCAAATGGCGACCACCGAGAGATATCTCCTTCGTATATGGAAAGGATCGCCTCCACGAGATCTTTGCCAAAAATCATGTCGAGGATAATACTAAATACTCAGGAGAAGATTCCTTGTGTGATACACATCAACATAGCAGACTTATTATCATATACGGAAGATGTCTCAAAAGGACATAAATAAGAGCCATGCCTACGGTGAAAGGTATGCACTATTACCTTGATTTGACTAGACTCAGAGTGTGTTTATTCTAAATTAGGTGTCGGAGGGTCCCGCCTACAACCAGGGCCCCCATTGTCAATTGGTTTTGCAGGTACACAACGATTTAGTAGGGATGAATAGATTTTAGCACCAACATTGGGTGCACCCTGTTGCTTATGTCATTGCCTACCTAGAGTTTTGGATTTATCATGATTACTGAGTTCAATGGCATAAGGACGGACCGCATGGATCTCATGAAAGATCCACCCTTGTGGCTCTAGGATTGTGAAAGTAAACCAACATGTACATAGCATATAGCGTGCTTCATTTATAAATGAATCTGGATCATTTGCTTCCCACAAATAGAAAACTCTTTCTACATTGTGATTGGTCTACATCATCACTGGCGTTGTCAGCGCTGCATTAAATGCTACCTATGGCGATTTGGCCAATCAAATAACAATAAACATGAGTTTCCTGTTTGGGACAAGCAGAGGATCTAAATTCTTTACAAATACAAGTTTTGTAAGACTCCTAATAGCATAATTGATTGGATCCACCCATTATTCTCATACACCAATGGATGCTTAGGACTGTCTGATCAAAGTTCTTCTTAAGATTCATAGGTAATTAAAAAAGGGCCCCACGTTAGATCTTTTCTAATATAATCACTATGCACCGCTCATTTTTTCAGCCATTCATCGCAGTTAAGATCATTGGATCAAAGTAATTTCTAGCAAGGGATTGATAGCTAAATGTTGGGTGATGACCAAACCGTTTCCAAAGATCAACAGCAACCGTTCATTCTTCTGGTCATTGATAGATTGGTTAGAATCGTTTGGTCAAGGTGTTAGGTGTGATGTGCAATAAAATAAAATAAAGGACCACATGATGGACAATCCGACTCGATGACTATTGGTTGGAGTCCAACTAATAAATTTGTAAAATCAGCATACCATCTAAACAAGTTATAAATTTTAAAATTGCTTTAACTTTAATTTCTGATTAATCTAACTTGGAATCAAATGAGCGAAAGTTGCACGTAAAAACCAATATCTTGCCCCGCGTGGATGGAATCGGTCTACCCAAGCGCTATGTGGGGCCTATCATGATGTATGGGCTTTTAACCATGCCGTTCATCCATCTTGCAGATTATTTTAGGGTACGAGCCCAAAAATAAGTCAGATCTAAGCCTCAAGTGGACCACACAGTGAGGATTGAATGCCCACCATTAAAAACTTCTTAAGGCCCACACAAGTTTTGGAGCAAGTTAACATTTTTGTTTTACCTTCATCCATGTTTATAAGACCTTATGAATTGGTTCGATAGCAAATAAATACCACGGTGGGTGGGTCCTTACTCGTGCCTGGGTGGCAGACTCACAACAGTTTCAACATTAGGTCATGGGTTCGATCAATCGTTTGGATTATTTTAAGATGACAAGGTCCATCATATAAGCGGTTGGATTGTTTAAAGAGATGCAAGGGCTAAATTCCCACACTTATCCGTTGCGATACTATTACATATGGCAACATCGTACCACTCGTTACCCTTCTCTCTTTTATTTGAACGAAAAGTTCAGTTCACGATTTATCAGCTAATCCAATCCACGGAGTGGTACTGCAGTTGCGCAAATGCATGTGGCAAAAGGTACACGTGCCAAATGTTGTACATGTACGCAATTATCATGTGGTCACCTCATGTATATTGAGAGTGGACCATTTGTGATCATCTCTTTGGTAATCTTTTCTTATACATATGGCCCACCTAATAAATGGACTGGCCAGATTTTGAGGCTAAGGCACGTTACCGTACTACCTGCCTGATCAATGGCCCGGATTCCCACGTGCCATGCTGGAATGTGCCCGGCGCTTGTGTGGACGTAGAGACGTGTGGTTGCAAATATCTTCTTCCTCCCGTGCAAGCTCACAGTTGCGGACGCGTATTTCCTGCGAAAGCCTTTCGGAGGAGCTTCCTGCGCAAGGATGCTGGGTGGGGCCCACTTCAATGTTTTTGAGAAATCCCCCTCGTCCATCAGTTTTAATAGCTCAATTTAGGATATAAACCGAAAATTAAGTGTATCCAACACTCAAATGGGCTACACGAGAAGAAACCGTGGGCATTCATTAAGAACCGTTGAAGCATTCTCATGACCATACAACTTTTGTATTAAGCTAGGTTTTTTGTGTTTTCATTTCATCCCATCAGGAATGACTTTATAAACAGCTTGGATAGCATATAAACATCAAGGTGGAACTGAGAAGGTTTCAACTATATGAATTTCCTTCCCCATGCAATGTTCCCTCTCAGTAGATTTCTCACATACATTACAGTGGGCCCCACCCACCACCCTTGCGCGGAACTTCCTGCAAAGGGCTTTCCCATGCAATCCGCGTCCGCGTACAATATCACAGTTGGAAACGTCATTCTATATTTAGACGAGGATGATTTATTATATTTACGAGGATAGCTTTGCTAAGTACACGTATGTACAACAAAGTGTATGTGCATGTGCATGTGCATGTCACATATTTACCAGCTGGGTATGATAGGTCCGAGATCCAATCCATCCATCAGAAAGACCTCACTATATTGATGCTCTATCCCAGGAATCAGTTTGACCACTGGTCAAGTGAGCCACAGTATTCAAAATAATTTTTTTACAGATGTAAAAAACTTTGTAGAAATTTTCTAATTCATCCACTTGTTTTTGGGCTCACATGTTGAGTGGAGGAGATTTATTTTTTTGGGAAAACATTAGAAATAGGGACCAACCTGATGGATTTGTTGGATCTTGATGGATGCATTGGATCTTGGACCTATTTTGATTGAGGAATTATCCGATTTGTTTAATAGGAAAGCTTCACTCCACCTGAGGTCGCGTCAGTCCAACGGCGTGATTCTTTGACCATGTGTGACGCATGTTATTAAAAAAAGAAGAAGAAAGAAAGCCTGACTAGGGTAGTCCAATTGCTGAACATACAAGGTTAATACATAATCCGCGCGCCGCCTTTGGAGTATGCTCCACCTAGCGCGTGGCTCAATAGATAAAGTGGGTACGGATTAACTGAACCAAAATCTCCACTGGCCAGAGCTGAAAACCTGCCGACCATGTATCTTATAATTTTTAATAAGTTGTGATAGCATACCTCGAACAATTAAATAAGTAGGTGAAGATCCACCCATCCATTAGGCACGCTCGCCCTCGGAACCGGAAATGGATTGCCAGTGGAACATATATATATAACTGTGCTTGGGGCTGTGTGGGGCCCACAGTGATTTCCGTGACAAATCCACTCCGTCCATTTGTTTTAAAATACAACAATTGAAAGTGAATTTGAAAATCAGGTAGAACCAAAACTCAGGTGGGTCACACCAAACAAAACATTTGGATGTATTGATATAGAATATATGACGACGGAGACCTGTTGCTCAAATAGGATACAACAGAGTGAAGGAGATTTTAATTTTTAGAAAAACATTAGAAGGTGGGACCAACATGATGGATGTATTGGATCTCAGATCCATTGTGTAATACTGGCACATGTGTGGCTTGTAAATGAGGTTATTGCACACGCGCGTGCACTTAGCAAAGCTCTTATTACGATTGACGCATTATCCCATTTGTTTAATGAGAATGCTGCACTCGACTTGAGTTGGCGTCAGTCCGACTGCCAGGAGCACTTAACCACCTGTCCGGCATGTTAAAAATGAAAAAAATAATTTATTTATTTTATTTTAAAAAAGAGAGCCTAAAGTCTGCGTGAATCGTCCATATACTCCATTGATTTCTCGGACGTGGTTTGGCTGGCAACCTCAACAGCAGCCATCTAGCTAGTGGAAAACTCTGTGGGCCCACTATGATGTATGTGTTTTATCCAACCCATCCATCCAATTTTGCCAACTCATTTTAGGACATGAGCTCAGAATTGAGGCATATTGGAATCTCAATGCGACCACATCACTGGAAAAAGGAGGGATAAAGACACGCTGGTTGTTGAAACTTCCAATGACCCACTATGAAATTTATTTGCCATACGATCTGCCCTAAGGTCACACAGACCTAGATGGATTGAAAACACAAATATCATCTTGATTCAAAACTTCTATAACCTCTCAAAAAATTTCAATAGCAAGCATTTAATTCCCATTCTCACCGTGTAGTCAACCTGAGCTTTAAATCTGCCTCATTTTTTAACTCATGCTAAAAAATAAACCAAAGAAATGGATAGATCAGGTGAAAAAAAAAACACATATCATATTACCATGTCTCTACCTGGGACCCGGTTTGGCTGGTGACCCAACATCAGCCAGCTATGTGTAAGCTCTATGGGCCCACCACAATGTATGTGTCTAATGCAGTCCACCTATTCATTTTTACGACCTCACTAGAGCTCATGTGAACCGCATTATTGAAAACAATTGGAATATTTGAGCTCTATTCATTTTTACGACCTCACTAAAGCTCATGTGAACCGCATTATTGAAAACAATTGGAATATTTGAACTTTAATGTTGAAACTTTTTAGGGGCTACACTAGTTTTAGATAAGCTTTCCACTGTTTTTTTTTTTTTTTTTTTCCCACTATGTGTCCTACTTGAGCTTTGGATCTACTTCATTATTAGGCTCTTATCCTAAAATAAGCCGGAAAAATGGATGGACGGCGGGGATAAAACTCATACATTATGGTTGGCCCACGGAACTTTGACACCAGCTAGCTGTATGGTGTTGGGGTTGGCAGCCAAACCGCATTTCTCTACCTGCTATGAATTTTGAGGTACGTGGCTAGTTTTCAGTTTCTAACCAGCGAAGTCCAATTACTCCCTAACCCAGATGCCGATTAGCTACAGACAGGTTGAGTAGCCAGACTGACTACTGAAGTCACGTCACTAAATCATGTGGACCCACCATGATGTATGTTTTATATTTAAACCATTCATCCATTTGAAGAGATCATTTTAAGGCATAATCTAAAGAATGAGCTAGATCCATAACTCAAGTGGACCCCACTATAGAAAACAGTGGGGAGAGTGACGCCCACCAATGAAACAATTCACCATGATGTTTATTTGAGATCCAACCTGTTTGTAAGTTAACACAGACATGAACTAAGGGAAAACAAGCTTGATTGAAAACTTCCTAAGAAGTTAAATTTTTTTAAGGGTGGTCGTCTCTCTCCCCACTGTTTTTTGTAGTGGGGTCAACTCAATATTTGCATCCGACTCATTCTTTGGCTCATGCCTTAAAATGATCTCTTCAAATGGATGAACCGTGTGGATACAATACATACATCATGATGGGCCCACAGAACTTTGTGACGTCATCAACAACGAGTCAAGCTTCCATGAGTCTGATGCGTCCCACTGTGGATGAATTTGACCTTAAAAATCTCCTCAGGCAAGGAAGCAAATTGGTTGGTGTACCACACACCTCTATATCAGTTGTGAACTTCTAATATGTGGCCTATAGATACACAGAGTCAGGAAGAGAAATAAAAGGCCCACATCTAACTGAAAATAAAAAATATTGAAATTAACACCAGGCTGAATCATGTATGAATATGCTATCTTTAAAGTTTGATTCGCCCCATTCTCAATTGAAATTGAGATTACTGATAGGTTATAGGTAAATTGCTTTCAAGATAAGACAAGACTTCTCATTAAGATCCAGTGTGCAGCAATCATGAAGGAATTTACTCAAGGGTTAATGTTATTGGTCTTTTGGCAGATTTGTTGAATGGTCGAACTCAGTTACTCAAATAATGTTCGAACTACTCAACAATTTCTTAAAAAGAAAAATGTTTAGAGAAATTAGATTGGATTTTGATTGAATCTGTTGGACTTGGATGATTTTGGACTTGTTTGAATCAACGATATGACTGTTGGATCATCAAGGCCTGTCTGTTTTCAGACCTTTTTGGGTAGTAAGAGTACTAGCCATTCTAAAAAATGGTCAACGATTTTTAGATTTATTAATTCAATCATTTCCAGCAGCCTATAAAATCCAGACTATCTCATGCATGTGCGAAGTGTAAAATGCACCATTACATGCAGCGATAGCGACACTGCCCACACCCGAGCACACATGCCTGTGGGACACACAAACTGAACATCCCATCATTTATTTCTCCAAATAAGAATATTACTAACTCAATCACTTATAAATAAGAAATTTTCTTCTACTCTATTCGATATAAGATTAAAGAAAACTCACTTTTTCTTTAAAAATTTAAAAAATACGTGCAGAGAAAAATAAAAAGTTCTAACTTTATTTATTTTTAAACCAAAAATTTCAAACATAGGTCCCTCCAATTGTGGTTATTCTTTGAAGTTCATTGTCTTCATTATGTCACTCAATATATAAAGTTAGTCTGGATTATTAAACCATAAGCCCTGCCCGCCAGAGCTTTTTTTTTTTTTTTTTCTTTTTTCCGAAAGAAGGACCATGTCACAAATGATGTACAAGCTAGATTTTCAGGTGGGATCCATACAAAAAGAACTGAGCCTCACCTATCATACGGCTAAACAATAACATAAAAACAGAGCCGCCGGAGTCGAAAATCCGCCAAACATGTATTATATAATTTTTAATGAGCCGCACTAGCATACCTCCTACACCCACTCGCTTAGGTGAAGATCCACTCGTCCATTAGGCAATCTAGCCTTGGAATCTAAAACATGACCATTCAGAGCTCTAGTAGGCCACACCCTAAAAAAAAAAAAAACTAGGAAGGAACCTGCACCATTAATCTTGTGGAGGGCCCACAGTTGTGTTTATATGCCGTCTTATCCATTCATTTGATATGCCTTATCAACATGAATGATTACCCAATAACTACAACACTTAGATTTAGATACGCTTCAATTTTATTTTATTTTATCATGCCATGAAATAAGCTTAAAAAATTGATGGAAGGATATACAGCCCATCAGTTGCTCATTAGGCAATCACGAGAAATGCTACTTACACTCGAGGATCTTCCACACATGTGAGAGATCTGAACCGTTCATCTGGTAGTCTCAGTGGCGACTGTGCCCTAGTAGAACCTCGGGCTGATCCAATTATCAGGAGGGCAACACGTGGATCATCCGATCATTATCATTTTCTAACATACATTTTTATTCAAACGTGGCCCACATGACAAAAAGTCCTAGTTATTTTACGGCAACATCACACTCACCACATCCCACAAATTCAACGGCCGGATACAACGTACGTGCCACACTCAGACACGTGTAGCACGCACGAGTGTAGCGCTTGCAAATGCGTAGCTTACAAGGAAAGCGCCGGCCCGTGGCGTTGGTTTCTCAGCCAGAGAATGTTGTCTTGAGTGCACAGCGAATTCTTGTGCTGCCTACTTTTATTGGTCCACGTCAACCATCATGACGTCAAATGAGGTCAGTTGAAAAATAAAAAATAAAAAAATAAAAATAAATTCTTATTTAGACTTAGGTCATATACGCATTTTCACATTCGGTGCCCCTCTTTTTCTCTGCACGTCAACCATCTGAACCAGATGAACGATTCAGATCTCTCACATGTGTGGAAGATCCTCGAGTGTAAGTAGCATTTCTCGTGATTGCCTAATGAGCAAGTGATGGGCTGTATATCCTTCCATCAATTTTTTAAGCTTATTTCATGACATGATAAAATAAAATAAAATTAAAGCGTATCTAAATCTGAAGTGGACCACTTGAAGTCTTTTAAGGAATGATAAAGAAAGTGACCGACATAGTTATTTACATGAAGTATGCAACCATTTTTCTGTTTTGATTGAAGTATTTTCCCAGTGATAAGATATTGTGAAGATCATGTGTCGTGGAAGAGCGCGTCCAAAGTCCACAGATTTCCTAAGACATGTGGCTTGACCAAGAAGCCGCCGCTTTCCAATTTCAGAAATATATATCCCACGTGAATTGGGAAGTCATGCCCACGAGCTTCCCAAGTTAACCTGACTTCACCTCCTATAAATATGCTACATGTGGCGATTGTTACATCAAAATATTCGATCCCTGTTACTTCAATGGCCTACCACACTCTAACTGCGCTTCTGGCTCTATTGCTATCTGTCACCACCATTGCTGTTAAGGATGTTGATTTCAACTCCCTCGTACTCATGGTACTGTCCTCTCTCTCTCTCTCTCTCTCTCTCTCTCGGGACATGGGTCAGTGGGTCTGGCTGGGTTTGGTCTATTTGTCAGGAGGAACCTGAAGTAATTACAGGAAAAATTGCAATGACGTCTTTTCAAGTGCATGCATAAAAGGAAATCTTATTGAACAGTTGGCACCTTCCGTGCAATCCAAACAGTGGAAAGCAAATTCATTCTCTTGCTTAGATTGCAGCATGTAAAGACCGCATTGCTCAAAATGATATTGAAGAATTACTTCGAATGGTCACCTTGTATCTTCTGCCAGTTAAAAATCAGTAGAGCTAAGACCTAATATTTGGTCTTGGGGTGGCCCATGGGTTTAAATTCTAGACAGATGGGTTAATCTCGTGCTGTAGTTCATGCACCAGGAGAGTTTCAATAAAAGATAAAAATAAAAATAAAACTAGAATTTTAACATGGATAGCATGGCATGGTCATTTGCAGTGGCCCGGATCGTATTGCAAGCAAACCAGCGATGGGTGTTGCCTCCCGAAGACGGGTAAACCAGAACTCGACTTCTTCGTCAGTGGTTTGTTTCCCTACTCTAAGGATGGAACCGCTCTCACACAGTGCAAGAAGAGCCGATTCTACATCAATGAGGTTCTTTCTGCATTTTATGTTTCAAACTATATATATTACTCCAAACTTTCAGTGTAAGCCAACTTTGTTTCATGGAGAGTACCTCCAGTTTCTATATATGATGGTGGATCACACACATTGTAACATTTTTCATGTTGGTGGTCCCCACACGTGACAACTGTAAATGCTTGCACTGGAAATTCAGTGTAAAAGATTTGATGGTCATGATCTCATTTCTTGGATGGGCTGATGAATTTCTTCATTTTCTGTGGCTGCAATGAAACATGGATACAGCTTGCTGATCTAACGGACGACTTACATAGCTATTGGCCCAGCATCGAGTGTCCAAGAAGTGACGGGCACAGCATGTGGAGGAATACATGGAAAACGTACGGTGTATGCACTGGCCTAAGTGAACATGACTACTTCAAGAAGGCGTTGGATCTTAGGGCTAAGATAGACATGCTCTCGATATTCAAGAGAAACGGTAACATCTTCATGTATCCCTAGCAACTAGAACTCATATACACCAACCGTTCGGTTGTAGTTCTTTCATAAGAAACTATCTCACTGATGGGATGTGTAGGTATTATCTCCACCGATGAAGCCAACTACAGCATTTCTGACGTGTTGAAAGCGATCACTAATGGGATTGGAGCAAATGCTGCGATCCAATGCAGTAAGAACGCCTGGGATGAGTCGATCATCTACAAGATCTACATGTGTGTGGACAAAGAGGCCACCAAAATCGTGCAATGCCCAGTACTGCCGACGTTCACATGCGCGGAACGTGTGGTTTTCGGTTCTTTCACCTATGACATGCTCAGCAATGTTACTAACGTAGCTACCAACCCAATCAAGATGAGGGTCTTCAATCAGTGATTTCTGTGGTTGTGATGGATTGTGTTTTGTGTTAAGCTAGTTTCATGTATTTGGCAACTATGGTCTTTTGTGTTGTATTGCGTGGATTGTAGTAGATTAGTGTAAGCTTCTTCTCTAGGTAATGCCATGAATAAGATGCTGTATTTGTACGGATTGTGATAGATAGGAATGCAAGTCTATGCATTTTCTTTTGTACCGGAGTCTGGAGCTGCACGTTTCCATGCAGCATACGTGTTAACTTGGAAAGTGTGTGGTAATCTGGGTCGTGCATCATATGGGCCATCCCTTACCCAAACCGTCCACTTTCTCTGTACACGTGATTACCTGATTAAAGGACCGTCCTGATCTTCTTCATCTTCTTTATTCTTTTTTCTTTTTTTAATAAGTTTGTCACGTGTGATGTGCTTAAAGGAGCTTGTTCTAGCTAGCTAATCTCTATTTCATGGACTCAGATGCGTACTGAGTAACTCATAACGATATAACACCCAGATAAATAGCTCAACTGGCAGACTGAGTGGATATACCTCGTTTAAAAACTTGAGGTCCTGGTATCTATCCCTAGTGGGGGTGGCTAACATGGAGTGTGTGTACTGACATGGGTGGGTACTAACAAGCTAACCCAAAAAAAAAAAAAAAAACTCATAACGATATAGCGTGATGAGAAAACTCTGTGGTGCCCACCGTTATGTGTCCTATCCACACCGTCCATCATTTTTTGCAGCTTATTTTAGGGGCATGAGCCCAAAATTGAAGCATATCAAAAGCTCAAGTGGACCATACCATAGGAAATAGTGGGATTTATGACGTTCCACCGTTGAAACCTTCATAGTGCCCACAGTGATGTTTATTTGTCATCCAACAGGTTCAGGTCAGACATACATGGATTCCATGAAGGGAAAACACGAAAATATCAGCTTATCCAAAACTTACGTGGGCCCCAGGAAGTTTTCAGCCGTAGGTGTTCCATGCGCATTCTTTCCTGAGGTGTGATCCACTTGAGCTTTGGACAAGCTTCAATTTTGGGATATTTCCCCGAATGAGCTGGTAAAATGGATGGACAGCGTGGATAAACATATAGAACACTGTGGGTCCCACAGAGTTTACTCAGTACGCAATCCCCGTCCCTCTTTCATTCGCGTTGTCTGTGTCAAGACGCAGGATTGCAGGCATGCATCGCCCTAGGGCCAATATTCCCAGATAGTCCAATATTGATCTGAAACATCCAACTCCACAAATCAGTGGTCGGGATCATCCTTTCAGTGCGATTTTTGGTCATACACCATTCATAATAGAACACAATAATGTAGGCGATTCCGATGGTCCGAGCATATTGGAATGTGGGCCTCCCAAGGGCGATAGATGCTGGTGATATATCTCAATGAATTTTCAATTGCATCGTGTTTTTGAAAAAGATAAATTTATGATAGATGCCTTGTACGTGGGGCGTGGATTAAGTAATACCCCGCCTGTTCCGAGCTCGGGACAGGCAGAGGCTGCGAGGGCCACTGAGGGGCCACCATGATTTACGAGTCTTATCCACACCATCCATCCATATTTCCATATCATTTTAAATGGTTAAACCAAAAATAAGGCAGATCTAAATCTCAAGTGGACCACACCATAGGAAGCAGCAGTAATGAGGATGCCCACCACTGAAACCTTCTTAGGGTCGACTGTGTCAATTATTTTCCATCCAACCTGTTGATATGGTCATATACAATTGGATAAGGCGAAAAAACAAATATTGTCTCGATCCAAAACTTCATTGGTCCCTAAGAAAATTTCAACTGTAGGAATTTAATTCCCACTGTGTGGTCCATTTGGGCATTGGATATTCGTTATTTTTGCCTTCATAATTTAAAATGATACATAAAAATGGATGAACGGTGTGGATAAAGTTCATATATCACAGTGGCCCCTCAGTTGCCCTAGGAGCCTCCGCCTGTTACCTAATCCGCGCCCTTGCATGTGGATGCCGCGCTAGCATTCCATAGGAGCTTTTCTTGTTGGTGGCTGAAATGCATAAAAGTGAGGGGCCAGCTTTAATTTCGTCCATCAGACTACTTTGGGTGCCATTAAATATAAATGATTTGGTAGGAGGTTTTTTTATTTTTATTTTTATGTATATGAGAAGTTGGGTTAAGCTATCTTATTCATGTATAGCCCGTTTGGGGGTTTAGGCAGGGCCTTGCCCAATTAGGTATATTAATTTTTATTTATTTATGTACTGGCATCCATGACCTTTTTGCTAAAATGAGAAAACGGAAAAAAGACTGACGGATATTTCACTTCAACCATCTAATAAATTATGTCCATGGACTTGATAGTTGCATGATCAAACAAGTCTAATTGTTTTTTATATATTTAAACTAGAACACATAATTTGGCAAGTATAATCTGAATTATTAATGTTCTACATGTAAGTTTTTCATTGCCTAAGTATCATCCATCACACTCGGCCAGAGTTAGCAAGTATTCCTCATGCATGTAGATGTGTTTGTGACTTCAATAGAATTTTATTTAAAAAAAAAAAAACGAAAAACAAAAGGAGAAGAAGAAGATGTGTTTGTGACAGAGTGCATGCAAGTGTATATGTTTGCAATTTGTAATCTACAAAGAAAAATGCCTGAGCACCTTGTTCCAGGAACTATTGGGGCTACTTTCTCTAGCATTGGGAATCAACTTCACATGCATTAATTCCACGCCATCTAGCAGGTATGACACTCCTTATTTTGCCTCGATTCCAAAAATCATGATGATTCAGCCCAAAAAAGTGTACCTAAAACTTATAAAATAATCATGTGGTATGGTCCACCTGAGTATAGGAATACTCTGAATTTGAATTTTCGATAACTTTTTCATCTTGATGAGACACATCATGATCATATGAATGAATTGAATGGCATATGAACACTATGGTGGGCCTTATATAAAAGTAATGGTGGGTGTTATGGGTAAAATTAGACTGAGCAAATAACTAGAATGAGATATAAACGACAAGGCAAGCAGTTCGAATGAGGAGGTCAGGTAAGCTTGGCCTCACCCACTGAATATGACCTCCGCAATCAACTCAAGCACCAATCATAAGCAGTGATCTCAATTGCTTATCTAGTATTTCACAGCCGCGACCAAGCAACGATTGCAAGTACCGACCTGACCCTGATTAGAGGCCTTAACCTTAAAGCTCGGCTTAGACCATGATCGACAATTAAGCTCGGTCTGCAGGACCTCGACCAATACGACTCAGAGGTCGGCCTTGGCTATCGACCACGACCTCCTCAAATGCCGACCACTGAGAGATATCTCATTCGTATATGAAAATGATTACCTCCCCGAGATCTTCGCCAAGAATCACGATGAGGATAGCATCATATACTTAAAGGAAGATTTCTCGTGTGATATGCATCTACACGGTAGATTCATTATCATATATGGAAGATGTCTCAAAAGGATATAAATAAGAGACCTACCTATAGTGAAAGGTATATATGCACTGTTAACCTAATTCGATTAGACTCGACTTACGTGTCAAAGGGTCCCTAGCTACAAATAAGGCCCCCATTTTCACTTGATTTTGTAGGTACACGATAGTCTAGTAAGGAATACCAAATTTCAACATCCACAATAGGCACTCCATCCTAATTGTTTCTTATGCAGTGGCCTACCTAGGGTTTTGGATTTATCATGATTATTGAGTTCAATGACATGTGGATGGACTGCAAGGATCTCATGAAAGTTCCACCCTTCGGGCTCTAGGATTGTGAAAGTAAACCAACAAGTACATAGCACCGGAAATAGTGTGAATTGAACATCTACCACCGAAAATTTCATAGGAGCCACAAAAGTTTTAAATCAATATGATATTTGTTTTTTCACTTCATCCATGTTGTTTTGATATTATGAACAGGTTGGATGACAAATAAACATCATTGTGGGCCATAGAAAGGTTTCATTGGTGGAATCATTATTCCCACGGTTTCTGTGGTATGGTCCACTTGAGCTTTAGATATACCTAAATTTTGAGCTCAACCACTAAAATGATCTGAAAACATGGATGGGCAAAGTGGATAAGACAAATACATTCACGGTGGGCCCAACTGAGTTTACTCAGTACGATAAGAGCACACTGAGTAACTCAGTACGCAATCCAATTTCTGAGCAATATCATAGTTGGGGACGTGGATTTCCTGCCCAAGCCTTTCCCATGAAGTTCCTGTGCAAGGATGCTGGGTGGGGCCCACCTCGATGTTTTTGAGAAATCCACCTCGTCCATTAGTTTTTATAAATCAATTTAGGACATACAATTGAAAATTAAGTGTATCCAACACTCAAATGGGCCACACGAGAGGAAACAGTGGGCATTCAGTAAGAACCATTGAAGCATTCTCATGGCCATAAAACTTTTGTATCAGGCTAGATTTTTTGTGTTTTCATTTCATCCCATTGGGAATGACTTTATAAAAGGTTTGGATGGCATATCAACATCAAAGTGGAGCTTAGGAAGGTTTCAACTGCATGAATTTCTTTCCCAAATGTTCCCTCTCATGTGACCCACTTGAGTTTTGTATCCTCCTAATTTTCGGTAAAACAGCCTAAATTTAGTTCTCAAAACGGATGGACGGAATGGATTTCTCACACACGGCCCCACCAACCATCCTTCCCCTGAACTTAATAGGCTTTCCCATGAAATCGGCGTCCGTGTACAATATCACGGTTGGAAACGTCATTCCTATGTTTAGACGAGGATGATTTATTATATTTACAAGGATAGCTTTGCTAAGCGTACACGTATGTGCAACAAAGTACATGTGCATGTCACATATTTACCAGCTTGGTATGATAGGTCCGAGATCCAATCCATCCATCAGAAAGATCTCACTACATTAATTGATGGTCTATCCCAATTAAGAATGAGTTTGATGCACTAGTCAAGTGAGCCACAGTATGCAAAACAATATTTTTACAGATATAAAAACCTTTGCAGAAATTTTCTAATTCATCCACCCGTTTTTGGGCCCACCTGTTGAGTGGAGGAGATTTATTTTTTGGGAAAACATTAGAAAGGGGGACCAACCTGATGGATGTATTGGATCTTGGACGTATTCTGACTAATGAGGAATTATCCAATTTGTTTAATTGGAAAGCTTCACTCCACCTGAGGTCGCGTCAGTCTAACGGCGTGATTCTTTGACCATGTGTGACGCATGTTATTAATAAAAAAGAAAGAAAGCTGGACTCGTGTAGTCCAATTGCTGAATAACCACACCGTGAGTGGATTTTACCTTAAAATGTCATACGCGGCAGGTGTGACCTTTTAATAAGTAGGCTAGAGAAGGACAAGAGGGATAGCAAGAGACAAAAGATCTACGTCTAACTGAAAAAACGGCTGGGCCCTAGGGCCCTCCAATGTGGCTGTCCTTATAAAAACTATTTAAATGTATTAACATAAAATTGTGGCCACCACTGTGATGTCCGTGACACATCCACACCATTCATCCATTGTAACGGAATATTTTAGGGCTCGAGCCCAAGAATGAGGTAAATCCAAAGCTCAAGTGGTTCACACATAAAAAAATCGTGGTCTTGAAAGGTTTTTAACTATGGGCATTCAAACCACTCTTTCACGTGGTGTGCTCCACTTGAGCTTTGGATCTGCCTCAACTTTAGAATCTTGCACTAAAATCAGTCCACAAAATAGATGGACCGCATGGATAAGCCACATATATCACAATGGGCCCCACATAAAATTTGCACATTCCTCAATTTTAGTGTCTAGAAAGTAAGTCATCAATGTGAACATAAGAAACAATGCATCAATTACTTGATAATTAATCATTACTCACTCATTTGCATGTAGATTTCGAGAGAATTGAAAAACAAATACCCCATGTGGTCTCACAAAATACATCCATTGAGTGCAAGAGTAATCGAGATTGAAAAATCCCACTTTGTATCAATGGCCCCTAAAGCAAAAGTGAAGGAGGTAGGGTTTGTTCAACAAAGAAAAGTTAGATAATCAAAATGCTGAAGTATTTCAAAGGGAGAGTTTCATTATGAGTTATTCTGCACCAGGTGAGGCTCATATTGTGTGGTTCCGGTAGCCTAACTTGACCCAAGCCAACTTCACAATCCTTGATGTAGCAACCTAATCAATAAACAGAAACGCAAATTGCATTTTAATACATACACACAAACTCTCATACATGGTTTTGTTGTAATTCATATAATTGGGCATATGAACAGTGTACAGGGTTACTTACATGCAAAATATATGTATATGATTATGTTGATGTTCACAAACGTGGTTGAACATGTGAATGGCCTAGTTGTTTATCTTGACAGTGCAACTGGCAGGCCGCATCTCGGATTGCCTATATTTGGTCGAAGAATGTAATATGGTGCAATATCTTCTTCTTCTTCTTCTTCTTCTTCTTTAATTAATTTATTTATTGAGTTCCAATAAAAAAATATTTATTAAATTTTTTTTTTAAAAAAAGGGGATTTTCATATCATGGTGGGAACTATACAAGATAATAGACATACGGGCTGCCCCCGGCTAGAAAAACTCATGGTGCAATATCTCTCTCTCTCTCTCTCTCTCTCTCTCTCTCTTACTCTGTAAATGTCACTTTTACTGTGGTCTTTTCTCATTCTTGGGCCTATTCCTTGAAATAAAAATCTGAATTAAATGAACGGTGTAGATTTCATACATAACTCATGGTAGGCACTATAAATATTGTTTGAATATTGTGAGGTTAAGCCAATTTCAAGGACCCCATTTAGATTTTTTTTTTTTTAAATTTTTTTAAAGGGTGCCCCATTAAAACCCTTCTTCATTTGAAACTTCCTTAGTATGACTCACCACTACTCTTCACCAATTATATTTTTTAACATTTCATTTAATTCTCCAAAACCATTTTTCTTTGAAGTTTTTCTATGGGACCGACCACACTCTCCAACCATGGACCATTCTCTTGCATTACATTATATAGCATTTTTTTTCTCCGAGAAAAAGGACATGTGTGACTTTTTCTCAATGCACAAAGAATGTATATATATTTAAAATATGACATGATCGGTTTTTTTGTATGCTTATTGTGTGATGTGTATGTTGTGAATGTATATACCTTGATATGAAAAGTTCAATGATGGATGATGTTTTGAATGTATGTACATTGATGTAAAAGATTCAATAAAGCATATGACAATGGTGACTTGTAACATATGACAATAGCAAACTATAGCACATAACATCGAATATCCATAACAAATGACAATGACAATCCCTTGTACATGATAATAGATACCTATAACACATGTAATGCCCTCGGATTTCGGGGGCCGAGTATAGACTCGACTCCCGATATCCCGAGTGCCACTTATGCCTTGCGAAAGCGAGTAATTTGGGTTTATTTAGTTGGTACATGAACATTCAAGGAATTAAATGGATCATATAATAATGCAGAATTATCATAATGTAAATCTAAACATTTGAGTAGCAAAGTGATAGGTATTCAATCAGCTCACGGGACCGTGTCTCGGTAAGAATACACATGGTCTAAAAATATAAAAAAATAACCCTGACCTACGACCCCATATCGCTGGCTCTAGGACAACTATAGTGGCCCACTCAGGAGCTGGAAATAGGAGAGCTCCTCCTCTGAGCCTATGGAAGCCTCGTCTAGCGTGACAGACTCTGTGGTATCTACATCTAAGATGGGGTTTGGTTGGTGTTTTAAAACACCGTCCCAAAGTGGGAGTGAGTAGTCAACTTAGTGGTTCCATTAATATTAAGTTACACAAGCAATCAAGTCACATGCACAATTAAAAAACAAAGTAAACATACAGTCCCTAAACACTCTTGTTAATGCACATGCATGCCGTTATGATATGATGTACGCCCTCGCTATCTAACACTCCCTCATAGCGACTTTATCTTACATTCGCAAATGACCAACACTCCATCATAAGGCGACTTGACTGCCGAGTTACAAACTTAATTAATGCAATGCTATAAATGTTCATTTTAGTCAAGTATTTAATTAAGTCCGTTCATTCGGTAAGATTGTGGAAGTTGAAACACCTTCATTTAATCAATATTTGGCCTTATCCAGATCACTTGGCCCAGGGTGGCTGTAGCGGCTCTGAGTCTGCGATATATGATCCAAATTTAGGTATTGCTCATTTATCTTACAAATCAATAATTCCAAAGGTAAGGTATGCTACCTAAAGGTATGAGGATCAACTCGATATGAGTTGTCACCCAAACACTAAGTATGATCACTTAGTTCTAAGGTACAGGCTTATCATATAACTAAATCACCACAAGGAAAAGAACTCGTAACCTAATTCCATTCATGCCCTGGTCGTTTGAACTATACTCTGGCATGGAACCATCGACCGGATAATTTGAAGGGGGCCGTTCGAACAAGGTTTTATCACCTTTTGTGCTCGCTGGTTACTATGGGGAGGTTCGTTACCCTAGCATAGGCCAACAGCACAGACACAGCATCCCATATACCACCATGCCCGGCTCCCAAGACTTAGGGATCATATCACTAACGGTTAATAGTAGGCCTCTCAAAGGTATGGAGTGCTTCAGATTCAGGGAAGCATGACCATACATGGTAAACACACATTATTGACCGGCTAGTGGACTAATTCGGCTGACTCAGGTGAATTACAGCGCAACTGGCACTTGATGTAAGCATCCCATGTAGTTTAACTACTTTCGGTTGTTCGTCTTTGGCCTAAATCAGTCGGATTGGCCCATGACAGTCGATTTAATAAGGCTCCCCTTGTGAGTTTTTTTTTGCTTGCTAGCCAACCCAATTGACTAATAGGCTAAAATTTAATAGTATACCACAAACATTTCTATTTCAAGAATAGGCAAACATACATGTCAAAAAATTAGGATATCTCAATTTTTATAGGCAATCAATTGGAAATGCAGGAGCATTATTCAATTATTACAGAATTCACAACATTAAAGTAATTAGGTGCATGTGTCAGGGAAAAATGTAGAGCATATGGGCATGGAGTTTTCAGTAGAGACAATCTATTCTAACATGCATTCAATTATCATTTATTCTAGATAAGCTACAAGTCATGGAGGATGTTCTAACTACGAATTTCTCATTTGTTTAGCATGCAAATTCTAAATTTTCACTATATAATCATCAATTGCTACATAGGTTCAATAATCGATAACATAAGGGTAATAGTTCGTACATAGGAGCAGTTTATTGGATTTCTAGTGCTACCACTAGAATTTGGGTCTGTGGATGGGTATATCGAAGCCATATGTCGATGAGATTAGCTTATAAGGGCGCATGTAAATGGCTTACAAGGAAGAAATTTGAAAAGGATTAGAGAATTACCTTTCTATCATCGGTGGACCACTCTCTATGGTGGGGAGTGGTTGTGGGGTCCGTTGTGGGCAGTGATAAGGAGAATTTTTCTCAAATCTGCTCCCCCAAGGAGCTCTTTATTCCACTTCTCCGCACTCCCTCTCTCCCTTGCAGCTGAAAATTCGTATGGGAGTGAGGAAGTAAATTTCTGGGCCTTATATAGTCCAAAAATTGTGTTTAAATGACCCCAAGTGTCTTTTTTCTAACATGCATGCCCCTAGTGGGCTAGATTTTGATTTAGAGGGCCCCTATAGGGGCCCGCTGGCTCATCCCCGCCATGGGGCAAGTGCCCCATCATAGGATGAGCGATTGGTCCAAATTGGAGGGAGATCGGATGCCTCAATCGACCGCGGGGGCCCTACTGCGATGAACGGTCGTTAGTGGTCGATCGGGGCCTCGAGTTTGGTTGCGATCTAATGGTCAGAAAGCTACAACTTTGCAAAAGATCAAAAGGTCTATTTCACTTAAGTTTTCAGATTTCAACCTAGGGAATTCATGTGTTTCAAACACTTGGCTTTTGGCCTAAGTTGAGTAGTTCAGTGCACTTTCTTGGTTCTCCACCTGCGATTGACATTAAGACTAGTGAGACGGACATTATTATATAATTTCGAAACTATTGGCCAACTAACGAGCGGTATAGAGCTTGTTCGGATGATTGGGGCATTTTTCAGGACGTTATAACATAATAATGGAGACTCGTTACTCATGACAATGATGATCTTTAACACATGACAGGAGCGACTTGTAACACATGACAACAATGATGCATAACACATTTTTTTTAAAGGAACGATTTCATTAAACTCAAAATGGACATTTGCGTATAGCCTACAGATTCAGGACGAGCCCCTCAACAAAAAGGGACGGGCCGCCTATCGTACACCACCACTGTACATGAGGGAAAAAGAAAACAAGGATATGGACATAGAAGAATGAGGGCTAACTGACAGATCAAATCATTCCAAGGCCCACCTTATCCAGGAAAATCAAGCCCTTAGTTTCCCTGGGCAGGGAATGGATGTGGAGATATAGATATTCTCTTGTGTTTCGCTCCCCACTTTCGCCAAGCTATCTGCCGGACCAGTTCCTTCACGAAGAATGTGCTTGAAGGAACAAGTTCCTGACTTCCTCAGATTGTTGATTCTGTTCACCCATGGTTTCTAATTCCATGGGCAAAGTACCTCTCCCGTTAGAATATCCATAGCCAATTTGGAATCTAATTATACTATAATTCTGTTTATTCCTTTTTGCAGACAAAACTCTAATCCGTCATGAATTGCACGTAATTCCGCTCGGTTATTCGTCCCATGACCATACCCAACGGAGAAGGCAAAAATGAAGGAGCCATCATCCTTTCTACAAATCTCTCTGCCTCCAGAGATACCTGGGTTACCCCTAGCTGATCCGTCCACATTTAATTTTACCCATCCCGGTGTGGGTTGAAGCCATTTAATCACAACTGGCGAAGGTCTGATTTTGTGAGGCACTAGGGGGAGTCCCTACGAGAAATTGAGACAGAAGTAAGAACCTGGAAGTTTTGGATTGTCTAGGTGACCCACCAATTGATCCTGGCAATGGACGTTTGGACGTTCATCTTCTTGTCGTTGAAGGTTGCTTCATTCCTTGCTCTCCACATTTCCCAGAGAATCAGTAGCGGGAGAGAAGATCTGATATGCTGGGAGGCGGAACCTGGTGCTGCCACGTTTCTCCATTGTTGAATTCTACCGATCACAGAGCTCTGAGGGACCGAGGTAACGCCACGGAGACCCTCAAAATGATTCCAGAGTTGGACCGCCTGGTGCCCAGAGAGGAATAAGTGGTTGATTGTTTCCAAATTTGGATTTGCAATGGTTCCTATTTGACAGCAGCGACATTTAGAGGCCAGAGCAATACCCTTTGATTGAACAGTACTATCGACTGGTATGGCGTTTTGAACCAGCCGCCAGATAAAAATTGAAATTTTTGGCAGAATTTTCACATCCCAGATCCACTCCCCCCACGAGATCTGAGCAGAAGGTCCCTGATTATCTTCCAAGCAGACTTTAGAGAGAAGTTTCCGGATGGGTCATGGGGCCAGATACATTCTGCTGGTTCGTCCGTGGTTGCAAAGCCCCTTAAGAAAATCTCCTCAATGACAGGCTGAGGCAAAAACTCAAAAATCCTGGAAGGAGGGAGCGGACCTGATTTCCTAAGAAAATCTTTTAGCTGAAGCTGCCTCAATTCAGGAGGGATTGAGACAGTGGCGGGGTGCTAGAGAGGTCCCAATCCACTCCAATTCTCAACCCAAGTGTTGGCTTCTCCCCGACGCACCGTTCAAAGAGTATTTTCTTGGACAGTTGGTAGGAAAAACCTGACCTTTTTCCATAAAGTGGATGCGTTTTTCTGCATGGAAGCTGAAGTGGCATCGCTCAGATCCCTGCTATGTTTGGTATGCATCAGTTGTACCCACAGCCCCCTGATTTTCCCTTTCTTCACATTCCATGTGAGCTTTCATGCAAAGGGCATTCAGTACCTCCCTTAGATTTCGGATTCCCAAACCCCACCCCTCTTTTGGTTTGGTAACTTTCTGCCAAGCAATCTAATGGAGTTTCTTTTTCCCGTCAGCCCAACCCAAAAAAAAAATCTGAGAATTTGCTGTCCAGATTTTGAATTACCTTCAAAGGAATATGCATTGCTGCCATGATATGTATCGGGTCACTTCTTAGGACTTGACGGATCAGGGTAGCTCTTCCTGCTTGAGAGATGTGCCTCGCTGCCCATCCTGAAATTTTGTTGCTAACCTTTTCCTGAAGTGCTTGAAAATCAGCTGCCTTTATTCTCCCTCTAACCAGAGGGGCCCTTGCTTGGCCAAATACCAGCACCAACTTTGTGGATCTGATTTTGGCTGCCGACCATTTTGAAGGAGCAATAAAACTGCTCTTGTAGGAATTTATTTTGTCCTGTAGCAGCTTGGAAAATGCGCAGGAAATCCCTCAGAGCAGCGAGTGAGCGTTTGCTAGCGTTGAGAAAGACCAACATGTCGTCCGTATATAGAAGATGAGAAATGGTTGGGCTACCGCGCATGAAATTAAATGGAATGCATCCACCTTTAGAGAAAAGCATCTTCAAATTGACAGAGAAGACTTCCATTGCAATGATGAAGAGAGCTAGGGAAAGGGGGTCTCCCTGACAGAGACCTCTAGATGATTTGAAGAAACCTGATGCCTCGCCGTTATGGTTCTCTCTCTCTCTCTCTCTCTCTCTCTCTCTCTCTCTCTCTCTCTCTCTCTCTCCATGTACATGTTATTTTCACCATATTATGGTGCAATCTCTCTCTCATGGTAAGTGTACTGGCCTGGCTAAGATGATTGCCTGCGACAGTTGAGCGCATGAAGTTCCTGTAGTTGGAAGCTAGGTGAGGCCACCATGATGTTTGCAAGAAATCCACCCTGTCCATTTATTTTGTCAGCTCATATCAGGACAAGAGATAAAAAATGAGGCTGATCCAAAACTCAAGTAGGCCACACAACAGGAAATGATGAGTATTGGATGCCCACAACCAAAACATTCGTGGGACCACAGAAGTTTATTACCATACTAATATTTTATGTTTTCAGTTCATCTCAGTGGGAATGTATTATGAACGTTTTGGATGGCACATAAACATCAGGGTGGACCATGGAAAGGTTCAATGGTAGGCATTTCCCTTCCCACTATTTCCTGTCATGGAAGGCTTATCCGAAACTTAACTAGGTCACATGACAGGAAATAGTGGGGAGGAAAATGCCTACTGTCTGAGATAGTGTGGAGGGAAATGCCTACCGTCTGAGATCAGGGGGCTCCCTTTCCTTGATAAGGTGGGGCTGGGGGCTATTAGAGAATGTTAGCTTTCCTCCTTTTGTAGTTTTTGTGAGTATTTGGTTTTGCTCTCCTTTTGAGAGCTATGATTGGTTGCCCAGCTCTTTTTCCTGGGCATACCTGAATGTACATCCTGAGATTTTAAAATGAAACCAGGGCCTGGCGCCCTTTGAATTAAAAAAAAAAAAAAAGTTTCGGATCAGCCTCATTTTTGATCTCATGTTCTAAAATAAGCTGACAAAATGGATGGACTGGATGGAAGGGGCGGATTTCTTGCAAACATCAGTGGGCCACACCTAACTTCCGACGGGCAAGAACTTCCTAGGCTCAGCTGTGGCAGGCAATCCGATGAACAAAGTCTTGTTGGCACACATGTTGAAGGGCGATTCATCACGTAGGGCACACTAAGAGCAGTCCCTGTCTGAAAAAGTCAAAACTGTTTCACTCATCAGATGCGCCAAGTTCAATGGTCCATCGGCAATTATTTGAATATGACACTTAATACCTAGGCATTGAGAAATTATACACGTACGTTTCATATATTAATTGACATAAAATCCCCAAAATTGTACAACTCACTGTAAATAACTCACAAACTCATTATCAGATTGGTTGAACAAACACCTAAGCTCTGTGCAGACACATGTTTGCTGAAATAATACTATTGGACGGGGGAGGGTCCCATCATTAATCAAAGCATCAGGATAGTTTCAGAGGTACTCTTATGTTAGTTACGGACATTTTTACAGAGAACGGTAGCATCAATATGGCCCATTCCTGCCTATTTCAATGCTTTTGAAAATCGAGCAAGTTGGATTATTGTCAAGCATAGAAAATAGAATCTAGTGTCCTAACTAGTCCAGCTTGTTCTGGATAAGATCAGCTTGAAAGGGTATAAGGTGAAAGCAGGGAAGGACATTGTGAGCTACATGTGGGGAACTTAAAGCTCCTCCGAAAGTATCTTTATTACTGGATCGGAAAGTTATTATGAATGCAAGGCAACCCATGAGCAAGGATTCCCATTATTTTCAAAATGCTGCTAGCTTTTGTAATATCGACGAAGGCAGAGGTGGAAGGTAGGGGAGTACAAGGACTTGGAACATCTTTTCTTTAAGAGCTTGTTTGTTTTCCAAAATACGGTATAAATGAGTAATTATTTCTTACACTGTTATTTACAATGTCAGCATGTTGGGAATGGAGGAAAAGAAGATTTTTTATTTTTTATTTTTTTATTTTTTTTCCACTAAAATTTGTGGGAACCACTATTATGTATGTGTCTGATCCATGCCGTCCATCCATTTTTTCTATTCATTTAAAGGATGAGCCCAAAAATGAGATCCAAAGCTCAAGTAGACCACACCATAAGAAATAAGGGGAACTGAACACTTACTGTTCAATTCTTCTTGGCCCACAGAAGTTTTGGATCAAGCTAATATTTGTGTTTTCCCTTCATCCATGTATGTGTGATGTTATATATAAACAGGTTTGATAATAGGTATGCATCCCTGTCAACCTTAGGCTCATTTTAGCTTTCAATGGTAGGCATATGATTCCCTCTGTTTCCTACAGTGTGGTCCACATGAGCTTTGGATCCACTTCATTTTTGAGCTTATGCCCTAAAATGAGCACATAGAACAATTGGACAACATTGATCAGACACATACATAACAATGAGCTCCACAAATTTTATAGGCAAAATTATGGTTCGATTTTAACATGTTTATGCCACAATTATGGTTTGAGACCTAATTACACCGGAAATTCCTCTCTTCCAATCTGATGTGAGAAGTAATAATTACTCATTTACACTCCATTTACAATATAAATCAACATGTCCTAAATGCTTTTTCTAATTCATGGAAAGGAAATGAAATATTATTTTCCATGAAACTAAGGTCCAGTTTAACATCTCTTATCTAATCCAATAAGCTAAAGAATGAGCACTTTTAATTCTAGCACTTATTTTAGAATAAGTTCATTTGTTTTGGTAAAATTAATTTTGCATAACCCAAAAGAGCTCTTAATTGAAATAAGTATGTTTGTTAAAACATTGGAATAAATGCTTTTTTAAATGGAGTTGCTGTCGTTTTTAAATAAGCATGTCCATTCATACTTCTCACCTTGGATGTGGGTTATTCATCACATGAAGCGCCCATCACAACAAACATTAGGTGTGGATCATCCATCATGTGGAGCTCGTCTTCTACATGAACTATCTATCATTTGAGACAAAAGTTCAAAGTGGGTCATCCATTATGCAGAACCTACCTTGGATGTGGACCGTTCATTATTAGGGCCTGACCTTTGATGTGGATTGTCCATTATATGATGCCTACCTTGATGTAGGTTATCCATCATGTAAGGCCCTTCAATGTTCATTGCCATTACATGGAGCCCACATTTGATGTGTCCATCCCGGAGCTCACCTTCGAATTGGGTTATCCACAATACAAAGCCCGCCTTGGATGTAGGTCATTCATCATTAGAGGCTGACCTACTGTTCATTACGTGGGGCCCACTTTGATGTGGGTCATCCATTAGGTGGTCTAACATGCAGGGCCACACTTTGATATAGACCATCCATCATATGGGGCCTACTTTTAATGCCCACCATCCATCATGTGGGGTACACCTATGTGGATCATTCATCATTTGGGGCACTTTGGATATGGGTTGTCCATCATGCAAGACCTTTGATGTGGATTGTCCATCAGGTGGGGCCCGATTGATGTGGACCGTCTATCACGCAGGGTCACACTTTGATGTGGGTCATTGATCAATTGAGGACCATTCTGTCCATTATATGGTCCCACTTTCAATGTCCACCATTGATCATGCGGGTCCCACCTTTGATGTGAATCGTCCAATAGGTCAGGCCCACCTGATGTGGAAAGTCCATTATGGGGGGGCCACACTTTGATGTGGGCCATCCATCATGGGCCCCATCTTTGGCATGAACCAAGCATTATGTGGGCTCAATTGCTTATCTAGTATTTCACAGCCACGACCAAGCAACGATTGCAAGTACCGACCTGACCCTGATTAGAGGCCTTAACCTTAAAGCTCGGCTTAGACCATGATCGACAATTAAGCTCGGTCTGCAGGACCTCGACCAATACGACTCAGAGGTCGGCCTTGGCTATCGACCACGACCTCCTCAAATGCCGACCACTGAGAGATATTTCATTCGTATATGAAAATGATTACCTCCCCGAGATCTTCGCCAAGAATCACGATGAGGATAGCATCATATACTTAAAGGAAGATTTCTCGTGTGATATGCATCTACACGGTAGATTCATTATCATATATGGAAGATGTCTCAAAAGGATATAAATAAGAGACCTACCTATAGTGAAAGGTATATATGCACTGTTAACCTAATTCGATTAGACTCGACTTACGTGTCAAAGGGTCCCTAGCTACAAATAAGGCCCCCATTTTCACTTGATTTTGTAGGTACACGATAGTCTAGTAAGGAATACCAAATTTCAACATCCACAATAGGCACTCCATCCTAATTGTTTCTTATGCAGTGGCCTACCTAGGGTTTTGGATTTATCATGATTATTGAGTTCAATGACATGTGGATGGACTGCAAGGATCTCATGAAAGTTCCACCCTTCGGGCTCTAGGATTGTGAAAGTAAACCAACAAGTACATAGCACCGGAAATAGTGTGAATTGAACATCTACCACCGAAAATTTCATAGGAGCCACAGAAGTTTTAAATCAATCTGATATTTGTTTTTTCACTTCATCCATGTTGTTTTGATATTATGAACAGGTTGGATGACAAATAAACATCATTGTGGGCCATAGAAAGGTTTCATTGGTGGAATCATTATTCCCACGGTTTCTGTGGTATGGTCCACTTGAGCTTTAGATATACCTAAATTTTGAGCTCAACCACTAAAATGATCTGAAAACATGGATGGGCAAAGTGGATAAGACAAATACATTCACGGTGGGCCCAACTGAGTTTACTCAGTACGATAAGAGCACACTGAGTAACTCAGTACGCAATCCAATTTCTGAGCAATATCATAGTTGGGGACGTGGATTTCCTGCCCAAGCCTTTCCCATGAAGTTCCTGTGCAAGGATGCTGGGTGGGGCCCACCTCGATGTTTTTGAGAAATCCACCTCGTCCATTAGTTTTTATAAATCAATTTAGGACATACAATTGAAAATTAAGTGTATCCAACACTCAAATGGGCCACACGAGAGGAAACAGTGGGCATTCAGTAAGAACCATTGAAGCATTCTCATGGCCATAAAACTTTTGTATCAGGCTAGGATTTTTGTGTTTTCATTTCATCCCATTGGGAATGACTTTATAAAAGGTTTGGATGGCATATCAACATCAAAGTGGAGCTTAGGAAGGTTTCAACTGCATGAATTTCTTTCCCAAATGTTCCCTCTCATGTGACCCACTTGAGTTTTGTATCCTCCTAATTTTCGGTAAAACAGCCTAAATTTAGTTCTCAAAACGGATGGACGGAATGGATTTCTCACACACGGCCCCACCAACCATCCTTCCCCTGAACTTACTAGGCTTTCCCATGAAATCGGCGTCCGTGTACAATATCACGGTTGGAAACGTCATTCCTATGTTTAGACGAGGATGATTTATTATATTTACAAGGATAGCTTTGCTAAGCGTACACGTATGTACAACAAAGTACATGTGCATGTCACATATTTACCAGCTTGGTATGATAGGTCCGAGATCCAATCCATCCATCAGAAAGATCTCACTTTATTAATTGATGCTCTATCCCAATTAAGAATGAGTTTGATGCACTAGTCAAGTGAGCCACAGTATGCAAAACAATATTTTTACAGATATAAAAACCTTTGCAGAAATTTTCTAATTCATCCACCCGTTTTTGGGCCCACCTGTTGAGTGGAGGAGATTTATTTTTTGGGAAAACATTAGAAAGGGGGACCAACCTGATGGATGTATTGGATCTTGGACGTATTCTGACTAATGAGGAATTATCCAATTTGTTTAATTGGAAAGCTTCACTCCACCTGAGGTCGCGTCAGTCCAACGGCGTGATTCTTTGACCATGTGTGACGCATGTTATTAATAAAAAAGAAAGAAAGCTGAACTCGTGTAGTCCAATTGCTGAATAACCACACCGTGAGTGGATTTTACCTTAAAATGTCATATGCGGCAGGTGTGACCTTTTAATAAGTAGGCTAGAGAAGGACAAGAGGGATAGCAAGAGACAAAAGATCTACGTCTAACTGAAAAAACGGCTGGGCCCTGGGGCCCTCCAATGTGGCTGTCCTTATAAAAACTATTTAACTGTATTAACATAAAATTGTGGCCACCACTGTGATGTCCGTGACACATCCACACCATTCATCCATTGTAACGGAATATTTTAGGGCTCGAACCCAAAAATGAGGTAAATCCAAAGCTCAATTGGCTCACACATAAAAAAATCGTGGTCATGAAAGGTTTTTAACTATGGGCATTCAAACCACTCTTTCACGTGGTGTGCTCCACTTGAGCTTTGGATCTGCCTCAACTTTAGAATCTTGCACTAAAATCAGTCCGCAAAATAGATGGACCGCATGGATAAGCCACATATATCACAATGGGCCCCACATAAAATTTGCACATTCCTCAATTTTAGTGTCTAGAAAGTAAGTCATCAATGTGAACATAAGAAACAATGCATCAATTACTTGATAATTAATCATTACTCACTCATTTGCATGTAGATTTCGAGAGAATTGAAAAACAAATACCCCATGTGGTCTCACAAAATACATCCATTGAGTGCAAGAGTATTCGAGATTGAAAAATCCCACTTTGTATCAATGGCCCTTAAAGCAAAAGTGAAGGAGGTAGGGTTTGTTCAACAAAGAAAAGTTAGATAATCAAAATGCTGAAGTATTTCAAAGGGAGAGTTTCATTATGAGTTATTCTGCACCAGGTGAGGCTCATATTGTATGGTTCCGGTAGCCTAACTTGACCCAAGCCAACTTCACAATCCTTGATGTAGCAACCTAATCAATAAACAGAATTGCGAACATTCAGTTTTAAAAAATGTAGTGCAACTTTAAAATTTTCAAAAAAAAGCAAAGGTTTCCTTTATTATTATTATTTTTCAGCAAACTTGGCAAATAATCTATATGCAAAAAGTTTCTTGACAGGAGGCAGCTCAGTTCCATGCCAGATACAAATAATCTATATGCAAAAACAGGATTTGGAACGGCTCATTCATAACATGGTCTTCTGCACACATAGCAATCCTTCATCATTATTTGCTACGGACCTCCTTTTTGCAACATACTCAGCACCAATCTTACCCCATGGGATCTCTTCAGGGTTCCTAAAGATTTCCACAGAATCAAGCAAATTTTAGTGACATGAGATTTCAATTCAAGGCAAGAACATGTAAAATGAAGAAACTACAGAGATATAAGCCACCATCAGATCAGCTGGGCTAAGTCTAGTTGGATCATCCAACTCAACCCATTGATAACTTATAGGGGTAGAAGAAGTTGACTAGGGCTCAATCCAAGCCCAACCCATTTACTTAAAATTGTTAAGTCCACATAATTAGCAAAACTATGTATCCCGCAAACAAACAAGATGAATGGACGACATGAATTCAATCTGCAGTTGACAGTGATTAAACAGGAGAACTAAGCAGCATTTTCAATTGCTTCAATGCATTTCAACACACTCCAAACCACTCAATAAGCTTCAACTCAAACTTGCCCAATTCCACCCAAAGAAAAAAGAAAAAAGACCAAAGTGATCAAATATAAGGTGCGATACATATGTATCAGAAAATGAACGGTCATGTTGGATGCAGATATACTGTAATCAGAATGCTCTCCAACCAAAAAAGCAAGAGCCGCTAATAGCTTAACAACCAAAATCCCATTACTTCCCAATCAAGCTACAACCATTTAATCTTAAAAGCCTTGCCTCAACAAGTAGAAATGAAACAACAAATGTTACTGGATCATATGAATCATCCAATTACTTGAAAAGGTTAGTTATAATAAATTTTCCAGGTCAAACCAATGGGGCATCAGTCATTTTTGGTCATCCCATGTGCTAATAACCTGCAACATCCAATAAATATTCAGTAACAAAAGTCAAAATAAACCAAATGCATTAGGACCTCAAAAATCTTCAATCCATCCAAAAGGCAGAGGCATCAAGTAAATCAACCAGCTTTATGATCTCATCTTCAAACTCCGGTGAAAAAAAATCAAACTCTTTACTTCAATAATACTTGCATTCTTCAGAGAAGATTTGGGGTTGCTTCTTAGCAATGGAATCTAGCAGTTATATGTCCTTTGCTACCTGCTTATCAACACTGCAGGTGAACATGGATTTTGTATTAAATTGACAATGACATTGACAAGTTAAAATCAAAGATAAAAAAAAAACTGGGAGTGGGTTGTTCCTGAAAGGCAGACATGCATAAAATCATTCACCAAAGAAACGAATATTTTACACCACCTTCAAGCAATTGATGAATGGAAAAAAATAAAATAAAAATCCTTCTATGCACTTCGATTATGCCCTGCAAAAACCAAAACAAGCTTAACTTAACCAAAACAAGTATATTGTGTAGTTCACTACTACCAAGTCACAATCCCAAGATTAGATTGGTTGAACAATCCTAATCTCTGATTCACAGGCATTTGTTTGCCAAAATAGGACAGTTGAAGATTTTCCATTTTCACACCAATACTCCCTGGTCAATCACTAATCTTTGTTTGAATTTCTTTTTCTTTATTTATTTACATCACCATCATCATCATCCTAGCCTCATCCCACCAATTTGGGTTTGGCTGTATGATCATGCTTTGTCAATCATATACCAAACAGAAATTCTCATGATTTCATAGCTAAAGTTTTATGTATGTGGTCTCCTTGTGTAATCGTTTAATTAAATTCAATCAACACTCAACATCATCTAAAAGGAAATACAACTGAAATGTTTATTTAATTCAACCCTTTCTACATCGAAATTTGAACATAAACTAAACCTAATAACAAAATGATTTGAATTAAAACTAAACCTGATAAAAAAAATAAAAATAAAAATAAAAATAAAGCTAATAGTAACAGCCCAGTAGGGTCGTTTCTTACCCAAAATTTAACATGTTCAGATAATATCAATTTTAAAAGAAGGAATCGAAACAGATAATGGAATTTAACAACAGAATTATAAAATGCAATACATGTGATATTTCCATGAATACTCCTAACATTTGTATTATTTCTTACAACACCGTATCCAAGTGGATGGTCACGTTGCATTAACGCCCATGCACTGGTACCTCATGGTGAGGGACTCATTTATACGTTAGCTGGTCAGACTACTGCTCCAGTTGTACTCCTGACGTATGTCCACGCACACAAAGGATCCAATGGGTTCTAGGGTCTTTCACCCAAGGGACACGATTGCCCTACTTGCTGACTTTAGGGTCTCTCACCCAAGGGACACGATCGCCCTACTTGCTAATACAACCATATATACATTTTTTTTTTTACAATTTAACTAATCAATAGATAAGCATGAATAACATGAACAATTCTAATATCAACAAAAATAAATGATTAATAATTTAATAAATTCAATTTCTACACTATAATGCAAGTTCTATATGAGGTACATAAATTTGTTAAAATATCAAGTTCTATACGAGCTCCACCCTTAAGTAATAAATCTCACATTGAGTGGCTGGGCCTACTAAAATTCATGGTTACTTTCGCATTCTCAGCTCAAATATTTTTATTTATTTATTTTATTTTTTGTGGCCCACCATCAAAAGTTGGTTCGGCAATTTGGACAGTCTGATTATCATACCAACATTTCATAGTGGACGGTTGAGGAGTCACCACCATATTAAAAATGGCAGTAAACTATCATGATATTATTATTTAATAAAGAGGCAGATTGTGGAAATAAATCCATACAACAAACCGAGTAAATGTGTATCCCAAAGTAATAATTAAAAATGCAGGTATATGATGAATGTATACACTACAGAGCCGGAGGGGTCATGACCACTTGCACAATCCAAAGCCGTTGATTGATTTCTAGAATACATGCAGCCACTCCAATGCCCCACCATTCAATTTTTCATGGAAAAATGGGAAAGCTACTCGCGCGAGTAGGATTTGAATCCTACTCGTGGGTCATGTGCCACACAAGACACGTGTGTGATATCTATTCCATTCATCTGAGAGGTCATGTTTTCTATGTTCCTATTGCTTGAAAATTTAGCAGTTAAACTAAATAGGTGGACCATACTTGTAAGTTGAATAAGGAATGTTGTTAGCTTTCATTCATTTATGGTGCCTAAGAAAATGGATAGACCGTGCTCTTTTATTTATTTATTTATTTATTATATTTATCTGGGCACGTTGAAGATGTGGATTGCATGGTAGATTTCTCAGACTTACAGTTGTGCTATGTTCTGCATATGGAGACGAATAAGATTGTAGTCATACTCGCAAATGCTGCACTGGCAAGGTCCCATTATAATAAGAAGATCTCCAGTTCAACTGGTTGGAAACATTACGGTCCATCAAGTAAATAACTTCTAACCTCTAATTTACAAGTAAAATCTAACCCATTCAATAGGTTTATTATACTATTAGGATCACTTACAAGAAAACACTTACATTCACTCATTAAATGGATAATACTATTTATCAACAGTTATAAGTTATTTTCTATTTTTGGTGGATATCCTGACTAGTATATAGGATTGATTTTTCATATAAATGTTCTTCATGTTGTTTTAAACGAATTGAAAGGGTTGGATTTTGAATGAACTTAATATGTCATAAATCTATTGCTAGGTGGACCGAACTTGTGGTCCAGCTTGATGGACTTGAAACATTCTCCATTAAAGTAGTTTCTCATGGTATGTCTCCTGACTTTTCATGAGGAGTTATTTGATACTCTGGTGGAGTACGACGATTGACATGCACACACTCTGAAATTGCAAATGAGGCATATGATAACACAAATATAAATCAAATATAAATTTATTTTGCAAATTTATTTTTATATAGAATTTATAAATCAAAATATAAACTTAGATAATTGGTTTATTTTATTCGGTAAATTTATTTTATTATATATATATATAAATATATATATATAATTATTATTTCAACATTAAATATCAGGAATATATATATAATAAAAATAAAAATAAAATATAAATTCATGAATAGGTAGGATTTCCTACATAAAAATCAACTGATAATAATATTCCAAAAAAAATAAACATAATAATTAATTAAGTTTGACGATCCGCCTCCGCTCTAATCTCCCTCTCTCTTGATCTACAGAGCTTTCTCTTTCCCCCTCTCTCTTGATCTATCCGGTTTACTCTCCCTTATGATACGATTGAAACTTTGTTTATATCTTTCCTTTCTTTTTAATGGATATGAGGAAAGAGGCGGAAGAGTGGGAGATGTGGGCAGTTTCATTTCGTGGGAGGGTTTGGCGGCCATTACCGTACAAAACGGAAGGAAAGTGGAGAAAGTGGTTTAGCCGTGCGGAAGATATAACTGTAAAAAAAATGAGGTTAATCTGAAACTCAGGTGGGCCACACGCAAATGGACGGCGGGGTTAGTTCCCACAAAAAAATAAATAAATAAAATTGGGTTGTTACATTTTATGTATGTGGTCTCCTTGTGTAATCGTGCTCTGGTCCATGGTGCAGGCATAGCGATGTGCTCCATGCCTCCTCACCTGTAGCAGGTCCTGAAGAGCCTTAGCCCCCTATATGGGAGAATAAAAGAGATGCATGTACAGATAAACAAAATATGAAAACAAAACCATTAAAAAAAAAGAAGAAAAAAAAGACCTACCAAACCATTAAGAAAAACAAACATAAAAATTACACACATTTGTTTCAGGAATTTCGTCAAACATATGACATGCTTATAGCTCAAATTCTATACAAGCATGCTTTGTGTAAGAAATAAGTGGCCTGTAAAATCCCAAATCCAGTGAAGTAAAAAATAAAATCCATTAGTGATTAAAAGAGAGAGGAAAAAAACCACCTGACCAGTCTCTTCGGTTCAGGCAGCTGCAGAGTTGGAATGTGAATAAGGTTTTAGAAGATTTAGAGAAATCAACTAAAATCTCTAGGGTTTTGGGAGATTTGGAGAAATCGGGAGATGCATGAAAGGAATGAGGTGCAGGAAAGAGAGAGAGAGAGAGAGAGAGAGAGAGATAGTACCGATCGAGTGCAGCGGACATAGCAAACGCGTTCGGGTGCCGTGGCATCGAGCGACGTTTTCAGGGGTAGCGATCACAGATCGCCAGATCTGAAGGCGTTGCTTCTTTTCAAACAAAAAGAAAGCTGGAGAAGAGAGAGAGAGAGAGAGAGAGAGAGAGAGAGAGAGAGAGAGAGACGGGATCGGGGAGGAGGGAGGGAGGGAGAGAGACAGAAGGATAGGGCGCCGCATCTAAAGGGAGAGAGAGAGAGAGAGAGAGAGAGAGAGAGAGAGAGAGAGTCAGGAGAGGGGAGAAAAAAAGGGTTAGGGCTTTTGGTACGGTATATATACCCGAACGCTAACCGACGCCCATTTTAATTAGCGCCGGTAAATTAGCCACATAAATCGTTGGCTAATCCACTTTTTGTTGTAGTGATACACACAAACTCTCATACATGGTTTTGTTGTAATTCATATAATTGGGCATATGAACAGTGTACAGGGTTACTTACATGCACAATATATGTATATGATTATGTTGATGCTCACAAACGTGGTTGAACATGTGAATGGCCTAGTTGTTTATCTTGACAGTGCAACTGGCAGGCCGCATCTCGGATTGCCTATAGTTTGGTCGAAGAATGTAATATGGTGCAATATCTTCTTCTTCTTCTTCTTCTTTTTTAATTAATTTATTTATTGAGTTCCAATAAAAAAATATTTATTAAATTTTTTTTAAAAAAAAGGGGATTTTCATATCATGGTGGGAACTATACAAGATAATAGACATACGGGCTGCCCCCAGCTAGAAAAACTCATGGTGCAATATCTGTCTCTCTCTCTCTCTCTCTCTCTCTCTCTCTCTCTCTCTCTCTCTCTCTCTCTTACTCTGTAAATGTCACTTTTACTATGGTCTTTTCTCATTCTTGGGCCTATTCCTTGAAATAAAAATCTGAATTAAATGAACGGTGTAGATTTCATACATAACTCATGGTAGGCCCTATAAATATTGTTTGAATATTGTGAGGTTAAGCCGATTTCAAGGACCCCATTTAGATTTATTTTTTTTTAAAATTTTTTTGAAGGGTGCCCCATCAAAACCCTTCTTCATTTGAAACTTCCTTAGTATGACTCACCACTACTCTTGACCAATTATATTTTTTAACATTTCATTTAATTCTCCAAAACCATTTTTCTTTGAAGTTTTTCTATGGGACCGACTACACTCTCTAACCATGGACCATTCTCTTGCATTACATTATATAGCATTTTTTTTCTCCAAGAAAAAGGACACGCGTGACTTTTTCTCAATGCACAAAGAATGTATATATATTTAAAATATGACATGATCGGTGTTTTTGTATGCTTATTGTGTGATGTGTATGTTGTGAATGTATATACCTTGATATAAAAAGTTCAATGATGGATGATGTTTTGAATGTATGTACATTGATGTAAAAGATTCAATAAAGCATATGACAATGGTGACTTGTAACATATGACAATAGCAAACTATAGCACATAACATCGAAGATCCATAACAAATGACAATGACAATCCCTTGTACATGATAATAGATACGTGTAACACATATGTAATGCCCCCGGATTTTGGGGGCCGAGTATAGACTCGACTCCCAATATCCCGAGTGCCACTTATGCCTTGCGAAAGCGAGTAATTTGGGTTTATTTAGTTGGTACATGAACATTCAAGGAATTAAATGGATCATATAATAATGCAGAATTATCATAATGTAAATCTAAACATTTGAGTAGCAAAGTGATAGGTATTCAATCAGCTCACGGGACCGTGTCTCGGTAAGAATACACATGGTCTAAAAATATAAAAAAAAATAACCCTGACCTCGACCCCATATCGCTGGCTCTAGGACAACTATAGTGGCCCACTCAAGAGCTGGAAATAGGAGAGCTCCTCCTCTGAGCCTATGGAAGCCTCGTCTAGCCTGACAGACTCTGTGGTATCTACATCTAAGATGGGGTTTGGTTGGTGTTTTAAAACACCGTCCCAAAGTGGGAGTGAGTGGTCAACTTAGTGGTTCCATTAATATTAAGTTACACAAGCAATCAAGCCACATGCATAATTAAAAAACAAAGTAAACATACAGTCCCTAGACACTCTTGTTAATGCACATGCATGCCGTTATAATATGATGTATGCCCTCGCTATCCAACACTCCCTCATAGCGACTTCATCTTACATTCGCAAATGACCAACACTCCATCATAAGGCGACTTGACTGCCGAGTTACAAACTTAATTAATGTAATGCTATAAATGTTCATTTTAATCGAGTATTTAATTAAGTCCGTTCATTCGGTAAGATTGTGAAAGTTGAAACACCTTCATTTAATCAATATTTGGCCTTATCCAGATCACTTGGCCCAGGGTAGCTGTAGCGGCTCTGAGTCTGCGATCTATGATCCAAATTTAGGTATTGCTCATTTATCTTACAAATCAATAATTCCAAAGATAAGGTATGCTACCTAAAGGTATGAGGATCAACTCGATATGAGTTGTCACCCAAACACTAAGTATGATCACTTAGTTCTAAGGTACAGGCTTATCATATAACTAAATCACCACAAGGAAAAGAACTCGTCACCTAATTCCATTCATGCCCTGGTCGTTTGAACTATACTCTAGCATGGAACCATCGACCGGATAATTTGAAGGGGGCCGTTCGAACAAGGTTTTATCACCTTTTGTGCTTGCTGGTTACTATGGGGAGGTTCGTTACCCTAGCATAGGCCGACAGCACAGACACAGCGTCCCATATACCACCATGCCCGGCTCCCAAGACTTAGGGATCATATCACTAACGGTTAATAGCAGGCCTCTCAAAGGTATGGAGTGCTTCAGATTCAGGGAAGCATGACCATACATGGTAAACACACATTATTGACCGGCTAGTGGACTAATTCGGCTGACTCAGGTGAACTACAGCGCAACTGGCACTTGATGTAAGCATCCCATGTAGTTTAACTACTTTCGGTTGTCCGTCTTTGGCCTAAATCAGTCGGATTGGCCCATGACAGTCGATCTAATAAGGCTCCCCTTGTGAGTTTTTTTCTGCTTGCTAGCCAACCCAATTGACCAATAGGCTAAAATTTAATAGTATACCACAAACATTTCTATTTCAAGAATAGGCAAATATACATGTCAAAAAATTAGGATATCTCAATTTTTATGGGCAATCAATTGGAAATGCAGGAGCATTATTCAATTATCACAGAATTCACAACATTAAAGTAATTAGGTGCATGTGTCAGGGAAAAATGTAGAGCATATGGGCATGGAGTTTTCAGTAGAGACAATCTATTCTAACATGCATTCAATTATCATTTATTCTAGATAAGCTACAAGTCATGGAGGATGTTCTAACTACGAATTTCTCATTTGTTTAGCATGCAAATTCTAAATTTTCACTATATAATCATCAATTGCTACATAGGTTCAATAATCGATAACATAAGGGTAATAGTTCGTACCTAGGAGCAGTTTATTAGATTTCTAGTGCTACCACTAGAATTTGGGTCTGTGGATGGGTATATCGAAGCTATATGTCGATGAGATTAGCTTATAAGGGCGCATGTAAATGGCTTACAAGGAAGAAATTTGAAAAGGATTAGAGAATTACCTTTCTATTATCGGTGGACCACTCTCTATAGTGGGGAGTGGTTGTGGGGTCCGTTGTGGGCAGTGATAAGGAGAATTTTTCTCAAATCTGCTCCCCCAAGGAGCTCTTTATTCCACTTCTCCGCACTCCCTCTCTCCCTTGCAACTGAAAATTCGTATGGGAGTGAGGAAGTAAATTTCTGGGCCTTATATAGTCCAAAAATTGTGTTTAAATGACCCCAAGTGTCTTTTTTCTAACATGCATGCCCCTAGTGGGCTAGATTTTGATTTAGAGGGCCCCTATAGGGGCCCGCTGGCTCATCCCTGCCATGGGGCAAGTGTCCCATCATAGGATGAGCGATTGGTCCAAATTGGAGGGAGATCGGATGCCTCAATCGACCGCGGAGGCCCTACTGCGATGAACGGTCGTTAGTGGTCGATCGGGGCCTCGAGTTTGGTTGTGATCTAATGGTCAGAAAGCTACAACTTTGCAAAAGAGCAAAAGGTCTATTTCACTTAAGTTTTCAGATTTCAACCTAGGGAATTCATGTGTTTCAAACACTTGGCTTTTGGCCTAAGTTGAGTAGTTCAGTGCACTTTCTTGGTTCTCCACCTGCGATTGACATTAAGACTAGTGAGACGGACATTATTATATAATTTCGGAACTATTGGCCCACTAACGAGCAGTATAGAGCTTGTTCGGATGATTGGGGCATTTTTTAGGACGTTATAACATAATAATGGAGACTCGTTACTCATGACAATGATGATCTTTAACACATGACAGTAGCGACTTGTAACACATGACAACAATGATGCATAACACATTTTTTTTAAAGGAACGATTTCATTAAACTCAAAATGGACATTTGCGTACAGCCTACAGATTCAAGACGAGCCCCTCAACAAAAAGGGACGGGCCGCCTATCGTATACCACCACTGTACATGAGGGAAAAAGAAAACAAGGATATGGACATAGAAGAATGAGGGCTAACTGACAGATCAAATCATTCCAAGGCCCACCTTATCCAGGAAAATCAAGCCCTTAGTTTCCCTGGGCAGGGAATGGATGTGGAGATATAGATTTTCTCTTGTGTTTCGCTCCCCACTTTCGCCAAGCTATCTGCCGGACCATTTCCCTCACGAAGAATGTGCTTGAAGGAACAAGTTCCTGACTTCCTCAGATTGTTGATTCTGTTCACCCATGGTTTCTAATTCCATGGGCAAAGTACCTCTCTCGTTAGAATATCCATAGCCAATTTGGAATCTAATTATACTATAATTCTGTTTATTCCTTTTTGCAGACAAAACTCTAATCCGTCATGAATTGCACATAATTCCGCTCGGTTATTCGTCCCATGACCATTCCCAACGGAGAAGGCAAAAATGAAGGAGCCATCATCCTTTCTACAAATCTCTCTGCCTCCAGAGATACCCGGGTTACCCTTGGCTGATCCGTCCACATTTAATTTTACCCATCCCGGTGTGGGTTGAAGCCATTTAATCACAACTGGCGAAGGTCTGATTTTGTGAGGCACTAGGGGGAGTCCCTACGAGAAATTGAGACAGAAGTAAGAACCTGGAAGTTTTGGATTGTCTAGGTGACCCACCAATTGATCCTGGCAATGGAAGTTTGGACGTTCATCTTCTTGTCGTCGAAGGTTGCTTCATTCCTTGCTCTCCACATTTCCCAGAGAATCAGTAGTGGGAGAGAAGATCTGATATGCTGGGAGGCGAAACCTGGTGCTGCCACGTTTCTCCACTGTTGAATTCTACCGATCACAGAGCTCTGAGGGACCGAGGTAACGCCACGGAGACCCTCAAAATGATTC
This sequence comes from Magnolia sinica, assembly GCF_029962835.1. NCBI lineage: Eukaryota > Viridiplantae > Streptophyta > Magnoliopsida > Magnoliales > Magnoliaceae > Magnolia > Magnolia sinica. The sequence goes on along the minus strand of NC_080575.1, from coordinate 119,527,748 downwards.
CAGAGTTGGACCGCCTGGTGCCCAGAGAGGAATAAGTGGTTGATTGTTTCCAAATTTGGATTTGCAATGGTTCCTATTTGACAGCAGTGACATTTAGAGGCCAGAGCAATACCCTTTGATTGAACAGTACTATCGACTGGTATGGCGTTTTGAACCAGCCGCCAGATAAAAATTGAAATTTTTGGCAGAATTTTCACATCCCAGATCCACTCCCCCCACGAGATCTGAGCAGAAGGTCCCTGATTATCTTCCAAGCAGACTTTAGAGAGAAGTTTCCGGATGGGTCATGGGGCCAGATACATTCTGCTGGTTCGTCCGTGGTTGCAAAGCCCCTTAAGAAAATCTCCTCAATGACAGGCTGAGGCAAAAACTCAAAAATCCTGGAAGGAGGGAGCGAACCTGATTTCCTAAGAAAATCTTTTAGCTGAAGCTGCCTCAATTCAGGAGGGATTGAGACAGTGGCGAGGTGCTGGAGAGGTCCCAATCCACTCCAATTCTCAGCCCAAGTGTTGGCTTCTCCCCGATGCACCGTTCAAAGAGTATTTTCTTGGACAATTGGTAGGAAAAACCTGACCTTTTTCCATAAAGTGGATGCGTTTTTTTGCATGGAAGCTGAAGTGGCATCGCTCAGATCCCTGCTATGTTTGGTATGCATCAGTTGTACCCACAACCCCCTGATTTTCCCTTTCTTCACATTCCATGTGAGCTTAATGCAAAGGGCATTCAGCACCTCCCTTAGATTTCGGATTCCCAAACCCCCCCCCCCCCGCTTTTGGTTTGGTAACTTTCAGCCAAGCAATCCAATGGAGTTTCTTTTTCCCGTCAGCCCAACCCCAAAAAAAAAAATCTGAGAATTTGCTGTCCAGATTTTGAATTACCTTCGAAGGAATATGCATTGCTGCCATGATATGTATCGGGTAACTTCTTAGGACATGACGGATCAGGGTAGCTCTTCCTGCTTGAGAGATGTGCCTCGCTGCCCATCCTGAAATTTTGTTGCTAACCTTTTCCTGAAGTGCTTGAAAATCAGCTGCCTTTATTCTCCCTCTAACCAGAGGGGCCCTTGCTTGGCCAAATCCCAGCACAAACTTTGTGGATCTGATTTTGGCCGCCGACCATTTTGAAGGAGCAATAAAACTGCTCTTGTAGGAATTTATTTTGTCCTGTAGTAGCTTGGAAAACGTGTAGGAAATCCCTCAGAGCGGCGAGTGAGCGTTTGCTAGCGTTGAGAAAGACCAGCATGTCGTCCGCATATAAAAGATGAGAAATGGTTGGGCTACCGCGCATGAAATTAAATGGAATGCATCCACCTTTAGAGAAAAGCATCTTCAAATTGACAGAGAAGACTTCCATTGCAATGATGAAGAGAGCTAGGGAAAGGGGGTCTCCCTGACAGAGACCTCTAGATGATTTGAAGAAACCTGATGCCTCGCCGTTATGGTTCTCTCTCTCTCTCTCTCTCTCTCTCTCTCTCTCTCTCTCTCTCTCTCTCTCTCCATGTACATGTTATTTTCACCATATTATGGTGCAATCTCTCTCTCATGGTAAGTGTACTGGCCTGGCTAAGATGATTGCCTGCGACAGTTGAGCACATGAAGTTCCTGTAGTTGGAAGCTAGGTGAGGCCACCATGATGTTTGCAAGAAATCCACCCTGTCCATTTATCTTGTCAGCTCATATCAGGACAAGAGATAAAAAATGAGGCTGATCCAAAACTCAAGTAGGCCACACAACAGGAAACGATGAGTATTGGATGCCCACAACCAAAACATTCGTGGGACCACAGAAGTTTATTACCATACTAATATTTTATGTTTTCAGTTCACCTCAGTGGGAATGTATTATGAACGTTTTGGATGGCACATAAACATCAGGGTGGACCATGGAAAGGTTCAATGGTAGGCATTTCCCTTCCCACTATTTCCTGTCATGGAAGGCTTATCCGAAACTTAACTAGGTCACATGACAGGAAATAGTGGGGAGGAAAATGCCTACTGTCTGAGATAGTGTGGAGGGAAATGCCTACCGTCTGAGATCAGGGGGCTCCCTTTCCTTGATAAGGTGGGGCTGGGGGCTATTAGAGAATGTTAGCTTTCCTCCTTTTGTAGTTTTTGTGAGTATTTGGTTTTGCTCTCCTTTTGAGAGCTATGATTGGTTGCCCAGCTCTTTTTCCTGGGCATACCTGAATGTACATCCTGAGATTTTAAAATGAAACCAGGGCCTGGCGCCCTTTGAATTAAAAAAAAAAAAAGTTTCGGATCAGCCTCATTTTTGATCTCATGTTCTAAAATAAGCTGACAAAATGGATGGACTGGATGGAAGGGGCGGATTTCTTGCAAACATCAGTGGGCCACACCTAACTTCCGACGGGCAAGAACTTCCTAGGCTCAGCTGTGGCAGGCAATCCGATGAACAAAGTCTTGTTGGCACACATGTTGAAGGGCGATTCATCACGTAGGGCACACTAAGAGCACTCCCTGTCTGAAAAAGTCAAAACTGTTTCACTCATCAGATGCGCCAAGTTCAATGGTCCATCGGCAATTATTTGAATATGACACTTAATACCTAGGCATTGAGAAATTATACACGTACGTTTCATATATTAATTGACATAAAATCCCCAAAATTGTACAACTCACTGTAAATAACTCACAAACTCATTATCAGATTGGTTGAACAAACACCTAAGCTCTGTGCAGACACATGTTTGCTGAAATAATACTATTGGACGGGGGAGGGTCCCATCATTAATCAAAGCATCAGGATAGTTTCAGAGGTACTCTTATGTTAGTTACAGACATTTTTACAGAGAACGGTAGCATCAATATGGCCCATTCCTGCCTATTTCAATGCTTTTGAAAATCGAGCAAGTTGGATTATTGTCAAGCATAGAAAATAGAATCTAGTGTCCTAACTAGTCCAGCTTGTTCTGGATAAGATCAGCTTGAAAGGGTATAAGGTGTAAGCAGGGAAGGAAATTGTGAGCTACATGTGGGGAACTTAAAGCTCCTCCGAAAGTATCTTTATTACTCGATCGGAAAGTTATTATGAATGCAAGGCAACCCGTGAGCAAGGATTCCCATTATTTTCAAAATGCTGCTAGCTTTTGTAATATCTACGAAGGCAGAGGTGGAAGGTAGGGGAGTACAAGGACTTGGAACATCTTTTCTTTAAGAGCTTGTTTGTTTTCCAAAATACGGTATAAATGAGTAATTATTTCTTACACTGTTATTTACAATGTCAGCATGTTGGGAATGGAGGAAAAGAAGATTTTTTATTTTTTATTTTTTTATTTTTTTTCCACTAAAATTTGTGGGAACCACTATTATGTATGTGTCTGATCCATGCCGTCCATCCATTTTTTCTATTCATTTAAAGGATGAGCCCAAAAATGAGATCCAAAGCTCAAGTAAACCACACCATAAGAAGTAAGGGGAATTGAACACTTACTGTTCAATTCTTCTTGGCCCACAGAAGTTTTGGATCAAGCTAATATTTGTGTTTTCCCTTCATCCATGTATGTGTGATGTTATATATAAACAGGTTTGATAATAGGTATGCATCCCTGTCAACCTTAGGCTCATTTTAGCTTTCAATGGTGGGCATATGATTCCCTCTGTTTCCTACAGTGTGGTCCACATGAGCTTTGGATCCACTTCATTTTTGATCTTATGCCCTAAAATGAGCACATAGAACAATTGGACAACATTGATCAGACACATACATAACAATGAGCTCCACAATTTTTATAGGGAAAATTATGGTTCGATTTTAACATGTTTATGCCACAATTATGGTTTGAGACCTAATTACACCGGAAATTCCTCTCTTCCAGTCTGATGTGAGAAGTAATAATTACTCATTTACACTCCATTTACAATATAAATCAACATGTCCTAAAGGCTTTTTCTAATTCATGGAAAGGAAATGAAATATTATTTTCCATGAAACTAAGGTCCAGTTTAACATCTCTTATCTAATCCAATAAGCTAAAGAATGAGCACTTTTAATTCTAGCACTTATTTTAGAATAAGTTCATTTGTTTTGGTAAAATTAATTTTGCATAACCCAAAAGAGCTCTTAATTGAAATAAGTATGTTTGTTTAAACATTGGAATAAATGCTTTTTTAAATGGAGTTGCTGTCGTTTTTAAATAAGCATGTCCATTCATACTTCTCACCTTGGATGTGGGTTATTCATCACATGAAGCGCCCATCACAACAAACATTAGGTGTGGATCATCCATCATGTGGAGCTCGTCTTCTACATGAACTATCTATCATTTGAGACAAAAGTTCAAAGTGGGTCATCCATTATGCAGAACCTACCTTGGATGTGGACCATTCATTATTAGGGCCTGACCTTTGATGTGGATTGTCCATTATATGATGCCTACCTTGATGTAGGTTATCCATCACGTGAGGCCCTTCAATGTTCACTGCCATTACATGGAGCCCACATTTGATGTGTCCATCACGGAGCTCACCTTCGAATTGGGTTATCCACAATACAAAGCCCGCCTTGGATGTAGGTCATTCATCATTAGAGGCTGACCTACTGTTCATTACGTGGGGCCCACTTTGATGTGGGTCATCCATTAGGTGGTCTAACATGCAGGGCCACACTTTGATGTAGACCATCCATCATATGGGGCCTACTTTTAATGCCCACCATCCATCATGTGGGGTACACCTATGTGGATCATTCATCATTTTGGGGCACTTTGGATATGGCTTGTCCATCATGCAAGACCTTTCATCTGGATTGTCCATCAGGTGGGGCCCGATTGATGTGGACCGTCTATCACGCAGGGTCACACTTTGATGTGGGTCATTGATCAATTGAGGACCATTCTGTCCATTATATGGTCCCACTTTCAATGTCCACCATTGATCATGCGGGTCCCACCTTTGATGTGAATCGTCCAATAGGTCAGGCCCACCTGATGTGGAAAGTCCATTATGGGGGGGCCACACTTTGATGTGGGCCATCCATCATGGGCCCCATCTTTGGCATGAACCAAGCATTATGTGGGCTCACCTTGATGTGTAGAATTCATCATGTGTGAGGCCTCACAAGAAAAAGAGATCCAAAAAGGTTTTAAGGAGGTCTTTAAAAAAGTGCTCTCTCCTTTTCTTAAAATTATACAGTTATTTGCTAGTTTTTTCTAAAGAAATTAAAATATAAAATTAGAATTTTAACAAATTATCTTTTTTTTTAAAAATAAATAAATTCAAAATAAGACTTATTTATTTATTTATTATTATTTTTTTTATATAGAAATAACAAACAAGCTGTTATTAATAGAGATGCCAAACAACCACTGATTTTCCATTGTTTGTCAAGATGTTCTTTGTGGAATTTGTGGGAAGCATTATTTCTCACTTTTCATCTTTATAGAAAATAAACAAATTTATTTTCATTCCTCCACCTTTGTGAAAGGAATTTCACAGGAAAATGGGTTTCTCAATAGTTAAATCCAAATGTACTATCATCCATCTTCAATGGCTTTACATGGGCCACATATGTCAATGTCCATCTTTTATTATGACCCACACAGTGCCACAATGCCACATGTGCCAATGTGCCATATATCTCATCGTGCTTCTACTCTTGCACCCTTACGGTTGTCAATGAATAGGCTCGATAGGAAAAAAAATTCTATCCATGCTGTTTGCATTTAGTAGCCACTATAGAATAGTATCAATTACTATGGCTGTGGTTGGAGCGTTGCTCGGCAGTTTATTTAAATGTCTGGACTTTGATTTAGACAATGTGGAGATTGAAAATGCTCCTAATATTGTGGTGGAGAGCTTGCTTCTGATGAGATGCTCCCTTCTTGGCTGATGTTGTATCAGTCCTTGACAAAATTTAAAAAAGAAAAAAAATAAAAATTGCATGGGTTTCAATAAATTTTCAATTGCATAATGTCCTTAAAGAAAATAAATTTATGATAGATGCCTTAGACGTGGATGCGGCTCTAGCATTCGACAGGAGCTTTTCAGGTTGGTGGCTGAAATGCCAATAGAAGTGAGGGGCCAGCTTTAATTATTTCGTCCATCAGACTAGTTTCGGTCCCATTAGATATAAATGATTTGGTAGGAGGTTTATTTATTTATTGTTTTTATGTATATCAGAAGTTGGGTTACGCTATCTTTTTCATGTATAGCCCGTCTGGGGGTTTAGGTAGGGCATTGCCCCCATTTGATATATTATTTTTTATTTGCCAACATGTACAGGCATCATAACCCTTTTGCTAAAAAGGGAAAACAGCAAAAAGACTGCCGGATATTTCACTTCAACCATTTAAAAACAGCAAAAGGACTGCCGGATATTTCACTTCAACCATTTAATAAATGTCCATGAACTTGATATTTCACTTCCCCCGATGGTGCACTGGGCCAAGACGGCTTCTTAGGAGCTTTCTTCCAACCTTGTTGGGGCATGGTGGGCCTTAATATGATAAAGGCAGCTCGCTATTTCTTCGGAGGTGGATCCCTCCCTAGGGCCTTTACCGCGATTTTCATTTGCCTCATTTCAAAGATCAATTCCCCAGGAAAAGTCTTTGACTTTAGTTCTAGCAGCTTGATGTAATTGTGCCTACACAATTTTTTTTTCTAAAATTATTTCTGATAGATTAAGCAGGGTTCTTCCTAGAATCATCTCCGCCTAACAAGGAGCTTTCGTTAAGTATAGAGCTATCATGTGATGGTTTAGGAGATCTTCAGAGACAAGAGTAAAAAATCAAGGGGGGCAACATCCTTATAAAGCTAGATATGGAGAAAGCATATGATAGATTGCAATGATAGATTGCAATGAAATTTCCTGGAAATGGTTCTTGTCAAGTTTGGGTTCAGCAGAAAATGGATTGATATGGTGGTTAAGTGTTGGTCCAATTCATGGTTCTCCATCCCGATCAACGATGAAGCATGTGGATACTTCAAGTTCTCAAGAGGGCTCCACTGGGGTGACCCAATCTCGCCAGGGCTCTTTATATTGGTTGCTGAAGAGTGGTTTCAATTGGCTTGTGGCGAGTGGTTTTTGCCAACCTTTCATGGCTTGTAGAAGTTGCACAGTGGTCTCTCACCTCCTGTTCGCTGACAACACGATCCTATTTGCAAATGGTAGCTACGCATCTCTAAAGAAGATCACAAAATTCCTCAAAGCATATGAAAGTACGTCAGGCCACAAAATCAATACCCATGAGAGTTTCTTTATTCTCTCGACAGATCAATCAGAAGTGCGCACTAGATTGACAGAAAGAATTCTGGGGTTCAATAGGGGAACCACTCCTTTCATCTATCTAGGGATCCCCATATTCCGCTATAGGCCGTAGAAGATATATTTTCAGTCCTTGATGGAGAGGATCCAAATGCAGTTAGCGAGTTGGAAGTGCAGAATCCTATCCTAGGTAGGTAGGCTGACCCTGACCAAGCACGTATTGGCTAGTGTCCCTATCCACACGCTCGCAGCTACAGACCTACCCTCCAACCTATTGGGTGATCTAGAGAAAACTTTTGCAAATTTCTTCTGGGGATGGGATGGGGCTAGAAAATCTTGCCATTGGTTGAGCTGAAAGAAAATGTTGATTCCCAAATCAGAGGGAGATTTGGGGTTGCGAAGCCTCAAATGAAGGCCCTGCGCATGAAGATGGCATTGACGGTCTGCTTCAGGGAAACGTCTAGCTACTAGGGCAACTTCGCGAGAACAAAATACTTTAAAGACCTCCAGTCTGTGGGAGGAGTTAGCCAAATTTCCTATGCATCATTAATATGGAAGAGGATCTGCAAGCTTCTTCCCGATGTCGCTGCCCACTCACGCTGGCTAATTGTTCGGGGTGACTACGACTTCTGGAGTAAGGATTAGTCTATGTGGAAACTGCAACAATCCTCCTCTCCCCTCCTGCCAACCAAGGTCATTGACATGATTGGGCCTACTAGCTAGTCTTCCTTGTCCCAAGTGAGACTTCTCCTCCCTCAGGTGGCGATCGACCATATTTCTGACGAGGGAATATGCACGTCTGATGCAGCAGACAAACATGTATGGGTAGACTCCGTCTCGGGCAAGCTCACTACTGCTCTAGAGTGGCAATGTAGTAGAACTCGTGGGGAGGGGAAGGCGTGGTCCAGGTGGGTATGGCATGCGAAGCTCTCCCCCAAACTCTCCTTACTAGCTTGGAAGATCATCCAAAATGCGATCTTGGTGGACACCGGAGTTCAGAACAAAGGCGTGTGCATAGCCTCGATGTGCACCTGTTGTGCTCCAACTACCAGACCCCAAATCGAAATGGTGGACCATGTTTTCTCCTCAGGAGCCATGGCTCAATAGGTCTGGTCTTACTTTGGTACCCTATACAATATCTAGAGCCTTACAACCTCTTTAGCGATTGGTAGGGTCAGCTCTTGGTGGGTCTACGGGTAGAATTTCTAGCATGAGGAGACTTAAGCTAGCCTTCATCTTTTGGGAACCATGGAAAGCTAGGAATGCAGCCTGTTTTGATGGGTCGGAGATTCGCATCACAAGGGTCATATTAAACATCATCTGCGAGGCCCACCTAATTGGCCCCCTTTTCCTATTGCCCAAGGCCCCTAAACTATCCACGAGGATTACTCTCAACGCCGTAGGGATTAACTACCCTGCGCCTATCCCATCCGGGATCAAAATCGTCAAATGGGTTAGACCTCTCCATGGCTAGATTAAAATCAACATAGATGGATCAGCTTTGGGCAACCTAGTTCCTTTAGGAGTGGGTGGAGTTGGGAGGGACTCCACTGGTAACTTTCTCTTCGCCTTCTCCGTTGCCTATGGCTTTGGCTCCAATACGAGGGCTGAGATCAGAGCGATTCTGGATGGGCTCAACATATGTGCGCAGCCCGACTTCACTAAGGTGGAGGTGGTGAGTGATTCTAAATATGTGGTCTCAGCTCTCTCTAAGAAAACTCTTCCCGTGTGGTCCATGTGAAATTGGAAGTTTATAATCAGGGATATCATGCGCAATATGGAAGTTCGCCTTACCCACAACTTTAGGCCAACTCGGTTGCAGATGGCCGGATCTTCCATTCCATGGGAGATCTCCCCCTCGATTTGTGGGTTGTTGTTCCTTGACAGAGTGGGCCTTCGCAACCTACAGGAAGCCTAATTCATCTATCTTCTTTGCTTTTACGATGAGTGAGCCTACTTCTTTTGTCAGTTGGCCTGCCCGAATTAGCCTGTTGTATAGTTTTGTCTTCATGAAATGGAAAGTTTAATTGAAAAAAAAAACAAGTCTAATTGTTTTTTATATATTCAAACTAGAACAAATAATTTGGCAAGTATAATATGAATTACTAATGTTCTACATGTAAGTTTTTCATTGCCTAAGTATCATCCATCACACTCTGCTAGAGTAATAACATGCAGATGTGTTTGTGATAGACGTGAATGCAAATGTACCGGTTTGCAATTTGTAATCTACAAAGAAAAATGCCTGAGCACCTTGTGCTAGGAACTTTTAGGGCTACTTTCTCTGGCATGGGGAATCAACTTCACATGCATTAATTCCATGCCATCTATCAAGTATGATCACACTCCTTATTTTGCCTTGATTCCAAAAATTAGGATGATTTAGCCCAAAAAAAGTGTGCCTAAAACTTCTAAAATCATGTGTTGTGGTTCACTTGAGTATAGGAATACTCCAAAATTTCGGTAACTTTTTCATCTTGGTGAGACACATCATGATCATATGAATGAATTGAATGGCATATGAACACTATGGTGGGCTTACACAAAAGTAATGGTGGGTGTTATGGGTAAAATTGGATTGATCAAACAACTATAATGAGATAGAAACGACAAGGCAGGCTGCTTGGATGAGGAGGTTGGGTTAGAGAATAGCCTCGACCACCGACCATGACCTCCGTAATCAACCCAAGCACCAATCATAAGTGATAACCCCAATCGCTTATCTAGCATTTCATTGTCGTGACCAAGCAAGACTGCAAGTACCGACCTGACCCTGATTAGAGGCCTTAACCTCGAAGCTTGGCTCAGATCATGACCGGCAATTAAGCTCGGTTTACAGGACCTCAACCAATACGACTTAAAGGTTGGCCTCAACTATTGACCACGACGTCCTCAAATGGCGACCATCGAGAGATATCTCCTTCGTATATGGAAAGGATCGCCTCCACGAGATCTTTGCCAAAAATCACGTCGAGGATAATACTAAATACTCAAGAGAAGATTCCTTGTGTGATACACATCAACATAGCAGACTTATTATCATATACGGAAGATGTCTCAAAAGGATATAAATAAGAGCCATGCCTACGGTGAAAGGTATGCACTATTACCTTGATTTGACTAGACTCAGAGTGTGTTTATTCTAACTTAGGTGTCGGAGGGTCCCGCCTACAACCAGGGGCCCCATTGTCAATTGGTTTTGCAGGTACACAACGATTTAGTAGGGACGACTAGATTTTAGCACCAACATTGGGTGCACCCTGTTTCTTATGTCATTGCCTACCTAGAGTTTTGGATTTATCATGATTACTGAGTTCAATGGCATAAGGACGGACCGCATGGATCTCATGAAAGATCCACCCTTGTGGCTCTGGGATTGTGAAAGTAAACCAACATGTACATAGCATATAGCGTGCTTCATTTATAAATGAATCTGGATCATTTGCTTCCCACAAATAGAAAACTCTTTCTACATTGTGATTGGTCTACATCATCACTGGCGTTGTCAGCGCTGCATTAAATGCTACCTATGACGATTTGGCCAATCAAATAACAATAAACATGAGTTTTCTGTTTGGGACAAGCAGATGATCCAAATTCTTTACAAATACAAGTTTTGTAAGACTCCTAATAGCATAATTGATTGGATCCACCCATTATTCTCATACACTAATGGATGCTTAGGACTGTCTGATCAAAGTTCTTCTTAAGATTCATAGGTAATTAAAAAAGGGCCCCACGTTAGATCTTTTCTAATATAATCACTATGCACCGCTCATTTTTTCAGCCATTCATCGCAGTTAAGATCATTGGATCAAAGTAATTTCTAGCAAGGGATTGATAGCTAAATGTTGGGTGATGACCAAACCGTTTCCAAAGATCAACAGCAACCGTTCATTCTTCTGGTCATTGATAGATTGGTTAGAATCGTTTGGTCAAGGTGTTAGGTGTGATGTGCAATAAAATAAAATAAAGGACCACATGATGGACAATCCGACTCGATGACTATTGGTTGGAGTCCAACTAATAAATTTGTAAAATCAGCATACCATCTAAACAAGTTATAAATTTTAAAATTGCTTTAACTTTAATTTCTGATTAATCTAACTTGGAATCAAATGAGCGAAAGTTGCACGTAAAAACCAATATCTTGCCCCGCGTGGATGGAATCGGTCTACCCAAGCGCTACGTGGGGCCTATCATGATGTATGGGCTTTTAACCATGCCGTTCATCCATCTTGCAGATTATTTTAGGGTACGAGCCCAAAAATAAGTCAGATCCAAGCCTCAAGTGGACCACACAGTGAGGATTGAATGCCCACCATTAAATACTTCTTAAGGCCCACACAAGTTTTGGAGCAAGTTAACATTTGTGTTTTACCTTCATCCATGTTTATAAGACCTTATGAATTGGTTGGATAGCAAATAAATACCACGGTGGGTGGGTCCTTACTCGTGCCTGGGTGGCAGACTCACAACAGTTTCAACATTAGGTCATGGGTTCGATCAATGGTTTGGATTATTTTAAGATGACAAGGTCCATCATATAAGCGGTTGGATTGTTTAAAGAGATGCAAGGGCTAAATTCCCACAGTACTTATCCGTTGCAATACTATTACATATGGCAACATCGTACCACTCGTTACCCTTCTCTCTTTTATTTGAACGAAAAGTTCAGTTCACGATTTATCAATTAATCCAATCCACGGAGTGGTACTGCAGTCGCGCAAATGCATGTGGCAAAAGGTACAAGTGCCAAATGTTGTACATGAACGCAATTATCATGTGGTCACCTCATGTATATTGAGAGTGGACCTTTTGTGATCATCTCTCTGGTAATCTTTTCTTATACATATGGCCCACCTAATAAATGGACTGGCCAGATTTTGAGGCTAAGGCACGTTACCGTGCTACCTGCCAGATCAATGGCCCGGATTCCCACGTGCCATGCTGGAATGTGCCCGGCGCTTGTGTGGACGTAGAGACGTGTGGTTGCAAATATCTTCTTCCTCCCGTGCAATCTCACAGTTCGGGACGCGTATTTCCTGCGAAAGCCTTTCGGAGGAGCTTCCTGCGCAAGGATGCTGGGTAGGGCCCACTTCAATGTTTTTGAGAAATCCCCCTCATCCATCAGTTTTTATAGCTCAATTTAGGATATAAGCCGAAAATTAAGTGTATCCAACACTCAAATGGGCTACACGAGAGGAAACCGTGGGCATTCATTAAGAACCGTTGAAGCATTCTCATGGCCATACAACTTTTGTATCAAGCTAGATTTTTTGTGTTTTCATTTCATCCCATCAGGAATGACTTTATAAACAGCTTTGGATAGCATATAAACATCAAGGTGGAACTGAGAAGGTTTCAACTGTATGAATTTCCTTCCCCATGCAATGTTCCCTCTCAGTGGATTTCTCACATACATTACAGTGGGCCCACCCACCATCCGCCCGGAACTTCCAGCTAAGGGCTTTCGCATGCAATCCGCGTCCGCGTGCAACATCACAGTTGGAAACGTCATTCCTATATTTTGACGAGGATGATTTATTATATTTACGAGGATAGCTTTGCTAAGTACACGTATGTACAACAAAGTGCATGTGCATGTCACATATTTACCAGCTGGGTATGATAGGTCCGACATCCAATCCATCCATCAGAAAGACCTCACTATATTGATACTCTATCCCAGGAATCAGTTTGATGCACTGGTCAAGTGAGCCACAGTACACAAAACAATTTTTTTACAGATATAAAAAACTTTGTAGAAATTTTCTAATTCATCCACCTGTTTTTGTGCCCACATGTTGAGTGGAGGAGATTTATTTTTTTGGGAAAACATTAGAAATAGGGACCAACCTTGTTGAATGCATTGGATCTTGGACCTATTTTGACTATTGAGGAATTATCCGATTTGTTTAATAGGAAAGCTTCACTCCACCTGAGGTCGCGTCAGTCCAACGGCGTGATTCTTTGACCATGTGTGACGCATGTTATTAATAAAAGAAGAAGAAAGAAAGCCTGACTAGGGTAGTCCAATTGCTGAACATGCAGGGTTAGTACATAATCCGCGCCGCCTTTGGAGTATGCTCCACCCAGCTCGTGGCTCAATAGATAAAGTGGGTACGGATTAACTGAACCAAAATCTCCACTGGCCAGAGCTGAAAACCTGTCGACCATGTATCTTATAATTTTTAATAAGTTGTGATAGCATACCTCGGACAACTGAATAAGTGGGTGAAGATCCACCCATCCATTAGGCACGCTCGCCCTCGGAACCGGAAATGGATTGCCAGTGGCCCCGGGAACATATATATATATATATATATATATATATATATATATATATATATATATATATATATATATAAAACTGTGCTTGGGGCTGTGTCTGGCCCAGTGTGATCTCCGTGACAAATCCACTCCGTCCATTTGTTTTAAAATACAACAATTGAAAGTTATTGTAAAAATCAGGCAGACCCAAAACTCAGGTGGGTCACACCAAACAAAACATTTGGATGTATTGATATAGAATATATGACGACCGAGACCTGTTGCTCAAATAGGATACATCAGAGTGAAGGAGATTTTAATTTTTAGAAAAACATTAGAAGGTGGGACCAACATGATGGATGTATTGGATCTCAGATCCATTGTGTAATACTGGCACATGTGTGGCTTGTAAATGAGGTTTATTGCACACGCGCGTGCACTTAGCAAAGCTCTTATTACGATTGACGCATTATCCCATTTGTTTAATGAGAATGCTGCACTCGACTTGAGTTGGCGTCAGTCCAACTGCCAGGAGCACTTAACCACCTGTCCGACATGTTAAAAATGAAAAAAATAATTTATTTATTTATATTTTAAAAAGAGAGCCTAAAATTTGGGTGAATCGTCCATGTACACCATTGATTTCTCGGACGCGGTTTGGCTGGCAACCTCAACAACAGCCATCTAGCTGGTGGAAAACTCTGTGGGCCCACCATGATGTATGTGTTTTATCCAACCCATTCATCCAATTTTGCCAACTCATTTTAGGACATGAGCTCAGAAATGAGGCATATTGGAATCTCAATGGGACCACATCACTGGAAAAAAGGGGGATAAAGACACGGTGGTTGTTGAAACTTCCAATGGCCCATTATGAAATTTATTTGCCATACAATCTGCCCTAAGGTCACACAGACCTAGATGAATTGAAAACACAAATATCATCTTGATTCAAAACTTCTATAACCTTTCAAAAAATTTCAATAGCAAGCATTTAATTCCCACTATTTCTCACCCTGTAGTCATCTTGAGCTTTAAATCTGCCTCATTTTTTAACTCATGCTAAAAAATAAACCAAAGAAATGGATAGATCAGGTGAAAAAAACACATATCATATTACCATGTCTCTACCTGGGACCCGGTTTGGCTGGTGACCCCAACATCAGCCAGCTATGTGTAAGCTCTATGGGCCCACCACAATGTATGTGCCTAATGCAGTCCACCTATTCATTTTTACGACCTCACTAAAGCTCACGTGAACCGCATGATTGAAAACAATTGGAATATTTGAACTTTAATGTTGAAACTTTTTAGGGGCTACACTAGTTTTAGATAAGCTTTCCACTGTTTTTTTTTTCTTTCCACTATGTGTCCTACTTGAGCTTTGGATCTACTTCATTATTAGGCTCTTATCCTAAAATAAGCTGGAAAAATGGATGGACGGCCGGGATAAAACTCATACATTATGGTTGGCCCATGGAACTTTGACACCAGCTAGCTGTATGGTGTTGGGGTTGGCAACCAAACCGCATTTCTCTACCTGCTATGAATTTTGAAGTACGTGACTAGTTTTCAATTTCTAACCAGCGAAGTCCAATTACTCCCTAACCCAGATGCCGATTAGCTACAGATAGGTTGAGTAGCCAGACTGGCTACTGAAGTCACGTCACCAAGTTATGTGGACCCACCATGATGTATGTTTTGTATTTAAACCATTCATCCATTTGAAGAGATCATTTTAGGGCATAATCTAAAGAATGAGCTAGATCCATAACTCAAGTGGACCCCCACTATAGAAAACAGTGGGGAGAGTGACGCCCACCATTGAAACAATTCACCATGATGTTTATTCGAGATCCAACCTATTTGAAAGTTAACACAGACATGAACTAAGGGAAAACAAGCTTGATTGAAAACTTCCTAAGAAGTTAAAATTTTTTAAGCGTGGTCGTCTCTCTCCCCACTGTTTTTTGTAGTGGGGTCAACTCAATATTTGGATCCGACTCATTCTTTGGCTGATGCCTTAAAATGATATCTTCAAATGGATGAACTGTGTGGATACAATACATACATCATGATGGGCCCACAGAACTTTGTGACGTCATCAACAATGAGTCAGGCTTCCATGAGTCTGATGCGTCCCAGTGTGGATGAATTTGACCTTAAAAATCTCCTCTGGCAAGGAAACAAATTGGTTGGTGTACCACACACCTCTGTATCAGTTGTGAACTTCTAATATGTGGCCTGTAGATACACAGAGTCAGGAAGAGAAATAAAAGGTCCACATCTAACTGAAAATAAAAAATATTGAAATTAACACCAGGCTGAATCATGTATGATTATGCTGTCTTTAAAGTTTGATTCGCCCCATTCTCGATTGAAATTGAGATTACTGATAGGTTATAGGTAAATTGCTTTCAAGATAAGACAAAACTTCTCGTTAAGATCCAGTGTGCAACAATCACGAAGGAATTTACTCAAGGGTTAATGTTGTTGGTCTTTTGGTAGATTTGTTGAATGGTCGAACTCAGTTAATCAAATAATGTTTGAACTACTCAACAATTTCTTAAAAAGAAAAATGTTTAGAGAGATTAGATTGGATTTTGATTGAATCTGTTGGACTTCGATGATTCTGGACCTATTTGGATCAACGATATGACTGTTGGATCATCAAAGCCTGTCTGTTTTCAGACCTTTTTAGCTAGTAAGAGTACTAGCCATTCAAAAAAATGGTCGACGATGTTAGATTCATTAATTCAATCATTTCCAGCCGCCTATAAAATCCAGACTATCTCATGCATATGCGAAGTGTAAAATGCGCCATTACAGTGACAGTGACATTGCCCACACCCGAGCACACATGCCTGTGGGACATGCAAACTACACATCCCATCATTTATTTCTCCAAATAAGAATATTACTAACTCAATCACTTATAAATAACAAATTTTCTTCCACTCTATTTGATATAAGACTAAAGAAAACTCACTTTTTCTTTAAAAATTTAAAAAATAGTTGCAGAGAAAAATAAAAAGTTCTAACTTTATTTATTTTTAAACCAAAAATTTCAACATTGGGCCCTCCAATTGTGGTTATTCTTTGAAGTTCATTGTCTCCGTTACGTCACTCAATATATAAAGTTAGTCTGGATTATTAAACCATAAGCCCCGCCCACCAGAGCTTTCTTTCTTTTTTTTTTTTCTTTTTCCGAAAGAAGGAACATGTCCTTTCATCTTTGTTAAGAAGAAACAAACGATGTACAAGCTAGATTTTCAGGTGGGATCCACACAAAAAGAACCGAGCCTCACCTATCAAACGGCTAAACAATAACAGAAAAACAAAGCAGCCAGAGTTGAAAATCTGCCAAACATGTATTATATAATTTTTAACGAGCCGCACTAGCATACCTCCTACACCCACTCGCTTAGGTGAAGATCCACCCGTCCATTAGGCAATCTAGCCTTGGAATCTAAAACATGACATTCAGAGCTCTAGTAGGCCACACCCTAAAAAAAAAAAAAAAAAGCTAGGAAGGAACCTGCACCATTAGTCTTGTGGAGGGCCCACAGTTGTGTTTATATGCCGTCTTATCCATTCATCTTATATGCCTTATCAACATGAATGATTATCCAATACTTACAACACTCTACAGCTCAGTCAATTGAAGTCTTTTCAGGAATGATAAAGAAAGTGACCGACGTAGTTATTTACGTGAAGTATGCAACCATTTTTCTGTTTTGATTGAAGTACTTTCCCAGTGATGAGATCTTGTGAAGATCATGTGTCGTGGAAGAGCGCGTCCAAAGTCCACAGATTTCTTAAGACATGTGGCTTGACCAAGAAGCCGCCACTTTCCAATTTCAGAAATATATATATCCCACGTGAGTTGGGAAGTCATGCCCACGAGCTTCCCAAGTTAACCTGACTTCACCTCCTATAAATATACTACATGTGGCGATTGTTACATCAAAATATTAGATCCCTATTACTTCAATGGCCTACCACATTCTAATTGCCCTCCTGCCTCTATTGCTATTTGTCACCACCATTGCTGTTAAGGATGTTGATTTCAACTCCCTCGTACTCATGGTACTGTCCTCTCTCTCTCTCTCTCTCTCTCTCTCGGGAAATGGGTCAGTGGGTCTGGCCCGCTTCTTAGGTGGGTTTGGTCTATTTGTAAGGAGGAACCTGAAGTAATGACAGGAAAAATTGTAATGACGACTTTTCAAGTGCATGCATAAAAGGAAATCTTACTGAACAGTTGGCACCTTCCTTGCAATCCAAACAGTGGAAAGCAAATTCATTCTCTTGCTTAGATTGCAGCATGTAAAGACTGCATTGCTCAAAATGATATTGAAGAATTACTTCGAATGGTCACCTTGTTTCCTCTGCCAGTTAAAAATCAGTAGAGCTTAGACCTAATATTTGGTCATGGGGTGGCCCATGGGTTTAAATTCTAGACAGATGGGTTAATCTCATGCTGTAGTTCATGCACCAGGCGAGTTTCAATAAAAGATAAAAATAAAAATAAAACTAGAATTTTAACATGGATAGCATGGCATGGTCATTTGCAGTGGCCCGGATCGTATTGCAAGCAAACCAGCGATGGGTGTTGCCTCCCGAAGACGGGTGAACCTCAACTCGACTTCTTCGTCAGTGGTTTGTTTCCCTACTCTAAGGATGGAACCGCTCTCACACAGTGCAAGAAGAGCCGATTCTACATCAATGAGGTTCTTTCTGCATTTTATGTTTCAAACTATATATATTACTCCAAACTTTCAGTGTAAGCCAACTTTGTTTCATGGAGAGTACCTCCAGTTTCTATATATGATGGTGGATCACACACATTGTAACATTTTTCATGTTGGTGGTCCCCACACGTGACAACTGTAAATGCTTGCACTGGAAATTCAGTGTAAAAGATTTGATGGTCATGATCTCATTTCTTGGATGGGCTGATGAATTTCTTCATTTTCTGTGGCTGCAATGAAACATGGACACAGCTTGCTGATCTAACAGACGACTTACATAGCTATTGGCCCAGCATCGAGTGTCCAAGAAGTGACGGGCACAGCATGTGGAGGAATACATGGAAAACGTACGGTGTATGCACTGGCCTAAGTGAACATGACTACTTCAAGAAGGCGTTGGATCTTAGGGCTAAGATAGACATGCTCTCGATATTCAAGAGAAACGGTAACGTCTTCATGTATCCCTAGCAACTAGAACTCATATACACCAACCGTTCGGTTGTAGTTCTTTCATAAGAAACTATCTCACTGTTGGGATGTGTAGGTATTATCTCCACCGATGAAGCCGACTACAGCATTTCTGACGTGTTGAAAGCGATCACTAATGGGATTGGAGCAAATGCTGCGATCCAATGCAGTAAGAACGCCTGGGATGAGTCGATCATCTACAAGATCTACATGTGTGTGGACAAAGAGGCCACCAAAATCGTGCAATGCCCAGTACTGCCGACGTTCACATGCGCGGAACGTGTGGTTTTCGGTTCTTTCACCTATGACATGCTCAGCAATGTTACTAACGTAGCTACCAACCCAATCAAGATGAGGGTCTTCAATCAGTGATTTCTGTGGTTGTGATGGATTGTGTTTTGTGTTAAGCTAGTTTCATGTATTTGGCAACTATGGTCTTTTGTGTTGTATTGCGTGGATTGTAGTAGATTAGTGTAAGCTTCTTCTCTAGGTAATGCCATGAATAAGATGCTGTATTTGTACGGATTGTGATAGATAGGAATGCAAGTCTATGCATTTTCTTTTGTACCGGAGTCTGGAGCTGCACGTTTCCATGCAGCATACGTGTTAACTTGGAAAGTGTGTGGTAATGTGGGTCGTGCATCATATGCGCCATCCCTTACCCAAACCGTCCACTTTCTCTGTACACGTGATTACCTGATTAAAGGACCGTCCTGATCTTCTTCATCTTCTTTATTCTTTTTTCTTTTTTTAATAAGTTTGTCACGTGTGATGTGCTTAAAAGGAGCTTGTTCTAGCTAGCTAATCTCTATTTCACGGTGCGTACTGAGTAACTCATGACGATATAACACCCAGATAAATAGCTCAACTGGCAGACTGAGTGGATATACCTCGTTTAAAAACTTGAGGTCTACCCCTAGTGGGGGTGGCTAACATGGAGTGTGTGTACTGACATGGGTGGGTACTAACAAGCTAACCCAAAAAAAAAAAAAAAAACTCATAACGATATAGCGTGATGAGAAAACTCTGTGGTGCCCACCGTTATGTGTCCTATCCACACCGTCCATCACTTTTTGCAGCTTATTTTAGGGGCATGAGCCCAAAATTGAAGCATATCAAAAGCTCAAGTGGACCATACCATAGGAAATAGTGGGATTTATGACGTTCCACCGTTGAAACCTTCATAGTGCCCACAGTGATGTTTATTTGTCATCCAACAGGTTCAGGTCAGACATACATGGATTCCATGAAGGGAAAACACGAAAATATCAGCTTATCCAAAACTTACGTGGGCCCCAGGAAGTTTTCAGCCGTAGGTGTTCCATGCGCATTCTTTCCTGAGGTGTGATCCACTTGAGCTTTGGACAAGCTTCAATTTTGGGATATTTCCCCGAATGAGCTGGTAAAATGGATGGACAGCGTGGATAAACATATAGAACACTGTGGGTCCCACAGAGTTTACTCAGTACGCAATCCCCGTCCCTCTTTCATTCGCGTTGTCTGTGTCAAGACGCAGGATTGCAGGCATGCATCGCCCTAGGGCCAATATTCCCAGATAGCCCAATATTGATCTGAAACATCCAACTCCACAAATCAGTGGTCGGGATCATCCTTTCAGTGCGATTTTTGGTCATACACCATTCAGAATAGAACACAATAATGTAGGCGATTCCGATGGTCCGAGCATATTGGAATGTGGGCCTCCCAAGGGCGATAGATGCTGGTGATATATCTCAATGAATTTTCAATTGCATCGTGTTTTTGAAAAAGATAAATTTATGATAGATGCCTTGTACGTGGGGCGCGGATTAAGTAATACCCCGCCTGTTCCGAGCTCGGGACAGGCAGAGGCTGCGAGGGCCACTGAGGGGCCACCATGATTTACGAGTCTTATCCACACCATCCATCCATATTTCCATATCATTTTAAATGGTTAAACCAAAAATAAGGCAGATCTAAATCTCAAGTGGACCACACCATAGGAAGCAGCAGTAATGAGGATGCCCACCACTGAAACCTTCTTAGGGTCGACTGTGTCAATTATTTTCCATCCAACCTGTTGATATGGTCATATACAATTGGATAAGGCGAAAAAACAAATATTGTCTCGATCCAAAACTTCATTGGTCCCTAAGAAAATTTCAACTGTAGGAATTTAATTCCCACTGTGTGGTCCATTTGGGCATTGGATATTCGTTATTTTTGCCTTCATAATTTAAAATGATACATAAAAATGGATGAACGGTGTGGATAAAGTTCATATATCACAGTGGCCCCTCAGTTGCCCTAGGAGCCTCCGCCTGTTACCTAATCCGCGCCCTTGCATGTGGATGCCGCGCTAGCATTCCATAGGAGCTTTTCTTGTTGGTGGCTGAAATGCATAAAAGTGAGGGGCCAGCTTTAATTTCGTCCATCAGACTACTTTGGGTGCCATTAAATATAAATGATTTGGTAGGAGGTTTTTTTTATTTTTTATTTTTATGTATATGAGAAGTTGGGTTAAGCTATCTTATTCATGTATAGCCCGTTTGGGGGTTTAGGCAGGGCCTTGCCCAATTAGGTATATTAATTTTTATTTATTTATGTACTGGCATCCATGACCTTTTTGCTAAAATGGGAAAACGGAAAAAAGACTGCCGGATATTTCACTTCAACCATCTAATAAATTATGTCCATGGACTTGATAGTTGCATGATCAAACAAGTCTAATTGTTTTTTATATATTTAAACTAGAACATATAATTTGGCAAGTATAATCTGAATTATTAATGTTCTACATGTAAGTTTTTCATCGCCTAAGTATCATCCATCACACTCGGCCAGAGTTAGCAAGTATTCCTCATGCATGTAGATGTGTTTGTGACTTCAATAGAATTTAAAAAAAAAAAAAAAAAAAAAAAAAAAAAAAAAAAAAAAGAAGAAGATGTGTTTGTGACAGATGTGCATGCAAGTGTGCATGTTTGCAATTTGTAATCTACAAAGAAAAATGCCTGAGCACCTTGTTCCAGGAACTATTGGGGCTACTTTCTCTAGCATGGGGAATCAACTTCACATGCATTAATTCCACCCCATCTAGCAGGTATGACACTCCTTATTTTGCCTCGATTCCAAAAATCATGATGATTCAGCCCAAAAAAGGTGTACCTAAAACTTATAAAATAATCATGTGGTTTGGACCACCTGAGTATAGGAATACTCTAAATTTGAATTTTCGATAACTTTTTCATCTTGGTGAGACACATCATGATCATATGAATGAATTGAATGGCATATGAACACTATGGTGGGCCTTATACAAAAGTAATGGTGGGTGTTATGGGTAAAATTAGACTGACCAAATAACTAGAATGAGATAGAAACGACAAGGCAAGCAGTTCGAATGAGGAGTCAGGTAAACTCAGCCTCAACCACCGAATATGACCTCCGCAATCAACTCAAGCACCAATCATAAGCAATGACCTTAATTGCTATCGAGTATTTCACAGCCACGACCAAGCAACGATTACAAGTACCGACCTGACTCTGATTAGAGGCCTTAACCTTAAAGCTCGTCTTAGACCATGATCGGCAATTAAGCTCGGTTTGCAGGACCCCGACCAATATGACTCAGAGGTCGGCCTTGGCTATTGACCACGACATCCTCAAATGCTGACCACTGACAAATATCTCATTCGTATACGGAAATGATTGCCTCTCTGAGATCTTCGCCAAGAATCACGATGATGATAGCATCATATACTTAGAGGAAGATTTCTCGTGTGATACGCATCTACATGGTAGACTCATTATCATATATGGAAGACGTCTCAAAAGGATATAAATAAGAGACCTACCTATAGTGAAAGGTATATATGCACTGTTACCCTAATTCGATTAGACTCGACTTAGGTGTCAAAGGGTCCCTAGCTACAAATAAGGCCCCCATTTTCACTTGATTTTGTAGGTACACGATAGTCTAGTAAGGACTACCAGATTTCAACATCCACAATAGGCACTCCATCCTAATTGTTTCTTATGCGGTGGCCTACCTAAGGTTTTGGATTTATCATGATTATTGAGTTCAATGACATGTGGATGGACTGCAAGGATCTCATGAAAGTTCCACCCTTCGGGCTCTAGGATTGTGAAAGTAAACCAACAAGTACATAGCACCGGAAATAGTGCGAATTGAACATCTTCCACCGAAAATTTCGTAGGGGCCACAGAAGTTTTAAATCCATATGATAGTTGTTTTTTCACTTCATCCATGTTGTTGTGATATTATGAATAGGTTGGATGACAAATAAACATCATCGTGGGCCATAGAAAGGTTTCAATGGTGGAATCATTATTCCCACAGTTTCTGTGGTATGGTCCACTTGAGCTTTAGATATACCTAAATTTTGAGCTCAACCACTAAAATGATCTGAAAACACGGATGGGCAAAGTGGATAAGACAAATACATTCACGGTGGGCCCAACTGAGTTTACTCAGTACGATAAGAGCACACTGAGTAACTCAGTATGCAATCCAATTTCTGAGCAATATCACAGTTGGGGACGTGGATTTCCTGCCCAAGCCTTTCCCATGAAGTTCGTGTGCAAGGATGCTGGGTGGGGCCCACCTCGATGTTTTTGAGAAATCCACCTCGTCCATTAGTTTTTATAAATCAATTTAGGACATACAATTGAAAATTAAGTGTATCCAACACTCAAATGGGCCACACGAGAGGAAACAGTGGGCATTCAGTAAGAACCGTTGAAGCATTCTCATGGCCATAAAACTTTTGTATCAGGCTAGATTTTTTGTGTTTTCATTTCATCCCATTGGTAATGACTTTATAAAAGGTTTGGATAGCATATAAACATCAAAGTGGAGCTTAGGAAGGTTTCAACTGCATGAATTTCTTTCCCAAATGTTCCCCCTCATGTGACCCACTTGAGTTTTGTATCCTCCTAATTTTCGGTAACACATCCTAGATTGAGTTCTCGAAACGGATGGACGGAATGGATTTCTCACACACGGCCCCACCCACCATCCTTGCCCGGAACTTACTGCGAAAGGCTTTCCCATGAAATCGGCGTCCGTGTACAATATCACAGTTGGAAACGTCATTCCTTTTTTTAGACGAGGATGATTTGTTATATTTACAAGGATAGCTTTGCTAAGCGTACACGTATGTACAACAAAGTACATGTGCATGTCACATATTTACCAGCTTGGTATGATAGGTCCGAGATCCAATCCATCCATCAGAAAGACCTCACTATATTAATTGATGCTCTATCCCAATTAAGAATCAGTTAGATGCACTGGTCAAGTGAGCCACAGTATGCAAAACAATATTTTTACAGATATAAAAACCTTTGCAGAAATTTTCTAATTCATCCACCCGTTTTTGGGCCCACCTGTTGAGTGGAGGAGATTTGTTTTTTGGGAAAACATTAGAAAGGGGGACCAACCTGATGGATGTATTGGATCTTGGACGTATTCTGACTATTGAGGAATAATCCAATTTGTTTAATTGGAAAGCTTCACTCCACCTGAGGTCGCGTCAGTCCAACGGCGTGATTCTTTGACCATGTGTGACGCATGTTATTAATAAAAAAAGAAAGAAAGCTGGAGTCGTGTATTCCAATTGCTGAATAACCACACCGTGAGCGGATTTTACCTTAAAATATCATTTGCGGCAGGTGTGACCTTTTAATAAGTAGGCTAGAGAAGGACAAGAGGGATGGCAAGAGACAAAGGATCTACGTCTAACTGGCATGAGACTAAAATTGTAGCATATCCAAAGCTCAAGTGGACCATACCACAGCGACGTTTATTAGTCATCCAACGGGTTCATAAGGTCAGACAGACATGGATTCCATAAAGGGAAAATACAAAAATATCAGCTTATCCAAAACTTATGTGGGCCCCGGGAAGTTTTCAACGGTAGGTCTTCAATGCCCATTGTTTCCACTTGAGCTTTGCATAAGCTTCAATTTTGGGAAATTTCCCAAAATGAGCTGGTAAAATGGTTGGACGGCGTGGACAAATATTTAGAACAATATGGGTCCCACGTGGCTTACTCAGTAGGCAATCCGCGTCCTTGTTCATTCGCGTTGTCTGTGTCAAGACACAAGATTACAGGCATGTATCTCCCTAGGGCCAATATTCCCAGATATCTGAAACATCCAACTCCACAAATCAGTGGTCGTCAGGATCATCCTTTCAGTGCAATTTTTGGGTCATACACCATTCAGAATAGCACACAATAATGTGGGCGATTCCGATGGTCTGAGCAGCTTGGAATGTGGGCCTCCCGGCAGCGATAGATGCTGGTGATCCTAAATCGCAAAACATAACCAAAACGATGAAACTGGGAACGGTGATGTTGTATCAGTCGGTGACAAAAAAATTTTAATTAATTTTTTTTTTTGCATGGGTTTCAATGAATTTTCAATTGCTCCGTGTCTTTGAAAAAAATAAATTTAAGATAGATGCTTTTTACGTGGATGCGGCTCTAGCATTCGATAGGAGCCTTTCAAGTTGGTGGCTGAAATGCTAATAGAAAATTTCGTCCATCAGACTAGTTGGGTGCCATTAGATATAAATGATTTAGTAGGAGGTTTTTATTTTTATTTTTATGTATATGAGAAGTTGGGTTAAGCTATCTTATTCATGTATAGCCCATCTGGGGGTTTAGGTAGGGCCTTGCCCCAATTAGGTATGTTAATTTTTATTTATCTATGTACGGCATCCATAACCTTTTTGCTAAAACAGGAAAACAGGAAAAAAACTGCAAGATATTTCACTTCAACCATTTAATAAATGTCCTTGAACGTGAAAGTTGCATGATCAAACGAGTTTAATTGTTTTTTATACATTTAAACTAGAACACATAATTTGGCAAGTATAATCTGAATTACTAACCTTCTACATGTTAGTTTTTCATTGCCTTAGTATCATCCATCACATTCGGCCAAGTAACAAAGTATTCCTCGTGCATGTAGATGTATTTGTGACAAACGTGCATGCAACTTCGCATGCAATAATTCCACGCCATCTAGCAGGTATGACCCTCCTTGTTTTGCCTTGATTCCAAAAATCAGGATGATTCAGCCCAAAAAAGGTGCACATAAAACTTCTAAAATCATGTGGTATCGTCCACCTGAGTGCTGTAATACTTCGAATTTTCGGTAACTTTTTCTTCTTGGTGAGACACATCAATGAATTGAATGGCATATGAACACTATAGTAGGCCTTACACAAAAGTAATGGTAGGTGTTATGGGTAAAATTGGACTGACCAAACAACTAGAATGAGGTAGAAATGATAAGGTAGATAACTCGAACGAGGAGGTCAGGTAAGAGCTCAGCCTCAACCATCGAGCACGACATCCGTAATCAACCCGAGCACCAATCATAAGCGATAACTTCAATCGCTGATCTAGCATTTCACTATCGCGACCAAGCAACGGCTGCAAGTATCGACCTAATCTTGATCAGAGGCCTTAACCTCAAAGTTTGGCCTTGACCATGATTGATAATTAAGCTTGGTCTGCATGACCTTGATCAATACAACTTAGAGGTCAGCCTCGACTATCAACCATAACCTCCTCGAATGCCAACCACTAGGAGATATTTCCTTCGTATACGAAAAGGATTGCCTCTCCAAGATCTTCGCTAAGAATCACGTTAGGGATAACACCTTATACCCAGGGGAGGATTCCTTGTTTGATACGCATCTACATGGGAGACTCATTATCATATAAGGAAGATGTCTTAAAAGAATATAAATAAGAGCCCTATCTATGGTAAAAAGTATACACTATTACTCCAATTCAATTAGACCCAGAGTGTGCTTATTTTGACTTATGTGTTGGAAGGTCCTCGGCTACAACCTGTCCCCATCGTTGCTTGGTTTTGCAGGTACACAATGGTCTAGTAGGGACTACTAGATTTTAGCATCAATAGTGGGTGCTCCATCCTACCTGTTTCTTATGTCGTGGCCTACCTAGAGTTTTGGATTTATCATCGTTATTGAGTTCAATGACATAAGGATGGACTGCATGGATCTCATGAAAGTTCCACCCTCTGGCTCTAGGATTGTGAAAGTAAACCAATAGGTACATAGCATGAGTTAGGTTAGTGTGCTTCATTTACAAATGAATCGGATCATCTGCTTACCACAAATAGAAAACTCTTATTTTCCTGCATTGTGATTGGTCCACAACATCATTGACATTGCCAGTGATGCATTAAATGCAATGTGTGATGATGTGGCCAATCAAATAATAACAAACATGAGTTTTCTGTTTGTGGCAAGCAGAGAATCTATATTCTTTTACAAATACAAGTTTTGTAAGACCCGAAATGGCATAATTGCTTGGATCCACCCATTATTCCCATACACTAACGGATGCTGACTGTCTGATCAAAGTTCTCCTTGAGATTCATGGGTAATTAAAAAAGGACCCCACATTAGATATTTTCTAATATAATTACTATGCACCGCCCATTTTTTCATCCATTAATCACGGTTAAGATCATTGGATCAAAGTAATTTCTTGCAAGGGATTGATAGCTAAATGTTGGGTCATGACCAAACCGTCTCCAAAGATCAACCGCAACCGTTCATTTTTCTGGTCATTGATAGATTGGTTAGAATCGTTTGGTCAAGGTATTAGGTGTGATGCGCAATAAAATAAAGTGCCACATGATGGACAATCCAACTCTATGACTGATGGTTGGAGTCCAACTAATTATTTTGTAACATCAGCGTACCATCTAACCTGGTTATAAATTTTAAAATTGCTTTAACTTTAATTTCTGATTAATCTAACTTGGAATCAAACATAAAAACAAATATCTTGCCCCGCGTGGATGGAATTGGTCTACGCAATCGGTCTACGCAAGCACTATGTAGGGCTTATCATGATGTATGGGTTTTTATCCACGCCGTTCATTTATTTTACAGATTATTTTGGGTATAAGCCCAAAAATGAGGCAGATCCAAGCCTCAAGTGGACCACACAGTAAGGATTAAATGCCCACCATTAAAAACATACCGGGGCCCACACAAGTTTTGGAGCAAGTTGACATTTGTGTTTTACCTTCGTCCCTGTCTATACGACCTTATGAATTGGTTGGATAGCAAATAAACACCACGGTGGGTGGGTCCTTACTCATGCCTGGGTGGCAGATTCACAAGTGTTTCAACAAGAGGTCATGGGTTCGATCAATTTGGATTATTTTAAGATGACAAGGTCCATCATATAACTGGTTGGGATTGTTTAAAGAGATACAAAGGCTAAATTCCGAGACGTATCCGTCGCAACACTATTATATATAGCAACCTCGTTCCATTCCTTACCCTTCTCTCTTTTATTTGAATGAAAAGTTCACTTCAGGTTGTATCAATTAATCCATTCAACGGGGTGGTACTGCAGTTGCGCAAATGCATGTGGCAAAAGGTACACGTGTCAAATGTTGTACGTGTACGCACTTGTCATGTGGTCATCCATGTATATTGAAAGTCGACCATCAGTGATCATCTCTCTGGTCATCTTTTCTTATACATATGGCCCACCTAATAAATATTGGACTGGCCATATTTTGAGGCTAAGGCACGTGCGTTACCGTGCTACCTGCATGATCAATGTCCCAGATTCCCAAGTGCCATGCTGGAATGTGCCCGGCGCTTGTGTGGACGTAGAGACGTGTGGTTGCAAATATCCTTGACGCGGATTTCCTGCCAAGCCTTTAGTAGGAAGTTCCTGCGCAAGGATGCTGGATAGGGCCCACCGACATATTTGTAATAAGTCTACCCTGTTCATCCATTTTAAGAACTCATTTTAGGATATTACACCAAAAATATAGTGGATTCAAAACTTAAGTGGGCCACACAAGAGGAAATAGTGGGTATTCAGTGACAACCATTGAAACATTCTTATGGCCATAAAAGCTTTGTATCAGGCTAAATGTTTTATATTTTCACTTCATCCCAGTGAGTAATGAACTTATAAACGGTTTAGATGGCATATAAACATCAAGGTGGAGCCCATGAAGGTTTCAACGGTAGGTATTTCTTTCTCCAACTTTCCCTCTCGTGTGGCCCACTTGAGTTTTTGATCCACCTCATTTTTGCTTTCATAACCAAAATAGAGCTTGCCAAACGGATGAACGGAGTAGATTTCCCACAAACATGGCAGCAGCCCCATCCAGCATCCTTGTGCAGGGCAAAGGCTTTCGCAGGAAATCCGCGTGCCCTGTACAATATCACAGTTGGAAACGACGTCATTACTATTCTTGGATGGGGATGATTTAATATCGCAGTTGGAAACGACGTCATTACTAGTCTTAGATGAGGATGATTTATTATATTTACGAGGATAGCTTTGCTAAGCCTGCACGCGTGTACAACAAAGTGCATGTGCATGCCACATATTTACCAGCTTGGTATGATAGGTCCGATCGAGATCCAATCCATCCATCATAAAGACCCCACGATATTGATGCTCTAACCCAAGAATCAGTTTGATTCACTGATCAAGTGAGCCACAGAATACAAAACAACTATTTTACAGATATAAAAAACTTCGAAGAAGTTTTCTAACTCATCCACCTGTCTTTGGGTCAACATGTTGAGTGAAGGGGATTTATTTTTGGGAAAACATTAAAAAGGGGGAACAACCTGATGGGTGTATTGGATCTCGATGGATGTACTGGATCTTGGACCTATTCTGACGATCGAGGAATTATCAGATTTGTTTAATAGGAATGCTTCACTCCACCGGAGGTCGCGTAAGTCCAACTGCGTGATTCCTTGACCATGTGTGACGCATGTTATTAAAATAAATTTTTTTTTTTTTTTTAAAAAGAAAGCTTGACTAGTGTAGTCCAATTGCTGAATAACTAAAAATGTCATTGGAGATAGGTGTGACCTTTTGACAAGTAGGCTAGAGATAGACAAAAGGGATGAGAAGAGACAAAAGATCCACATCTACAGAGAAAAGGTCTTAATTAATATAGGCGGTTGCGCCCTGGGCCCTCCAATGTGGCTGTCCTTTGGAGTATGCTCCACCCACCGGGTGGCTCAATAGATAATGTGGGTCCGGATTACTGAACCAAAAGTCCCACTGGCCAGAGCTGAAAACCTGTCGACCATGTATCATATAATTTTTAATAAGCTGTGATAGCATACCTCAGACAACTAGATACGTAGGTGAAGATCCACCTCATCTATTAGGCACACTCGCCTTCAGAACCAGAAGTGGATCGCCAGTGGCACCGGGGGTGTGTGGGCCCACAGATATCTCCGTGACAAATCCACTCCGTCCATTTGTTTTAAAATGCAACAATTCAAAGTATATGTAAAAATAAGGCAGAGCTAAGACTCAGGTGGGTCACACCAAACAAAACATTTGGATGTATTGATATAGATGTGGGGAGGGTGTTTATCTTTCAATCCTACGCAAATGGGTAATAATTACCATTTACCACCCGTGGTAATTACCTCCTTATAAAAACTATTTAAAAGTATTAACATAAATTTGTGGCCTCCAATGTGATGTCTGTGACATATCCACACCATTCATCCATTGTCACTGAATATTTTAGGGCAGAGCCCAAAAATAAGGTAAATCCAAAGCTCAAGTGGCTCACACATAAAAAAGCGTGGTCATGAAAGGTTTTTAAAGATGGGCATTCAACCCACTCTTTCATGTGGTGTGCTCCACCTGAGCTTTGGATCTGCCTCAATTTTAAAATCATGCCCTAAAATCAGTCTGCAAAATAGATGGACGGCATGGATAAGCCACATATATCACAATGGGCCCCACATAAAATTTGCACATTCCTCAATTTTAGTGTCTAAAAAGTAAGTCATCAATATGAACATAAGAAACAATGCATGAATTACTTGATAATTAATCATTACTCATTTGCACGTAGATTACGAGAGAATTGAAAAACAAACACCCCATGTGGTCTCAGAAAATACATCCATTAAGTACAAGAATCTTCAAGATTGAAAAATCCTAGACTTTTGTATCAATGGCCCCTACTGCAAAAGCAAAGGAGGTAGGGTATGTTCAACAAAGAAAAGTTAGATGATCAAAATGCTAAAGTATTTCAAAGGGAGAGTTTCATTATGAGTTATTCTGCACCAGGTGAGGCTCATATTGTAAATAGTTCCGATCGCCTGACATGACCCAAGCCAACTTCACAATCCTTGATGTAGCAACCTAATCAATAAACAGAAATGCAGATTGCATTTTAATACATACACACAAACTCTCATACATGGTTTTGTTGTGATTCATATATTTGGGCATATGAACAGCCGTATAGGGTTACTTACATGCGCAATATATGTATATGATTATGTTGATGCTTAAAATAAAAAAAAATAATAATAATAATAATAATAAAATAGAGCCTTCATTCCATGAACAAGAGAGAAACCTTGCTTTCCACCCGCTAATGCGCCCATCAACCCTATCCAATAGTCTCTGGAATGCATCTTTCTTCCATCTACCCGCTGACAATAGGACCCCTAAATACACCATGTTCTCCACTGGCTTAATCTAGCCCAACTCTCTTTGGATCATACTTGCAATCTTGGAATGCGACATGTTCGCAGGATGTATATGATTATGTTGATGCTCACACGCACAATTGGACATGTGAATGGCCTAGTTGTTTATCTTGACCGTGCAACTAGCAGGCCCCATCTCGTGTTGCCTATAGTTTGGTTGAAGAGTGTAATACGGTGTAATATATATATATATATATATATATATATATATATATATATATATATATATATTCTTGAGTTCCAAATTTTATTTTATTTAAAAAAAAAAAAAAGATTTTCATATCATGGTGGGAATTATACAAGACAATAGGCATTTGGGTTGCCCCTAGACCGAAAAACTCATGGTGCAATCCCTCTCTCTCTCTCTCTCTCTCTCTCTCTCACAGTAAATGTCACTTTTACTGTGATTTTTCCTCATTCTTGAGCCTATGCCTTGAAATAAAAATCCGAACTAAATGAACGGTGTAGATTTCACACAACTCATGGTAGGCCCTATAAATGTTGTTTGAATACCATTTTGTGAGGTCAAGCCGATTTCAAGGACCCCATTTAGATTTATTTATTTATTTAGAGGAAGCCCCATCAAAAAAAACCCTTCTTCATCCGAAACTCTTTGGTATAACTCACTACTACTCTTTGCCAATTACATTACATTTCATTCTATTCTCCAATGTTACATTCTCTGAAGCCATTTTTCTTTGAAGTACTTCTATGGGACCCGCCATGCTCTCCAACCATGGTCCATTCTCTTGCATTACATTATATAGCATTCTTTTCTCCAAAAAAAAAGGACATGCATGACTTTTTCTCAATGCACAAAAAATGTATATTTAAAATATGACATGATTGATTTTTTTTGTATGCTTATTGTGTGATGTGTATGTTGTGAATGTATATACCTTGATATAAAAAGTTCAATGATGGATGATGTTTTGAATGTGGATACATTAATGTAAAAGATTGAATAATGTACATTTTTTTTAATAAACTTTTTATATATAACAGGAGCTGGCCGAGAATAGTTTACAAGGACACATTCATGAAGGGCCGATAACAAAAGGGGAATGGGCCCCCCTATTATATGGACTGAAAGAAACTAGAGGACTAGAAACACTATGCTTATACTCATAGGGAACCAAGGCCGACTTTGTTGAGGAACAGAAGTCCTCTGATGGAAGGTGGAAGAGAGTCTCGAGAGAGGAAAGTGGCGTTGGACTGGGACTCACTCCCAAGACGGGCCAAACCGTTAGTGACCGAGTTTGCCTCTCTTGGAGTGTAAGCAATTTGAAGTTGCATGGATTGAGAGAGGAGGGTGAATCTTGCCTTCCAGTACCAAATCGTCTAGCAGGCGTTATGAGGATTGGAAAGGGCCTTCACCACAACAATGGAGTCGTTTGCCACCTGGATATTGGAGTAGCCCAGCTGGAGCACCAGGGTGAGCCCATCCAAGATGGCTTTGGTCTCAGCTCTCGTATTTGTACCAAGATTGTAGCCGTGAGAAAATCCAAATAGGAATTTTCCTGATTCGTCTCTCCCTAAACTGCCACTGCCTAAAAGCCCCAGGTTACCTCCGGATGATCCATCCACATTCAGTTTGATCTAGCCTGGCGGAGGCCTTATCCATTTCATGATGGAGATGAGAGGAGACGTGGGATGAGGGGTAGGGATGCGCCAGGCCCTGCTCATGTTAGAAACTAAATTGTGGAGGATTCTCGGGGTTGGTAATATTGAGCTGACGAACTAAATCTAGAATAAGGTCCCTTGCTCAATTTGGGAAGAGTCGGAGGCTTTATTATCAAAGCGATTGGAGTTCCTGGCCTTCCACAATTCCCAAAAAAAATGAAAATGGGAATCAGGCCTTTTAGCAGGGTCGGTGAAGCTTGGGATGCATTCCACCACTGAGTAGCACGGCCGGGCGCTGTAGGGAGCAAGGGCTGGGGGATTCCGCAATCTGCTCGAAAGCGTTCCCACACTCTGCTGACCAGCGTACCTGTCGCAAAGAAATGGTCCACCGATTCACAATTGGAGGAGGGAGGGAGGCAACAAGAACACTTGGAGGCTAGACTAACACCTTTGCCTTGGATATTGAAGTCTATTAGAACCGCGTTGTAAAGGTTTTCTAGGTGGGGAGGGATAGTTTTGGAGGAACCTTAGGGTGTCACACCCATGCTGACCAGATTCAATAAAGTATGTGACAATGGTGACTTGTAACATATGACAATAGCAAACAATAGCACATGACATCGAAGATCCATAACAAATGACAATGACAATCCCTTGTATATGATAACAGATACCTGTAACACATAATAATGGAGACTCATTGCTCATGACAACGACGATCTCTAACACATGATACTAGCAACTCGTAACACATGACAACAATGATGCATAAGAAATGACAATAAAGACCTATTGTTCATAACGATGTAGGCCAGTAACACATGACAACGGAGACCTGTTGCTCAAATAGGATACATCAGAGTGAAGGAGATTTTATTTTTTTTCAAAAAACATTAGAAGGTGGGACCAACCTGATGGATGTATTGGATCTCAGATCCATTGTGTAATGTTGGCACATGCGTGGCTTGTAAATGAGGTTTATTGCACACGTGCGTGCGCTTAGCAAAGCTCTTGTGACAATTGACGCATTATCCCATTTGTTTAATGGAAAAGCTACACTCGACTTGAGTTGGCATCAGTCCAACTGCCTGGATCACTTAACCATGTGTCCCGCAGGTTAAAAATGAAAAATAATAATAATTATTTTTTTAAAAAAAAGGAGAGCCTAAAATCCGGGTGAATCGTCCATATACTCCACTGATTTATCGGACGTGGTTTGGTTAGCAACCTCAACGACTGCCATCTAGCTGGTGCAAAACTCTGTGATCCCACCATGATATATGTGTTTTATCCTGTTAAATTTCATCACCACCTCTCTTGAATATTTCGGAGTCTTCTGGAAACTTCCGGACATTTCCAAAAAATTCTAAAATTTTCTAGAATCTTACGGAAACTTCTAGAATTTGATAGAGTTTTCTTGACTCTTTCGGAATATTCTGGACTATGCTAGAACCTTCCAGATTCTCTTAGAATGTTCCGGAATATAATAGAACCTTATAAGATATTTGGAAGCTTCTAGAAATCTTTAGAGTTGTGTTGATTCTAGAATCTTCCATAGCCCTCTATAAATATAGGAAGTGTCTCATTATGAATACACATAAACAAAAAAAGAGTTAGTTCAAGAGTGAAAGCAAGGTGTCCAAGTATTAAGACTTCAAAAGAGTTTTTCCTTGTGTGTGAGAGTTGTCATTCAAGAGTGATAGTTTGTGAGTGTTGTAAAGCATACCCTTATTGTATATAAGTATTTGTAATAAATATAATTACATTTACTTGTCGTGTTCAACTCTTCAATTTGATATCAGAGCGAGGTTTGGTCGGGATCCGTTTTCTAAGGTGATCTTGCACAGTTTGGAAACTGAAGTTTGTTGGCTTGCTTAGTAAAGGGAGTGATAATCACACCAAGTCACGATGGCGGATCTTGTGAACATAACAAACGAAGTTACGAGGCTTAACAACCACAACTATCAAAGTTGGAGGAGTCGCATTAAGTCCTACCTTGAAGGGCAGGCCTTGTAGGATGTTATTAGTGGGAATAAGATTACCCCACCTCCTAAGAAAAATGCTGAAGCACTCCGAAAGTGGAAGATTAAGGTTGGGAAGGTCATGTACATGCTTAAGTCAACCATTGAGGATGACTTGCTCGGGCGAATCAAGGATGACGACACACCCAAGATGGCATGCGACACCTTTGCATCATTATTTTCAAAAACAAATGATGCTCGACTTCAATATTTGAAGAATGAGTTAATGTCCACCATCCAAGGAGATTGTTCAGAGAAGGAGATAGATTTCGATGAACCACTCAAGCAGTCTAACACAGTCACTAACGAAGTAGCTGCTTCCTCAATGGTGACAGAGACGGGTGAAATAGCCCTTGCCGCAGTTTCCGATCAAGGAGCTATCAACTACAGTAATGATTGGACCATTGATTCAAGGTACTCAAATCACATGACAGGTGATAAGAAGAAACAGTCAAGTTTATCTGCCTATAAAGGAGATCGGGTGGTGGTAACAACTAATAATTCAAGGTTGCCAATAACTCACGTAGGCACGACTACTATCACACCTCGATTTAGCCCTAATCAAGTAAAGTTGCAAGATGTTTATCACATGCTAGAGATGAAGAAAAACCTGTTGTCAGTATGACAACTGACATCTTCTGGTAATTATGTGGTATTTAGACTGGAGAATGTTAAGTTGTACCGAAACCTTAAACCGTTAGGTACACCTATCATGGAAGGACGACGCTTGGAGTGAATCTATGTAATGTTAGCTGAATCAACTTATGTAGATAAGACTTAGAAAAATGAGACTGCAGATCTCTGGCATACCTGTTTAGGGCACATGAGTTATCATAAGCTGAAGATAATGATAAAGAAGGCTATGCTCAAAGGTCTTCCCCAGCTGGATGTTCGAGAAGATATAATTTGTGCAGGGTGTCAATATGGTAAAGCACACCAATTGCCAAATGAAGAATCAAATTTTAGAGCTAAAGAACCCTTAGAGCTTATCCACTCAAACATGTTCGAACGGGTAAAATAGGCATCGGTTAGTGGCATGCGTTACATGGTGACCTTCATTGACGACTTCTCAAGGTACGTTTGGGTTTACTTCATGAAGTCAGAAACTTTATTAAAATTTAAAGAATTTCGGGAGAAGGTCGAAAGTAAGTTCGATAGAAGGATCCGATGCTTGCGAACGGATAATGGTGGAGAGTATACGTCGAAGAGTTCTCAAATTATCTAAAAGAGTGTAGAATTTGACGACAAATGACTTGTTCGAGTACTCCACAACAAAACGGCGTTGCTGAAAGAAAAAATCGTCACCTTGCAGAGATATGTCGAAGCATGCTACATGCTAAGAATGTGTCCAGCCGATTCTGGGCAGAGTGCATGCAAATGGCAGCTTATGTAATCAATAGGCTACCACAGGCAAAATTAGGCTTTATCTCACCCTTCGAGAAGCTATGGAACATAAAGCCCAAGGTGAGTCACTTCCGAGTCTTCGGATGTATATGCTATGTGTTTGTGCCTGATCACTTGCGTATCAAGTTCGATAAGAAGGCGATTCGTTACATCTTTTTGGGCTATAGCAGTGAAAAGAAAGGGTGGAAATGTTTCAACCTTGCAACTGGTTGGTGCTACATATCTAGAAATGTTGTCTTTGATGAAGCCTCATCATGGTCGTCGCCACTAAAGGAGGAGCTGTCAAACTCTCAAGACTTAGAAGATGAACTGCATGAGAAGATG
The DNA here is from genome assembly GCF_029962835.1 of Magnolia sinica. Lineage (NCBI taxonomy): Eukaryota > Viridiplantae > Streptophyta > Magnoliopsida > Magnoliales > Magnoliaceae > Magnolia > Magnolia sinica. Next base: position 119,491,099 of record NC_080575.1, on the reverse strand, counting down.
GAGGAGACAAGGGAAGGAGAATCTCCTATTTCAACTAAGGAGTTGACGCTTACAGCACGAGATGTTGAGCAAGTGCCTAATTTGTCTGGAACACCAGATAAATCAATGAGTCCATGACAAACTGGAGTACATCAAAGTAGTCTAAAAGAGCTTTGCCCAAGTCAACAGGAGGTTGTGGTAGACAACCCACCACTTAGGAGGACGACTAGACAGAGAAAGCATAACCCAAGATACGTGGATACTGCCTTAGTAGAAGAAGAGACCGTGAAAGAGTCAACGATATTTGAAGAAGCATCCCGAGACACAAAATAGCAAAAGGCGATGGAAGAAGAGATTAAAGCATTAAACCAAAATCAGACTTGGGAACTAGTTCCAAAACCCAAGGATGTGAAGCCAATATCATGCAAATGGGTGTACAAAGTCAAGACTCGCCCCGATGGATCAATAGAAAGGTAAAAAGCTCGACTAGTGGCTATAGGATTCTCATAAGAATATGGGTTGGACTATGATTAGACTTTTAGCCCAATAGCAAAAATTATAATGGTACAAGTACTACTAGCACTTACAGCAAGCAAACCTTGGAAGCTGTGGCAGATGGATGTGAAGAATGCCTTTCTACATGGAGAAATTGATCAAGATATCTACATGGAACAGCCAAGTGGTTTCCAGAGTAAAAGGCATCAGGATTATGTCTGTAAACTAAAGAAGGCCTTGTATGGGCTTAAACAAGCATCGAGGGCATGGTACGGCAAGATAGGGGAATTCCTAGTACAAAGTGGGTTCTCAGTGGCACCTGCGGACTCCAGTCTCTTTGTAAAATTTCAGGAAGGTAAACTAGCAATAGTGCTAGTGCGTACTGGATGACTTGATCATCACTGGAGATGATAACGGTGAGATTGAAAGGACAAGAGAGAACTTTTCCGTGCAATTCCAAAATGAAGGAACTTAGAGAACTGAAGCATTTTCTTAGGCTGGAGATTGACCAAAGCAGCAAAGGCATATTCCTCTGTCAGCGGAAGTTCGCCAAAGACCTATTAAAGAAATATGGGATGCTCGAATGTAAGCCAATTGCCACACCTATGGAGGCTAACACCAGGCTATGTTCGAAAGAAGGAAAAGACTTGAAAGATGCAACTATATACCGACAAATAGTTAGTAGTCTAATCTACCTTATATTATCGCAATCAGATATAGCTTACGCAGTTAGTGTAGTTAGCCGGTTCATGCAAACACTAAAGAAGCCGCATCTTGAAGCAGTACGTCAAATACTGAGGTATGTAAAGGATACAATAGACCTTGGTCTATTGTACAAGAAACGTGGAGCATGCAAGATAGTTGGGTACTGTGATGCTGACTATGGTGGTGATCATGACACACGACGATCAACTACTGGATACGTATTCAACCTTGGCTCAGGAGCAATCTCTTGGTGTAGCAAGAGACAACCTACAGTATCTTTATCAACCACGGAGGCTGAATACAGAGCAATGGCAATGGCAACACAAGAAAGCACATGGCTTATACAGTTAATGAGGGATCTTCATCAACCAGATGATTATCCAATGATATTGCATTGCGACAATCAATCAGTAATCTGCTTGGCTGAAAATCCAGCGTTTCATGTCAGGACCAAGTATGTAGAGGTACACTATCACTTCGTGAGAGAGAAGGTACTTCAAGGAGAAATTGAGATGAGTCATGTGAAGACTGATGACCAAGTTGCAGACATACTCACGAAAGGACTTAGCAATGCTAAGTTCACTGAATTCAGAAAGCAACTTGGCATGATGACTAAGGCAGACTTGTGAGAGTTGGTGCTGAGGGGGAGTGTTAAATTTCATCACTACCTCTCTTGAATATTCCGGAGTCTTCTGGAAACTTCCAGACATTTCCGAAAAATTCTATAATTTTCTAGAATCTTACGGAAACTTTTAGAATTTAATAGAGTTTTCTTGACTCTTTCGGAATATTCCGAACTATGCTAGAACCCTCCGGATTCTCTTAGAATGTTCCGGAATATAATAGAATCTTATAAGATATTTGGAAGCTTCTAGAAGTCTTTAGAGTTGTGTTGATTCTAGAATCTTCCATAACCCTCTATAAATATAAGAAGTGTCTCATTATGAATACACATAAACAAAAAAAAAAAAAAAAAGGTGAGTTCAAGAGTGAAAGCAAAGTATCCAAGTATTGAGACTTCAAAAGAGTTTTTCCTTGTGTGTGAGAGTTGTCATTTAAGAGTGATAGTTTGTGAGTGTTGTAAAGCATACTCTTGTTGTGTACAAGTATTTGTAATAAATATAATTACATTTACTTGTCGTATTCAACTCTCCATATCCAACCCATCCATCCAATTTTACCAGCTCATTTTAGGACATGAGCTCAGAAATGAGGCATATTGGAAGCTCAATAGGACCACATTGCTGGAAAACGGGGGATAAAGACACGCCCGCTGTTGAAACTTCCAATGGCCCACTATGAAATTTATTTGCCATACAATCTACCCTAAGGTCACACAGACCTAGATGAATTGAAAACACAAATATCATCTTGATTCAAAACTACTATAGCCTCTCAAAAAATTTCAATAGCAAGCATTTAATTCCCACTATTTCTCATGGTGTATTCCACTTGAGCTTTAAATCTACCTCATTTTTTAACTCATGCTTAAAATAAATAAAAAATAAAAAAATAAAAAATAAAAATTGAAGAAATGTACAGATCAAGTGAATAAAACACATGTCCTATTACCATGTCTCTACCTGGGACCCGGTTTGGTTGGTGACCCCAACATCGGCCAGCTAGGTGGTGTCTAAGCTCAATGGGCCCACCACAATGTATGTGTCTAATGCAGTCCGCCTATTCATTTTTGCGACCTCACTAAGGCTCACGTCGACCACATTATTGAAAACAACTGGAATTGAACTCTTAATGTTGAAACTTTTTAGGGGGCTACACTCGTTTTAGATAACCTTTCCACTGTTTTTTTCCCACTGTGTGGCCTGCTTGAGCTTTGGATCTACCTCATTACTAGGCTCTTATCCTAAAATAAGCAGGAAAAATGGATGGACGGCGGGGATAAAACACATACATCATGGTGGGCCCACGGAACTTTGACACCAGCTAGCTGTATGGTGTTGGGGTCGGCAGCCAAACCGAATTTCTCTACCTGTTATGAATTTTGAGGTACGTGGCCAGTTTTCAATTTCTAACCAGCAAAGTCCAATTACTCCCTAACCCGGATGCCGATTAGCTACACGGACAGGTTTTTTTTTTTTCAAAACGAGGGCTCTGGCCTCCGATTAGCTACACGGACAGGTTGAGTAGCAAGACTGGCTACTAAAGTGACGTCACCAAATTATGTGCACCCACCATGATATATGTTTTGTATTCAAACCATTCATCCATTAGAAGAGTTCATTTTAGGGCATAACCTAAAGAATGAGTTAGATCCATTACTCAAGTGGACCCCACTATAGAAAACAGTGGGAAGAGTGACGCCCACCATTGAAACACTCCTAGGTTCACCATGATATTTATTTGAGATTCTAACCTATTTGTAAGTTAACACAGACATGAACTAAGGGAAAACAAGCATGATCGAAAACTTCCTAAGTACTTTAATTTTTTAAGGGTGGGTCACTCTCCCCACTGTTTTCTGTAGCGGAATCAACTCAAGCTTTGGATCAGACTCATTCTTTGGCTCATGCCTTAAAATGATATCTTTAAATGGATGAACCGTGTGGATACAATACATACATCATGATGGGCCCGAAAGTACTTGGTGCTGTCACTTCAACAACGAGTCAGGCGTCCATGAGTCTGATGCGTCCCATTGTGGATGAATTTGACCTTAAAATTTTCCTCTGGCAGGGAAGCAAATTTGCTTGTGTACTACACACCTCTGTATCAGTTATGAACTTTTAATAGGTGGCCTGTAGATACACAGAGTCAGGAAGAGAAATAAAAGGCCCACATCTAACTAAAAATAAAAGATATTGAAATTAACACCAGGCTGAATCATGTATGAATACGTTGTCTTTAAAGTTTGATTCCCTCCTTTCTCGGTTGAAATTGAGATTATTGTTGGATTATAGGTAAGTTACTTTCAAGATAAGACAAGACTTCTCGTTAAAATCCAATGTGCAGCAATCACGAAGGAATTTACTCAGGAATGGGGTTAATGTTGTTGGTCTTTTGGTAGATTTGTTGAATGGTCGAACTCAATTAATCAAATAAGGTTTGAACTACTCAGCAATTTTTTAAAAAGAAAAGAGATTAGATCGGATTCTGACTGAAAAATATGATTGAATCTGTTGGACTTGGATGATTCTGAACCTGTTTGGATCGACAATATGACCGTTGGATTATTAAGACCCATTTGTTTTCAGACATTTTTAACTATTAAGACTACTAGCTATTCTGAAAAATGGTCGACGATTTTAGATTCATTAATCCAATCATTTCCGGCCGCCTATAAAATCTAGACTATCTCATGCTCGTGCGAAGTGTAAAGTCTAGATTGCTGAACATCCCATCCTTTATTTCTCCAAATAAAAATGTCCAAGCCCAAGTGTGCATGCGTGTGGGACACACAAACTAAATATCCCATCCTCTATTTCTCCAAATAAGAATATTACTAACTCAATCACTTATAAATAACAAATTTTCTTTCACTCTATTCAATATAATACTAAAGAAAACTCACTTTTTCTTTAGAATTTTAAAAACTAGTTGCAGAGAAAAATAAGTATTTCAAACTTTAATGATTTTTAAACCAAAAATTTCAACATAGGGCACCCCTCCAATTGTGGCTATTCTGTTTTAATTGAAGTATTTTCCCAGTGATGAGATGTTGTGAAGGTCATGTGGCGTGGAAGTCCAAAGTCCACAGTTTTCTCAAGACGTGGCTTGACCAAGAAACACCACTTTCCAATTTCGAAAAATATATATCCCACGTGAGTTGGGAAGTCATGCCCACGAGCTTCGGACGTTAACCTGACTTCACCTCCTATAAATATACTACATGTGGCGATTGTTAGTTGTTACATCAAAATATTCGATCTCTGTTACTTCAATGGCCTACCACATTCTAATTGCCCTCCTGCATCTATTGCTATTTGTCACCACCATTGCTGTTAAGGATGTTGATTTCAACTCCCTCGTACTCATGGTACTGTCCTCTCTTTCTCTCTCTCTCTCTCTCTGACATTGCTGTTAAGGATGTTGATTTCAACTCCCTCGTACTCATGGTACTGTCCTCTCTCTCTCTCTCTCTCTCTCTCTCTCTCTCCGGGGATATGGGTGAGTGGGTCTGGCCCGCTTCTTAGGATGGGTTTGGTCTATTTGTCTGGAGGAATCTGAAGTAATGACAGGAAAAATTGTAATGACGGCTTTTCAAGTGCATGCATACAAGGAAATATTATTGAACAGTTCGCACCTTCCTTGCAATCCAAACAGTGGAAAGCAAATTCATTCTCTTGCTTAGATTGCAACATGGAAAGACTGCATTGCTCAAAATGATATTGAAGAATTACTTCGAATGGTCACCTTGTATCTTCTGCCAGTTAAAAATCAGTAGAGCTTAGACCTAATATTTGGTTTTGGGGTGGCCCATGGGTTTAAATTCTAGACAGATGGGTTAATCTCGTGCTGTAGTTCATGCGCCAGGCGAGTTTCAATAAAAGATAAAAATAAAAATAAAACTAGAATTTTAACATGGATAGCATGGCATGGTCATTTGCAGTGGCCCGGATCGTATTGCAAGCAAACCAGCGATGGGTGTTGCCTCCCGAAGACGGGTGAACCTCAACTCGACTTCTTCGTCAGTGGCTTGTTTCCCTACTCCAAGGATGGAACCGCTCTCACACAGTGCAAGAAGAGCCGATTCTACATCAATGAGGTTCTTTCTGCATTTTATGTTTCAAACTATATGTATATATATATTACTCCAAACTTTCGGTGTAAGCCAACTTTGTTTCATGGAGAGTACCTCCAGTTTCTATATATGATGGTGGATCACACACATTGTAACATTTTTCATGTTGGTGGTCCCCACACATGACAACCGTAAATGCTTGCACTGGAAATTCAGTGTAAAAGATTTGATGGTCATGATCGCATTTCTTGGATGGGCTGATGAATTTCTTCATTTTCTGTGGCTGCAATGAAACATGGATACAGCTTGCTGATCTAACAGACGACTTACATAGCTATTGGCCCAGCATCGAGTGTCCAAGAAGTGACGGGCGCAGCATGTGGAGGAATACATGGAAAACGTACGGTGTATGCACTGGCCTAAGTGAACATGACTACTTCAAGAAAGCCTTGGATCTTAGGGCTAAGATAGACATGCTCTCGATATTCAAGAGAAACGGTAACATCTCCATGTATCCCTAGCAACTAGAACTCATGTACACCAACCGTTCGGTTGTAGTTCTTTCATAAGAAATTATCTCACCGTTGGGATGTGTAGGCATTATCTCTACCGATGAAGCCAACTACAGCATTTCTGACGTGTTGAAAGCGATCACTAATGGGATTGGAGCAAATGCCGCGATCCAATGCAGTAAGAACGCCTGGGATGAGTCGATCATCTACAAGATCTACATGTGTGTGGACAAAGAGGCCACCAAAATTGTGCAATGCCCAGTACTGCCGGCGTTCACATGCGCGGAACGTGTGGTTTTCGGTTCTTTCACCTATGACATGCTCAGCAATGTTACTAACGTAGCTACCAACCCAATCAAGATGAGGGTCTTCAATCAGTGATTTCTGTGGTTGTGATGGATTGTGTTTTGTGTTAAGCTAGTTTCATGTATTTGGCAACTATTGTCTTTAGTGTTGTATTGCATCGATTGTAGTAGATGAGTGTAAGCTTCTTCTCTAGGTAATGCAATGTATAAGATGCCGTATTTGTATGGATTGTGATGGATAGGAATGCAAGTCTATGCAATTTCTTTTGTACTGGAGTCCAGAGTTGCACCTTTCCATGCAGCATACGTATCAACTTGGAAAGAGTGTAGTATGATGGGGTTTTCCTCCTCAGTTCAGAGGAGAAATAGTGCAGCCAGTTGAAAATCGAAGTGTTTCACCACACTGCTCGTCTAGTCGAGTGAATAATGCTTGACCAGTCGAGGGTCACTCGACTCAAAGTCCAACGAGCTCAATGAATAGTGCTCGACCAGTCGAGGGCCTGCCTTGACCGGTCGAGTGAACAGTGCTCGACTAGTCGAGGCCCTGACTCGACTAGTCCAGGTTACGCAGATTTGAGTCCGGATTTGGTGCGGACCGCGTAAATCCGAGGCGGTTTCACAAGAGGTGCGAAAGGGAGTTGCCTAAACTATAAATAGAGGTTCGTAGGGCTTTTCTAGGGCATCCAAGAGGGTTTCCAAAAGCTTTTCAAGGGTTTGCTAAAGGGTTTAAGGATATCAAAGGTGAGAGAGAGAGAGAGAGAGAGAGAGAGAGAGAGGAAGCTTGTGGAAGGGAGGTTATACTCGTAGAGGTGATCTGCTGTGCAATCAACATCTCAACGCTTTTACGTCTTTGTGATCGGTGATATTTTTCCGTTTTTCTTTATTTTCTTATTGTTTATCCGCTCCTGCGTGAGTGAAGAAAGTTTGATCCAAGCGGTGTATGCTTGTGATCGGTTGTAACGTTTTACTTTATAGTTGATTGTTGATTTGAACGAGGTCTCATGGTTTTTTACCTCTTTGAGGATTTTTCACGTAAAAATCTCTTGTGTAGTGCGGTTTATGCTTTGATTTATTTCATTGTTTATTATCCCATAATTCTAGTATTTTTTGGGAGGATAGATCCTAAGGTTTTGTGTAACGGCCCCCAAAAAAGTGGTATCAAAGCGTTCAGGTTAGTTGAACAGGGTGGGATCAGTTCTGAATTATGGAAGCTAGCTTATCAAGGATGATCAATCTCAATGGTTCTAACTGGACCATATGGAAGGCTAAGATAGAGGACTTGCTTTATTGTAAGGAATTATATTCTCCAATTAAAGGCAAATCAGTAAAGTCAAAAGATATGACAAATGATGATTGGAAGAAATTAGACCGGAAGGCAGTGGGGTTTATTAGACAATGGTTGGACGATTTCGTATTCTATAATGTGTCTATGGAGACCTCAGCTGATGGCTTATAGCTGAAATTGCAAGGGTTGTATAAGAGGAAGACACCGGCAATAAGATTTTTCTCATAAGACGACTTATGAATCTCAAGTTCAAAGATGGTGGTTCTGTGGCTGAGTACATGAATGAAGTCAGTAATATATTGAACCAACTCTCCACTATGAAGATGGTCCTAGACGATGAATTACATGCTTTACTATTACTTAGCTCATTGCCTGATAGTTGGAAGATATTGATGGTGTCTCTAAGTAACTCCACGTCAGACAGAAAGGTGTCCATGGAATAAGTAACTACCTGCCTCTTCAATGAGGAGACAAGGAAAAAGTCTCAAGGGTCTACTCAGCAAGAGGCCCTTGTAACGCAAGAACGGGGGAAAGGAAAGAACAGAAAATGCGAGAAGATCTGAGATAAATTAAGAGGCAAGTCGAGTACCAGGAAAGATGTTGAATGCTAAAATTATGACAAGAATGGCTACTATAAGCATGAATGTCGTAAGAATAAGAACGACAAGAAAGGAAAAGGAAAGGAAAAGGAAGATGAATTAGATTCCACTGTGGTCGCTTCAGATGGCAACGTTGTAGTTATTCTCAGCAGATCATGATGTTTATTTTACAGCTACAAGTTAGGACATCGACTGGGTGATAGACTCGGGAGCCTCGTTTCATGCGACTCCACGCAAGGATTTCTTCACAAGCTACAAGTCAGGCGACTATGGGACCATGAAGATAGAAAATTCTAGCATATCAAAGATCGTAGGGGTCGGTGATATTTGTGTGAAGACCGATGTGGGCTGCACATTGGTTCTCAGGGATATGAGGTATATCCCAGACATTCGCCTCAACTTGATGTTGACTGGAAGGTTGGATGATGATGGCTATGAAATCCAATTTGTTAGTGGGCGCTAGAAGCTCATCAAGGGTTCATTGATCGCAGCCAGAAGAAAGAAGTGTTGCACCCTTTACAAGGCAAGTGTCAGTATGTGCAAGGGTGGGTTAAATGCAGCGGAAGATTCAGTTATTGACATGTGGCATAGGCGTTTAGGCCACATGAGTGAGAAAGGGCTTTAGGAACTAGCAAAGAAGTAACTCCTTCCAGACGTGACAGGTATACCTCTCAAAACCTATATTAACTGTTTATCAGGGAAACAACATAGAGTTTCATTTGCTAAAACTGCTTCTCATGTTAATAAAGTGCATGCATTAGATTTGGTTTATTTTGATATTTGTGATCGTATGAGGACAAAAACCTTAGGTGGGGCATTGTAATTTGTCACTTTTATAGATGATACATCTAGGAGGGTTTGAGTTTATGTTTTGAAATCCAAGGACGAGGTCTTTGGTGTGTTTAAATTGTTTCATGCTATGGTCGAGAGAGAGAGAGGGTAGATCATTAAAGTGCATCCGCACTGACAATGGTAGTGAATACATCGGTGACTTTCATAAGTATTGTAAGTCCCTGGGTATACGGCATGAACAGACGGTTCCCAAGACCATCCAGCATAATGATGTGGCTGAGCGAATGAATCACATCATTATAGAGAGAATCAAATGTATGTTATCCTATGCGGAGTTGCCCAAGACGCTCTGGGTAGAAGCAATACATATGACAGTGTATTTGATAAACAGGTCTCCATCAACCTCGTTAAATAGAAAAGTACCTAAGAATGTGTGGACTGGACAGAATCCATCGTACAGTCATCTCAGGGTATTTGGATGCAGGGCATCCGTGCACGTACCAAAGGACGAGAGGTCCAAGCTCGATATGAAGATCAGGCAGTGTGTGTTCTTGGGGTACGATGATGAAAAGTTTGGTTACAGATTGTGGGATGCAACCGAGAAGAAGCTTGTCAGGAGCAAAGATATGGTTTTCTTTGAAGATCAGTGTATAGAAGACATTGGTAAGCCAAAGAAGAATTAGCCTAGTTCAGGTAAGCTAGAGGACATGGATCCGGTTATTCCTCCCGTGGTACCTAATGACAGGGGAGTACAGCAAGGTACAGAGGACGAGGAAGTTCCTATATAAGATGGACCAAGGGAGCAACCCCCACTTGATCCACCTGTTAAGCCACAGGTGAGGAGGTCATCTACGAATAGACAACCATCCAAGATTTACTCGCCGCATGAATACATTATACTCACTGATGGGGGAGAGCCAAAAGATTATTTTTAGGCTCTAGCCGACGAGCATAAGGGGGAGTGGCTGAAAGCTATACAAGAGGAGATGGAATCCTTACATAAAAACCATACCTATGATAAGTGGGTGTTCAGAAAGAAGATTGAGTAGAAAAATTCACAGATGAAGTTCAAGACCAAACTTGTGGTAAAATGGTTTGGTCAGATGAAAGGCATAGACTTCGAGGAGATATTCTACTAGTGGTGAAGATGACATCCATACGAATGTTGCTTAAGTTGGTGGCTAGCATGGATTTAGAGATAGAGTAGTTAAATGTTAAAACTTCCTTTCTCCATGGTGACCTAGAAGAAGAGATCTATGTGCACCAACCAGAGGGGCTCGAAGTCAATGGCAAAGAGCATATGGTGCGTAGGCTTGTATGGGTTGAAACAAGCTCCAAGGTAATGGTACAAGAAGTTCGACTCGTTCATGTTAAAGCATGGGTATGACAGAACGGAGTTGGACCACTGTGTGTTCACGCGTAAGTTCTCAGATACTGATTTCTTAGTTCTGCTATTATACATTGATGAGATGCTCATCATGGGAAAATACATCAAGAAGATTGAAAAGTTGAAACAGGAGTTGGGTAAGTCATTAGCGATGAAAGACTTAGGCCCAGCTAAACAATCCTATGAATGGAGATAACTTATGAAAAAATGAGCAGGAAGCTTTGACTATCACAAGAGCTGCATATGAAAAAAGTCTTAAAGCAGTTCAATATGAATGCATTGAAGTCGGTCAGTACTCCACTGGATGGTCACTTTAGATTGAGCGACGGGCAGTGTCCCAAGACGAAGGCAGAGGTGGACGAGATGCAGAAGATACCCTACACGTCAGCAGTTGGAAGTTTGATGTATGTTATGGTGTGTACACGCCCAAACATAGCATATGCTGTTGGTGTTGTCAGCCGGTATCTTGCCAATCCTAATAAAAAGCATTGGATAGTGGTGAAATGGATACTATGGTATCTAAGAGGCTCATCCAGGTTGAGCCTATGCTATGGTGACGGAAAACCTATGTTAGAGGGCTACACAGATGCAGATATGACAGATGACATAGACTCCAGGAAGTCTTCATCAGGGTTTATGTTCACATATGCAGGGGGAGCGGTTTCTTGGCAGAGCAAGCTACATAAGGTCGTGCATTATCGACGACAAAGGCCGAGTACATTGTAGTCACAGAGGCATGTAAAGAGATGCTTTGGATGAAGAGATTCCTATATGAACTTAGCCTGAAGCAAGAGCAGCACGTGGTCTATTGCGATAGTCAAAGTGTTATACACTTGAATAAGAATCCAAGTCAGCACTCCAAGTTGAAGCACATAGAGATTCAGTATCACTCAATCAAGGATATTTTGGAACAGAAGGTGTTAGAGCTTGAGAAGGTCCACACGAACAATAATGGGTCAGACATGATGACTAAGGCTTTACTCAATGGTAAGTTTGAGGTTTGTAGAAACAGTACTGGCTTGAAGAATGCGAATTCCTCTTGAGTCAGAAAGGGAGAGATTTTATGGGGTTTTCCTCCTCAGTTCAGAGGAGAGATAATGCGGCCGGTTGAAAATCGGAGTGTTTCACATCGCTACTCGACCAGTCGAGTGAACAATGCTTGACCAGTCGAGGGCCTGACATGACTGGTCGAGTGAATAGTGCCCGACCAGTTGAGGCCCTGGCTCGACTAGTCGAGATTATACAAATTTGAGTCCAGATTTGGTACGAACTGCGTAAATCTGAGGCAGTTTCGCAAGAGGTGCAAAAGGGAGTTGCTTAAACTATAAAGAGGGGTTCCTAGGGCTTTTCTAGGGCATCTAAGAGGGTTTCCTAAAGCTTTACAAAGGTTTGGTAAAGGGTTTAAGGCTACCAAAGGTGTGTGTGTGAGAGAGAGAGAGAGAGAGAGAGAGAGGAAGCCTGTGGAAGGGGGGTTATGCTCGTGGAGGTGATCTACTATGCAATCAACATCTTAGTGCTTATATGTCCTCGCGATCGGTCAGATCTCTCCATTTTTATTTATTTTCTTATTGTTTATCCACTCCTGCATGAGTGAATAAAGTTTGATCCAAGCGGTGTGTACTTGTGATCGGTTGTAACGTTCTACTTCATAGTGGATTGTTGATCTGGACGAGGTCCCGTGGTTTTTACTTCTTTGAGAGTTTTCCACGTAAAAATCTCTTATATCATGTGGTTTATGCTTTAATTTATTTCATTGCCTTATTGTCCCATAATTCTAGAATTTTTTGGGAGGCTAGATCCTAAGGTTTTGTGCAACGGCCCCCAACATGGTACATCTGGGTCGTGCATCATATGGGTCGTCCCTTACCCAAACCGTCCACCTTCTCTGTACACGTGATTGCCTGAGGAATAGACCGTCCTGATCTTCTTCTTCTTCTTTTTTCTTTTTTCTTTTTTTAGTAAGTTTGTCACGTGTGATGTGCTTAAAGGAGCGTGTTCTAGCTAGCTAACCTCTATTTCATGGACTCAGATGCGTATTGAGTAACTCATAACAATATAGCATGATGAGAAAACTGTGTGGTACCCATCGTTATGCATCTTATCCACACCGTCCATCCTTTTTTGCAGCTTATTTTAGGGCATGAGCCCAAAATTGAAGCATATCAAAAGCTCAAGTGGAGGAAATAGTGGGATTTATGACCTCCACCGTTGAAACCTTCATAGTGCCCACAGTAATGTTCATTTGTCATCCAACAGGTTCATAAGGTCAGACAGACATGGATTCATGAAGGGAAAACACGAAAATATCAGCTTATCCGAAACTTACGTAAGCCCCGAGAAGTTTTCAGCGGTACGTGTTCAATGCCCATTGTTTCCTGAGGTGTGATCCACTTGAGCTTTGGATAAGCTTCAATTTTGGGATATTTCTCTAAATGAGCTGGTAAAATGGATGGACGGCGTGGATAAACATAAAAACACTGTGGATCCCACAGAGTTTACTCAGTACGCAATCCCCGTCCCTCTTTCATTCGTGTTGTCTATGTCAAGACACAAGATTGCAGGCATGTATCGCCCTAGGGCCAATATTCCCAGATAGCCCAATGAACTGAATCATCCAACTCCACGAATCAATGGTCAGGATTATCCTTTCAGTGTGATTTTTGGATCATACACCATTCAGAATAGCACACAATAATGTGGGCGATTTTGATGGTCCAAGCATCTTGGAATGTGGGCCTCCCGAGGACGATAGATGATGGTGATCCTGAATCACGACATAAGCAAAACGATGGAACTGGGAACGGTGATTTTTATGTTCGAGCTGCGATCATACTCATTGGACGGTAAAATACTCTCATATTAGGGCTGAAAGTCGGGCTAGTTTAACCTGACTAACACGTGACCGGCCCAACATTGGGTTGAGATTGGGCAGATGTATGGGTTTGGTCTTGGGCTTGGGCTTGGCTATATAAACACCAACTGGATAAAACTTGGGTCGAGCTCAGATTGAGGTCTCGGATGCTTGAGCTAATCTATATCCGATCCATATATAAATTACTTCTAAATTATAATTGAGTATGGATCATTTGTGTGAGAAATTTTTGACTGTGAACCCTACCTTTTACCACCGTCCTTTACAAACGCTCTCAAACTTTACTTTCCTAAGCTAAACCATTTTGCACAGACACATTATTTTCAGACGAAAATACTCTTGCTACGATATCAATGGCTACAGTTATAATTCATAGCCATAGGTCTTTAGAATGGACGGTGAAACCTGCTGACTGCAAGGGTATCTTCGTCCAAAAATAGTGTGTCCGCGTAGAATAGTTTAGTTTGGGAATATAAAGTTTGGGAGTGCTTAGAAAAGACGGTGGGTAAAAGGCAGAGTTTACAGTCGGAAATTTCTCCATTTGTGTTGAAGGTACATTACGGTACCGTCAGGTCCCATTGGTCTACTTCAGTTTCGATGACTTAAGCTGACATGGTACATTAGGTTTCTCTCTCCAAATGGATTGTACGCCACCCAACAGGACTTTTAAAGAAGTAGTTCTATATTTCAGCTAGTTTATATAGGAAAAATGAAGTTTTTCAAGATAAATAACTATATATATATATATATAAAAGAGCGTTTTGACATATAATAGGCTAATGTAATAACAAAAATATTAGAATGTATCCATCCAACCAATCAGACCGACCCCACTTGAGTTGAGCTTGGGCTGAGAATTCCCGGCCCAAGATTTGACTGGGTTATATTGGATTACAGGAATCTTGGATTGGGGTAGGGTTGAGCACCAACCCAACCCAACCCAACTCAAATCAGTGGCTCTCCATTGCTTTCTATAGCCCGCCCCAGTTCATCAATGGATCAGATTGAATTTATTTTTTTTCGAGGATCTTTAAAATGTGATCTAACCTTTTGATGACTCGGATTTTCTATTCAAGTAAAACATTAGCCATTTATGGGAGTTGCATAGTCACTTCACTATCCATTTAGTTGTATAAGACCTTTCATCTGTTTATCAAATCGCTATACATCCACATGCAGCATGTATAGTCTCGTGGAGCATCTTTGTATATATGAGTAGGTAGTTCATTGATCTGGACGGATGATTTTATGTCCTGCACTGTAGATGGGGTCTGCTCAAGAGATTTTCTCAATTGTAAGATCCTAACCCTTTGATGCACGTACACAGTTATCAACGGTCAACATTCAACAGGAAAATTGCTAAAAGTTGGATGTCCAGGAACTTCTTATCTGGGAGATTTTAAGGTCCTCTCAACGGTTTGGATCACTGTGCAATATGCCCCTCCAATAGGTACTGGTTCTCAAGGGATTTTTTATAGGATTCTGAAAGTAATGTTATTCACACACCATATGGTGTAAAGGGGCCGAGATGGGCCTAAGCACGTCCAAGCCTGGTTAGGAGCGAGAAATCCGGGCCCTGGCATGACCTGGCCCGCAGGCTCCCGTCCCAGTAGTACACTCGACTGTTAGCCATTCCAACAGCATTAAATAAGTTGAGCTGATCTGGGCCATTATTCAGGTGGGCCTTTATACACTCCTAAAATTAAGTAAAGGCTCACGTTGGAAATCAACCACATTTTACATGGAAATGTTTAGGGTGCATGCATCCATGCACATCAACATGAATGAGGCATGAGATATGTTAGAGCTTTTGCATGGGATGTGTTGGATGGCAGTGGGGGGACCATGAAGGCAACCCGAAAAGGCGACGTAGAAGCTCCGGCGAATGTTCCCGCAGCATATGCGATGCCCATGGAGCATATCCGTCAAGCATATCTGTATATAAATTCATCTTCCTAGACCCAACCTCAGACATGGAGCTTGGCATGTGTGCATGCGACGAATTGCAAGGCAGTTCTCCTTGTGGCATAAGGACGCACGTGTGCCAAGGTCACTTGCTGTTCCTCATGCCAAAGGAGAATTGCCCTGTCATTCTCGTGCACAAACATGGTGCTGTTTGCATGTGACGTTGCATTGGTTTTTAAGCTGCAGGTATCATATGGTTGGGTTCTTTTTTCATTAATTCGTTTTAGGTGGGCTATTTCAGGGCCCATTTTCTGTAGATTATGAGCCTATATTATTATAGAAAGGGCCCATTTACTTCAAATCATCACCGTACATACTTACAGGATGGGTAGAGCACTAGCAATCTATTAAATACATATAACATATCCATCTTCAATGTTACAAAATGACTGATTACTAACTTAAGGTGGCAATGGGCCAACTTGAGATCAGCTCTTGTATTAATCGAGCCTAGACCAGGGCTTGGCTAGGTTTCTGTAGATAATGTTGTAAAACCCATCCATGGCATGGTCCATTTCTTAACTGGTCTTGAAATTCAGGTCTGGAACCAACTGATGGTCATTGAATCTAGAAGTGGGTCCCATTAATTCTTGGTGATCCATGTGGTTGATATGGTGTTCCTTACCGTGGATAGACCTTGTCAGGAAAATCTCCTACATTGGAAGATCCTGATCATCTATTGTTTGGAACCTTTCCTAATGAATGTGGATGTATCTGTTGTTTTTTTTAAAAAAATAAAATAAAATAAATAAAATAAAATCTTAACCTTCCATTTGCAGGTCATCGGTCAAATGGCTAGTCTTCTTGCATCAGTGATATTTCCGTAAACTCCAAACTGTCCATCAGATGGGCCCCCCAGCCCAGAACCACAAAAATAGCTAATCTAAAGCTCTTTTTTTTTTTTTTTTTTGTTAGCTTGTTATTACACACCAACTGTCAGTACATGCACTGTTAGCCACCCCCACTAGGGACTACAAAGAACAATGGGGTGCAATATGGAGGGGGGACGCCCACCATAAAAACTTTCAGGTTTTTGTGGGGCCCAACATGCTGTACAGATGCCATCTAATCTATTCATCGGAGATGCCCCATCAACATTTAGGGATGCCTAAAAATTAAGGCCACTCCATAGCTTGGGTAAGCCGTACCAGGAGGATTTATAGATTTTATTTACAAAATCATTCCCTGTGGTAAAGCTAACCTGAGTTTTGGATCAGCTTAACTCTTGAGCCAGTTGGTGGACATGAGGCAATGCAGCCAACGCACGGTTTGGATTCTACATCATAATGGACCCCACAGAAGCTTGACCCATGGGAACTCACCTATGATTTGACCCATGTGATCATTAGCCACTAAAACACACAAAGCTTGCTCACGAGAAAAGCATGACTTCATGTAATTTACTCGAATCATCATGATGAAGTTGAAACAAAAGTTTCATGCTTTTGTCAACCGGATGCAAGCCTCCTTTATTTGGAGAGTAGCAATGAAAGCACAAAGCTCTCACAGTCTCTCTGTAATAATCTGTTACATATGTTGATTAAAATAAATGAGGTATGTAATTTAATTGAATGTATATCATTTAATATTGTGTTAATGTACAATATACTGCTCTTTTATTTTATAAAAATTGTACAAATAAATTATACTCTGATATGGATAGAGATTTATCATAACATATGTTCTTGTAATGTTTTCAATTTAATTTTATATTACTAAAATTAATTTTGATAAAATCCCAATTTCTAAAACTAGGTTTGGAAGTGAGAAATTGGCTTTTCTAGAATTGGACTTTGTAAGAATTGAGTTTTTCTTTCTTTCTTTCTTTTTAGATGGAAAAGGAGAGGAAGTCTTGAAAAGGGGGGTTGTGGGTAAACAGTTGGATTTATGAAAGCATAAAAAACGAATTTTTGGAGCTTATAAGGATGAATTTTGATAAATTATATTTTGAAGAATTTTCCAAGAAAAAAAAGGGAGGGGGGGTGGGGGGTTGGGAGAAAATCTTGAAAAGGGGAATTTTGAAGAATTTTTAAGGGAAAAAAAAAAAAAAAATCTTGAAAAGGGCAATTTTGAGTTCAACCATTTAGCTCTGTATTTTTTGTAAAGGTACCAAAATTGAATTTTTAAGGATTATAAGGACAATTTTGTGGAATTAGGGTTTGAAATAAAAACCCTTAATCTTAATAAATCTCTCCTTTTTTCCTTTCCCTTTTTCTTTTTTTTTTTTCTTTTTTTTTTTTTGTTTTCTTTTGTTTGTCGTGCTTCTTGGTTTAAGCCTTCTTCTTGATTGAGAAAGAATGTTTTCCTTGCTATCACACGTGCATCTGCATATGAACGTGGTGCTCTATGCAAATGGATTACTTTAGTCCTCAACTTTTTAAGAGTAATTAAGTTATTTTTTCTTTCCTGTCTTAAAAATGATACATTCGTATTTATTTCAAAAGTTAAAAGAATATTGTAATAGCTCCTTGTATGGTACAACAATTTTATAAAATGTCACAATCAACTAGACTCATCATTTGAGATGTACCAGAGGGTGGATATGGTGATTTTAGATGATGACAATAAAAGTGTTGGTCCATTTACTCTAAATGTGGATGCAAAGTCAATAACAACGGTAAAATGAAAATAATTTGAAAGGAGATATGTTAACAAATAGAAAAACACTATGGATTCCCTTTTAAATTCATTAATGTTTAAAGTGTTTTATTACTCTTAAATATGATTGTGGATGCTACCGTTTATTTTATATTAATTAAATTAAATTTTTTATGTGGATTTATAGTAAAATTTGTGTTTGATTTTGTACGGCAATTTTAAGTAATGTGAGAAACACTTACAGTCTCCACT
The DNA here is from genome assembly GCF_029962835.1 of Magnolia sinica. NCBI lineage: Eukaryota > Viridiplantae > Streptophyta > Magnoliopsida > Magnoliales > Magnoliaceae > Magnolia > Magnolia sinica. The sequence goes on along the minus strand of NC_080575.1, from coordinate 119,472,654 downwards.
ACGCTTGTGAGGATGGTAAAGTTGTTAATGGATTGTACTCAATCTAGAAAAAATCAAAATTTTGAATAGGCCTAGCCCTTAAGCACAGACATGATTAGTTCAAAATTCAAGCTGAACCCAGCCCCAGCTCAGGTCATTGATAACCCTAGGTGATGGCCACATAAGGTCTATTCAAGAAAATTCCAAGCAGAGTTTTAAAAAATTGCTTTAAATAATATTAGAAACCAAACATACTTTTCTACTTTCTAATTAATAAATATGTTATTTACCAAATACACTTAACTATTACAAAAGTAAAAACTAAGATAAGCTACCGAGGAATAAATAACTTATGTAAAATAACTTACCATTCAAATGGGTCATATCTATTAGCCAGGGTTAGAGCTGGCAATTGGTAAAGTAGCAAACCATTAGGTTGATCACCATCTTCCCCAAGGATAACTACTTCGAATCCATGGTGCTTCTCTGGACTCTTTACAGAGACTTCTCAAATCCATGAAGAAAGATGGTAAGAAAATAGAAATAATTTCTAATAAATTTGTAAATTGATTAATGAATGAATTAAACGAGTTCACAGCCCTTTAAACAGGGATACAGGAGGGAAATCAGAATCAAACTACAACTAAAACTCTTAGAATTCGCAACTTACTATAAATAGTCAACTTACTATTTATAGACGGTTGTGATGTCTACTAGTGCGCAAGGTTTTGGGCCAAAAATAGTGTCCTATTTGGCTTTCTCTTAATTATTTTAAGCACTTCTCGCGTTGGGCGCAACTCCTAAAGCCCAACAGATGAAGAGTTATAATCAAACTAAAACTTACTATTTATAGTAAAAATGGAATTAAAATAGGGAAACGACCGTCGATCTGATGGTATTTCGCAAATCCGGCTTGTGTAACCTGGCGTAGTTGGGTTGGGTGGCTAACGTAGCTCGTTTTACTCCAAAAATCATATATTTTATGTCTGATAACTCATTCCGGATTGCGAGATACGCCCGATTACGGTCCGATGGTCCGAATCACTTCTATTGTCGACCGGGCATTTTCTGATTCATGTAGGCCATGAAACTGTCCATGGTGATGTAGTTTTCCTTCTCAATTCAGAGGAGAGGTAGTGGATCAAGTTGTAAAATGAATATCTTTCACCACGCTGCTTGATCGATCAAAAAGATTAGCTCGACCGGTCGAGACTCGCTCGACTCAAAGTCTAACAAGCTCTATTTTTTTGCCTCGACCAGTCGAGGACCTAGCTTGACTAGTCGAGAGTTACGCAAATTTTGCGCGGATTTTATACGGACTGAGTCATTTTGAGGTGGTTTCGCAGAGGTACGGAAAGGGAATTGCCTAAACTATAAATAGATTTACCTAGGGATATTCTAAGGTATGTTAAGGTGTTTTCACGACCAAGGTGAAAGAGAAAAAAAAAAAAAGAGAGGAAGCTTGTGGAAGGAGAGATTCTACTCGTAGAGGTGATCTAATGTGCAGTCGATGTCTCAATGCTTTTACGTCCTCGTGATCGATGAGATCTCATTGCTTTTCATTATTATCTTATTGTTCATCCACTCCTGCATGAGTGAAGAAGGTTTGATACAAGCAGTGTGTGCTTGTGATCGGTTGTAACGTTCCACTTCATAGTGAATTGTTGATCTGGATTAAGTCCCGTGGTTTTTACCTCTTCGAGAGTTTTTCACATAAAATCTCTTGTGTCGTGTGGTTTGTGCTTTGATTTATTTCATTACTTTATTATATCTCATAATTCTAGTGTTTTGGGAGGCGAGATCCTAAGGTTTTTGTGCAACGCTCCCAACAAAGTGGTATCAAAGCGTCCAGGTTGGTTGAACGGAGTGGAATCAGTTCTGAATTATAGAAGGTGGCTCATCAAGGATGATCAGCCTCAATGGTTCTAACTGGACCATATGGAAGGCTAAGATGGAGGACTTGCTCTATTGCAAGGACTTGTATGCTCTAATTCTAGCCATATCAGTAAGACAAAGGATATTTCAGATGATGATTGGAAGAAGTTTGACCAGAAGGCTGTGGGATTTATTAGATAATAGCTAGACGATTCCGTATTCCACCATGTGTTTAGGGAAACCTCAACCGCTAGCCTATGGCTGAAATTGCAAGGGTTGTATGAGAGGAAGACAGCTGGTGATAAGATTTTTCTGATAAGACGACTTGTGAATCTCAAGTTCAAAGATGGTGGTTCTGTGGCTGAGCACATGAATGAGGTTAGTAATATATTGAACCAACTCTTCGTTATGAAGATGGTCCTGGGTGATGAACTACAAGTTTTACTATTACTTAGCTCATTACTTGATCGTTGGGAGACATTGGTGGTGTCTCTGAGTAACTCCACGCTAGACGGAAAGGTGTCCATGGAACAGGTAACTAATTATCTTTTCAATGAGGCAAGGAGGAAGTCTCAGGGATCTACTCAACAAAAGGCCCTTATGATATAAGATCGAGGGAGAGGAAAGAACAGAAAGAGTGGGAAGGCCCAAGATAAATCAAGAGGCAAGTCGAGTATCAGGAAGGATATTGAATGCTGGAATTGTGGCAAGAATGGCTACAGCAAGCATGAATGTCATAAAAAGAAGAATGATAAGAAAAGAAAAGGAAATGAAAAGGAAGATTAATCATACTCTACTACGGTCGCTTCAAATGACGACGTTGTAGTTATTCTTTCGGCAGATCATGATGTTTGTATCACGACTACAAGTCAGGACACCGACTAGGTGATAGACTCAGGAGCCTTGTTTCATGCGACTTCACGCAAGGATTTCTTTACAAGTTACAAGTCAGGTGACTTTAGGACCGTGAAGATGGAAAATTCTGGTGTATCGAAGATTGTAAGGGTCAGTGATATTTATGTGAAGACCGATGTGGGCTGCACATTCTAGACCTTCGCTTCAACTTGATGTCGACAGGAAGGTTTGATGATAATGGCTATGAAAGCCGATTTGTTGGTGGGCGCTGGAAGCTCATCAAGGGTTCGTTGATCGCATCCAAAGGAAAAAAGTGTTGCACCCTTTACAGGGCAAGTGTCAGTGTGTGTAAGGGTGGGTTGAACACAATGGAAGATTCAGCTACTGACATGTGGCATAGGCGTATAGGCCACATGAGTGAAAAAGTATTTTACCTACTAGTAAAGAAGCGGCTCTTTCCAGACGTGACAGGTATACCTCTCAAAACCTGTATTGACTTTTTATCAGGGAAACAGTATAGAGTTTCATTTGTTAAATCTGCTTCCCATGTTAATAAAATACATACATTAGATTTAGTTTATTTTGATGTTTGTGGTCCTATAAGGACAAAACCCTTAGGTGGGGCACTGTATTTTGTCACTTTTATATATGATGCTTCTAGGAGGGTTTGGGTTTATGCTTTAAAATCTAAGGACGGGGTCTTTGGTGTGTTTAAAATGCTTCATGCTATGGTCGCGGAGAGACAGGTAAATCATTAAAGTGTATCCACACTGACAATGGTGGTGAATACATTGGTGACTTTCATGAGTATTGTAAGTCCCTAGGTATACAGCATGAACAGACGATTCCCAAGACCCACCAACATAATGGTGTGGCTGAGCGAATGAATTGCACCATTGTAGAGAGAATCAGATGCATGTTATCTCATGCAAAGTTGTTCAAGATATTCTGGGGAGAAGCAATGCACACGGCAATGTATTTGATAAACAGGTCTCCATCAGCCCTGTTGAATGAGAAGTAGCAGAGAATGTGTGGACTAGATAAGATCCATCGTATAGTCATCTCAGGGTGTTTGGATACAGGGCATTCGTTCACGTACCAAAGGACGAGAGGTCCAAGCTTAATATAAAGATCGGGCAATGTGTGTTCTTGAGGAACGATGATGAAAAATTCGGTTACAAATTATGGGATCTAATCGAAAAGAAGATCATTAGGAGCAAAGATGTGGTTTTCTTTGAAGATCAATGTATAGAAGACATTTGTAAGCCAGAGAAGACCCAGCCTAGTTTAAGTGAGCTAGAGGACAAGGATCCAGTTATTCCTCCTGTGGTACTGAATAACAGGGGAGTACAGCAAGGTGCAGAGGATGATGGAGTTCCTACAGAAAATGGACCGGGGGAGCAGCCCCCACTTGATCCACCTATTGAGCCACAGGTGAGGAGGTCATATAGGGATAGACATTCATTCAAGAAGTACTCACCGCATGAGTACATTATGTTCACTGATGGGGGAAAGCCAGAAGATTATTTTAAGGCCTTAGCCGACGAGCATAAGAGGGAGTAGTTAAAAGCTATGCAAGAGAAGATGGAATCTTCTCCTACATCAACCGGAGGTGGGGGCATTTGTACTGCATTTCTTCGGGAAGGACATGAACTGCATTTCTCTCCCCTCTCTTGCATCAGCCAATGCCGTTTCCAGCAGGCCTGATGCGTATTCCCGCCCAACCTTGGCTATCCTCTTTGTTAAATGGTTCAGGCCCCCTAAAGGCTAGCTCAAGTTGAATGTTGATAGGTCCACCCTTTCCAACCCAGGGCCCGTCGGAGGTGGGGGCATTTGTAGAGACAATCAGGGAAACATGAAGCTTACTTTCTCCAATGGCTATGGGAATGCCTCCAACAATTTGGCTGAACTGCAGGCTGTTTATGATGGAATGAAGTTGTGTGTTTCCACTGATTTCGACCAAGTTTGTATCGAAACGGATTCTAGCTGGTGGCCGGGTGTTTGGCAGGGGAGAATAAGATCACGTGGGTTTAGAAATACTGGGTTGCTAGAATTAGGGAATTATAGAGTAGAGGAACCTTCACTATCTCCCTTATTCCGAGGGAAGCGAACGGGCCAGCTAATGGATTAGCCAAAGAGGGGAGCATGACACAATCTGAAAAGCTTTTCTCGAGCATCTCTCTCCTCCCTCGTTTGATTAAAGGCTGTGTGCTGCTAGACAAAACTAGTCTTGCGTCTATTAGAAAGCAAAAGTCTCAGATGTATAGAATATAATAGACGAGCAGCCAAAATGGTGTTGTCAAGCCCGAATGTAGCCTAAGCTGTATATTTTGATTTATCAATAGAGCTCTTGGGCCCGATTCTAGGCCTTTTTTTTGAAAAAACAAAGAGAAGATGGAATCCTTACATAAGAATCATACCTATGATATGGTGAAATTTCCTAAAGACAAAAAAGCTCTAAGCAACAAGTGAGTGTTCAGAAAGAAGATTGAGCAAAAGAATTCACAAACGAGGTTCAAGGCCAGACTTGTGGTGAAAAGGTTTAGTCAGAGAAAAGGTATAAACTTCGAGAAAATATTCTCACCAGTGGTAAAGATGACATCCATACGGGTGTTGCTTGGGTTGGCAGGTAGCATGGGTCTAGAGATAGGGTAGTTAGATGTTAAAACTATTTTTTTCCATGGTGATCTAGAAGAAAAGATCTATATGCACCAACCAGATGGGTTCGAAGTGAAGGGCAAAAAGCATATGATGTGTAGGCTTAGGAAGAGCTTGTATGGGCTGAAAGAAACCTAAGGCAATGATACAAGAAGTTCGACTCGTTCATGTTAAAGCATGGATATGACAGAATAGAGTCAGACCATTGTGTATTTACGCACAAGTTCTCAGATGATGATTTTTTAGTTGTACTGTTATACGTTGATGACATGCCCATCATAGGTAGAGACATCAAGAAGATTGACAGGCTAAAACAGGAGTTGGACAAGTCGTTTGCGATGAAAGACTTAAGGCCTGGCTAAACAGATCCTAGGAATGGAGATAACTATTGAGGATCAAATATTGCATATTAGACCCTAATTACTACCTGGATTTATGAACATAACACCGGTTAACGGTTTATTTTAATCGTGTTTGTGGTGCAAGGTGAATCTAGGAGCGTGGACTGGAAAGGATGCTAAAAGCATGGATTTAATGCTCAGGCATCACCAAGGCATTGGAAGGGGCTCCATGGGACCAATATCGAGGATTTACACGCCAGAAATCAGAGAAATTTTAGCCACTCATCTTAAACAGGCCTAAAAGACGTCCAGAATGTAAGATCATAGGGTTTCCACCATCTGATCGACTCAAAACTTTATACAGAACCTAAGGACTATAAATTAACCGTACACGTCAAAAATAAGCTATTGAATCATTGTGAAAGTGGCCCAACAGATAGATCAGCCCTTGAAAACCTGATTTGAGGCCCACCTGATATCTGGATATGCTTCAATTTTGGTCCTAACTGTTAAAATAATCTGAGAAAAGAGATGGACGGAACGGATTTATCATGAACATTACTAAGGAGCCCACATGTATATTACATGTACATAGGGTACATGTGCACAAGAGATGCACCAAACGGAGAGTCCGGTCAAACAGAGGGCTGACTGAGCCTTCCTTTAAAAACGGAAATTTTCATTTTCGGTAGCGTTCGCACGGATGATTCCAGTGGGCCACTATCATCATCAATCTCTACGATCCGAATCGTCCAATTGCTCCGTGGAGTGGCCAAGACCCTCGCCAAGCTTGCCTTTCGGCCCCAAGAACGTGTGCACACGAGGAATGTTGTAAAACACAGAATGGATGGCTGAATCTTTACAACAAGATAAATCAAATGGGCCACACCAAACCCCATCCAAAACCATACATATCTGAATGGTTTTTCGTACAGAATCTAATGAACGGATTGGATCTCTCAGAAAATCCCGATCATGGGCCCCACCGCCAACACAGCACAAGCTGCCGTGCATGCGACAGGCTCTGTTTACACAGTTCGGAGAAACCCGGAGTTTTCGGGTTGTTACGCATCCATAGAGAGGGTCGGATGGCCAATCCGAACCGTTCAAACACTAGAGAAATGGGCCTTCAACCCCATCAAGCAGTCAGATTCCAAGGTCAGGACGTTCACTGTCCTGAAAATCCCTCTAAAAAGAAGGTTGTTTGCAGTTTCACGGCACACAGTGCGAAAGCCTTACGCACGCGCCCGGATTTTCTCCACCACCTTTATGGTGCGAAAGCTCCCATCCACCGCCCTTCACAGCTATAAAGAGAAGAGAGAAGAGAGAAATAGAGGCATTCAATTTTCTAGGGACATCCACGGCTGGGACGTTAGGAGAAGATAGAGAGTGAAGTTGTTTTCCTTTTTCTTTATTTTATTTTTATTTAAGGGATCTAGCCTAATCATGTTACTAAGCTAAACCTCTTAGCTAGGGCTAAGAGGTGAAGCTTATAGCTTAATGGGAGATTTTTACTTATGCCTTTTGTTTAGACTAAATTGATGTTGATTTGAGTTTAATTAAGGGGATGTTTTTAGTGTTTAATGGTCTGTTATGACTAAAATTACAATGGGTTTGCGGTAGCTTTGAGCATGTTCCTTTCCTTTTTATGTTTATGACGTCAGGAAGCCCTGTTGTTCACCATCATCTCTTGGGCATGGTTGGATGATGGTACCCTTCCTAACCTTCATACATTGTTGATTGGTTGGTAATTAGTTTAATTCTGTTGTTTACTTTGTCTCCTGGGCATGGTTTGGTGATGGAATCCAATATAATTCATATATCTTTCATCTCTTAAAAACTATATCAATGGAAGTTCAGTCTTGATTTCCACGATTACACTCTTTAACTGGATGAAGATGGGACTCTAAGTCCAATTGAGTTCTTGAAACAGGCATAAGATCTCTCTGATCTCTACAAGTGGATCTTCTGAATTCCTAGTTTCATACCTTTGATTTCTATAAATTTTAGATAATTATTTCACCATTATTCCCTAAATTTCATTCCATTTAAAATTTCATCTTAGTCTAGTTCTAGTTTTAGTTACTTTCAAATAACGTACAGGTATCAGTCCCTTGGGATTCGACCTCGGTCTTACCGAGTTTATTACTACATCACAATCTTATATTTGGAGAGTGAACAAGTTTTTGGCGCCGTTGCTGGGGATTGACGGTTACGTTTTTCTGAGATTAACTAGTTTTAGGATTAGTTTAAGAATAGGATTTTTAATTTTAGGTTAGAATTTTTTTTCTATTTTTATAAACTAATCTGTTTTCCTATTTTGTAGGATCCTGACATAAACTTCTAATTTGGTAACCTCTTTCTGATTTCTTTACTTTTTCTATTTTTAGAATTAGGATTTTAGTTTTGAAAAATTTCTTATTCTAGATTTCCCTTTTAGAGACTAACTTTCTATTTTTAGAAATTTTCTATTTTTAGGCTTTCATTTATTTTAGAAAGTTTTTTTTTCCCTTTTTAGAAACTAACCCAACTTTCCCGTTTTGTAGGATTCTGAGATAGGTTTCTAAACTGGTAGTTTCTTTCTCAATTTCTTCCTTGCTATTTCTAAATTAAGATTTATTTTTTTAGCAAGTTTCTAATTCTAACTCTTTTAGAATCTAACTTTGTTTCCTAATTTATTTTTAGAAATTTTCTACTTGTAGACTTTTTGTTTAGAAACTAACCTTCCTATTTTGTAGGCTTTTAAGATAGAAATTTCTAATTCGGTAAGCTCTTTCTCTACTTTCTATTTTTCAAATCTCTTTTAGTAACTTACTTTCTAGTTTAGGACTTTCCTAATTTATTTTAGAAATTTTCACTTTCTTTTAGGAATTTCTTCTTTTAGAAACTAGTTTACTTCTATCTTTCTTTTTAAGGATTTTCTAATTTTAGTCATTTTCTTTTTATAATCTAACTTATTTTGTTTTGTTTTGCAGGTTTTTAACTTAGGGACTCTAATTTGGTAACTTCTTTCCAACCTTCTTTTTCTAAATTTTTATTTCCTTTCTTAGGATTAGGTTTAGAATCTGATTGAGGGTTGCGAGTGTTTCATGCCCAAGAAGTAATAGAAAGTTTTGGTTGTCACAGGAGCGATATATTGAAAAAGTCCTAAAGCAGTTCAATATGAATCCAGTGAAGCCGGTCGATACTCCACCGAATAGTCACTTCAGATTAAGCGACAAGCAGTATCCAAAGACAGAGGTAGAGGTAGATGAGATGAGGAAGATACCCTACGCATCAGCGGTAAGAAGTTTGATGTTTGCTATGGTATGTACGCGCCTAGACATAGCGTATGCGGTTAGTGTTGTCAGCCGGTATCTTGCCAATCGTGGCAAAGAACATTGGGCAGCGGTGAAGTGGATACTGCGGTATCTAAGAATCTCATCCAGGTTGAGCCTATGCTATGGTGACGAAAAACCTGTGTTAGAAGGTTACACAGATGCAGATATGGCAAGTGACATAAACTCCAAAAAGTCTACATTGGGGTTCATGTTCACGCTTGCAAGGGGAGCGGTCTCTTGGCAGAGCAAGCTACAGAAGGTCGTAGCATTGTCAACGACAGAGGCCGAATGCATTGCGGTCACAGAGGCATGTAAAGAGATGCTTTAGATGAAGAGATTCCTACATGAACTTAGCCTAAAGAAGGAGCAACACATGGTCTATTGCGATAGTCAAAGTGCTATACACTTGAGCAAGAATCCATGTCAGCACTCCAAGTTGAAGCACATAAAGATTCAGTATCACTGGATCATGAATACTTTGGAATAGAAGGTGTTACAACTTGAAAAGGTCCACACGGACGATAATGGGTCAGACATGTTAACCATGGCGTTGCTAAAGGGTAAGTTTAAGGTTTGTAGAAACTTAACTAGCTTGAAGAGGCGAATTCCTTCTAAGTCAAAAAAGGGGAGATTTGATGGGGTTTTCCTCCTTAGTTCAGAGGAAAGGTAATACATTCGATTATAAAACGGATGTCTTTCACTGCGCTGCTCGACCGGTCGAGGCTCGCTCGACTCAAAGTCCAGCAAGCTCTATTTTTTGGCCTCGACCAGTCAAGGACCTGACTTGACTAGTCGAGGGTCACACAGATTCTGCGCGGATTTTGTGCGGACTGCGTAATTTTGAGGTGGTTTCGCAGAGGTGCGGAAAGGGAGTTACCTAAACTATAAATAGGATTCCCTAGGGATATTCTAGGGTATGTTAAGGTGTTTTTACGACCAAGGTGAGAGAAAGAAAAGAGAGAGGAAGCTTGTGGAATGGAGGATTTTGCTCGTAGAGGTACTCTACTGTGCAGTCGACGTCTCAGTGCTTTTACATCCTCGTGATCGGTGAGATCTCTCTATTTTTCATTATTCTATTATTGTTCATCCACTCCTGCGTGAGTGAAGAAAGTTTGATCCAAGCAGTGTGTACTTGTGATCGGTTGAAACGTTCCACTTCATAGTAAATTGTTGCTTTGTACTAGGTCCCGTGGTTTTTACCTCTTCGAGGGTTTTCCACATAAAATCTCCTGTCGTGTAGTCTGTGCTTTGATTTATTTCATTGCTTTATTATATCCCATAATTCTAGTGTTTTGGGAGGCCAGATCCTAAAGTTTTTGTGCAACACTCCCAACACGCGGTGCACTCTATGTCACATTGTCGTACATCATTTGGCAATTCAGGGTCATACGTGTGGCTTTACTTACTAGCCGTGCATGCACGTAGGGACAGAGCATGCACGCCTCTACGCCTATTTTTACCGGGAGAAAGTTTCATGCAAAGAAGTGAAAAATGGCACCCATCTCATGTAGAAAACAAACCCTTTGTTTTGCATGAATAAGGATTCCGGAGACGAGAGGAAGTGGATAAAGGCATTTGAAGAAGAAGACAAAGATACAGGTGGAAAGATGGGCTATTTGTTTTACTAACAAAGACGCATCAAAGAGAAGTAGACAGAAAACGAGATGGGAAGAAGAGCTCGTGTTCATTAGAATTGAAATATCGACGGGAGAGTTAACAAGGAAATAAGAGAGATCACAACCGTCCAAAAACAAGTAGGAGACAGTAAAAAGAGGCAGTGGCAACAACTAAAATCCGAGGAGTCTTTGTTCTGTGACGTCTTCTCACGGGAAGAATGACAGACGGACAGGTATTGTAATTGGCTCTTGGGTTTTAACTGTATCCATGAGCTATAAGCACAAGAGATGTCCGACCATCAACTGCCAATGCGGACGTATGTGAAAGCTCTGGCCATACGCCAGCTGGGACCCACCGTCGATGTCTCGTGATTCAGAAATACACGGGTCAACACTTTACGTGGGCTATGCGCCTTTACCTAAAAAGAGGATTGATTGTTGTACAGGAGTGGCAGTACTGGTCTACATTTAATAGACCTGTTTGGGACCCATCTAATGACGGACCAGATCTTATACACAGTTGCAAATTGGCACGTTGGAGTAGTACCAACCATCCCCCTTGCGTCTGTTATCTGACTCGTGATATGCCACCTTCATTAATTAACATTGTACTTACCAGAGATGTATCACGGTTTTAATTAAAAGTTAATTGTACTTACAATTCCGATAAGTTGGCTGTTTATGCAAGTACAATGTTAATTAATGAAGGTGGCATATCACGAGCTTCACCCAGTTGGCTAATTTTCGGGATATCTCATTACTTAAAAGATATCCAACAAATAGATCTGGTCCGTCATTAGTTGGGGAAGCTCCAGTGAGGTTGAAGTCATAGTGTTTGTGTGTGTATGTGTGTGTGTGTGTGTATGTGTGTGTGTGTGTGTGTGTGGAGGGGGGGGTCCCCTTTTGGTTATAAGATATCCCAAAAATCAGCATACACGGAAGTTAGGTGGGCTATATCATTTAAAACCACGTGAAAACATGCCTAAAACATATAAAAGCATTTGGTGGGGCTCACTTGAGTTTTGGATGCAGCTAAAACGTGGTCAAACCTATCATCCAAGTAAGACACACACAATAGATGGTCTAGAATTGTGAACCACATCCATGTGAGCTCAATAAATGATTATGAATATTTTAATGGAAGAGTAACCGTTCTTAACTGTTGTCCAGGACTTGATTTTTAAGCCCGTGGCCCACCATGGAATGATGCATCTGACTGATGGGGTAGATGTTCGGCCCACATCAAGGTGGGGCTCACACAACTCATATATATATATAGAAGTTTGACCATGGCTCTAAAATTTTGAGTGATTCCATCATGCGGCTTAAAAGAGAGATGAAACGTGCCAAATAAGCAAAAACCACACACCTATTTGTATCTATTTTTTTTTTTGTTTTCAGTTATATATTTTTATTACTATTTTAGTTATTTGTAACTTAATGGTTAAATATCCGGTCTAGCTAACTAATTCAAATCTTCGAGTCAATCCGACCTAGCTGGACGTGAGTAATATCATCACACATCAGTTTTCTTTTTCTTTGTTTCTTCTTTTTTTTCTTTTTTTTCTTTTTTACATGCACACACAACACAGTCACGCCTTAATGGGATTTTACCCCTATGGATACTCGAACCCTTGACTGGGTGTTGAAACTTCCTTGATTAACAAATAAAAAATAAAAAATAAAAAATAACCCACAAAGCAACTTGCACAATTAGAAAAGAGTTGTACACACACGTATAACTGCTTCACATAGCAAATCCACCAAAAACATCCAAAAAGAGAACTAATCACCTACATGTGCCGGGCATTTTCCACCATGAGATGTAAAAGTAGTTATTGTCATTATGTAATTATTATTACTATTATTGTAACTACATTATTATTATTATTATTATTTTCCTTTTTCACATTTTAAAATTTATTCAAATGTTACTGTTAAATCGTAGAGACTACATATTATGGAAAACTGCGCACCTTCTTAGGTGAGCACCATTGTGCCTAAGGCGTAGAATCTGAATGGTCCATGTGATGCGGCACCCCTTGAAACTCTATGGGCCCAAATCCCAAACTCTACTGGGTTATAGCAAAGAGAAATGCAAATCAAGGGAGAAATTCATTTCCTTTTGCCATCTCGCCCACCAGAGTTTTGTACCGGGTTAAATGTTGGGCTGGTGAGGTTTCGAGCTATGCCACGTCACGTTGACCGTTCAGATTTTGTGCCTAAGACACATTTCCAAAGGTGTGCAAGTTAGCATTCCTCTCTCTCTCTCTCTCTCTCTCTCTCTCTCTCTCTCTCTCTCTCTCTCTATATATATATATATATATATATATATATATATATATGAGACAGTATAACTAAAAATTAATCAGATACCCTAATTTATTCTAATATACCCTAACAGATACAAGTGTCTTTAATCTTAACGATATCAATCTATGATTTACCATCATAATTGTTGTGGGTAAAAATGGATTGCCAAAAAAGGAAAGAGGTTAGGTCGGACATCTTTGTGGGACACAAGGCTAGCTAGTGCCAGTCATAACCAATAAGCTCTTCAATGGCTAAGGAAGAGAGGTCGGTCACTTATTACATATGAAGAAAGGTCAACAGGTCGGTTATCTACCCAACGATAAGGGGAGACTCGAAGCTCATTCTAATATCTAGATCGGCTAAAACCACCTTGAACTCTTGAGGCAGGTCGGCAAGTTGAACATCTACCCAACGATAAGGGGAGGCTCGAAGCTCATCCGAGTATCCAAGTAGGCCAATACCACCTCGGACTTTTGAGGTAGATCGGCAAGTCAGTCATCTACCCAATGATAAGAGGAGGCTTGAAACTCATCCAAATATCCAGGTCGGCCAAGACCACCTCAGACTCTTGACCTCAACCTCCAAACATATGTCGTTCGAATTCTACTAAGAAATGGAGCTTAGCCTCACTGCCCTAAACACGAAGTATAAGGGCAGGTCAGCAGGTCGGCAATCTACACGACACTGAGAAAGATCGAGGTCAGGGCTCGCCTGAGAATCCAGGTCAAGTTGATATGCTACCCTAAGTCAAGTTGGTATATTATCCGCAGGTCGAATTGGCATACTACCCACAGGTCAAGTCAGCATACTACCCCCAAGTCAGGTCAGCATACTACCCACAGGTTAGGTCGGCCAAGATCACCTCAACCTTTTGCTACACATCTTCACTGATTCCGAATAATCAAATATTATCTAAGAAAAATCCGCCTCAGGTCAGGTTGGCCAAGATCACTTCAGCATCCTACTATACATCTCCACTAATTTTGAATAATCAGATCTTATCTAAAAAATATTTGTCCAAAATCTTCTCCAAATATCTCGGAAGATATCCACGATACGCTCGGGATCCCGAGATCTTTGTCAAGGATCTTGGGAGATCTCCGACACGTTCGGGATCCGAATCCCTCTACAGCACGTTCCTACTAAATAGGAACATCTCCTCTATGCCACCACCCCTCTTCAATTATAAATAAGAGTATCTCTAATGGTGAAAGGTACGCAAAAGCTTTTACCCAAAATCCCTCAATACTACTAGATCCAGATTCATATCCTAACTTTGGCATCGGATGATCCCCTGCTCTCGCCAAGGCATCCTTTGTTTTCTTCTTGTGCAAGTACTCAAAGCATAAAAAGAGTGGACTAGATTTTTGTATCGACGGTAATAATCAAGAATACACACACAAGAGAATGACAGGTACAATATGCATATTAGCCAGGACAATACAGCTGTGTATGGACAGATATTACACGAAAACTCACACATGCACTGTATGCGTACATACACATTAACAGTGACTGTAGATGAGCAGTTGTCTGTCCAAGTTATGAACCAATATGCAGATATGCCCAACATGTCCAGATATTGGGTATTTGTGCCTTCCAACACAGATCGACAAGCTACCCTGTTTCTACCTGTGGAAGCTGGGGTAGAAAGATTTCACAGTAGGGTTGGTCGGACCTTTCAGCTTATATAAGTGGGCCCAATATTTCAGTAATTCAGGACTTACAATGGGTCTCACCATATATGGACAAGAACAACAAAACTATAGGACTGGAATATCCCAGATGTAGAATCCTTGCATGGCCTGTTATTTGGTTGAATGGGAATCCTATTTTGTATTTCTTTGTTGGCATTGAAAGGTTTACCATTCACCATTCTGGGTTTATTTTTTTTTAACATGAGTTCATGTTATCAACAGCTTGGATCACTAAACAATGAGCCAGGCACTACTGTACAATCAGTCTGCCTCAGCTCTATATAATGGAGTCGTGATCCTCTGTTATCTGGTCAACAGGGATTTCCTGATACCCTAATCTTCATTGGTCTACGTCACCATTCGCTTAAAAGAATAAATAAATAAATAAAAACAAAATAAATTTCCGGACGCCAAACCATTAGAGTAACAGGAAATCCCTGTTGACCAAATAATAGAGGATCTGGACAGTCCGGATCCTCTATTATCTGGTCAACAGGGATTTCCTGTTACCCTAATGGTTTGGCGTCTGAAGCTTTATTTTGATTTTATTTTTTTTTAAGTGAGTAGTGACGTGGACCAATGAGGATTAGGGTAACAGAAAATCCCTATTGACCAGATAATAGAGGATCCCGACTCAATTATAATAATACGAGAAAAACTGTGATACTTAGGTAGAGTGGGCTAGATGATACTTAGGCGCACTTGGAATTTGAAGATTTGGCATACAATTAGTCAAATTAAACCGTTCAAATTATATAAAAATTTAATTTATTAAATTATCTGACCACCAGATTGGTGGACATTTACTGGCCGGACAGCCAAAAATGAAAATATCCAACGGCCTTGTTTCCTTAAACAAGTGTCCACAAATCAGAGGTTAGGATTGTGACTTGGCCACAGTTGGCTGCACAATCTAGTCTGTTTTTTTTAAGTTAATATATGCAATCTGTATAAATTTTGAGTGCCTGTGTATCAAGCATCACACGCAGCATGAGTATCATATAACTCCTGGTAATAATAGCTCCAAAGGTGAGAGTGTGGGACTGCGCGTGCTGTTCTCAGTGCATCCACGTAGTACCAAAAAAGTTGCTCCCTCACGTGAAAGAGAGATGAGCCTCTGCGTTTGTAGCAACAGGGCTTGCCCTGCGCCTGCTGCTGGGGCTAGCTACCTCAGGTCCTCAACCAAAGGACCCATCTGATACATGCTGGCACAGATATGACTATTCACACGCATGCGCACTGATATTGTCTCCTTCGCACATTGTACCTGAATTGAAACCATTCAGACCGTAGGCCCCATCCTGTCAGATGTGGGGCAAAAATCACACCAAGGAGATGAACTTAAACATCTGATTGGTGGGCTCGAATTATAATTGAAGGTTAGGATCATCCGTCCGCTCTTCTTCGTGGTGGTGTTAGGATGTGACGAGATTTTATAAAAATGTAAAAGAAAGTAAGTATAAAAGAAAATAGATAAAACGGTGACCGAATACCATGGTATGCATAGCGGTGCTAGGATGTGACGAGATTATATTGAGGCACTTGCCACAAAACGTAATTTGTGATTTAGCTGCTGACTCCATCACCAGCTAGCTTGCTGGTGTCAGAGCTCTGCAGGTCGTCCATGATGTGTGTTTTATCCATTTTGCAAGCTCTACCGTCTATCCACTTTGCTAACTCATTTTAGGGCAAAACCTTAAAAATAAGGTAGATCCAAAGCTTAAGTGGGCAATATCACAAGAAAGAGTGGAAACTAATTGCCTATTGTACAAAGGTTTTGAGTCAAATTGATAATTGTGATTTCCTTTCATCCAAGGTTACAAGACCGTACAAACAAATTGGATGGGAAATAAATATTACCGTGAGTCCTAAGAAGTTTTAAACATTGACCGCTCGGGCTCCAATGTTTCTATAGTGTGGACCACTTGAGCTTTGGACCAAACTCATTCTACGGCCTTAAAATGAGCTGGAAAAAGGATGGACAACGTAGATAAAACAGACACATCATGGTATGAGCTTATAGAGCTTTGACACTAGCTAGCTGGCTGATGTTGATGTCACCAACCAAACCGCATCCATTGCTAGCGTTAGAGATGGGCCATGCTTTGAATGTTCAAAAATTGATAGCTTGAGTGCATAGTTGAACGGGCTCATATCTAGCAGAGCGTATGATCCAATTAAATTCCAGCCACATCCCAACACCACTATATTATACTGCAATCGGCTGCATCATGTATAAAGCATGTTTGAAAGTCAGTTGGATCCATCATCACCCAAATCCCAAGGAGCTTTCCATCCAATTAAATTCCATCGTAACACCCAACTCCATCCACGTAAGAGGGCATAGCTTTCATTACATGGCATATGTAAACGTTGTTCCAGATGTTCACGCACCAGGGATAACCATAACGGAATCAAGGAAAGAAAATTACAAACCATTTAAAAATCGTGTAGCAATATCATCAAAATCTAGGTCATTTTGCATGGTTGTGATCATCTAATTAACTATTTTGAGTTTGGTCCATGACTATTCATGAAGCCTTACGCAGAACGAATGGTTGGGATCATCATGCAGATGCCGTATTTAATATTTTGAAGAGGTGCCATAAAATGCTGGGGTGGACAATGTACAGTACGTTCTCGCTCTCAGTTTTACATATAGAGCTGATGATTTAGTGATCCAGAACGTTGATACGATAGAACTGACAGTTGGGTGGTCCATGGTCAGAAAATCCATCAGATTAGAAAGTCCTAGCTGTAGAATATTTAGCCATTCATTAGTTGGACGAACAAACTAATGCTATATTTTCAACTTTGGTGGGTGACCCTGTCCGTCCAATTAATGGATCTTGAGCTGTTGATGTTGGCCAATTGAGCCCATCACTGGCAATCCATCTAGAGGCTCTTGATGGGATGGTCAATATTAGCCGATAAATCTTCTGACTTTGGATGGCCCAAGTGGGTCCCACCTAGGTGGACGGTACAAATCAATTCAGGCTGGTGTGGGCTGCATCGTTGAATCATTCCCTCGTACCACATATAGGTAGCCAAGCATACCGTTTATGGCCATACGGCAGTTAAACGATGTTGGTAATGCTAACCGTCCAAGTAAAAGCAAAAAAAGGAATGATTATGTGTGGGACCCAGCCTTTATAGATTGTTTGTACCTGGGGGGCCATGGTTTGGTGATCTGAACCATTGATTCGATGGGACAGAAGAAAGTTGGAGCATGACCCTAGAATTTCCTGAATGGGAATATTCTAAAGTAGAGAAGAATAAAGGGTGGGTGGTTAAGATGTTCCTATAAAGAAAAAGAGTAATTTCGGGTATGGTCGATGATATAAGACGGAGATGACCATACTAACGGTCTGGATGAGAAGAAAAAGGAGGAAGGTAAAAAGAGGTGGGAGGAAGGTCAAAATGGGAAAGTGAAAAGAAGGAGAAAGAAAAGGTGAAGAAGAGGACAGAAGAGGGAAGGGAGTGGGGACAAAAGAAAAGGAACGAGAGGCTCGTGACTGACTGGCTTGCCTCCCCCATGCAAATCATCGTCTGACTCATCTCCCATCTCTTATCGATAATGCCCCTCCCACGCCTCTCTCCCTCTCTCTCCTCTCTTCTCTCTCTCTCTCTCTGACTCTCTCTCTGCCCTCTTTAACAACCAAAATACCCACGCACTCCATCCAATTATCCAGGCTGCCACTCAAACTAATAATTCCGAGGAAAAACCCTGGTAATCAAGAAGGTTCAAGAGGTTAGTTATTCTGAGGGACCTTGTACAATAAGCTAATTATCTTTCTACAACTCCTGGCAGAGTAAGCTTATTCTACATGTGCTGCTTGTGGGGCCCAGCAGGCGTCAAACCTATGTAGAAGGATCACCTCACTATAAAAGATGATGGATGCCCTAAAAATTAGGCCGATCCAAGCATCATGTAGGTCACCACATGATCTGGAGGTTTTTGGATGGTTGTTTATTTTTCTCCATGGTGTGGTGCATTTAATGATTATATGGTTCTTAATTGGGATCGTGCATGGTGGGCTCACATAATCCACAAGTTGGATGGCATCACATAAACATGGTGGGCCATATATATTTCTATGGACAACCCTCATATCCGTGATAGCCTACACGATGGTTGTATCAGTCTGACTTTTTTGCTTTGTTCATTTTTCATAGATGCGCATGTTAGATCTGAATTACGGAGTTAATCATGGATTGTCTATGCATCAATCATAGATATTTAATGTCATAATCTTAAAGTGTATATGATTAGAAAGATATTTTTTATGCCTCGATGTCGCTCACGGGAATCCTAATCTTCTGCACCTCACAACTTTATGATAACCTTTCAGTGTAATTAGGATTTTCTTTATTATGTTGGTAAGAGGACCAAAATATCTATTTAAAGGAAAGATGACTAAAGAAGCTTACCCACCGTACTTCTCTCTTCTAAGGGACTCCATATTGTAAGTTTCTATATCTAACTTAATAAGTGTGTATATCGACCATGGTACAACCATCTCGCCCTAAACCTATATACAATTATCCTAATTATAATAGTGCCCAATGAATCACTTAATCTGAATAATCTAATGGCCTAATATAAATCAATGATCATGTGTAGCCCACTTGATGGAGTATCACGAGGTAACCTTGTTTAAAAGGTCGGATGCCATGCACATAATCCGGATCAGTCTTTCAAGGACTGGACACCGGTTTAGCCGTACCACAGCTCTAACCGGTCGGAATCAAGTCAAGCTCATATAGCGTGGGAGTCTAATCGAAATAAAATAAATAGAATCCAACGCCGAATTTTGAAAAGACAGCGCCTGAAGGCCCCCATCTAAGCAGTGCAAAATCCAGGCCTAAAAAATCCAAGGGCTGGCCCATTAATAGATCTTTGGAGTTATCGAAGAATCATAACCATCTTATTAATGGGTCATGCACGAATCAGATGACGCACACGTTTGGGAGGTTTGCAGGTGCGCTGCACGTAAATACGCTATTAGTGCTGGCAACCTCTGAATTACCAATTTGCCATATCAAGTGTTTGTAAATAAGTAGGATCGGAATAAGGCAGTTTAGTCATGTGAGAAAGGTAGTGGTATTTCTGATATTCTTCAGCATACTAGGGGCGTCATCGTAACTTGTCGGTATCACGATCTGCATGCTCTCCTTTTTCCTAATTATATAAGGGCCATCCATGGCAACCAGAAGCAACTCCAAACCTTGTTAGATTCACAGAGAGAGAGAGAGAGAGAGAGAGAGAGAGAGAGAGAGAGATGGTGTCTCGGTCTCAGAGAAAGCTGGCCCTGCGCCGGAAGTTACGTGTTCTTCGGTCTCTCACCAGTTCCAAATCTGTAAATATTCTAAAATGCTATACCGTTCTTTAACTGTCTTTTTTTTGGTTCTCTTATATGTATTGTAGATTTGGGTTTTGGTATTATTATTTTCTTTGGCAAGTTTATTTCGCTATGTGACATGCGTGTTTGGTGTTGGGTCCAGCTGAGGAGGAAGTCTGTTATAATGGACGCTCTTGATTATATCAAGGAATTGAAATTGAAGGTTGAGATGCTGAACAATGCATATAAGAACCTGGTCAACCAAATTCAAGTGCCCACGGTCCTCTCTCTCTCTCTCTCTCTCTCTCTCTCTAGTTTGGGATCCTAGCCGTTGGATTTCAGAAATCTTCAGACCTAAACCGTTTATGTGATAGGGATCCCCTGGATGGCGTATGCCCAAAAAAAATTTCAGAGAAGGAGAGCAAAGTATCAGGTCTTTTATTTGTGGGAGCAGACTAGGGCTTCACCCAACACGGTAAGGCCCTGACGTGGCAAGATTTGATTGGGCCAGCCCATGCCACTTTCTGGCACATGGACCAATCAAATCTCGCCACGTCAGGGGCCTCGCCTCCTCCCTCTATTTGTTGTCCATCCACCGCGGATTTCCTTTCGCAGGAAGTTCATGCGCTGAAAACTTAGGTGGGGTCCACCGTGATGTTTTTCATGAATCCGCTCCGTCCATCCCTTTTTTTAGTTCATTTTAGGGGAGTATACTAAAATAGAGAAGGATCCAACACTTAAGTGAACCGTACTAAAGGAAAAGGTGGTTAGGGAAATTCCTACCATTGAAACCTACCTGTGTTCTAAAATGATGCTTACATGCAATCCATACCGTTAATAACGTCATTAATACTGGGATGAACTGAAAACACAAATATTAGCATGATTCAAAACTTCTGTGGCCCCACAAATATTTCAACTGTAGACGTTTAATTACCACGTTTTTGGCACACTTGAGCATTGGATACGGTTCATTTTTGGCCTTCTACCCTAAAAGTAACTCACAAAACGGATAGACGTGGAGGATTTCTCACAAACATGACAGTGGTTCCCACCTGGGTTCCCAGTGCAGGAACTTCCTGCGAAAGGCTTTCGCAGGGAATCCGCGTCCCATTAGGTATCGTATTGCAATGCTTTGGATGTATTCTCTAAAATCTCTAGGGAAAAAAAAAGAAAAAAAAACCATACACGTCGTGTTTCCCTTGATAGAGGTTGATCTCACGTGATACGACTGTACCGCATGTGAGCTGCAAATTTGCAATCTGGCCGGATATTGGCCGTTTGGGAATCCAATAGTAGTATAAATTTGGAATGTAGTGGCAGGGATCATTTTCAAGAACCCCGCTCACGGACTTGAGACTACATGTGAATGCATGGTACAGACGTGCTATATCCAGTCCGTCTATCTTACCAGCTCTTGACCAGCGGTCCACATTCAAAGTTTGCATGCAGCCCATCTCAGAACATACATGATGGAACCCACATAACAAATTTCCCTGATATCACACATGTGCCGCTCCCACTCGTATTTCTCAATTTTTATTTATCATATTTCAGGAGGTGAAAGTTGAAAGGAGCGAGAAGGGATTTGTGGTAAGAGTATTATGCTCGAAAGGCCGAGATTTGCTGGTGAGGATATTAGAAGCGTTTGATCAGATGGGCCTCAACGTGCTCCAAGCTAGAGTTTCATGCAACAACAGCTCATTTTGCATGGAAGCCATTGGAGAAGAAGAAGAAGTTGAGAGGGAGAGGTTGGATGTTCGAGTCGTGAAACAAGCTCTTCTAAAGGCTTTGGAAAGCAAGGTGGATGGATGTGTGTGTTTGGGTCCTCCTAATTAGACAGTACATAGATATATGTATACAGAGAAGCTGTGCTTGTAAGCACACATAGATTAGGGATTTTAATTAATCTTGAGGTTTGTAGAGAGAAGACAGAAGAAGAAAAGAGTGTATGAGGCTCATATGGTTTACCTCTCCTTTTTAAGATATGGTGCCTTATCACCGTACACTTGGCATGGATACGTGTTAATCTACTGGTAAATTCATGGGGCCCACTGTTTATGTTTATGGAGTGTAAGTTGAAAATTAAAACAAAGTGAGAATAGGTCCTTATTCATGCCTGGGTGGTAGACTCACACGAGTTTCAACATAAGGTCTGGGTTCAAAGTATCTATTGTGGTGAAATTTCTTAGTGGTGTGAGTACGTGTTATATATATATATATATATATATATATATATATATATATATATATATATATATATATATAGGAGCAGGCCATGATGTAAGAATCAGGCCGATCGGATGATCTTAATCCTATGAATGAAGTCAATTCCTTACAGCTATCTGTGTTTTATGAGCCAAAGATCTCGTAATTAGATGCTTATGATCATGCAATTTGAGTATCTTTTACCATGACCTGTCTCTATTTTCTGAAAGAATAATGATTGAAATCAAACAATTTAAGGCCCCATGTGTCTGTGAAAAGCTTTGGGTACATGGTAAGGCAGCCGTGAATTGGGGACATCAACAAAACCCGTATTTTAACTTATTAAATTATTAAATATCAAAAGACTCGATGGAGACTTTTAATCGACCGACCTGACTAGACATCCAAATCTAGTCCGGATTTTGAATTAGGATAATACCAGTATAGAGACCGAGTTTAATAAACTATGATCGAACTATCCAAGCTATCCAACTTGTGGCTATGAAATGAATGGTAAAAATAAAGAGGCCAAAGGCTTAAATTCAATGAGTTGATAACATAGTTAAGATTGTTCCATCAGCAAATTTTGGGTGTTGCACTCACAATTTGGATGGCCATATTGTAGGGAATGTGCGGAAGCAACTCCAAGTTAGAATCAAACAATAATAGATTAAATAAACCAAACACACAAAGAATACAAGGTTTTATGTAGAAAAACTCTTGCGAAAAAAAATTACAGCACAAAGCAATAATGAATCCACTATAATAAATAATGTTAAAAAATGAATAGACTTACCAATCCGAGAAATTTTCAAAAAACATAGAAAACCCTAGCTTTGTTCTCCCTTTTCTTACAAAAGTCCTAAACACATTTTCAATACCCTAATTTCTTATTATAAATCCTTATAAAGAGTTAAGACCAAATTAGGAAACAAAAACCACAGTTCTGTAAAACTACACAAGTCGATCGATGGGAGCTTCGATCAAATCGAGTGCCATCGACGATTCATCGATGGCGACGAAGCCATATTCGATCAGATCTAGGGGTGTACACGAGTCGAACCGAGTTGAGCTTGGCACAGATCGACTCAGCTCAACCACTAGCTAACCCTAGTTCGAAGTCGGCTCAGCTCAGTCCTGCTCTAGCTCGGCTTGGTTCGGTCAGCAGCTCGAGCCAGTTTGAGTCGAGTTCGCCCTGTGCAACATGTTCACAAACACATGGACTGTACCTTCAAAATCTCACTATATATAAAACAGCAGCAACAGTTTTACAGGTATTTCATCAAATACCTTGTAGGCAACATCAAAATCAAGAAAAAATATAATATTTGTTTCATATGCATACCTTCCTTGCCACCACCCGACACTTCATTGAGTCATTTCGTCAAACACTTGGTGAGCAACATCAATATCAAAGTATCCAAGTCACTGAACTGATTTGATCCAAGTTCGATTCGAGTTGGGTTCGATCTAAGTCGAGTCGAGCTCAGGCAAGGTCAAACTTGGTTCGAAATTTTTTCAAGCTCAAAAAATCAGCTAGAACTTAGTTTCGAACCGAGTCGAATCGAGCTTTTTCAAGTCAAGTCGAGCAAGCTAACTAAGCTAACTCGGTTCATGTACAACCCCAATTGGATCGATTTGGACAAAAAAGGGTCCAGTAAGCAAAAGCTAAAATTTAAGAGTTTTCATATCGAATTGACCAATCTTCAATCTTATCGAACTGCTCTTTCTTCATATTGATTTAAGACATCTATTAACAGGTCAAGATTTACATACATTTATAGTACTTGCCTCTAAGAATTGGGCTCACTTCTTGAAGAATATGAACCGTCCATATAATGGAGGAACAAGCCCTAGCTAAGAGAATGTGCCGATTGAAAGTCTATAACCATCCATCCATCCATCACACATTTTTCAATGATCTACTAAAGTTCGATCAACAATTAAGAAAATAGTTTCATCCTTATAGCTTGATTGGGAGCTTTGTTAATGGAGGTAAATGGGAAATGGAATTGGAGGTAAATGAATTGGGAGTAAATTGCTATACTTAGTTGTATTTGAATGGAAGTAAATGAAATGCATTTGAAATCTAAATATTCTATTTAAATGGGATAAATTAAAATGCATTAGAATTTTTCAATATATTAACAAGAATGTATAAGATATCCCAAATCAACTTTAATATCCCAAATCTATGTACTTATGTGATATTTAATAGAATAATTATGACAAGGTTATTAAAATATATACTTTCGTAAACAATGAACCTTGGGTGGGCTACAACCTTAAGAATTACAAACAAGCAACTTGCCAACATTTTTAACCGTCCATTTAAATGGTTAACCTTTGGACACTTTGGATCATGTTATGGTGAAATTTTAGTAATGTTGTCAATAATTAGATTATTTTACAGTATCATTAACACGCCTCATGCATTACCAACATGTATATGGTGGCACTTTTATTTGCGATTCTCTAACAAGTTCAAAAAGACATTTACCCCCATTTATTTCCAAATCTTTTTTTATAAGTGGATTGAATTGCAAGCTCATTTATTCTTATTCCATATCATTTCCATGCATTTACATATTTATTCCATCCAAACCGGAAACAGTAAAACTGCAGCAACTTTTTACCGTAGGCCCATCCATGAGTTGGTCTATCAGTTGAACGGTGCAGATTGATCGGCACATTTGCTGGTCTCATTAGTTGATGGGTTTGTACCAGTTACTAAACCATGGTCATGGCCCATCGATCTGAGCCGTTGGTGTTAGGAGAGACAATGTGAATCCGCATGCTTCATGCAGCGAATCTCTGAAATCTTGTTCTTAGTGTATGACGTTTTGTCGGGTGGTACCATTTGATTCCTGCTTTTGCTGAGAAATCTTGTTCAAGTGGGACATACGACAGCGCGGAAGCATTTTGGTGTACTGGGGTCGAGAATTCTACTGTACGCTCAGGTTTTCATTTGTACAGGTGGGTCCCATGGTTCTCTGATCCAACCTGTTGATATGATTTTTCTAATTCTGGATGGCCAATACCAGATTAGAAATTCCTAACCCTTCAAATAGTAGACACAAAATAAACGGTTCAAGATCAAAAATACAACAATGGTTTACGTTCGACCAAATGAATGGAAATGATCTGATGGTGGGATCTTTACGAACCTGGGTTTTTTTTTTTTTTTTTGGTTCATGGGACTCCATGGTGAGGCCTATCATATCAATGGATTGGATTGGATCACAAGAAGTGTACTACAGAAACTCTAGTATTTTGTGATACCACTCATTTTGCTATTAATTCGTTAACATGAACACGTCTTTCTTCATGCAATGCATAACCGTACACGTGGCTGTCCGGTGGGTAATCCAGATCGCTCATCAGACAGGCCCTGTCATGGATGGTCCATTGTAAGTAACCACACAAACTGAACAATCTAGATTCCCAATGCATGGCTATGGAAAAGAGGATGACGGAAAGCAAACAGAACCAAAACGTACCCATGCAGAGTCTTTGCGTAAGCTCACATACACGTGCAGCCAAGCACATCCACACATGCAAATATGTCACACGTGTTCAATTTCTAAACTTTCAATCTGGGACCACACCGTTTAGATCTTCTGGCCTAAAAATCAGGCCGTTCTACTCCTCAGGTCGGCCATTGTGGACCATCCATTCTGTAGACAATGACCGATCTGAGAAGTGGAATGACCTGATTTTTAGGCTGGAAGATCGAAATAGGGAGGCCCACCTGATGTAAACTCGACGCCACACCAACGTGCCCTAGTGGCATATGTGTTTCGTGTGTATGGGCAGGGCTTTCCACACCATCTACTCATAGGCCAACTATTGAAGGGTTGAGATTGTTCCACGCAGGTGATTATTGCTGAGAATTGTATTTGCTCGGCAGAGCCGTTTGCGACGGAAAAGAAAATAAATTAAATATGGATTAGAAAAGCGAAATTACAATCAATCAAGGGCATTTGGTCTAGTGGTATGATTCTCGCTTCGGGTGCGAGAGGTCTCGAGTTCGATTCTCGAAATGCCCCATTGCTGCTTTTTTATATTTTGTTTTTGACATTAACTCTATTCAATCACCACTGTTTCCTATGGTGTGGTCCACCTGAGATTTGGATATATTTCGTTTTTAGAATCATCTCTTAAAATAAGTTCTCAAAACAGATGGACCGCGTGGATGTAAGGCACATACATCACAGTGATGCCCACAGAAGCCGGCATATACTAAAGATTGGATTTAATGTGAATGAATTATCTAACATGTTCTGGGCATTTGGTCTAGTGGTATGATTCTTGCTTTGGGTGCAAGAGGTCCCGAGTTCGATTCTCGGAATGCCCCATTTTTTTTTTTTTTCATGTTTTGTCTTTAAATAACGGAAATGACTAAAACAGATTAGAGTCTCTCCCACGAATCTCAATGTAGCTTTTAATTATTAATTGATTTTATTTTATACATATAAGGCCCATGTGTCAACTACATTTTTAATAGAATTATAGGATGTGGTGAGATAATCACGTGAAATTGTGTGATCCACTTGTGCTGCCCTGTCAGTGATTGTTTGTCTCCAAATTCACATTTATCAGAAAATCTTGTGTAGGTAATCTGAGGCCATTGATGTGATGTTCGAGAATAAAAATATATAAAGGTGCCAAATGCCGAGAGATAAATGAAAATTAAATAAATTGATGGAATAGTCTCACAGTTTATTTTTAGTAGGAAATTTTCAAAAGGCTACAAACTTAGCTTGGAAGGTTACTATTAATAGAAATAACCTGATCAATAGTTTACCATCATGAACCCTTTGTAGCTTATTTTATTGATCAGAATAACCTGATCAATAGATCACATCTGGTGCCGGCGCATGTATGGCGTGTATAAGAGCCTTATTACATGCCGTATGCAATTAGTAAAGCTCTTAATTTCTTTGTATCAAGGGTTTTACCTTTTCCCTCTCCGTTAAAATAATAATAATAATGAGGAAGGCAAATACATCTTTTTACCCTCATTAATAGGTTGGGAAGCATGCCTTGGTAAGGAGTCTTTCTCGGGTAGAAGAAAAAAAAAACCAATAAGTACGTAAGTTTTTATGAAATTCTCTTTTGAAACACAACCCATCCATCATGTTGCCAATATAATGATAGACCCAATCAATACATTTCTTCCAGCTCCATTGTTTGCAGTGGGCAGAACTCAAAGCTATGTTTGCCATTGGTTTTGCATGTATGTGACATCTAATCTGCCCTTTACATGATCCCCCCATTGTTAAGCTTTGTGGCCAAATATCTGCCTACTACACGACTTGAGTAGAATACAGGATGAAGAGACTATTTAGAAATGAAATTGATTGAAATATCATGCAAATAAAAATTCATAATCGGATGGTAAGTTATTTTAAATAAGCTACTTATATCATAAGTAGTGTATCTTGATTTTCACTTATTTAATAGATAAGTATGTTTAATAAATAATATTCTTATCAGACAAAAAGTAAGAATGTTTGGTTTCAAATATTATAAGTAATTATTCCTTAAATTTATTTGATCCCCCTCATATCCACCATCCATCACGTGGGATCAACATTTGATGTAGATTGTTCATTGTGTGGGCTGACCTAATAATGAATGGACCATATCCAAGACCCCACGTGATGGATGGTGGATATAGTCCATTCATTATTAGGGGCTGACCTTTAATATGCATTGTTCATTATGTAGGATCTCCGTCTATGTCATCCATCAAGTGGGGCCCACCATCAATATTCATCGCCCATTAGGTGTGGAGCCCACATTTCATGTAGAATGTCTATCATGTGGGTCAGGCACACCTTGGATATAGGCCACTCATCATTCGAGTTGGCCTTGACGTGGATCGTTCATCATGTAGGGCGCACTATTATTAATTGCCCATCATGTGGAGCCCACTTTTGATGTGGATTATCAGGCCCCACCTTCAATAAAGGTTGCACAACATGCGAAGCTGCCTTGAATATTGGGTCATTCATCATTAGGGGCACACCTTTGATGTGGACCATCAATCATGGGGGCCACCTCAATACGGGTCATCCCTCATGTGGGTTCCAACTTCAATGTCCATAGGCCATCATATGGAGCTCACCTTTCATACGAATTGCCCATCCGTAGGTCCCACCTTTGAAATGAGTTGTCCATCATACCAGCTCGTTTTGGATATGGGCTATTTATCACTATGAGCCAACCTTTGATGTGGACCATCCATTATGTGACTCACATTAATATGAGTCATCCATCATATAAGGCCCACCTTTGATGTGGACGGTCCATCATGTGGGGCCTCCTTTGACATAGATAGTGAGAAAGAATATTCTTCTTTGTCATGAATCGTGAGAAAGCCTCCTTTAATGTTGACCGCAAGAGATGTAGAAAAATTAATAAGCTCATACATAATCATGCAAAACTTAGTAAGACAATTAGCTTTTAGCACATAAATTACTTTTACAATGATATTTATCAAACTAAATTAAGTGGAAAAATAGTAACTTAATTACTTGACATAAGTTAATAAGTAACTTAATTGGTGGTATCCAAACAGGCACTTGATAACCGACTCACCTCCCAGTCATTGGGATAATGGTATCCGTTAAAAAAAACTCGAGGCAAGATTCAAAAGGGCAACCTCATCTTTCAAAGGAGAGGTGAGGTGCTAACACCACATTAGACCATGTTAAGTTGTGTTATTTAATGGTATTTCATTTCTTTTATCAGCTTTCCAACTGTTTTAAATGCATTAAATTTTTCTTTTTAAAGTCAATTATTAAAGTTCATTAAAATTTTAAAGTCTCAGCCTTGTATTTGAGTAGACCCAATTCCACCAGACAAGGAGTTGAGTTGAGTTATTAAACAATGGTTATGGGATGTGCAAAATTAGAATTATATATTGAGGGACGGATTAGTTGTGAAGCTAACAACATAGCAGGCCCCACAAATTCAGGTGATGTACCCGTTTTGTACAAACACCTGTTGTGTTGCAGAGTAGTCTGCTCTGGTTTTTGAGGGATGTAAGTAAATTCAAAATCGTATCTTGTTTCTTGCAAAGCGTTCAAATCTCTGCTGTGAGGTCTGAAGCACAAGATTAGACCCACACAATGACTGAAATACCCTTTTCTTTTTCTACAAAACCAATTCAGCCCTTCAATCACACCAAGATTACTAAGCTGGGGAAAGCACATTGTGGAAAAAAAAAAAATGTCTCGATTAATGATGTTATATATAGTAGAGATTACAGCTAGACTCGCATTTTAGTGTTGAACCATTTGAAAAATGGTGGTGACGCATCAAATGTTACACGTGGCATAGCTGTATGTCAATCTAGGCCATCCGAATCACTGACCCCAATTGTAGATGGAGTATAAGAAACATTTTCACTCGGAATATGATATTAACCATTTGGATTTTCCCTTCGAATTTGGACCGCTCATTAGTTTACCTTTAACCATCCATTTGATAGTCATTAATTGTATTGTTATGACTGATTGATCAGTGTAATTTCAGATATACGCTCCATCCATAATGGGACCCACAATTGGGATGGCTTAGGTAACTTATTCTGTCACATGTGAGGAAGAAGAATGATCCTTTAGGGCCCCTTCGGATACCACCAAATAAGTTACTTTTTCTACTTACAGCAGTAAATAAGTTACTTATTTGAATTAAGCAGTTTATGATTAGTTAAAAGTTACAACTTTTAACTTAAAAGGACATAATCACTTCAATTATTATTATTATTATTTTAGCTTTTCTATTTTTCATAACCTACGGAAGAGAGGCATCAAGAGAGATGAAAGAGGAGAAGCAGGTAAGTACATTGTTTGTCAAACATTCTTAATGAGTAAAAATTAAGATAAACTACCTGTGGAATAAGTAGCTTATCTTAATCAACTTTCAATCCAAATGCCCCTTAGGGCCTATTTGGATACCGCCAAATAAGTTACTTTTCATATTTACAGCAGTAGATAAGTAACTTATTCGATATAAATAAGTTTGGTTTAAAACCAATTACTTAATCACTTCAACTTAATAAATAACTTAGGATCCAAAGTCCCCCTAAAAGACAAGGGTTGAACCATCGCTTATGTTTCAATAATCAAAATTGATTTTTAAAAGAAGAAAAAAATTAATTAACTTATCTCAAACCTTTGATCACATGACTCTTTTACTTAAACGGCCTTCACTGGTTGGCCAAGGCCTTTCAGCTCGATTTAGGTCAAGCCGGAGGGAATAAGGATAGCCAATGGGCCTTAAGCCCATTTCCACCCCTAGCCACGGGTCACAAATAAGGTAGCAAATGCTCTAGGCCTATGACCGAAGATGTTTAAAATTTTGAATAGAACCGGCCACGACTCAACCCAAGCCCAACCAATTTGCATGATTTAAAGCCGTTGGTTTGGGCTGTGGGTTCGAACATCGGCTTGATGCCTTTGGAGACTACTCAGCTCGACGTACCAGCCTGCGATGATGGGATCCAGCATGCTTGAATTTTGTTAAAGGCCCACATTCAACCAGATGAGTCTATTGCTCTGTGGACTCAGATGTCGTGATGGTATGATTTATAAACCACGGCCATCCACATTAATGCCACCAAATGGGTGGTTCAGATCATCCTCCCTGCAACCACACGTGCACTGACGATGGATGTTTGACCTTCACGGATCAAGGTCCTGGATGGCTATTGTCAGGCGTGGACATTGAATTGAACGTGGATTTTTTTGGCTCTGTTCAAAATTGTCATTTGCTCAGCCACTTGGTTTACATCATATGATTTAAATTTCAGATGAGAGGATGATGACCGTGGATGGTGTCCATATGATAAATATCCACGTGTCCTGATGTTGCAGGCCACGTGACATGAAAGCCCTACTACGGCTACTTGGATTAATAAACCTTAGGACACATTGATAAATATTTGGTTGGTGGGCCACATCAGAACAAAGGTTTAAAATATAGGTTGATCCGTCAGGTGGTCCACACTTTATATAGATGTTCCGGTGGAAAAGACAGGCTAGTATTATCTTCACGTGGGGAAGCGGACAAAATCATTTGATGGCTAAAATGACTTTTTATTTTTCTAGTTGTCCAATTGTTTGATGTGCAGTGCCTCAAATAATGAGGAAAAATGTCTGATTTTTGGGCCTAGGAATATAGGCAAATACGTAATGAACCACCCTGATCTCATACATGTGTCATGTTAGCACGTATGTTCGCATGTAGATGGGTAGGGCCATACATACAATATGGGTGGGAACGGATCAGTTCAACAGTGGGTGAATAGTCCAGATGTACTTTTGAGGTGAGTTTGGGCCCAATCAAATGGATACTGGGTTGGGCTTAGGTTATATGGAGGCTTGTTTAGATGCATGTATATTTGTTTGTATTCATAGCCGGCCTGATGAACCTTCAGCTCTAAAATCCATTCTTAAATGATAGTGTGGTCATGCAAATTCGGTATGGGCCGGGTTGGGTCCAGGTAGTCAGGCCTAACCAAATATAGCTAAATGGGTTAGTTGGGTTAGGCTTGGGCTAGATAAACCTTAAGAAGGTGTTTGGATTGGACAGTTGGCACACGGAGGGACGTGATAAGGTCGATCTCTCTCTCTCTCTCTCTCTCTCTCTCTCTCTCTCTCTCTCTCTCTCTCTCTCTCTCTCTCTCTCTATATATATATATATATATATATATATATATATATTTGATGATAAAAAAAATTGAAATTACAACCTTTTAAATAATGAGCTCAAACTTATGGAGTTTTATACTTAATCACCCTAAAAACGTGACTTAATATACTATTTATAAAGGGTATCCATTACTACTAGACTTCATAGTTTTCGACTAAAAATAATTAGTGTCTAATTTGGCCTAACCACATTATTCTCCTAACTTTTCTAAACCATTTCATGTTGGGTATGACTCTCATAAATCAAAGGATCAAAAGTTATATTCGCAATAAAACTCACTATTTATGGTAAAATTGAAATTAAATGGGACTTTTGACCGTTGATCTGATGGAATTTCACAAATCCAGTGTGGACAATCCGGCATAGCAGGTTGGTTGGCTTAAGTAGCTTTCTAGCCCACAATCATATATAATATGTCAAAAAACTCATCCCAGTTTGTGAGATACGACCAATTTAAAGTCCTGACAGTATGGATCATTGCCACCTTCGATTGAGCCTTCTCAAGTCCATTTTTTTCCATGAAATTGTTTGCGACCGGCTCTACGTCAACAGTTGTATAAAACCAAAATTTGGCTAAATCACTTTACAATCTAACATTTAATTATCATGCTTGATGTTTGTATACACAGCGAATGAGGTGTATATGCTTGTTAGCTGCTATTCATAGATTGGATTGCGGTGTAAAATGTTTCAATGCACTTCATCCTATACTTTTTTTAGACTGAGATAATATTTGTACACTAAAATACATATGCATTAGGTGCACCTAGAGTTTGAACGGTCACTTTGAATTCTCTCGCTCTTCCGTGAAAATCCAACCTTATATACACCAAATCTCACCCCTTTTCGATGACACGGCAGTACTGTAAACTTGCTATTGCTTTACTGCCGAAGAGGTGAAGACCGTCAATATCCAAGCATCTCTTGTATATTTGCTTCTCTATACGCTGTACATCCAATCCAAACACTCCCTAGGTGGGTTGGGTCCGGCAACAAGTTAATGAGTTGAGCCCTTACTTTTGCCCCGGTGGTAGACTCTTATGAGTTTCAACACCTGGTCAAGGGTTCGAGTACCCATAGGTGGTGAAATTCCACTACCGTGTGACTGTGTGGGGGTACGTGTGCATGTGTTAAAAAAAAAAAAAAAAAAGTTAAATGAGTTGAGCCGGAATTCTTGACCCTTTTAGGGCTTATCTGGTTGTTGGGAAATTCGATTATTCCCTGATTTTTACATCGGATCACGCAACTAACAAGTTAATGAGTTGCAGGTGAGGATTGAGCCAGAATTCTTAACCCTTCTAAAACCTGTTTGGTTGTTGGGGAATTTATTACCTAGTTTTTGTTTTACATATGAAAATTTATAATTGTATTACTATATTTTAAGAATGATTAAATATTGTTAGGTTGGTAAACTAGATTTCATGGAGATATTTGGAAGAAGTTAAAAATTCTTTTGTAATTTTTCAGGTTTTCCGTTTCCTCGCTAACAGCAAGAGTGTTTTTTTCTTCTTCTTCTTTAGTAAAAACTAGTTCCTCAGAAATGTACTTAAAAGCCAACAAGATTAGCAGGAACTAAACTTTTTTAATTAAAAAACTAAGAATTTATTACAACAAGAAATTAAAAAAACTAGCTACCGGATACCTGCATAGTAAAGGGGTGTTGCTCAAGCAGGCCCCACCTGATTCAAAATGGACCCACTGGCAAACCTACTTTGGCAAATATCATGAGTATCAACATAAAAAGAGTAAAGATTAATGACGATATGAAGTCGCACTTAAGATTATTAAAAGCAAAAGAACTTAAAAAAATATATGTGTAGGCCCACTTGATTTACCAATTTCCAAGCACGTGTGGTGGGGCCATGCACACCTGGAACAAATGTCCATTACAGCTAATAATCATGTCTTTGTATAGAAACCAGTATTCCACCTAATCAAAGACTCAAATGGGAGAAATGAGCCGACCTTTCCACCTATTCAAAGATTGCCGAACAAAAGCGTTTGGGCATTGCAAAAATCGAAGACGTCATGACAAGTAATCTCAGTAGCTGTTAGAGAGCATGCTCAAATTTTCACAAGTGGGCCCCAAAGACATGTCACATACAAACGAAATTAAGAAATCTTTTCGGCCACAGAAAGAGAAAATCACGATATGGACCCCACATAAAAAACTATTATAGATCATAGACTCCCAAGATAGTTCACCACCATTTTTTACTCATCAACGTCATAGGACGTGCTCCTTCTCACACGTGGGGCACATTGCGATCGGAGCATATCTTTAAACTTGCATCGATCTAGCTAGCAATCCTAACCATCCAATTGCTGGCTAAAACTGAAAATGTAAATTGTGAGTGGTCCAAATGCCAAAGGCAAAATCAGACAATTACTATCATCTTCTCAATGTAATTTTCCACTATTTGGACGGTCTGGATTGCCATAGAACTGTGCCGTGCGTACGGTTGAAGAGTGACCACCAATTTTTAAATGGTGGTAGGAGTCCAGTACCAGATAATAAGGTAAAAGAAAGTCCATGTGAGGCGTCACCTTCACCATCACAATCCCATATAATTTAAGAAGAAGATGGGACCCCATGCAGCAATGAAAATGATTGAACGTCCTCCAAACAGTAGCAAGTACACCTCTTCAGGGGGCCCACGTCCCAATTACATTTTCCTCAATGTGAGGGCACACGGCACTTTGTACGGGTGTAATGCTGACCAATGCAAAGGATTCTTGGATACTAACCATTATTTTCTGGTGCCTGTGACAAACTGTAGAAGATCAAGACCATTCATGTCATGGGTCATATTGTATATAGACTATATATTTAGGAGATTCCATGTACTGAACTGGAAAAAAAAAAAAAAAACTGTCCCATTGAATGTGACCTTTCTGAGGCATTTTTCTAACCATCTATTATTAAGCCTTGAGAAAGCCATCAAATTGGACCGTTTACATCATCTGGTCAGTTGGATATTGGCACATTGACAACTGGGCTGCAAAATGAAAGGTCCAAAATTAATCTGTGAAGGAATAAAGTGCCTCATATACAATGAATTTAAAGGGACAATAGCAATGGTACGGTTCGAAGACAGGCTTGAGCCTAGCTAATGTTGAACGGATCGCAGGTTCATCCATGGCTATAATGGATAATGGATTGAATAAAAGAAGGATAGACAACATTTAACATAGTTTGATTGGTCGACCAATTGAAATAATAGGTCGAGATTCTACTAGAAATTTCAAAATTGTTGCTAGACAATTTCTATCAATTTGGACGGATCAACAAATCTTGTTAATCGGTTGAAAAATTGTTTGACGGGTTGACAGATCAGGTCCATAGGTCGAAATTCACGGAATTTTCAGTTTTAGTCTTTATACATTTTTAAGCTCGACCAATCGATTCGTCCAATTGACTACAAGTCCTTAAATGCAGTAATTTACACATTTTTTTCATAATTTTTTTCCTTATTCAATTAAGACTCTTCGTCTATGTTTTTAGAATTTGTTTAAGATTATATAAGGATACAAAAACTAATTTTTTATTCATCCAATCAATTAACATTCTCATATTTTTATTAATTCTCATGGATTCGGTAGCTTTCTCTCGTGGATTTGAGTGTCTTGTAAATTCAAGGTATTTACCGATTGAGGAAGACACTAACCACTTAGAATGGGTTCGACCAACCAGACCCTATTTGGCCCAATCATACATTCTTGGGCTTGAGAATACATATGGAGCTAAAGGTATCCATACTTATCATCTAAAGCTTTTACACTGCATCAGGTTGGACCATCCGGCCCAGCCAGATTGAACCTCAGCCGGACCAATTTACTTAATTAAACAAGCAACATGTCTAACCCGATCGAGCCCGACCAGCCCAGCCTCAGGAACCTGTGGGGACAGTTGACATGAAGAATCCTACATAAGTAAACATTCATTTGCAAACGATCTACAGAAGTAGCACACGCGTGTAAGATCAGGTCCTTCCATCAAGAAGGTGCCAGTGCCAAAGGTGGCCCGTAGGAGTAGAATACATGGATGGTCAAAAAAGGACAAGTAACATTCCAAACTCAAAGTACATGGTTGCATCTCCCGATGAACGGTCCGGATTTCGAGCACATGTGCAAGTGGAGTTCCTTGCTTACATTGGATTCATAGCATGAGATATGAAATTGATGTTTTCTATGTGATATTTGCAAGGACAGAAACGTCAAAAGACGATTGCATTGAAGAGGGTGTTACAATGCCTAACTAGAGATAGGAAAGGATGCCGAAGTTTCCATCTCTTTGAAATTGCAGCTGGAGAGGTTTGACAAATAGGGAGAGATTCACGTATTTAAGATTTGTTTGTTGGAGAAAGTCAACACGTCGGAAAATAATAAGAATGGGAACTGATTTCCCTACAACCGTTGGTGCAGGAAGGACTCCCAACAAGAAGCTTTGTAGGGCCCACATTGGTGATTTTTGTGACATCCATTACGGCCATCATTGCCGCTTATTCATGTTAGACACTGAATCCGAAAATCAGGCCTACCCAGAGTTCAAATGGCCTACACCACAGGGAGCAGTTGGGATGGGGATTCCACCGTTGGAATCTTCCTGGCCCCAAACGTCATTTTTACATACATCCAACTCGTTCATAAGATAGATTCTCAACAGGATGAAGGGTAGGACCAAATATCAGCCTTGTCAGAAGTTCAGTAGGCTCCAAAAAGGTTTCAGTGGTAGGCATCCTCATCCCTGCTTTTCTCTGTGGTGTAGCCCTTTTGAGCTTTGGATCAGTCTTATTATTTGGCTCAAGTCCCAGATTGAGCTGGTGCAAATGATGGACGGAGTGGATTTTACACAGACATCATAAGTGGGTCCCACAGAGATATTTGTTGCACAGGCTCTCTACACCAACCGTTGTAGGAAATTCGCCTCTAAAATAATATAGAGAGAGGAGATAATCATCTCACCGCCACAGGAATCTGGATGCCGTATTTGATGTACCAGAAGGCCCTCCTCTTTCACCATACGGATATAGCGGAGCAAGAACCGGTCACTCCCATCCGTTGGATTATTTTATTAGGTGGCCAAGCGCGTAAATGCCCTCCATTTTGTATTGAAACGTGAACACAACGTTACCGACTTCAGGACGCGGATTGCATCCTACCCCCGCCGTCTCTAGCCACGTACGGTTAGTTATGTGAGCGGGCCCACCGTGATTTATCTTCTTATCCACGCCGTCCATCCATTCTCTCAGATCATTTTAAGGTATGTTTACATAAATGAGTCAGATCCAACAGTCAAATGGATCACACTAAATAATAAGCTCGGTTGCACTAAATGCACAAAGCGTTAAATACGAGAGTCATCCGTGGTGTGGTCAAATTGAGCGTTGGATCTGCCTCATTTTTATGTACGTGCCTTAAAATGATCTTAGAGAAGGGATGGACGGCGTGGATAAACAGATACATCACGGTGCGCCCGCCCATAGACTGACCGTTCGTGGCTAGAGACGGGCGGGGGTAGGACGCAATCCGCGTACCCCTAAAGAGATTTTGGTAGAATGTGGGACCCGCATGACAGCTGTCAGCATTGTGGCCCCACTGGGAGATGACATACCTTGGATCCTGCTTCGCATGCAGTAGAAGCAAAACGATTCGTTCTCATTACGTTGGAGTTATCAACGGTCCAATATTATTTTGTGGTCCCGGGACTTTTCAGTGTACACCACCTTAAGAGTGGCCAGGATCTCTGACAAGCGTGACTTCCAAAGGTGGGAACGGCTGTATTGCGGGCCCCACATTCATCAGAGGCATTGTCTCTAGCCTTTACCATCCCACCTGCGCGCATGACCATTGATCTGGACCAAGTTGTGGGCTGAAATAGATGGTGACTTCTGTTTAGAATTGATGTTTTATCCTAATTTACCCCATACACAGAAAAGGCCCACAAGAAAATACATGGTTCCTATGATTGGGATTTTTCAGGACTCTTGAGGTGTTCCACCAAATGGAGGGTCAAGATTAACGGGTGCGGCATTCATAGGACCACTGAGTGGTGATGCATAGTTTATGCACGATCATTTCTTTTTCTTTTTTATCTTCTTAGATGTTTGTAAATAAGAATAACCCTATCAAAAAGGAACATGTTTAAAAGGGAAACGCCCCATAGAGTCTCAGCCTAAGATGAGACTGAGCGAAGATACCTCGTTTTAACACCGAGGTCTTGGTATTGTTTCGGTAGTGGGGGTGGCTAACAGTGGAGGGTGTATTGACGGTGGATGTTACTAACAAGCTAACGTTAATTTTTAAAAAAATAAATAAAAAGAGTCTCACCCTGAGCTTTGCCGATTCTACACACGTGTGAGAACCCTTTACGTCCGCACCCAGGCGCATGTGTGAGATCTAAGCTTTTTACCATACGAGTAACATTTTTTAGATCTTCTGGCATAAATTTCAGGCCGTTACACTCACGTACCTGTTATTTTCTTATTTTCACGTCTCATGGAATAAAATGGTATTGAATTGCATTCAATGGGGTTAACATCATTGTTGCACAATGATTACATGTCTAAAAAT
The DNA here is from genome assembly GCF_029962835.1 of Magnolia sinica. Lineage (NCBI taxonomy): Eukaryota > Viridiplantae > Streptophyta > Magnoliopsida > Magnoliales > Magnoliaceae > Magnolia > Magnolia sinica. Next base: position 119,434,151 of record NC_080575.1, on the reverse strand, counting down.
ACTATGGTATTTTAGTCATCCAATCCCATGTTTGGGACAAAATTATTACCACCTGAAAATGATGGATTAAACAAAATCCTGTTTAGTAGACCATGGAATTGTAATAAATGGACCAAATTCACAACGGATGTCATTCACTTGTACACATATAACCAGAATGTCACATGTAAATGGTATATATAGATGGACTACATGGATAAATGCATGCATCAACATGAGGCCCACATGTGTGGCGAATTTCAAAATTTATGGAAATCTCGCATGAACCAAATGCAATTCCATCCCACCTAATTCCATCCTTTCTCATCATCCTCAAATGATGGATGGAATTGCAGGAGACCAAATGCAATTCTATCCTACCTAAACCCATTTGATACCCTATGCCAAACACCCCCTGAGCTAGAAATAGAACCATAGCTTAAAACCTAAAGCTAGAAAACTCCTTGCTTTTTTTTGAGGGCGTGAGAAATCATGTTCTCTTCTTTAGTGAAAGAGTGTTTCTTATATGGATGAAGGAAAAAAAAAAAAAAGATATCTTCTATGCTTATTCTTTTATAGTAGAGTTGATCATTGGCCCGTATTTTTTCTCTCTTTAATTGAAAAAGTTTTCCACATAAATTAGTGTATTTTCACTTATCATATATTCTTATTTCATCTCTTAGACTTATTGTTTGAGTTGTGTGAATTAGCTTGTATGTTTTTCTAGATTTACCTTGTATTTATAAAGGTGATTAACCTAGAGAGAAGAGTGTACATTGTTCAAAAAATACCACAGGCAATTGATGCAGGACAAGCTAAACAATAAAAGAAAATGCAAAACGGCCAATACATGAAAGACAAAAGAAAAAAGAAAAAATAGATACGTAAAAATTTATATAATTTAGTAATATACATACTCTAAGGGGTATTCATAAAGAATTTTATTCTCTAAAATAAGAGAAACATAAATATAAGACTCACATCTCTTCAACTGTAAAAGAACTTGTTAAAAAATATAGTAAAGATGAATACGGGAGTTGAATAATTTTCTCTACCTATGGTCTCTTTTCAATAACCACGCATGTTAAAAGAAAGCACATGCAACGAACTTATCCAAGTAGTCTTCGTATGTGACAAGCACCGAGAGCAGAGAATAGCAAATTACCTATGGGGACGCGGATTTCCTGCTTAAGGCTTTCGTAGAGAGTTCCTGCGCAAGGATCGCCATCGCCATGTTTGTGGGACATCTACCCCATTCATCCGTTTGGCGAGCTCATTTTAGGACATTTGACCAAAAATGAGGTGTATCCAAAACTCAAGTGGGCTACCCGAAAGGAATAGGTGGATATTCAGTTAGAACTGTTGAAACATTCTTGTGGCCATAAAGCTTTTCTTCGGGCTAAATTTTTTAGTATTTTCACTTCATCCCAGTGGTAAAGACCTTATAAACAGTTTGGATGGCGTATAAACATCAAGGTGGATCCCAAGAAGGTTTCAATGGTAGATATTTCTTTCCTCAAATTTCCCTCTCGTGTGGCCCACTTGAGTTTTGGACCCACCTAAAATTTTATCACTTGTCCTAAAATGAGATCGCCAAACTGATGAACAGGGTAGATGTCCAAAAAACATGGCGGTGGGCCCCAACCAGTACCCTCGCGCAGGAACTTCCTGCGAAAGGCTTTCGCAGGAAATCCGCGTCCCTAAGAAAGCTAGGCTACACCTACGTACTTATATTAGTACGCAGGCAACCAACGGAGAAGGGAAGACGTTTCCTATTAGAAGACGTCATTCCAACGCTCAACAAAGAGTTCCACATCTCCCCATCAATGCCTACCAATATATAACGTGGGTCCATGTTTCTAGCAGCCAATTTGGGTCTCTTATCCAGATGCTGTAGACCAGCGCTACATTTCTTTCATCAACAGTCTCCCTCCGTAGGCCTCATGTTAGAAGGTTAGGACTAACCTATCAAGGAGATTTTCATGCAGCAGTCTCGATCAACTATGTGCCCAATAAAGCAATGGTCAGAAGAAACTAACTATGGCCTTACTTAGGGTACAGGACTCAGCCCACTGGACAATTGGCTCAACCATCTTGCTTGGCCAAGCTAAATGAGTAGTTGCTCTAGCTCAAGTTAGAAAAGATGGCCGCTTTAAGTTAATGGATCAAACTCGGATAGAATTTACTCACCTCTAGCCACCCATATAGCCAGACAACCAAAGCTTGGTATTGATGAATTTTAAGTGGGTGAATTGAGCTATTAGACAATGGGTCACAGGTAGGGTTCAAGCCGAACTGTTGGCCCATTTAAGACATCGACGGTCCAACCTATAATTCTAAAACTAGCTTACTTCAAGTCCTTAGGAAACTCAATTTTGAAAATGACTCATAACATGGTTTTACTTATGTATGTTTCAAATCTTTTGAGTATTATAAATAATTTTATTTTATTTTATCAACTATCGTGTTGAGTCAGGTCGAATCTTCGAGTAAAACCGATCTGGATTAATACCCTGTCGAGTTGCGTTTTCCCGGTTTTTAAACTATGGGCCGAACCCGTCGTATTACTACCCACTTGCACAAAAAACTCAAACGTCCCATGCACAACTTGGGCAGGTATAAGCCCGAGATGAGGGCATTTTGGGTAACTGCCGGCAAAAGCGTAAACAACGGAAAGAAACGAAGAAACCGGAGGTTGATGGTGAGACATGGTCCGCTAAAAAGAAAATCAGAAACGCTTACTACCCTCCATCCAAGGAGGGGGCCACATGTGACCTCGCCCTCCCTCCTAATCCTATCCTCACACGCGATCTCCCTCCCAATATTTAAAATCAGATAAAAGCATCTTTGCCCTGATAGAGCTTGGGCATCCGTGCTCACGCATACATCCACTGTAAACATAGAATTCAAATAACTCAATCCAACCCGTCCAATCGTAAGGTCCACTGACATCCACGACAATGCTAACAAACCAAATGACAATCAGGAAAAGAACATTTTCAATGATCAGAGATTATCATTGTCTGATAGTCTGATTCTGGGGTGATGCCCCATTTATGGAGATGACCACTATGCTGATGGCATGGATTGAGCCACGTGTACAGTGGCTGGTATGAATGCGTATAGATATTCAAATTCCGTTGGAGCATCAAATAAATATCCTCCTGAAATAAAAGAAACGGGGGTTGCTTTCACTCGCACGTCCCTTCTCTATCCCCCATTTATAATTTAAAAAAGAAAATGTATAAAACTGCCCATCTGTCAACATACCGACGCCTCTCCTCATAATAAAAAGCCGGCTCGTGTACAAATACAACCTCCCCATCTCTCTCTCTCTCTCAAAAGCATTCAAGGAGAGGTTGTGTAATTATCAACAACCAACGGTCTGATTTAATTGTCATTTAATTCGGTCTCGACTCGAATCGGATTGGATCGGATCGGATCATGGACGGTCGATTCAGCAACCCTTTCGTCAGCGAGCTGGAAGAGCCTGGAATTAGGCCGGAAAACGACCTGGTGTCGTCACTTTCTGGCGGGAAGACGAGCGACACGTCATCGCCTAAGAGAAGGTTAGTAGCGGATCCGGAAACGGGTTTTGCCGGAAGTGTCAGATCCCGGTGAGATTTCTATTTTTGTTTTAGTATTTTCTGTCCCGTCAGTAATAGCTTCTTTTTGGGGAATTATGATCTGATTTACTTACTGGGAGGGTTTTTCCAGCAGGCGAGCCGTACAGAAGAGGGTGGTGTCCGTACCAATTGCTGACGTGGAGGGATCGCGGGCGAAGGGCGAGGGAGCTCCTCCGTCCGATTCGTGGGCGTGGAGGAAGTACGGACAGAAGCCTATCAAGGGATCCCCTTATCCAAGGTAAGCTTGACTCTAACGTGCGCCGTAGCCGTCGGATCAGGCTCCCGGCAAATTCTGTCCGCTGATGATTGATTTTTTTCAGACACTCCAATGGGGAATTATACGATCCTCCATCGAGGACACACTCAGTAGACTTAGGTTTTCATTTTTACAAGTGGGACCAGAGTAAAATGATCCACACCACTGATCTTTCTGGCCACACTGAGGTGAGACCCTAGCCCAAAATTTCCCTCGATGGTATGAATCCGATCTTCCATTTCTCCTCTAAATAAACGGTCAAAATGAGAAAGGGAAGACTGCTACACATTTATCTGAACGGTACACATTATCCAATTGGGAGATTATTTGGGCACGTTCCATTCGTGGTGATCTTCAACTGATTGACGGTCGGGATTACCGAACCATGGACTGCAATTTCACAAACTTGAAAACCCAAGTACAATGCTTTTGTCCGAGGGTTGAGGATCGAAAAACTCATACATGCTAACATGCACCGTGGACCCCGTCTATTGGCAGCCGCCCTGTGCGAATTATGACATGACTTGTAGTGTAGTGGCGTACCAATCTAGAGAGATACCACCAATTACAGACCCCGCCCCTAATATGCGCCCCTCACGTAACCGAAACACGTCCACGTCATCTCTGTGGGGGCACCAATCGAAACGCCGCAGCTTCCCGCTTGTTCGCTAGCCCTTTTCACAACCGACGGCACGATCACGTGACGCATTCCTCCGGTGCATTTTAGCAAAACCTACCTGCTCAGCTAAAATGCCCGGGATGCACACTTCAATTACTCAGTCCCCACACTTCTTCCATTGTTGGATGCCACATGATTCTAAATCCGACCCTACGTTCTTGTCCTTTTTCACTTGGCAGAGGATACTACCGATGTAGTAGTTCGAAGGGTTGCCCCGCGAGGAAGCAAGTGGAGCGAAGCCGCGTGGACCCCACCATGCTCGTGGTAACGTACGCCTGCGAGCACAACCACGCCTGGCCGGCCGCCCGAAACAGCGGCAACAACGCCACCAACACCCACGCCAACAACGCCGCGCCGAGATTCCCGCCCCGGGAGCCGGCGGTCTTCTCCACCCCGCCCGAACCCGAACCCGAACCCGACGAGAAATTCGCCGATCTGGAGGGCCACCCACCTCTGCTAACCGACGATTTTGGCTGGTTCTCCGACGTGACGTCCTCCCCCACCGAGATCGCCGTCCTTGAGAGCCCGTTCTACTCCGGGAGCGACGCTGACGTGGCTGGGGTGCTGTTTCCGATGCGGGAGGAGGACGAGTCGATGTTCGCCGATCTGGGCGAGCTACCCGAATGTTCCGTGGTCTTTCGGCGCGGGTTTTGCGAGGAAGAGGAGAGCCAGCGGTGCAGTTTAAGGTGCGGGAGTACAGGTTAAGGTGGTTCCCCAGTCCCCCTTCTTTTTGTCTCTTTCTACGAGGGGCGGTTGCTAAAATCAACGGATCGCGTATCGTGCGCCACAAGACGGAGGGGATCTTTTAAATAGAATTTTTTTGGGAGGGGGTCTTGGGTTGGGTTCCAAAAGTCCAAAAGAGAGGGGGTTTATTTTAAACGGAGGAGTGCATTGAAGTCTGTCTTAATCTCCTTGTAATTAGCATAATCTCTTCGGTTAACAACGGCTTTCTTATGAGCCATCGTTTCTCAATTATGCCCCCTGGGTTTCTCGTAAAATACTACTATATCCCGCTGTTGGGGGTTGTAATTTCTTGGGAGAGGAGGGTATCATGTCTCTTCTTTTAATGAGAGATCTTGGGATCTCCCTCACGTGCTTGGCACATGCTTTTAGTATGGCTATTGGCTAGAGTTCGTACAACGGTCGAAACTGTCCATCCTTTGGGCGCTGCTGTTTTGAATGGCTTAATATCCAGCTGAAAATTTTATCTGTACCGTTGCTTTGTGGAGTTGAATATGACCCGTTCAAATTTCTCCCTCTACGATGTTCCTGCATTACGCGGATTTTTGGGCTTATCCACGCGGTCCATCCATTTTGCCATATCATTTTAGAAAACTAAGACGGATTCAAGACTAGAGTGGACCACAATATAGGAAGCAGCGGTGATGAAAATGTCCACTGTCTAAACTTTCCTACGACCCACCCTATGTTTATTTTTCAATCAACCTATTCATGAGGTCATATGGACCCGGATGAAGGCAAAAAAAATATCAGCTTCGTCCAAAACTTCTGCAGCTCCCAATTTTTTAATTGTGGGCGTTTAATCTCTACTGTGTGATCCACTTAAACATTAGATATGCCTTATTTTTAAGCTTATATAATAAAATAAAATAAAAATAGATGTACTAATATGGAAAAATGGATGGGCGGTGTGGATAAACCCATACATTAAGTTGGGCCCCTCAGAACCCCAGCCTATTCCGAGCTCAAAACAGATGGGGATAGTACCCAACGCCCCTCCCTGCAGCCCATGTAGGGTACTGCCTAGAACATGCACCGTTATGATCACCCGGCATTCTGTACTTTTAGGGCGTGTTTGGGCGGTGGGATTAGAAGGGATTAGGTGGGATGGGATTCAAAAAATATAGTTATTACCCATGGATGGGATTGTCCCCTATCACCACGGGATAAGATTAATTTTATGCTTTGTTGGTAATACGATGGTACATTAAATGGATATAACCATTATCATTTGAAATTACTGAGAATAACACACGTATTATATCTAAACTGTTCATTTGTTTGGTGACCTCAGTTTCTGGCATGGGCCGAAAAATGAGGCAGATCCAAAACTTATGCGGCCCGAAAGAAGTTTTCAATGATAAGTATTTAATCCCTGTTGCTTTTTATGGTGGGCCCACTTGAGCTTTAGATTTACCTGATTTTTTGGCCCATGCTCTAAAATAATCTCAAAAATGGGTGGACGGTGTGAATATAGCCCACACATCATGGTGGGCCTACACAACTTGCTAACATTGAGTGAAATTGACACAAGACCTAATGCAATTCCACCTACAGCTTTTCCATTCTTCCCAAACATGGAGTGGAACTGGCACAGGACCAGATGCAATTCCATCCCACCTAATCCCTTCTAATCCCACTGCCCAAACACGCCCTTAGTTCTAATGGGACGACGGATGTTGATCATCCCACAGCCGTGAGTTAAGCAATGGCGCTTGGCAGACCCAGCCTGGCGAACACTTAATCGAAGGAGGCTGATTGCGTATCGCATACAGCAGACTCTGTGGGGCAGCGTAATGTATGTCTCTTATCTGCATTGTCCGTCGGCTTTATCAGATCATTCTAGGGCATGAATTCAAAATCTAAACATATCAAAAGCTCAAGTGAATCACACCACTGGAAACAGTGTGAATGCAACGCCTACAGTTGAAAACTTTCCGAGGTTTAGAGAAATTTCGGATCAAGCTGATATGCGTTTTCCCTTCAGCCATGCTCATGTAGAGATCGGATTAAGTAAGACTACACGAGAGCGGATTAAGTAAGACTCGGGTCTCACCCAAGACAGTGCCGTCCTTACCATTTGGTTACCATTGAACTTACCTTGATGTACGTATTATGTATCCACCCCATCCATCAATTTTTCTATATAATTTTAGCGCATTATTCCAAAAATGAAACAGGTCCAATTATCAGGTGGACCATACTTTTGAATCAAGATGAAATTTGTTTTTTCCATTCATCCAAGCTTATGTGAACTCACAAACAGAGTGGATGATGAAGAAACACTAGGAAGTTTTAAGTAATAGGAAGGTCAATCATTTCTTATGGTATGGTATACCTGATAATTGGATCTACTTCTATCAAGGCAACGTGGTCTTGGATGAGGCTGGGTCTCACCTAATTCATCACTCTCCTCTATGTGAACTTATGAACTGGTTGGATAACAAATAAACATCAGAGTAAGTGTCTTAGGAAGTTTTCAAATGTCAGCATTCAATTTACAAAATTTCCTCTGACATGGTCCACTTGAGCTTTGAACATATTTTAATTTTGGAATCATGCTCTAAAATGAACTGGTTAAATGGATGTACGGAGTAGATAAGACAGGTACATTACAGTGGGCCCAACAGAGTTAGTGTACTGTGTTACTCAGTAGCCAGTCTGCTTCCTTAATCCAAGGGGTCTTTAGGCAAACTCAGCCTCAGCCTAACCCACCGGACTCTAGTGTCAGCCCAAACCCCGACTAAAATGATCTGAATTCGGGCCCAAACCACTCTACTAGATGGATATATATCCAATAGGGTCTGTAGACTCGAAGAGTCAACAGTATCATTTTCATCCCTTCATAATGCTGCTGCACACGTGGCATCTATGGATGAGATGCAGATCATTCACTCAGCACGTCCAACGGCGAATAGGCCAACAAAAAGAATACACTGTTTGGATTCCATCCCTCGGTGGAGAAGAGGTGATCGGTATAAGACAAAAATAAGCAATGGCTCACTTTCAATGAGAAGATAATAATTTATTAAACGGTCAGGATAGTGCGATTCAGACAGGTTTTATTCATGACCGATCAACATTGGAGCCTTGAGATTGATGGTTCTGATCATTATAACGCCACATACAATGTAACTAACCGGTGCATCAGCTGCGTCGTACCATGAATCCATGATAATGGAACGCCTCAAAAGTCAGTCCGATCCAACGTCAGGTGGATCCTACCACTTGAATTTGTAGGATAACACCCCACCTGGGTAACACCCCTTAGTGGGTGTTACGCTTACCGTGTGAGTCCTACCTTGTTGAATTTGTTATATATCCATTCCGTCCATCTGTTTTTACAGATCATTCTAATAGGTAATGTATGTAATTAGGTAGATCCAAAACTCAGGTGGACCACACCACTAGAAACATTGGTGAATGACCATTAAAATATTTTTGTGGGCCAAAAAAGTTTTGGATCAAGATGATCTTTCTACTTTCCATCATCATAGATCTTATTGACCTTATCAACAGGTTGGATGGCGAATAAATATTACACTCTGCCTTAGAAAGTTTTTAATGGTAGGCGTTTAATCACAAATGTCTCTTTCGGTACGGTACATATGAGATTTCGGTTTGCTTTCAGTTTTGGGACCACGTCTTAAATGGGCTGGGAAAATAGAAAAAAGGCATGGATATACAGAACATTATCAAGGTGGGCCCCATGGTAAGGTAACACCAAGTAACACCTAATCCACTCCCAATTTGTAGTTGGTGCTTTTTTTAATCTATTTTTTATCACTGCCCGACCCAACCAACGGTTGGATCAGCCTGATATCTGGGTATCCCATTTTCATATTGGGGTGCACTCGTTGGACGGATTGGATTTCATGTGCACACCACGTGTACTCACGTAAGCACGAGATTACCTAGCCTCTTAAATCAGGATAGGGTTGCGGCCATGAATAGATCTGTGCCCTTGGTCAGCCATTAAGGTTAAAGAACGCTTGATATTTATAATAATAATTCATCTTATCTCTTTAGATTCCCTTTATATTGTAAGTATAGAATAGATAAGAGGTGCGTAAAAAACAATGTGTAGCACGACGAACGGTAGATCATTATACCTTGCTGTCCACTCAAGAAGCACGGTCCAGCATCCACCACCCTAAAAGAGGAATTATAGTGGGGTACCGTACCTCATGAAGATTACAGCAATTGCACCTATAGTTTGTGGTTCCTAAAAAGACCAATTAGAAAAGGACATATGTTATTGCACAAGAAGTTTAGATCACATATAAGACCTATAAAGATATTTCAAGCCTGTGTTACAGAAATAACAGCAAGCACTCATAAAATAATACATGTTAGCATGGCCAAGCAATAAAAGATGAAACATGATTGAGAGAAAAGCAATGCTGAAGAGATTGCTAATAAAGGTGCTGAAGAGATTGCAGTGATACTGAAGTAATTATTGCAACTGATTCAAAATAGGGAAAAGCATTTAGGTGGCTATTTCAAGAAAGTCTATAAATAGCAATGGAAATCAATGAAATAGGGGATCTCGTATTAACTCAATCAAACAAATCAATCTATTAATTATACTTAATATTTCTTAATATAATATATTTTTTTACCTTTTTTAGTGTGACTAGTAGCCTAATCTTATTTCAAAAATAATGGTAATTCAGTAGCTGTAATTTAATTTTGTGTTTATATGCTCTACAATTTCTACTAAAATATAAGCAGTTCTCTCATAAATGTACCTTATAGTTATTTCATATGGTCAACTATAAGTATTTCTTTTTTACTTGTTATTGTATTTAAAAGTACTGTTATTGCAACTCATTTTTAGAGGATAAATCTTATTGTGTCTAATAATCACCTAATCATTTTAAGCAATATTTCACAAGTGGCTAAGCAAGTGAACGTTCTTCTCATATTCCAGTCATATAAGATCAATTCTAACATATTTGCATAGGTATTTCGGATCAGTTGTTGGGTTGGCATGAATCTGCATATATAGTCGATTAGGACATGCCCTTGTACATTACACGTAACTGAATTCTTAAAATTGAGAGGCCAACGATAGTAAGATGACTTGTAGGGCTCATGGTTTGATAATCTAGAGCATTGATCTGATGATCCGCAGGGTGGAGGCGTGCGCAGGATCCGAGCTTTCATCAGGTGGGCCACATGTGCCATTTCACTGCTTACATTTGCCACGATAATTTTTTATTTTTTATTTTTTAAATGGCGGATGGCCAGGAAAATTTGTTGAGCCGTCTGTTTTGTGCACGGTGGGCTCGCAGCTGTGACAAATTGACACGTGTAGTGGCACGTGGGCTTAGTAAAGCTCAAAATAATAGAGGAATTACAAGAAAATCAAAATGTACAAGCTGTAATATTCGCTACAAAACCTGAAAATTACTGCACGATGTTAAAAGCCACACGATCACGTGCCCACGACGACCTTTTCATGCTTAGCTGGGAAAACGTCATCATTCGTTTAGATGCTGAGCAGGGAAGACGTCATAGTAGCATCTCCGGACAAACCGACAACGAAACTAAAAGTCATCCGCACGTGCTGGACGCGGATTGCGTGCGACCCCGACCTGCTGGAAATTCCTGAGGTGGGAAGCTAGGTGGGTCCATCGTGATGTTCGTGACAAATCCACCCCGTCCATCCGTTTTCCCAGATCATTCTTGGGCATGAGCCCAAAACTGAGCCCGATCCAAATCTCAAGTGGGCCATACGAAGCCCACTGTTGAAACAATCGTGGGGCTAGAGAAGTTTTGGATCAAGCTTTTTTGTGTCTTCAATTCATCCAAGTGGGAATTACCTTATGAACGGTTTGGATGGCATATAAACATCACGGTGGACCCGATAAAGTTTCAACGGTGGGCATTTCCCTCCCCACTTTTTTCCTGTCATGGAAAATGACCTTATAAACAGTGAGAATGACCTTATGGACGGGGAGGATTTCTCATTAACATCCAAGATGGCCCCACCTTGCTTCCGACGGCAGGAATTCCTGCGGTTGGAGGTAGCAAGCAATGCGTGTCGGCACGTGCTAGCCCAATCCAAGGGCCCACCTCTCATATTGGACAGTCCCCACCAACCTTTCACAGACTGGATGATCCTAACCGTTCAATCTTAGATGGACACTTTTATTCATTTGAATTAGCGACACCATTTGCATATCAGTCAGACGATTAGGACCCTTTGATAACGTGTGCAGCTTTTGGACCAATGAAATAAATATGCAGCCCTTGTGTTGAAAGGCCTGGATCAGTGAGCTTGAAGATCCTGCTCTCCCTGAGGATTTGTTATTTCCGCATGTGGGACCAGTGTTCTAGTGATCTAAACGGTTCATCTTATTGGATTCAAAATGGATGGCTGATGATGCACGCTTGTAATTACCTGAGATAAACGACAATCTACATCCAAAGCACGCGTAGCCCCCGACACGTGCGTAAATGTCGTGTGGCGTCTTAGGGGAGTTGTTTGATACTCTGTAAAGGCGCATAGAAATTGTATTAGATTTTGATTGAACAATCTAGACCTCTGGTTGGTGGACAATTGTTTATTGATATAGAGATCCATTGGATACTTTTTTTCATTTTTGACGGTCCAATAGAGAGATAATCTAATAATCTACCACATCTTAGCTGGGATCCAAAATTTGGACTGTTTTAAGTTGAATTGCATGCCTACTGCACTACCTAAGTAATTTCTGAGTGCGAGTGACTCATTGGATACCTTCATTTTTAACCGTGCAATAGAAAGATAATCTAATAATCTACTACATCTTAACTCGGACACAGATTTTGAACGGTTTAGGTTGAATTACATGCCTGGTCTACCATTTAAGTAATTTCTAAGTGCGAGTGAATCATTGGATACTTTTCACTTTTAACCGTGCAATAGAAAAATAATTTAATGGGCCCTTACTCATATCTCAATGGTAGATTCATAAGAGTTTCAACACCGAGGTCATGGGTTCATAGTACCCCCGTACAAAATATATCTACCTTCCAACCTGGTTTTTAATGGTCAATGACCACTGTTTCCTGTGGTATGGTCCACTTGAAACTTTTTATCTGCTTCAGTTTTAAGACCATGGCCTAAAATAAGTAGGAAAAACTAATGAAGGCGTGGATATACAATGCATACATCGAGGTGGGCCCCTACGCTACGGGTCTCACCCACATTGCTGGTTGGGTGGCAGCCAAGCAGTGGTCTTGTCAGGGAATCTGTGGGGCCCATCATGATGTATATGTTTTATCCACACCGTCCATCCATTTTGACAGATCTTTTTAAGGCATGAACCAAAAAAGTAGGCAGATTGAAGGCTCGAGTGGACCACACCACAGGAAACCGTGGAATTGAATACCTATCGATGAAAACTTCCTGGGGCCCACCTTGATTTTTATTTGCAATCCAACCTGTTCATATGATCACAGACCTGTATGAAGGAAAACAACTGCTTCCTGTGGTGTGGTCCACTTGAGCCTTCAATCTACCTCCTTTACGGGCGCATGCTTTAAAATGATCTTTCAAAATGGATAGACATGTACATCACAGCATGGATAAAACATATACATCACAGTGGGCACCATGCATCCCCTGACAGGATACATCACAGTGGGCCCATGCATCCCCTGACAGGACCGTCCATCACTAGCTAGGTCCTGGTGTGGGAAGTACCCAATCCACAACCTAATTTAATAATCTAAAACATCTTAACTGGGACCCAGAATCTGGACAGTTCAAACTGAATTACATGCCTGATGCACTACCTAAGTAATTTCTACGTGCGAGCTAGTCATTGTATATTTATTCATTTTTAACCGTGCAATAGAAAGATAATCTAATAATCAACTACATCTTAACTGGTACCCAGAATTTGGACAGTTTTAAGCCGAATTACATGCCCAATGCACTACCTAAGTAATTTCTTAAGTGCGTGTATCATCCATCAGTATCAAAGGATGCCACTAAGAAAAACAAAAAAAAAAAAAAACAAAACAAAACAAAACAAAGAAAAAGAATGGATTACATTTCATTTCCATGTTACCTGCAGTCAAGGTGCTGAAAATCCATGAAATACATATATAATTCAAGGAATGGACCAAGACACTAGACTTCATAGGACCAATTTAAATAAGATCTCACATGGCAAGACCTGATGTGTTGATATCAGCTTGATCGGGGGCCACCAGCAGGTAAGCCCCAGCATGTTACAACCACAGAGCAAACAGAATGGAAAATCAAAGCACCAAAAAAAAAATGAAGTTGATTGATAGTGGCTATTATCATCCAGCCATCGCAGTTTTTTAGTGCTAATCCACAATCAGGCCCACCAGATAAATGGTTCAAATAAATCCCGCCATCATAATATATTCCAGTCATGCATGATCTTCTGACTCATTACTAGGACTAATACAGAAATACAACACCCAAATCACATCCCGCGAGAGAGAGAACATCACAATCGGGGGCATGATCTAAAGCAATAAAAATAACAACCCTGATCCTATCCAAACCTCATCTGCTGTTCCACAAAATACTAATCTTAAAATCTCTCTACCTGAAAAAATCTGTTAACAGCACCACGGTGGTGTACATGAGATGCAGCGAAACTCAGCCACATCTTCACACAGCATCGCAATTCAAGCCTTTAGTTCGAGCAGCAGCCAACTCTCTTCAGTGCAGACACATCATCTCCCACATTTATCTTCTCACCCTTGCTGGGGACTGCCGAAGCCGCTCCATCATCACCTGTCTCAACGGCTTTCTTGCTCACGATACGGTAGATCTGAGTCAAAACCTCCGCGAACGCATTGTCCACATTCGTGGATTCCAACGCCGACGTCTCCATGAAATAGAGGGACTCCTGCTCAGCGAAAGATTTCCCATCGTCAGTTGAGACAGCCACAAGGTGGCGGAGGTCGGACTTGTTCCCAATGAGCATGACAACAATGTTAGGATCTGTATGGTCCCTCAATTCCTTTAGCCACCTCTCGACATTCTCGAATGTGGAATGCCTGGTGACATCATAAACAAGTAATGCACCAACGGCTCCTCGGTAGTAAGCACTGGTGATGGCCCGGTACCTGCACTCAAATGTGAATTAAGATAGTGAAGTATGTAAAATCTGTGGGTTAAAGATTGAGAAATGAAACTCAATAAGATATGTATTATTAGGCTACTCAATATAAAGCAGTTGCTTGTTATGACTTTTTTTATGAACTATGGTATAAAAATACAACTGTAGTTTTTGTCTATCCATGTGCATATGAATGCATGGTGGTCTCCAAGGAATCAAAGGTAGAAAATCTAAAAATATGTCGAATTCTTGTGAGATTTTAGACAATAAAGATGAGATTTTCTAGTCCACATGCACCTTTGCATGCAGCACGTGTGCCATGTTGACTTGTGTTACGTTTGCCATGTTGACTTGTGTTAAATATGAGAGTTACTTAAGGTGGGCGCAACTAAATGATTTGGTGTGAAAATCCAGCTGGTCCAGCCATCAGGAGGTAGTTGCGTACTTTGAATATGGACGCCTGCCACCTCTTTTAAACCATCTATTGTTGTGGTTCAGGGGTGACCCACCTGACTCGCAGACCAATTTTGTGCAGGATCATCTGCATTGGGGACCCACCCAATGTGCAGCTAAGATGAGCCACAGGCATGACAGGTACGGATGACTGCTTCAAATAACGGTGCGACTGTAGGGTTTATGGTGCCAGCAAACTGCAAGTATGTCATTTTGTTTGTATCAGCATACTGTGGACCCATAGTTTAGTGATCTAGGTAGCCCTGATTGGCCCACCTTTGATGGACTATGATCCAAAAATCTCAGAGACCTGGAGAGCCTAGCCATCCTATCGTTGGGATTCTGCCAGTTGGATTTGGATGTTCTGTACATCTTTCTTAACTGTCTATTATTGGTCATCAATCAAGGGGTTAACATTGTCCAATCTACTGTGAGGTCTGATGATCACAATATAAATGGCCCAATCACAGAATCATAGGGAGCTTTATAAAAACTGCCGACTGGGGATCCTACATATCCTCAGGTCAAGGCTCATAGACGTCACATTACTTAGGTAAGCTTTTAGTGAGATATCTGATGTTCCAACAAGGGATATAGTGAAAAAGAAAAAAAAACATAAACAACAACAAAAAGAAGAAAAGAAGACTTTGAAGAAGGAACAACACAAGGATCTCATATCCAAGATCTGATATGGGTGTATAAATATGCCCAGTGGATAATCGCAAAAGCCCTTGGTGTTTTTTTTTTTTTTTTTGGGTGCAGAATTCGGTGCAAAGAGAGAGATCTGTATCTAAGTGAGGTAGACATCACAAAACACCTGTCTCCCCAAATGATAGAATAACAAGAATCAAATAGATGACACAAGAACCACCAATATTTCAATAATTTGCACCCCAGAGTGTAACAAGATTGAGACACAATGCCACCTCAAACATACCACCAAGATCTTATATTTTGCACTAGCACTAAATGTGATTACAAATGTGATTCAGACCATTCACACTGCATGATTTTGTCTTATGCACCCAAAACTAGGCAAAGTTATCCAAAGTAAACTTGTCAAAACCCTTGACAAGTGTGCAATTTCTTCTCATGCAATCTGTACATGGAGAAGCTCCACCACAATGCATTCTGAATAGTAGTAGAGTATACGTATGTTGCACGTGGAGGCATTTCAGTCATAATTTTTTTTCTCTGTATCCAATATAGACCATCCATTCTTGAGAGATATAAGGAAGCACATCAGCACGCCACCTTTGTGGGATCCAAGCCATCCATTAGGTGGGTTCCATCGTGCAGATAACATTGCTAAAAAATAAGGGCTTTCAACTTTCAAATTGGACACAGCCTTAGAAACTTGCCTATGCTCTTTTTCATACATCCATTTATTTCATAAAATGAAGCTCACTTTGTCAATGGATCAGCTGAATCTTGGGAAAATGGTATGTGCATGGTGAAATCATTTGATGGCACTTGGATTTCCTACTTGGCATGGTTGAAATAATACTTAGAACCTCTCACCTAAACAATCAAGTAATTCCCTCTTTAAGACAACATATAAAGTAAATTGATAGTCAGCAAGTTCTATTTCTAGACATTCATTTGTTTTAATACGTTTTGGCCCACCTGAGGTGTGAAATGGCCTGATTTTTATGGCAGAAGATATAACCAGTGTGGCTCACTTGATGGGAAGCCAGATCTCACATGCGTCACATTATGACATGTGCCCCATATGGATTTGTACTACTCCCACATGTGTGTGGATTCAAGAGGACCTCAGGAAGACTCTAGCCACTCTATGTAATGCTGTTTTGTAAAAAGAAATAAAAATAAAAATAAATCATCTATTTAAATAATTGTATTTACAACCATGTGTGTGGAGCCCACCAATCCTTCATGTTGTAGGGCCCACATCCACTCCATTCAGAAGGTTCACCCACTCAAGTATGACCTGTATGCAAAAAATCAGACTGATCCAAAACATGGGTGGGTCACACTGCAGAATGGGGGTGCTCACGACAGGGAACAGTTGTGAGTGGGGTTGAATGCATTTTTTATATTCTATTCTATCCATTCATAAGATCAGTGTTTAAATTATCTCCGATATTATTGAAATATCTTCGATATTATCTTTATCTCCAGCTCAACGATACCGATAACACTGGTAGCAATATCGATAACACTGGTAGTATCGGAAATTCCAAGTATTAGCAATGTATAGCTAAGTATCACCAACGTATCAATATCGCTAATGTAATCACCAATATTTTCAACTATGTAAATTCTAGGTGTCGCTTGTATTGCCAATGCATTAATATCGCCAATATTTTTTACTATGTAAATTCTAGGTAATGGTTGTATCTTAAGTGTATCGACGATATTTCAATAATATCACCAGCATATTGATATCATCAAAATTTTGTTTATTAGATAAAATTTTATTTCAATTTTTTTCATGGGCATATGGTTGTATGTAGTGTTCAATTTGTCATTGATAATATCTCAATATTATCGATATCGCAACATGCGCGATATTGAGACAACAATCCTTCGTTTCCTTTCCAATTGTTGATGATTTCTTGGTGAAATATCATGTGTTGTTGATATTTTGTAATATCGATGGATATTTGGATGGAAGGTTGGATGGTTAAATAGGCCGGATGGATGGTTGGTCTGATTTCTTACAACAACACATGCTTTTAAGGCCTCATTAAATGGAAACTTGTTATGTATGCATTCTTTTTGCAATTTTTTTATCTCAAAATATGCAAATATGTACATTTTAACATCTCCTAAAGTTTCGCTGATTCCACCATATTTCCCATGTTTCCCCGCATTTCCAGTTATCAGCGATATTATCGGCGATATCAATATTGTTTCCGTATCCATGGCAACAAAACTTGTAGCGATACCGATACTTTGAACACTGCATAAGATGACCCCCATTAAGATGAAAAGAATCCAAATTCACATGATGGTTGGATCAGCCTGGCTTTTGGGGTACCCAACTTTCATGGCGGGCCAACCATGATGGAAAGGCCAGATGCCATATGCACATAGGGATGGCCCTTGCACAGCATTTGTAGAATAAGCTTGCAGAGGAACCGGCCTTGTGTGAATAGGAATCGTCAACAACTCCTATTTCTTGCAGCGAGTAGAACACCTGAGCTCCGAGGGGCCCATCATATTATATGTAAAATACTCTCCGTCCATCATGAGAGAAGCATTATGTTCACTGTACAAACAAAAGATCTGCCCAATAGAAAACTCAGATGGGCCACATCAATGAGAATAAGGTAAAATTGCTCCTAAAAGCCCCACATCAATGAGAATAATGTAAAATTGCTCATAAAAACTCTTGAGGTCACATGATGTGGCCTGCATGAGTTTCGGAACAGGCTGATTTTGTATCTTCTTTCAGTCCTGATGAGTTACACCTGATTAATGGGTTTGATGAAAGATACACACCATGTTGGTACTACACACTGAGTTTTGTAATTGGCTGATGTTTGGTCCAATGGTGTAGAATCAAGGATAGTAGATGATAGATGGAGTGGATTTTACACATTCACCATGGTGGGGTCAAAATAATTGGCTGATGTTAGGTCCAATGGCGTAGAATCAAGGATAGCAGATGATAGATGGAGTGGATTTTACACATTCAACATGGTGGGGCCCAAATAGTTGGCCATTTCAAGCGCTACCTAAAGCTGGTGTTGTAGACTATTCCAGGTTCCCTTGTGTGTGGCAGTGCAGTGATGGCTGAGGGTATCACCATTTAATTGAGATACTGTGGGAATTTAGGGAACACAAAAGTCCTGAAAAAATAAGCTATATTTGCTTTTATATGGTAGTATAGATATAGTGTAAAATCCTGGCCATTGGATCAACGGACTTAAGCCACAAGCATCCAGATTGACAGTTGGAGACAATCTACAAATTACAGTAAGTTTCTTAATCATGGACTGTTGAATGTTGAGGATACGTGTGACGCGCTGGTAAATAGACGAGATGATGTGTTCCCAGATGCTAAGATGATGAATGATGGGCAGAGAGTCCTAGATTTTAGATGTCCAGATGTGGATCACTTCCTGGAGACCTGATCGAGGAAACATGGGTGGTGCAAGTGTGCACACACACGTGGATATGAGAGTGAGCATGCTTTTGACCAATCAACTTGGAGAAGGTGACTTTTAAGTTCCCAATGAAGACTTGTATGTGATAAATTAGAGATCTAAGAGGGGAAGATTTGAGGAAGAAGAGATTCAAAGATTTTTTGGGTCCTGAATCTAACTACTAGAAAGTTACAGCTGCCTCTTAACTACAATCCTTTTCTCAAAAGTACAATAGTACTAGGGTACACTAATTAGCATAGGTTACAAGATGCAAGAATGGTGTGCCTAAGGAGAAAAACTCTTTGGTACTCCTTTTCCACCAAGACTCCCCATCAAGCTGGGGAATAATGTCAATCATGCCCAGCTTGTCTGTGACGTGAAGAAGTTGAAATCAGAAGAGCGAGGCTTTGTGAAGATGTCAGCCAGTTAATCTTAAACTCGATGTATGGGGTGAAAATTTCTCTAGCTGTAATTTTCTCCCAAATGAAGTGGCAATCTACCTCAATGTGCTTACTTCGCACACGTGCGTGCGTTTTTTTTTTTTTTAAGAGCATGTTCAGTTCATATTTATAAGACGGAGTTCTAAAATATATAAATAGCAGCTTGATTGTCACAACCCATTTCCATGCGCTCACAAACAGGAAATCCTAACTCATCCATCAGTTTCTTGAGCTATAAAGCTCACAGGTGGTATCAACGATGGCTCTATACTCGACTTTAACACTGGATTGAACAACCACCAATTGCTTTTTACCCTTTTAGATGACCACTCCCTCCAACAAATATACAATATTCAAAGGTAGATAGTCGATAATCCGCATTGTTGGCCCAATTAGCATCTGAATAAACTTAGATTTTTAGGTGACTATAGGAAGAATAGACAATGCCACATCCAAGTGATCCCTTCAAATACCTCAGAATACGTTTAGCGACATCAAGATGGAAATCTAAAAAACATGAATACTGATGGGATATTGAAACATCAGTGGATTAGCTGGAAGAAAATGTGTTTACCAATCTAGGAGGGGCATATTGGCATTCAAAGAGTCTATGATGTGGAGGGTTGTTTATCTAAAATCAAGGTATTTTGAATCGATAACGGTAGTCGTAACGGTCACCACCGTTACCGATACGGGCATAACGACTTTTACAACCCCCATAACAGTTCCAAAAAAAAAAAAAAAAATTGCCCCAAAAAATCTGAAAAAAATAAAAAAGAAAAAGAATATCTAGAAAATCTAAAATAATGTAAATATTCTAAATTTGTATTCATATTTTGTTTCGAATATGTTTATGGTACTGTAGCGGTCCACTCTTTAGTGAGAGTGTTGTATCGGGTTGTCTGGTGAATTTATGAACATGGTTATATGTCAATGTTTACATATTACAATTAAGCATTAGAATTATAAATCGAGGAATACACACACACACACACGCACACTTCCTTTTTGATTTTTTTTTTTTTAAAGGCCCTCAGAGCTTCTATTCGCCCAAATTGCTTCAATCTACTACAATCCTAAAAACTATAGTATGATTGGTTGAAATCTGCTGTAGAACGGTGTAGGAAAGTTTTTGAAAAAAAAAAAGAGGAAAAAATGAATTTATATACAAAAAAGTGGTCATTTTTTGACCATTACAAGGGTAACAGTTGTTATGCCCTGTAATAGCCGATACGGTCCTAAAAATTCAACTGCCCCGTTTCACCCCTGTATCGCATAACGGTCATGGCCATTACCTATACATATCAACCTTTACGGCCATATCGTAACAAATACAGAACACCTTATCTAAAATGCTTTGGAGGAATTATCTAATAAGAGTGTGTGGTTTGAATTTATGAAAGGCAAACACTTCAGGGACAACAACCTAAAGGATCATCATAAAAGAAGGGGCTGCTTTAGAATATGTTGCAGTCTATTCGATCTTAGGGAAGATTTCTTGTCATCCTCAAAGTGGATTAAGTCATAGGCAAATGGACTTCTGGAAGGATATTTGGTGGGAGTCTCAATCCCTTGGAGAATTCCTGTCTGCTATAGATATATTTTGGTGAAAGATTGCTTCCTTGCAGATGGGCATTGGAAGATCAATCTGCTCACTCATCTGATTCCGAACACAGTGGAATGATATAATTCAGTCCAACTTGGCAATTCTTCTCAGCCAGATAAATCATTATGGATTCATACTAAGGTGGATACTTTATTGTGATGTGAGCATGGAACCAATGCAGGAAGCATGGAAAATACTGGCCTATTTAAGTGGATATGGTGTCGAGAAATCCCGCCAAAATAGGGTTGTTTGTGGAAGAAGAGTCATGGAAAGATTCCAGTTGAAAATGAGGTCAAACGCCTGGGTATATCGATGCCATACGGCTGCATATGTTGTGCCAGAAGTAGAGAGGAAACTGTGAACCCTCTCTTTTGCCTAAGATCTGGGAATTTTTCAGCAGGGTGCCAGACGTTCCTTTCATTCTTTCTATGTACATGTATCATCATTACCTACTGTATTATGGAATGGCAGTAAAAAACAGCTAATTTTTGTGGAACTTTGGTGTTCTTACTTTGGTGTTCTTCCAGTTTTTTTAGTCTGGGAGATCTGGGAAGTGCATAACTACAGATTCTTTGAAGGTAGCTAACTGATCTAAATGGGTGATTCGAAGGATCGTCAATTGGGTCCAGATTGTTTCAAAGCATGTTCGATTTGTGGACTGCAGTTATATCCAAAAACTGGCACTTCGTAATCTTGATCTTGTTCCATGCTTAAGCCAACCAAATGGATTTGCCCAAAATAGGTTTTGTGAAGATGAACGTTGACGAGGCCTCTTGTGGGAACCCTGGCATTAGTGGAGGTGGAGTAATTCTTACATACAGCACTCGAAACATTCTTCATGCTTTTGATAATTCCTATGGAATCTACAATAATGTGGAGGAAGAAATGAAGGTTGTTCTGGATGATCTGAGGCTTTGTTCTTCCAAAAAATATCACGCAAGTTGCAGTGGAAAGCGATTCAGCGGCAGTGCATATGCTTCTCTCCTCATAATGAATCACCTCCTTGGTACATTAGGTATGACTGATAAACAAGATCAGAAGTTTGCTAAGTAAGATCAATTGCTCCATCTTCCATATCTTTCGCGATAGTAATCTAGTGGCTGCTCATAGCAACCTATCCATGTTTTTTCATTCTCCTGTTCTTTTCTTTTCTTTTCTTCTCTTTTCTCTCTCTCTCTCTTTTTTTTTTTTTTGAAGTATTTTTTTCCACTCTCCTGGTTGTCCAAATAAATAACCAATTGCATGCTCATAATTGACCAAATCTGACATGTTTGACTTCTGAGATGATGTCACCAGATCTGTGACATTTCTTTGTGTGCATTTGCAACTAAAGCTAACATGATTTGCATATGCACTGCTGTGTTGAGTTTTAATGGTGATAATTATATATTCAGCAGACAAAAGAAAGCAACAACATCAAATTTACCTGATCCAAGCTAAATCTTGGAACTGGTTGGTTCCATATCCTACATATGCTAGCTCAAAATGAACTGATCCAAGGATATAAACAATACAAACAAACTAACTCGCATATGCAGTTTGGACTGCTGGAACTCCTATCTCTTGAGAGAGAGAGCACTGATTTGTTTTTCCAAGGACTAGAGAAATATAAATACCATGGTTTGAGAGGCACTACCAAATTGATCAGTCCTACCCTCACAATAAATTGTTTATATGAAAAAGAAAGCAGCTTACTTTAGTACTTAGAAAGAGTAACCTTTATGCTAAACTAGGAATAAGTAAACAAGTTTATCTAAAACAGACCAGCAGCTCTTGTTCCTTTCCACTGGCTAGACGAGTTGAATCATAGAAATGATTTTCAAATACAAATTAATGGATTTCTAGTCAGCTATCTGTCCAATGTTCTCCCTGTGCTGATGACACTTCAATCAATAAAAGCATCATTGATTATTCATTTTTCTGAAATAAACCCCAGTCAAGTGGACAGAAAAGTTCAGTCTAGCACCCAAGAATGTCAGCATACTGCAAGATGAAGCATTGTTACATTAATACCCATGCAATGAAGTTTTGACAATATCAGCTGATAATTTAGCCAATATTTCAGGTTTCACATGTTAGGGGAACGAAACGTCCAGGCAATACATATTTCAGAAATATTGACAAAAATATACTGAAATCTGCTGATACATCATGATACTGACACTACCATGAAAAGTTTACAATGTTTCAATCACAACTAGCAATACTCCACAAGCGTCAAAAGAAACTACCGTAAATAACCAAAAATTAAAAATTAAAAATTAAAAATAAATAATAATAAAAATAAAAATAAAAAATAAAAAGAAAAGGAAAGGAAAGAAAGAAAAAGAAGTATCGTGCCCAAAACTTTTTTCTAGTCCCTCTGTAGATGTGTTTTAAAACTCCACTGGAGTTGTTTCGCGTCAAAGCAAATATTTGATGGAGAATTGAGATCAGAGAGGGATTTCGGCCGGAACCCCGAAGGAGAAGGCTATGCAAGGAGCCTTGGGTCCATAAGATGCTAACGACAAGCGGGGCAGCTCCTCTTACTTGCGTCTTATTTATATAGCTCGAATGGCTATGGGATGAGTGACTCCAGCAACTATCACATTCATTCACAATCACCTGTCTACAGCTATGGTCATTAGTTAGCCTATGGATTCTAGTTAGCCTACGGATACGGACAGGGAATGGCTCTAGACAGATGTGTCTAGGGTATGGACAAGGGCATGGAGGCGTCCAACCACAACCAAAGCCAATGCCACTAGAAGTGACCATTACAATTTTGATGGCTGCACAGCATCCACCGACAGGTAGTGCACATGGCTCAATACCATTAACATGTTCGAGAGTACATGGCCTAGTAACGTCATCTCATGAGCTACACACATTACTGCATTTTATATGGAGCAACAGTAATACGACTGCCCCAATAAGGATAAGGACAATGACTTTCGAGTCACCCAAAAAAGGAAAACAAAGAAAAGAAAAGGAGAAAGGAAAGAAACCTAGAAAAAGTAAGAAACGAAAACTAGAAATAACAACAGAAGCCCCTCAGCTGAAAACGACTCCAAGAAGCTACCCAAACCCATAAGCTCAAGGAGCCCAATCTTAGAACAGGAGGACCCTGCTGAAGACCCCATCAACGAAAAGGCTTTTGTTACAAAAGCACTGATTATTTCTTTCTCCCCATTTGACCCAAAGGACTGCAAGCAAGGCCATACTCCATTTCTTTCTACCAAGGCACCCTCCAGCCGTGGCATGCCAAGAGACAAGAAGGGCCTCAGTGGAGGAAGGCATGACCCAAGGAACATTCACTAAGGCAAAGAACCCGGAACAAACGCCCAAAGAGAATGACAGTGCAGGAATAAGTAATCGATCCACTCTGTGTCTTACAAGCACAACAATGGAAATGAACAGTTTTGTCTTTTAAAAACTGGGAAACCATAATGCATATGTTTTGCAATGATTTGTCCCAAGTGCATAATCATGTGTCTTTTTACATCTCCCAAAGCTTCATTAAAAAATTTCACCATTTTCCTAAACTTACTCTCAGACTGCAAAACTTTACACCATATTGTAATCGACACCATCATAAACTTAAGCCTTATCCCAATTTCTTGGGTTCGGCTACATGAATCATGTTCTTCCATTCTGCTCTATCAAGGACCATACCTTCAATTGGACCATAGGTCATCAAATCCTCTCTCACTACCTCCATGCACATCCTTTTGGGCCTTCACCTTGTCCCTCTTTAAAGCCTTCAACTCATACCATCTCACTCCTAAACAACACAGTTCTTTGTCTCCATCACACGTGAATGAACCATCTAAGTCTACTTTCCCTCATCTAATTACCTATCCTACCCCTAAGTTCCCTCAAATGCATTCATTTCTAATTTTATCCTTCCTCTTCTTGCCACTCATCCATCTCAACATCCTCATTTCAGGTACACTCACCCTATGAACATGCTGTTCCTTAACTGCCCAATATTTTGCCCCATAAAGCACGGGTGGTCTTGTAGCTACCTATAAAAATGTCCTTTCAATTTGAGTAGGGCAAGATGATCACATAAAACACCAATGGCGCATCTCCTTTTCTGCCACCCAGCTTGAATTCTCTAGGCACATCCTTTTCAATTTCATTACTCATGAATTATTGACCCAAGGTATTGAGAGTAGTCATTTTGGGAAACTTCTTGGTCAGCAATCTCAACAAATTCTCCTATTGTTACTAAAATTATACTCCATATACTCTATTTTAGTCCGACCAATTTTAGATCTTTTAGATTCTAGAGTGCCCCTCCATAAATGTAGCTTTGTGTTCACACCCTCCCTCTTGTCAATCAAAATTGTCATATGTAAACAACATACACCATGGAATCTCTTCCTACAAATGCCTCGTTAATTCATCCATACCAATGTGGAAAAGTACAAGCTCGATGCTGACCCCCGGTGCAAACCTCAGTAATTGAGAACTCACTTGTCTCTCCCCTAGTGGTCCCCACAGTTGTTACCACTCCATACATATCCTTACTCATGTCAACAAATACTCTTGGAAACTCCTTTCTTTCCCAACACCCACCAAAATTAACTCTCTAGGGACCCTATCAAATGCTTTCTTTAAGTCAATAAAGATCATGTGGAGATCCTCCTCTCCCTATATTTCTCCATAAATTATCTAAGTAGGAAAATAGCTTCAATGGTAGACCTCCCAAGCATGAAACTAAACTAGTTTTCTAAAACATTTATCTCATGCCTCAATCCTTGCTCAATCACTCATTCCCGAAGTTTCATAGTATGGCTCGTAAGCTTAAGCCCGTGATAGTTAGTGCAGCTCTGTATGCCTCCTTTACTCTTAGAAATAGGTACTACTGTACTTTTCCTCCATTTTATCCAGCATTCATCCATGGTAGTTTATGCCATATTGAAATATTTCCTATGAAATATCCCATTCTTGAAATTGTCTAACTCTGCGAAAAACAAATATTTAAAACCTAGTTAATACCAAACAACATACTCTTACAAAACCATAGACCAAGAAATGACTGCGCTACAGCATCAAGCAATGGATATATTGGGTGCAGTTAGCAAATTAACACCCTTGCACTTGCACAATCATCCCTACCAAAAGATCTTCATGACAACATTGAAACCCATAATCAAACATACACTAGAAAAAGAAGTTAAAATATAATGTGTTAAAGATACAGGGCTGATGCTTTCTTTCTTTTTTCTCTTTCTTTTTTTCTCTTTTATGTCAAGCTGATACATTGATTTGACAAAATCCAAGAGCCGAAATATATATTCATTAGATACCATCCAACCTTTATTTCAGCTTCAAAATGATATAATGTGACAATGTGACAAATCTAAAAATCTCTCATTGGAGGTTTTAACACATTCATGTAATAGAGAGAAAATGTCCTCTGCACTTTCCAAAGGGTTCTTAAAGAATATCAATAAAACTCAGGCAAACAGCTGGATCTCTCTTTAGAGAGCTTGAGCAGCACATCCACAATTAAATCAATCAGTACTGACCCAAGGCAGCAACAATATAATATATAAGCTGTCACATACCATCTAGTATGACTAATTTAGCAGGTTATGTGTAGTAGACTTCCACTGGTCCTTAAAAGCTGGTTCAAACATCTAGCAGACATTGATGTATTTTGACCACTTTTGCCAGTCTACAGGCATGACAGAACTGTCACAAATGTCATTACTTTCTCGAGGTTCTTGAGGCATGCCTGCTGCCATAAGGATTTCAAACCATTCCCAGTTAAGTCAGAAAGGCCACCTCCATGATAACAATGTGACATGTTGTTCTTCATGCCAAACCTAAACTCTAATAAGATTTTCCAAGAGGATATCACTGATCTTCTTATTCAGAATCTCTGTTAATTTAATCAGAACATGGTAGGATAAAAAGAGTCCCAGACGAGTCCTGAACTTGATGTTGGCGCAAAACTGTTACATTAATCTTGAATCTCCTTAATATAGAATGCAGATGATTATGATTTATTGCCATTTGTGTGAGAGGTCAGTATCAATCCATAGGACTCTAGATATGCCAGAGCTCCGGAAGGAAAAACCACAATGATTACACTGAAGTGGCATAAGTTCCCATAATCAAGTGTCTCTGACATAATCTTTCCAAAGCAATCATCATTTCACAGGATGAGGTGACCAATCACCAAACTGACTTTCAAAGATTGAACACATTACTCAATGAAAAATACAAGAACTGGAGAAAACAAGACAATTCACATTAAATATATTTAGTAACTCCGCCACACCTAAATTGGTTATTTATAACACAAATATCAACATCTTATCAGCATCCTTTTAAACTTTACCTGCCATTGATTCTGGTCGGTCCATCTTTAACACTTGCCAATTACTCAAAGCCTCCAACTAGATACTGACAACACTGTTCAAAAACAGCATGAAACATAGTGATTTTCAACAATATGACTTG
Organism: Magnolia sinica; assembly: GCF_029962835.1. Lineage (NCBI taxonomy): Eukaryota > Viridiplantae > Streptophyta > Magnoliopsida > Magnoliales > Magnoliaceae > Magnolia > Magnolia sinica. Next base: position 119,406,699 of record NC_080575.1, on the reverse strand, counting down.
TGAGTTGCACCTATCTTTAATGAACTCATCTTCCTTTGCTAGTCCAATTGGCAACCTAACATAATACAGAAATCCCATTGCACCACCAAAATCTTCAAGAATACACTATTGCAGTAAACATTCCAAACCACTTGACACAACTAAATTCAAATGAAAAGAAACTAATCACGATTTGGAAGCTACCAACCAGGTTTTGAAGCATAGAAGATCAAAGAATCAGTAGGCGAAACTGCTCCACTGAGGCTTAAGGTATCGCACCCTGGGTTTCTAATCGCATCACACCACTAGAGAATGAATACCCATCGCAGGAAAACACAAAAGACATCTCTTTCATTTCAAAATTTTCCTCGTAAAACTCTCTTACAAACAGCAAAGAACCCTTGTTGACAACCATGCATGCATATCTTTCGTATTCAGATAGAATACCGATCCAGTAGAAAATCAGGTCTTGCTAAAGATACATAAAAATAATAATAATAATAAGGGAAAAAATCATGCCAAATCTGTGAAATCAGCGTACGTTATTAGCACTCAACCCAATGGATCTCATGCATCAAATAATATGGGGATTAAGATCCAGAAGGCATACATGCTTCTGCCATTAAAGCTTGAAGAAGAAGATGGTAATGAACCTTGAATCTTCCTCTCCCTATTCACCTATATGCAAGCCTTGTGGGATGCTTTTTGCATATTGGTGAATGGAATTGAGGACCAAGATTGTCTATATAGATGCTTTAGAGAAGCCTACCAATCAATGGATTCTCAAGCAACACGTCTTCACAATTCTCCAAAGCCTATGAAATAATTGAGCATATGGTGACAGCATTACATGCCCCATCGAATGCTAATATGGATTATCCAAACTATATCCAAATCCTTTGTCTAAGACACAACTGTAGTGGCCCACCTTAACAAGCAAATGCTAACATTCTCCGAGTGGTCACATGTGGCACCATGCTATGCAATGGATTAGGTATATCTAGCTTCTACTTTACGAAACCATTACTAGATATTTACAATAGAATCATGAGTGTACCCTGAATAATCCAATCCATTGAGACTATTGATTGGGACCATGACAACTGTCATTATATTTATTGAAGTGGGATCAAGCATAATCACAAATATGAGGGCTCCAAATGACATAGATCCCTTTGCATAGTGTTGAGGGTCAAATATTGCATATTAGACTCCAGTTATTGCCTGGATTTACGAACATGGTACTGTTTAACAGCTCACTTTAATTGTGTTTGTGATGCAAGTTGTATTTACGAGCTTGGACTGAAACAAGGTGCTTAAAGCATGGATTTAACGCTCTGATGACACCAAAGGCAAGGGACAGACCCCAGGAGACCAAGATCGATGGATTTACACGCCAGAGATCCGAGAAAATCAAGAAACTGAAGCTCAAGTGGCCCGAAATTGGTTCAGAATGCAAGATTACAGGGTTTAAATCATCTGTTCAGCTCGAAACTTCATATATGGCCTGAGGACCATAAATTAACCGTACACGTCAAAATTTAGCCCTTCGATCAGTGTGTAAGTGACCCGATGGATAAGATCAGACAATAACCATTAAGAAAGCATCTTGGACATCCTTGGGAGATCTGGACCCAAACTGAACTGATGGAAAGAGCACGAAAAATGGTGGATATTTGCCAAATTTCACTTCTTTTGGATGGTGCAGCAGGGAGGAGCGAACGACGGACGTTTCTAGAAGGCAGAGTGGCAATTCTGTAAATATAACGAACTCCATATGCATGCACGTAACTGAGAAGAGGCTTGCTTCAACGATTGGTAGTGACTCATCACATGTGGATTGTGTGGCCCACCTAGTGTTCAGATCTATTTCATACTTTGACTCATGGGCTTACACGTTACTAAGAAGAGGATGAACGGAGTAGATCTCCGAGAATGCCATCAGAAGTGGGCCCCACCTATTTTTTGTACAAAACATCCAAATAGTGCCAAAAACGTCCAATGACGGACGTGCTTGCGATTGGGTTTTGACAGTGGGCCCCATCCATCATCCTTTTTCATGATCTGGACCGTGCAATGTGTCCTAGAGGGGGGGCTTAACCCTCTCCTAGGTGGAGGAATTGCAGAAGATAGCATGAATCGGATTTCAACCATTCAAACGAAGGATAGACGGCAGAGGGGAAAATCCATGGGCCACACTGAATCCAATCCAAAACCATTCACTCTTGACTGATTTTTCGAGGTTATTTCAATGGACAGCGCTGATTCTTCAAAAAACATGGCATGTGGGCCCCACAGTAACGCAGAATCAGAGTTTCCGCCTCTGTTACGCAAGCAACGGATTCCAGAAAGACCCGGACACTGCCGACTCCAGTGGACCCCTCAAGGACGATCGGATTGATGATCCAGACCGTTCAACCTCTTGAGAAATGGGCTTTCAACCCCACAATGAAGTTAGATTACTTAGATGAAAGGATCTCTCCTCTCAATCTCGATCCGAACACGGCTGCAGAACAGAGTGCGCGGTTTGGCATGCATAAAGGAGTTTCTACAAAGGCCTTGCTGCGTAAACTTACGCACAAAAACCGCCTCTTATGCGGAAACTCTCCACCGACTTTGCTGGCTCTTATAAAAGAAAGACGAGGGAGAGAAAGAAGGGGATCGAATCGGGGAATTAGTTGCTGAGAAGTAGGACGTCAGAGAGAGTTCGTTTGAATTTTTATTTGTTTAATTACTATTTTTTTATATAATTATTTTTGAGAGATTTAATCCCATCATGTTGGGCTAAACCTCTTAGCTAGGGCTAAGAGGTGAAGCTTGTAGCGTGATGGGGGACCTTTTGCTTGTGTTTATTTTGGCTGAATTGAACTTGATACTAGTTTGATTATGGGAATGCTTTTAGTTTTTAATGGTCTGTTGTGACTAAAATTACAATGGGTCTGCGATAGCTTTGAGCATGTTCTTTGACTTATTTTGATTATGACGTCAGGAAGCCCTGTTGTTCACCATCTTCTTCTGGACATGGTTGGATGACAGAACCCTTCCTAACCTTCATACATCAATGATTGGTTGCCGATTAGTTTAATTCTATTGTTTGCTTTGTCTCCTGGGCATGGTTTGGTGATGGAATCCATTCTAATTCATATTCCTTTCATCTCTTGAAAACTATATCAAAGGAAGTTCAGTCTTGATTTCCATGGTTACACTCTTCAACTGGATGAAGGTGGGACTCTAAGTCCAGTTGAGTTCTTGAAGCAGGCATAAGATCTCCCTGATCTCTACAAGTGGATCCTCTGAATCCCTAGTTTCCTACCTCTGATCTCTCTAAATTTTATATAAATATTTCACCATAACTCCTTAAATTTATTTGATTTAGATTTCGTCTTAGTCTAGTTCTAGTTCTACTTAGTTTCAGATAACGTACAGGTATCAGTCCCTTGGGATTCGACCTCGGTCTCACCGAGTTTATTACTACATCACAACCCTATACTTGGGGAGTGAACACATAGTCGTGTGGTATGGAAATTACATATCAAGTATAATCATGCATGCTAATTTTGAAGTAGTCTTACCAAGAGCCATGGCCCACTTAGGCCCATTGTAGGGCCTGGCAAGACATAGGCCCATAACGCACCGTAGAGACCAACATGTGCTGATTATTTATTAATTTAGGGGCTTAAATCAAGAATTATAATTTACTATTTTTGAGAGATAGGGGGGATTGATTTAAAGATGTGATGAGGTGTAATTGATATAAAAAAAGATATGAGCTAGTTTTAAAAATATAGTTATTTTTCATGTTTGCCTTTTAATAAGTTTTACCATATTAAGAAAAAATAGATTGGAATTGTGATCGATTCTCTTAGTTAGAAGATTTTAATTAAAAATTCATTTACGATTTATAAAAGGAGGTAGTAGTATACGAGTTAATAATTCAAATATTTTTATTAGTGTGAGTTTTTTTTTTTTAAGTTCTTATAAGAGAAAAAAGTTGATATCAATAAAATCCCCTCTCGCTCTACTCTATTGTTCTTATGGGTATGCTTTTAATTTTTTGCAATTTCACTATCAAGATCTCATTGACTTGATAACCTGCCATTGATACCAAAATGGTGCAACCCAATTATTGAGTCAGTGAGATCTAGATAATCAAAATGCAAAAAACTAAAAAGTATACCCCACAAGAACAATAAAGTTGAGAGGGATAACTTTATCTATAAAAGGAGGTAAAAGTGTAGGAGTTAGTAATTCAAATATTTTTATTAGTATAAGTTTTCTTAAAGTTGTTGTCAGAGAAGAATGTTGTTTTCAATAAAGTTCTCTCCCTCTCTACTATATTGTTCTTGTAGGTATACTTTTAATCTTTTGCAATTTGGCTATCGAGATCATGTTAACTTGATGACCTGGCATTGATACCAAAATAGTGCAACCCGGTTATCGAGTCAATGAGATCTCGATAGCCAAATTGCAAAACATTAAAAAGTATACCCACAAGAACAATGAAGTAAAGAGGGAGAGAACTTTATAGATATCAACATTCTTCTCTTATAAAAACTTTACGAAAACTCATGCTTAAAAAAATATTCGAATTACTAACTCCTACACCATCACTCATTTATTGATCATAAATAAATCTTTAATTAAAATCCCCTAACTAAAAGAATCAATCACAATTTATTATAAACCAATCTATTCTTCCTTAATATAGTAAAGCCTAATAAAAAGCAAATATAGAAAGTAACTATATCTCTAAAACTAGCTCGTATCTTCAATCATATCAATTACACCTTCATCACATCTTTAAATCAGCCCCTTCATATCACTCAAAAATAATAAATTATAATCCTTTATTTAGGCCCCCAAATTTGTAAATAATTAGCCCAAAAATCAGCATATGTCGACTCTACAGTGGGCTAGAGCCTATGTCCCGCCTAGCCCTACAGTGGACCTGGATGGGCCTAAGTAGGTTGTGGACTTACTTCAAGTCTTATGCCTCAAATTATTTTGTTTGTTTACTTTAAACATGCCATGAAATAATATATGAATTACAAAAAATAGAATGCCATAAAAAATAGAATCACCAATCTGAACTGAATAAACTGGAATATGTACACAACCGAAATATTTGTTGACAGAAGCTCCCACTAATGAAAAACCTCATAAGGGCTAACCACTCCCATACTACTCATCAACTACTTGAATAACTTAAAAGGGTAGGTCGTTGCTTAGTGGGTCCACAGACATTAGTTTTTGTTCTAATGCGTTTCAAAAACGCTAGACAATCCTGATTAACAATTAGAAACTTCATGTCCATTTGTTTCGACTTAGACAAATCTTGTGGTTGTTGGAGAAGAACATTATCATCCCGTTGTCATAGTAGATCATTAACGGCTTTGGAACTAAATCCACAACATGAAGTTTTGCAGGCACAACACTTGACACATGGCTTCATAGTAGGTGACAAACTCCACTTTCATGGTGGATAAAACCCCATAAGCATCTGCCTACTTTGCATGCTTTCACAAAAGCACTCTTCAAGCAACATAAAAATGTATCTTGATGTGGACTTCCTGCAGTTGAGACATCTAGTGTAATCCAAGTCCAACCAATCAATCCATTTATATCACCATCGTCTAAGCCATCTAAGCCATATCCTCATTAATTAGTATTAGCTACACGAATCCTATTCCACTATGCCACTCTATTAAGGGCTTATAGACCATAAGTCATCAAGTCTTTTCTTACTACCTCCATCGATGTCCTTTTAGGACTTCCCTTGCCCTTTTAGAGCCTTTAACTTGCACCAACTCCAAATGGATTAGTTCTTCTGTATGCAAGCACGAAACCCCTTGTCCTCTGTAATTACAGCATCACCTTCTTTATTGCTCTCCAAAATCCATACTTGGATTCACTATGTATCTCCCAAAAAGTCCAACTGCAAAAGTTATGGCAAACCGAATGCAGACCTACAAATACATAATAATTTGTATTGCTCACACATGTGAAATATCTTGCATTTCTTTTCTTTCAAGATCATTTTTAAGACATTGTTGCAGGAGAAGTTAGTTACCTTTTACAACAGGAGTCTTGCCAAGAGCACCAGTCTACATGCTGAATCTCCTAAGAATCCTTTCAACGTAGGTTTTCTAAGACAGAATCTTTTTTTTTTTTTAAACACCTTGATTTTTCATGGTGTATTTCTATACCTGTGATGAATGACATCACCAAAATCCTTCATTTCGAAGTTTTATGACAAAAACTCATTGACATCATGCAACATTCCTATATTGTTGCTTGTTAGCAGAATGTCATCAACATATTACACTGGGAGCACAAATTTACTCCCACTGACGTCGATATATACACTAATCATCATCGTCTTCTTCTCAAGCATCAATCGCAAAAACATACATGTCTTTTGGATTTTAATCCCATATATTTAAGATCATCCATATGAGCGTTCAATGTGGCACTCATTGTTGTGAGAATATACTCAATTTCATAGGTTGTTAGTGTATCATACTCTTACATAAGTAAGAGTTTAGATTGATGTGGATCTCTCCTATTTTAAATAGATGTGAAGAATTGTTGCTTGAGAATCCATCAATGGACACACTTATCTACAAAGGAACTAACAGTTTCGGTCCCCAATCCCATTCACAACTACGCAAAGAGCATCCTCTCAAGTTTGCATAAGAGTGAATAAGAAGGGGAAGATTTAAGGTTCATCACCAACATTGTTTACTTCTTCAAGTCTTAATTGCAAAAGCAGATGTCTCTTGGATCTTAATCCTCATGTATTTGGTGCATGAGATCAATCAGATTGAGTGCGATTGAGTACTAACATACGTATGAGAAGAGGGATCTAAACACAACCATATACATGTTTATAGTTGTACATAGTTACCTTCTATTGATATGTACACAAATATTTGTATGCCCACATGTACAAGTAGATCGGACCCACTTCAGTCATCTCACACATGTGGGATAGAGACTTGCATCAAATTCCCCCCATCTTTGTAAAATTTGCCCACAAGTTTGAAGCGGGTTTCTAGCTCTTGAATCAAATGTGTCCCCATAGTAAGTCTTCTATCGCTTTAGGAGAAGTTGATGGGGAATGCCACCATGTCGGGCAAGCGCTTCATCCATCGGATCATGCTCTCTTCCTGTTGGACCCTAAGGTACACATCGTCTCCTGGAAGATATTCTTCTTTTGCAATGTAATAACTGTCTCTACCCTTTCACCTTCATGTGTTCATTGTGTCATCATGCACATAAGACATTCACCTGTAATGTATACTTCCACCTTCATGTGTTCGTTGTGCATCCGTCACAATTTTAATACTCATTCAAAGTCACTAATATGATTGCTGAACTGACAGTCATCTCCTCTTTCACCTTGTTGTTGGAATCACCCATCATGTCACATTTTAATCTCTCTTTGTTTCGATGCGGGCTATCCATATAGGTTTGAACAAACTCCTCAATTAATTCTTTAAATTCTTTGAAAACCTTTGAAGTCCTTCCCAGTGCTCCTTAAGTCCTCTAATCACATCTTCTCCCTCCTTGGTTTCTCACATGGGTCCTCACTGTAGAATGTTTCAGAATAACCAACTAATTTCCATGGTCTATCATAACAATGAGGGGTAATGATGTGGAACTAATATTCAGAAAAATATAGATATGAGTTGGGGTGATGGGAATAATGATGGTAATGATCGAGGTAATGCAGATATGGATCAGAGGATGGAAAAAGTAATCGTAATAGGCATGGGAATCCGAATATGAATAACTGTATCAAGTACATTCTCCTTTTGATGACATCTTCCAAATGAAGCATGGGTTGATTCAAACACATTATTGGCTGATACAGTTGGGGAGCCGTTGGAGGTTGAATTTGGGGCAGGTTTTGGAATAACTTTATGGATACATTTGGGAATATGTTAAGGCTGAGGATAGGGGCTGTTTCTGAGCTGATTTGCACAAGTTATAGGTCTCACAAGGGAATTAGATTGGGTTAAACTGGGGATTGTTTGAGGGATCTTTAAGATTGGGTTAAACTGGGGATTGTCTGAGGGACAGTTCTGTGGACTGCTTTGGGAACGAAGAAAAGGTTTAAAAAAAAAAAAATGGAGCAATCTGGATCTGGATTAGTTTTCAGTAAGGTTTGGAGAGAGAGAGAGAGAGAGAGAGAGAGAGAGAGAGAGAGAGAGAGAGAGAGAGAGATTGAACAGTTGGAATGACTGAAAAATTGGCCCCACTTGTACAAATTGAAATGTGGAATGGCATTATACGATCTGTGTCCAATCATTGTATAATACCTCTTAAACCATAGAAGCAGAAGTTATACAGAAATAGCTTACATAATACAAGGTATCCAAAACCACCAGGTCGAATGCAGCCATGGCAGTCAATGCAACTTAGTCACTGGCTATGACAGTGCAAGTAAAACTGACTCTACAATTACCACAAGCCAAGCAGGAACGACACCACTCAAAAGCCCAATCTTCACAAGAAAACAGATGACACAAAGGAGAGCGGGAAATCCCAAGATTTCCCTAATATAAACAACCGAACCCAAAAACCACATTCCATCCATTAAGAAAGTTTTCCAAAAAAAAAAAAACAAAACAAAACAAAACAAAACAAAACAAAAAAGGAATAATACATACAGCAGCTGCATATTTACACTCATCTGTTGTTATCAAGTACATGAAAAGAAAATCATGAAGATGGGGAACTCAGTCCAGAGGTCGCAAATGGGTCTATGAAATCAACCAATCCAGATCAAGAACCGATAGAACAAACTATCATGAAACTTCAAAAAAAAAAAAAAAAAAAAAATACAGAAAAAATATACTCCGGAAAACCCACATGGAAGAAGCAGCAGCTAATAATCCCAGATCCATACCCTTTTATAACTAAAAAATAAAGAAAAAATACACTCCCGAAAATCCACATAAGGAAGGAAAACGCTACAGATCTCAAACTCCAAAACCCAACTCCAAATACTACAAGGAAAGAACATTTCTCGCCAACCCAAATCAGCATATACAGCTTCACGCAGACAAAATCACGCCGAGATATAGAAAAACCCAAATCAGAAAAGCGGAAACAGAGATGCGTTTTGAAGAAGATCACCTCTCTTGCCCTGCCGTATCCCAAATCTGAGCTTTGATGACCTTTCCGTCGACATTCAAGCTCCGCGTAGCGAACTCGACCCCGATCGTCGACTTCGATTCGAGACTGAACTCGTTCCTGGTGAACCTCGAGAGCAGATTCGACTTCCCAACTCCCGAATCACCGATTAGAACGACCTTGAACAGGTAGTCGTAATCATCTTCAGCTCTATAAGCTGCCATCTCTCTCTCTCTCTCTCTCTCTCTCTCTCTCTCTCTAGATCAAAAACCACCTCTGTTTTTGCTTTTGCTGTTGAGAGAGGGAGATTCGAAGAGAAGCACAATGGGTTTTTCTTTATTTTCCCTCTTTCTTTCCTTTTTGTAGAGAGAGGAGAGTTCTGTCGGCTTCGCTGGATTCCAAAGGGAAATGCAGATGGGCGTATTTTGAAGAACGAAACAGGGGCATTCGAGGGAAATTCAAAGTGACTTTAATAGCCTTTGAGGAATGGATGTCGGGGTCCGATTTGAAGGGTGTTTTAGTCATTTTCGTCGACAGTGTATGCCATAGGTTTGAGAGAGGCATTCGCGCGAGGATCGATTGTAGGGTTTAATCACACCCATATGCCGATGTGGCAGCTGTAATATGTGATCCGGTCCATCAAATAGGAAGGTCTTGCTTTTGGATCAATCTTCCAGACGCCAGATTGTCCCTCTCGTCATCTGGTACGTTGAATAAAGGTTGTTGGTGATTTTATTTCGAACCATCCAAGTGGCCCACCTATGGTGATTTACCTTATTGGTGATGTATACTGGTCGACACAGCTATTGAATGGTAGTGGTATGGCATACGTGTGCGAAGTTGGTATATATATCACGAGATTCGCGACTCGCCTCTTCAATTTCACTACTCCTGCGAATCACCGTCGCAATCCTTGGGAGAGAGGATATAGGGAACGGACAAGGGAGAATTCTTGGTGTGTTCGCACACGTAAGGGGCCGTCTCCACGTAGGTGAGACCTTGACTGTAGGGGCCCACCTGGATGCATGCATTACATATCCACGCCGTTCATCTGTTTTTCCAGCTTATTTTAAGCCGTGGTCCCAAAACAGAAGCAGATACAAATTTTAGGTGACCACGCCACAGGAAATAGTGGTTATTGACTATTAAAAACCTTTTATGAAAAAAGAAAAGTTTTAGATAAAGCTGATATTTGTTTTACCTTTCATCTAGGTCTGTGTGACCTTATCAACAGGTTGGATGGTCAGTAAACATTACAGCGAGTGCTAAGAAGTTTTTAATGGTGGGCATTTAATGACCACTTTTTCTGCAGTATGGTACACTCAAAATTTGTATCTACTTCAATTTTTGGAAAATATCTTAAAATAAGATTTCAAAATGGATGGACGGCGTGGATATACCATTAATACATTCAGGTAGTTACTACGGTCAGGAACTCAACCACATTGATGGTTGGGGCCGCAGCCAAGTCGCGCTCTCACGCGAGATTGATGCACGGCACACGTCCCGACAAAGCGCGCGTGAAATATCAGACCGTTAATCAGGTGGGAACGTTGAATAAGAAAAAAGTACGATGGTATTGGTAGGCAAGAGTATTGTAATGTATATAGAATATTAATCCTTTGAAAGAACCATCCATTTTCCCACGTGCTTCGGGCCCACCTAATGAGCGGACCGGCGTGATTTCTGGCTAGGTAGGTGTTCATGATGTCCGCATGAACCATCCTAAACTCAAGTGGGCCACACGAGTTGATTCCCTTTGAGCTTATATCTTTAAATGAGCTGAGATGGACAACGTAAACATAACAAAAGCATCATGATGGCCACACAACTTTGGGTTACAGCGAGCCGTGTAACCTGGTTCGAGGGCCAGGCGGATTGGGTACTCCCCTGCCAGTCCCTGGCTCAGGCTCTCGAATGAACCACCAAGATGTTCCTGTTTATTTACCCGTTTCATTCATTTTGCCTTTGAATTTTAAAGTATAAGCTAAAAAATGTTGGAAATTAAAGTCTACCATATGGTGGGGATTTAACTCGGGTCATTAAAACTTAGACCAAGTAGATATTTATGTTTTCACTTTGTCTAAGGCCTTATAACCTCATGAACCGACCATATGGCAAATAAATATCATGGTGGGCCCAAGAAAGGGTGTCATTATCATTGTTGCTTCCTACCCTCTTATTCACTTAGCTTTGGATCAGGCAGGGGTTATGCCTTAAATAGTCATGGCAAGAAGGAGGGACACTATAAAACCCGTATATCACAGTGGTCCCGTAAAGCCTAACTTATGCTTTTGTTGTTATTCACTTATGGTTATGCTTGGGCTTATGCCCTAAAATATCATAGTAAAATGGACGGACACTTTAGATAAAACACATATATCATGTGGCCCTCGAATCCCCAACTTATGCCGGGACAGGCGCGGTAGTACCTAATCCACGCTAGTTATAAGCAAGTTTCTTCTATACATCCTCACTAATAAATACGCCTTGCATTTAGTAGAAGACAAGGAACAAAGGACATCTTGGGAGTGAGGTTGCTACCCCCCACATGCTCCTTTACACGTGCACATGCCATGCTTACAAGGTACTTGTGTCAATGTGGCCCATTTCAGAGATATCTTATGTTATCTAAGGAGATGCCTCCATTTATTACATATGGCATGATACAACAGCCAATGGTGGCCCACTCATTAGGGAAGCAGGCTCAAATTTCATTACCACCGCGGCGTTGGTCTGTGCTTGGAAAACCTTTCTAAGCCCTATGATATGTGTCTAACCTACATGGTTTATTCATTTTGCCAACTCATTTTATACCGTGAACTAAAAAATGAGCTAGATCTAATATCACGCTCTAAAATTTAGTACTTGAGTTAGCTAAGCTTAAACATAAAATTCAAGGCTATGAGTTATATTTAAATAAAATATACATCGCATTCTATAAATTTTACATGCAATTTCAAGGCAATTAGAACAACTAAAAATAAATTAATTATTGTCATTAAATAAATGTCTACTAATTAATTATTGAATCTTTAATTATATCGGTTAAAAAAAAAAATAACTAATGACAAATACATTGAAATTTAACTATTTGTCAAATACACAAAAATGAAAGCCTTTAATTTTACCCAAGTAACTTTTTATATACAAATCTTGCAAGTCAATCTAAGAAAGTGTGAATGCGACAGTTTGTAAAGTTGCATCATTTTCAAAATTGAAAATTTTACATTAACATGTAACAATAGATGGTCAAGTTACAATGCGTAGTATCACAAGTTGATAGGGACCTTACACCAAGAGTCAAATCTCACATTAGTCCCATACTTAACGTGCAAAGTGGATCCATAATGTTAAACTCATTATTCCAAATAGTCACATATGAGGACCGTTGTACATAAATGTGTGCACCTAGAATGTATTTATGCATCTACAATCTCAAATATAAAAGAATAATAAATTGGCATCAACATATTCACGATATCCACTTAGAGTAACGAAATAAAATAACTTATCCTAATTCTTTTTTGACTTTGTTAAGGCAGAGCACCCATGTGTACATTCAATTAATCTTACATAAAGAAAATACGACATTATGAAATATGAACTAGGGATTGAATGTTCAAATATGATATTCATCTTGAAACACGGATCAGGGATCAAATGTTCATAAATACTAAAATTCACAAGTGCTACATAAAATAACATCCTTTTGAGAATAACTTGAACAGAGCACCCGTAACAAAATACTACAATAATCCTTTGAGGGTATGACTCACAGTGAAGTACTAGTACTAATGTATAACTTTTACAGACAAAAGCTCAGGACAGAACACCCATGTACACATCTTTTAGGAAATAATCTAGGGTAGATTATCATGTCGATCCTTTTGAAAATGATTATAGGCAGAACATCCATAACAAAATAATGTAATGATCCTTTTAGGACAGAATAACTGTAATTTAAACAAGCAGCAACAATTCAATAAATTCTCCTTACAACATATAATCATAATTAAAGGATTCAATATACAATACACAAACAAATAAATAAATTCCATCAACAACAATTAACAATAATCAAACTAATTTGATCTATAATACACAACAATTAATCCAATTATTTAAACCCACAATATGCAATACATAATCAAATAAAATCAAATTACAACTAATGCAGGGTTTTTAATTGAAAAAATCACCTACCTGGTGACTTGTACAGTCTAGATCAATGGCCGAAAAATACATGCCGACAGTTTGACTCGGCTCCAGTTCAACTTAGTTGGACATAGTTCCGCAGAAGGCAATTCGGTAAGTGTTTCTATATGAAACGACGGGGTGTCTACATATAATTATACACGTTTAATCATCAAATCTCAATCTAAGGTTTTTGAACTTCTAGACCAAAGTAATACATGTCTAGCATATTGACTCAGTGAGTCGACTCTATGAGTCACAACTTCTAAAACTACGCCTATTCGTTAATTCCAAATACAGAAAAATTGGAAGTGGAGTTTACCTGACGAACGGTGCCCATGGATGCAGACGCAGCTCCGAATGGCTTCATATTCGTAATACAAACAGTTCGACTCAGTGAGTCGACTCAGTTGGCTTCTACCCTACTCTTCTTTTTCTTCTTCTTCTTCTTTCATCTTTTCTATTTTCTTCTTTCTTCTGTTATTTTCTCCTTCAAACATCCAGCAGCAGATGTTGGAGGTTCGGCACCGAGTCAGAGACTCGATTGGTTAGGGCAACTTGTTGCCACTTACTTCCATCCTCTCCTGTTTTCTCCCTTTCTTTGTTTCCTGATCTATTTCTCTCTCGTTTTCTGATTTCTCTTCCTTATTCAATTTTTCTTGGAAATAGTATATAAGCTACAACTCTCCTCCGGTTTGAGAATCCGATTGGCACAAGGATGCTAGCGACGGTGCAATGGCGGATTAGCCGAACTCATGTTTTTCTGAATTATACATGCTGCCTCGACTCTAAATGATATTTGTTCATGAAAACAGGTTCAGGTGGGCTTTTGCATGAAGATCATCTCTAAAGATGGGATCTAGAGTAAATCGAATAGTAATGGGTTCTTTTGGCCCGATAGAGAAGGTGATCATGGCAGGTTTACCTATGAAATGAATTCATTTGGTTCGATGTTACTGGAGAGTGTAGATGGATCCCTACAGAGCTTGTGGTCCACCAAGATTGAAGGTTCAGATGCAATGACGTGGTGGGTTCGAGAGTTGGAGGCTGTGGCTACCGCACTGGTTGGAGTTACAGAGAAGATGGCGTAAATGGGGCTTTCTTTCACGGGGAAGTGTTGGAGCAATGCAAGTTGTTGGATGGTGAAGGAAACAAAAGTCGAATGGTTTGGAGTGAGGAGAAAAGTTGGATGATGAAAGGAATATGGAAATCAACGGTTTGGGTCGATCCATGAGACGTTTGTGGAGTTGTTGCGGCCGAAAATCGTTTAGAGGAATCGGAAAAGTTAAGGTTTGCTTGCGGGTTGAGTTTCTGCCGAGAAAGTAAAGTGGGGTTCACCGTGATGTTGTTGGTAAGTCTACTTTGTTCATCTATTTCGCTGGATCAAGATGGGTAAGGACTAAGGAGTTCAAGTGAAGAAGATCTAGATCACAGGTGGGATGCAACAAAAGTTACTGAACCAGGGATTTCAATGCGTGGGGTTTTGCAGATATGCGGATCTGGTGGTCGGTCAAGATCGTGCAGTGGGTTCTACCATGATGAAAGGTTTGGATCAATGGGTACGGGTAGAGGTGGATTTTTATTTTTATTTTTCTTTCTTTCTTTAAATGGGACTCACAAGATGCGTGGCAGATCCCCCATTCATCGGTTCTGCCTTGGCCCAAAAATAAGTCTGATCCAAAGTTCCAGTGGGCCGCGTCATAAGAAACAATCGGGAGTGAAATGCCTACCGTTAAAAAAATTCTGTCAAATCTGACGGAGATGAATGAAATAAACCAACTCACATGCCTTTAAATAGGGTATCAAG
Source organism: Magnolia sinica (assembly GCF_029962835.1). Taxonomy (NCBI): domain Eukaryota; kingdom Viridiplantae; phylum Streptophyta; class Magnoliopsida; order Magnoliales; family Magnoliaceae; genus Magnolia; species Magnolia sinica. The sequence continues at coordinate 119,391,575 of NC_080575.1, read as the reverse complement.
CAATGAGAGAGAAATCAGAAGCAAATTGCAACTAAAACTCTTAGAATAGACAAACTTACTACTTATAGATGGCCGTGATATGTACTAGTGCGCAAGGTTTTCCACCAAAAATAATAAGTGTTTTATTTGGCTTCACCAAGCTGTTTCCTTAATTATACTAAGCACTTTTCATGTTGGACACAACTCTTAATGCCTAAGGGATGAAGAGTTATAATCAAACTAAAACTTATTATTTATATTAAAGACGGAATTAAAATAGGAAAACGATCGTGGATTTGGGGGTATTTCATAAATCTGGCTTGCATAACCTGGTGTGGCTCGGTTAGTTGGCTAAAGTAGCTCGTTCTATCTCAAAATCATATATTTTACGCCTGATAACTCATTTCGAGTTGTGAGATACGCCCAATCTAAAGTTCGATAGTCTGGATCATTTCTATCGTCGACTGGGCCTTTTTTTATCTATCTTAGCCATACAATTATTCGCGACCTGCTCTACATCAAAATCTCAAGTGGACCATAATATAACCGTTAAATTTTTTATTAACAATATAAAGTTTTAGGTCAACTGTATTTGTGTTTCTCTTTCATTAGGTCTTCCTGACCTCGTAAATGAACATGTTTCGTGGCAGATACGCATTATAGCGTTTCCTAAGAAGTGTCTAATGGTGCATTCAATCACCACTACTTCCTATGGTGTGATTTTCCAAGATTTGGATATACCTCATTTCTGCCTCAAATTTGAAATTATGCACTAAAATAAAATGATAAAATAGATATGTACAGCATCGATGAAACACATGCATCATGGCAGGGTACACAAAGCTTTTCCAGCACCATACAGTACCAAAGTGCGGGTACGTACGGTTCACTACTGAATCTTTACTGAAGTCCAAGGGAAGTTGACACCAGGTACGAAAAATAATGGACAGGCTAAAACAGATTTCACCTGTCCACTTAATTGCATCCATGGCATGTGAACAGGGGGACGCCTGTTGTGTACGGACAGGGACAGTAGCTAGGTGGCTCCTGACAGTGCTAGGTTCCCCCACATGGTATGTATATGTGTTTTTATCAAAGCTGTCTATCCTCTTCTTCTTCTTATTATTATTATTTTTTTCAATTATTATAGAGTACGAGCCCAAAAATGAGAGATCCAAACCCGAGTAGCCTATATTTATTTTATGTCGTGCACGCACCTAGATAGAGAGAAAACACAAATATCAGTTTAATCCAAAACTTTTGTTCCCCTAAAAAGTTTTTAATGGCAGTGTTCAATCACTAATATTTCTGTTGTCCATACAAGTGATTTTTGGATCTGCCTGATTTTTGGGTTCATGCCATAAAATAGTCTTGAAAAAATGAATTGAAGGTATAGAGAGAATACGCATATCCTTATGGGCCCAAAGGGTACTGTCAGTAGCCGCCTTACTAAAGATGAAATGAAGAAATAGATAACCCCTCATCTTACTGGGCCCCACAGAGCACCTGCCTCCAGGTCAGGCAGGAAAAACATAGGCTTCCCACTGTGAAGGAGGTCTGCTTCCACGTTTTACCCTGTTATTGCAAAGAAATTCAGAAACACAAAACCCGAGGCTCTGCAACTGGGCACGCGAATTTTACTCAGACAGGTCGTGGAAGTGGCCCACGGCGCGGGGTACTCGTACACTGATCTCTGTAACCTTCAGGACTAGACCATATCTATAGGGACTGGACCATTTCCATAATAGAACAATTTTTAACTTTTGCATTTGAGACCCATTGAAAGGTAGAAAGAGTGGGAGGATGAGAGTCAATGATTTTACCTATGCTAGATGTTAGCGCTTTGAGTCTGCTCATCACTAGCTCAAGCGGTTCGAGTCTACTTATCTCCAGATCATTACTATCGCAGACTCAAAAGCATAGTTTTAAATTGAACAGTCTAATTTTATAATTTATCATTTATAAACTTGTATAAAGTCTTTCACCTTAGGGCATAACCTTAATATTAATGACATGACAGACGTTCAAAGGAAGAAAGGCTTTATGACAATAAAGTGGCCAGTAACCCTACAAGTAAAATACTGGGCCGCTAACTACATGTGGGGCCCACCTGTTTGCATATGGTATCTAAGAAAAGTGCCAAAGCAGATTGCAGTGGTATGCCACCGGCTCGGCAGTGTCTTGAGGTCATCAAGTTCTGTGGGCCCTACTATGATGTATGTTTTATATGTACAATGTCTGTCTGTTTTGCAAGATCATTTTAGTGCATGGCCAAAAAATAAAGCAGATTCAAAGGTCAAGTGGACCACACTATAGAAAAGTAGTAGAGACAATGACATCCACTATTGAAACCTTCCTAAGGCCCGCCACTGTGTTTATTTGCCATCCAATTTATTCACGATGCCACAAACACCTGGATGAAGGGAAAACATAGATATTAACTTAGTCCAAAACTTCTATGGGCCCCAAGTAATTTTCAATGGTAAGCCTTGAATTTCTACTACTTTTTTGTGGTGTGGTCGACTTGAGCTTTGGATCTGCCTCGTTTTTCAAACCATTCACTAAAATGAACTTGCAAAATGGATGGACGGTGTGGATACAATACATAATCATGGTGGGCCCTACATAACTTGGTGACGTCAACACACCACCAAGGTCACACACCACACAATCCAGTTCCGGCATCTCACCCATCCTGGAGGTTTACCCCCACAATGAAAATGAAAATGCCCCCAAAATTCAGGTTATCATAAGTTCCCACCACCTAATTTTAAGATTAGGGGTCTTTTGGTTGTCCATTATTTTCTATAGCATACCTCATCCGATAATTTGATTCATCTCATTTTTTCACTGCTTAACAAGTTGGACAGCATATAAACGCCAGGGACCCCACAAGCAGCTACTTGTATGGAATACCAGTATACAATGATACAGATGAACAACCTTAAAAGAAGAAATACTTCATCTTCTGATCCATGATATATTTGAGGACAAGTATGGTTTGCAGCAGAGCAATCATCTCCATCAGAGAGTCATGGCCCCACTCGACAGATTTTAAAAACTCACCCGATTTTTAAAGTTTCTTCCAAAAGCAGTAAGTGTTGCCTGATATGTACGTTGAACATAAATAGTATGTCGGACCAATATAGGGAAATTTGACCCCGATGCATGCTGTATGACACAGAATAATTACTTTGAATATATGAAGTTCTCTGAATTTCTCATAAAGATTCGTCAAATCCATGAGGAAATAAAAAGAAATAAGGTTTAATAAAATCGAAAATAAATTAGTTGATAATTGTCCCTTCTATATGCGTCCCCATTACACTATTAATAAAGAAAAAAATAAATTAAAATTCGTAATTATCAAAAATAGGAAAATTCTAATTCTAATAAAAATTTTAATTATAGTAAAACTATTTTAAAACCTAATTTCTAAAAATAAAATTTTTAAAGAAACTTTTGCTGGAAGAGTTCTGATATGTTTACAAGTTATTTCAAAAAAATAAAATAAAATCTAAAACTCTAAAAATAAAAATTTATTACGAAAATTAGAATTACTTAAAATAATATTTTTTTTCTTAAATTTTCATTTTTGAGCCGAAACTACACATTTTAAGGCGAAATGGATAGATGTGACTTACTTTGTGAATCAGTTCACCTTGGATGGTCTATTATAATAAAAATTGATAGGCTCCGTGTCCCATAACAATACCCAAATAAAAAATTATGGCTAATTTACAATTCACCTTCTTTTGGTTGAACTAGGAATGTATCCATGCCACGTACTACATCAGTGCGGAGAGGGTGCGTGCTCTGCTAGCAAACCATCGTAAGAAAACTGTCAACATCTCAAGACATTTCCTATGCTCATCCATACATAAGCACACATGCTAATATGTGACACGTGTGTAAGATCTAAGCTTTCCATCAAGTTTTCTGCACTCATTAGAAATCCTGACCTAAGAATCAAATCATGTCACTCGTTGGGTGGGCTGTAATGCCTAAAACAAAATGGATGGGTAATAAAATCATTTGTTGTGTGTAGTGGGGCAAAGCTGAATGTAAGAGCTTGATTTACAGATGGATGGGAAGAAAAATCATCTGTTGTGTGTAGTGGGACAAATAATGAGTGTAAGAGGTTGATTTTAGGCCACGCGATCTAAACACCGACATAATTGATGGAAAGCTCAAAGCTCATACATGTGGAATATTGGTAGGGCTGAAAGTCAGGCGGGTCGGGTTGGGTCAGGTTGGGAATTCTCAACTCAAACCTAACCCAAGTGGGCTCGGTCAGATTGGTCAGGTAAATACATGTTAATATTTTCATTATTAGATTAGTTTATTGTAATTCAATACACGTCTTATTTTTTGTACCTATGATTTTATTAATTATATATGTAACTATTTATCATAAAGAATTTCATTTTTTTTTTCTAAACAAACAAGCTAAAATATAAGACAATTATTACTTTAAAAGTCATGTTGTATAGCACACAATCTATTTGGTAAAGAGAAATCGGCATATCTTATTAGCTTGAGTCATCAGAAATGATGCATACCAATGAGACCCAACAATACTTGAATTTCCTATGCCTTCAAAACAGCTGATCCACACTCAATTATAATTTATTAGAAACTTATATATTGATCGAGTTCGGGTTAAGCTGGCCAACCCAAAACCTCAACACAAGCCTAACCCAAGTTTTATCAGGTTGGTGTTTGTATAGCCCAAGCCCAAGATCGGACTCGATACATCCTACCCAAGTCCAACCCAATGTCGGTCCGGTTGAACCTACCCAACTTTCAGCCCTAATATATTGGCATGTTTGCTTCGTGGGGACGGACAAGACTCCCCAAGCGTATAGGCCCCTCCAAGTGAACGGCTAATAAAAAGTCAATAGAGCAAATTCAACCATGAAAATAAGATCCTCCATCACGATGTGGCCCATTATTTGGAGAGTTTGATATTCATGAATTTACGCGTAATTATTGTCAATGAGCTGGATCGTGGGGATGCCTATTGCCTACTGACGCTGCCAGTAGCAGTAGCTGCTGGACGGTGCTCTACGGGCCCACCATGATATATATGTTTTTCCACTCCATCCACCCATTTTTTCCAAACAATTTTAGAGTTAAAGGAAAAAAAACGCATATGAAAATCTCATGTCAACCACACCGTAGGAAAAAGGCACACTGTTAAAAACTTTTTATAGGCCACAATAGTTCCGGATGAAGCTGATTTTTTTCCCCTTCATCCCTTTCTCTGTGACCTAATCAATAGGTTGGATAAAAAATAAACATTACAATGGGCCCTAGGAAGTTTTTATTGGTGGGCGTTCAATCACCACTGTTTTCTTGTATTGTGGTCCACTTGAGATTTGTATCCACATCATTTTTGGTGTCATGCCCTAGAATTATTTAAAATAATAAATAGACAGCATGGATAAAATACACACACACACACACACACACACACACACACACACACACACACATATATATATATATATATATATATATATATATATCATGGTGGGCCCATGGAGAACTGTCCAGTAGCTACCTCGCTACTAGCGGCGTCAGAAGGCAATCGGCATCCGATCGTGGCACAAGCTCCTCCGAGCTCACCGGGTCCATGGCTTTTTTTATTCAGAGTGATGGAAACAGGAGCAGGTGACAAATCGGTGTTTGGTTACTGCAATTGAGCTTTGTAATGTGGTTGTACTATCAGTGAATCTTGACCATCCATCTGTTAGTTCTAGGGCCGATGGGCCATGTGCGAAAACCACACCAAGTGAACAATCCCAGCTCTCCAATTAATAGACCTTTCCCTTCTAATTAACATGGGCTTTAACTCTAATTTCTCTAATGTACTTGGAAGGGATTGGGTAAGCTTTATGTTCTTTCACAATGGCCCAGCAAGTGGACAATGTTCTTTGACTGACTACATAGTGACAACTATGGCCTTATGCAGACCATCGATCTATCATGCCGGCCCACATGTGAAAGATCGATCATAGCTTTTAAGTTCAAGACCATTCAAACTGTACATAGATTATAGATGGATCATATCTCAAAATTAAGCATGAGCAATTAATTCTAATCGTTGAATTGCTAATTATAAAATAGATAGTTAAAAGGAAAATATTGAATGGTTGAAATAATAATGCAAAATCATATGCTTACTCTTATTTTCGTTGTAATTTTGTTTTATACTCAATCCACAATTGAGCTAGGGATGTTTGTTTGTAAACATTTCGGTACGTACCTTCCAATATTTACATGTAAACTTTGTTTGTGTTCACTTTTCCGTCTACGTGTAGACGTATTTACACCCATCTATTTATTTTTTTTTAATGAAAATCGTAAAAAAATGTGTACCCCCTCTGACAAGGAAATATTTTTATATGAATTGACTTCTTTAATTTTACTGGCTTTATAGTATATGCAATATGGATAGTTAAAACCACTAATCAAAATGGCTAAGATCAGCCTATTAGATCAATTAAAGAAGGATGGAAAATCAAAGTTAAGCCCCACGTGATAGGTTGTCCACATTAATACTTATACCTATCTAGCATATATCATAATTAAGTCATCTATTTTTCAAACTGTTAACATGATGGTTAGATCATGAAACCAGTAATTTTATACGAATAGTCAGTTAGAGGTAGGCAATTCATAATAGATAGTCCACATCAATGCTTACGTCTCTCTAGGGTATGGAAGGTTTATTTTTCAAACACTAAAGGAATGGCTTTTCGTCATCTCAAAATAGGCATGTTCTCATCTCTTTTGAAAGAAAAATGATGTATAAGTGTGGCGGTCTTCTCGCCGCTAGTCAGAAGTAGCTAGGTATGCCACCAAACAAGCCTTTGATTACATAATAATAAATTAGCGGTCGCATCAATTCAAGAAGAACACTTGTATGAATAAAAACAAGTTTTGTTGTTCAAACCTTAAGGGTGTCTCAAAGGGTCAGCTAAAGAAGGATGAACTCATCTACATGCGAGAAGAAATTGCTTGTTTAATAAAGTAAAACGAATACTTAACCAACAAGTGTGCCTCTGCTTCTTAAGATAATCCCGCCAAAGTTATTTGAAAGAGGTGTAATAAAAAATGGGCTCCATAAGATGAATGGTCCACATCAATACTTCAACGTGTATTTAATATGGACCATCAATGGTAAGGGACATCCAACACGGCCTACATTAATGTGAGATTTTTATGGTACCATTAATATGGATTGTCCATCTACCAAGTATCATCCAATTTAAGTGATCTGAGAGGGATAGGCAATTAAAAGTGGGTCCACAGTATGAATGGTCTACATCAATCCCATGATTTCGACGGATGGTACTTGAACATATAAAAACAAATTATATCCATTTTTTTACCCATGCTTTGAATACGAATAGATTTTCCCACTTGAATGTGGTACTGCAAACAAACTTAGAAAAACACAAACCTAGTAAATGGCCTACGCTCTAAAATATTGGGAAAGTATTTATATATGCAAATGAATTTCTAGCAAAATAACTTATTGTGTCAAGTACTTATATAAATGGTTTGGAAACGAACCTGCCCTTAGTGTTTATCTACGGTATAATCAAGACCTATTGTTACATGAATATCAACAAAATGGCCTACGCTCTAAAATATTGGGAAAGTATTTATATATGCAAATGAATTTCTAGCAAAATAACTTATTGTGTCAAGTACTTATATAAATGGTTTGGAAACGAACATGCCCTTAGTGTTTATCTACAGTATAATCAAGACCTATTGTTACATGAATATCAACATTATAAAGGTTGTATTTCAATTTTCCAAATCCTTCATATGACGTACATCACGATGGATCAAGGCTATGCACAATGAAACTCTCATATAATATTACAACCCTTTCCATTAGTTAATTATTTCATTTTGAATGTGGAATTCTTGATAGATAAATGTTTTATCAGTCACTCATCAAAAGCATTATATATATATATATATATATATATATATATATATATATATATATATATTGTGTAATATCCTGGATTTTAACTGTTTTGGATTTCTAAAAAATCCTTGAATTTTTTTTTTATTAGTTATTTTATAATATCACTTATTGACCATTAGCACTCAATGTTAGTTTATAGAGGTGTGGTACCGGTAAAGAACCGTACAAGTCCGATTAATTAACCGTAGGAAGCCAACAAATCCGCCTAATCACTTGAACACCAAGTTTAGCCCCATGATTTACTCACATAGGGCCCAAATCTAACCGGTCAATCGCTAACTAATCAAGACAATCATAACTAAAGTAAAGATCTAACCGAAGCCGAGTCAGATAAGGCTCGAATCTTGACTAATAGACCAAATCAACTCCATTACTCTTTTGGCTTAAAACCAATGGTTTAGAGTAATCTTAACCAAATCTTCACTTTTACTAGTTATAAATAGGTCACACTATGAACATAGTTAATTCAAATCTTAATCATTACCCACGAGAAATCTTAATACCTAATTCTTTGCAGAAATGCTCCGATTTTCCGAACAAGCTCTAGACCACTCGTTGGCGGGCCACTAGTTCCAAAACTATATAATAATGTCCGTCTTACTGGGCTTGACATCCATCGCGAGAGTTGAACATGGGTACTATCCAGAACCGCTCAACTTCAGCCAAAGGATGAGTGCATGAGAAGTGCAAATATTCAAAAGGAAGAAGCTAAAACTTAAGTGAATTGGGTCGTCCACTCTTAGGTAAAGTTGAGGATTTCAGACCGTCGGTTTATGACCAAACTTCACACATGGAGTAAGGATATTTTTCTGCTTATATCCGTATAGCTGCGGTCCCGATTGACCATCGGTGACCGTTAAACAGACTTCTCATCATATCTGTCGATCGGCGCATCCAAATGATGATCCGAACATGTCCATACGTAGATTATCATTAGGGCTAACTATCCTATGGTGTATATCAATATGTATACCCCATGGTGGGCCTTATAGGCTAGAAAAACTCTCTCATAGGGCTAGTATAGTAAAAACTCAACACTTGGGGCCATTTGCACCAAATTTGATATTATAAAATGGGCTTCTTTGGGGCACCCTTCTCCCCATACGAATTTGCCCTAGGAGGAAAAGGGAAAAGGGAGAAGATAAAGAGGAGAAAGAAGTGAGAAAGAAGAGAGTGAAAGATGGTGTTGTTGGTGGAGGAGCCCAAGGAAACTTGGAACTTTGACAATCTCCTTCCTTTCTCCCACATCCACACTCCAAGCTCGATTCCCAACCGATTGGGGAGGTAAGCGCCTATCTTTTTGTAATCCTTTATGTTGATGGTGGATTTGCATGAGATTCTAACATGCAAGTACATTGTCTTAGGATTCTGGCCGATCGACTCCGAGTTCGGCGCTCCTAGGTCGTTTTCCAAGCCTCTAACAATCCATAGGTGCAGACTATTGTTCTTAAGTAGCCTAACACCAAATTTAGTATGAGTTTAATGATTTTACTTGCTTGGACGATGCATTTGGAGAATTTAAACAAACCTAGGGAAGACCCTACCCTTGATCCTATCGATTCACATGGAATGGTTATGGAATGTTGTCGCCTTTCATATAATTTGGTTTAAATGAATGATTGCATGTACTTGTCTTATTTGGTTCTTATATGATGTTGTCTCATAGCATGTATGATCCATTAACTCTTGTGTAATTTGGTTCTATTAGATATAAGAAATGCTTAGTTTCCTCACTAACCCACATAAAACACATGCACTCTTGTTTCATGATATTGGTAGCTTTACTTAATAGGAAAATCTAAATTGTATGTTGAGAAAATATGAAACATGATATTATTTTATGCTAGATGATAACCCTGCTAGTTGGCATGCTATAAATTACCATCAAATCATTGGGTTGGTCAGGAATATGAGGAGAGTGAAGGTGGTCCCTTTGGTAGGACTGTCCTAAGGTTAAACCTATGGATTTGGGCGGGTGCGTATAGGCGACAGTAGTTAGGCTACATGGGTCGCTCGTACCCGATGTCATCTTGACTGCTTGCCTCCAAGTGCAGAGGTTCATAAGTAATATCCTGTGAATACAGGGTCGATCCCACAGGGAGATGAATTGCGAGAAGGAAAAAATCAAATGCAAAACAAACTAAGTAATAAAAACTAAACTGATGATTTGATTTTTGGATTTTTGAATGGATGTAATTCAATTGAATAAAAAAAACACCCAAGCTTCAAAGTTCCACACATAGATTAATGTTCCAAAATCATGATGACTTGGATAACACAACTAGGATCTGAGCACTATGGTCAGCCTAATCGAAAAATAAAACACTTTAAATATTTTAATAAATGATATAAAAGATTAGAAAATAATAGATTTGCACCATTGACATATATTCTCAAGCGCCAGTGATTTTAAGTATTCAATATCTATAGAATAATGAATATCAAAGAAATATAACAGGTTGAGAACATCTCCTATCTAGTAAATCTGATTAATCTAGGGTAAGCCTATCCATCAATGTAAATCTCATATGATGGAAACATATGGATCTTACAAGAGGATAAAAACAAAACCTAAATAATAGATAATATGCATACACCATTATTCTCATCATTAAAACAATCAATCATCATAATTTAAAGAAATATTAAACCCATGTGCTTCCCTTCTAGCTTGGGCTAGAGGGAACTTAGAAAAACATAATTAAATTGCAGAAATAAAAAGCAACAAGAAAGAAAGAAGAAAAATTGCAAATAAAAAAGATCTAAAAGGAAAGAAACAACTTATAAAGCTTTAATAAAACTAAAAACTCTTTAAAAAAACCCTAAATATTGCTCTTGAATGCTTCTAATGATGCTTTAGAATGCCCTAGGAGGCCCTATTTATAAGTAGGGAACTCCAAACTTCGTACAAAGTTGAAAACCCTAGAAAACGCCTCAAATATACGTATTTTCCCAAAATAGACTTCTCGCTGCATAGTTCGTTTAAAACAGACTTCCTGCTGCACAGTTTTCCAAAATAAACTTCACAGCTTCAAAATACACTTTTTTAGGACGATTTCAGGATTCTTCACTTCAAATCTTCGATTCTCTTCATTCCTCGCTTGGTTTTCTTGGATCTTTGGCATGTGAATTCTTCAATCTTGATCTCCTAAGATCCATCCATTGCCTTGGTGAATTTGAGCATCAAATTCTTACTTTTTAACACCTTTTTCAATCCAAGCTTTTAAATTCACCTTGCAACACATACATGAGTAAAATAGAATATTAAGATGATTTATGTTCATAAAACCAAGATATAAATGGCGAAAATTATGCAATATTTGAGTCTTAACACACCCCCCAACCAGCATTTTGCTAGTCCCGAGCAAAATAAGCGAAGAAAAATAAAAATAAGAAAAAAATAATTCTAGAAACAAAATTAAAATGAAAACAAAATTCTAACTACACCACTTTCGCAAGTAATCTCGATTGCATTTAGCATATGCAACAAGCCTTTAAACCCCTAGGTTTCCCCTAGTGGACGAGTTATAGTCTCGTGATTGTTTAAATAATTGTTACCCACAAACATTGAAAATAAGAAAAATATTTCAACACTATAAAATTTATACAATTATGCCTCCATTAATCATATGAATTCCAAAACAAAACAATACTTACCCTAGATATGAAGTTAGCTAGAATCTTAATTTTTTAATCCATTACATCCTTGAGTTCAGAGACCTAATCAAAATTTAGAATAGTTATAACCCAATATCCTTAGGTGCTTCGTGACACTAGTCTAACTTTGAGAAATATGCATGTTCCCTATCCTAACTCCTTTCAATCATCCCAAGAATATGAAATCTCTAGTTATCTCATTTTTTTATGACATTTCTTCTTTTATCATCATATCCTCATTATTATAGACCACCCTTAGATGAAGATTCCCATCGGGTTTGCTTCATAACCTAAGGTATCGTACTTGTAATGGTAACAGTAATGGATACTTAGGTATCCTTACTCCGGATTACTGACACGATTGTTATGGTCATTGCATTCATGCTCTATAATAAAAATTTCTTTTTTCCATCACTCTTTTTTTTCCTTTAATATTCTCTCTTTTAAACATATATCAATGGTACTAGTTCATTCAACCTTGTTTGAATCAAAAGTTGTTATTTTAGTTCACATATCATATTCCTCACTTAGTTAGCTAGGGTGTATTGTGAATTCAGTACATCAAATTACAACTCACTTTAAACTAGTGATTAGATAATTGAACTCAAGTTTATAATTTCCTGTTGTCAGATTTCTGACTACTATCAACCTAGATTAGGTATTAAATTTGCCTTTGGAATTCGCAAAATATCATGTTCACATTCTTGTATATAAAAAATATTATTTTGAAAATGTTGAAATTTTTTATTTTTATTTTTTTTAAATTTTTCATAAACCTAAAAAAAAAAAAAAAAACTTAAACCTAACTGAAACTTAAAAATAATAAAAATAATAATAAAATAAACTGAAACTCCCAAAAAAAAAAAAAAAAACTTACACATGGATGACTATCCACACACTCCAACCTAAAATCTACATTGTCCCCAATGTAATGATAATGTAATGTAAAAAACAATAAAAATAAAAGAAATGGTGGATAGTACCTGCCATGAAAAACTCACCTGCTATGTGACACTAAAAAAATTGAATATGATACAAATCCTACACAAATGCTCCGTCAGACCAGGAGCATCATTCTGAATATTCTGGCTCATGAAGAGGGACGGACTCCTCTCCTAAATGAAAGTTTTCCACATAAGGCTTCAATCTCTGACCATTAACCTTGTACACATTGCCATTACGTGGATTCTCAATTTCAACAGCCCCATGAGTATAAACATTCTTCACAATGAAGGGGCCTGTCCATCTTGATCTTAACTTTCCCGGAAAGAACTGGAGACGGGAATTGTACAATAGGACCTTTTGCTGAGGTTCAAAATTCTTCTTCAGGATGTTTTTGTTATGAAAAGTTTTGGTCCTCTCTTTGTAGATTTTAGAATTTTCATACGAGTCTCTCCTTACCTCTTTTAATTCATTCAACTCTAATTTCCTTTGTCCACTTGCTTGATTCATATCAAAGTTTAATTTCTTTATTGTCCAGTAGGCTTTATGTTCCAACTTCACAGGCAAGTGACAAGCATTCGTATACACCAATCTGTATGGAGACATTCCAATCGGGGCCTTATAAAAAGTCCTATAAGCCCATAAAGCGTCGGATAGTCTAAAGGACTAATCCTTCCTATTTGGCCTTATAGTTTTCCCTAAAATGTGTTTGATTTCCCGATTAGAAATCTCAGCTTGCCCACTCATATGTGGGTGATATGGGGTGCTCACTTTATGCTTGATGTCATATTTTTTCATCAAAGCATCAAATGTCCTATTACAAAAGTAAGACCCGCCATCACTAATGATGGCCTTTGGAGTTTCAAATCTAGAAAAAATATTTTCCTTGAGGAATCGTATGAGCACTTTGTTATCATTGATCCTACTTGGAACTGCCTCAATCCACTTTGAAACATAGTCCACACAAACCAATATATAAAGAAATCCAAAAGAAGGTGGAAATAGGCCCATAAAATCAATACCCCAACAATCAAAAATCTCCAATGGTAAAATTGGGGATAAAGACATCATGTTGCGTTGGGACACTCTTCCCAACCTTTGACATCTATCACAAGCAACACAGAAAGCATGGGTGTCTTTAAACATGGTGGGCCAATAAAAACCACACTGCAGGATTTTTGCAGTGGTTTTCTTAGCAGAAAAATGGCCACCACATGCTTCCATGTGACAAAAAGAAATAACACTTCGAACTTCATCCTCTCGGACACAACGTCTAAAAATTTGATCAGTCCCATATATATATATAAATACCTGTCATCCCAGAAGAAGTTCCTAACGCTTCCTATCTTGTGACTTCCAATGATATGGCATTTTCCCGTCACGAGTTGTTCACTATATCCGCATACCAAGGCAATTTGGAGATTGCAAATAATTTTTCATTAGGGAAAGTCTCCTGGATATGCATCTCTTCAGTGGAATCATTTAACACCAATCTGGAAAGGTGATCGACTACTACGTTCTCTATTACTTTTTTATCTTTTATCTCTAAGTCAAATTTCTGAAGTAGAAGGATCCATCTCAAAAGTCTCGGCTTTGCATCTTTTTTAGATAGCAAATATTTCAAAGCCGAGTGGTCCGTAAAAATGACCACTTTAGATCCCAATAAGTAGGACTTAAAACTTATCTAAAGCAAAAACTACTACAAGTAACTCTTTTTCAATTATTGAGTAGTTCACTTGGGCCAAGTTTAGAGTTCTACTCGCATAGTGAATAACGTAGGGCCGTTTATCTTTCCTTTGGCCCAAAACAGCCCTTATGGCATAATCACTTGCATCACACATTAGTTCAAAAGGAAGTGTCCAATCTGGTGGACGCATGATAGGTGCAGTGGTAAGGGATGATTTAATTTTATTAAAAGCACTTGCACACTCATCTGTCCACTTCAATGGAACCTCCTTTTGAAGAAGATTAGTCAAGAGTCTAGTAATGACACTAAAGTTCTTGATGAATCTTTTGTAAAAACCAGCATGCCCTATAAGTGATCTAATATCTCTAACAGTTCGGGGGATAGGTAGATTAGCTATAATGTCGAGCTTTGAGCGATCTACTTTGATTCCATTTTTGGAGATAACATGACCCAAAACAATTTCCTTTTGAACCATGAAATGACATTTCTCCCAATTTAAGACAAGGTGTTTCTCTTCATACCTAGACAAAACAAGAGATAAATTGTTAAGGCATTCCTCAAAACTACTCTCAAATACAGAGAAGTCGTCCATGAAAACCTCAAGAAACTTTCCAACCATATTTGAAAAAATACTTAACATACACTGTTGGAAAGTTGCTGAGGTGTTACACAATCCAAATGGCATCCGTTTGAAACCAAACATGCCAAATGGATAAGTGAACGTAGTTTTCTCTTGGTCTTCCAGGGCTATCTCTATTTGGTTATATCCAGAATATTCATCAAGAAAACTATAGCAGGAGTGACCTGCTACCCTCTAAAACTTAATCAATGAATGGTAGAGGGAAATGGTCCTTCTTTGTGACCTGGTTCAATTTTCTATAGTCAATGCAAACAAGCCAACCAGTGGTGACACGTGTTGGTATGAGTTCATTATTAGAATTCTGCACAATAGTTATTTCAAATTTCTTTGAGACTACTTGAGTTGGACTCACCAAAACACTATCGGATATTGGGTAGATGATTCCCACATCCAATAATTTGATCACCTCATTTTTTACAACTTCCATCATGTTTGGATTGAGACGCCTTTGAGGTTGTCTAATTGGTTTGGCGTCATCATCGAGGTGGATCCGATGGGTGCATATGGAAGGGCTTATACCCTTAATGTCAGAAATGGTCCAGCCCAAGGCTCCTTTGTGGTCCCTTAGAACTTTCAACAATTTAATCTCTTGATCTTTATTTAAAAATGAAGAGATCACCACAGGATAAGTTTTATTTTCACATAAGTATACATACTTAAGCTCATTTAGCTTTGGAACATTGGTTGGTGATGGCAGAGGTCGCAAGTCCTCGATAGATAGGATTTGAGTGCGCGGTCTCCATTGGCACATACCAATGTCCTGAGTGGTAGTGCTCTCATTATCATCAGAAATTTCAGCAAGCACTTTTTCTAAATCAGAATTTTTCAAGTCTCCAATGACTTGAATCAATTCATCAGTCAGACTAGGTTCTAATTCCTCTTCTTCTATCAAGCAGTCCATGAAATTCAACTCATGGATCTCATTATTATCAATGGGCTGCTTACATAGATTGAAAATATTTAGCTCTAGAGTCATGTTACCAAAAGACAAGTTCATCATTCCATTCCTGCAATTTATGATTGCATTTAAAGTTGCTAGGAATGGGCGGCCTAAAATGATGGGAACTTGAGCGCTAGCATTTACACATGGTTCAGTGTCTAGTACAATAAAATCCACGGGGAAGTAGAATTTCTCCACTTGGACTAGCACGTCCTCTAAAATTCCCCTTGGTACCTTAATAGAGCGGTCAGCGAGTTGGAGTGTAATCGTGGTTGATTTAAGCAAGCTTAACCTCATTTGTTTGTAAACTGAATAAGGTAATAAGTTGACACTTACACCTAAATCTAGCAAAGCATGATCAATTTGGAAATTCCCAATAATATAAGGAATAGTGGGACTTCTCGGGTCTTTGTATTTGGGTACAACCCTTTGTTGAATGATAACGCTCACTTTCTCAGTAAGGAAGATCTTTTTGTGCACATTTAATTTTCTCTTTATAGTGCGCAAGTCCTTGAGATATTTAGCACATGATGAAATTTATCTAATGGCATCTGGCAGAGGAATATTGACGGTAACCTTTTGGAGCACATCCAACACCTCTTGATATTTCATGGGGACAGTTGGATTCCAAAGTCTACATGGGAACGGAACTGGAGGCTCATATGACTTAGTCTCTTTATCCTTTTACTATTGCTTCTCTTGAACCATAGCCGGTTCATCATTTTCTTGAGACAATGGCTCATCCTCCGGTATTTCTACCGATTGCATTATCTTGTTATCGACCTCTTTTCTACTTCTCAAGGTAATGATGACCTTAGCTTGTTCATGATGTAGCTCACTTAGATTTGAGTCTCCAATGAAATGTGTGTTTCGAGGGTTTGGCACAGGTTGAGAAGGAAGGGTGCCTTTTTCCCTAGCATTTAGTTGAGTCTCAATCTTAGCCACAACTGTCTGTAATTCTTGATTTGATTGGATTAAAGACCGATTCATTTGAGCTTGAGAGTTCATGAATGTGGTCAATGCATCCTCCACAGATGATCGCTTTAACGGGAGCACATATGGTGCATTGTTAGGTGCCCGAAAGAAGTTATTTTGTGGAGGCATTTAAGGTGCATTGGGCACATTAATTTGTGGTCCATTCCTCCAACTAAGATTAGGATGGTTACGCCAATTTGGATTGTACGTGTTTCCCAATGGTTGCATAACTGACATTTGGTAATTATTTATAGCATTTGCTTGATCATGCTCATGCGTGATATTTTGTACAACTGAGATTATTGGACAATCCTTTGTGTCATGGTCTGTACCACCACAAATGCTACAAAAATTACCTAAGGAAGTGTTTGCTTTAACCATATCAATCTTCCTAATTTCCAAAGCTTCGACTTTTCTAGCCAATGCAGCGAATTTTGCATTAAGGTCGTCTTCCTCTCTTAGGACATACATTCCCGCTTTCTCTCTAGGAATGGGTCTAGTTTGGTCTGATTTAGCAGAAACATCCCATGTCTGAGTATTCTCTGCTAACATATCTAGAAAATCCCAAGCCTCATTATGATCTTTATCAAGGAAGGTTCCACCACACATCATCTCTATGAACTGACGGGTATCCATGGTGAGCCCCTTTCGGAAAGCATCAATCACGTGCCATGGTTCATAACCATGATGTGGACAAGTAATTAGAATGTCTTTGAAGCGCTCCCAAGCTTGAAAAAATAGTTCATTCCCCTTTTGGGAGAATGACATGATTTCTTATTTTAGTGCATTTGTTTTGTGCTCGGGAAAGAACTTTTTCAAAAACTCTCTACTTAAGGCTTGCCATGAAGTGATGGTATTAGGTCTTAGAGAGTTGAGTCATGCTTTGGCCCGATCCTTTAGAGAAAATGAGAATAACCTAAGCTTAAGTACATCCCTATTGCCATTGTTTACTTGTAACGTTGCAATTACTTCCTCAAAGTCTTTGAGGTGCAAGTAGGGGCTTTCAGAATCTAAGCCATGAAATTTAGGAATTAATTGAATCATACCTGGTTTAAAATCAGTGTTCCCTGTGTGAGCAGGGAACACTATACAAGATGGTAAAGTTGATCTCTCAGGGTGTAAATGTTCACGTAAAGTCCGTGGTTGGTTTAACACATTCCTATGAACTTCATTTTCATCCTCAAGAAGAGGATTATTTTGATTTATAGTTGGATCTGGCAGATTTGGATTTGGATTATCAACTGGGTCTGCCATGGAATCTAAGTGATGTTGAGTGCCTCTTCTAAGTGAATAATCAAGGCCTGGAACTAGTCCACCTTCGGAAGAGAGTCGATTGTTTTGATCCCTACTCCAATGGGACATAAACTATCCATACTACACAACAAATACCACTAATTCAAATGGCAAGTATGATACTTAAAATAAAAATAAAACCTTAAATCAACAACCCAGGCGGCAGGGCCGACCATGAGGGTTCAGTTCATAAAGCAAAAATAAATCAACAACCCAGGTGGCAGGGCCGACCATGAGGGTTCAGTCCATAAAAAAATAAATCAACAACCCGGCAGAGCCGACCATGAGGGTTCGATCCACAAAGCAAAATAAATCAATAACCCAGGGCAGAGCCGACCATGAGGGTTCAATCCACAAAGCAAAATAAATCAACAACCCGGGCAGAGCCGACCATGAGGGTTCAATCCACAAAGCAAAATAAAAATAAATAAATAAATAAATAAATAAAAGTAAAACTAATGCAGAAATTAAACTATGCTAATATGGAAAATAGATTCAATGGATGATCTTTGTGATCAAACAAAAAACTGTAGACAACCATAGCACTTGGGTGATAAAATCCCAAGCGGGCAACCTTATGTCATAGTTAGTGCTTGAAAGTCCCAACGAATTTATTTTCAAAGAAAAAGAAAATAAGAAAAAAATAAAAATAAAAAATAAAAAAATCTATGGAAAATCTGGAGTTTAGAAGAAAACTTACCTTGGCTATCTTGCACGAGATCCGATCTATCTCGGTCTCTCCCACAGCAGTGCCAAAACCTTGATTGCTTGCCTCCAAGTGTAGAGGTTCATAAGTAATATCCTATGAATACAGGGTCGATCCCACAGGGAGATGAATTGTGAAAAGGAAAAAATCAAATGCAAAACAAATTAAGTAATAAAAACTAAACTGATGATTTGATTTTAGAATTTTTGAATGGATGTAATTCAATTGAATAAAATAACACCCAAGCTTCAAAGTTCCACACATATATTAATGTTCCAAAATCATGATGACTTGGATAACATAACTAGGATCTAAGCACTACGGTCAGCCTAATCGGAAAATAAAACACTTTAAATATTTTAATAAATGATATAAAAGATTAGAAAATAATGGATTTGCACCATTGACATATATTCTCAAGCGCAAGTGATTTTAAGTATTCAATATCTATAGGATAATGAATATCAAAGAAATATAACAGGTTGAGAACATCTCCTATCTAGGAAATCTGATTAATCTAGGGTAAGCCTATCCATCAATATAAATCTCATATGATGGAAACATATGGATCTTACAAGAGGATAAAAACAAAACCTAAATAATAGATAATATGCATATACCATTATTCTCATCATTAAAACAATCAATCATCATAATTTAAAGAAATATTAAACCCATGTGCTTCCCTTCTAGCTTGGGCTAGAGGGAACTTAGAAAAACATAATTAAATTGCAGAAATAAAAAGCAACAAGAAAGAAAGAAGAAAAATTGCAAATAAAAAAAGATCTAAAAGGAAAGAAACAACTTATAAAGCTTTAATAAAACTAAAAACTCTTTAAAAAAACCCTAAATATTGCTCTTGAATGCTTCTAATGATGCTTTAGAATGCCCTAGGAGGCCCTATTTATAAGTAGGGAACTCCAAACTTCGTACAAAGTTGAAAACCCTAGAAAACGCCTCAAATATACGTATTTTCCCAAAATAGACTTCTCGCTGCATAGTTCGTTTAAAACAGACTTCCTGCTGCACAGTTTTCCAAAATAAACTTCACAGCTTCAAAATACACTTTTTTAGGACGATTTCAGGATTCTTCACTTCAAATCTTCGATTCTCTTCATTCCTCGCTTGGTTTTCTTGGATCTTTGGCATGTGAATTCTTCAATCTTGATCTCCTAAGATCCATCCATTGCCTTGGTGAATTTGAGCATCAAATTCTTACTTTTTAACACCTTTTTCAATCCAAGCTTTTAAATTCACCTTGCAACACATACATGAGTAAAATAGAATATTAAGATGATTTATGTTCATAAAACCAAGATATAAATGGCGAAAATTATGCAATATTTGAGTCTTAACAACTGTCCTAAGGTTAAACCCATGGATTTGGGCGGGTGCGTATAGGCGACAGTAGTTAGGCTACATAGGTCGCTCGTACCCGATGTCATCTGTCTCGTACTCACCTAAACTCTTGCGGTCTAGCTTACTTACTAACTAACCTTGTTCATTAACCATATTTGCTCACATATGCATAGAACTTGGAACACCCTTCAACCATTGGAACTCATTGTCAACCATTTGAAATCGATCCACTGACTCGAGAGCCAGGCATGGTGGAATGGGACACTATGTCGGAGCTGTTGGCCTACGCTGGGGTGATGCGCCTCCCCGTAGTGACCGCGAGCGATCCCACATTTCAGCACTCCCCATGTGCTTGAAGTCGGGATGGGGGAACCCGACGAGATCAAGGATCACGGGGCTTTGGCCTCACACGTTGGGGGGCCTTGGCCTGGCAACCAGTTCAGGGCATTGATATGTAGGGTGTATCAAAATTTCTAACCTGCTGGATGAATGGACCTAATTGAGAACTCGGCTAACATGATCACATTGCATCGCACTAGCTAGGGTGGCGACTCAGCAGTCGAGGTCGCTCTGAGGGAGTGTTGGTCATACGCGATCATTAGATGGAGTCGCTTGAGGGAGTGTTGTGGCGAGGGCATGCATCATATCATCTATCATGCATACGCATTAATAAGATTAGTTAGGTGTTTATGAATGATTGTCTTTCATTAAATGCATAATATAATTGATGCATGTTACAACTTAAGACTAATAGCACCCACTGAGTTGATCACTCACTTCCACTCTGAGACGGTGTTTTAAAATACCAACCAGACTCTCCTATAGATGCAGGTGACGCAGATCACAAAGAGCCTGACGACGCGAGTCTTGATGAGGAGGACGAGCTGTCCTACTTCCAGTTGATGGGCGGTTCTTCATCGGCCAAGCAGACGGATTTTTGGATTGCTAGGTGTTGGTCTGAGCATATTATTCTTTTTGGACATGTGATTCTTTTTGGTGATTTTATTGGGCAACGCCTTGTGCGACCCGCTTATATTCTTTTGGACTTGTATATATTTGCCCTTTTCATTTCAGAAGACTGGTTGTGATTGCGCTTTATGTTCCAAGTAATTCCATGTTGCGCATTTAAAACTTATTAAACGTAAATTAATAAAAATCAGTTATAAGTGATACCCGGGAACTTGGGAGTCGAGTGTGTGCACGACTCTCAATTTTCAGGGCATTACATATATATATATATATATATATATATATATATATATATATGCGCTCACTTGCACACTGTACGTGAGCACCCGTGTGCACCTTTGCACATATGTCATGGGCACAAAATCTTAATAGTCCACGTGATACAACACCCCTTAAAACCTCCCAAGCCCTACTTTCAAACCGATACAAAACTCTGGTGAGCCATGGCAAAAGGAAATAGTTTTCTTCATTAATTTGCATTTCTCTACGCTATGGCCCACTAGAGTTTTGGATCAGGCTAAACATTGGGCTGATAGAATTTCAAGGGTTGTCACATCACGTGGACCATTCAAATTTCATGCCCATGACACGTGTGCAAAAGTGCGCACGGGTGCTCACGTATGAAGGTGCACTGGTGAGCATTCCTCTGTGTGTGTGCGTGTGCGCGCGCACACTTTTTGATAGATGATGTGAGCTTAAAAATTTGAATGGTCCACGTGATGCGACACCTTATGAAATTTCTAAGGCCCAACTTTCAGCTTAATTCAAAATTTTAATAGGCTATGACAAAAGGAAACGCTGCTTATCTTTTTGCTATGATTCACTAGAGTTTTGGATTAGGCTAAAAGTTGGGTTAAAAATTTCATACATTGCCACATCATATGGACAATTTGGATATTAAACACATAACACATGTACAAAAGTATGCACATGTGCTCACTTAAGAAGGTGCATCAGTAAGCATGTCTATATATATATATAAAGAGAGAGAGAGAGAGAGAGAGAGACAGAGAGAGAGAGAGAGATTTAGATTAGGGTGAAAGTTGGGATTTGTAGGTTTCATAATATGCTGTATCACATGGAACATTCGGATTTTGTAGCTAGGACACATGTGCAAAGGTGGGCACAAATACGCATGTAAAAAAGTGCATAGGTGAGTGTGACTCTCTCTCTCTCTCTGTATATATATGTGTGTGTGTGTGTGTGTGTGTGTGTGTGTGGGAAATGGTACTATGAGGTCAAGGTGTGTGGGCCCCACCGTGATGTGTGTCGAACATCAATACCATGCATTTGATGGGTCCCTTTTAGGTTATAGGATATCTAAAAAATCAGTTGTATACGGAACTCAGGTGGGCCATACTAAAATCATACAAAGAGATGCTTAAAATGTGTAAAAGTACTTGTGGGACCCACTTGAGTTTTGGATGTCGTTAAAACTTGGTATGATCCCTCATTCAAGTAGGGAACACACAATGGATGGTCTAGATTTATGAATCACATCTTTGTGGGCCCAATAAAAGATTATGAATGTTTTAATGGGAGGGTAACCCCTCTCAACTTGTAACACCTCGGGTTTTTAGGGGCCGTGTAGGAACTTGGCTCCCAAATTCCCAGGTACCCTAATGGGCTTCAAATTTTAATTACATTTGGATGATCTCATAAATAATGGAGAGTTTAATAAGGCATGAAGCATAAGTAAGTCATAAAGTAGTATCAAGTGTTACTAAATATAAAAATATCTAAACCACAAATCCCAAATCATCTAAATAAGGAACTAGTCTCACCTATATATGACCCAAAGCGACTAGAGTCTTGGCCCATACCCCGCGGTAGCTCGAACTCAAACTAAAAGGATCCGCCAAAAGTCTAGAAGTAGGGAAGCTCCTCTTCCTTATCCACGCTAACCCCGCTCAACTCGTTGAGCTCCGCCTCACCAGCATCTAGTAAAGGGTCTGGTTGGTGTTTTAAAACATCGTCCCAGAGTGGGAGTGAGTACTTAACTCAATGGGTGCCATTAGCCATAAGTTACATCAAATAACAATTCTATGATGAATTTAATGAACCGCATAAATTCATAAATCACTAACTAGTCTTTGTTAATGCATATGCATGAGTTATATATGATGCATGACCTTACTTACAACACTCTCTCGAGCGACTTCGTCTCACAGTCGCGCATGACCAACATGTAACACCCCGTACCTTCAATACACGGGTGTTGCCTTTTAAACCCACACTAAACTAAAAATTACTTAGGTTAACCAAAATGTAAACTCGACATACGCAGGAGGGGGATTCCCGTCGACATTAGAGCCATCCATCAGGGTCTCAAGGAGCCAGAATACTCCCTACGACAATCAGGAAGGTGAGACCACTCGAACACTCAAAGTTCAAGCCATTATGCTAGTTAATTCTGGTGCAACACACTTGTCACTAACACTTTAGAATTCGTTAGCTACAAACGAAGCTTTCATCATAACTAATACCCTATATTAACCGTTGAAAAAGTTTGTCAGGCCCACCTGATCGGTGGATCACGACCTATGGGCCAATAATGGCCCAAGGATGTATGTAACGGGCCACCCAAGACTCACTATCAACCCAAAGTGAACCAGGATCCCTAGGTACTATCCTCCAATGCAAATGAACGGAGTAGATCATGATAATCACATTTCAACGGACCCCTACACAATGCATGTACACAAAGGGTGCTTGGGCATGAGGTGTACTAAACCCAATGCTCGGTCAAACTAGCTCTGACCGAGCATTTTGCAAATATCTTCCGCCCTTTCTCTCTCTGACCCACTTCAAGCCTGTAAGTGGGCCACCACAACCGTTTTTCGAGCATTATGAACCGTTCAAATCTTTCATGGGACCCACATGATCAAAACGGTATAGCCGTTTGATCATTTGTAAACGGACGAAGGAGATTGAACGCCACCGTCCAATCCATGCCAAAAACAGTCCGACCGAGGGCCTGTGAAAAGAGGGAGAGAGAAACCGACTTCCTCTTAGGGAAGGGCAAAGCTCGGCCGTCCACGATGAGGACGATCACGACCGTCCGTCCCTCTCTCACTGGCTATAAAAGGAGGGCACTGTAGCCCTTAAAATCTACGCCAAGAGAAAGAGAAAGAGATTGTAGGAGAAACAGGGAGTTGGGAGCTGAGAGTGTGAGAAGGTGAGAGAGGCTACAACCATTCCGGGGGGAAAATATTTTTATCTTGTCCATTTCTCATTTCCTGATAGCTTTTCCTTAGGTTGTTTCTCATTTTTTTTCTCCTTTGTAGCATTAGCTAGTAATGATGCACACCTGGAACCGAATGATGGCTGTAACTCGGGTCAGAGATTAGCCAAGTAATGGCTAAAATCAGACCAAGAGATAGGCTAGAAGACAACCCATTCTCAGACCCTGATCAAGCCAATCAATGGCTGTGGAACGGTATGAGGAAATAGTGATGTTGGGTCCCTATGGGCTAGGACTGAGCCAACAAATGGCCCTGTTCCAGGTTGAAATCCAACCCAACTGAAACCCTGTTTCAAGCAGGAACTAGGCCAATCAATGGCCTTGGTTCTGAGCTAAAACCAAGACCAAATGTTAGTCATGTGGAGCTCTGTTCTGGAACAGGAAGCGTGCTTCAAACAGGCCCATTTGGAGCTTTATTTTGAGCTCTCTATAGAGCTTTGAAACTAGCTCGGGTTCGGGTTGGAGACCAGCCAATCAATGGTTGTGAAACAGTTAAGAAAAACAATAGGATTTGTCTCTGCTTTGGGCTGAAGACAGGCCTCATGGTGACCCTGTTCGGGAGCTGGAAACGGCCAAACAATGGTTGGGTTTCAGACAGACTACGGGCCCTGATGGCAGTGGAGAATGAAGCCTAGCAAAAGCCCTAGTTGTGTGAAGACAAGCCAAGCAATGGTTGTCTTCCCAATTGAGCAATCATGGCTCGTCAATGGTGGTGAAGATGGACTGAAACCAGCTCTTTCAGCTGCTGCCGAGTTGGACTCCAGATAAGGTTTTCATCAGGCCCTGCTTGAGGCCGATCCACGACCCAAATGGTCCCAGCTTGGGATTGAATAACGGTCAAGATCGGACCACGTTCATGCTGAAAATCAGGGCTAGGAACCACTCCAACAACATGCAGGTGGAAGACGGTTTCCACGTCTGAAGGCTGTTGGGCTGTCTTGTGTTGGGCCCTGCAAATTGCAGGTGGGCCTCACCCAAAATGACAGTGGGCTGCACCAACCAGGGGCCCTATGCTGACTGTAGGCCCCACCAATGTACTGGTGGCTTGCACTAGTCATAGACCCACCCTGAGGTCAGGATCCACCCCAACCGTCCATCAAGGGCATTGCAAAGATCCCTGGGCTGGACGCCCCTCAAAAAGCCCACTGCTGGTCGGTTGGCAGCCAACGTAGGCTGTACATTCACGTATGTATCCTAAGAGGTGGGTCCCACATACCGTATGCATCCATCCATGCCACCCAGTAGGGTTGGGGCCCACCAATCACATGGGACCCTCCTGTGAAGTGCATAAGTGGTGTGTACAATGCCACAACGTTGAAACAGAGGACGCCTAAAGCTCCTCGGCCAATCAGTTCACATTGCAAAAAGTTGAGATCTCATCAGCTATGATGAGTCTGGGAAATCCGAATGGTCCACATGAAGCAGCACCTCATAAAACCCCTTGGTTTCAAATTTTACTTTGAACCGAAACTTCGGTGGGCCGCAAGGAATGAAAACAGTTTCTTCCTTTAAGTTGAAATTATTCTTGCTATGGCCCACCAGAATCTTGGGTCATGGTGAAAACTCAAGCCCTGAGGTTTCTTGAGATTCTATATCTTATGGACCGTTCGGATTTGACACCCATGTTTACGTAGTACCCACACGTGAAGTGAATTGGCTTTGCATGCATGCGCCAGGGAGTGAATATACGTAAGTTCACGTAAGCCACTGCAAAATTTCGAGATCTCCCCATGGCTGATGAATCTGTAAAATCTGAATGGTCCACTTGGAGCAGAACCTCATAAAACCCCTTGGTTCCCATTTTTATGTTGAACCGAAACTTAGGTGGGCCACGGTTAATGCAAATAGTTTCTTCCCTTGAAAGTGCATTTATCTTTGCTATGGCCCACCGAATCTTGGATCAGGATGAAAATTTACCTCCCAGGGTTTCTTGGGATTCCACATCTTATGGACCGTTCGGATTCAGAACCCATGTCACAAGTGTGAAGGAACGCACGTATATTCATTTTTGAATGGTGAGTCATACATGTGTGGGACCAACTGTTGTGCACGCTGGATACAGACCGTCCCGGGTCTGAATGTGGTGTGCCTGGACACACATCCACACCGTCCACACGAAACTCGTGTGATACATGTATAGTACACATATATGTACGTACGTACTGTAGGTTGCAATATCATATACATAACGGATATAGGGATACATTGTGTGATGCATATGTACTATATACAATGTATACCACGTGAGATGTTATGTATTTGGTGTATACATTATATGTCATGGATACATACCTCGGATATATAAGGTATGCATATATATATATATGTATATATATGCTATGTGCTACGTATGTAATATATACATGTATATTACGTGATGAACCCGTCCTAAGGATCTAAAGAGAAGGGTGAGGCTGATCTAGTGATCAAGTGGGCCCTGACTGGATCTAGTTTAATTAAAAACAAGGGTCTATGCTTAGTGAGTTTGATTGCCTTGAGTACAGCCTAAGACAACCTCGGTCCAGGGTCTTCCTACCCTCCACCTATTTTTATCTGATCAAATTGGTGACTCAGTATTTATTATAAATGAATTGCAGGGAGTCACGTGAGTGGTGTAAGTGCACCATCTCCCCAAGGAAACTTGCCCCCAGGAGCATTCTACGAATTGACTGGTGATGATTCTTTCCCCTTAAGTTTTCCACCCTTAACTAGACTAGAAATAGTAGCTTTATTAGAGTGAACGGCTAGCTAGACTAATAATAAATTGTGTGTGGAAATAAACTGTATTCACTTAATTTATCCATTTAACATGATAATTCTCATGCTTACTATTATTTAGATTCTTGATTTCTCTGAACTGCTTAAGTGAATAATCTGGTCCTTTATGTTATGTAAATTCAGTTGTTATATATTGATAGAAATACATGTGTCATACCTTATTTCTCTTTCATATTGCAATATATGTTGCTGTGACACACATACTGCTAAAATCTCTCCATGGGAAGTCCTAGTAAAGGAGAGTCCGTGCTTGGGGTGTAACTAGATTGGTTGTGACATGAGTAAGCCCCTAACATGGAGGTTTTGGTTGTGGTGCTTGACCATGGGGTTTACCATTCATGTGTGGTTTCACCTTAACTGACTTGGGATGGACTCTATGACCCTTCGAAACACCGATGTTTACTCGTTTTTGAATCATTCATGCCGACATGTTTAAATCGCCACTTTTGGTAATTTCAACCGTTCACCCCTAGTCGGCATTGGTGGTATTCCCTTATATTGAATTGATTGACCACATGTTAGTAGGTGCTACACACACCCTAAGACGGTAGTCTCATGGGCGTGGGATGGTGGTAATGGGACACTGTGCCCTAGTCGGCCTATGTTGGGCCATGTGCTCCCCGTAGTGACCGTGAGCTTATTTAAATTGGTCGGTTGCAAATGGACTAATAATGGGTGACAAGTCATACATGCATGGCATATTTCGATGACTTAGATCACTCTGCCCTGCGATTACGCTGAATGTTACGCTTATGACCAGTCATTCGACGATGATATTGACTTAGATTATCATGCCCTGCGATTACGCTGAATGTTGCGCTGATGACCAGTCTTATCCCTGGGTGACGACCCCAATGTCCGTCCGGATGTTTTCCCCGGGACATAGGCCGTCTGGATGTTTTACCCGGGCCGACAATTGCATTCATACATTCATGCATTTAAAAAGACTGCATCTACTGTATTTTGGATTATCTGTATGCTTTTATGTTATTCCTTGTTTAGGGCGGCAGTGTGTAATCTTAGCTGGAGATCACACTGAGTTGGCCACTCATTCATCAATATTCAACCGTACAGAGGACATAGGGACAGAGGGAGTCGCAGAGGAGCCGGAGGCGACGGAGGCCGAGGAGGAAGCTTACAATGAGGAATCGTACCAGGAGGCAGCTGCTTATTTTGGATTGAATCAGTAGCCTATTTGTTTATTAACATTTCAGTTCATTTTGTGGTTGGTGTTTTAAAACATCGTCCCAGAGTGCGAGTGAGTACTTAACTCAATGGGTGTCATTGGCTATAAGTTACATCAAATAACAATTCTATGATGAATTTAATGAAAAACATAAATTCATAAATCACTAACTAATCTTTGTTAATGCATATGCATGAGTTATGTATGATGCATGACCTCACTTACAACACTCTCTCGAGCGACTTCGTCTCACAGTCACGCATGACCAACACTTCCTCATTGCGACCTCAATTGCCAAGTCACCAAATCATAGCTAATGCGATGCATGAATAATGTTAACCGAGTATTTAGTTAATTCGGTTCATTCAGCAGGTTGGAGAAATTGGTACACCTTGACGATATCAATGCCCTTATCCATTTGTGAGGCCAAGACCCCTAAACGTATGAGCCTAAGACCCCACAATCCTTGATCCCATCGGAATCTCCACCCCCGATTACAAGCACGTGGGGAGTACTGGGAAGCGGGATCACTCGCGGTCACTATGGGGAGGCTTTTCACCCCAGCATAGGTCGACAGCTCAGACATAGTGTCCCATTCCACCATGCCCAGCTCACAAGACTATGGATCAGTTTTTAATTGTTGTCAGTGGGCGTCAGTGGGTGAGGGGTGTTCCAAGTTCTAGACGGGCGTGAGTAAACATTGTTAACAAGCATGGTTGGTCAGTCAGTGGACTAGACCACCCAAATTCAGGCGAACAAGTAACGCACGACATTGGGTGCAAGCAACTCATGTAGTCCTACCACTGTCGCCCATTCGAGTCCATCCGCACCAGTCAGTCTAGTCATAGGGCGGCCCAACTAATGGGACTACCCTTACAAATCTCAGATTCCTGACCAACCCAGAGGGTGGGCTATATTTAATAATATTCTAAGCAGTTAAGAGTTTATTTTCAAGTACAGAATGAATAAAACGTACAACATATCGAAGCATAAGATTTTAAGATATTAACATGCATGTTACTACTCTTAATAGCATAAATTAGATATGTGTGTGGGTGGTGTTGAACTACCTAAGAAGCAAAGATCACACATTATCCATAGTTCGGGAAATTATAATCAAGCATACAACATAGAAGAATGTGCAAAAATGTTAGATGCAACAATATACACACAACACGAATCTCATGCCCAAGCAATTTGAGAATAACGATCAAACAATCCATTTATCATTTCATGCATGTTGGGTATACTCGTCATATGGATTCCTAATTTAGGGTTTTTCCTTAGAATTCGTATGTTTATCAATCTAGCATCCAAAATCATTAAATTTAGCTTAAAATTGGAACTTGGCCACCTAAGGATAATGGTCTATACCTACGGATCGTTGAGAGCTTGAGGAATCGACCTAAGGTTGCCGAACTTGCGGGTCGATTTGTAGAGATCCTGAGTCAAACATACTTACATGATAGAATACATGCAAGGCCTAGCTTAACATAATAGGTTTCTAAAGGAGAAGAGTGGTTACTTACCCAATCGATTGAAGATCGTGTTTGTAGTTGTTGATATGGGGTTTCTTGAGGAAGAGGGAAGAGAGTTTACAAGATTCTACCTCATTTGGGCCCACCTTTCTCTCCCTTCTTCTTTCTCTCCTTCTCTCTTTCTCTTTCTCTTCTCCTTCACCAAGGTAGGGCATGAAATTCGTATGAGAGAAGGGGGTGCCCAAATGAGGCCCCTTTATAATGCCAGATTTGGTGTAAATGGCCCCAAGGGTTGGGTTTTTACTATACTAGCCCCATAGGAGGGTTTTTCTAACCTTTAGGGCCTACTATGGGGTGTACATATTGATATACACCGTACGATAGTTAGCCCTAATGATGATTTACGTATAGACATGATCGACTCGCCATTTGGATGCACCGATCGACAGATATGATTAGAAGTCTTTTCAACTGTCACCGATGGTCGATCGGGGCTGCGGCTATACGGATATGAGCAGGGAAATATCCTTACTTCACATATGAAGTTTGGTCATAAACCGACGGTCTGAAATCCTCAACTTTGCATAAGAGTGAACAACCTAATTTACTTAAGTTTCAGCTTATTCCTTTAGGGTATTTGCACTTCTCATGTACTCGTCCTTCGGCTCAAGTTGAGCAGTTCTGGACACTACTTAGGTCTGACTCCCGCGATAGACGTTGAGTCCAGTAAGACGGACATTATTCTATAGTTTTGGAACTAGTGGCCCACTAACGAGCAGTCTAGAGCTTGTTCGAAAAATCAGGGTATTTGTGTAATGAATTAGGTATTGAGATTTCTCGTGGGCAATGATTAGAGTTTGGATTAACTATGTTCATAGCGTGACCTATTTATAACTAGTGAAAGTGGAGATTTGGTCATGATTACTCTAAACCATCGGTTTTAGGCTAAAAGAGTAACGGGGTTGATTTGATTTATTAGTCAAAATCCGGACCTTATCTAACTCGGCTTCGAGTAGATCTTTTAATTTAGTTACGATTGTCTTGATTAATCAGTGGTAGGTTGATTAGATTTAAGCTTTGTGTGAGCAAATCATATGGCTAAATTCGGTGTTTAAGTGATCGGCGGATCCGTTGGCTTCCTACGGTTGATTAATCCGACTTGTGTGGTTCTTTACTGGTACCACCCATGTATAAACTAGTATTGAGTGCTAATGGTCAGTAAGTGATAATATAAGTTAATTACATTAAAAAAATTAAGAAATTTAAAAAATAAAAAACAGTGAAAATCCAAGACGTTACACAACTGTTTTATATGGTGTGGCCCAACCAAGTCATAGATTGACTTGATTTTTAAGCCCATGGCCCACCATGGAATGGTGCATCTAGATAATGGGGTAGATGTTCAACACACATTACTGTGGGGCCTACACAACTTGACCTCATGGGAAGTTCTCTTGAGGTTGACCTGGTAGTACCATTTCCATATATATATATATATATATATATATATATAGAGAGAGAGAGAGAGAGAGAGAGAGAGAGAGAGAGAGAGAGAGAGAGAGAGAGAGAGATATCATGGGAGCTTCCCATGAGGTTGAGCTGTGTGGGCCCCACCGTGATGCGTGTCAAACATCTACCCCATCGTTAGATGCACCATTCCATGGTGGGCCTAGGTCTTAAAAATCAAGTCAATCCATGACTTTTGTGGGCCACACCACATACACAAGTTGAGAGGGGCTACCCTCAATTAAAACATTCATAATCATTTTTTGGGACCACCGAGATGTTGTTCACAGATACAGCCAATCCATTATGTGTGTCCCACTTGGATGAGGAGTCAGACCAAGCTTCAGACACATCTAAATTTCAGGTGGGCCCCACTAAGTGCTTTTCTATGTTTTAGGTATATCTTCACATGATTTTAAATGGCATAGCCCACCTGAGTTCCATATACAGCTGATTTTTGAAATATTCCATAATTTAAAGGGGACCCATTAAATGCACGGTGTCGATGTTCGACACACCACAGTGAGGCCCACACAACTCGACCTCATGGGAAGTTCCCATGAGCTCGACCGCATAGAACCTTTTCCCCCACACACACACACACACACACATATATATATATATATATATATAGAGAGAGAGAGAGAGAGAGAGAGAGAGAGAGAGAGAGAGAGAGAGAAGGTACTATGCGCTCGACCTCACGAGTCCGTCCCATGAGGTCGAGCTGTGTGGGCCCCACCGTGATGCGTTTCGAATATCTACCCCATCAGTCAGATGCACCATTCCATCGTGGGCCTAGGTCTCAAAAATTAAGTCAATCCGTGACTTGTGTGGGCCACACCACATAAAGAAGTGGGGAGGGGCCGTGCACCATTAAAACATTCATAATCATTTTTTGGGCCCATCGAGAAGTGGTTTGCAAATCCAGCCCATCCATTATGCGTGTCCCACTTGGATGAGGGTTCAGACCAAGTTTCAACAGCATTCAAAACTTAGGTGGGCTCCACCAAGTGCTTTTATATGTTTTAACGGTGTCTTCACATGATTTTAGATGGTATGGCGCACCTGAGTTCCGATATGGCTGATTTTTGGGATATCCCATAATTTAAAGGGAACCCATCAAATGCACGGTGTTGATGGTTGACACGCATCACGGTGGGGCCCACACAGCTCAACCTCATGGGAGCTTAACGTGAGGTCGAGCGCATAGTACCTTTTCCCATATATATATATAACTCTTCGTTTGTATAAAAGAAGATTTAAATAACTAGTGAACTGTGAAAACAAAAGAACAGGAAAGAATATGGCAGATGCAATGCCCCCGTCGGCATCCCAAAATGATTTTCTTTCGGTGCATTAAATGTAGCTTGCATCTTTGCCCAATATATACCAACTTTTAATTTGATCAGAGAGCTCTCGTTGAAAGATCAGGGGACCAATATTAAAACCTTTTTTAATTGAAGGTGGACTGTTGTTTTCTCTCTCTTCTTAACCATAAGCTTTGGAATACAAATAAAAACAAGGGAATTTCGAAGGCGGACAACAGACCAATGATTTATATTAAAAAATCATGAGCCTCACTTGTCAAATCTAAGAACCCGTACATGATGTCAAAGAGGCAATCATCTAATCCTGGGTCAAGTTTATTTTCGCGTACATGGGTCCCACCCAAATATCGAGTGCTTCTTCACATTGTGCATCGCATGATGAATGGCCCTGATCACGTCGTACACTTACGAATTTTTGGCTTGCGCGAATGCTCTACTCCCACTTCTTTCTCTTGTAGCCACAGGCGCGGGAGCAGATTAGGTACGGTCCCCGCCTCACCAAAGACTGTAGTACGCCCGTACTGTGGGGTCCACATTGATGTATGTATTCTATATCCACGCCATCCATCCATCTTTTCAAATCATTTTATTGCATGATCCCAAAAAATGAACCAAATCGAATTCTAAGGTGGACCACACCATATTAAATAGCGGTGGTTGTCCATTAATGGGCCACGGAAGTTTCAATCTGATATTTTTTTTCCCCATTAATTAAGATTTATGTGACCTTATCAACAGGTTGGATGAAAACAAACGTTAGGGATACATTACGTTGGGCCCTAGGAAGTTTTTAATGGTAAGACGTTCAATCAACACTGTTTCCTATAATATGGTCTACTTTACATTTGCATCGCAACTAAAATGATCTGAAAAAACAGATGAACGGAGTGGATACAAAATAAATACATCAAGTTGGGCCCCACGGTAAAGGCAGTACCGTCTTGGGTGTGGCCGGGGCCGCACTTAATCCCCACCCCACAAACACGTAACTATTAAAATCTAAGGTCACAGGGTCAACCTTTTCCATCTTATCTTCTCACCAACTTCTCCAAAACAAAAGGACGGCCACCAATTTCGCCTCTCTCTCTCTCTCTCTCTCTCTCAATCTCTGTCTGTCTCTCTCCCCATCCAACGCCATCTTCCTGCCGTAGAGCCCGAGGAACCGGAAGACGGTAGATCCATATTGCTACGTTACACGTGGCAGGGATAACTTTTATTCAGGATTGTCCATATAGTGAGGCCCACTATAGATGGAAATTGATTCGACATGCTCATGGATTGGATGATCCTATCCATCTAAATAGTGGCAATCAAATGGACGGTGGGAAAGAAAAACTGTTAATGTTCAAATTAAGTGCTGGAAAGTAAAAGTTAGTGATGGTTATGATGTTTTATAAGTTATTTTTTACGTAGTCCATCCGTAATGTAGCCCACTAGTTGGACAGTTCAGATTGGTGGATGATAAGGTCTTTTGCGTTATCTAGAGAGATAGCTCCACCATATTCTGGTTCATCCGGTTCTACGGAATCTAATTTCCGCTTAACATCATTTCAGAGGTTTGCTAGCCCCCACACCACACGCTCACGTTGCGCGCTGTACACATTGCATCTGGTGTATGTTCTCAAAATCCAAAGCTCAAGTGGACCACCCACCACCGTTGAAAACTTCCTAGGCCTATGTGTGACCCTGAGAACAGGTTGGATGGCAAATAAAGCATCACGGGCCTTGGGAAGTTTTCAAGGATAGGCATTCAATGGCTATTGTTTTATTGACTGTGGTCCACTTGAGCATTGGATGTGTATCGATTTTGGGCTGATGCCCAAAAATAAGGTGGAAAAAGGCATGGACGGTGTGGATAAAAAACATACATCATGGTAGGCCCCCACGGAACTTGGGCCACGTCGTGCCACGGAAATCTCAGTAATTTACTTCCTCCCTATCAGGTGGGCCATATCTTGTGAAATTAGAGGTTTTAATTAGAAGCAGGTTTACATATCTCCAAATGGTACGGTCCATCGGATTTCTTTTTTTATTTTTTAAATCTATCTGATCTTTTATATTTATAGTTAAAATAATGGATATTACCTTATATGAACGGAGTGGATTTATGTATAAAACATTGTGGGCCACACAGAGTATAGGTGTTTTAGGCAGCTGGGTAGAAAAGGTTATGTAGACAATTCCGGTCCCAAAAAAACATCCCCAACCTCGCCTCCAAATATAGCAACGGTCCTTTAAAACCGCCTCTAAATCTAACACCTTATTGTAAATCTAATCATGCGACCCACGTCTTTTCCATGATTGCATACCGCCATACACGTCTTTTTCATCATTCTCACCCTATATTTCATCTCTCTCTCTCTCTCTCTCAATTTCACCCAATTCTAGTTTTTTAATCTTTCTTCCAACCTTTGAAGTTGTCATCCATGTCTATCTCTGAGGACCCATCTCCCACATTGTCTGACAGATCCCCTCGAAGGGTTCAATTGGTGTCGAAGTCGGTGTCGGAGAGACTCCTCGTGAAATTCTCTGACGCATCGGAATTCGACTTCGATTATGAGCAGAGCGGGCTGTGGTCGCCGCCCGTCCGACGTGGCGTTTTCCTGAGTTCACCGGGCCGTATATGCACCGATCATGAGATGCTGGAGAAGCTGAAGATGGCTACATCGGAGGAACGGAGAGATCGTGGCGGCACAGGTCTGTTTCACATGTGGAATCGGATCCATCGCAGGTTTTCCTGTAGAAGTTGAGAGAACGTAGGAAGGAAGAGAATGGAAGCTTTTTTAAGGAGTGTTTGATTTTTGGGTGATTTCAGATCGTTGGTTTTTTCAGGTATTTCGGTGTTCGTGAAAGGTATTTGTACAAAACTTCTCTCACAAATCTCAAACTTCTGTTTTAACGGAAAAAAGATGCACCTTCTTCTTCTTGAGAAATACCCCTGTTCTTACGTTTTATTACGGAAATGCTCCGTAAAAATAGAAGAAATGATCGCAGGTACGAAATGTTAGACTTTCACGTACAGCCCTCTCTTTCCTGAAAACGCGGGATACGTGTTGGGAATCCAAACCGTACAGTGGTGGGGCTGGAGCATCATATGAAGATCGTCCTGTGTGAAAATCAGGCTCGTCAATCATTGTGTGCATACGTTGATCCAGACCATTGGAGGTCGATTTAAATGCTGTGGCCTTCCCAATGAACAGTGTATCCTGATTTTCAGACAGGAATTGTCTGCAAAACCTAACACCTGTTTTGCAGAGCGAGGACTCCGTTGGGCCCACCAGTTGTATGTTCTATCCTCCATTCTAGGCCCTATGGGTAAAAATCATCGAGACCCACAATTCAGGTGGGCCACACCAAGGGGAAGAACGGAGATAGAATGCCAGCCATAGAATTATGTGGGGTCATCATGAGGGTTCTCCTTTGTTGGACGGATAGATTTATACATACAACGTGGCGTGCTCGCAAGCAAGGCTTTGGTGTTCTACGCAACTGTATTTTTCCGTAGAGAAATCTGTCCTGATTTTCGCCCATCATTTTCACAGAACATGATCATCATGACTTGGCCCACCTTTTTCATCAGTCGGATACCCTTCATAAATTACAAGTTGGTGGGAAAGATGGGACTGTAGGGTAAAGTTTATGTGATCATTTCATGAAAGACTAGGTCTGGCCCACCTTTTCTCACTAGCCATACCTTCCACCGTGGCGTACATTATAGATGGAGTGTAGACTTAAATCCTACCGATTGCTTGACCATAAGCATACGATTGTGGAAACGGATGGTCGGTGCTCTGTGGGCCCCACCAAGATGTATTTGTTTCATCCATGCCGTCCATCTATTTTTCGAGATCATTTTATAATATGATAAAAATGACTGGAAACAGCGTTGAATGAACGTCGACCAAAAATGAGGTATATGCCCATCTTAAATGGACCACATTACAGGAAACAACGTTGAACGTCGACCATTAAAAAGTTTTCGTGGCCCATAAAAGTTTTGGATCAATTTGAT
Organism: Magnolia sinica; assembly: GCF_029962835.1. Classification (NCBI taxonomy): domain Eukaryota; kingdom Viridiplantae; phylum Streptophyta; class Magnoliopsida; order Magnoliales; family Magnoliaceae; genus Magnolia; species Magnolia sinica. Next base: position 119,354,882 of record NC_080575.1, on the reverse strand, counting down.
CTTTGTTTTTTCCCTTCATCTGGGCCTTAGGAGGATTTTAATGGTGGATATCCAATCACTATTGCTTTCCTGTGGTGTGGTCCACCTGAGATTTATATCCATCTCAATTTTTTGTATCAAGCCCTAAAATGATCTATAAAAATGGATAAACGTAATGGATGAAACACATACATCATGGTGGGGCCCACAGAGCACCGACCACCAACCACGGAGCTGGTGCTAGGGGGAGTAGCCAATCCATTTCCTATGATTGTGGACTTTGGATGGACCATTTTAATGAAATCAGATGTCTAGGATCAGGCCATCCATGTGATTTTACGGCTTCGATCAATCCACGTTTAGGCCCATGGTAATCTGGATTGCCATGCACGTGTATGTAGACACATTTCGTGTGGGGATTTTAAAATGCATGTTCTATTGAGGATAGCATGTCAGACACATCTGACAGAAAAAGAAATGATACCTTCTCATTGCAGCAAACATGGGACCCAACCACATGAGACCAAAAGCGAAAAGAGGCGCTTGAAATTCAACCAAACAAGTTATTTGATACTCTGTCAGAGCGATGCTTCATACTCATGCACTCTGTTGTGGCATACATGGAACTAAAATTAAATCGCCCAACCCATGGACCCGCTGTAGATAGATCTTAATCCAATAATTGGCCGTTGATTATTCCACATTTGTTCACTGAGTTCAGATTGACTATTTTAAATCTAACCGTCCATTAGATGCCTACCTATCAGTGGTTTTCCATTGATTCATTGTAATTGTTGGTTTCTGGCCCGTTTAAGTGGGGCCCATTATTTCAACGGTTTAATTTAAGTTATGAGTGTGCACACCTTACCTAAGAATGAAAGTTTTCCTTGCAAAGTCGCGGGTGTTCAGGCGCGACTTAACCGCGACACCCGGACGGGCAATGTGGGTGGGACCCTGACGGTGGGGCCATCTTGATGTATGAATTATATATCCACTCCGTCCATCTATTTTAGCAGCTTATTTTAGGGTATTTCCCAAAAAATGAAGCAGATAAAAATTCCAGGTGGGCCACACCACAGGAAACACTGGTCATTAAACGCTCATCATTTAAAACTTCCTAGGGCCCACCGGAATGTTTATTTTCCATCCAACCTGTTGATAAATTCACACAGACTTGAATGAAGAGAAAACAGGAATATCAGCTTGATTATACACTTTTGTGGTCCACAAAGTTTTTAATGGTCTATGACCACTGTTTCCTTGGTGTGGCACACCTGAGAATTTTCTCTCTTCATTTTTTGGGACTATGCCCTGAAAATAAGCCGGCAAAACAGATGGACAGCATGGATATACAATGCACACATAGAGATGGGCCCCACGGTCAGAGTCCCACATACATCGCTGGTTCCGTCGTCGCAGCTAAGTCGCGCCCTGGGTGGTCCTGTGAAGCACCGACGAAAGCGGACCACATCTTGCCAAAAAGGTACGTCCTGTCTCCAGCTGAAGGCTTAAAATCGGTGTATCGGGTACCGGATACCGGGTACTGCACTTTTTTTTAATCATTTGTACGGCTCCTGTACAGCCTTGTTTTGTTCATGTACGATACCAGCAGACCATCTGGTGTATGCTGGTTGCACCCGCTGGGCAGCACAGACACTGCTCTTCTTGGGCATGTCCTGGGTTCGGATCCTATGAAGGATAACGGGTCTCTAGTGTTCCAGCCTGGTAAGTTATAGGGTTCGAAACTTCCCACCATAGGTACCCATATGGTGGATCCCTCCGAGTGGAATACATTTAATGGGGCTACTTTTCATTCTAGACCGTCCATCTAATTACCTCTACTTCGGATAGAAAATGGTTTAAATTCCACACAGATCAGATGATCCTATAAATCTGATCACGAGGACCAAGTTGTGATTTTGAAAAGTGACTTGTCACGGACTGACATAAATATGATCATTACCTTGGATAAATGCTACTTTAGAAAAAGCTAATTTTACAAATATCTAAGATACACATGGGATATATATATATATATATATATAGACACACACACACACACAAAACGCATGGAATATTTTTTATATACAAGTCCCATATATGATAAGGTACCCATAAACATTACATGTGCCACATGCGACAATGTACATACATCACATGCTAGCGTGGACACTAATTGCCTGTAACCAAGGGTTAGAAGGATTTTATAAACCCTATGTGGTTCAATGATAACTCACCATGTGCACGTGTTTACATATAGGACCTACACAAAAAAAAAAAAATAATAAATAAAAATAAATAAATCTTCTACATAAAATGATAATTTTATCACTTTAATTATGAGCCCTGTTTCTAACAAGCACACTTGGGATTTTTATTAAGCCATAAAAAGAATTACAAGGGATTCATGTAACTCCTGGTTTACTTGATTTGAGCACTACTAGCATGCATTTTTAAGCACAATACATGAGCCACATGTGCCTCCGTATCTTCAAGAGTCTCACATGTGCTATTAATCTACACATTCCTAGCATGTAAGGTGCCAATGTACAGGCACAGCACATGCTTATTCATCCATCTCTTCTCTGATGTTTTTGAGGAATAACCTTTCAAAACAAATGCCTACAATTATATAGAAGATATTTGTTCGGAATGACCTATGCAGGACAACTTTCGTAATTACCAAATGGGCTCTAAGGTGGATCTAACCTGAACAAAGTAATGAACAATTAGAAGAAATTAAACAACAATCCGCATACACATAAATGAGCTGACTGGCGTGATATTTGGTCCATGGTATCTACATGAAGGTTCCACTTGATGAGTGGCTTCTGGTGTTAGTTGTTGTTTGGAGCGTTGGTAGCTGCTACCAAAAATGGGAATTCCCTCGGGTAATCCCCTGTTCTATAAGGCAAGTTTGGATACCACCAAATAAGTTACTTTTTCTACTTTGTAAGTAGAAAAAATAACTTATTTGAGATAAGTACATTTGGTTTATGATCAATTATAAGTAGCTTTTTTATTTGAAGTTACTTGATCACTTCAGTTTAATAAGTAGAAACCAAAATAAGCTACTTAAGGCATAAATAACTTACCTTAAGTAACTTACGATCCAAACGCCCCCTAAACATCCCAAAAGAAAGATATTCATAATGAAACCAGAAATCGCCCCATACATCGCGTTGGCGGGATTGTTCATGAGTGGAACCTAAGTATGAAAAATGAAATTTTGGTGACTGTGTTATATTGAACTTATACCATGTGAGATTTTGAGGCCACCTATTAATTCATTGAGTTTTGCTGGCCCCACACGCATCACGTGTGCCAACCTAGCTAATGTATGGGAAATCTGAGCTATGCATAGCAAGGTTGCTACATTGGCAATGACCATATGCCAAAATCAGGCCAGTCCACTCATCAGGTGGGCTGCATGTGTATGTTTAATGTGGACCACAAATGCCTAATGTGGACTGCTGGTGAACTTTAGAAAACCTTCCAATTTATACATCAGACCTACCTAATGGATGGACCAACCTGATTTTTCATATTATCACTTTGGGTGGGCTGACAGACCTCCAACACACTTGACTGGTAGGAAAATGTGCTGCATGTCACGGGAACTCTAGAGAGGTCATTCTTTCACTTGGCATTCTACTGATGTGGACCCTCCAATGCAGAAGCAGAGAGAGGTGTTCAGTCAAGAGAGAAGTTTCATCAGTCTAGTCATTGACAGAATCAAGTAAATCTTATAAATCATAACCATCCAATCTGATTTATGCCCATTGAATGTTGACCCTCGCTCATCATCTTCATTTAACAGTTTGTTCACTGGCCCACCAACTATACACAAGATTGTCCATTACAGTGAGCTAGGGTCAAGATCATTAGATTTGAAAGTGCAGAAATTTACTATGATATGTAGCACAATGTAATCTCATGTGTGCAGTTCAATGGCTAGTCTGAGGCAGTATATAGACAGTCATATTTTCACCTCATTGATGGCACTTCATGCCTCAAAACTGAAAAAAAAAAGACGTGGCTTGAAGCCTGAAATGGCTATATGGAACTATGCCCTTATGGGTCAATATGAAACAAGAGAGATATCAGGACTCACCCTAGCCACAAGCTTCTTTACAGGTACGAGTCATCCACACGCAGCTGACAACTCACTTATTGTCTCATGACTGCTATATTTCTCATGCTTGCTTCTTTCACTTTTCTTTTGTCAATTTACATGTGCTTGTGGAGTTCCCTGTGAAAAAAATAAAAAGCAAAAAGAGCAGTGATTTAGATCCATGCTTAATATTTGAGGAATTATAGGGTCCAGAGGTGTCAGGATGTGTCCTAAAGTGCCTAGTCAGTACAAGTGAGGCCCATGAGTGGGTGATCCAGACAGGTCTCTGATCGGCCCGGCTTTGTATGGGGGATGCCCAAAAATTTTCCAGATTTGAAGATCCTTGCCAGCCAATCTTGTCATGACCAGTCAAAGTAGAAGGATCTTCCAGAATGGGAGATTTTTGGGACATCTCCCATGCACAGTGGGAGCCATTAGATCAGCAATCTAGACCCTCAAACCATTGTCCCACTTGTATGGACTGGACAAATAACAATACTATTTATCTCCTTCTGATCAGGACCCTTTAAATCAATAATTGTCTATGGAATTATATTAAAAGGACTGATATAGGACCCTTGGTAGAGTGGAATGGCAGGATAGGATTCATGTAGCTGACCCAAATTACTTGGGATAACGCTTAAATGATGATGATGATGACATAGGGTGCAAAATAAAAAGAAAACATTCAGGGATGATGAAAACTCAACGATGCATACCAAAACAACCGTCTGGTGTATGTATGTGTTATTCACTGGATCATTCCTCCTAATAGATATTGGAGAATTGATCACATATAGGAAACAATACCACCAACTTGTGGTATGGTACAAGCTTTCCTGCTAACATGCTACTAGTAAGAACAGCAGTACCATGAACATGATAGGCAAGAAAATAACGATCACACATCTCAACAATCAGGCTGATCTGCTCAATAAGTGGGGCACACCTGTATGTTGAGTCAGACCATGGGCAGTCCATTGATTCTAACAATGTGGCCCACCTGATGAATGGAATGACCTCATTTTTTGTTCCAGCTGATTTTCATGGAAGGACTTGCCATTTTCATGGTATTGATATCCCACTCTTAAGTGGCATGTTGGTGGGAAAGATGATACAGTACCACGAGTTGTTGCACCTTGACTGTATGCTATCAGTTCTCTAAATAATGATTGCCCTCAACTTCTCTCACAAAGAGAACGACTACATCTGAAAGATGGAAATTTGCTTTTTCGTTTATCATATACTCACAGTGTTGAAAGTGCTATTTATCATGTACATAACTCAAACTAGCACAGGGCTCTCTTCCAAGGCTTCTTTCCCTGTAATACCATCCTTCAAGGTCTTGAAATAAATGTCGTAGTCCTTCTCAGGTGGAGGGTTTTCAGGATCCACCGTGAATGGTTCGCTAAAAGGGATAACACTCTTAACCTGAAAACAGACAAAACATGAAACTTAGCGCGCGTGCGCGCACACACGAAAAAATAAAAAAAAAATCAGCATGCACAACATCTTAGGTCTCAAGCCCACTTATTTGTTTTGCATTCTTCACAGGATGAAAATTGCTTGTATTCAAGGGTAGAATACACTGCAGAATGGTCTAGAGTGCACCCTACATCTTTCTAGAGAGTGTTGCATATTGACATAATGCCATTACCAAGATGGCGCACACCAAACTGATGTGATGACTGTTCAACTTCTTGGACACATGTCAGTGAAAAACATGTCTGTCACATGCTGATACAGCTATTAGGAAAACCCACATCTTTTTTCATTTGTGCAGATGTTTTCCTATATTTTAAGTTTCATGAGTAATTCTTTTTTATTTTTTTACACACGCAGTCACACCCCACACACACCCACACACTCACACCTCAGTGGGATTTCACCACAATGGGTACTCGAACCCATGACCTCGTGTTGAAACTCTTGTGAGTCTACCACTGAGGCATGAGTAAGGACCCACTTTCATGAGTAATTCAAATAACAACAAATATTCAACTTTTAACTGCATGGATGTGTCAATATGTCAGGCATTCTAGGATGCCCGTGTCCAACACCTTGTATCCAAGTCTAGCACCAATAAATGACCATGTTTAAGTTACAAGAGTTAATAAAGTTAGTTTAATTTTGTTAGAGAGATAGATGGCATCTATTTTGCTAAAACCAACATATAATGCACATGATACTCCATATCTCATGACAAAAAATGCCAAAAGTGGATGAATTTATAACCTCGAATGTCTTGTTACGTGCATATGGGCTTTCAAGAGCAGCAATACATATACGAGCAACTTCTTCCCTCGATATCTTCCCCTGTATTCATCACATGATTAAGAATGCTCTGGTCAGAAACCGTTGGGTATAGACCTATGACTGCTGCAAGCGACAAATCTGTTCAAGCATGCTATTGAGAATATATGGAAAGTAATTGATAACTTGACATTACCACATATAGGAAAGAATAGTCAATAACCACAAGAAAACTATAAGACGAATGAGGGAAAAAAAAAAACTGAGATGAGAGTGAATACCGTTATATTATCTCCCTGGTCAAAAATGAGATCGGCTCCAGCAGGCTCTTCAGTAAGCGCACAAGGCCTTACTATTGTATATGGAATTCCACTTTCCCGTATCAAATCCTCTCCCTGAAGAAGTTGAAGCACAGGGTCACGCCTAGCTTAGCTATCCCATCAAATCTAACAATATATATGCTTTATAAAATGCACTAGTTTTTCTATTAAAACTGCTCACTTAATTGATGTTCATTCAGTCAGATGTTTCTTGATCTCCTTCAAATCCATTTCTTCATCACATACCTTTGTTCCCATCTCATTATGAAGTTTATGTGCATACAATAGTTGACAGCTAAGTAAAAGCAAAACCAATGTAAATTTGAGGAAATCTACGCCTATGTCTGATTGGCATTTGCATGGCCCAATAAACTGCAATGTCGATATTGGGGGTCACCTTTTGGTCATCAAAATCATTCCTATGGTGCATCCAATAGTGGATGGAGCTATTCCAAAATTCTCCATAGAGGACAAGTCTTAAATATCATATTGGGTCCCAATTCCAAAAATGGGGTCATTACCTATAAAAGTGGAGTTAACACGCAATGCAATCTCTACTGCGTGTAACATGATACATCTGTAAATTAATAAACATCCTCTTTAGAGAGAAATGGAGTTAATTCTTTAGGCTGTTATTTGGGAAATAAAATTTAGTCAAGTTAGCTCAATTTTTATTCAGTTAATCCACAAATGCAAGATCTAGGGTAAAGAAAGGCACTCAATTAGTTCCAATGAACTTGTTAGTGTATCTGTTAACAAACTCTGAATTCAAAATGCTACAATTTTACTCTTCATCAGGCATAAGCAACACTTTTCACATGCTAATGGATAAAAAGAAGTGTAGCATGGTGACAGTTCAAAACCTTCAATTTGAATGTGAGAATGAAGTCCAACTCCTTATTCAAGCGGACGGCAGGAGGTTGTTTGCTTAAATCAAGTCCAGGCCTGTCAGGCCGAGTAACTCCTGCAGAGCTCACATGTACGAACCTGAAATCGATGAAACAATAATATGAAAGGGCGACAATATAGCATGGCATATCGGTTTCAAGCATTTACACTAAAAGAGAAACATTTAAGTTCATGAGAAGTATTAGTGCACAAATGAAACCTGGGAGTGACTGGGTCTTTTATATATGCTGCGATTCTTGATAATGGAAGTTGAAATGCACCTTCCACAAAAGACGGGTTGAGTTTCCCATCATATTCAAATTTGCTGTACATGAGCTGCAAAAGGATGTGGCCTCAACACAAGCTATACTATTGTGATAAAGAAAAAAGGTGAAATTATTGGATTGGATTCATCAAGACGAGAATACTATCCTGATCCAACCACTCGTATGAGAGAAGCCCATGGTTACAGTGATCCAGGCTGTTGATATATTGGCTGAAAGGTAGATGGGGGGATGCCCCAAAACTCTCCAGGTTGGATGATTCTAGCCGTCCAAACTTTGGCCTTATGCTTGGTCTGTTGTTATATTTTTCTTCTTAACCATCTATTTTCAGTCCAATGACCTAAGGGTTAGGATTGTCAAATCTGGGAAAATTTTGGGGCATCCCGTCACAAGTGGTTCCATAAAATCAACATCCAGGATCATAGAACCATAGGCCCTGCTTGCATAGACTCAAGACCCAAAGGATGCTGTTAATATCCTCGGCCCTGGAACATATACTTTCTCTTATGATGAAGGGAAAAGAAAAATTGAATGGAGAAGCATGCCTGCAGCGATATGACTTTGCTTGGATCAAAGGGTGGAGCATCTAATACAGTCCGTGCTCGAAATACAGGCCTCAAGGAAGAAAATGGCAAGCGTATCTGAAGCAAATAACAAGCACATTAAGTTTGAAACAATAGTTATTACCAAACCAAATCATATTGAATGATGCTGCACTATCACTTACTGTCTGCCATTGCTCCTTTACAGTGTCAAAGCTTGTGGTATACCCCACAGTATCCCAGTCAGTGCTAGTGCGAACAATAAGTTTATACCGATGTCCATCACCTTTAACTCGCAGTTCCAGACCATCATATGCAGAAAGATCCTCAGGTGCAGAAAAATTCTGACATACGGACAAAATGGTGCCCTTGTCATATATGATCAGAGCCATTCTTGATAATTCATATTGAAGGGTTTAAAGACAAAAAAAAGAAGAAGAAGGCCATCAACAGCTGCAGATGCATACCATACATTGGAAAGGTTGAAACCAACAATTCAAGGCGAACATCTTTTCAAGATGAAATTGTCGTATCGAATATTTACCTCTTTTCGAATTTTCTCCTCCATAATCATCAAAGAGATTGTTCCCTAACGTTTCACATAGGCGTGTCTACATGTAAATTACATAGTTCGCCTCCATGCATTTATGTATGACAGCTGATCTTTTGTCTATTTACCCATTATCGCGATTTCCATACATCAGCATTAAGGCTTCAAATTCTAAGGATTAAGGTTTACATTTGAATCAATTCAATTTTATGTACTAGGGTTTAGGAGTTCTAATCAGGTTTATGCTATTTTATTCCTAGGGGTCTAGGGTTTACAGTCTCTATTCAACTCATTTTGATTTCAGGTTTTGCCATTCTAGGATTTAGGATTAGGTAACATTTCAGTCAAGATGCTAGCTTGTTCTATTCACAAGTATCTATCAAGATATTATCCAATTCCATATCCATCAGTGCTTGATTTGTGATCAGATAGTGGAGATCAAGGGGGCTTGTGTGGCCATTCATTATACACTGAACATATAGTGCATATACAGAGGATCATTCCTTGCATATATGAGACTGTAGATAATGATTGATGCAAAAGCTGGTGGGCCTGTGATCATATTGGATTTGTCCAATTCCCAATTCCATTTAGTCTTTTGTGCAATTCTATTCAAGAAATAGTTCGATCTGATTCCCTTTTTCAATCGTAAGAAAGGAATGAAAGGTGATTAATACAAAGAGTTCAAAACAAACACAATGGTTTCACTAGTGACAAAAGAAGCATCAAATTAAGTGTAGAGCAATGTCGAAATCCCGCAAATACAGTGAATATGAAAACCAGGAAGCGCATATTACCAAAACAATCTTCTACCTCATCGTCGCCATTGTCCTCTAAAGAAAAACCAACGGTTATTGGTTAATATAATTTAGCTAGTACAGTATGTACTAAAAAAAAAGGTAAAACACAGCCAATATAAATACTACAAGCCAATCAGTATGCTCCTGAAATCTTTTTCTGTCCAGCACTCCAAATATATAGCATATGATATGTACTTTTAAGACTTCCAGGTTCCTTATTGATAGCATAGGTTAAGATTTTTAAGTCTACAATCATTTGATGTTAATATGACACGTTACTCTATATTAACTGCATAAGAACTTAAACCAATATAAAATCCACACCCCAATAGCAGACTGATTAATATGATAAATGCACATCAGTTTTACCCTTGTTCTGATACTAGAAAATCCACCATTGTTTGCTGTGGAGACAGTACCTGTAGAAAACCCAGGTGAAAATGCATTAAAAGAAGAGGACGAACTGTAAGTTATGGGGAGAACAACACACAGAACCTGATCATGGTAGAGTAACCTAATGGAGATAATGCATACTAAAATATATGTATCAAGATTGACGGGAACAAACCTTTGAATAGTCCAGTAGGTCCACCATTTTCATTACCAGTCGGATCAATTTGAAATGTACCTTCACTAACACCTCCCATGACAACATCATCTAGGGCACCCCAAACCAGCTCCCCAGATATGCCATCTACACAGGGAAAGTCATTTATATAAGCATGATTCTTGAAAATAATATATCTATAAAAAAAAATCATCATGATTTCATGCAATTCAAAAGTGATCAGAAGGCATTTACCCTATAGTTTAATAAAATTGGCCACACTGCACAAAAAGAGAACTCTATTTTGAGAAGTATAAGTGGCAAGAAAAAGGAATGATAGATTTAGAAATGAATTGATTCGAAGGAGCTTAGGAGTAGCACCAATAGGTAATAAGATGAGGGAAAGTAGACTTAGATGGCTTGATCATGTGCAATGGAGACTAAGAACCGCGCTAGTTAGGAGTGAGTTGGTACAAGTTGAAGACTCTAACAGGGAAAGGGGAAGGCCCAAATGTTGTGGTTGGAGGTAATAGAAAACAGTTTGATGACCTATGGTCTAACTGAAGTATGGCCCTTGATAGAGTGGAATGGTAGAACATGATTGATGTAGACGTTTGGCCGACCCTAATCAATTGGGATGGTGATGATGATGAGATAGAGTAGCCTTTATCTGGGATGGTTTCTATCATTTCCTGATGAACGTTAGTGACTGCATTGGCCAAGAACCAATTTATATACTCCTAAACTCCAATAACAGGACTTCTAATATTTGGCCTATTGCACTGAAGAGTATATTAGCATACCTTCAAATCCGAATAGTGTTTTTCCATCTTGAAGTCCAACACTACTCTTTACAGCATTGATCAAGTTCCGCATCCCTATGTACTCTACCATTTCAGGCGAGTCTCCTTTTATCTTCATGCAGCGGTCAAATGGTAGTATTGAGTTAGGAGAAATACATGGAAAGACTATTAAAGAAATGAGGGTGAAATTATTGAGTATAAAATCAGACAATCTGTTTAAGAACGAATTAAACCCTTGCTACATAAGCTAGGCCATAATCATACCTCTGGCTCAAAGAATTTGATTCCCTGTACCAAACAAGAGGTCCATTAATGTTGTGGCAGAAAACATAAAAAGCTACCCCAGAGAAACATCGTAGAAGAGTTCTATGATGTGCAAAAGTTCAAAATGAAACTCAATGTCACAATCCACAATGGGAAAAATCAAGATCCGTTCTAAGATCAGAGGTCTCACAGGGTCCTGGTCATCAGCAAACCGTAAGTTTGTTGAGACATGTGAGTCCGTACATGCAGAGCCATGTTTTGGCAATTAAGACGATTGATGCAATCAGCCCAACTGTGGACAGGGTTCCCTGAAAATCTGCAAATAAGATCGTAACCCTTTGATCAATGGTCTATGAATAATCAGTTGACAAGAAAATGCAGCCAGTGTTCATTACCAACAGAAAGTGGTCCAATGATAAAAGATTTGAGTTCCAATCAGGCATGATTTTGGTCACCGTAACAAGGCCACACATGTACAGAACCCTGTGCATGAGCTACTGTATGGTATGTTTGCTGATCAGCGGGACTATATACTTCCTCCATTATCCAATACCGCAATACATTCAGTGGTGCTCGACCACCTCAAAAAGATATAATTCATCATCTAATTAAAGTCCAAAAGTCTTACTTGGCTGTATTTTGCCCTATCAGGAGTATCACCTTCCTTCGGACCAACAATGACAGAGACTGTATTAATGACTTTCTTCACGCCTTTGAAGTACTCAGGTGCTAGAGTGTTCTCCTTGGTAATATCTCCAACAATCTAACAATACAAAGAAAACAAGCACAACTAGAAAAAAGTAACAGATAAGGTGACAGCCATCAGACTGGCTATGCTTTCCAGGCTTCCAGACTATAGATATGAAGTGATTCTTTTCCCTATTGGTTCAAGTTCCAATTGTATATTTAGAAAAGATGCCAGGTCAAATTCTGCTCTAGTCCTAACTGCTATAAAGACTTCCAATTGGTCCAATTAGCTTCTTTCTATTTTCATTGTTTATTCCTTTTCTAGCAATCATAACATAAAACCATAGCATGCTAAAATTACCATGCTACACCCCTCTTTTTCCTGCCAACAAGTCACATATGTAGGATATCCGACCCATGCTTAAAGTACTCCCCGTCATGAAGACTGCCTGGCACAAACAAACCAGGCCAATCCAGTCCAGGTGGGCCACACTACCAAAATAAATGGATGGATGACGAAATGACCCAACATACAGGTCTGGCCCACCTGATGATCAGATGGAGCTGATTTATGTGTCAGGTGACCTTCATAATGATTCCCAATGATATGCTGCCACAGAATTGGGGTACCACAGTAAGCCTAATATACTATGGTTGTAGGTGATTGTTCTTCTAATATAAAATCTAGATTATCAAAAACATAATAAATACAAGTTAATTACCTACATTATTTAATTAACAATGTGAAACAGCATCAACAAATAGAAAGAGAAATATTCACTGTGTGCATGTTAAACCTTTACTTCCATAAAATCCTTTTTTTTTTAAAAAAAAACATCGATTGAACCACCATTTTTCCATAGAGCCTTCCTGCCCCCTATTTGCAAATACAATAGAAGAATAGTCATTTAACTATTTCATTTCCTATCAGAATAAGCATACCGATCCAACCACTAGGACCATCAACTAATAACGAGTGAGCATTGAAAGAAATGATCCCCTTTGATGGGAATCCGGGGTATCAATTCATTATATATGATGGAACCTTTTCTTCAATTATAAATAGAAAGAGGGGTTTATCCCATGTCATGTACAAATTGTCATCGAAATGATAAACATTTGTTCCCTCTACTAAGGAGTCACACATCGGTTTAGGCTTAATTGAAGAAGCTAATAGCTATTCAAATCCTTGTGTAGTCATGGAAATCAGTTTTACAAATAAATTTTGTCCTACTACTCCTAAAGCCATGCTTCAGTTCATAAACATGAGTTCATCTGATTAGAAAAGATTTGATCAACATATGGCTCACCAAATCGATGTCCGGTCCAAGCATCGTCCTTGCCTTCTCTTCATTTCTGACCTAAGTTCTCGTACAAAACCAAAAGAATCATGAAATGCAATTAACCAACAGTGCAAAATGTCAATAACTCGGTGTTAGATTTTACCAACATGTGGAGTGCTATGTATGCAGTAAATCAGGCAAATTGAAGAAATGCAGCAGAATACCAGTACTCTGACCGGCAACCCTTTCTTCCGTAAGATGTCGACTATCCTTCGCCCAACACCACCAGTTGCTCCAGCCACTAACACGACATCTGAAGTTCCCAATTTCTTTACTGGTTCAGCGGATGTTTGATTTGACAGTTTCTCTATCAGAAATTCAAAGAACTTCATAGATGAAATGATCGCATTAGCCACAACATAATAAAATTTGTATATTAAAAGCAGAAAAAAATTATCGTTTTTATTAAAGAAATAAAAGGCCTGTGAGACATTGATCACCAACCTTGGCGGGAGATGGGGGCCCATTGAAAAAATATAATGTTCTTAAAAATCTTCCAAAATCCCAAGATTGCTTGCCAGCTTCAGCAAATATAGAGCCTCTAGATGTTCTTGAAGAGATGGAAAATGAAGTTCGTTGGTAAAGAAATGGATGCAGTCTGTCATTACTTTGAAGAAACTGTTTAGAATGAAGGCACAGCACCTTGTGATTTAAAGTTGTCTTATAAAACCTCCTATCAACAGGCAATGGAGGAAAACCCTGCAACACCAGTCAGTCAGTCCCCATTTCACTTGGGTACGTATTATGATCTAAGGGAGCAGTAATCGTTACATTAAACAAGCAAAATGATCCACTGCTCTAATGCGACCAAGCAAAAATCACAGCAACTGGGCAATTCTGGCCATCCGATCAGTAGCCTAAATGGACGTCCAGGATAGTCTATAGGAAAATGTCCTATCATAAATTGGAGCCATCCATTTGGCAACCCTTATCTTGGATTGTTCACGGCTCCAAAGAATCATTTTGATCAAATGATATTCATCCCATAGAACTGGGAAAGAGAATGGCTACAAACAGAAGGTCAATATATAGGACCATCTGATTGCTATGATATTGAGCAATGGGTCCCCAATGCAAGCATTCGACGTACATAGAAACTGAAATCACTTTGAAGAATTTGGTTTTATCATTAAAAAAAACCTTTGATTTGAATGCAGATATTTCTTGATTCCGAAATCAGTTGAATGGTGTTAGCACATCTTCAAACAAAACGGGAAATAATTAAGTTTGACATAGTAAACTAAAAGAAACATGGTTGGCATGGCATGAAGTTACAATGTATGAAATAAGCCTAGAATAGATGTAATGACAAACATTAGTCACGACAACAAACGGAGACAAAAATCTATTGGGCCAAAATAATCGTGTTGGAAGAAAGTACATTAAGATTTATGCACCATAGCTTCAATGAAAATGTGAGGAAATAGAAAACGGATTCTCAACCAGAGTCATATTAAATGAACTTGTCATTGTGCTCCGAAAGAAGTGAATTGAATTGATTTGACAATCACCAAGAATTTAGCGTATTCACTTCGTGAAATTTTGATCACTAAATTCCCCAAACTTGGGATTGAATTTGCCTGAATTCAGGCTTAACTAGCCAACGAGTCTGGGCCTAGGAAGATCTTATCAAGCCCACAAACTAAGTGAGCCAATGCCACAAATTCGAGGAACCAAGTTTGCAAACTCGGCACGCTAATGCCATGAATTGAATAAATTGACAAACCAAAATGACCAAAAACAATTCACTGGGAACCCCATGAATTACTGAATTTTGAACAAAGTGAAATTCAAACTTGGCAACTCAGATTTCAACAACAACTCATCATTTAACTGTCACATTAGCATGTTTCCTTTCAACTTGCTGGAGGTATATTCATAAGGAGTTCTCAAGTCCAACTGGTTGGACCACAATTTATAGTCCACTCAGCAAATAACTTCAATTCTATCATGTCTATGCGACATCCAACCCTTCCAATAGATTGGGCCGACCATGAGGATCACCTTGAGCAAAAATCAGCCACATCCACTCATTTTGTGGACCATACCTGCATTTTTTTAATTAGTAGCTAGAAATTGTTTTCTATGGTATGGCCCACCGGATGAATGGATGGGGCTGATTTTTGCATAAAGTGATCCTCATGGTCAACCCAACCTAGTGAAAGGGTTGTATGTTGCACCCACATGATAGAATGGAAGTTATTCTCTCGTTACCAGGTAGTCCATAAATAAAGGTTGAACCGGTTGGACTTGAGACTTTCCCATTCATAAGTATACAAATTATTGACCCCCTTAGGTTGATGGGCAACAAGAGATGTGTGGGAAGCATTTTTAGTGC
Organism: Magnolia sinica; assembly: GCF_029962835.1. Classification (NCBI taxonomy): domain Eukaryota; kingdom Viridiplantae; phylum Streptophyta; class Magnoliopsida; order Magnoliales; family Magnoliaceae; genus Magnolia; species Magnolia sinica. The sequence continues at coordinate 119,339,170 of NC_080575.1, read as the reverse complement.
AAATTTCACATTCTTGTTAATTTTAAACATGTTTCAATAAAAAATAATCTTAAATCATCAAAACCATTGTTGATAGCATCGGTGGCTGGAAGTACCGTATCAAGTCCTTGGCCTATCTGATAAACTATTGATATGGAATGGTACATTTGATACATCACTCAATACATTCATGATTGTTTCTTTCACATTCACTGGGTTGATTTAAAGCCTCAACTAATAAAGGGAATAGAGTTTATAAAATAGTGATAACGGTTTTTAGAAATGAGGCTAGATCCACTACAAGACTTCCTAGGTCGAGCTTAACATACAACACAATGTGTGGGGCCCACCTGATGTGTGCATGACATCCAATCTGTCCATCATGTGTGGTCCCTCGTTCTTTTTAGCACCCAAAAATAGGCCTGTCCAAAATTCACTTGTCAAACCTTGTAAAATCATGCCTAAGACCTCTAAATCACGTGGAGTGGCCCGCCTTAGTTTTGCAATGGCCTGACGTTCGGGTTGTCCATTCGTGGTGGTTGACTCATCTTCTGAATGGATTGTATAGCATGAAAAAAAAAAAAAAAGAAGCCTCAAACACAATCTGGAAGGTTTTTAACAGTGGGTGTCCCCATACCAACAATTCCTTGTGGTGTGGCCACCTGAGTTCTGGATTGGCCTGAACTTTGGGACGCTAAAGATAACATGAGGGAGTGCACATGATGGACGGATTAGATGTCATGCACACATCACGGTGGGCCCCAAACATTGCATTACAGGTTAAATCTTAACCTACAAAGCTTTGTAGTGGATCTGACCTCTTTAGAAATTTAAAATAAAATAAAATAAAATACATTTAAAATAAAATTTAAAAAAAAAAAAAACAAAAAAAAACAAAAAAAAAAAAAAAAACAGAAACATTCAGATAAAAATATGTTTATATCATATCTCTCAGTCAATATGATACAATATGTTCTGATATTTACTACTGTAACATAAAAAAAAAAAAAAAAAAGAAAGAAAAAAAAAATCTACATGAAGCGAAAGTCACGAAATTTGAAATTGAATCCCTGTTTTTAGTCGGCTACCAAACAGGACCTAAATACTAAAATGAGATGAACTCATTTTTAGGCGTCCATCAAACGGGGCCTAAATGTTATCACTGCAGCAAATCATAAACAGACTTCAGCCATGTTTAGGTGCCACTTAAAACTGAGTCCATCTCATTTTAACTAAAATAACATGAACTCCCCCTTTTTTTAAGAGGCAACCGAACACGCCCCTATTTTTTCTAGCATATTGGCAGTCACTCTCTCTCTCTCTCTCTCTCTCTCTCTCTCTCTCTCTCTCTCTCTCTAATTTAGAATTTTAAAGAAATTTCAGGGGCAAAATAGTAAGAAGGAGAAGGAGAAGAAGATAGATGGGGAATTACCTGAAAATTGAGAAGGGCAGAAGAGGAGGAAGAACAATAGCACTCCATTCTTTTCTGGCAGAGAAAATCAGACCAACAAACGGATATTTGAGTGCATTTCTTCACCACAGGAGGATCACTGGCGTTTGATATTCCACACGCGTGTGGAGCCTGCCCATCCACGTGCAGGAACACGTGCCCATGATCTGATATTTCCGTGTGATTGGAGATAATTTTTAGATCCTCTGCCTCAATATAAGGCCGTTTTCTCACGTGGGATAAAATGGAAAAACGAAACTGACATTTAAAGAAATTTTTTATGGCCGTCCATTTTTTTTTGTATTCTGTGCCCCATATGATCTGTGGAATCATTTGATTTTGCAGCCAGGAGATTTAAAGAGTGTATCTCACCTGATGGAACGATCTGATCAATCATATGTTTTCTACATTGTCACGTGTTATGCGTGTAGATGTAGCAGGGCTGGAACACGCGCGTGGAATTAATACACAACGAGAAATTTTCAACTGTACGACCCATTTATGGCCCATTTACATTTGTACGCCTACCTCTTTTGACCTTTCATGAATAAGCCCCGTACGTACGGACGGCTTGCCAAAGGTCGAAAACGCCCCTGCTTTTCCTTCCGCAGGAGGATCGGCCGCTAACGCTCCTCGAACTCCGAGTTGTACGAACGGTTCAAAAGATATCAAAGTTACATGGGCCCCACAGTTATGTATTTATTATATCCACAACCTTCATCCATATTTCGAGATCATTTCGAAGCATTATCAAGAAAAAAAAATCATATCCAAAGATCAACTGGACCACACCACAGAGAGCCGCTAGAAAATTGATTTTCACAGTTAAAAATTTTGTAGGCCCACCATAACATTTATTTTCCATCCAATCTATTCATAAGGTCACAAAGACCTGGATGAAGAGGAAAAACAAATTTCATAATGATCCAAAACTTCTGGGACCCCTAAAAGGGTTTCAACGGTAGACGTTCAATCCTCCATAGCCTTTTACAGTGTGGTCCACTTGATAGCTAGATCTGTCTTATTTTTCGTCTCAACCCTTAATATGAGTTCTCCAAATAGATGGACGGTTTGGATATAACACATACCTAATAATAGGACCCACAAAAAGCGGTGGGAATTACAACAACAAAAAATAAAATAAAATAAAATAATAATAATAAATAAATAAACAAAAATCTTACGGCTACGGTGTTGGCCATAGTCGTAGCTCTGCTATTTCAATATATATTGAAGGTCTTTTGATATGTATCGAAGGTCATTCGATTAATCAAAAAAGGTACAGAACTGTCCAGTAAGTTTGCCTCAAAAATCCTACAATTTTTGATACATATCGATGTGTATTCGATACGTATCAAAGTGTATTACGTATGTATTGAAGGTGATTTGACCATTGGCTACGGATTATAACCATAGCCACAACTGTAGTCTGTACTTGTCTATGAAAATTTTTTTATTTTTTATTTTTTATTTTTATTTTTATTTTTTTACATAGAGAACTTTATTCTACCTACAATTTTCTCTAATACATATTTATATAAATATGTATATATAAGCATATAAAATTTTTTCTCTTTTTTTCATTTCTTTTTTTCTTCATTTGACAAGAATATCTTCTAAACTAAAATTAGTAACTTGACGTACCCTATAAGATTTTGGGGTAGGAGAAGCTACTTTAGCCAACCAACCTGATTATTTTTCAAGATTCCATCAGGTCTATGGTCGAAAATCCATTTCATTAACTTCGTGGTCAATTTCATTTATTTCATTTACTTTGCGATCAATTCTATGCATTTCATGGTCAATCCCGGTGATTCCATTTTGATTCACGATCATTTCCATGCATTTCATGGTCAATTCCCTTCACTTCACGGTAATTTTCATGCATTTCACGGTCATTTCCCTACACTTCACGGTCATTTCCATGCATTTCATGGTCAATTCCCTTCACTTCACGATCATTTTCATGCATTTCACGGTTAATTTGCTTCACTTCACGGTCAATCCCGACGATTTTGTTTTGATTCACGGTCATTTCCATGCATTTCATGGTCAATTCCCTTCACTTCATGGTCATTTCCATGTATTTCACGGTTAATTCGCTTCACTTCACGGTCATTTTTATGCATTCCACGGTCAATCCCGGCGATTCCATTTTGAATCACGGTTATTTCCATGCACTACACGGTCAATTCCCTTCACTTCACGGTCATTTCCATGCATTTCACGGTCAATTCGCTTCACTTCACGGTCATTTTCATGCATTTCATGGTCGATCCCGGCGATTCCGTTTTGATTCACGGTCATTTCTATGCAGTTCACGGTCATTTTCATGCATTTCACAGTCAATTCGCTTCACTTCATGGTCATTTTCATGCATTTCATGATCAATCTCGACGATTCCGTTTTGATTCATGGTCATTTCCATGCATTTCACGGTCAATTCTCCTCACTTCACGGTCATTTTCATGCATTTCACGGTCAATTCGCTTCACTTCATGGTCATTTCCATGCACTTCACGGTCAATCCTAGCGATTCCATTTTGAGTCACAGTCATTTTCATGCATTTCACGGTCAATTCCCTTCACTTCACGGTCATTTCCATGCATTTCACAGTCAATTCGCTTCACTTTATGATCATTTTCATACATTTCACGGTCAATTCCGGCGATTCCGTTTTGATTCAAGGTCATTTCCATGCATTTCACGGTTAATTTCCTTCACCTCACGGTCATTTTCATGCATTTCACAGTCAATTCACTTCATTTCACGGTCATTTTCATGCATTTCATGGTTAATCCCAACGATTTCGTTTTGATTCACAGTCATTTTCATGCATTTCATGGTTAATTCCCATCACTTCACGGTTATTTCCATGCATTTCATGGTCAATTCGCTTCACTTCACGGTCATTTTCATGCATTTCACGGTTAATCCCGGTGATTCCGTTTTGATTCACGGTCATTTCCATGCATTTCACGATCAATTCGCTTCACTTCACGGTCATTTCCATGCATTTCACGGTCAATCCCGGCGATTTCGTTTTGATTTACAGTCATTTCCATGCACTTCACGGTCAATTCGCTTCACTTCACGGTCAATCCTGGTGATTCCGTTTTAATTCACGGTCATTTCCATGCATTTTATGGTCAATTCCCTTCACTTCACGGTCATTTCCATGCATTTCACGGTAAATTCGCTTCACTTCATGGTCATTTTCAAGCATTTCACGGTCAATCCCGGCGATTCCGTTCTGATTCACGGTCATTTCCATGCATTTCACTGTCAATTCCCTTCACTTCAAGGTCATTTCCATGCATTTCACGATCAATTCGCTTCACTTCACGGTTATTTTCATGCATTTCACGGTTAATCCCAGTGATTTCGTTTTGATTCATGGTCATTTTCATGCATTTCACGATCAATTCTCTTCACTTCACGGTCATTTCCATGCATTTCACGATCATTTCCCTACACTTCACGGTCATTTCACGGTCAATTCTCTTCACTTCACGGTCATTTCCATGCATTTCATGGTCAATTCACTTCACTTCACGGTCATTTTCATGCATTTCATGGTCAATCCCGACGATTCCGTTTTGATTCACGGTCATTTCCATGCATTTCACTATCAATTCCTTTCACTTCACGATCATTTTCATGCATTTCATAGTCAATCCCGGCGATTCCATTTTGATTCATGGTCATTTTCATCATTTCATGGTCAATTCCCTTCACTTCACAGTCATTTCCATGCATTTCACGGTCAATTCACTTCACTTCACGATAATTTTCATGCATTTCATGGTCAATCCGGCGATTTCGTTTTGATTCATGGTCATTTTTATGCATTTCACGATCAATTCCCTTCACTTCACAGTCATTTCAATGCATTTCACGGTTAATTTGCTTCACTTCACGGTCATTTCCATGCATTTGACGGTCAATTCACTTCACTTCACAGTCATTTGCATGCATTTCACGGTCAATCCTGGTGATTCCGTTTTGATTCACGGTCATTTCCATGCATTTCACGGTCAATTCCCTTCATGGTCATTTCCATGCATTTCACAGTCAATTCGCTTCACTTCACGGTCATTTCCATGCATTTCATGGTCAATTCCCTTCACTTCACGGTCATTTTCATGCATTTCATGGTCAATTCTGGCAATTTCGTTTCATTTCACAGTCATTTACATGCATTTCACGGTCAATTCGCTTCACTTCACGGTCATTTTCATGCATTTCACGGTCAATCCCGATGATTCCGTTTCATTTCAGGGTCATTTCCATGCATTTCACGGTTAGTTCCATACATTTCACGGAATTGACCGTGAATTATATGGAAATGACCGTGAAGTGAAGCGAATTGACTGTGAAATGCATGGAAATGACTGTGAAGTGAAGGGAAATGATCGTGAAATGCATGAAAATGACCGTGAAGTGAAGGGAATTGACTGTGAAGTGCATGGAAATAACCGTGAATCAAAACGTAATCGTCGGGATAGACCGTGAAGTGCATGGAAATGACCATGAAGTGAAGCAACTCGACTGTGAAATGCATGGAAATGATCGTGAAGTAAAGAGAATTGACCGTAAAATGCATGAAAATAACCGTGAATCAAAACGGAATCGTCAGGATTAACTGTGAAATGCATGAAAATGACCGTGAAGTGAAGTGAATTGACTGTGAAATGCATGGAAATGTTCGTGAAGTGAAGGTAATTGACAGTGAAATGCATGGAAATGACCGTGAATCAAAACGGAATCACCGGGATTGACCGTGAAGTGCATGAAAATGACCGTGAAATGAAGCGAATTGACCGTGAAATGCATGGAATTGACCGTGTGACCGTGAAATGCATGGAAATGACCGTGAAGTGAAGGGAATTGACCATGAAATGCATGGAAATGACCGTGAATCAAAACGGAATCGCCGGGATTGACCGTGAAATGCATGAAAATGACCATAAAGTGAAGTGAATTGATCGTGAAATACATGGAAATGACCGTGAAGTGAAGGGAATTGACCGTGAAATGCATGGAAATGACCGTGAATCAAAACGGAATCACTGTGATTGACCGTGAAGTGCATGGAATTGACCGTAAAGTGAAGCGAATTGACCGTGAAATGCATGGAAATCACCGTGAAGTGAAGAGAATTGACCGTGAAATGCATGGAAATCACCGTGAAGTGAAGAGAATTGACCATGCATTGACCGTGAATCAAAACAGAATCGTCGGGATTGACCGTGAAATACATGAAAATGACCATGAAGTGAAGCAAATTGACCGTAAAATGCATGGAAATGACCGTGAAGTGAAGGGAATTGACCGTGAAATGCATGAAAATGACCGTAAAGTGAAGCGAATTGATCGTGAAATGCATGGAAATGACTGTGAAGTGATGGGAATTGACCGTGAAATGCATGGAAATGACTGTGAATCAAAACAGAATCGCCGGGATTGACCGTGAAATGCATGAAAATGACCGTGAAGTGAAGCGAATTGACTGTGAAATGTGTAGAAATGACCGTGAAGTGAAGGGAATTGACCGTGATATACATAGAAATGACTGTGAATCAAAACGAAATCGCCGGGATTGACCGTGAAATGCATGAAAATGACCATGAAGTGAAGCGAATTGACTGTGAAATGCATGGAAATGACCGTGAAGTGAAGGGAATTGACCGTGAAATGCATGGAAATGACTGTGAATCAAAATGGAATCATCGGGATTGACCGTGAAGTAAAGCGAATTGATCGTGAAATGCATGGAAATGACCATAAAGTGAGGAGAATTGACCGTGAAATGCATGGAAATGACCGTAAATCAAAACGGAATCACCGGGATTGACCGTGAAATGCATAAAAATGACTGTGAAGTAAAGCGAATTGATCGTGAAATGCATGAAAATAACCGTGAAGTGAAGGGAATTGACCGTGAAATGCATGGAAATGACTGTGAATCAAAACGGAATCGCCAGGATTGATCGTGAAATGCATGAAAATGACCATGAAGTGAAGCGAATTGACCGTGAAATGTATGGAAATGACCGTGAAGTGAAGGGAATTGACTGTGAAATGCATGAAAATGACCATGAATCAAAACGGAATCGCCGGGATTGACTGTGAAATGCATGAAAATGATCGTGAAGTGAAGCGAATTAACCGTGAAATGCATGGAAATGACCGTGAAGTGAAGGGAATTGACCGTGAAATGCATGGAAATGACCGTGAATCAAAACGCAATCACCGTGATTGACCGTGAAGTGCATGGAATTGACCGTGAAGTGAAGCGAATTGACCGTGAAATGCATGGAAATCACCGTGAAGTGAAGAGAATTGACCGTCAAATGCATGGAAATGACTGTGAATCAAAACAGAATCGTCGGGATTGACCGTGAAATACATGAAAATGACCGTGAAGTGAAGCAAATTGACCGTAAAATGCATGGAAATGACCGTGAAGTGAAGGGAATTGACCGTGAAATGCATGAAAATGACCGTGAAGTGAAGCGAATTGATCGTGAAATGCATGGAAATGACTGTGAAGTGATGGGAATTGACCGTGAAATGTATGGAAATGACCGTGAATCAAAATGGAATCACCGGGATTGATCGTAGAATGCATGAAAATGACCGTGAAGTGAAGCGAATTGACTGTGAAATGTATAGAAATGAATGTGAATCAAAACGGAATCGCCGGGATTGACAGTGAAATGCATGAAAATGACCATGAAGTGAAGCGAATTGACTGTGAAATGCATGGAAATGACCGTGAAGTGAAGGGAATTGACCGTGAAATACATGGAAATGACTGTGAATCAAAATGGAATCACCGAGATTGACCGTGAAGTGAAGCGAATTGATCGTGAAATGCATGGAAATGACCATGAAGTGAGGAGAATTGACCGTGAAATGCATGAAAATGACCGTAAATCAAAACGGAATCATCGGAATTGACCGTGAAATGCATAAAAATGACTATGAAGTAAAGCGAATTGATCGTGAAATGCATGAAAATAACCGTGAAGTGAAGAGAATTGACCGTGAAATGCATGGAAATGACTGTGAATCAAAACGGAATCGCCGGGATTGACCGTGAAATGCATGAAAATGACCATGAAGTGAAGCGAATTGACCGTGAAATGTATGGAAATGACCGTGAAGTGAAGGGAATTGACTGTGAATGCATGAAAATGACCATGAATCAAAACGAAATCGCCGGGATTGATTGTGAAATGCATGAAAATGACCGTGAAGTGAAGCGAATTAACCGTGAAATGCATGGAAATGACCGTGAAGTGAAGGGAATTGACCGTGAAATGCATGGAAATGATCGTGAATCAAAATGGAATCGCCGGGATTAATCGTGAAATGCATGAAAATGACCGTGAAGTGAAGCGAATTGACCGTGAAATGCATGGAAATTACCGTGAAGTGAAGGAAATTGACCATGAAATGCATGGAAATGACCGTGAATCAAAACGGAATCGCAGGGATTGACCATGAAATGCATGGAACTGACATGAAGTGTAGGGAAATGACCGTGAAATGCATGGAAATGACCGTAAAGTGAAGGAATTGACCATGAAATGCATGGAAATGACCGTGAATCAAAATGGAATCGCCGGGATTGACCTTGAAATGCATGGAAGTGATCGCGAAGTAACTGAAATGAATGAAATTGACCGCGAAGTGAATGAAATGGATTTTCGACCATAGACCTGATGAAATCTTGAAAAATAACCAGGTTCGTTGGCTAACGTAGCTTCTCCTACCCCAAAATCATATAGGATACGTCAAGTAACAAATTTTGGTTTAAAAGATATTCTTGTTAAATGAAGAAAGAAAGAAATGAAGAAAAGAGAAATTTTTTTATATATGCTTATATATACATATTTATATAAATATGTATTAGAGAAAATTGTAGGTAGAATAAAGTTCTCCATGTAAAAAAATAAAAAATAAAAAAAATTTCATAGACGGGCATGGATTACAGTTATGGCTACGATTTTAATTTGTAGCTATTGGTCAAATCACCTTCGATACATATCGAATACACTTCGATATATATCAAAAATTGCAGGAATTTTGACGCAAACTTGATGAACAGTTCTGGACCTTTTTCAATTAATCGAAAGACCATCGATACATGTAAAAGGACATATTGAAATTGCAGGGGCTACCGCTATGGCTATGGTTATAATCCATAGCTATAGAAAACACCGTAGCCATTAGTTCCTGGTTTATTTATTTATTTATTTATTATTATTATTATTTTATTTTATTTTTTGCTGTTGTAATCCCCACCGCTTTTTGCGGGTCCTATTACGTGGTATGTGTTATGTCCAAACCGTCCATCTATTTGGCAAACTCCTATTAAGTCTTGAGGTGAAAAATAAGACAGATCTAGCTATCAAGTGGACCACAATCTAATAGGTTGTGGAGGATTGAACGTCTGCCATTGAAACCCTTTTAGGGGTCACAGAAGTTTTGGATCATTATGAAATTTGTTGTTCCTCTTCATCCAGGTCTTTTAGACTTTATGAATAGATTGGATGGAAAATAAATGTTATGGTGTACCCTACAAAATTTTTAACGGTGAAAATCAATTTCACCGCTGCTTTTTGTGGTGTGGTCCAGTTGATCTTTGGATATGATTTTTTTTTTCTTGATAATGCTCCGAAATGATATCGAAATATGGATGAACGTTGTGGATATAATAAATACATAACTGTGGGGCCCATGTAACTTTGATATCTTTTGAACCGTTCGTACAACTCGGAGTTCGAGGAGCGTCAGCGCTCGTCTTTAGAGGTGGGCATCGGTCCTGATCGGAGCGGATTGGGTTCAACCCGATCAGATCCGAAATGGCCATGGATGGACCCGGACTCGATCAGATCTGGAATCAAATCCGGGTCACTTGACCCGAACAGATCCGATACATAATTCGTTTGACCCGAACAGAGTCCAACTCGGTCAGAGAAACCGAGTCTGATCGAGTTGTGTACGATTCGGATTCGTATGAATTTAATTTAATTTTTCATATAATGTGGCCCACTTCAACCTTTAATATATGTTATTTTTTTTCTCAATGCCTTAATTGATATGTCAAAATGGATAAACGGTTTAGATAAAACATATACATCAAGGTGGGCCCCACATAGCTATACAAAAACTATCCGTTTTTGTGTTTATGTTTTTACCGAACATATAAAATAACGTGCACTGCACGAAAGCACCCAGCTTCTTTTTTATATATGTACAGTGAGTGGGACTTGCTGTAATGAACTTAGCAAGTTATGTGGGTCTTATCATAGGGTATGTGATATATCTAAATCGTTCATCTATTTGGTAAGCTCGTTATAAGGCTTATAATGAAAAATAAGATAGATATAACTATCAAGTGGACCACACGAAATATTTAATGGTGAAAATCATTTGAGGCTGCTACTTGTGGTGTGGTCCACATGATCTTTGGATATTAATAATTTTTTAAATAATATACTAAGATGATCTCTAAAAACATATGAACGGTGTAGATATAATAAATACATCACTGTGAGGCCCATATACCTTTAATCTCCTTTGAACCGTTCGTACAACTCGGAGCACGAGGAGCGCCGGTCTCGTCCTTGCACAGAAACGGACTGGCTTACTCCCGCCTGTTGACGTGCCGTGCAAGTAACCCATTTTCATATCTGAGTGAACTCTGTTGGGGCCCACCATGAATGCATGTGGTGTATCCATGCCGTCCATTTGTTTTTTCAGATTATTTTAGCTGTTGAACCCAAAATTGATGAATATTCAAAGCTCAAGTGGACCACACCATAAGAAAAAGTAAAAATATTATTTTTTACTCCGGATCTGGCCGGATCGGAACGGTCCGGATCTATTTGGATCGGGTTTTCGGATCGGAACGGTCCGGATTAACCACTATCCGATCTCGATCCGAAAACTAGTCGGATCTAAATGATCTTACCCGATCCTACCCGATCCAGGCCGTCGGTTCTGTTCGGAACGGGTCTGATCGGGTCTGATCGGGTCGGATTCACCGGATCGGTTAAAAAATGCCCACCTCTACTCGTCTTCGAGCCCCACCGATCCGCTTGAAGGAAAAAAGCAGGGGCACTTTCGACCTTTGGCAAGCCGTCCGTACATCTGGGGTTTATTCTTGAGAGGTAAAAAGAAGTGGGCTCTAAAATGTAAATGGGCCATATATGGGTCGTACAGTTGTAAATTTCTCATAAATAAACCTCATGGATTATTTTAGTTGCGTGAGGGAGTATGGGAGCTTTCTGCATGCATTTGGCTACCGTACGTGTCATATTTTTATCATGAATCCAAACCATCCTTCCTTAATTCTATTGTGAAGATTTTTCTGCTCAATATAGACCGTTTGATAATTATCGTTTTCAGCCGTTAACTAATGTTTGCAAAGAGGCCGGGCAAAGTCATCAGTAAGCATGTTTTCCGGATCGCGGCCCAATGAAAGTCGTACCACGAAATGGGCGGTTGAAAATGTGGATGTTTTCTGTGTGCATGCGTATGAATAATAAAAAGCTGCTACAGTCCATGTTTTCATCAATGGCATCTACCTCTTCCACGTGGCAACATAGAATACGCATACGAGATTACGACAGTTAGACCCACCCCTGCAGATTACGACAGTTGTGAAGCCCAGCATGTTTTATTTATTCATGCCCTTTATTTAGGTTCGAACATCCATTGCAGTGAAATCTCACGTCCAACTGGCGGGCATGCGAGTTAGGACCCACCTCTCCACGTCACTGCCACTGGAGGTGGTGTGGGCTTCACTACCAAGCCCAGCTCGCCCCTAGCCTCGCCATTTCCATCCCTACCCACCAGTCTTGTGACTTAATTTTACCTTAAATCCAAAGCCTGGCTATATGTTTCTCATTTTAACCGCTTATCTGCAAATATATCATGAATTGAAGTGGTAGGATTGTCCTATAGTTTGAGCATGGGTCTCAACTGACTAATGGTTTAGGCCACAGAGCCATGGGACCCATTCATGCAAGCTGAAATGCCGAGTATATATATTGCATATTGCAAAATACTGAACATTCTACTTTATTACATGTCTACTCCACTCAGGCGAGTCATATATCTTGACGACTCAACATCAAATCACACCCACCTTCTGCCATATACTTGGTGGGGTAGATGGTGAATTGCACTTACACTGTCCATCTAGTGGCTCTTGCTGGATGGACCCAATCAACCAAGTTCCCACAACACGCTGATTGGACAATGCGTTTTTTTTTTTTTTTTTCTTTTTTAAAAGTGTGGATCGTCCATGATAGGGGCTATCTCGCGAACAGTCACAGCTGACCATCCCTTTCCCAGCAAGATAAGGACTGGGGCTCATGTCAACCACTTTCCACAGCAATCTGAAAATTCGATGCTAAGCCAAACCTTCATACAACTACAGTAGGGGCAACGAATGTGAGTCAATCCAGGCGATAAAATCCCAGTCGTATTTTGATGGAGCACTTTGAAAAATCAAATTGCCTGGGCGACAACACAATCCGGTACAAGCCATTAGTTGAATGACTGACCATTTCCTAATTTTAATCCCTCATTTGATGGCCAACACAAGCTTAGGATCATAGGTGGTGGTAAATTTTCAGAACATGATCCATCTGCGATCACAATCGGCCCTTTATGATATCAAATGATGTGGTTCTCCTTGACCCCCGCGTCCAACAGCCGTAGCTGATGTGTGCTGGATTCTCACAAAGAGAGATTGAATTTCTTAATACCACAGAAATTTCAAGAAGACCATCTCAAACCATGGATGTCCACTTCGAACATGATTCTCAATTTTAGCTATCTAACTCGGCTCTCTCTTCAGTGTGGCAGATGAGTTGGATTGGACTAGAAGAAATGCAATTAAAATTCTAGATATAACTCCTCGCTACAAACACTAGGAAATTTCATCAATTTCTGCTCTTTCCTCTTGATTAAACAGAATGATCGTAATTCAATCTACTTTGCATCCAAACACAGCAACAATATAACATTATTCATTAACCAAATTGACAAGTCTGGTTTATAAACAAAATTGAAAGCAATTGCAATGCATAATTCCAAACACAGTAGTAGTTAAAAAACCAAATACTTGAACTTATTGTTTATGATAAACACCAACAGAAGGGAATCAAACATGTACCTGGACTTGCCAATCTTCATACCTTATGCAACCATAAGCTTCCATCATCTAGGCGCTGAGAGCACTGATGCCTGCGGTGGATCCGACAAGAGGTGAAAATCAGCGCTCGTAGTAGAATTATGTGCCATGGCATTGGAAAATCTATAACTGATCTCTGGCTCTACTTCCATTGCTCCATCTAATACCTTCACCACCATAGACATCAGAGGCCTTCTTGTATGATCATCCTGCAAGCACCATGCTGCCAGCTTAATCATCTTCATGGCTTCTTCTCTATGCAATTCCATATTTGCACTCGACCCATCAATGATGTCAATCAGACAGTTCTCCTTGGCTTTCTCCTGCAACAACCTAAGCAGATGCTTGCTTTGTACCGAACGAGAACGATCCAAGTTCTTCCTTCCACAAACAATTTCAAGAACGACAATTCCAAAACTATAGATGTCTACTTTCAATGTAATCCTAAGCTGTTGCCATTCTGGAGCAAGATACCCTGGCGTTCCTCTCATTGTTGTCTGTACTTGGCTCTGATCTCTATCCATAAGCTTCGACAACCCAAAATCCGAAACTTTGGCATTGAAATTATCATCCAAGAGAATGTTCTGAGCCTCGATATCCAAATGAACGATTCGTTGCCGACAATCTTCATGAAGATAAGCCAACCCTTTTGCTATATCAAGTATAATCTTCTTTCGGCTCTGCCAATCTGGAACTGGATTCATATTTCTATTGAATATCCAGTGAACCAAGGACCCATTGCTCATGTACTCATAAACTAGAAGTTGGCGAGATCTCTCTGCACAGAATCCGATCAACTGCACGAGATTGAAATGGTGGATGTTGCCTATCGTTTCAACCTCCGCCAAGAACTCCTTCATTCCTTGCCCTATTTTTTCCATTTGTTTCGCTGCAATGTTGGTGCCATCTTCCAGAATTCCTTTAAACACAGATCCAAATCCTCCTTCTCCAAGCTTTTCTCTGAAATCGTCTGTTGCAACACGCAGGTCCTCATAAGAGAATCTCTGGGGCATTCCCAGTCATTGTTTGAAATATTCCCTTTCATCCTCCCTCTCTTTCTTCTTCTTTTTCTTCCTTGAAATCACAATGCAGATAGCAGATAGAATAAAAACAACTAGCAATGCTACCGACCCTGCTATTATTGCAGCTAAATGTTTTTTGTTTCTGGACATAACAAGTGGAGAAATCTCCAACCCAGGACTGTTTACCGGCTGAGGAGTCGGTGCTAAGTAAGGGAGTTGAATCTTGATGAATGGAGATGAATTGTAAAAGTCGTAACCTGGTATTGGGTTTGCTTGTAACGACAATATCTTGGACAGCAGATAGCAATCTCCATTGGAAGTGTTGCTGCCATACTTAAAGAAAGCAGCTTTGCAAGAGCAGTTTCTCAAACATGCCTTCTTGCATTCTTCTAAATCATTCAATTTCGGAATGGCAGCCCCTGAATCAATGAAATTGAAGTAGGAAAGTTTTCCAAAATCCACAAGATAGTGACTATCTAATGGACTCTGGCAAGACAAGGGACTGATTTCAGAGCATCCCTGGCTTGGCAATGTTCCTCTGTTTCGCTTGAAGTAGTCCAACCCATCCAATGCCTCCAGACAACTGCATTTGACGCCTCTGCTACAAACTCCATAATCGCCACAATCGTGAGGATACTGGCAGTCATCCCAACTTTGAACTATGTAGTCATCAACCTCTCTCAAAACACCCTTTCTCTGCCGCCGGTAAGTCCTCAAATGCCCATCGAAACCCAGCTTCAGGAGCAGATAGGATCCAACGAAAGATTTCGGGGATACCCTAAAACTATAGTTGCTTTTTTCAATGTTTAGGACAAGGTTTTCTGTTCACTCCCCAAGTATAGAGTTGTGATGTAGTAATAAACTCAGTAAAACCGAGGTCGAATCCCAAGGGACTGATACCTGTACGTTATCTGAAACTAAGTAGAACGAGAACTAGATTAAGATGAAATCTAAATCGAATGATTTTTGAGGAATAATAGTGAAATACTAACCTAAAACTTAAGGAATTCAGAGGAAGGAAACTAGGGATTCAGAGGATCCACTTGTAGAGATCAGGGAGATCTTATACCTGCATCAAGAATCATGAACTTACTTGATCTAGTTTTCACGAGATGAAAGGTATATGAATTAGAATGGATTCCATCACCAAACCATGCCCAGGAGATAAAGCAAATAACAGAATTAAACTAATTACCAACCAATCAACAATGCATGAAGGTTAGGAAGGGTACCGTCATCCGAACATGCCCATGAGATGATGGTGAACAATAGGGCTTCCTGATGTTATAAACATCAAAAGGAGGAAGAAATACTCAAAGCCATCGCAGATCTATTGTAATTTCAGTCACAACAAACCATTAAAAAACTGAAAGTATTCCTTTTAACTGAACTAAAATCAACATCAGTCAGTCTAAACAAGAAGCACAAGCAAAGTCTCTTCTATCAGACTACAAGCTTCACCTCTTAGCCCTAGCTAAGAGGTTTAGCCACACATAAACATGATTAGGCTAAACCTCAAAAAGAAAAGAAAAGAAGAAGAAAAAAAATAAAAAAAAATAGAAAAACAAACAAACTCTCTTTCTCCTGTGCTTCACGTCCAAGCTGTTCATCCCCCCTTCTCTCTCTTCTCTCCCTTTTATATATGTGAAAGACGGTGGAAGGGAAGGTTGCTGGAGTCGGTGTGCGTGGCTTTTACGCAGCCAGTTTCGCAGCAACACAAAGACAGCTGTGTTTGACGGCTTTTGGGGAATCCTGCGATCAACAGTGACCGAATCTGTCTCCTTGGTAGTGTTCATGGGCCCCCTGGGCATCTTTTGGACAGTCTGAATCACTGATCCGACCCTGATATTGATCATAGAACGGCCCACCGTGGCTGGTTTTCACGGACGCGCGTTCCTGCATAAACAGGATACGCTATGACGATCGGTGGGCCCCACGATATGGTTTTTAGAGAAATCCACCCCGTTCATTGGATTCCTGGTGAAAAAACAGGCTGGAATGAGTGGTTTTGGTCAGGTTTTAGTGCGGCCCACTGTATCTTTGGTTCCACCGTTCATTCTGCGTTTGACGGTGATCTTACACGTTTACGTTTGCATGAGGACAAAGAGAAAGCTTGGAGATAGTTTTGGCCACTCTCCTGAGTGAATGGACGGTCTGGATCATCTATTTGGATGATGAGTGGGCCCCACTACTGAAAAACGGACGGACAGCGTCCGTCCGCTGTTGCTACCGAAGAAGACGGGTCAGCCCGTCTTTGATGGGCTGACCGTCCGGTGGATGGCGGCTGTGCGTGTGCTGTGTACACGCACCATGTAAGGTGGACCTCATGGTGATGTATATGAGAAATCCACACCATCCATCTTATTTCTCTTCTACTTTAAGTGGTTGAGACCAAAATTGAAGCATATCCAGATAGCAAGTGGGCCCCAGTTTAACAATTTGTGGGCTGATCTTGCTATTGGGCCTCTTTCACAAGGATAGAACGGATGAAATTCGACATGCACGGTTAATTTATAGTCCTCAGGCCATGTATGAAGTTTTGAGCCGAGAAGATGATTAGAACCCTATGATCTTGCATTCAGACTGATTTTTGAGCTACTTGAGCTTCAATTTCTCGATTTTCTCGGATCTCTGGCATGTAAATCCATTGATCTGTAATATTTGACCCTCAACATTTTCACCATGGAGTCCCGCCCAGGTTATGGGTCTGCTTCCATAAACTGGTAACCGGTTACATCGAGCTACCGGTGAACACCCTCTCTTATCCGGATTTCTCTGCACTGTATGACCCGTAAAAACTACTGTTTACCCATCATACGCAAGATTCAAGAACTGATCATACATCAACGGTGCATCTGCTAGGACAAATGCATCGAAACCATTAGAAGTAATCCGTAGTTGAAGAGCTGGCAATAAGCCGACTGCCCTCATAAAACTTCTGACCTGGGAGTAACGTGTCGGTCGGGTGATCAAACGACTGCCAAACCGTGTAGTCGTTACTGTAGAGCTGAAGATTTCCGTCTTCTTGAAGGATAATGCCGATAATAAACTTACCGGACGTGTCAGTAGACCAAACCTTGGTGTCATCCGAATCTTGCAGTACTAAATCTCCATAGGAGGTCAGAGTCAACGTCCCATTCTCTCTTATGGGGTTATCTCTGTTGGCTAACCAAACTAGGCCTGGAAAGCCTTCTTGCGGATCGGTTGTGCTGGTATTGATTTCACTGAGAATAAAGACTGCAAGGTAATGGGAATCACAGGTGCCGGTGCAGATGAATCCGCATGCGAAGACCGGATTGTCCGGATGAGAGCTCTCCGTCTTAAGGATTAACCTTGCCAAGGAGCCGTTTCCATAGTCGATGGTGTCAGTTATCGAATTGTCATTCGACCATGTATGATATCTCAAATAAGGTTCTACTTCTTCATACGATGTGAGAGCAGAGGAAAGCCGGAAAGGAAACGTGAGAGTTAAGGCGAAGAAGATGCAGAGAACCATGACTTACACCCTTTCTGTTTTCTTCTTTATCAAGAGAGTTCCTCAAGTTTTCTTCTATGGCAGCTGCCTCACCCACTTTAGCAACTGACGCGGATTAGCTGCTGATCGCTCAAGTTGCTATCTCGCTACTGAAGTGACGTCACCAACTTCTGTGAGCCCCACCATGATGTACCGTGATGCATATGTTTTATCTACACTATTCATCCATTTGGATCGATAATTTTAGGTCATGAACTAAAGAACGAGGGAGATCCAAAGCTCAAGCGGACCCTATCATATCATAGGAAATAATGAGGACAGTGATGTCTACCCTTGAAACCTTCCAAGGACATCATAATGTTTATTTGAGATCCTACCTGTTGGAAAGTTAGCACAGACATGGATGAAGGGAAAACAAAAATATCATATTGATACAAAACTTCTGTGGACCAAGAAGTTTTTAATGGTAGGTGCTCAGTCTCCACTATTTTGTGTGGTAAGTTAGCACAGACATTGGATGAAGGGAAAACAAAAATATTATATTGATCCAAAACTTTTGTGGCTCCCAAGGAAAATAGGTCCCCAAAATCTAAGCACAGATTGTGCACCTTCATATTCGAGCTCATTGGCTAGTAACTCATGTATTACTAAGTGTATGTAACATAATTAACTATATAACTTAACCAGAGTCAATGAATTTATGCATTCTAGGTTTTATTATGATCTATCCAATTACATGCATATATAACACTTGGCACCAATTAACTATGCATTTTAAAACATCTACAACTATTCAAACAACATTAACTAGTTACCATCCTTCAATTGAAGCAGCCTACCATTGAAATCTTATTCAGTTCTAAACAATTCAAATAATTAAATAAATAAACCGATACTTGAAAATTCTAAAATTAATACCATCCATCTCATGCATATTTGTCATACTACTACTAACGAATGAAATAGCAAACAATTAATCATGAATGGTCTAATGCGTCCAGTTTGTAACGTCTTGAAAATTTTTTGCACTAGACCTTAATATATACTCAAGCATGATTGTCAAAAAATCGGACAAACCCAATTAGTTACCATATTTAGCCTTAAAATAAAGGATTTAGGGTGATTAGGACCAAATCACCATTTTCGGTAATTGCTAATAGGTCATTTTATAAACATAGCTAATTTAAACCCTAATAATCATACATAAAAAATTTCATTACTTAGTTGATTCTAAAAATGCTCTGATTATCCAAATGAGCTTTACATCGCTCGTTAGTGGGCCGTTAAACTTGAAATTATGGAAAGGTGTTCGCCTTAGCAAGTTTGAGCTCCTTCGCGGGACATTGAGCAGAGTTTGTGCTCCGAATTATTCAATTTAGGCTCATAAGGTATGCACATGTGATGTGTGTGAATATGGATAGAAATAGTTAAAAAGTTAAAGTTATTTGTGCACCTCTAAACTTGTTCAAAGTTGTGAGTTTCGGACTATTAAAATGTAATCAAATTTAGGGCACTAACCTAAATTAATATCCTACAACTATCCCTATAGCCACAACCTCGATCGATGATCGATGGCTATTGAAATGATCTCTTATCCTACCCATGATCGGTGTGTCCAAATGGCGGATCGATCGAAGCCTTACATAGATCACCACTTAGGGCAACTATTTTATGACGTAGATCCACCCATACACTCTTTAGTGGACCAAAAACAATAGAAATAACCTCTTATAGGGTTATAGTACATATTATCTTCGCTCTGAGGCCAATTAAAACACATCTACTACTATATATACGAAAGAGAAGAAGGAGAGAGAGAGAGAGAGAGAGAGAGAGAGAGAGAGAGAGAGAGAGAGAGAGAGAGAGAGAGAGATGTTCACACCCCAAGTATAGGGTTGTGATGTAGTAATAAACTCGGTGAGACTGAGGTCGAATCCCAAGGGACTGAAACTTATACGTAATCTGAAACTAAGTAAAACTAGAACTAGATTAAGTTGAAGTCTAAATCGAATGAATTCGAGGGAATAATGGTGAATTATTAATCTAAAACTTAAAGAATTCATAGGTAGGCAACTAGGGTGCCAAGGATCCACTTGTAGCAATTAGGAAGTTACCTAGCAATGATTCAAGGACACAACTGGAATTAGTCATATCCTATCCAGTTGGTAAGAAGAGATTTGTCAAATCTCTGAACTTCTCATGGGTTTAATCATCAATAGATAAGAATGGCGAAGATTTGGAAGTGATTCCATCACCTAACCATACGTAGGAGACTATGGTAAACAACAACAATTTACCAATCTTACAGCCAATTATAAGAGAATTGTGAAAGTTATGAAGGATTATGTTACCCTACCATGCCCATGGGACGATGGTGAACAACAGGACTGCCTAATTTCACAATCTCAATTCAGGAAGAAGATTTCAAGTAATCGCAGATCCATTGTAATTTGAGTCACAACAAACCATTAAAAACTAAAAATATTCCTTCATAATCAAACTAGAATCCAAAAAAGTTCAATAAACATGAATCAAAGCAAAACAACCATCCTAATCATGCTACAAGCTTCACCTTTTAGCCCTAGCTAAGAGGTTTAGCTAACCATGGATCTGATTAACTAATTCTCAAAAGAAAAGAAAATAAACAAAAATAGGAAAGAAAAACTCTTTTTCACGTGTGCACGGCCTCCACCGGCTGCTTGTCCAAAGATTGGATGTCTTTCTCACGTTCTCTCTCTCTTTCTTATAGGCAGTGCAGGGAAGGCGGTGGAGAGGACCTTCCTTTGCTGTTAAAGTCGGTGGAGAGGTGCGGATGGTGGAGACAACTGGATGCCTTTACACACCCTCTGTTGGTGCGGCAGCAATATGAAAATCCTCTTACATCGGATTAAATTTATGGCCAATGAATGAAAAATCTAAGACGTTCAATCATCTTAGCCTTAGTTGTCGGTGGTCCCTTGAGGCAATTTTTGACAGTCCAGATGGCCGGGCCGACCACTGCCATGGTCGTACAACGACCCAGGTCGTTTGGTTTCCTCGGACGTTTGCCACATGCGCAAGTGCTTGCGCTGTGAAGCTCAGTGTGCCCCCTGATCAGCATCAAAAGGCAAATCTACTCTGTCCAATAGATTTTTCGCGCAATTTCAGTTGGAAAGAAGTGGTTTTGGTCAAGTTTTGGTGTGGCCCACTGTATCAAATCAATTCGCTATCCATCCTACGTTTTCTGACGATCCACATGCATACACGTGCATGGGCCAAAAAGGAAAGCTAGCAGAGAGTCTTCTCCATTCCCTGAGTCGACTGAATGGGTCAGATCATCCAATGAAATGATGGGTGGGGCCCACCGTCAAAACCCAGTCATAAGCACGTTCGTTACTGGACGTTTTGCACCAGAAGGGCTCTATTTGGATGTTCTATTCAAAAAATAGGTGGGTTCACTATGTGTCCTAGAAATCCACTCCCTCCATCAGCTCCTGTACGTAGTGTTGGCCCATGGCCTCAAGTTTGAAGTAGATCCGACTTCAAGGTGGGCCACACGCTCAACTGATGTGCGAACAACATTCACCATTAAAAATACAATGCACTTCGCGTATGCTTTATGCCATGCGTGGCACATCTATTTACAAATTTGCCCTTCTCTTTTGTTATAAATTCTGCCATCCGTATCTCCTAACTACACTCTGTAAATGAAACGAAATTTTACCAAGAATTTTTATTTTTCATGATCTTTCAAACGGCTAAGTTTGAGCCTTAATCGCTTATGGATTGCCAAGATGCTCTTTAATGGTTAGCGCCCTCTAATCTCTCTGTTGGTCCACTTCCACATGGATCCAATGGCTGAAATTTGACATGTACAGTTAATTTATGGTCCTTAGGCCATGCATGAAGTTTTGAGCCGAATAGATGGTGGAAACCTCGTGATCTTGCATTCTGACTGACTTTCAGGCCACTTGAGCTTCAATTTCTCGATTTTCTCGAATCTCTAGCTTGTAAATCCATCGATCTTAGTCCCCTGAGGTCCGTCCCTTACCTTGGTGACTCATGAGCGTTAAATCTAGGCTTTTAGTATCCTATTTCAATCCAAGCTCGTAAATACACCCTGCATCACAAACATGATTAAATCGGGCCGTTAAACAGTACCATGTTCATAAATCTAGGCAATAACTCGGGTCTGATATGCAATATTTGACCCTTAACGAGAGAGAGAGAGAGAGAGAGAGAGAGAGAGAGAGAGAGAGAGAGAGAGAGAGAGAGAGAGGAGTTGGTGGCTTTCGTTGAAATCTCCCTTCACTAAAACCCTAGCTGTTGTCTCATTCGTCGAGTCCACATTCACTTCCAATTAGAGGTAAGAAATGTTTCATACCTTTTGATTTAAATCCTGTAGTGTTAGATTTCATGAATCTTACTTAGGTATTTTATTTGATTTATGAATCAATATTTTTTTCTAAACCATAACCCTAGGAGATTGGAGATTGAAAAATTTCTTCCTAAGGTGTATACCATTTCTTCTAGGTTTTCATTTATCAACCATTAATAGTCTTAGATAGTGAATCCGTGTTTATTAGGATTCCACATGTTATGAATGCAAAATTTGTGTTATTATTGTAACCTTTGTGCTATTTGCTAATGGTAGACAACATGCTTAATGAAATGCTAAAATGAGTAGAATCTCTAATTTTAGAACTCTTCTATGGCACATGTTAAGTTGCTTTGTTATAAATGCGATTGTATTGATTTGTGCATATGTTTAATTGATCCATCATGATATGGCATTAATTTTCTTTATATTCGAGATTATGTATTTAGTGATTTGATTATTATCATGGCGGATCAAGCTCCGATAACTATTTGAGTAAGTGGATGGCCGCCTTGGGTTGGCTACTATAAGCTTGTTCGATCGACAATGTTGAACACGGATGATTGACAGTGGGCGCGGGATGTTCTTCACCCAATGCTGGTCTTGCCGGTGTTCTCCGTGGTCGATTGAATTAGTTTGATGTAGGACTTATCGATCGTATAATTGTCATTATATAACACCCCTTAGAATCTGAAATATCAAAAATTCCATTGAAATGAGTTTTTTCGTAACTGTTAGTGCGTTATGATCTTACAAAGACTCATGAGCCAAACATGATGGTATAGAATATCATGTTTGAGCTATTAGCCTATGGTCAGGTGACGAGCTTCCTCGTAGTGACCAGTACTGAGCAGCAATGGAGGCAACATGTCTACCATGTTATTTTAGGAATTGGGTGATGAGCTGTTTCCACATTGATTTAATGTTGGCTAACGAGCCATCATTTTATTGTAATTGTCCTTGGGTGAAGAGCCCTTACCTTTAGATTGATTGTATAGTTTCGACATTGAGGTGATAAACTCTAAATTAGATCAAGGGACATTGACGCAAGCAACTACTTGCCACAAGGATCCACGTGATCCGATGATTCGACTTGTGATGTAATGGGAGTATTCTAGCTTTGCTAATATGCTCTTTGAACTTGAAATAATAGATATTTGGCTAAAGCATGCATACTATGACATTTGTGGGTAATGTTGGTGACGATCTACATTACCATCAGCTTAATTTGTATTCTTGATAATATCTATGACGAGCCGTATTACATTAGAATCGATGTGTTGTGAACAATAGTGGCGATGATGAGACATATCACGTATAGATATTTATTTCCAAGGCATGCGTATGCATATCATGCCATATATGAACCAAATTATGAACATGTTTGTTTGTTATACTATCGTCACTTGCGTTTGATTGTGTTGATAATATGTGTAACTTAGGAAATTGATATTATCGAGTCGATCACTCACTCTCATCTAAAACAATATTTTAAAATACTAACCAGACAATGTTTTAAAATACCAATCAAATAATGTTATCAATGCAGGCACTACCGAAGCCGACACCTTAGAGTATGCCGATTTGGACCCTATAGAGGAGTTTTCATATTTCCAATTCTCAAAGAGGTAGGCATATAGGCTAGCGCACTTAGTTGCAGTCATTGTGAATTTTTCTTTTATGCATAAATATTATCATACTTTTTTCTTTTGTACATTTCGATATATGTATATTAGGATCCCCAGTTGAATGGACTCCATGGATTGGTTGGATTAGATGTACATTTTGGTGATTATCATGACTACACTTATATTGAACTTATATACATTGTTTTTTTTTAGCTCGTACGATTATTTATGATATCATATTAATTGTGAATGAGAAATCAGGCTTTCCCAAAGCGTTGCCATGTACATTATTTTCAATTGCGTAGTCTACCTGAACTACAAATGGGGTTAAGTTTTTGACCCTGGGTCTAACATAAGGTGATTCACCTGATGGTTGGAATAGATTTCACATAAACACTATAGTGTGGGCCACCTAAGTGAGCAACTCTTTTATTTCTCTCCCTCTATATTTAATCATTAATTAATTTTCAATTCCGTAGCTGATTGAACCCGAGGTGTAGTCCAAACAGTTAGACTTCATGTTGCTTTACTCACACACATATCAAGTAATTAATACTCTCACGAGTCTTTACCCATGGCTTGCTGGCAGACTTGGTTTCAATTGGTAGAATCCCATAAGGACGTTGGAAGTCCATGTCACCGTGCTTCTTACGGCAACTACTTTATAAAATCCTCCACCCGTGGGATGATTGATTGATTGATTCAACGACCCGATATAGGTCTTTGAGTTGACTTGGGTCAAGGGTCATCATCTCCCACCATATGCGTGTCCCGCGTCCCTCAAAGGATGCGGATTGGCGGGTGTACCTGCTGGTGTGTTGATGTCATCCGGTTATGTTATGTGGATCCCACTACGAGGTATATATTATATCCAAACCGTCCCTCCATTTGTCGAGCTCACAGTAAGACTTGAACTAAAAAATAAGACTTGTACAAAAATCAAGTGGACCACACTGCAAAAAGCAATGGAGGATTGAAAGTCTACCATTAAAACCCTTTTGGGAGTCTAAGAAGTTTTGGATCAATATGATATTTGTTTTCCTCTTCATTCAGGTTTTTATGACCTTATGAACTGATTGGATGAAAAATAAACGTTACGGTTGACCTTATGAATGTATTAAGGTGAGAATCATTGTCCCACTGCCATTTGTGGTGTGGTACAATTAAGCTTTGGATATGATGTATTTTTGGGCCCATGTTTTAAAATAATCTCACGGAATATATAAACAGTGTGGATATAATAAATACATCACTGCAGGGCCATGTAACTTTGATCTCCTTTGAACCGTTCGTACAAGTCCGAGCTCGAGTAGCGGCAGCAATCGCTTTCAAACGACACGAACATACACCAGCCTGGTCGATGGTGTGTGGTACGCTAGCCAATCCACTTCCCACAGACAAATGAACGCCGGACATGATTTCCATTCCCTTTTGCAGGAAATCTGCGTCCATTGCCTGTGTCTAAGTTGGCTGCCTCTCCCATAGTGTCTTATTTGGCTTAACCTTGTTATTCTCCTAATTTTTCTAAGCACTTTTCATGTTGAACACAACTCCTAAAACTCGATGGATCAAAAGTTATGGTTGAACTAAAATTTACTATAAATAGTAAAAACAAAATTAAAAAGGATATTTTACTATCAATCTGATGGAATATCTTAAATTTGGCGTGGGCAAACCGGCATAGCTGGATTGGGTGACTAAAGTAGCTTCTCCTACCCTAAAATCATATATGGTACGTGGAATAACTCATTCTGATTTATGAGACATGATCGTTTTAAGGTTGTGCCAGTCTCGATCACTTCTGATCGGATCTTCTCTCGTCCATCTTTGCCATGAAAGTGTCCGCGACCTGCTCTACATCAGCCTTACCTTAATGTGTATATTTAATCCAGTCCTTCCATTCATTTTACCATTTCATTTTATGATATTAGCTTAAAAATGGTGCAAATCTGAAGCTGAAGTCGATCACACAAAGGAAGCAGAGGGTACAATGACAGCCACCATTGAACTCACTATCTTTTTTAGTGTAGTCCACTTGAGCCCCGGAACTGCCTCATTTTTTGGGCTCATGCCCTAAAATGATCTAAGAAAATAAACGGGCAGTAGATATAACACATATATGATCATGGTGGGACCCATAGAGTTTTCCCTTTTTACAAATTTGAATTTTCTGCCAAATTAAAGGTGAAATTTATCTTATATTTCAAACAGTTGGAACTTTTCATGTTTATGCCTTTACCATGATTTAGTTGCATTTACAAACAAACAGCTTAATACGATGAAGTCAATACAATATGAAGCACGATGTTGAAAGTTTGGACCATCTGTTCAGCAATGGTCTTGCTGCTTCATTGGTTTGGTCACACTTTTCACGTATGTTTCATGTTCCTTTTATTCCAAGCCAACCAATCAAGAGTCGGGTTACCCAGTGGTGTGATCTCCCATCGAAATCTGGGAAATGGAAACAACTTAGAGGCATGGCACCTTTCTTTATCATTTGGGAGATTTGGCTAGTTAGAAATGCGGTCAGATTTGAAAATCAGAAATTATTGACTGATAAAACATCTTTAGGATTTCCAGCTGGCTGAAAGAAGTGAGATTTCTTTTGCCTTCCTCAGATAGGAAGAGAGCTCGCGTGGACACTATCTTGCAAGAGCTGGGAGTGATAGACGAGTCCCTGGGCTTAATGGAGCCTTTCATTACAGTTAAATGGCGGAGGCTGATTGAAGGTTGGCTGAAGTTGAATGTAGATGGTTCAGTCAAGGGCAATCCGGGAGAAGGAGGGTGGTGGAGGGATATGCAGAGACCACCTTGGCATTCTTATCTTTGCATTCCACAACACCTATGGTTTGATTACTAATACCAATGCGGAAGATCAAGCTATGGTGGACGGTCTTCGAATCTGCAGTGACATGGCCCCTCCAACGTCCTTGTCGCAGCTCGACTCAGGATTCAACGTGCCAGCACCACCCGCTAGGGCCCACATGTAGAGGCGTCTGCGAGTGGAGCCATCCATGTTTTGGACTATGCTATTCAGGATTATATAAGCAAATAGATATTTAAAAAAAAAAAAAAAAAAGCAAATAGATGGTTGGGACCGAAACCATCTGAGTATGAATTTATAACAATGAAAAGAAAATTTTCCATTGACTTATATTCAACTCTAAAATTCGAAGGTTAGGATCACGGCGTAAGAGTAATCGTTGAATAGTAACTTATTCATGATAGTAACATTAATATGGATGGAAAATAATTGTTTTAGCAATTAGGGCTGTACACGAACCGAGTTAGCTTAGTTAACTTGTTTGACTCGATTCAGCTCTCAAATGAGTTCAAGCCGAGTTGAGATGATTTTTTTAGATCGAAAAAATTTTGAGCCGAGTCCAAGCTAGACCGAGCTTGACTCAACTCATCTTGGAACTTGACTCAACTCATCTTGGAACTTGACTCAGTTCAAATCCATTTGGATCAGGTTCATTTAATATAAATAATTTATAAATATTTATATATTTAAATAAATTATATATTATATATTATATATTATATATATTAAAAACCCTAAAACCTAAACTCACACTCAACTCTAGGCTCGAACTTGAACTCGGCTAGAGCTGCTGACCGAGCCGAGCCGAGCTGAGCTAGATAGTCAGGCTCGACGACTGGGCTGAGCCGAGTTCGAGCTGGGATAGCCTGCTGGCCGAGCCGAGCTGAGCTAGGCCAAGCTTGACTCGGTTTGCCTCATGTACAACTCTAGCAGCAATGACTCGTTCAATCATAAATGACTCGGGAGAGTAGACTCAGTTTCAGCATTGAATGAGTCATTCTATTACCATGAGTCGCGCAGTCGTACCAGCAATATGTGACTCCAACTTGGAACTGAATGTCAGCAATGATCAACGAGTTAAAAAACCACGAACATTGCATTTTCCTACTTGAAGCAATGGGCAGGTGGATGTCTGTATCACCATTCTCAGTTCATTTTCACTTATTTAATTTGGAGGTGATTGCACAGTAGGATGCAATTCCCTCTCATTGAATACATGGCAAACAGTTTTACCGGTTTTTAATTGGGCTATTGATCTAATAGGCCAGCAGGTGGATGGGCTGTTGGCCAAAAACCATAGCAATTGCTCAAATCTAATTATCAAGTGGCTTGAATTCCCGGCCCAGACTGTAGTGTATCAATGTATTATATCAAGGGACTTTATTACTTTAACATGTTCCATGAACTAAAACTTAGGCTTATTTAATAATATGGGACTATCAGATTGAATTTTTATTTGACTATTAAAAATAAAACCTATCAAATGGTTTTATTTGAACAAAACCAATCTTGAATTCAAACTTAGGGCCTCATTTGGATACCACCAAATAAGTTACTTTTTCTACTTACAACAGTATATAAGTAACTTATTTAAGATAAGTAAGTTTGATTTATAATCAATTATAAGTAACTTTTTTTTTACTTAATGTTATTTAATCACTTAATTAGCTTAATAAGTAGAAACCAGGATAAGTTACCTGGGGCATAAGTAGCTTAAGTGACTTAAGATCCAAAGGCCCCCTTACTGACACAGGATTTCACAATTTAACATTGGTTGAAGTTAAAGCTCTTCGGTCCCTACTCACGACTTGGCAGTAGACTCCGAAGAGCTTCAACATAAAGGGTGTCCATGGGGTTGTGAATGTATGTAAAAAAAAAAAAAGATTTACTGACACAGGATCTCACAATTTAAAGCGCTTGGGTCCCTACTTTTTATTTATTTATTATTATTTTTAATCTTAAAACACCCACACCCACTCACGCACACACCCACACCACATGGCACTCGATCAATCACACACATACACACCACATAGCACTCAGATTCGATGATTAAGTGTTGAAACAGTGTCTAACTTAGCAACACTGGATTTCATAATTTAGTCAGTTTGATTTGAGTTAATATATGACACGTTTACCATTTTTACGTGCCTCTGTGTCAATCCTCATATATAGCCAGAGTAAAATAAAGCCCTATAATAGGAAGTCTTTCGAAGTTTCATTACCTTAACAATTTCCACTGACGCACTGCAGCCTACAACTTTTGTTGCCCCCGTTAAAAAAATGCAATTATACTTTAGACCTAATGAACAGTCTAACTAAGGCAATTAAGAACATTATAACTTAATGTGCTTTGGCGGAAGCATTTCTCACAATTGAAATAGATAAGATACTCAAAATGAACTACCACAATGACAACAACAACAACAATAATAATAAGAGCTTTACTAAGCGCATATTGTACACAGGCGCACATGTGCCAGCATGAAACATAGGTATGGGCAGTGGGCAAGGCCTGGGCCTTCGAAACAAAAAAATTTCAACAGGCTCCGAACAGTTCAAAATCCAAGCTCCAGCCCATCCCATGGCCAGACCTACACATCCATCCATTAGGTTGGTACGATCTTTTATACTTTTCATGAAAAGTAAATCTAGTCCACCCAACTTGTAGGATTTAATATTGGAAACATATAAATCCGTTAGAAAATAACTGATCGTTTCCTTTTAACCACCAAATCGAAGGCTACAATTTTGGAGGATAGAGGTCCACAATTTGGACGGTCTGGATGGATATACAATTACACTACACTAGGTGTACTATGTATGACCCACATGTGTTTAGGAATTGGCCAAGAACGCATAGTATTCTAGCAGTTAGCAATCAAAAGATACAGGTTACGATGATTCATTATCAGAAACTGATTCATCTGTTTTACAACAAACGCCACCAGTAATCAATAATAATAAAAAAAAGTACACACTTTCCATTCTTCAATTCACATTTGCTTCCAAACATAGCAACAATGTAGTAATTGACCGACCAAATTGACATGTCTGGTTTACAAACAAAATCCAAGGGCACCTTGAAAGTAATTGCAACACTATATATATATATATATTAACACGCTCACTCATACCTATGCAATCACACCACAATGGGTAATGGAACCCATGTCCTTGTGTTGAAACTCTTGTGAGTCTACCACCGAGACATGAGTTTACCGGATCAAGTAATTGCAGCACATACTTCCAAAGATACGGTAACTTTTAACTCATGGTTTGCAACAAACACCAACAGACGGGAATCAAACATGTACCTGGACCTGCCTATGTTCATAACCTTACACAACCATAAGCTTCCATTACCTAGGCCCTGAGAGCACTGACGCCTGCGGTGGATCCGACGAGATGTGAAAATCAGCCCTAGTAGTAAGATTACATGCCATGGCATTGGAAAATCTATAACTGATCTCTGGCTCTACTTCCATTACTCCCTCTAGGACCTTCACCACCATAGACATCAGAGGCCTTCTTGTATGATCATCCTGCAAGCACCATGCTGCGAGATTAATCATCTTCATGGCTTCTTCTCTATGCAATTCCATATCTGCACTTGACCCATCAATGATATCAATCAGACGGTTCTCTTTGGCCTTCTCCTGCAACAACCTAAGCAGATGCTTGCTTGGTTCTGAACGAGAACTATCCAAGTTCTTCCTTCCACAAACAATTTCAAGAAGGACGATACCGAAACTATAGATGTCTACTTTCAACGTAATTCTAAGCTGCTGCCATTCCGGCGCTAGATATCCTGGAGTTCCTCTCATTGTCGTCTGCACTTGGCTCTGATCTCTATCCATCAGCTTCGACAAACCAAAATCTGAAATTTTGGCATTCAAATTGTCGTCCAAGAGAATGTTCTGAGGCTTGATATCCAAATGAACGATTCGTTGCCGACATTCTTCATGAAGATAAGCCAACCCTTTTGCTATATCGAGTATAATCTTCTTTCGGGTCTGCCAATCTAGAACTTGATTCTTATTTTCACTGAATATCCAGTGATCCAAGGACCCATTGCTCATGTATTCGTAAACTAGTAGTCGGTGAGATCTCTCCGCACAAAAGCCAATGAACTGCACAAGATTGAAATGGTGAATGTTGCCTATTGTTTCAACCTCCGCCAAGAACTCCTTCATTCCTTGCCCTATTTTTTCCAATTGTTTCACCGCAATTTTGGTGTCATCTTCCAGAATCCCTTTAAACACAGATCCAAATCCTCCTTCTCCAAGCTTTACCCTGAAATCGTCCGTTGCAATGCGCAGGTCTTCATAAGAAAATTTCCGGGGCATTCCCAGTACTTGTTTGAAATATTCCCCTTCATCCTCCCCCTCTTTCTTCTTCATTTTCTTCCTTGAAATCACAATACAGATAGCAGATAGAATAAAAACAACTAGCAATGCTACCGACCCTGATATTATTGCAGCTACATGCCGAGGAGTCGGTGCTAAGTAAGGGCGTTGAATCTTGATGAATGCAGATGAATTGGAATTGTTGACACCTGGTATTGGGTTTGCTCGCAACGACAAGATCTTGGATGGCAAATAGCAATCTCCATCAGAAGTGTTGCTGCCATACTTAAAGAAAGCAGCTTTGCAAGTGCAGTTTTTCAAACATGCCTGTTTGCATCCTTCTAGATCTTTCAATTTCTGAACGGCAGCACCTGAATCAATGAAGTTGAAGTAGGAAAGGTTTCCAAAATCCACAAGATCGTGATGATCTAATGGACTCTGGCAAGACAAGGGAGTGATTTCAGAGCATCCCTGTTTTGGCAATGGTTCTCTGTTTCGCTTGAAGTAATCCAACCCGTCT
Source organism: Magnolia sinica (assembly GCF_029962835.1). Lineage (NCBI taxonomy): Eukaryota > Viridiplantae > Streptophyta > Magnoliopsida > Magnoliales > Magnoliaceae > Magnolia > Magnolia sinica. The sequence goes on along the minus strand of NC_080575.1, from coordinate 119,307,345 downwards.
ACCGCCTTTAGACAACTGCAATTGCCTCCTCCGCTGCAAACTTCATAATCACCGCAGTTTTGAGGATACTGGCAGGCATCCCAACGTTGAACTACAAAATCATAAACCTCACGGAAAACATCGTTTTTCTGCCACTGGTAAGTCCTCAAATGGCCATCAAAATCCAGCCTCAGGTACTGATAGGATCTAACGGCAGAGTCAGGGTATACCCGATAACTACCGTTGCTTTCTCCCATGGTAAGGACAAGGTGTGTGCCATTGAGTGCTGCATAGATTGTTGGTCTTTTTCGAGAAGAAGGTGAGTCGTGCCTGCAAGATAAAGATTTTAAACACGCCCGGTCGTACTGTTGTCCCGGAATTGGATCCGGCATCAGCTGAACATACATCGACGGTGCATCCAATTGGACAAACGCAGCGAAACCAGTAGAAGTCATCTCAGCGTAGTACTGCCCACTGCTCCAATTCTTAGCTGAGGAGCTGGCAGTAAGCCGACGGTCCTCATATAACTTCTGACCAGGGAGTAATGTGTCGGTCGGATAATCAAACGACTCCCAAACCGTGTAGCCGATACCGTAAAGCTGAAGATTTCCATTTTCTTGAAGTCTAATGCCAGCAATGGACTTCCCGAACGTGTCAGTAGACCAAACCTTTTTGCCATCCGAATCTTGCAGGACCAAATCTCCATCGGTCTTCAGATACAACATCCCATTCTCTCTTATGGGTTTGTCTCTGTTGGCTAACCAAACTAGGCCTGGAAAGCCTCCTTGCGGATCGGTTGCACCACCGTTGAGAAAAATGACTGCAAGAAAATAGGAATCACAGGTGCCAGTGCGGATAAATCCGCATGCGAATCCTGGTACGTCCGGATCGGACCTGTTCGCCTTTAAGATTAACCTCGCGAAGGAACCATCTCCATACTTGATTTTGTCAGTTAATGAATTATTGTTCCACCATGTATTAGGTCCTTCAGACGACTTGAGAGCAGAGGAAAGCCAGAAAGGAAAGTTGAGAATTACGAAGAAAAAGATGCATAGAACCATGACTCGCACTTTCTGTTTTCTTCTTCATAAACAGAGTTCCAACTTTTCTTTTATGGCACTCGTCTCTTCCACATGGCAATGCAGAATACGCATGAGAAATTACTGCAGTTAAACCCACTTTTCAGAGACGTCTCAAGTCCAACTTGTGTGCATGCAAGTTAGAGCCCATGTAGCGGATAACTTCCAACTTATGCATGCGACATCCAACCCGTCATATAGGCTGGCCCCGTCGTGATGATCGCAGTGTGTGGGACGCGGATTTCCTGCAAAAGCCTTTCGCAAGAGGTTACTGCGCTCAAAGTCAAGGTGGGCCCACCGTGGTGTTTTTGAGAAATCTACCGCGTCCATCCGTTTTTTGAGCTCACTTTAAAACTTGAGACCAAAATGACAAGGATCCAATACTCAAGTGGGCTACACTAAAGGAAAATGTGGATATGGAAATTCCTGCCGTTGAAAACTCCCCGGGTCGACAGTGATATTTACATTGCATAGATACCGTAGCAACTCATACTAAGATGAACTGAAAACAAAAATATCATGCTGATTTAAAACTTCGGTGGCCCACTAATATTTCAACTGTGGGTGTTCAATCTTCACGTTTGCAGCCCACTAGAGTCTTGGATCGAGCTCATTTTTGACCCATGTCCTAAAATGATCTCAACGGATGGAAACACCATGGTGGATCCCACCTAGGTTTCAGGCAAAGGAAGGATTTGGCAGGAAATCTGCATCCTTGCATGTGTGTGTGTTTATATATATATATATATATAAACTTTTCCTTTCTTTACTCAAGAAAATGTACAATCATTCAGAAGTGTCCAGGCAAAAAGGGCGGACTACTCCTATCGTATAACTCGATCCACACAAAAGCTACCTGAAAAAGGAAAAGGAACATAACAGAAAAGGAAAGGAGCCCCAACTACATGGGCCGAATGTTTCTAATACCAATTTTATCAATGACGAAGTTACCTCGCACCTGTCCCGGGAGAGTTGCACGGGATTCATACAATCTGTTCGGACAGCCTTCGGTAGCCAATCTGGCTAAGGCATCAGCAACTGAATTTACTTCATGATGAATGTGGCTGAAAATAAGGTTAAGGGATCGCCGAAAGTGCTAAATCACTCCCATCATGTACCAAATATGCCAAGAGCAAGAGAAGAGAGGATCTTCAACCGATTTAAATATGGACATCAAGTCCATTTCGATGATAATGTTTGAAAGACCCAGGTTGTAGCATATCTTTATGCCATCTGACATTGCTTGAGCCTCAGCAATGGTGTTAGTCGATTGGCCATAGCTTCTGTGGAAAGAAAATTCCCCCCCCCCGGCTCACACCTGGGTTGCCCCTCGAGGAGCCATCAACGTTCAATTTCAACCAGCCATGGGGGGGCTTAGACCAATTGACAATGATGAATTTTCTGGGTGGGTGGGGCTGAGCTTCATTAATCCTGAGGGCTTGGAGGGAGATGGAGTCCGACATAGAGTCTCTATCTGGCACCGAGATGAAGCTGCCAAGCTCATTCAAATAGCGGTCAACCTTGAAAAGTATTTGTTTAGCTGACATAGCCAAGCCTTCAAATCGAGCGTGGTTATGGCTAATCCAAATCTCCTAAAGAATGATGGCAGGGGCAAGGCCAATGAGGTAAGAAAGGCGGGATTTCTTACTTGCCTTAGATGTCCAGATTTGAATTCGCTGCATAGTTGTTTGATTTGGGGAATTGGCGACACCAAAAAGTCTGCTGTAGTGGCTCCATATTTGAGTGGCAATCACACCTTGGCTGAAGAGGTGGTCCTAGGTTTCTGCTTCACCAAAACCAAGAACAGAGGAGCCCTGCTGACCCCTGTTTGGACTGCCTTGAACCAGGACAGATGGCGGGAGACACTGCTGCTGGAGACTGACTGGCGGGTTCTGATGAGAGATAGGATTAGGGTGATACAACTAGGTGGTGTGATTTCTTTCCCGTTGATTTCCTAGTTGTCTTGAAGAAGAATGTGAGCCCGATTGGTGGGAATGAGAAGACGTTCCTGTCGAGTTCTGGGATCTGGAAGTTGTCCTCCTGCAACATTCACAACGGGAAGCAAGTGCAATACCACGGCTCTGCACTGCTTGGTCCACCGGTACTGCTTGGTGGATTACTTTCCAAACAAAAATGCTCATTTTTGAGGGGATGGTTTTGTTCCAGATCCATTTGGCCCAACGGAGAGTTGGTTGGTGACGTCTGATCTCAATCCAAGAACATTTAACTGAGAACTTGCCGGATGGTGAAAGGTCCCAAATTAGTCGATCAGGCTTGTCCGTTATTGCTATTGGGAGAGCAGAGATTGTCTGTATTGCTGCTAAGGTGATAACCTGTTGAATTTCCATCAAATTATGAGAAGTAGGCTGAGCAAAAAATTCTCTGACTGAAGCTTCTTTGAGGTGAGTTGGGATGGTTGTGACGATGGCACCAGCTAGAAGGCCCCTACCCATCCAGTTTTGGGACCAAATGTTTATGTTCCCTTCTCCAATTAGCCATCTTAAATGGTGAATAGAGAACTGTAATGATCGAAAGATCTCTTTCCACGAGGAGGAAGAGGCTGACCCGTGTGATCCTTTTGCCGCAATTATCTTCTGAAGGTATTTTGCTGAGAAGAAGTTGGCCCAAAGAGATTTACCCTAAAGGAGCCGCCAACCCATCTTAATCTTGAAAGTGCGCGTGGAATCTTCAAAGGTTCTTATGCCGAGACCTCCTTCATGAAGGGGAGTGCACAAGCTCGACCATTTAACCCAGTGGAACTTCCTGCCCTTTTTCTGATGAGCCCCAAAAGAAATTTGCAATCGTCCGATTGATAGTTTTGGAAATGGATTTGGGAATGCTTATGGCCGAAAGCATGTGAATGGGAATACGGGACAAAACGTGCTTAATCAACACCAATTTAGTTGCCTGGTTGAGAAGTTTGGTCTTCCAACCGTCAATTTTGCTAAGAATCTTCTGGGTTAGTTGATGCAAAAGAGGGGCTGGACATCTTCCTTTTGAAAGGGGAACGCGAAGATACATGGTAGGGAGGAGCGTCTGCCTGAATCCCGTCAAGTTATGCAGCTTGAGGATCTTATTCCTGGTCGTTTTCTTCGGGGTTATGAACGACGTCTTGGATGCATTCACTCTTTGGCCAGATGCGTTTTCATATTGGGTGATGAATTTGAGAAGAGTTCGCACATTAGATAACCTGCCATTAAGAAATAAAATTGCATTGTCAGCGAAAAAAGATGGGTGATCGACGGATAGCTTTGAGGCAGTTTGTAAGGTTGGCAGCAGCCCGAAGAGAATAGCTTGGATAGGCCCCTGCTGAACACCTCAACCGCTAGGATAAATATGGAAGGAGAAAGCGGGGTCTCCTTGCCGCAACCCCCTGTGTGTGTCTTTATATATATATATATATATATATATATATATATATATATATATATATATCATTTTAGGTTCATGCTCTAAAATGATCCAAAAAAATGGATGCTTGGTGTGTATAAAACCCATTAAACATGGAGGGCCTCACAAAGCCCTCTCTAAGTTGAAGAGGACTATATTCGTTTCCATTTCTCCGGTGGGGGAGAGAGAACATTAAATAAACTAGATGCATTTAAGAGGGAGAGAAAAGAGGAAGATGATTCTTTCCAAAGAAAATGAGATGACTAAAAAATTGTACACATGTGATGTATTTGGATGAAGTGCCGTGTATGTAAAAAAATCCAATCAGTTAATAAGGTAAGATCTCTAGTAAGCAAGTGAATACAATTTTTTATTTTTTATTTTTTTTTGTGTGATAAAAAATGTGATATATATATATATATATATATATAAATTTAGGCCATTAGAAATCCATTCCAATGGTTCATATTTAACTTACATATATTGCTGCAGATATGAGAAACATTTACTAATTTTTAGTAGATAAAATTTATTTATTGGACTCTAGTTGATGAACAAATTGGATCTTTAACATATAATTTTAATCACGCTTATGTAAGACTTGATGTCACACATCCTCACGTAATGCATTCCATTGAATTGAAAGAGAAATTTGTGTTATTTAATACTTAGCTAGTTGTACCAATTCTAATTGTCCAATTAGTAGTGTGTGAACATTATATATATATATATATATATATATATATATATATATATATATATATATATATATATATATATATATATATATATATATATATATATATGGAGAGAGAGAGAGAGAGAGAGAGAGACACTAAGCTGCGCATCGGTTTGCACGTCATTACGTGCGAACCTTACTATCAACCGTTGGATAAGGCAAACGGTCTGGATGAAGGCGCTCTTATACGTGAGTTTGAAAGAGCGAGTTTCCGTCTCTAGCACGCCTCGACTCCCTATTCTTTAACTCTCCAAAAGATGCAACAAAAACCTTTCATATGAAGTTCTTCTGTTAGGATGCTAGGTGGGTCCCACCAAGATGTTAGTGATATATCCACGCCATCCATACATTTTTAAAAATAATTTTATAGTATGAACCCAAAACTGAGATAGATCGAAATCTCAAGTGGGCCACACAGTGTTGATAGAACTCTCATCATTAAAAACTTCCTAAGGCTACCAAAGTTTTGGAATAAGCTGATATTTGTTTTTTGCCATCATCCAAGTCTGTATGACTTAATCTACAGGTTGGATGTCAAACAAACATCATGGTGGGCCCTAAAAAAATTTTAACGGTGAAAATCATTATCACTGCTGCTACTTGTGGTGTGGTCCACTTGAGATTTGGATCTGCCTCAGTTATGGGATAATGCCCCGAAATGATAAGGAGAAATGGATGGACGGTGTGGATAAAACCCATACATCACATGACAAGTCAAAGCTCTTGCTCGTTCATAGTTGGAGACGGGCGGCGGTAGGACGCGATCCGCGCCGATTTCGCGAGAAGTTACTGGACGCGAATTAGCTACTAACAGGTTGAGCGGCATTACTGGATATTGAACTGACATCATCAAGTTTTTTGGGATCCATCATGATGTATGTATTACATCCACACCGTCCATCCATTTGCAGAGATTATTTTAGGGTATAAAGCAAAGAATAAGGCAGAACAAAAGTTGTTATGGACCCCACCACATAAAATAGTGGGGAGAGTGACGCCTACAATGGGAAACTTCCTAAGGTTCACCATTATGTTTATTTGAGATCCAAACTGTTCATAAGTTAACGCAGACATGAAAGAAGGGAAAACATAAATATTAGCTTGATCGAAAACTTTTGTGGCCCTTAGAAGTTTTTAATGGTGGGCGTCACTCTCCCCATTGTTTTTTGTGGTGGGTCCACTAAAGTTTTGTATGTGGCTCATTCTTTGGGTCATGACCTAAAATGATCTCTCCAAATGGATGGACGGTGTGGATACAAAATATGCACCATGGTGGGGCCCACAGAACATGGTTACATCATTTCAGTTGCGAGTCTGGCTACTCAACCTATCCGTAGCTAATCCGCTTCCAAAGTCACCGCACTAGAAGGACGTGGATTTCTTACAAAAGCCTTTCTAAGGAAGTTCCTGCACTGGAAACCTAGGTGGGGCCCAACATGATGTTTTTGACATCCAACCTGTAGAGTAGGTCATACAAACCTGGATGATGGCAAACAACAAATATCAGCTAGATCCAAAACTTTGGTAGCCCCAGGAAGTTTTTAATGGTGAGAGTTCAATCAACACTGTGTTGCCCACTTGAGATTTTGATCAACCTTAGTTTTGGGTTCATACCATAATTATTTTTAAAAATATATGGACAGCGTGGATTTATCATTAACATCTTGGTGGGACCCACCTAGCATCCCAATGGAAGAACTTCATGTGAAAGGTTTTCGCCGCATCCTTCGGTGAGTTAGAGAATAGGGAGAAGAGGCGTGCTAGAGACGGAAACTCATTCTTTTAAACTCGTGAATTAGAGCGCCTTCATCCAGACCGTCTGCCTTATCTGACGGTTGATAGTAAGGGTCGCATGTAATGACGTGCAAACCGTTGCACTGCTGAGCGTCTCTCTCTCTCTCTCTCTCTCTCTCTCTCTATATATATATATATATATATATATATATATCAACTGCGTCTTGCACATAGTTTCACGTTGCCTTTTATCAATGGCCGGCCACTGTCTTCTAAAGTTGTGGGCTAAGGTGTTGTTTGGTAAATTAAAAAAATAAGTTTCGAAAATTAATTTAGATTTGAAAACTTAATACTCGTCTATGTATCCTTCCATTCAATCTTTTAAGTCCCTACTTCACCTGGACGATTATGCCATGATGTCCCTTGAAGCATATATGGAATGGATAGACTTCTGTAACCATGCCATATCCGTTCACTTGACCAGAATCTCTTTCTAAAAGAAATGGAATAGCTAATTAAGTGTTGAATTTTAATACTCATAGGTATTGAAATATTTGTTTGATAATTTATCTAAAAAAGTTTTGATATCTGAAAGTGATTACTTCTTTATATATATATATATATATATATATATATATATATATATATATATATATCTATATATATATATCTATATATATATATATATATTTCACAAAAAAAAACTTATTTGGTAGACAGAAATTATAAATGTCTAAAAATTGATAGTTTCTCATATTTGCTTATATTATTTCAATTTCTATGTTTTGTAAAATGTGATATGAAACTTGTTATTGCTATGCTTTCAAATTTACAATTAAAAAAATTAGTACTTTCCTCACCGAATAAAGCTGCATAGATGAATAGTTTGGATTTTCCATGTTTGCCATGTGCAGTGAAATGAATTAATTAAGTAATGAGACAAGTGGATGATAATACAGGTGTAGCCTTTAGATGTGTGATCAAAGTGCATTAGTGAGTGTTGGACATAGGCTAGTGGCGCCCAATGGTGGGCAATCACTAGTGGGTGCACATGGATCCCATGAGTTTGACATCTTTTATTAATTAATTTTCTTTCTTCTATTTGAAGTTGAATTTCATATTCAATTTTAAATAAAGATTTAGATAATGAGATAAGGATAAGATCGGATAATTTCTAGTTTTATCTAAACTCCTCATCATTTTTGGGAAGAGGCTCTCTCGTGAAATACACATAGGGAATTGGAAAAGCAGATCTACATGAGCAACAACGAGAGTAAAAAGAGAAAATTGAGAGATTGATGTTTGTCCATTTAGCTTGTCCTTAGGATGATCTCAGCTAGATCTGGATCATTCATATATACCCTAAAATCATAGGGGTGATTAGACTCATCCGCTCCAATAGTGATTAGGTGGACCACTAGATCTGGATCGTTCATTTTCAACTTTGTAGAGGTTTCATATCATGTAGACCGTCAGATCTTGAGGGCTCACTCTTCCACACAAACTTTTAGTGAGGTGGATCACATCATAGACCATGCACTATATTCTTCCTAGCAGAATAATGGTAATCATAACCCTTAGACAAACACACCAAGTGGGTGACAAGAAGCATTGATTGGTGCTTGGCAGATCCCATCATGCTTTTGCGTTTTATCGAACCTGTCCATCCATTCACCAATCATTTTTGTGCATGATCCCAAAAGTGAGGTACATCCACATCTTAGGTGGACCACACTACAGGAAACAATGGTTATTAAATGCCCATCATTAAAATCTTAAGGCCCATTGTACTGTTTATTTTCCATCCAACCTGTTGAATAGGTCATACAGATTTGAATGAAGAGAACAAATGCCAGCTAAAAAACGTTTGTGCCACTAAAATTTTTTTAACGGTGGGCGTTAACTCTGGTGTCCTTTTCTGTTTTGCATTTGCAGTATCAACTTGAACAGGAGAAGAAGCTCGCCATGCAAAAAATGGTGGAATTGAAATTGTTGAAATTCATGTATTGAGATTTTGAGATGGGTGTCTCAGCTTACTCTAGAGCTTTAAAACTTTCTAGCCGCATTTGTCTCTTGAAAACTACAGGTTATCAATTCGACTATGTATTTGACTGGACTATACTGAAGTACCCTCAGATTGGTGCCAATTCAAGAGCACGGGTAAGAATTTTAAGTTACCTCTACGTTGTGGACTTCATGACTGCATGTGTTTTAGTTACTTTAAAGTATGAAACTTGGACACAAATGTGTATGAAGTCCTGGACAAAAACATGGGTTTTAGACATGTATTCTGGAAAGGTGATAGGAAAATAGAGAGTGACTTCCCATGTGGCATATCTTTTTTCCTTTTTTTTTTAAATTATTATTATTATTATTTTAACAGATGTACCCTTAAGCTGCAGCAGCGTTCTTGCACTCTAACAAATGATGTTAAGTTTTTGACACCGGCGGTCATAAAGAACTTGTGTTGTAGAAATTCCCGAGGAGTTTGTTTTGAACAAGCAGAACATTCAATTTATTAAATATCTTCTGATATTCTTTTAATATAAGTGATTGGGTATTTGAGAAATCAATGGTCTACTATGAATAGATAGGTGATGCCTGTAACATGGATAAAGAAACTTTGGTATTCTCATGTCAAAATGTATTTGCCTTGATACACTTCCATCTTTACCTTGAAACTCGTGTTTTAAAGAAATACAAATTTTATGTGTTTGGAATTTAGATGATATATTTGATTTTGAGTTCTTCTTATTCTTTTGTGTAGACTTATCTTCTTAAATAGGTTCATTAGTTTAAGGCTTTGGAGAAATGGGTATATCCAATTTTGGGAAGGTAATTTACGACGGTTTTTAGCCGTCGGCGTTTTCCTGATCACCACTTTTCCCCTGATGGGGTCCATTTGACATCTCATTTTTTGGCTCACACCCTTAGATGATATGGACAATTGGATGGACGATGCTTGAATAAAACACATGTTATGGGTAAATCCGAACCGAGTCGCATCGATACTAAAGTTGGCACCAAAGAGCAAGGCCTCAGACTGATAAGCTTCAGACATGAGGTGAGTGTCCGACCTGAGGGCTCTCGTAGAGCTACGATGCCGAACTGTGACTGGGAAAAAGTTTTTACACCTTTTACGAGCAGAACCTCAGAGTGGTAACAATACGTCCGAGCCGATCTGTCATTTGCAAGAGCTCTCACGAAAGCTCGAAGAACAGCAGCCATCGTGCATCTGTTCATCCTACCTCCGACCCGAACCTCTCTACTTAGCGTGTCAATGATCCACTTATCTGTGGGCTCGGGTGGTCAAGCAAGATCCGAACCATGAGGTCGGCTCGGACGGGAACCTGGTCAACGACAACATTAATAGACAACCCAGTAACGCACAACAGGAGTAATGCTCTGTGCACGATCTTGGGATAACTGCTTACGACTGCACATACGTAGTTCTCGCGTAGTGGCAATTACCGTGTCGAGATTATCGGACACGTTCAAGACGACCCTCAGGTATAAATACAGATCATTTCTACAGGAACAAGCACACAAGATCTGTAACTCTCACCTTACTCTACACTACTTAGACCCCGTTTCCTAGCCTAACTTTGGCATCGGAGGGTCCCTTGTTCTAACCAGGGTCTCCTTGTCTTCTACTTGTATAGGACCAGGGTTTGCTCCGAGGACACAGAGCTCGGTGGATGGTGATCCAGATTTTTGCATCAACATTTTGGCGCTGTCTGTGGGAAGGGAACAAAAGGAGAAGCTTTACCGGAAATGGTAAGAGGAAAGAAGAAAATGCTCCTACTAATGGCCGCGGAGCCTAAACCAAGTGGGCAACATCACTCGTCTTCACTACTGCATACCGAGTCTGTAACACCTAGGCTTTTCAAGGGCCATGTAAAAACTCGACTCATGAATTCCCAGGTGCCATGGGTGCCCTAATGGGCTTTATATCTTAATTACATTTGGATAATCTCATAAACAATGGAGGATTTAGCAAGGTATGAAGTATAAGTACGTTATAAAGCAGTATCAATTGCTACTAAATATAAAAATATCCAAACCACGAATCCAAAATTATCTAAATAGGGAACTAGTCCCACCCATACATGATCTAAAGCGATTAGGGCTCTGGTCCATACCCCGCGGTAGCCCGAACTCAAATTAAAAGGATCCGCCGAAGGTCTAAAAGCAGGGAAGCTCCTCTTCCCTATCCTTGCTCTCCTCGCTTGGCTCGTTGAGCTCCGCGTCACCTGCATCTAGTAAAGGGTCTGGTTGGTGTTTTAAAACACCGTCCCAGAGTGGGAGTGAGTAGCTAACTCAGTGGTTACTATTAGTCTTAAGTTACAACTAGCAGCAATTATATGATGAATTTAATGAAAGATATACATTTACAGATCCCTAAATAGTCTTGTTAATGTATATGCATGTATTATGATATGATGCATGACCTCGCAACAACACTCCCTCAAACGACTTCGATTAACGATCGCGCATGACCAACACTCCTTCATTGTGACTTCAACTGCCGAGTCGCTAAATTCTAACTAATGCGATGCGTGAATAATGTTAGTCGAGTATTTAGTTAATTCTGTTTATCCAGTAGATTGAAAAAACTGGTACACCCCACGTATCATTGCCCTCAACTGGTTGCGAGGCCAAGGTCCCTCAACGTGCGAGGCCAGGACCCCGCGATCCTAGATCCCATCTGGTTCCCCATCCTCGATTTCAAGCACATGGGGAGTGCTGAGAAGAGGGACCGCTCGCGGTCACTACGGGGAGGCTCTTCACCCTAGCGTAGGCCGACAGTTCGGATACAGTGTCCTTTTCCACCATGCCCGGCTCTCGAGTCAGTGGATCGGTTTCAAATGGTTATCAATAGGCTTCAATGGTTGAAGGGTATTTTAGGTTCTATACAGGCATGAGGAGAGATGGTTAATGAACATAATTTGTCAGAAAGCGACTAGACCGTGCGAGTTCAGGCGAGTACGTGACGGACGACATCGAGTACAAGCGACCCATGTAGTCCAACTACTGTCGCCCATTCGCATCCGTCCAAACCCGTTAGTTTAGCCGCAGGATGGTCTTACCAACGGGACCACCTTCTTCCACTTCAGTTCCCTGACCAACCCAAGGGTTTGTGACCTTCAATAATATTCCAACAATTCCGGATTCACCTTCTAACACTAGTAAAGTCATGCACTCATACATCAAACATAAAAATTTAGATTTTCTACAATGCAACTACTAACAAAAAAATATGAAATTTATGCGTGTGCGTGTTGAGTGGGGTTACCGAAGAAATCAAGAGCTATACATCATTCATAGTACAAATATACAACAAGGATTAATGTTAGCACAAACATACAACAAGGATTTATGCAAGCACAAACATACAACAAAGATTTTATGCAATCATACATGCCACAAGGAAGGTTATACTAGAATCACATATGAGATGAACATGTCACTCCAAATCAAGCCCAATCATGTTGAAGAACAAATAACCAACACTTAACCATTTCATGGGATTTAGAGGAACCTATCATGTAGGGTCTTGGCTAGGTTCTCTCTAGATTACTAAAGTACATCATCCTAACATTTATAATCATTAAACTCATAGTAAAATTGGTGCTAGGCCACTTAAGGATAATAGTCCGTACCTTATGACGAACTACTCAATTCACGGCACCCATAGGGTTATGGTGTTAGAAAATTATCGTTGAGATGCCTAAATAAGCATACAAGCTTGTAAGAATTGGAAGGGATTAAACACAAGACCTAAACTTACAAATATAACTCAATACCTACCTTCAATCATCGCCAAATTGACACCAATGAAGGACAATGTTACTATAGAGGAGATGAGAGGGTGAAGGTACATAAACCCTCATACTTCCAAGCTCTCCCTCTCTCTTTCTCCTCCTTTCTCCTCTTTCTCTTCTCCCTTTCTCCCTTTTCTTTCTCCTAGGGTAAATTCGTATGGGGAGAAGGGTGCCCAAATGAAACCCTTATATAGGGCCAGATTTGGTGTAAATGGCCCCAAGGGCTAGGTTTTTACTATACTAGCCCTATGGGAGGGTCTTTCTAACCTCTAGGGCCCACTATGGGGTGTACATATTGATATACACTGTAGGATAGTTAGCCCTAATGATGATCTATGTATGGATATGATCGGCCTACCATTTGGATGCGCCAATCGACAGATATGATTAGAAGTCTGTTCAACGGTCACCGATGGTTGATTGGGGCTGCGACTATACGGATATGAGTAGGAAAATATCCTTACTTCACATGTGAAGTTTGGTCGTAAACCGACGGTCCAAAATCCTCAACTTTGCCTAAGAGTGGACGACCCAATTCACTCAAGTTTCAGCTTCTTCCTTTAGGGTATTTGCACTTCTCATGCACTCGTCCTTTGTCTCAAGTTGAATAATTCTGGATAGTACCTAGGTTCGACTCCTGTGATGGAAGTCGAGCCAAGTAAGACATACATTATTCTATAGTTTTGGAACTAGTGGCCCACCAACGAGCGATGTAGGGTTTGTTTGGAAAATCAGGCATTTCTAGAATGAATTAGGTATTGAGATTTCTCGTGGGCAATGATTAGGGTTTGGATTAACTATGTTCATAGTGTGGCCTATTTATAAGTAGTGAAAGTGGAGATTTAGTCATGTTTACTTTAAACCGTCAGTTTTAGGCTAAAAGAGTAATGGGGTTGATTTGGTCTATTAGTCAAGATCCGGGCCTTATCTGACTTAGCTTTTCAAGTAGATCTTTTAATTTAGTTACGATTGTCTTGATTAATCAGTGGTAGGTCGATTAGATTTAGGCTCTATGTGAGCAAATCATGTGGCTAAATTCGGTGTTTAAGTGATCAGGAGGTTCGTTAGCTTCCTACGGTTGATTAATTAGACTTGTGCGGTTCTTTACTGGTACCACTCATGTATAAACTAACATTGAGTGCTAACGGTCAGTAAGTGATAATATAAGTTAATTACATAAAAAAATTCAAGGATTTTTGAAAATCCAAAACAGTGAAAATCTAGGACGTTACAGAGTTGGCTCCGACTGAACCGTCTTAACAGACCCGAAGCCAAGGAGGTAAATACAGGGCCTTGCAGAATGAAGTGAAGATGCTGAGAGACAAGATCAATTGAATGAAGGAACAACAGGTACACCCCAGACCGGCAGAAGATGACCTTCGTCACGGACAGGGGACTCTATTGTTACTGGGTCATGCCCTTTGGCCTGAAGAACGCTGGGGCAACATATCAAAGGTTGGTGAACTAGATGTTCACCTGACAGATTGGTCGGACCATGGAGGTATACATTGACAACATGCTCGTTAAGAGTATTAAAGCCTCTCACCACATCACGGACCTTGGAGAAACATTCTCGATCCTCCGAGAATATCGCATGAAGCTGAACCCCGCCAAGTGTAACTTCGGTGTGGGTTCAAGCAAGTTCTTCAGATTTCAGGTCAGTCAGAGGGGCATTAAGGCAAACTCTGATAAGATTAAAGCTTTGCTCGACATGAGCTCGCCTCGGATGATAAAAGAAATCAAATGCCTAACCAGAACCACTGACAGATGTCTCCCCTTCTTCCAGCAGTTGAAGGGTCACAAGAAAGCAGAGTGGACCTCGGACTGTGAGCAAGCTTTTCAACAGTTGAAGTAGTACCTGGGTCCACTGCCTTTGCTATCCAAGCCTGAGAAGGGCGAGCTTCTATTTCTTTACTTAGCGGTTTCAGCCTCGGCAGTCAGCTCGACACTCATTCGAGAGGTGGAAGGAAAACAGCGCCCTGTTTACTACAACAACAAGTCAATGGTCTCGGTCGAGACCAGATACCCGAGCATGAAGAAATTGGCTCTAAGCCTAATCGTCTCTGCTCGGAGGTTGCACCTGTACTTTTACGCACATTCGATTATCATCCTCACAGATTCACCTCTCCGACAGTCCTCAAGAAGCCAGAAGTATCTGAGTGTCTAACCAAGTGGGCGGTGGAACTCAGAGAGTTCGATATTTAGTATTGACCAAGGACCGCGATCAAGGGTCAAGCTGTCATTGACTTTATAGCAAAGTTCACAACTCCGAGTTGCGAAATCGGAGATATAGGGTCGGAGATCTTGACTAGTCCCGAGATAGTCCCCGTTGCTCCCCCAACACTTCTCGAGAGTGCAGGACAAAAGAGGGATATAGCAGATGGGCCCTCTTCGTGGAGGGGTCGTCTAATTCGAAACGAGCCGGAGCGGGGATGGTCCTGGTCATTATCTAGTACGCAATCAGGCTTGGTTTCAAGGCATTCAACAATGAGGCGGAGTACAAAGCTCTGTTGGCCGGACTCAGATTAGCCGCTAGTCTGGGAATTCAGCTCCTTGACATATGGTGCGACTCTCAGCTCGTCGTGAATCATATATTGACAAAGTACGAGGCTAAGGAGACAAGGATGATAGCCTATTTAGTCGAGGCCTGAAAATTGATGGGAAGATTCAAAAAATGAGCCATTAGCCAAATCCTAAGAGCCGAAAACTCTTGGGCTGACACCCTCGCAAAGCTGGCCTCAGCTACCAAGGGGAAGATCCTGAGGATTGTCCTAGTAGAATTCCTAGATGATCCGAGCATCGACCGAGCCGACCATGAGATGATCAACCTAATGTAGGCAACTTTGAGCTGGATGGATCTGATCATCAGGTACCTTACTAACGGCGAACTCCCCCAAGACAAATTGGAGGCTCGACATTTAAAGATCAGCACAGCACGGTACATGATCTTGGATGATACTCTATATAAGAAAGGGTACAACCAGCCATACCTTAGGTGTCTCCAACCAGACGAAGCAGATTATGTGATCCGATAAATCCATGAAGGAATCTGTGGAAATCATTCAGGGAGTCGTGCCTTGGCTCAGAAGATACTTTGTCAAGGGTGCTTCTGGCCAACAATCCGAGAAGATTCCAAGAGCTTTGTCCAAAGGTGTGACAAATGTCAATGATTTGTTGTCGTTCCGAGGCAGCCAGTAGAAGAGCTAACCCCCATGAGCGGGTCATGGTCATTTGCCCAGTGGGGGATCAACATCATCGGGCCTCTACCTTCAAGATAGGGGCAGACCAAGTTCGCGATTGTAGCCGTCGACTATTCACCAAATGGGCTAACGCCGAGCCAGTGGCGAAGATTACTAAACAGAAGGTGACAGATTTTGTATGGAAGAACATCATCTGTCGGTTAGGAATCCCATCTACCATCGTGTCTGATAATGAGAGATAGTTCGACAACGATAGGTTTCAAGGAGTGTGCTGGGGGCTCGGCATTGCCAACGTGTATTCATCGCCTCGTTATCCGTAGTCCAATGGATAAGTGGAAGCTGTGAACAAAGTCATCAAGCATCATCTCAAGACAAAGCTAGAGAAAGCTAAGGGCAGCTAGGCCGATGAACTCCCGTTTGTTGTCTAGGCCTACAAGACTACAACTCAGTCTTCCACGGGGGAAACCCCCTTCTCATTGTCTTACGGCTCGGAAGCCATCGTCCCAATCGAGATAGGGCTCCTCACCGTGAGAGTGAGGAACTATCAGGAAGAGCAAAATGCCGACCAGATCGCGATGAACCTGGATCTACTTAAAGAAGTACGAGACACCGTCAAACTCTGAGTTGCGTCTCGACATCAACAAGTTGCTTGGTTCTACAACTTCAGAGTCAGGATGAGGCGGTTTCGACGAGGAGATCTAGTCCTTCGCCTCGTCTTTCAGAACACTACGGAGCCCAGAGTAGGGTCCCTTGGGCCGAATTCGGAGGGACCCTATCGTGTGGTAAGCTTGGCTAAGCCAAGGTCCTATCGTCTGGAAGACCTGTAGGGACGTCCGTTGCCTCACCCATGGAATGCTGAGCATTTAAAGATCTACTATCCCTGAGGGGGAAAGCTATGTAGCTATGTACGGATCAGAGCTACTAGCCATTTTGGCTCTTAATAAAAGATCGCATGCCCTTCTACTCTTCTACTTGGTCTACTACATAGTTACCTCGCTATTCGAGTACGATATGAAGGGTCATCTCTCATGTGCAGAGATGAACTCCTTCGACGAACCGATCCCTTAAAGAAGGGGTCGGATCATCATTCTGCGAAGGGTCATTTCTCAAGTGCAGAAATGGAATCCTTCGATGAATCGACCCCTTAGAGAAGATATCGGCTCGTCATTTAACAAATTCGATTAGCAGCAACATAAAAAAGCAAACATTCACGCATTAAGGCAAAGGATGAATTTTAGAATTTTATTAGGATTGAAATGTGATTACAACTTTTTCATTACAAAAAATAAAGGGGGAATAAGAGAGGTCAGCCCGAGGTCAGATCAACTGGGGGCTCGGCTTCAGGGCCTTCTCGGCTTTGGCTATTACTAAGGGGTCCTCTGCCTCTGCCTCTGGATAGTCCTCAGCATCATACGTCGCCAAGACATCAAAGTCCAGCTCAGGATAAGCGCCTCAGACATCGCTCAAGCATGCTTTATAAGCGGCGTTGTAGGCGAAGTTGTAAACCTTGTCCGGCTCGTCGGCTTGGTCCTTGGAAGATTTAAATTCTTCCATAGTCGCGACAGCCTGGGAAGCAGCTAAAGCCTCAAGTTCGGAGCGCTGCTTGGTGAGACCTTCAGCAGCCTCACGCCTAACAGCCTCAAGCTAAGTAACCAACCGAGCATTGTCCGCCCTTGAGCTGTCCAGGTCGGACTCAACCAAGTCAGCGCAAGCCTGCAGCTCGTTGATCTCCCCCTGGAGCCCCAGCTCCCTCAGGTGACCCTGTCCCAACCGGACCTTCAGCTTCTCGACCTCCTCAGCAGAGGCCTTCAGGCTCTCCTCCAGTTTGGCCTTTTCCCCCTTCAGCCGAGTCATCGTCCTTATTCTCTCTCGAATTTGGACGAGCATTGGCAACACCTGAAAACACGGGCCCAGGAAGTTAGGTCAACAATCAGAAAGTTGTAAGTAAAGCGAATGAAGCCGTTTATTACCATGTAGCAACATGATGCAAAGTAATTTATTATCGACTCAGGCAGTCGGGTCATGGTCTGGACGACAATCACCTCGGGCGTGTGCTTAGCTGTCCAGCCATTCAAAAACGACATCTGGTGGCCGATCATGAGCTCCTGTCCCACAGAAGGAACTGGGCTCACAGCATGGTCGACGCCATTAGTAGTCGAGGTCTGAGCCTCGGCCTCGGGTGTAGTGGAACCGTTCAGCGGATCGATTCCATGGACCAAAATTGTGTTCACCTCCATAGTGGTGAACACAAGGCTAAGGTTCTTGGCATCGGCGACCGCGGTTTCTCCCACTACCTCCCTCTGAATCCCGGGAGGTGGGGAAAGGAATGCCTCGGAGGTCGGGGCTGGTGCCGGTGTTAGCGTTGGTGCTTGTGCTGCAATCACCTCAGCCATAAATGGCTCAGCCACGACCAGCTCGGCCGCAAGAGTCTTATCCTTCCGTGCCATTATCTTGACCCAGGATTCTGGCACCGACGTCAGGATGACATTGAGGGAGGGCGCGCTACTGCCCCCCTCTTCATCTTCGAACCTGCTGCCTCGGCCATTCCTGATCAACAAACACTCGAGTCAGTTCTATCTACTAAGGAAAATCAATATAAAACATGAAGTCATGAGGCTTATCTAAGGCAATAGGGAAAGGTTTAAATTTGCAGAAATCGGACGAAGTGGAGTTGTCTGGGCTGATGAGGAAATGTCAGGTGCGATCCTCCTCTTTGAGCAGCCGAGCCCTGGCTATCTGAGCTCGAAGGAGAGAGGATAGTTCTGATGAGCCCCTTAAGTAATCTACATGCAAGACGAGAAGCAGAAGTTAGAATAAAGAACAAGTAAAAAGATAAGAAAGTTCAAGACTACGCAAGTCTACCTGGGGTGGCAAACTTTGTAGGTAATCGGAGTTAGAGGCATCCGAGCTCGGATGCTGGAGCCTCCCACACTCTCTTGAGGCCCAGAACCATTTTCTCTTCCAATTTTTGTTGGAAGAAGGAAGCTTGGTGACGAGGCCTGGGGTATACTGGGCTCTGGCCGAGAAGTAGTACCAGAACGGCTCAGCCCTGTCGTGCTTGGCCTGGTACATCATCAGGAACTTGTCCGATGATAGCTCCTGGTTCTTCAACTATCGCCAGATGATGTATGACGACACCAGGATGCGCCATGCGTCTGAGACAAGCTGACTCGGAGCCAGCCTCAACCGCGCCAGCAACGCGCGCACGAAGGGATGAAGTAGAAACTAAAGTCTGCATTGGAGGGCACAGACAAAGATTGTTACTTCCCCGTCAGAGAAGGCTCCAGGTCTATCAAGGGCAGAAGGAGCCCTGATGTGCACCGAGTTCGGAATCTGGTGCTCGGCGCGGAGTTGAGCCATCTGAGACTCAACCAGAACTAAGCCCCCTGGAACTCCAGCTTTAGATCGGCCTCCCGAGGGCCTGGCCAATGATCTTCCAGCAAGGTCTCAGGGTACCTTCTTTGTCCTCTTAGCTTGGCCCTTGGACTTTGCTCTGGTACTATTCTTGGGCCGGGGATACAGTGGGACGGCCTCGAGAGTACCCTCCGAGTTCCGGCGCTCGGAGTTTATGCTCTCGGGCTCAGACTCGTTTTCGACCTCGCAAACCTCGTCCGAGTTGTTCGACATGGTGAAAGAAAAATTTGTAGTGAAGCGGTGGAAGACTCACAGGGCTCTGGGCGATTTCCTCTGGCGAAAATCTTCCTTTTCCGGTAGACTTCTCCGAGCATAATTCTGTTCACAACCAACGGAAACTCTTTTTCGGTAGCAAGATGTCTTGGGAAGGAAAGCAAAGATCAGCAAAGCTCGGGGAAATTAGAATGCAGGAGGGGCCAAATGGAAGAACCTCAAGATTTTTATAGCCTGAGCCCACCGCCTACAATCATGACAGACAACAGTCTCTGAAGTTGAATCGGCTCGGATCCGAGCCCAATTGTACACGTGGCAATTCGCATTACGCACAACCAAACATTGCTCCGACCCGTGCGCAGTCAACATTTAATGCATTGATACCTCTTCATTTTTCAAAATCCACGTAGCATCACCCGATTCACTCAGCCGAAGCGTCTTGACATCTCTAGCCACATGTACGATGCCCAGTGGCCAGAGCAGAGGAAATGACCACCTCCATCCAGGGCACGGGTTTCTAAGATCATTATGGTGATGCTTCGTCGAAGCCCATCATTACATGGAGAGTAGTGGTTCACTTCCCCAAGTCTATTACTCCCTGAGTCTGAGCTCGGACTTAGAGAGTAGTGGGCATCTTTTATGGGTAAATCCAAACCAAATTGCATCAAGGCTAAGTCTAGCACCAAAGAGCAAGGCCTCAGACTGATAAGCTTCAGACCTGAGTGAGTGTCCGACCTGAGGGCTCTTGTAGAGCTACGATGCCAACTTAGAACTGGGAAGAAGACTTCACACCTTCTACGAGCAGAACCTCGGAGCGGTGATAATTCGTCTGAGCCGATCTGTCCTTTGTAAGAGCTCTCACGAAAGCTCGAAGAACAGTAGCCATTGCGCATTCGTTCATCCTACCTCCGACCCGAACCTCTTTACTTAGCGTGTTAACGATTCACTTATCCGTGGGCTCGGGTGGTCGAGCAAGATCCAAGCCATGAGGTCGGCTCGGACGGGAACCTGGTCAACAACAACATTAATAAACAACCCAGTAACGCATGACAGGAGTAATGCTTTGTGCACGATATCTAGGTAACTGCCAACGACTGCACGCGCGTAATTCTCGCGTGGTGGCAATTACCGTGCCGAGATTATCAGACACGTTCAAGACGACCCTCAGGTATAAATACGGATCATTTCTACAGGAACAGGTATGCAAGATTTGGTGCTCTCACCTTACTCTACACTACTTGGACCTCATTTCCTAGCCTGACTTTAGCATCGGAGGGTCCCCTACTCTAGCCAGGGTCTCCTTTGTTTTCTACTTGTGTAGGACCAGGTTCAATTCGAGTACATAGAGCTCGGCGGAGGGTGATCCAGATTTTAACATCAACAACATACATCATGGTGGACCCAAAGAGCTTTTCAAGCACCAGTTAAGAGGGTTGCTTTATTTTTTTCATCCTTTCTCTATGCCAAAGATTTGAAACAAAACTGTTTACGGCCTTCCGTCTTGAGTTTTAAGTCAAGAGATGGAAACTTGAAAATTATAAAATTAACTTTTTTTAGTGAAAGTCCAAATTAAGACTTAATTTTTTGGATTTATTAAACTAACCTAAGTAGGAGAAAATTACCGAAAACAGTCGATTCAGTGATAAGTGATAAAAATAAGTTGTACCAAAGAGCCCCTAACTGTTGAATGGATGAGGTGGAATTTTGTTGCGCAACTGGAGGATCCTTACTCTTGCCAGACTCTTAGGAGTTTCAACGCCCGGTCAAGGGTTCGAGTATTCATAGGTGGTGAAATCCCACCACGGCGTGAGTGTGTGGGTGTGCATGTGCGTGTAAAAGAAAAAAAAACTAACTGTTGGAAGGGTAATTTGGTCACTGATGCAGCTTAATGTGGGTCAAGGGTCATCTCCCACCACATACGAATGCCCCGCATTTTCCACAAATTCAAGGCCGACGGCTTTCAAAGCCAAGTGTGGGGCTGCATGGAAATGCAAGGGCCCTCCTGTGAAAGGGAAAGAAATTGTTTTGACTACTTTTCACCTCTGCTTCTTCTTGTTTCTTCTCCTCATCTCCCATTCTGGCAAGTGTGAGGTTTCTGATAGAGTAGGGTGCACCATAGTAGCACAAAGTGGTTGGTTTCACTCTGGAATTGAATACTTACGCTCATGTGAACCAAATTCATATTCTCTATGCGACCATACAGAAACTAAGTTATACGATGTTATAATCATACCTGATTGATGATCCCAACCTTTGAATCCTGGATTTGAATATTAGCCATTAAATATTCATCTTCATACAGAATTATCCATTAATCAAATGCTTATTACGATGCCCAAATAGCATCGAATCCAAAACATGAACGGTTCAAAACATCATGAGTGCAATCCAGGGTAGAAACCATAGTTTGAAAACTCAAGAACTCGACTTGATATTCATGTGGGTGGGGCCGGCTTATAGACTCAACCTAATTAACTAAATACTTAATAAACGTGTTTTATTTCTATGAATAATAATGAATATTCAAAATAATTGCAAGATAGAATAGGTATTTAAAAAATTCAAAACACGTAAGCAAAGTTATACTTGGTTTAATGGTCGAGAGCGTATTGTGATAAAAGAGGCCATGCTCATCGTGTGCGCGCGCGTGTAGCATGTGGCGATTGGCAGCCTTTACAGCAGTCTGCTTGTGATTGATGGAGAAAATATTGCGTGATGTGGTTGTGACTTCACGTACATATAGTTAGACCATCCAAATTGTAGACCCAGATTGGTATGTGGTCATCAAAGGAAGCTGGCGCTGATGTACGATCCTAAGTGGTCCATTGGTGTCAATGTAGGCAATGGTGCAAAATCAATAAACTAGTTTCCAACTATCAGTTGTTTTGATATCGTCTCATTAAATCTGATTTTAGGGCCATGGACCACCATGGTGGATTCCATTACTTGAGCAGTTTGAGCTCTGATGATAAACAGATGGTTAGGAAAGAAAATATACAGGAATACAATTCAACCAATAATGCAACAACCCACCTTCTGCCGTGGACGGTGGACCAGATGGTGACCCGCATTTGCAGTGTATGGACCCCATCAGCCAATTTTCCACAGCGTATTTATTGGACACTAAGCATCAGTGTCTTTCTTTGACTGTGGACCCTCCATGACGGGCTACCACATGAATGGTCCCAGTTCACCATACCCCTGTGACACTAGGAAGGACGTGATGAGGTCGATCAGTCTTCCTAGGGATAACTACTGCAAATCCACGGAGCTCTTTGGATTCTTTAGAGAATTTCCACGAAAGCACGATGGATAAAATAAAAATAACTTCAAAATAATGAGGTTAAACGTAGGACAGAGCTTCAGCCTCAAACACCTTAAAAATGTGACTTATTATAAATGTTAAACTTATTATTTATAGACGGTCATTATTTCTACTAGATTTCATGGTTTTTGGCCAAAATTCGTAAGTGTCCAATTTGGTTTAAGCCCTTTTTAATCAAAAGTTATAACCAAATTAAAAGTCACCATTTATGGTAAAAGCGTAAATAAAATGAACTTTTGACCACCGATCTAATGAAATTTTGCAAATCCTATGTAGGTAACCAGGCATAGCGGAGTTGGTTGGCTAGAGTAGCATCTCCTACCCAAAATCATGTATCATATATTGAAAAATCCATTCCGATTTGCGAGATATGACTGTTTTAAGGTTCTTATCGGGATCATTTCTGCCTCCAATCGGGCTTCCTCTGGTCACCCTCTCAGCAGCTGCAGATTGATTCTCCTGTCCACCACTCTCAATGGCAAAATGAACATTTGATAGTGGGGCAAACCCGGAAGCAATTGCAACAGCGGCACACATGTGTGAGCCAATCGGGACCATCAAATCTCAGTATACAAAATCAAACAGACTGAGAGATGATACCATTCGATATCAGCCACGCATGCAATTTGAACTGACTATTTCCTTTTAATCACCAAATTGATGGCCACCAATTTGTAGGATAGGATTATCGGTGAGAGTAATTTTCAGAATATGCTCGACCCCAAAAAAGGGTCCACAATTTGGACGGTCTGAATGGATGTACAATTACTCTATGCTACGTGTACTGTGGATGACCCACCGGTGTTTATGAATTGGTGAAGAAATTACTAGAGCCGTTTGAACTGAATGATAAACCGGACAGTTGGGAAAGAAAATCCAGGAATACAGTTCAACCAATACAAGGCCAAATATTTCCATGCTAGAATCTTCACATCTAGAATATTTTTTATATCTATACGCCATCCAGTCTGAGGTTCACCATGCTAACGGTCTGGATCACTGAACTATTGGCCTACTCGTACAAATTGCAGCGTAACGTACTATCTCTCTTCCCATGGTTCGGTGATCCAAGCCCTTGATGCAAATGATCAGCCACAGGCCCTTTACACCATTGATATGATTCTTTTCGTCCTTAGGCTGGTATCCGTAGGCAATCCATTATAGAGTGAGTTGCTATCTCTCTTCTCACAATAAAAGTAGGGACGATAACAAGGTTCGGATCACCAAAGGAGTTACGGACTGAAGCAATACAGTGCGCACGCCATGTGATAGATTGACTTGATCACCTTAGACTTCCTCTTATGTCTAAGACAATGAAGTCGCCATTCAAATTACTATACAATGTGAAGCCAGTTGGTCTACAAAGCTTTGCAGGAAGCTTAAACTATAAAGAGACATGTGGGGGCCAGTGTATATCTACGTAAAATCCAATTTCTTTATCATGTGTGCCCGCTCATCTTCTCCTTCACTCCTAAAAACCAGGTTGATCCAACCTCAGGCAGGCCACACCATGTAAAATCATGTGTAAAACTTCTAAAATCACGTGTGGTGATCTAAGTTTTAGAATGGCCTGATTTTTTAGGCGTCCATTCATAATAGCTGGGCACATCTTTGGAATGGATTGGATTGCATATACAAGGCCCAACACACAATAGGTTTTTTTATGACGTGTCATCATCCCAACTGTTCCTTGTGGTGTGGCCCACTTGAGTTTTGGATCAACCTAATTTTGGACACCAAAGAGAATATTACGGGTACACATGATAGGAAGATTTGATATGTCCTGAAAACATGACGTACGGTGATCCTCACACATTGCTTTGTAAGTTAAGCTTATCCTACAAAACTTTTTAGTACATCCAACCACTAAAATAAACTCAAAAGAAAAAGAAAGGAAAGGAAAACTAATGCCCAGTTTGGCTACCACGTGAAAATCAGTTCTCATCTCTGTAATGATAATTATATATTAAAGATTCTGATAAGGATTAAAAGCATGCATTCATGATAAACCATAATCTATATAAATTACGTTCTCTAATGTATAATTATTGTTGAATAAAATGGGATGAAATCATTGTTAAGTGGCAACCAAACTGGACCCAAGAAAATACAAAGGTTGAGAGGAGCAAATCTCGAGCATCCCCACTTGCCAACATGCACATGATGCCAATATTCAAGATTTTTGTCAAATAGCCCAAAGGACGGATTGAGGACCTTGTTTGTGAATAGCCCAAAGCTCTTAAAATTTTGATGCATACGAAGAAAAAAATAGATTGAGATACATAATCAAGCACAATGATTAATCACATTTGCATGGCATATACACGAGCATGGGTCGAGGGCCTTGTGTGTGAATAGCCCAAATCTCTAAAAAAATCGCTGCAAACAAAGTAAAAAAATAATAATAATAGATAAAAGGCCTATACAACCATTTGTGAAAAAGAGTTTAATATGTATATTCTATAATCAATGAGAAATTGCTTGCTTTTTTCTCCCTCAATCATCCAAGTGTGGTAAGCATATGGATGTCACCACCACCCGCAAGGGCCCACATGGAGAGGGGCCCGCGATTGGAACCGTCCATGTTTTGAACTATGCTATACGGGACAACATACATGAATGAATGGTGGTGTCTGAAACCGTCTGAGTATGAATTTAGAACAAAGAAAAGAAAATTATTTTCTATTGACTCATATTCAGCACTAAAAATCAAAGCTTAGGATCACAACTAAGAGTAATGATGAAATCATAATTATTTGGTCGTAACACTAGTCAATGGGCATGTGGCCTCAATGGCTGGTAACACCTTGTGGATCCTAAGTCACGACGGAGGCAAAATGAATACAATACACTCCAGCTGGGGAACAATCATACTTTGATGACTCATTCAGCCGTATCTGACTCGGGAAGTAAACTCCGTTTCAGCATCGAATGAGTCATACTAGTACCACGATTCGCCCGAGTAGTACCGGTATATGACTCCAACTTGGAACTACTGAATGTCAGCAATGGTCACCGAGTCAAAAAAAAAAAACCATGAACAATTTCGATCTTGTTAAAACCTTCCTGTTGAATTAGCACAGATCGGCACTCGGGCAGCATTCACTTGCAGTTCGTAGATGATACAGACATCCTACATTATCTTTCCTGGCTTTATTGCATTCTCTTACTGGAAGCAAGGGCAGGTGAACGTCTGTATCATCATTCTCAGTTCATTTTCATTTATTTAATTTGGAGGTGACTGCACACGGTTGGATGCAATTCCCTGCCATGGAATGCATGGCAAACAGGTTTACGTGTATTTAATTGAGGCTATTGATATAGTAGGCTACCATGTAGATGGGTTGTAATTGTACAACTCTAATTATCAAGTCGCTAGCTGTGAGTTCTCTTGGTTGGATGTGGACTGCTGCTATAACCCTGGGGGCGTGTTTGGCCGGGCACTGGTATTAGGAGGTAATAGAAGGGTTATTGTGTGCCATCCCATCCCATCTGCTGTTTGGGATGGCAGGATGTATTTCATCTGCCACGCCCTCATAAACACCACCCGTCTCAGAGACGGATTCGGAAAATGTGGGATGCACATTTTCACCACTATGTAGGGCCCCGAGATATCAATGAGATATCCACTCCCTCCATCATTTCCACTAGCCTACAGTCAGCCATGAACCTGTTTTGAGGCAGATATAAAATAGTGAGTGGGGCACATCACAAGAAGTAGTGGAGATGCAAACCCATGGGACTTGCCATTAATTTGTGACGGTCCAAACAAGCTGTTGTATATCCCATGGGCTATTGCAAACCCATGGGATCAACGAACAAACACTGACATCACCATCATTACCTTAAAATTGATCCCATCCCTCCTAATCCCATGGGTTTCGCCTGGCCAAACAGGCCCTTAAGGGGAGTATTCAAATGGTTACATCCTTTCAGTGATGGGATTAGGTGAGATGCATTTGTTTCCGTGCAGTTCCATCCATCATTTGGAGAGGATAGGAAAGGTTGAGATTAGGTGGGATGGAATTCTATTTAGTCCCCATGGAATTGCATGCATTTGGTCCATGCTGGATTTTTGTGGATTTTGAAATCCACTACACATGTGGGCCCTACATCGATGCATGCATTTGTCCATGAGGTTCATCCATATACACTGTTGTGGAAGAATTTCAGCCAACCCCAATTGAGGAAAGCTTGGCCTGGTTGGTTGAGCGACCTCAAAGCAGGTCGGACAGTAGGGCTAAACGAGCCAACCCGTGGCACGGTATTAGCTCGTCTACTTCGACTAAATCACGACGATCGATGTTCAGATTCCAAGTGCTTTTGTAGAGCTTTCACATCAGCTCGGAATCCAAAAGATGCCATTACACACTCCATCCGTTACCTCCAAACAGACCCTGTCGACGAGCAACCAGGCTCGGCCCACTTATGAGCTCAGACTGTTATAAGCAAGACCTAGACTTCAGGGTCAGGTCGGATGAGGACGTGGCCTACAATCATGCTGAGGAATCAACTCCAATAACGTACATGAGGAGTGATGTTCGGCGCATGATCGCGAGGTAACCGCCAATGTCAGCACGTGCACCATTCACACCTAATGGCAGAAGTCGTGCCAAGAATGACGGACAAATCACTCCAACCAGGAGGTATAAAGGAGGTATAAATATGAGACACACCAATAGCAACATGTACGCAAAATCTCTCACCCAAACTCTCATCTACACTATTTAGACCCAGATTCTTCGCCTGACTTTGGCATCGGAGGGTCCCCTGCTCTAGCTAAGGTCTCCTTTGTTTACATCATGTGCAAGTTTACAGGACTCGGCACCGGTGCTCGGAGCTCGGCAAGGGTGAGCTAGATTTCTGCATCAACAAACACCATTTACACATGACATTCTCGTTATATATGTGCAAGTAAACGACATTTGTTTTGAATTTGGTCTATTGATTACACTTTCATGGTCCACCAAACGTGATTTTGCTTAATCCAGTGTTTTCCCCAAAAATTATAAAACATGGGATCGGATGGCTACAGTACCATGGTATTTCCAGACATGCAATCATTGTGCAATAATGATGTTAATCCCATCTAATACAATTCAATACCATTCAATTCCACGGTCCGAACACACCCTAATTATGTAGGGGTACATATCAACAAGGTACATTGGGCCCGAGGATAATGAGCTACGCGGATTAGATCCATGGTCCAATTCATCCCTAGAAACTGAGTGATCGAGAGGACCTAAGTCCTCCTAAAGGGGGCCCAAATCTTCAGCCGAGACCGACCTAGCAACTGAGCCAATCTCCCGTGCATTTTCTAGGACCGGACGCAAATGTTTAAATCCCAAAACAGAGTCTCCTCCAACGGTCGGGGTAGAAACGGTACCTAGAATCGCTTATCATATCGAGGATCTGACGTCCGGTTGGGGTCGGGATGCCGGGGGAAGCTAGATTGGTGCCGGAATCTAATTTTCGGCTGTTGGAAGAGCTGCCTTTGCCGTTGGGAAAGAGGAGGTCGAGGAAGAATGACTGGTGGCAGATGCCGTGGCGACCATTGAAGCCGGCAACAATCTGCCAGCCGTGGATTGTCGACACGTAGGAGAGAGGCTCCGGTATGCTCTTCGCGATAGGACCTTGTTATCCAACACATCTGGATTAACGGAGGATTTTGCGGACGAGACCAGCAGCTATTTTTTTTTTAAATTATTATTATTATTATTATTTATAATTTCCTTCATATTAATCAATTAGTTTTCTTATGTTGGGTTCTATCCGAGTTTGTCTGGGTCCATTTTGGGATGGTCCAAATTGGACCCATTTAAAAAACTAGGTCCACATCGATGTCAGAAGTGTTGATTTTTAGAGCTATCAGACCCAACATGGGTCAAACATTTGTTCCCAGACATGCTTAATGGATCCAAATTTTGTACCTGACCCACCCATCGTTGGGTCAGGTCTAATGACCCATTGATTCGACTCCACCCAGTTGAAGGCGAAACTATCCCCGGCTAAAATGCTTACGTCTAGTATAGCTATCAAGCAATCTTTCTCTAGACACATGGCACACAATAGTTCCATCTTTTTTACCCCTGTGGATTATACACCAAAAAACGACACCACCCATTTGCAGGCGAAAGTCTCCCTTGCTAAAATGCTTACGTCCAAGATAGCTTGCTATCAGGCACTCTTTCTCTAGACACATGGCACACATACATCTGATCTTAGATGAAGGATACCCAGTAAATTTTGGACATACTATTTCAAACCCCTTATTATTTAAATCTTTTCCTTAGATGGCCGGTCCTAATTACTTGACTCGGCCCTATAAGGTTAAGGAAAGGGCCTTTTAAGCCCGATTAAGGCCACAGGCAGGGCTTAAGGAACTAGGGCTTGGCCCTACCGTGGCCATTTCCATCCCTACAAACCAGTCTTAAGACTTATTTTTACCTTGAATTCATAGCCTGGCTAATAGTTTCTCATTTGAACCGTTTATCTGCAGATCATGAATTGAAAAGGCACAACTGTCTCCTCCGAAGTGATATTTGAACATGGGTCCCAACTGACTAATGGTTTGGATCGTGAAGCCATGGGACCCACTTGTACAAGCTGTAATACTGAGCATTGCACATTTCAAAATATCGAACATTCTACTTTACTACATGTCTATTCTAGAGACTGAGTCGCTCATCCAAGTCATATATCTTGACGAATCAGCATCAAGTCACACTCCTTCCATATACTGTGGGGGCGGATGGTGAACTGCACTTGCACTGTTCACAGGGTGTTTCTTTTAAGTGTGGACCGTCCATCATAGGAGCTACCTCGCGAACAGTCTCAGTTCACCATCACCTTCCCAGTGAGTTAGGGATTGAGGCTCATGTCGACCGCTTTCCACGCAAACTAAAAATTCGATACCAGGGCAAACCTTAATGCAATTGCAGTAGGGGCAACGCATGTGAGTCAATCCAGACCATAAAATGTCAACTCACATTTTGATGGAGCACTATGAAAATTTAAACTGCGAGGGTGACAATACCATCCAACACAAGCCATTAAATTTGAATGACTGACCATTTCCTTTGAACCACCCATTTGAAGGCCAACATCAGGTTAGAATCATAGGTGGTGGTAAATTTTCAGAACATGATCCATCTGCTACCACACTCGAACCATCGATGATATCAATGACGTGGTTCTCCTTGATCTCTGCATACAACAGCCTAAGCAGATGTGTGCTTGATTCTCACCAAGAGCGATCGAAGTTCTTATTTCCACAGAAATTTCAAGAATATAATCCCAGACCAAGGACATCTATTGAACATGATTCTCAATTTTAGCTATCCAACTCCGCTCTCTCTTCAATGTGGCAGGCGTGCAAGATCTCATTGTAAACGGGTTGGATTGGATTAGAAAGAAATGCAACTGAAATTTGAGGTACTACTCCTCACTATAAATACCAGGAAATTTCATCAATTTCTCGATTTCCTCTTGATTAAACAGAATGATGGCAATTCAATCTACTTTGCATCCAAACACAGGAACAATATAATAATTCATTAAACCAAATTGATTGGTCTGGTTTAAAAAGAAAATCTAAAAGTAGCTTGAAAGCAAATTGCAATACATAATTCCAAAGGTACATTAGTAGTTAAAAGAACAAATACTTGAACCCTTGGTTTACAACAAACACCAACAGAAGGGAATCAAACATGTACCTGGACCTGCCAATGTTCATAACCTTACACAACCATAAGCTTCCATTATCTAGGCCCTGAGAGCACTGACGCCTGTGGTGGATCCGAGAAGACGTGAAAATCAGCCCTAGTAGTAGGATTGCATGCCATGGCATTGCAAAATCTATAACTGATCTCTGGCTCTACTTCCATTGCTCCCTCTAGGACCTTCACCACCATAGACATCAGAGGCCTTCTTGTATGATCATCCTGCAAGCACCATGCTGCCAGCTTAATCATTTTCATGGCTTCTTCTCTATGCAATTCCATATCAGCACTTGACCCATCGATGATGTCAATCAGATGGTTCTCCTCGGCCTTCTCCTGCAACAACCTAAGCAGATGCATGCTTGGTTCTGAACAAGAGTGATCCAAGTTCTTCCTTCCACAAACAATCTCAAGAACAACGATCCCAAAACTATAGATGTCTACCTTCAACGTAATTCTAAGCTGTCGCCATTCCGGAGCAAGATACCCTGGAGTTCCTCTCATTGTCGTCTGTACTTGGCTTTGGTCTCTATCTATCATCTTCGATAACCCAAAATCTGAAACTTTGGCGTTGAAGTTGTCATCCAAGAGAATGTTCTGAGGCTTGATATCCAAATGAACGATTCTTTGATGACAATCTTCGTGAAGATAAGCCAGCCCTTTTGCTACATCCAGTATAATCTTCTTTCGGGTTTGCCAATCTAGAACCTGATTCTTATTTCCATTGAATATCCAGTGATCCAAAGATCGGTTGATCATGTACTCATAAACTAGAAGTCGGTGAGATCTGTCTGCACAAAAGCCAATCAACCGCACGAGATTGAAATGGTGGATGTTGCCTATCGTTTCGACCTCTGCCAAGAACTCCTTCATTCCTTGCCCTGTTTTTTCCAATTGTTTCACTGCAATTTTGGTGCCATCTTCGAGAACTCCTTTAAACACAGATCCAAATCCTCCTTCTCCAAGCTTTTCCCTGAAATCATCTGTTGCAATGCGCAGGTCCTCATAAGAGAATCTCCCGGGCATTCCCAGTACTTGTTTGAAATATTCCCCTTCATCCTCCCTCTCTTTCTTCTTCTTCCTTGAAATCACAATGCACATAGCAAATAGAATAAAAACAACTAGCAATGCTACAGACCCTGAGATTATTGCAGCTAAATGGACTTTGTTTCTGGACGCACTGTTGGTGCCTGGTATTGGGAGTTGAATCTTGACGAATGCAGATGACTTGGAAATGTTAGTACCTGGTATTGGGTCTGCTCGTATCGACAGGATCTTGGTCAGCAAATAGCAGTATCCATCGGAAGTGTTGCTGCCATAATTAAAGAAAGCAGCTTTGCAAGTGCAGTTTTTCAAACATGCCTGCTTGCATCCTTCCAGATCTTTCAATTTCGGAACGGCAGCACCTGAATCAATGAAGTTGAAGTAGGAAAGGTTTCCAAAATTCACAAGACGGTGATAATCTAATGGACTCTGGCAAGACAAAGGAGTGATTTCAGAGCATCCCTGGCTTGGCAATGTTCCTCTGTTTCGCTTGAAGTAGTCCAACCCATCCAATGCCTTCGGACAACTACATTTGACGCCTCTGCTGCAAACTCCATAATCGCCACAATCGTGAGGATACTGGCAATCATCCAAACGTTGAACTACGAAATCATAAACCCCTCTCAAAATATCATTTTTTCGCCACTGGTAAGTCCTCAGATGCCCATCGAAACCCAGCCTCAGGTACTGATAGGATCCAACTGTGGAGTCGGGGGATACCTGATAACTATAGTTGGTTTCTCCAATGGTAAGGACAAGGTTTTTGCCATAGAGTGCCGCATAGGTTGTTGGTCTGCTTCCAGGATAAGGTAAATCCTTGCATTCATAGAGAGAACACAGGAAGAAGGAATCTCTCGGAATTGTATTGTTTGATATGTTCCAGTGCAAAGCCACCATTCTTCGATTCAGTCCTCTATGAAGATTTGGATCCGGCATCAACTGAACATACTTCAATGGTGGATCTGCTTCGACAAACGCAGCAAAACCAGCTGAAGTCATCTCAGCGTAGTACTGCCCGCTGCTGCAATTCTTAGCTGAGGAGCTGGCAATAAGCCGACGGCCCTCATATAACTTCTGACCTGGGAGTAATGTGTCGGTCGGATGATCAAACGACTCCCAAACCCTGTAGTTGATACTGTAAAGCTGAAGATTTCCATTTTCTTGAAGGACAATGCCGACAACGGACTTACCGGACGTGTCAGTAGACCAGACTTTGGTGCCATCAGAATCTCGCAGTACCAGATCTCCATCGGAGGTCAGAGTCAACGTCCCATTCTCTCTTATGGGGTTATCTCTGTTGGCTAACCAAACAAGGCCTGGAAAGCCTTCTTGAGGATCGGTTGCGCTGGCATTGAATGCTCTGAGAAAAACGATTGCAAGGAAATAGGAATCACAGGTGCCAGTGCAGATAAATCCGCACGCGAAGACTGGTACGTCCGGATCGGAGCTGTTCGCCTTAAAGATTAACCTCACAAAGGAGCCGTCTCCATAGTCGATGGTGTCGATTATCGAATTGTTGTTCGACCATGTATGATCGCTCCAACTAGGTTCTACGTACGTCGTGACAGTAGAGAAAAGACAGGAAGGAAAGCTGAGAATTGCGAAGAAGAAGATGCAGGGAACCATGACTCACACTCACTGTTTTCTTCTGCAACAACAGGGTTCTAAGTTTTCTTTTATGGCACCCGCCTCTCCCACGTGGCAACGCAGAATACGTATAAGAAATTACGACAGTTGAACACACTGCGGACCTAGCTAGAGACGGACGGTCTTGTAAGGGGCTCTGTGGGCCACCATGATGTATAATAGTTTGACAGATCATTTTAAGGCATGAGCCCAAAAAAGAGAAAGATTGAAGGATCAAGTAGACCACATCTAGAATTGGAAGCTTACCGTTAAAAACTGGGCACAAAAGTTCGATCAAGCTGGTATTTATGCTTTCCCTTCATTCTCGTCTATATGACCTCACAGGAAACAGGAGTTATTGGCCATTAAAATCCTTTTTTGGGCCACAAAAGTTTTGGATCAAGAAGATTTTTTTATTTTTCCTTCCATCTTGGTCTCTGTGGCCTTATCAGCCGATTGGATGCTAGAAAGCTGTCAATGGTAGGCATTCAGTGGCCACCGCTTCTTGTGATATGGTCCGCTTGAAATTTGTGTCTGTTTCATGTCTTAAAATAAGCTGTAAAAACAAATGGCCGGTATGGAGATGATTAAGCTCACCCTGTGAAAAAACAAACGAACAAACAAACAAAACAAAAATAAAATAAAATTGCATCATTACCTTACCTAAACTTGTCAGCTGCGATTTATCAATGGCCAGCCACTGTTTTCTATGTTGTGGGCTGACTGTGGAGCGGAAGGGGATGACTTATGCGTGGGTGATCCCTATGGTGGGGCAACCTTTTGAAAGAGTTGGCTGTTACATGCTCTTAATAAGTTACAAGTGACACTATAACTTGTGGTCCACATTATTAACTTGGGCGGATTGGCCGGTAGCAGAGGAGGGGCCCACGTCTACACGTTGGCTATTGCTTTCCAGTTGGGCCGCTCTGACGGCCCAGCAATGATGGAACGGGTTCCTGGGGAGCAGCAAAGCTTGGGTCCAAAACTGCAGACTCGGGCTCCATTGCAGCTATTGCAGGATTGGCCCGAAGATGATGGGCTACGTGGGTCATATTAATAGTACAATTTATCTCAGAAACCGAGTGATAGAGTTAGAGAGGGCCTAAGGCATCCTGAAGAAGGCCCAAATCTTCTGCCGAAACAGGCCCAGCGACTGAGCCCATCTCCCCTGCATTTTCTAGTACCAGACACAAATGTTTGAAGCACAAAACAGTCTTCTCCAACGATCGGGGTAGAAACGATACCTGGAATCCCTTCTCATAGCGAGGATTTGATCCGGCCTGGGTCGGGATGCCGGGGGAAGCTGGATTGGTGCCGGAATCTAATTTTTGGCTGTTGGAAGAGCTGCTTTCGCCAACGGCAGAGAGGAGATGGAGAAAGAATGACTGGTAGCAGATGCCGTGACAGCCATTGAAGCCGACAACAAGCTTCCAGCCGTGAATTGTCGAGACGTAGGAGAGAGGCTCCGGGCTGTTCTTCGCAAGGATTTTGCGGACGAGACCAGCGCCCTTTTTGGGGCGACTTGTGAGACATCTCCCTTCTTTCTAGCAATGGGTGTTGCTGACGAAGAGGCGAGAAGAGCCCGGGCTTCAGAGAATAACGCCCGATCTGTATCGACCGGAATCAGGTGTCCCGCCTCCATACGAATGGCAAAGATAATTGGGATCTGTATCTTGTAGGACGTAGTTAGGGCTATCAATGGGCAACACTGGCCCTCGGGGCTTCAGCTGAATTCAAGCCCGTTCATTAATTGGGCCGGGCTCAGGATGTGTCTAAGATCCTGTAATCCCAACCTGAGCCGGACCCATCCCGGTACATTTAAGGTTGGAAGGGCATTTTTATTAATGTTTTGCATGATTGGGCATTACTTAATGAACAGCTAGATCTTGCCCAAAAGAAAGTGGCTAGGATTGGGCTGGGCCATGCATAATCAGATCGTACTGAGTAACTCAGTAAGCAATCCGGTTTCCCCAACTAGTCGCTTTTACTTGATGGACCCCATCTGAACTGAAAATTTGATGGTAGGGCAAACTTCCAAGCAACTGCAATAGGGGCGCTCATGTGAACCAATCAAGGCCGTCAATCTCAGGACGCCAGAAAATCAAACAGACTGGGAGATGATACCATTCGATATCAGCCACCCAGTCTCATGCAGTGGGGGATTCGATATCAGCCACCCAATTTCATGTAGTGAGAGACGTGATGAGGTCGATCAACATAGCCTATTACCCTTAAAATAATATGAGAGGTTTCAAACTCACTCAAACATCCTGAAAACGTGACTTACCATGAATATCAAACTTACTATTTATAGACCGTATCCATTCCTAATAGACTTCATGGGTTTTGGCCAAAAATAGTAAACGTCCAATTTAGCCTAATCATGTTATTAGCCTAGGCAAGCCGACATAGCAGGTTGTTTGGTTAAAGTAGTTTTTTCCTTCCCCAAAATCATATCATATATGTCAAAAAACTTATCCCGGTTTGTGAGTTATAACTATTTTAAGGTCTTGACGGTCGAGATCATTTCCACATTCGATCGGGCCTTCTCTGGTCCATCTTGCCATGAAAGTATTTGCTACCCGCTCTACTTGACCTCAAGTTCTTGTCTAGCTTCGGTTATGATATATACCCGGCTAAGCCCGCAATGTTGAAAGTAAGTGAAATCTTCATGTCATCTGAAAGATCAATAATATAAGCATTGTTATTGACATTTTGGAGGATTGGTATCAATCAAAATTTGTTATTCTTCAACTTATTATAGGTCCCGGGCGAAAATCTCTCCTTGCATAGATGTACAATGTTATGGTCACCTACCTTAAGCACATTTTTCTTCTCCGTTAACACATCTTTTTCTTTTCCTCATTGTCTTTTGTGATATTTAGATTATCTTGGGAGGTGGAGCTTTTTACATTGGTATTGGTTTGGGAGGATTTATATATTTATCTCATGAATTTTCAATTGCAATCACCGCAAGGATACTTTCGAGCCTCAACAAACCATTGGTTTGATTACCTAACCGCAAGCCCCTGTACTCACCAAAACATAGAACTCGGGCATGGTTCTAAGAGATGCGGGATACACATCATATAATTCCTCTCCTATATTCATTATCCACTTTTTTTTAATTGAAATATTGAATAGGTGGCTGAATCTAACTGTGGGTATTTGAATTTGGGTCAATTGGCTTGACAATAACTATCTTTCCGGAGCATCTTCCTGTCTTTGGCTAACATCACCCAATCTTGTAAGCCTCGATGAACTTTCATTGGATAATCCATTTATTTATTTCTTTAATCTGTTGGAAATTTGTAGCTGAATCGTTATTTCCTCTTTGTCATATACTAATGATTAAATTTGATTGATATTGCATGCAAACATGATATAAATCTTTTAATAGAAAAATAAAACATTGAGCTTATTCTCTTACCAATATCGATTAGTAGACTACCAATTATAAGTTTACCATCCAATATATGTAAATGATAAAAGGAGATATTACTGGATTAATTTCTTCTTATTAAGTGCACATGATAGCCATGTATTTGGTGGAGATACGAATGCAAACAGAGGAGTTGAGGCGGCAGATGAACAAGCAGGTGGAGCAGCTTGTGGAGGGTAGAATGACGAAGTGTGAGCATCTAGAACAATTGGAGCAGCGGATGATGGAGCATATATATGACAGCAGATGAGAGAAAATATGACCTCATTGACGACGGCCTTAACTTCGAGCAATGTCCTCAATATAAATGTTGTTTTACGTGAATCAATTACATTTGCACAAGCTGACTCAACATCCATTTATAGGAATACACTCGAGGTCAAGGGAACCAATAGAAAAGGGAGAAGAATTAGTAGTCAAGTCGTTTCTTGACATAATTGTATAGTAACATTAATACTTGAGATTTCATTGTTTTATAATGATTTACTTGGATTATTATATTTAATAAATTGTGCTTTTATAATTGTTTATATCTTGATGAAAATTGAATTAAATGAATGAATAGATGCTTGAATAAATGATTGAATTTAATGAATGAATAAATGATTATGTAAGTTCAACAATTAAAACTTGTATAAGTTTATTCAAACAACTAATTAAATTTTAAAAAAACAAATTAAAAAAAAAAAAAAAAAAAGCAACGCTTTTACCCTCGCTTTATAAATGAGGCAAAAATATATTTTTAGCTCAGTTGATAGAAACTAAAGATAAAGATGGCTTTAGCCTTTGTTAAGATCCACTGTGGCTAAAAATTAAATTTAGGCTCGATTGTTAAGAGCCGATTTTAAAAATTGGATTTAGCCTTAATTTTCAACAATCGAAGTTAAAAGCTAAATTTAGCATTGGTTAGTTGATGTCAATAAAGACTAAATCTAGTTATAACCTTGGTTTTACTATAGAGGCTACAACCAATTGATTAAAGGCTTAATCCTGGGTTGTTGAGAATCAAGGTTAAAATTGAAATTTAGCCTCCATTAGATGCAACCGATTCTAAAATTTAAATGTTCTTTTAGCCTTAATTAGAGAACCAAGGCTAAAAAGCTTTATAGCTTCGATCGCCAAAACTAAGGCTAACGCCTTTAACCATGTGGTTGCAGCACATTGGCTTGGATTTAGCCTCACTTTTTTTTTCTTTTAAACCATGATTTTGAACCGAGGCTAAAAGCCTTTTTCTTGTAGTGAGTCCAAGCAGGAGATACGGTGGTGGGATTTCAGGGATTTCAAGTAGAATCTGAAATCCACTTAACTTGTGAGCCTTACATTGATGCATGTGTTTTACCCACCCCTCCATTCACACTCAAGCTGCATATGCATATAGGCGACCAGCATCAGTTGTGAAATCTAATTCGTTGATTACAATTTTATGGTCCACCAAATGTTGATTTCACCTAATGCAATGTTTTTCTTAAAGAAAAAAAATTGACCCCAAATGTTGGATGGTGAAAATGCGATCATATTTCCAGACATGATCATTGTGTAATAATGGTGTTAATTTCTCCATGGTGAAAACCAACTCATCCAGCGTTCCAAGATACGCTGAGGTAGC
Source organism: Magnolia sinica (assembly GCF_029962835.1). NCBI lineage: Eukaryota > Viridiplantae > Streptophyta > Magnoliopsida > Magnoliales > Magnoliaceae > Magnolia > Magnolia sinica. Next base: position 119,269,005 of record NC_080575.1, on the reverse strand, counting down.
AAAGTTAATCACAGGTGCTTTGGATCCTTACTCTTGCTCGGGTGGTAGACTCTAAGGAGTTTCAACACCCAGTCAAGGGTTCGAGTATACATAGGAGGTGAAATCCCACTATGGCGTGAGTGTGTGGTGGTGTGTTTGAAATAATAATAATAATAAAAAATAAATAAATAAATAAAATCACAGGTGCTTCCTACTATACCTGCCGTAGAAAGTCCACCTTTTGTGGGACCAGGTACCTTCACAAGATAAGGTGACTGATTGGGTCATTCTAGACTTGAATTATTTAGGTCACTGATACAGCTTAACGTGGGTCAAGGGTCATCTCCCATCACAAACGAATGTCACGCGTTTTCCACAAATTCGAGGCCGACGGCTTTCAAAGGCAAGTGTGGGGTTGCATGGAAATTCATGGGCTCTCTTGTGAAAGGGAAAGAAATTGTTTTGACTACCTTTCAGTCACCTCCGCCTCTTCCTTCTTGTTTCTTCTCCGTATCTCCCAGTCTGGCAAGTGTGAGGTTTCTGATAGAGAAGGGTGCACCATAGTAACATAAAGTGGTTGGTTTCACTCTGGAATTGAATACTTACGCTGATGTGAACTAAATTCATATTCTCCGTACGACCATACAGAAACTACGATGTTATAATCATACCTAATTGATGATCCCAACCTTTGAATCCTGGATTTGAATATTAGCCATTAAATATTCATCTTCAAACAGAATTATCTATTAAACAAATGCTTCTTATGATGCCCGGGTAGCATCGAAACCAAAACATGAATGGAATTCAAAACATCATGAATGCAATCCAGGATAGAAACCATAGTTTGAAAACTCAAGAACACAACTCGACTTGATATTCATGTGGGTGGGGCCGGCTTATAGACTCAAGCTAACTAAATATTTAATAAACATGTTTTATTTCTATGAATAATAACGAATATTTAAAATAATTACAAGATAGTATGGGTATTAAAAAAATTCAAAATAAGTAAGCAAAGTTGTGCTTGGTTTAATGGTCCAGAGCCTATTATGATAAAAGAGGCCATGCTCCTCAATTATGTTATAAAATAAAGTGATTTTATAAAATATATTTTAAATAAAATATATTTTTTTTAAAAAATTGTATTAAAGCTTTTGTAGGTATAGCTTTCTTGAGAATAGTCCCACATGGGAAAGGGAGGAGAACTTTTTGTGGTTTAAATGAAAACAGTGGATTACTATAATATTTGCTTACCTAGTCCAAGGACTATGGACCTTGGGTGTTCTAGTCACGCTTGGGCACGGTCATGGGCTCGGTGCGAGGGCGTGAGCATGTGAGGCAGTGTGACTGTAGAGGCACTAGTGGCGCACTTTACACTTCGCACGTACGCATCGTAGAGCTGTTACAGCAGATCTGTAACAGTTGTGTCATTAGTGCAGAAACCAGCTGTAACTGCTACATGGCTAGCATAACAGCAAGAAAACGGTTAGCTGCTGTCTCACAACAGTCACATGCAGCAGTGGTTATGACTCATGTACAACAGTAAAAAAAGGCCATAAAACAACTAGTTTTCCAACAGCTAGAAATAGCTTAATGAGAGTTATTTTCCTGGACCATAACCCCCCAGCCACCACAGCCTATATAAACAGGGTTTGAATGGGATTCCAAACCATCTCTCAACCCACTCCAACAGACCCATACGAACTAAGACAGCCAGTCCTCTCCTATACTCTAGTGAATTCAGCAAGACAGCAAGCTTGAACCATTGCTTGAAGAAAAAACTAGCGGTGTAGTCTAGAATGGTTCAACTGAACCAATGGCTGAAGAACTGACCAGTGCAGTGGTCTAAATTACAAATTCTATTATCTTCTCTTTTCTCTTTTGAAATTTTTTCTTTTATTATAATTTTGTCAGACAATGTGTAACAGAGTTCCATTAGTGGGCCTTTGTGTTTGCTGAATGCGGACCCATACCAGGCTCGTCATATCCTAGAAGTGTTTTTCCTGTAACCTATCAGCATACTCAATCTTTTTGAGTAGACGCAAATAACGCTTTAAGGACAGCGTCTCAGACGTGCTTCAGTCTGTCCTTAGTTCAGATCATCCTGATTTTTCGGGTTCCATATTTTATAGAAATATTATTATTCTGTATAATTTCAAACAATCTTAAAGCGTTATTTAATGGAAGCCGACAGTATTTCATCTATTAAGTTGATGAATCAGGACTTGATATGTCTTGATCGGTTTGATGGAACAAATTTTATGAGATGGCAAGACAAGCTCAAATTTCTTCTGACGGCGCTGAAGATCTACTACATATTAGATCCAAATCTGCAAACACTACCTGAAGTATCTAACAAAGACACACCTGAACAGGTGGTTGCTCGCACCAAACAAGCTGAAGACGAACTCTTGTATTAAGGATATATTCTGAACGCGCTCTCTGACCGCCCGTACGATCTGTACCAACAGACGTCATCAGCAAAGGAGATCTAGGCCGCTCTGGAATTCAAATACAGGGCTGAAGAAGAAGGTACCAACAAATTTCTCATCGCCAAGTATTTTGACTTTAACATGTAGATAACAAACCGCTACTGCCCCAAATCCAAGAACTGCAGCTAATAGTAAACAAAATCAAAGCCATCAAAATTGATCTTCCTAAATCATTCCAAGTCGGGGCTATAATCACTAAATTGCCACCGATGTGGAAAGACTATAAAAAGAAGTTGTTGCATAAAACTGAGGACTACACATTGAAACAAATCCAAAAACATCTCAGAATTGAGAAAGAATCCCGTAACCGCGATGGAAAGAATGATAACGGGAATGTCTCATCTAAGGTACATGCAGTAGAGAACACTAATAATAAGAATTTCGAGAAAGACGATTCTCTGAAATCTAATAAAGGAAAATTCAAGAAAAATGCCCAAAAGAAGAACAGAAAGTTCAAAGGCCCATACCATGTCTGTGGAAAAACCGAGCACTATGCTCGAGTATGCCGATGTCACAAGTCTAAAAAGAGGCAAGTGCAGTAGAAGAAGGCGATATTGTGGTTAAGATCACTGAGGTGAATACCATCCAAGGCAAAGTTTCAGGTTGGTGGTATGATACTGCCGCTACAGTAGATGTGTACTATGACAAATCAGCCTTCAAAACCTATGAGGAATTGACTGATAGTCAAGAAGTCCAAATGGGTAATTGTAACACCTTGATTCTCATAACTCGAGGACGATCGCTCGAGTACGAGAACCCGAGGGTTACGTCATGAAATAAAACTAACATTCAGCTAATTACCAACACAATTCATAATAACAAGATATAACCATTGTATAAACTAATAAAAGGAGTTTAACATACGTGAATAGAAGTAAGAAGTAAAGTAAGATTCCACAGCAGGAGATTTTTAATTACAATTTCAAAAAAGCAACATGAAGATAATGTCTAAAAACGAAAAAATAGGCAAATCCTATATCATCAGTTGAGCTCTAACTGCTCAACCGGATCAACATACTGTCTTTCTTCTCCATACTCCTCATCAGCTGCACCAGGGTTCCCATCATAGACATCATCTTCCTCCATCATACCTGTATCTATTTGGTGTAACCGTACTATTAGCTGAGTGAAAACTCAGTGGGAATTTCCCTTAAGGATTCATGTATACCATATTATTCCAAAACAGTTTAAACTAAATATATTTAATCATAACGAGGATAATATGAATTTAAATGTAAATGTATGGATGTATGAATGTATGCTCAAGTCACAGATCTGGGGATGCACATCCAGCTGTCAAAACAAAGGGTCTCCCAAGGCGAACTAGTCACCTAGAAAAATACTCAAAGGTACACCCAAGGAGAACTAGTTGCCTGGAAAAGGCCATGCAGACCACCCGCGGTAGATCATCTACCTGGAAAAATCCATGTAAGTGAGTGCGCCTAAGGATATCTCCTGAAAAAATATACGGGGTATGCCCGAGAAGTGTCTAATCCCAGAAAAGCCTCATGTAAAGAAAGCCCAAAGTAGCATAATTGCACATGCTCTGTGAGATTAACTCATGAAGTGCTAGAGCCTTCAGGAATTCAATCAGAGTGTGAGTTACATCGGGCACTCGAAAAAGCTCATATGTCATGCATGAATGTCATGTATTATGATGCTCATGCACATTCCATAGGATTAACAAGGTGGCTTTCATAGACGTTGTCAAATATTATAAGATATTAAACATCCAAGCATGATTTCAATCATAGATTCATTTACATTTTTCTATGTCCAAATGAGGCCAACTTATATGATGTTTAAATCTTGTTAGATTGTAATAAGTTTATTTTACATTTCTCATGAAAAATAATATTCCACACATAACCTTAATTTATAAGATAGGAGGGAATGACATCTAATGACCTTTGTCATTTCTAGTAGGGTTATTCCCAAAATCATGTAATTACCAAGTTATCGAAGACAATATAAAGCCAAATTTTAACTACATAATTATCACATGTGAGGTTTGAGTAATGGAATTAATGTATTAATTCACGCTCATCATATCCATATGGAAAACTAGAGAATTAACTTGCTCTTAGTATTGTTCAAATTATAATGAATCTAACTATGTGAGGGGGAATGGAGCAAACTTAACATTAGAATGGGAAACTAGAATTCTTAACAAATAGAAAAGTACTTAAGCGACTTCAAATGTGGTATAATGTGTGTGTTACAATTTTCATGAGATGGATTAGAGTCCCACAATCTAAGGTATCCCCACATGAATATCCATGGTAATTCATAGTAAAAAGAAGCATGAGTACTATTCACACAGTTATAATATCTCTATACAATTAAATTTAAACTACCTTAGAACTTGATGAAATGAAGAAGCCATGTGGGATATCCCTCACCTAAAGTGGATGGAGTGGACGCTCTTCTTAACTTGTACTTCCTTGTGAGGTGAGTAGGATGAGTTTTGATATAAGGAGATGTAAATCAAATTCCATTCTTGTTTAGGTATGATTCATAGATAATTTGAGATTGCTTTCACTCACCTGATTTGAGATTGAATACTAGGGAGCTTTTCATAAGAATGTCAATTTGCAAATGGTACCTGGATGATACATTTCAATCTACTAGTGAGTTAGAACCGAATTGACCTAGTTGAGGGTTCTCAACCATCGACCAGTTAAGCTTACTTCAAGAGTGTAGCTAATAACTGGGTTAGATCAAATATTCATTAGACCGAATGTTCCCCAACTCACCATAATTGGTTGGAGTTAGTTTGTTTTAGGTGAAAAACTGACCGAGTCAACTCGTAAATGAGGGTAAAGTTGACTCAGTTAGTTAAAATAGTTGGGTCAGCCCCAAAGTGGGCATATCTCAGTTGCCACGAGTTGAGATTTAGGCTGACCAGGAAAACTTATATCCCAGGTCCCACTGAGTCAAAACTTCTAATTCAGAATCGGTTCCGAGTCCCTGACTTAGTGACGACTCGACCCGAACTATCCCCATAACCCACACCTCAAGAGTTATAGAACTCAGGTTGGATAAGGTCTGCCTGAGAGTTGTCTCAGTCAGGGGACTCATTCATGGGCTCGGTTTGAGTCAATGCCCAATCCCCTGTACTAAACTTGGGTCACTGACTCGGTAGTGCCTCAATGTAAAGGCACAGCAACCCGCTGCATTTGGTGAACTAGAGCTTGACTAGTGGCACCAGTCCCAGCTCCAAGAAGAAAACCGACCACCTCATTGGAGGCAGATTGGTCATTCACATTGGAATAGAGCTGGAATGGGACTGGTCACCAACTCGTAACCGAGTTGAGTTGACTGGGAAACCAGTTGACTGGTTGGGTGGAATCTGATAATAACAAAGGTAGATGTGCATGGTTACCTGACCAGGGACGGCATTTGGATGCTGAAAGGAGCCTGGGTATGGTGTGTTGGGTTGAGGATTCGAGCAACGCCCTCAGTGAGATGGGTCAGCTATGGACAGACGGCTGCAACTCACCTCAGCCGCATGCTTTCTCCCCTTTCTCCTTCTCCTTCTTTCTCTATCTCTCTTACTTTCTCTCTTTCTTAGCAGGGACGACCCAAACCGAGCCAAGTTGCTACCAGGCCTGCAACTCGCTCGAACGGCGCCCAAAATTCCTATCTCCCTCTCTTTCTATTTCCTATCTTTTTCTTCTCCTTAGGATTCGCCCTAATAGTATGCTATTTATAGGCTTACTGTTTCTGGACTATTCCTCCGCTAATCACTGGGATTAGTGTGGAGTTAACGTGAAATAGTTGAGAACGGCTACAGACAGGGACTCACCATACCACTATTGCAATGTATGGGGTTCTGATCTAGGCTCTGATGGGCATTAGAGGGAGTGGGCCACGTGATGGACGACTTGGATGGGTGAATGGGCCGCTCATAGAGAAGATGGGTCTCACAGCTGCTTTGGGGAAGATGGAGTGCCAATAATGGCAAATCTAGACTGGGTGATTTTTCTGTGGATTAGGGATGTTTAGATGGTCCTGATATGGCTTAGATACAATGGGGGGTCCATTTTACGGTGAAGGATGGCCGTTGATCATTACATTCTAAACATGGCTGCGTCTCGCCGATTTCTCGGCTCTCTTATGAGATACATCAGGTAGCCCTAACTTCAACGACCCAGATAAGCTCTACAGAAGCTTCTAGGTGCAAATGGACGGATGAGACAGGTTGTTACTATAAGTGGGTATTTTTGGAAATGGTAGGGGTGACTGGGATTTTCCGTGCGAACGTGGCTTCCATCTGATGTCTTCCAACGGTCGGATCTGCCAGAGGGACGGCGTGCGTGGCTGTATATGACTCGTCAGTGCCTTGCTTGTGCATTGCTTGCTGGGTGGTGATGGAGGCGGCACGGGCAGTTTTCAATATGTAATCTCGACGTGGACGTGGTCGGTGGGGCCCAACAAATCGGATGGACAATGTGGATTTGGCTACTGTATTCAGGAAGTGGCGATTTGTACCATCACACGGATGGCCAGATTTAAGCCAGCGACGAGCGAGAGATTTTCAAAATTTTTTGTTGGTTTTGAGATTTCCATTTGGTCAACGTTCATTTGACCCGGTATGAGAGTTTCGGGCACGGCGCGTGCACGCAATCTGTGCACACGCACCAATCAGAGGTGGTATACACGTGTGTTTCTCAATCAATCCACACCATCCATTCGTTTGGTCAATTTGATTTAAGACCCATCCCAAAGGATGAGGCAAATCCAAGGCTCGAGTGACCATAAAACATTCTTTGTGCACTATAAAAAGGTGGTTACCGATTATACGACTGTAAGATCAACTCACTGTCAATCACCAACGGTCTATAAGTGTCCTAAACTAGCCTAGGTGTGTTTAAACGATGAATATTGCCCTTTACTAGGAGGATTCGTATGATTTGGTATTTGATCATTGAAGGGAGTGTCAGACCTGATATACAGTGGATTTGACGGTCAATGGTTGGCAACGAAGGGCTTGATTCTTCCTCTATCATAGCTCAATGATCGACCAGGTATTGATGGATAATTGGAAGGCTCAACGGATGGGTGGAGATTTCTTGTATTGGTCTGATTCAGGTTAAAATGAGGGCAAATTTTTATAAACAATGGTAACACTCGAGTGCTGCAAAGTACGGGGTGTTACAGTAGTGAAATCCGATCGAAGGTCGTCGGCAAAGGAACTGTCGAACTAATATTCACCTCTGGGAAGAAAGTGATTCTAACTAATGTACTGCACGTCCCAGACATGAGGGAAACTTAGTTTCTGGGGATCTTCTGGGTAAATTAGGCATAAGGGTGGTGTACGAGTCAGGAAAACTGATTCTGTTCAAGAATGAGAATTTTGTCGGAAATGGATATGCTTGTAACGGGATGGTTAAGTTCTCTCTTAATGAAAGTAGCACTTCTGTGTATATGGTTGAATCTACTGGATTATGCCATGATAGACTAGCCCATATAAGGTATAGTATCTTGAAGTTCATGACTAAGAATGATTTAATCTCATATACAGACAATGAAACCGATAAATGTGAAGTGTGCATACAATCTAAAATGACGAAGAAACCTTTTCCAAGTGTTAAAAGATCGTCTCAAATATTGGATCTTGTGCACAGTGATATCTGTGAGTTAAACAGTATTCATACTCATGGAGATAAAAGGTATTTCATAACCTTCATTGATGATTGCTCTAGATATGTGTATGTGTACCTATTAAATAGCAAAGATGAAGCATTGAACATGTTTAAAATATATAAAGCAATAGTCTAAAGAGTTTTGAGATACTTACACTAAGGGAAGATTAAAATTGAAAGATATCTTTCTTTATGCATATAAGCTGATTATTCTGAGAGAAATGTTTAATTAAGAAAAAAATATATTAAAAAAATCAGTGGGAGATTGTTATAAAATAAAGTAATTTTAAAAAATATATTTTAAATAAAAAATATATAAAATATATAAAAAGTTTTTGTAAAAAAGCTTTTGTGGGTTTTTTTAGAATAGTCCCACATGGGAAAGGGAAGAGAACTTTTTATGGTTTAAATGAAAATAGTGGAGTACTATAATATTTGCTTACCTAGTCCAAGGACTATGGACCTTGCGTGTTCTGGTGCGTAGCAATGGAACACCCGCGTGCGCGCTCGGGCTCGGGCTCGGGCACAAGCTCGGTCTCGGTCACGGGCTCGGTGCGAGGGCATAGGCATGTGAGGCAGTGTGGCTATGGAGGTGCTAGTAACGCACTTTGCACTTCACATGTGTCACAGAGGGTCACTCCCTTCACGAACTAGAGTGAGACAGGTGCGAGTCGCGGTGCGACTAACTGGTTAAGTAGGATGGCTAGCTGAAGGGAAGACTAGAGGACTGAATGAGAGTCCTCCGGTATATAGAGAGGCTGAAAAGAGTTGTTGCAGCAGATTTGTAACAACTGTGCCATTAGTGCAGAGACCAGCTGTACCTACTGCGTGGCTAGCCCAATCACAAGAAAACAGCTAACTGTTGTCTCACAACAGTCACGTGCAGCAGTCGTTATGGCTCATGCACAACAGTCAGAAAATGGCCATAAAACGGTTAGTTTTTCAATAGCTAAAAATGACTTAATGAGAGTTATTTCCCTGGACCATAACCCCCCAGCCACCACAGCCTATATAAACAGGGTCTGGATGGGATTCCAAACCATCTCTCAACCCACTCCAGCAGACCCATACGAACTAAGATAGTCAGTCCTCTCTTATACTCTAATGAATTTAGTAAGACAGCAAGCTTGAACCAATATTGTTTGAAGAACAGACCAGCGGTGTGGTCTAGAACGGTTCAACTGAACTAGTGGCTGAAGAACTGACTAGTGCAGTGTAGGGCTGAAAGTTGGGCGGGTTCAACCCGACCGACCCATGACCGACCCGACATTGGGTTGGGCTCGAGCAAGATATATCGGGTCCGATCTCAAGCTTGGGCTATACAAACACCAGCTCGATAAAACTTGGGTTGGGCTTGGGTTGAGGTCTCGGGTTGCCCGACCCAACTCGAACCTAATCAATATACAAGTTACTTATAAATTATAATTGAGTGTGGATCGTTTGTGTCGAAGGCACACTAGTGATGACGGGTCTCATTTGTCCACGTCATTTCCAATGACTCAAGCTAACAAGATATGCTGGATTTCTCTCTCCCAAATAGATTGCTTGTTATGCTATATGACTTTTAAAGAAGTAGTTGTCCTATATTTTAGCTTATTTTTTTAAAGAAAAAAATGAAGTTCTTTATGATAAATAATCACATATATAATTAATAAAATCATAGATACAAAAAATAAATCCTATATTGAAATATAATAAACTAATATAATAACGAAAATATTAACACGTATACCCGACCAACCCGATTAACTCGACCAAGCCCGCTTGGGTTGGGCTTGGGTTGAGAATTCCCAACCCGAAGTTGGGTTGGGTTGGGTTAGGGTTGAGGTATAGGAACCTTGGGTTGGGTTACGGTTGAGCACCAACTCGACTCAACCCGCCCGACTTTCAGCCCTAGTGCAGTAGTCTAAATCACAAATTCTATTCTCTTCTCTTTTCTCTTTTAGAATTTTTTTCTTTTATTGTAATTCTGTCAGACAGTGTGTAACAGAGTTCCATTAGTGGGCCTTCGTGTTTGCTGAACACAGACCCACACCAGGCTCGTCGTATCCTAGAAGTGGTTTGCCTATAACCTATTAATGAGGGTCGAATATTGCATATCAGACCCTGAGTATTGCCGAATTTTACGTCCATGATAAGGCTTAATGGAATATTTTAATCGTGTTTTTGTTGCAGGGCGTAATTAGGAGCGTTGACTGAAAAAGAGTATTAAAAGTATTGATTTGATGCTCTGAAGTCACCAAAGTAAAGGATGGACTCCAGAGGACTGAGATCAACAGATTTACACGACAGGGATACGAGAAAATCAAGCCGTTCATGTTAAAGAGGCCCAAAAATGGTCCAGAATGCAAGATCACAGGGTTCCCGTCATCTGATTGACTCAAAAATTCATACATGTGATGAGGACCATAAATTAACCGTACATATTAAATTTCAACCATTGGATCTCTGTGGAATAGGCCCAACAGACAGATCAGCCCATAAACCGTTGATTCTGGGCCCACCTGCAATCTGAATATGCTTCAAACATTGGATCAGCCCATTAAACTATCTAAGAAAAGGGATGAATGGATTGGATTTTCCATAACCATCACCATGGACCCCACCTGATTTGTGTGTGCACCGTGCACATGTGCACCAGATGTGCACAGTAAGTCCAAGATGGTCAAACCGACCTGCACCCATTCTTCATTCAAAAACAGCAAAAGCCGTTTTCTCCGACGTGAAACAGGGGCGCCGTTTGATCATTAGTAGGCCTCCATCATGACCCATGCAAACGATCCGAGACGTCCATCATGCAGAGGGGCTCGCTTTAGCCAAACCCATGTTGTCTTTATGCACTCATACATGCACAGGTGCTGGTTTTAATGGTCACAAACGGACTACCTTACAACTGTTGCAGCTGATTTCTTCCGTGGGTCACGCTGAATCTGATCCAAAACCGTCCCTTCCCAGCCGAAATTTTGTAAAGAATCTTATGAACGGCGTGGATTTCTTAAACATCAAAGAAATCTGGGTCCCACAGTATTCACCGCAACCTGTTTTATGCAGGGATTGCGTGTCCGTGAGTTCCGGACGTTCCGGAACATTGTGGCCCTTCACCGTTGATCGGTTCGTCCATCTGAACGGTCCAAATTGTTCCCACAGTGGGACCGGCCAAAGCCAAGACGACTGAGTGTCTCAGATCCTGTATGAGGAACGTTCATGGGCCGAATAAGAGTCAAAACGCAACTCCTCTTGCATTTCCTGTGCACATGGCTGCAAAAGATCCACCGACTCCAGCAAATTCCGCACGTTCACACTCCACCGAGAGAGTTGGTGCTCTTATAAAAGAGCAAGGAGAAGAAAGAGATAGGGAATTTTGGAGGAGCACGGCTAGGACGTCAGAAGCACAGAGAGAGAGAGAGAGAGAGAGAGAGAGAGAGAGATTCATTTTTTTTCTGTTTTTACTACTTTTTTAAGATTATAGCCTCATCATGTTCATAATAGGCTAAACCTCTTAGCTAGGGCTAAGAGGTGAAGCTTGTAGTCTGATGGGAGAATATTTCACTTGTGCTTTTTTATTATACTGAACTGATGTGGATTTTAGTTTATTAATGGAAATGTTTTTAGTTTTTAATTGTCTGTTGTGACTGAAATTACAATGGATCTACGATAGCTTTGAGTATATTCCTATCCTTTTTTATGTTTATGACGTCAGGAAGCCCGGTTGTTCACCATCGTCTCCTGGGTATGGTCAGATGACGGTACTCTTCCTTTCCTTCATAGCATGATAATTGGTTGGTAATTAGTTTAATTTTATTTGTCTCCTGGGCATGGTTTGGTGATGGAATCCATTCTAATTCATATACCTTTCATCTCTTTAAAATTATATCAGAGGAAGTTCAGTTTAATTTCCATGATTCTTGAAGCAGGTCTAAGATCTCCCTGATCTTTACAAGTGGATTCTCTGAATCCCTAGTTTCCTACCTTTGAATTCTATATATTTTAGTTTACTATTTCATCATTATTCCTCAAATCCACCTGATTTAGATTTCATCTTTTTCCAGTTCTAGTTATTTCCAGATAACGTACAGGTATCAATCCCTTGGGATTCGACCTCGGTCTCACCGAGTTTATTACTACATCACAACCTTATACTTGGGGAGTGAACACCTATCAGCATACTTAATCTTTTTGAGTAGGGGAAAATAACGCTTTAAGGACAGCATCTCAGACATGCTTCAAACTGTCCTTAGTTCAGATCATCTTGATTTTTCGGGTTCCATATTTTACAAAAATATTATTATTCTATATAATTTCCAACAAATTATATATATAGCCCGCGCACCAGTTCGTACGGATTTCCTGCTAAACCCTTTTACAGTAAGTTGCTGCAGCGGAAACTTAGGTGGGACCCACCATGATGTTTGTGAGAAACCTATCCCATCTATTTTTGAGCTCATTTTAAGACCTGAGAGTGAGACCAAAAGTGATCAAGATACAATACTCAAGTGGGCCACACTAAAGGAAATAGTGGGTGGGGAATTCCTACCGTTGAAACCTCCCGAGCGCAGATTGGGTACTTTCTCATCCCAAGATAGGGATAGACTAGGGCTCAGAGGGCCACTATGATATATGGATTTTATCCACATTGTCCATGCATTTATTCATGTCATTTTAGGCTAGCATCACAAAAATGAGATAGATCCATTGCTCAAGTGGACCTCGAAATGGGGATTAAAGGCTTATCATTGAAAACTTCTTGGGAACAATAGAAGTTTTGGGGAACAATAGAAGTTTTGGATCAAGCTGATATTTGTCTTTTACCTTCATCTAGGTCTCTCTGACCTTATGAATAGGTCGGATGAAAAACATCACGGTGCGCCCTGGGAAGGTTTCAACAGTAGGTGTCATTAACACTACTGTTGCATCCTGTGGTGTGTCCCATTTGAATCTTGATCCGCCTCATTTTTTCCTAAAATAACATGGCAAAATGTTGATAAAATCCATGTGTCACAGTGGCCCTCAGAGCCCTAGCCTGTCACTATTTCGAGACGGGGACTACCCAATCCGTATCCGGAAAGGGAGAGACACGGATTTCCTTTTAAAGACTTTCCTAATAGGTTATTGCGCTGGAATGCTTAGGTGGGGCCCACCATGAAGTTTGTGCGAAATCCACTCGGTCCATCCATTTTTCTGGATCATTTTATAATAATAGACAAAAGGGTTCAGGTTGATCCAAAGCTCAAGGTGGCCATACGAAAGTAAACGGTGGGGATTCAATGACCACTGTTGAAACATTTTCATGGCCAAAAATTTTTCATACTAGGCTAATTTTTTTGTTTTTTCACTTCATACCAGTACTAGAAATGGCCTTATAAACGGTTGGAATGGAATATAAACATCAAGGTGGAGCCTAAAAAGGTTTCAACGGTAGGAAACTCTTTCGCCAATTATCCCTCGCGTATGACCGCATTGAGTTATGGATCCATCGATTTTTAGTCTCATGTTCTAAAATAATCCAAAATGTATAGATGGAGTGGATTTTTCCAAAATATCACAGTGGGCCTCACGTAGCATCCGAGCGCAGGAAGTTCCCGTGAAAGTTTGAAATCGGCGTCCGAAATGGGAGAGGGAGAGATTAGGTGTTACATGGGTAACACCTCGGTGGGATGCGGATTATCAACTGATATCACCGAGTTCTGTGGACCTCACTATGATGTATGTGTTGTACACCGTCCATCCATTAAGAGAGATCATTTAGGGCATAACACAAAGACAGGCAAATACAAAGCTTAAGTGGACCCACTAAAGAGAAAAGTGACGACAGTGATGCCCACCACTAAAACCTCTTAGGCCCACATGATGTTTATTTGAGATCAAACCTGTTTATAAGTTAACACATACATGGAAGAAGGGAAAACACAAGTATAGCTTGATACAAAACTTATGTGGCTTCCAAAAAGATTTTAATAGTAGGCATTTAATCCCCACCGTTTTCTGCAATGGGATCCACTTGAGCTTTGGATCTGGCTCATTCTTAGTGTTATGCCCTAAAATGATGTCTTCAAAAAAATGGACGCTGTGGATACAATACATACATGATGGTGGGGCTCACAGAACGTGGTGACATCACTTTAGGCTAACCAGCGTCCACAGTTGAAATATTCATATTGCTAAGTAAGTTTAGAATCAGGCTTATATTTATGTTCTCATTTCATCTGAGTAGAAGTGACGCTATGAACAGTATGGGTGACATGTAAACATCACTGTTGACTCAAGGAGGTTTCAAATATAGGAATTTCCTTACTATTCCATTTAGGGCGACCCACTTGAGTATTGCATGTTATGTTTGAAGACGGAAAATAGAAAATAAATCACTTAAAGATAGGCTTAAGGCGCGTTACGATGTCACTATCTTTATGGTGATATTCATACCCTACTAGTGATTAAACAAATTTGCAAGAGGATTACATCAAATCCGCCTCTAGGATATAATAAGTCTCTTCTCCAAGACCGAAGAAATGTGGATTTCGGCCTGTAAAACTGAAAAATTGCACCCCGAATACACTTTGAACATTCTATTGGATACATAGCCCTTCCCTACATATACCCCATTTTTAGACACAATCAATTTATCAGATTCAAATAGGAGTCTGAATCCAAACTTAGTCAATAAACTAGTTGATATAAGATTCCTCCTAATATCCGGTACATGTAGCACATCGTTCAGAGTAGGGACTTTTTCGAAAGTTAGATTAAGACGTACCTTCCTTTTTCCTACAACCTTAGATGTGGAGGCATTCTCCATATATAGTTCTTGATTATCCCCCACTATTTCATAGGAATTAAATATGTTGTAATTTCTACAAACATGTCTAGTAGCGCTAGAATCTACCCACCATTCAGTATCCTCATTTACCATATTAACTTTAGAGACGACAGCTGTCAGATTCATGTCTTCCGTCATATTGACTTGCCGTTTCTTTTCTTGCATTTTCTTTTTATATTTTCGGCAATCTTTCTTAAAGTGACCAGAGATTTTACAAAAGAAGCATGGACCCTTCTTGGATGTGTTCTTTTTGAACCCTTGGTTATTAGGTTTGAGCCGATCATCTTTCTTCAAAGGTAGCTTCTCTAATTTCTGATTCACACTATTCTCGACTATATTAGCGTTACTCAGGGTCTCCTATTGTTCTTCATTTTTATCACGGAGCCTAGATTCTACTTCTATTCAAAGAAACATTAGGAGGTCCTCTAAGGACATTTTTTTTCCTGTTTCAATGATTTTTAGTATCCTTCCTTTTAAGTGGAAGTTTAGCAATAATTGTGAATACTTGGAAGGATTCATCGAGATTAGTACCATCGGTAATAATCTGTTGGATGATGACTTGTAACTTATGTGCTTGATCAAGGATAGGGATTTCATCCAACATTTTGAATTTTAAAAACTAACTTATAAGGAATTTTTTATTGCCTTCGTCCTCTAATGTATATTAAGTGAGCAACGCCTGCTACAAATCCTTAGCAGTCTTCTTTTGATGGTAAACGGCGTATAATGAGTAAAAAAGAGCATTGAAGATATGAGTTGCATAGGTAGTCGTTACACTCCCAATTTTCTCTTTTGAATTTGTTTTAATGTATCATTATCAGATGGTGGTAAAGGAAGATCTTGAGTGAGCACTTGATCCAACTTAAGTGATGTGAGGAAGAGATGGACCCTCGATTATCATCAAAGAAAATTTGAGCCGTCGAACGGTGTAATTCGAATAAAGTCAGGATGACCCAAAGAAGATGCCATAATATTGCCTTAAAATTGTTACAATTGAAAGCCAAAAATATAAAATGAATCACTTAAAGATAGGCTTAGAGCGCATTACGATGTCGCTATCTTTAAGGCGATATTTGCACCCTACCAGTGATTAAACCAATTTGCAAGAAGGTTACAGCAAATCCACCTCCAGGATACAATAAGCCTCTTCTCCAAGACCGGAGAAATGTGGGTTCAGCCTGCAAAACTGAAAAATCACACCCCGAATACACTTTTACAGCGTACAACCTGACTTAAGTGCTGTTACAATTTACCCCCTGAAAATTGTTTGCAATCTACTGCCTGAAAATTATTTATAGTTTAGCGCCTAAAAACTGTATCTTTCCAAAAACCTTCCAAAAACGAAAATGGTGAAGAAGAAGAAGATGGAGAAGAGATTGTTGGAATTGTTAATTTCGGATTCACCCAAAGATGGGTTTATATACAATGAGAAGAGATGCTTAAGACCCTTTTCATGAAAAGACATCTTCTTCCATGGTGTCTTTTCATCAATGGTAGTGTCTTTCGAACAATGGCATCCCTCCATTTCAAATTCAAAAAATGCTCCATTTACCAAGAGGCATCACCATTCATACCAACAATCACCAAAGCCACAACCATTCTTTTCCCAAATTAAAAAAAAAAAAAAAATCTTCTTATTTTGAAAAAACCCAACATTGCATCCTGCTCACTTTTGGTCTTTGAGTCCTAAAATGATCTCATAAAACGAATGAACGAAATAGATTTCTCACAAACACCATGAAGGATCCCACCTAAGTTTCCATCGCAGTATAGGAAATCCACGGGAGAGGAGGCGTGCGTAAACTCTCTTTAACTCATGCTTAAGAGCTCATTTATCCAAACCATCCGCCTGAACCCAAGGTTGATACCAATGTTCGTGTGCAGCTGAGCATCTCTCTCTCTCTCTCTCTCTCTCTCTCTCTCTCTCTCTCTATATATATATATATATATATATATATATATATAATTAAAAACTATCTCATAGGGCAAGTGACTCGCCCCGAGTGTCCACGAGTCACGTTGAATCAACCAAGTTATCAAGTTGAGTTGATGTTCACTCCCCAAGTATAGGGTTGTAATGTAGTAATAAACTCGGTAAGACCGAGGTCGAATCCCAAGGGACTGATACCTGTACGTAATCTGAAACCAAGTAGAACTAGAACTAGAATAAGATGAAATCTAAATCAAATAGAATTTAAGGAATAATCGTGAAATATTAATCTAAAACTTAAAGAATTCAAAGGTAGGAAACTACGGTGCCAAGGATCCACTTGTAGCAATTGAGAAGTTATCTTGCACTAATTCAGGGACACAACTGGAATCAGAGTCTTATCCTATCCAATTGGTAAGAAGAGATTTGTCAGATCTCTGAACTTCTCATGAATCTAATCATCAACAGATAAGATTAGTGAAGATTTGGAAGTGATTCCATCACCTAACCATGCCCAGGAGACTATGGCAAACAATAGCAATTTACCAATCTCGTAACCAATCATGAAAGAATTGTAAAAGTTAGGAAAGGTTCCATCACCCAACCATGCCCATAAGACAATGGTGAACAACAGGGTTCCCCAGTTCACAATCTCAATAATGGAAAGAACATACTTAAAGCTATCACAGATCCATTGTAATTTGAGTCACAATAAACCATTAAAAACTAAAAATATTCCTTAATAATCAAACTAGAATCCATAAGAGAGTTCAATAACCATGAATCAAAGAAAAACTAACACCCCAATCACACTACAAGCTTCACCTCTTAGCCCTAGCTAAAAGGTTTAGCCTAGCAACATGATTAAGTTAAATCCCTTAAACAAAAATAAAATAAACAAAAGAAAAAGAAAAAGAAAAAGAAAAAAACAACTCTACTCTCTCTCCCTCGTTCTGTGCTTCACGTCCAACCGAGAGCCTTCTCTAGATCTGAATGTTTACTCCCCATGTCCAAAACCTTCTTTTATAGCTGCTGGAGGCGGTGGAGGGCTGTCGTAGCAGCTGTCGCAGTCATAACGAAAGCTTTTTCGCAATCAAGTTCAGAGCTTCAAAACTCCCTACTTTCCTCGCTCAATTTTCAAAGAAGCACTGTCCCTTAAGACATTTTTGAGCCCTCTACATGATAGACGGTTCAGATCTGCCATATGATGAAAGATGGTGGGCCACAACCGCCTGGAAAAGTCAGTTTTCGTGGATCTGTGAAAGCTTTCGTACTCCTTCACTGTCGTGATCAGTGGGCCCCACAAAGGTATTTTCGGGGAAATCCACCCCATCCATTGCATTCAGGATAAAATTTTAGTAAAGAATGGATGGTTTTGAACGTCCATTGACGCGGTCCAGAGAAAAAATCACGCTAAGATTCATTTTGAACGTTGCAGGGCAATCCACTTGTGGCCTTTGTATCACACACATGTGTATGTATGGGTACAAAATTTCAGCAAGGTTTTGATGTGCTCGAGGTCCTCTACACGGTGCATGGATCAGATTGGTCGGACGGGCCATGTAGGTGGCCCACCGACGTCTGCAAGATGGCCCTCTCCATCTGTTACACGGAAGGCCGGTAACTGTCATTTTGAGAAGATGACGCGGGTCAACGCCTGCTAACCCAACTTAGTCGGTCAGTTGCTCAGCGGGCGTGTGTACACTATGTACACACGCTTTACATATGGAGTCCACTATGATGTTCTTCAGAAATTCAATCCGTCCATCCTGTTTATCATTTTATTTAAACTGTTGAGGACAATTTTGAAGCATATCCAAATTGTAGGTGGGCCTAAAATTGGAGATTAATGGGCTAATTTGTCCATTGGGCCACTTCCCGAGTGATCCAATGGTTGAAATTTAATATGTACGGTTAATTTAGGTCCCCATCACATGTATGAAGTTTTGAGTCAATCGGATGGTGGGAACCCTGTGATCTTGCATTCCGAACATTTTTCAAGCCTGTTTGAAGTGGGTGGCTGGAATCTCTCTGATCTCTGGTGTGTGAATCCTCAATCTTGGTCCCATGGCATCCCGTCCAATGCCTTGGTGATGCCTGAGCGTTAAATTCATACTTTTAGCATCCTTTCCAGTTCACACTCCTAAATTCACCTTGCATCACAAACACAATTAAAATGAACCATTAAGCAGTGTCATGTTCGTAAATCTAGGTAGTAACTGGGGTCTAATATATAATATTTAACCCTCAACACAACCCCCAACCAACATTTTGCTAGTCCCGAGCAAAGTATTCGAAAAATAATTTCAGAAATACAAGACAATTCATGTAAACACGAGTGATTAAGGAAGAATAATCGAGATACCAGAATTCTAAGATTCATGAATGTTGGGCATTACTTTCTCCTGGAATCAAGCTCACAGTAAACTTCATAATCAAGTTCAAATATTAATCCATCAATTAGAACAATTCTAAACATTGAGTTCCATGAGTGTATAGTGTAATCTCGGCTTAACATTATTACAATTCACTTCTCTATTTCAGGATATCATTGGTAACCAATAAGAGAATTCATGACAACTAAAACCAAAACCTGCCTCATAGTTCGTCTTTTCATTCTTGCAGCTTTTGATTTTTCCATTAAAAGTAACGTCAATGAAAGGTATCAAATCCACACCTATAAGGAACAAACCTATGGTGAAGATCAGTCGCCCAATATTTTCTAAATGTTAACTGTGGGGAATCGAACCTTCACCTATAGGGAGCGAACCTATGGTGAAGACCATTCGCCTAACCTTTTTCAAAGGTATCTTCTTCTTCTTTTTTTTCAATTGATCATGACGGGCAAATTTTCCAAGTTGGTTCCTTCCATGCTTACTAATCACCAAATTAACCTTTCAATATCAAACTGAAATCTTAATGTGTAAGCGAGATGTGACATGTGAAATCATGACTCAATCAATGTTTACAATTCAAACTTAAATATGAAATCTAATAGATAACTGAATCCAAGAGTCATAAATTACCAACATCACGTATCTTGAAATTCTACATGCCCTAGATGGCTGTCAAAATCACTTCGAATTCACAAGAAATTTCAGAAAAATTATAAATTTTCACAAATTTCGCTCAAGACTAAGCAAACACTGATTAGGAATCCTAATCTCCTACCCCCAACCAAAAATCTACATTGTCCTCAATGTAAAAGATATGAGCTTGCAATACCCATGAGACAATGAAAGTAAATGAAAAGTGATGGGAAGATAGTACCTGGACAAAGGAATCAAGAATCTTTTACCAAAGAGATCATAGCGTGAGAGCAGGTCAGCACAAAAGTAAAGTACTATCCTAAAACAACAGGAAAGCAAACTAACCTAATGGCGTAAAACCAACTAACCTAGAACAACATCAAGCAAACTAACCTAGTCTTATGAAAGCAGGGAAAAAACTACTCAGTCATACCGCAAGGTTCTTCTTCCGGCCAGTATCTTGATAAATTTTTCAGTAGGTTTCTCAACAAAATCATCCAAAAGCCTTTTTTACAATAGGCTTGGATGCCCTGGAGCATGAATTTTCATAAAAATTTATGGACCTCAGCATAAAGTTTCCTTTTAATTTCCTGAGATGTCCAAAGTATATACGATTCACCTGTGAAAGAAGAAGTTTCAACGTTAGTATCCCATGGTGAATTAGAGACTACAAGTAGATAAAGTTCAGAAAACTTCGCAAGAAGTGATGTAGTCTCAATACATTCCGAAGTATCAGACTTCGGTTCCATTGTCAACTCCTTTAATGGTAGACATTTAGGATCAGGGGAAGAAGAGGTTTCAGAATAAGGGTTCTCTCGATTAGTAACAACTATCGAGATATTCTCTTGCGAGGCATCTACTATTTCTTTAATTATAGGATCGTTTGAATCTGAAAAATGTGCCAAGCAATCATCCAAAGAGTTGGGTAATTCATCTGAGAATGGCTCGTTTTCCACATCAAAGTTTGTGATGAACTACCCAATGATTCCATCATCTATGAAAGTAAACGGAGGTACGCTCTCTTGCTTTAGCCTTGCACAGACAGATAGAGGGTCAGTAGACGAAGTATTGATGTGCGGACTCTGTTCATTAATACTACTCAGAAGAGGTAGTGAATCGTCAAAATTCAATAGTTCAAATGGTGGCCTCAACTGAGTGGTTTCAAATTCTAGAGTCGTATCGAGTAACTCGTCCATCTCCCGAATCATATCATCATGTAATTCAGGGGAGTGGTCCAAACATATCTCACAAGAGATAGAAGGGTTCGTTGTAATGAGCTCATCCACTTTTAAATCAGATATGTCAGGTGAGTGGAGTAACTCATTATGACCGCTCACTTCGTGCACTTCTTGATCATTAACCTGGACCAAACTTGAGATTAATTCCAGGGGAACTGGGGCTGCACATTCATGATCGCCATCCCAATACTCATCATATTCTAGTTCAATGCAACGCACATTGGGGATGGGATCACTTTCCTCACATTCTATTCCCAGATTGGGTTGAGGTTCACATAAACCAACCTCTCTCTCATCATTAAAATCTAGTGTATCCTGTGAGTGAAGTATATCATCATCATTATATTTGAAAGACACCCATGTATCTCCACCATTCTTTTGAACAGTCATTGAGATCGACTCATTGGGAAATTGAACCGTATGCTCATTAATGGAATCCAACTCCTCATTCTAAATTCTAGATTTCTTCAAAAGCAAGTGAGAATCACTTTCCTTGCATTGTATTTCTGGATTGGATTATAGTTGGGATGAGCGAGCTTCCTCTATCCGATCGAGGCGCGAATTGAGTGCTTCCATTGCTTTTCTAATTTTCGCAAAACACTCCATGTTATGCTGAAATGAATTCTCTTGGATCGTTTCTAGTTGGTTCTCAAAGGTAAGGTATCCAAGAGAATAATCATTACAACATACTCTTGGTTCATCTTCCCAGTTTTGATGGTTTCACTGGTTATAGTCATACTGATCATACATGGGAGAATATGATGGTTGATAATAATCTTCATTCCCATAATTATGATCGTATACAGACTTATTAGCCGATGGAGCATAACGTTCTAGTCGGTTCTCAATGTCGGTTCTCGATGGAGAAAAATCTTGAGGTATACGTTGAATTCCAAAACCCTCAGGCATTCCCCAAAACTACTTATCCATCTCAGCATAGACACGTACCCAAGCTTCCATGATGAACCTTAATTTTGAATCTAATTCTAAAGGAAAAATCCTATCGCAATAAGAAATCTAGAAATAGGAAGAGAGATAATTAGAAAGAAGTTACCAATTTAGAGGTCTATGTTAGAATCCTGCAAAAGAAAACAAAATAAGTTAGTTTCTAAAAACAGAAAACTAAAATTAGAAATTTTGTAAAGAACAAAGAAGAAGAGTTAGTTTCTAAAAAGGAAGGAATTCCTAGAATTAGGAAGTTACTAAAAATAGAAAGTTAGTTTCTAAAAAAGGGAAAATTTTCTAAAACTAGAAAGTAGAAAGTTACTTAAAAGAAGAATCTCAATATAAAATTAGAAAATAGAAATTTTCTAAAAAAGAAAGCCTAGAATTAGAAAATTTCTAAAACTCAAACCCTAATTCTAAAAATAGAAAAAGTAGAGAATTTAGAAAGGGATTACCAAATTAGAAGTTTATGTCAGGATCTTACAAAATAGGAAAACAGGTTAGTTTCTAAAAATAAATTAAAATAACTTTAACCTAAAGTTAGTAAAATCCTAATCTTAAATTAATCCTAAAACTAGTTAATCTTAGAAAACGTAACCGTCAATCCCCGGCAACGGCGCCAAAAACTTGTTCACTCCCCAAGTATAGGGTTGTGATGTAGTAATAAACTCGGTAAGACCGAGGTCGAATCCCAAGGGACTGATACTTGTATGTAACCTGAAACTAAGTAGAACTAGAACTAGAATAAGATGAAATCTAAATCAAATAGAATTTAAGGAATAATGGTGAAATATTAATCTAAAACTTAAAGAATTCAAAGGTAGGAAACTACGGTGCCAAGGAACTTGTAGCAATTGAGAAGTTACCTTGCACTGATTCAGGGACACAACTGGAATCAGAGTCCTATCCGATCCAATTGGTAAGAAGAGATTTATCAGATCTCTAAACTTCTCATGAATCTAATCATCAACAGATAAGATTGGTGAAGATTTGGAAGTGATTCCGTCACCTAACCATGCCCATGAGACTATGGCAAACAATAGCAATTTACCAATCTCGTAACCAATCATGAGAGAATTGTGAAAGTTAGGAAAGGTTCCATCACCCAACCATGCCCATAAGACAATGGTGAACAACAGGGTTCCCCAGTTCACAATCTCAATAATGGAAAGAACATACTTAAAGCTATCACAGATCCATTGTAATTTGAGTCACAATAAACCATTAAAAACTAAAAATATTCCTTAATAATCAAACTAGAATCCATAAGAGAGTTCAATAACCATGAATCAAAGCAAAACTAACACCCCAATCACACTACAAGCTTCACCTCTTAGCCCTAGTTAAGAGGTTTAGCCTAGCAACATGATTAAGCTAAATCCCTTAAATAAAAATAAAATAAACAAAAAAAAAGAAAAAGAAAAAGAAAAAAACAACTCTACTCTCTCTCCCTCGTTCTGTGCTTCATGTCTAACCAAGAGCCTTCTCTAGATTTGAATGTCTGCTCCCCACGTCCAAAACCTTCTTTTATAACTGCTCGAGGCGGTGGAGGGCTATTGCAGCAGCTGTCACAATCATAGCGAAAGCTTTTTCGCAGTCAAGTTCGGAGCTTCAAAACTCCCTACTTTCCTCGCTCAATTTTCAAAGAAACACCGTCCCTTAGGACGTTTTTGAGCCCTCTACATGATGGATGGTTCAGATCTGCCATACGATGAAAGTTGGTGGGCCACAACCGCCTAGAAAAGTCGGTTGTCACGGATCTGCTAAAGCTTTCGCACTCCTTCGCTGTCGTGATCGGTGGGCTCCATAGAGGTATTTTCAGTAAAATCCACCACATCCATTGTATTCAGAACGAAATTTCAGTTAAGAATGGATGGTTTTGAACGTCCATTGACGCGGTCCAGAGAAGAAATCACGCTAAGATTCGTTTTGAACGTTGCAAGGCAGTCCACTTGTGGCCTCTGTATCACACACGTGTGTACATATGGGTACAAAATTTCAGCCAGGTTTTGATGTACTCGAAGTCCTCTACACGGTGAATAGATCAGATTGGTCGGACGGGCCATGTAGGTGGCCCACCGACGTCCGCAAGATGGCCCGCTCCATCCGTTACACGGAAGGTCGAAAACAGCAACTGCCGTTTTGAGAGGATGACGTGGGTCAGCACCTGCTGACCCGGCTTAGTTGGTCAGTTGCTCGGCGGGCGTGTGTACACTATGTACACACGCTGTACATATGGAGTCCACTGTGATGTTCTTCAAAAATCCAATCTGTCTATCCTGTTTATCATCTTATTTAAACTGTTGAGGACAATTTCGAAGCATATCTAGATTGTAGGTGGGCCTAAAATTGAAAATTAATGGGCGGATCTGTCCGTTGGGCTACTTCCCGAGTGATCCAATGGTTGAAATTTAATATGTACGGTTAATTTAGGTCTCCATCACATGTATGAAGTTTCGAGTCAATCGGATGGCTGGAACCCTGTGATCTTGCATTCTGGACGTTTTTCAAGCTTGTTTCAAGTGAGTGGCTGGAACCTCTCTGATCTCTGGTGTGTGAATCCTCAATCTTGGTCCCATGGCATCCCGTCCAATGCCTTGGTGATGCTTGAGCGTTAAATTCATACTTTTAGCATCCTTCCAGTCTACGCTCCTAAATTCATCTTGCATCACAAACACAATTAAAATGAACCGTTAAGCAGTGTCATGTTCGTAAATCCAGGTAGTAACTGGGGTCTAATATGCAATATTTGACCCTCAACAGTTGATGAGTCTACCTGAGTTAGTGACGCGTGATTCCTACTAGATATCATGGTTTTCAGCCAAAAATGGTTTCCTATTTGGCTTCACCATGCTTAATTTCGCAAATTGTTAAAGTAGATTGTCATACCCAAAATCATATATGGCACATCAGATAACTCATTCTAGTTTGTGCCCATTTTAAGGTCATGACAGTCCAGATCACTTCCGCCTCTGATCGGGCCTTTTCTGGTCCATCTTGGCCATGAAACTATCCATGACCTGCTCTACATCGGTTAGGGCCAAGTTGGTGTGAGAACTGAGCATCCTAAAGACTCTCTGCGAGTTTGTGTTGAGTTGACCTGGTATGAAGTCTAGTCGACTGAAAGTGGTAGAACCAAGTTTCCTAGAGACTGGCTTGAAATCTCACCGAGTGAAGATTTTCACGCCCACACACACTCACACCGTAGTAAGATTTTACCACCTATGGATGCTCGAATCCTTGACTGAGAGAAGTTGACTCATGCGAGTTCTGGGGTCAGTGAATTTCAAAACAAAGTGGCATCGAATCCAGTAAAAACCTAAAGTGTGAAATATGAGATCTGATCGGGTTTTCCTCCTCAGTTCAGAGGAGAGGTAGTGCAACTTATTGTAAATTGAATGCCTCAAATCTTAGCATTACCACGCTGCGCGACCGGTCGAGGGGGCTGCGCGACCGGTCGAGGGGGCTGTTCGACCGGTTGAGGCCCGCTCGACTCAAAGTCTAGCAAGTTGTATTTTTTGGTATCGACCAATTGAGGGTCAGGCTCAACCAGTCGAAGGGGTCCTTCAACTAATCGAGGACCTAGCTCGACTAATCGAGGGTTACGTAGATTCTGCGCGGATTTTGTGTGGACTGTGTAAATTTGAGGTGGTTTCACAGATGCGCGGAAGGGGACTTGCCTGAACTATAAATAGGGGTCCCTAGGGCTATTCTAGGGCATGCTTAGGCGTTTTCATGACGAAGGTGAGAGAGAAAAGGAGAAAAGAGAGAGAGGAAGCTTATAGAAGGGAGGATTCTTCTCGTAGAGATGATCTACTGCACAGTCGACGTCTCAGCGCTTCTACGTCCTCGTGATCGGTGAGATCTCTCCGTTTTCATTATTCTCTTATTGTTCATCCACTCGTACATGAGTGAAGAAGGTTGGATCCAAGCGGGGTGTGCTTGTGATGTAGAGCGAGTCACAGACAGTTACATGGCCAAGATGGATCAGAAAAGGCCCGGTCGACGACAGAAGTGATCCAGACCATCAAACCTTAAATCGGGCGTATCTTGCAATCTGGAATGAGTTATCTGACGTAAAATATATGATTTTGGGGTAGAACAAGCTACTGAAGCCAACCAACCCTGCTACGTCGGGTTGCGCAGCCCAGAATTGCGAAAAACCCCTGGATCGACGGTCGTTTCCCTGTTTTAATTTTGTTTTTACTATAAATAGTAAGTTTTAGTTTGATTATAACTCTTCATCCATCAGGCTTTAGGAGTTGCGCCCAA
This sequence comes from Magnolia sinica, assembly GCF_029962835.1. Lineage (NCBI taxonomy): Eukaryota > Viridiplantae > Streptophyta > Magnoliopsida > Magnoliales > Magnoliaceae > Magnolia > Magnolia sinica. Next base: position 119,242,655 of record NC_080575.1, on the reverse strand, counting down.
CGTGAAAAGAGCTTAAAATAATTAGGAGAACGGTTTGGTGAATCCAAATAGGACACTTACTATTTTTGGCCGAAAACCTTGCGCACTAGTAGACATTACGACCGTCTATAAATAATAAGTTTACTATTTATAGTAAGTCGCGGATTCTAGGAGTTTGAGTTGTAGTTTGATTCTAATTTCTTTTCCATTGCTTGGTACCCCTATTTAAAGGGTTGTGAACTCATTTTTATTCATCAATTAATCAATTTCAAATTTCTTAGAATTTATTTCTATTTTCTGCTTTCTTTCCTCGTGGATTCGAGAAGTCTCTCTGAGGATTCCAGAGAAGCTCCATGGATTCGGAGTAGTTATCCTCATCACGTTCATCCCTGCGTCAATTGGTATCAGAGCGAGGATTCCCCTTGAGCCAATGACAAACAATGAATGTATGAATCAAAATCCTATGGACGGTGATCTAGGGATTCGTTATCTTTCGAAAAGAATGGAAGCTTTCCACTGGGAGAGTTGACCATGCAAGGGCTGCAGGCAACTCTCGACCGTCTTACGGATGCGCTACTCCCACCCCGAGCCCTAGGCAGTGCTACACCACCTTTGGTTGCTCCCCCACCCATGGTGACTCCACCACCCATGGTTGCTGTACAACGCAACCCCGATTTTCGTAGAGCACTACCAGTGGCAAACCGTAGGGCTACTCCAGATGATTCAAGTTCTAACGACGAGGACCTTAATGTGGGTTTTGCCAGACGACCAATTCATAGAGGTGATCATCTAGATCGTACTGAAAGAGACTATCGAGGTAAGGCTGAACTTCCTAGTTTTAACGATTTATTACGTATATAAGATTTTCTCAATTGGCCAGCCGAAGTGGAGAGATATTTTGATTACATAGACGTGCCAGATCATAAAAGGGTAAAATTGGTAGCATTTAAATTAAAATCTGGTGCTTCTACATGGTGGGAATAATTACAACTCTCACCAGCCCGCCAGAACAAGGCGCTCATCTCATCATGGCCACGGATGAGACGTCTTCTTCGATCTCGATTTCTCCCCAGTGATTATAAGCAGATATTATTCCAGCAATATCAAAATTATAGACAAGAAAATCGAACAGTCACAGATTACATTGAAGAATTCCAACGGCTGGTTACATGAAACAATCTGTCAGAATCTGAGTCACAGAAGGTGGCACGATTTATAGGTGGGTTGCGACCAACAATTCAGGACCGAGTTCAGATGTACCCAATCGGGACTGTAGATGAAGTAGTTCAATTGGCGGGTAGGGCAGAAACACAACTTGCAAGAGCTCCTACTCGTCCATATCCTTCAACTTGACCCCCCATGACTGGTCTCACGCAGGATCCAGAGCTGCCACGAGGAAAAGACTTAGTACCTCAACTTCCTACAACCGCAAACCGTAATACGGGGAGCGGCTCATCCAGACCTCAACGTGCAGCACCCACAGCAGCGAGTCCGAATAGGATTCCAAATCCTTATGCTCCGCCAAGGTCGAACAATTGTTACTGCTATGGCCAATCAGGCCACTTATCAAACACTTGTCCTCAATGTCCTACAGCATACTTGACTATAAACGAAGGGGGCACTGAAGATGAGGTCGCAGAAGAAGACCATCGCTTTGATGAACATGAACAAATCACTGAAGAAATAGCAGGTAGCGATGAAATAATGGGCGAGGATCGTGGCGAACTTCTAGTTGTGAGGCGATTGTTATATGCCCAACGAAAGGAATTACATCCACAACGACAAAATATATTTCGTACTCGGTGCACCATCAATGGAAAGGTCTGTAATGTGATCATAGACAGTGGTAGTAGCGTGAACATCGTCTCAAGAGTGATGGTGGACAAGTTGCTACTACCAACGATGAAACATCCTTCCCCGTACTCAATTGGCTGGATAAAAAAGGTGAATGAGACCAAAGTAACTGAACAATGCACTATCTCGTTTTCAATTGGTAAAAATTATAAAGAGCAAATACTTTGTGACGTGGTCGATATGGAAGCTTGTCATATGTTACTCGGTCGACCCTGGCAATTGGACCGTGATGCGACCCATCGGGGATGAGATAATGTTTACGTATTTGTCAAGGATAGTCGAAAAATAATCCTTGCCCTTATGGCACCAGAGAACCACCCTGAAGCCTCTAAAGTGGAGGGGAGTTCCCTTTTGACCATTCGGAATTTTATGGAGGAATCGAAGGAAACCGGCAAGGTATACGCTATAGTGGTGAAGGGCGAGGAAGAGGAACCCTCAAACATCCCTCCAAGTTTAAGACTGTTGCTAAATGAATTCAAAGAAGGCTAGCCTGAGGATTTACCTGATGGATTACCCCCCATGAGGGACTTCCAACATCACATAAACCTCTTCCCTGGGGCTAGCCTGCCCAACCGCCCTCATTATCGGATGAGTCCGAAGGAGTGTGAGATACTTTAGGGGCAAGTAGAGGAATTGATCCGTAAGGGTCTCTTAAGAGATAGCATGAGCCCATGTGCCATACCAGCATTATTAACACCGAAAAAAGATAGAAGCTGGCGCATGTGTGTCGACAGCCAGGCAATCAACAAAATTACCATCAAATATCGGTTCCCAATACCACGGTTGGACGACATGCTCGATATGTTAGAAGGGACCAAGGTGTTCTCTAAACTAGATCTAAGGAGCGGGTACCATCAGATTCGTATTCGACCCGGTGATGAGTGGAAAACGGCATTCAAGACCAAGGAAGAGTTGTATGAGTGGCTAGTCCTGCCCTTCGGCCTATCGAACGCACCAAGTACTTTTATGCGTTTAATGAATCAAGTTCTAAAACCATTCACTGGCCAATTTGTGGTAGTATATTTTGATGACATATTGATATATAGTCAGGATGAGGCGGAGCATAGGAAACATCTCAAGCAGGTGCTGCAGGTCCTAGAAATTAACAAGTCGTACCTCAACTTGAAGAAGTGTATTTTTTTAACTAACAGCCTATTGTTTCTAGGATTTGTTGTAACGTCCACAGGCATTCATGTGGACGATGAAAAGGTACGAGATATTAGGGAATGACCGATCCCGACAAACATTCATGAGGTGAGAAGTTTTCACGGGTTGTCAACTTTCTATCATCGATTTGTGCAAGATTTTAGTACCATAGTCGCGCCTATAACAGATTGCATGAAAAAAGGACCATTCCAGTGGACCGATAAAGCTGACAAGAGCTTTCATGAGATCAAGCATCGTTTGTCTATAACACCGGTTTTGGTGCTTCCTAATTTCGACAAATTGTTTGAGGTTGAGTATGACGCTTCATACGTAGGAATTGGAAGAGTATTATCACAGAAAGGCAGGCCGGTAGCCTTCTACAATAAGAAGCTCAGCGAAGCCCGAAAGAAGTGGTCGACTTATGAGCTTGAGTTGTACGCAGTTGTTCAGGCACTGCGACATTGGCGGCATTATCTGATTCAAAGAGAGTTTGTTTTGTATACTGACCATCAAGCATTAAAGTTTATTAATAGTCAAACTAACGTAAATTGTGTGCATGCTAGATGGGTTGCATTTTTACAGGAATTCACGTTCGTTCTGAAGCACAAGTCAGGGCGGCAGAACAAGGTGGCTGATGCACCTAGCCGTCGCGCATCACTACTTGTTACGATGAGCAACGAGGTGGTCGGCTTCAACTGTCTCAAGGAGCTGTATACCGAGGATGAAGACTTTAAAGATTCTTGGATGAAGTGTCAAGGTCACCCCAGTGACCTTCATATACAAGATGATTTTCTCTTCAAAGTGAATCGATTGTGGATCCCCCAAAGTTCTCTGAGGGAGCAGATTATTCAGGAACTACATGGAGGTGGCCTCAGTGGACACCTGGGGCGAGACAAGACGCGAGCTCTTGTGAAAGAGCGGTATTATTAGCCGCAATTAGTACACAATGTGGGAAAAGTCATACAACGTTGTCATGTTTGTCAGACCTCCAAGGGGCAATCTCAGAATACGGGCCTCTACACCCCGTTACCTGTGTCTAACGGTCCTTGGGAGGATTTATCAATAGACTTCGTGCTTGGTCTCCCACGAACACAAGGCGGCATGGATTCGGTATTCATGGTGGTAGATCGTTTCTCCAAGATGGCGCATTTTATCCCATGCAAGAAGACCCTCGATGCAACACACGTGGCGAATCTATTTTTCAGAGAGGTCGTATGGCTACACAGGGTCTCCAAGACCATTATTGCCGATCGTGACACGAAGTTCATTAGCCACTTTTGGCAGACTTTATGGAATCGATTCAATACACGACTTCAATTCAGAAGACTGATGGGCAGACCGAAGTTGTGAATCGCACATTGGGAAACCTCCTTCGCTGTATTTCAGGAGAAAAACCGAAGCAGTGGGATTTGGCCTTGTCTCAAGTAGAGTTTGCATTCAACAATATGGTGAACCGCTTAACAGGGAGATCACCGTTCCAGATTATCTACGGACGAGTGTCTCGCCACACACTTGACTTGGTCCCTCTGCCCAAGCACCCAGGCACGAGCATTGCAGCAGAACATATGGCAGACAAGACCATGGGCATCCATGAAGAAGTGCAGACTAAGCTAAATGCCTCGAACGAGAAGTACAAGGAACAAGCAGACAAGCATCAGCGACAAAAAGTGTTCGAGGTGGGCGATCGTGTTATGGTCCATCTGCGCAAAGAGAGATTTCCAACCGAGACGTACAACAAGTTGAAAAATTAGAAGATTGGACCGGTACCAACCAACCGAAAGATCAATGACAACGCTTATACTGTTGATCTCCCAGATGACATAGCAATCTCACGGACTTTCAATGTCACGGACCTAACCAAGTATCATGAACCAGAGCATGACGAGAACTCGAGGATGAGTTCTTTTGAAGTGGAGGAGACTGATGTAGAGTGGGTCGCGGACAGTTAATGGCCAAGATGTATCAGAAAAGGCCCGGTTGACGACAGAAGTGATCCAGACCATCGAACCTTAAATCGGGCGTATCTTGCAATCCGGAATGAGTTATCTGACGTAAAATATATGATTTTAGGGTAGAACAAGCTACTGAAGCCAACCAACCCCACTACGTCGGGTTGCGCAGCCAAGAATTGCAAAAAATCCCTGGATCGACAGTCTTTTCCCTGTTTTAATTTCATTTTTACTATAAATAGTAAGTTTTAGTTTGATTATAACTCTTCATCCATCGAGCTTTAGGAGTTGCGCCCAATGTGAAAAGAGCTTAGAATAATTAGAAGAACGGTTTGGTGAAGCCAAATAGGACACTTACTATTTTTGGCCGAAAACCTTACGCACTAGTAGACATCACGACCGTCTATAAATAGTAAGTTTACTATTTATAGTAAGTCATGGATTCTAGGAGTTTGAGTTGTAGTTTGATTCTAATTTCTTTCCCATTGCTTGGAACCCCTATTTAAAGGGTTATGAACTTATTTTTATTCATCAATTAATCAATTTCAAATTTCTTAGAATTTATTTCTATTTTCTGCTTTCTTTCCTCGTGGATTCGAGAAGTCTCTGTGAGGAGTCTAGAGAAGCTCCGTGGATTCGGAGTAGTTATCCTCATCACGTTCATCCCTGCGTCAGCTTATGATCGGTTGTAACGTTTTGCTTCATAGTGAATTGTTGCTCTGAACTAGGTCCCGTGGTTTTTACCTCTTCGAGGATTTTTCACTTAAAATCTCTTGTGTCGTGTAGTCTGTACTTTGATTTATTTCATCGCTTTATTATATCCCATAATTTTAGTATTTTGAGAGGTGATATCCTAAGGTTTTTGTGCAATACTCCCAACAAGATCGGGCAATAATGCAAAATCCGCTATGTATGGATTCATGTAGGGAAAATCAGGCTTAGACTATCATCATTTCCGGACGAGCCTATCCAATATCACATACGTATGAATAGCATGTGGCGATTGGCAGCCTTTACAGCAGTCTGCTTGTGATGGAGGAAATATTGCGTATAATGTGATTATGACGTGTCATTCACGTACATAAAGTTAGACCATCCAAATTGTGGACCCAAATTAGGATGTGGTCATCAAAGGAAGCTGGCGCTAATGTACCATCCTAAGTGGTCCATTGGTGTAAATCTAGGCAATGGTGCAAAATCAATAAACTAATTTTCAACTATCAGTGGTTTTGATCTTCTCATCAAATATGATTTTAAATCCATGGACATCTATAGAGGATTCCATTACGTGAGCAGTTTGAGTTCTGATGATAAACAGAAGGTGAAAACGTTCAGGAATACAATTCAACCAATAATGCAACACACCCACCTTCTGCCGTGGACGGGGGACCAGATGGTGACCCGTATTTGCAGTGTATGGACACCATCAGCCAATTCTCCACAGCGCGTTGATTGGACAGTAAGCATCAGTGTCTTTCTTTGACTATGGACTCTCCGTGATAGGGGCTACCACATGATTGGTCCCAGTTCACCATACCCTCTAACACAAGGAAGTACGTGATGAGTTCGATCACCGTCTTCCTCAATGATAACAATTCCGAATCCATATTTCTCCCCTGGATTCTTCAGACGATAAAATGGAAATAAATTTTAATAAATTTAAAAATAAATTGATTGATGATAACAATGAAATTACAATCCTTGAAATAATGAGTTCAAACTTATTTTAGACTCTAACTCTTAGTCAAACACCCTAAAAACATAACCTATCATAAATAGTAAACTTACCATTTATATACGGTCATCATTCCTACTGGATTTCATGGTTTTTGGCCAAACATACTAAGTGTCCAATTCAGCCTAAGCACATTATTTTCCTAATTTTTCTGAGCTATTTTCATAATCAAAAGTTTTAATCAAATTAAAGCTTACTATTCATAGTAAAAGAAAAAATAACATGGACTTTCGACATTTGATGGAATCTCATAAATCTAGCATGTGCAACTCGGCATGGCAGAGTTAGTTGGCTAAAGTAGCTTCTACTACCCAAAATCATATATGATATGTTTTTTTGAACATATCATATATTGTTTTAGGTAGGAGAAGCTACTTTAACCAACCAACCCCGCTATGCTAAGTCTTAATTTGATCATAACTGTTGATCCCAAATTGGCAACCAAGAAGTCTATTTTTTTTTCCTATAAGTTTTAGTAAGTGACGTATTTAGGGAGTTTGAGATGGAGTTTAAATCTTAAACTCTGTCCCACGGTTGAGTTCACTATTTAAAGGATTGTAATTTCGTTTTTTATCATCAATCATTTTGTTTTTCTAATTATTAGAAATTATTTCTATTTTCATCCCTAGTGAATTAGAGGAATCTCTTGGAGTCCAAAGAAGCTCGGTGGATTCGGAGTAATTATACCCAAGGAAGAGGGTGATGGACCTAATCACGTCATTCCCTGTGTCAATCGGACTAGAAAGAAATGCTACCCGAGGAAGAGGGTGATCGACCTCATCACGTCATTCCCTGTGTCAATCAGACTAGAAAGAAATGCTACTGAAATTCGAGGTAGAACACCTAGCTATAAATACTGGGAAATTTCATCAGTTTCTGTCATTTCCTGTAAATTAAACAGATTGACTGTAAATCAATCTACTTTGCATCCAAACGCAGCAACAATGTAATAATTCACGTCATTCCGTGTGTCAATCGGATTAGAAAGAAATGCTACCCGAGGAAGAGGGTGATCGACCTCATCACGTCATTCCCTGTGTCAATCGGTCTAGAAAGAAATGCTACTGAAATTCGAGGTCGAAGACCTAGCTATAAATACTGGGAAATTTCATCAGTTTCTGTCACTTCCTGTAAATTAAACAGAATGACTGTAAATCAATCTACTTTGCATCCAAACGCAGCAACAATGTAATAATTCATCAACCAAATTAACAAGTCTAGTTTACAAACAAAATCCAACGGCAGCTTGAAAGCAATTGCGCAGTACATAATTCCAAATATAAAGTACTAGTTAAAAGACCAAACACTTGAACTTTCGGTTTACAACAAAAATCAACAGAAGGGAAGTAAACATGTACGCGGACTTGCCAATCTTCATTCCTTGCGCAACCAAAAACTTCCATCATCTAGGTGCTGAGAGCACAGATGCCTGCTGTGGATTAGAGGAGATGAGGGAATCCGCCCTAGTGGTAGGATTATTTACCATGGCATTACAAAATCTATAACTGATCTCTGGCTCTACTTCCATTGCTCCCTCTAATACCTTCACCACCATAGACATCAGAGGCCTTCTTGTATGATCATCCTGCAAGCACCACGCTGCGAGCCTAATCATCTTCACGGCTTCTTCTCTATGCAATTGCATATCTGCACTTGACCCACCGATGATGTCAATCAGACAGTTCTCCTCGGCCTTCTCCTGCAACAACCTCAGCAGATGCTTGCTTTGTTCTGAACGAAAGCGATCCAAGTTCTTCCTTCCACAAACAATTTCAAGAACAACAATCCCGAAACTATAGATGTCTACTTTCAAGGTAACTCTAAGCTGTTGCCATTCCGGAGCAAGATATCCTGGAGTTCCTCTCATTGTCGTCTGTACTTGGCTCTGGTCTCTATCCATCAGCTTCGACAACCCAAAATCTGAAACTTTGGCATTGAAATTGTCATCCAAGAGAATGTTCTGAGGCTTGATATCCAAATGAACGATTCGTTGCCGGCATTCTTCGTGAAGATAAGCCAATCCTTTTGCTATATCAAGTATAATCTTCTTTCGGGTCAGCCAATCTAGAACTTGATTCTTATTTCTATCGAATATCCAGCTATCCAAAGACCCATTGCTCATGTACTCGTAAACTAGAAGTTGGTGAGATCTCTCTGCGCAAAAGCCGATCAACCGCACGAGATTGAAATGGTGGATGTTGCCTATTGTTTCAACCTCCGCCAAGAACTCCTTCATTCCTTGTCCTATGTTTTCCAATTGTTTCACTGCAATTTTTGTTCCATCTTCCAGAATTCCTTTAAACACGGATCCAAATCCTCCTTCTCCAAGCTTTTCCTTGAAATCTTTCGTTGCAGTACGCAGGTCCTCATAAGAGAATCTCCGAGGCATTTCCAGTACTGGTTTGAAATATTCCCTTTCATGATCTCCCTCTCTCTTCTTCTTCTTCCTTGAAATCACAACGCAGATAGCAGATACAATAAAAACAACTAGCAATGCTACAGACCCTGATATTACTGCAGCTAAAGGCACCTTGCTTCTGGACTTAACAGGTAGTGGAATCACCAACCGAGGAGGCGGAAGACGTGGTGCTGAGTAAGAGAGTTGAATCTTGAAGAATGCAGATGAATTGAAATCGTCGGCGCCTGGTATTGGGTTTGCTCGTATCGACAAGATCTTGGACAGCAAATAGCAGTCTCCATCGGAAGTGTTGCTGCCATACTTGAAGAAAGCAGCTTTGCAATCACAGTTTTTCAAACATGCCTGCTTGCATCCATCTAGATCTTTCAACTTCTGATCGGCAGCACGTGAATCGATGAAGTTGAAGTAGGAAAGGTTTCCAAAATCCACAAGACGATGACGATCTAATGGACTCTGGCAAGACAAAGGAGTGATTTCAGAGCATCCCTGGTTTGGCAATGGTCCTTTGATTCGCTTGAAGTGGTCCGACCCATTTAGCGCTTTCAGACAACTGCAATTGCCGCCTCCTCTGCAAACTCCATAGTCGCCACAATCGTGAGGGTACTGGCAGTCATCCCAAGTTTGAACTACGAAATCATAAACCTCTTCCAAAACACCGTTTTTCTGCCACCGATAAGTCCTCAAATGCCCATCGAAACCCAGCCTCAGGTAGTGATAGGATCCGTCGGCAGAGTCAGGACATATCCGAATACTATAGTTGGTTTTTTCAATGGTGAGGGCGAGGTTTTCACCATCCAGTGCTGCATAAGTTGTTGATCTGTTTTCATAAATCGGTCCGCATGGTTTTGTATATGGACAACCTCTGGTATGCGGAGTCAGATTTGGATTCAATTCCCCGTACCTAATTGTCGTATTTGAAGTAGTTGGAGTCGATCTTCCACTAAGATATGGACCCGGCATCAACTGAACATACATCAATGGTCGATCTGCTTCAACGAACGCAGCGAAACCAGCAGAAGTCATCTCAGCGTAGTACTGCCCACTGCTCCAATTCTTAGCTGAGGAACTGGCAATAAGCCGACGGCCCTCATATAAGTTCTGACCGGGGAGCAATGTGTCGGTCGGGTGATTAAACGACTCCCAAACCGGGAAGTCGGCACTGTAAAGCTGAAGATTTCCATCTTCTTGAAGGAAAATTCCGATAATGGACATACCGGACGTGTCAGTAGACCAGATCTTGGTGTTATCTGAGTCTCGCAGTACTAAATCTCCATCGGACGTCAGAGACAACGTCCCATTCTCTCTTATGGGATGATCTCTGTTTGCTAACCAAACCACGCCTGGAAAGCCTCCTTGTGGATCGGTTGCACTGGTGTTGATTTCTCTGAGAATAACAACTGCGAGGAAATAGGAATCACAGGTGCCGGTGCAGATGAATCCGCATGCGAAGACCGGACTGTCCGGATTGGAGCTATTCGACTCAAGGATTAACCTCGCCAAGGAGCCATCTCCATAGCCGATGGTGTCAGTTATCGATTTGTTGTTGAACCAGGTAGATTCTCTGGACATCCCAGAAGGTTCTTCAAACGACGTGAGAGCAGAGGAATGCCAGAAAGGAAAGGTGAGAATTACGAGGAAGAAGATGCAAAGAGCCATGACTCACACCGTGTCTGTTTTCTTCTTCATTAACCAACTTGAGGGAGGCAGATTGGTTACTGGTCGACGCGTACCGCATGTTGACCCACCGCCACCAGGAAGGTAGCTTCTCGTCGGTGCACTGTGGCCCCACCATGATGTTTGAGCCCAAAAATGAGAAAGACCCAAATCTCAGGTGGACCACCCCAAGTGGGAAAAATAGTGATGATTGAACTGCAACCTTGCTGTGACGAGCCTTCTCATAGTTACCAAGGGAGCACCAGTGAAGGCAACAAGCCTACCATGTTATTTTAGGAATTGTGGGACGAGACATTTTTGCATTGATCTTGTGTTGGTTGATAAGTCGTTATCTTGTTGTAATTGTCCTTAAGTGATGAGCCCTTACCTTTGAATTGATTATATAGTTTGAACATTGGGGTGACAAACCCTAAACTGAATCAATGGACATTGATGACAAGTCGCTACATGCCACAAGGAGCTAGCCATGCGATGTGGTTATTCGATTTGTGATATAATGTAGGTATTCTAGCTTCACTAATATGCTATTTGAACTTGGAATAATAGATATTTGGCTAAAGCATGCACATCATGACATTTGTGGGTAATGCTGGTGACGAGCTATATTAGTGTCAACTTAATTTGCATTATTGGTAATATCGGTGATGGGCCATATTCCATTAAGATTAATATGTTGTGAATGATAGTGGTGAAAAGCAATATCATAGATGTAACAACTCTAAATTTTAGTACATTATAAAAAAAACTAAATTAAATATTTAAAGATTTTATTTTTAAATAAAAAATAAAAATAAGTTAATAGTTGAGTTGGTAGTGAAATTCTTAATTGAGAGAGAGGTTTGGGGATCGATTCTTGAAGTAGTAATAATAAATTTTTTATTAAATATCATTAAAAAATTGAAATTCAAGATAAGGGAGGATGTGCTCATCCTATCTTATGAGAATTTTCTTCAAAAAGGGATAGAAGAAGAAATTCTAATAAGGCTCGATCAGGTAAGTTTTAATCGTTAGATCTTTTTAACTTTTTATTATGTTGTTAATTTCTTATTGATCTATACAATGGATGACGTGGATCATCCACACCATCATTGTATAGATGTGTATAGGCAATTTTAATAAAGTGATGTTTTTATGATTTCAGTCTAATTAGTAATATTTTAGGAATAAATTAAATGGATGGAATCTGATTGTGCTAAGATAGATCTGTACGGATCATATGATCCTTAAGGCCAAAATATACAAGGGTCATAATTTTTAGATCAATCTAACATTCAGATAGGCCATATTAGTCAGATTTAAAAGTGTTTAATAAATGAATCTTAGATTTTTGCGCAAGTGTTGGTATCACTTGGCGTAGAAGGTCGAGATAGGCCATCGGTGTATGTATGGTTAGATCCACACCATTCATCTAATGTGTAGAGGCAAAACATGATAGTACCTCAAGAATCTGGATGATTCAATCATCCGGTGGGCCGCCTCAATTAATTATTTGATATTCAATTTCAAGATCTTAAAAAGAAAATCTAAATTTTGATAATTAAATTTACATAAACATATAATTTTAATTATTTGATTATTTTAGATTTGACCACTTAGAATGTTAATCAAAGGTGGACCCCACCATGTAATACAAATAAATGAATAATAATTTGTTGATATAATTGATAAGACCCCGAAATTCAAATCAACCTAATTACATTGCAGAGTCAATATTACCAAACTCAGGTGAGTAAGCCAACTTGTCTCATAATTCATTAAAATTAAAATAAATCATTGTGATTGTTTGATTAATTTACTGGTTTAAATATTTTGATATGATAATTGTACGATAAATTTATATGTGAATATTTTAATCGAGACAACTATGCCAAATATGAAAAATATGTATTTACATATCATCCTTCATTCATTGCATTGCATAATGCATGGTCGATCCTAGGGGCCCTCCCTGGAAGAAATGTCGATCCTGGTAGAGCGTTACCAGATGCGGGCTATGCCCAAGCCTACCGAAAGGTGGAAGCCTACCCAACGGGTGGATGCGGGTTGACGACCTCCAACACAAGCAGATGGATGATCATCCCATCTGATGCATTCATATATTATTTTACATTCATATTATTGTACATGTATTTATGTATTATTTTAATTGCTATGATTATGAACCATGCTGGGTTATATCACTAAGCCTGGCCAGCTTACATTTTTATTGATGGAAAAATCGTACAGAGGAGCCATTAGCAGATGATGTGACGCAAGAACCGGAAGGATCTACTGTACCTGAACACGACCTGCCTGAAACATGGCCATACCTATCCAAGGATGAAGTGGCGGCATTAGAAAATTTTTAATTATATGTTTTATTTTGTTAGCACAGTTTAATTAACAAATAATGCATACTGACATTTACTTTGAGACTTTAAGCAATTATTTAGATTTATTTCTTTGTAATAATGTTAGCATGAAATAAATATCATTATATTATAATGGTATAATAAATGAATGATTTTAAGGTTCATTTTATTTTAAGAGTTGTCAAGATTTATATATGTTTAGTTGATTGGTGCTAAATATTATGCATGTGTGATTGAGATTATGATGGACCTTATATTGAATATAATTATCATCTCTGATTAAACTGATTAATGAATTAAATTAGTACACTTTGTGTACGAGTTACGAACTGAAACTCGGGTCTGAGGGTGCACACTCTGTACCCGGATTTCGGAGCGTGATAATAGACATATTTTTATTCCCGGGACATGTATACACATATCATGCAATACATGCACTTAATTAACCAGATTACAAACATGTTTGTTTGTTATGCTATCATTACATGCACTTGATTGTGTTGTTAACATGTGTAACTTAGGAAAATAATATCAATTAGTTGATCACTCACTCTATCCTAAAATAGTATTTTAAAACAACAAACAAACAATGTTATCGATGCAAGCACCATCAAGATCGACACCTTAGAAAATGCCTATTTGGACCCTATAGAGGAGTTTTCATTTTTCCAGTTCTTGGACAACTATTCATAGGTAGGCGCGCTTCGTTGCAGTCATTATGGATTATTATTATTTTTGCATAGGTGTTATCATACCCTTCTTTTTTCTTTTTTCTTTTGTACATTTTGATATTTGTATATTGGGGTCCCTAGCTAAGTGGATTCCGTGGATTAGTTGGAATGGATGTACTAATTGTCATGACTACACTTATATATGTTAGACTTATATACATTATTTTGTTTAGCTATTATGATTGTTTATGATATCATATTAATTATCAAATGAGAAATCACACTTTCGTAAAGTGTTGCCCTATACATTATTTTCAATTGTGTGGTCCACCTAAATCACAAAGGAGGTTGAGTTTTTGGCCCTAGGTCTAACGTGAGGTGAATCACCTGATGGCCGGAGTAGATTTCACATAAACACCATAGTGTAGGCCTCCTGAATGAGCAACCCTTTTATTTTTCTCCCTCTGCATTTATTGGTATTGCTTAATCATTAATTAATTTTTAATTCCGAAGCTGGTTGAACCTGAGGCGTATCTAAACAATTGGACTTCACAGTGCCTTCTCACTCCCATATATCTCAAGTAATGTTATCCTAGTGTCCCTACTCATGGCTTAATGGTAGACTCATAAGAGTTTCAATTCTGATAGACCCAGTGAGAGTTCCAATACCAATGGTGGGGAATAAGCTAACATGTGTGAGCACCGCATGGGAAAAATTCCTTTAGTGCATGTTTGGTATATGGGTTTATATGGGATTAGGTAGGATGGAATTACATTTGGTTTAGTGTAAATTTCATCCATTGTACAAGGAGTACAGGATAGAATAGAATTTGTTCCCATGTGTGGATTTTGAAATCCACTGCACGTGTGCCCCCACATCTATGCATGTGTTTTATTCATGCCGTCCATCACATGACATTCTAGCTATATTCATGTACGAGTGACCCAAATGTAATTTTGCTTAATTTAGTATTTTTCTAATAACGAGAATTTTACAAACACAAGGATTTGATGGCCCAAATACCGTAGTATTTCTAGACATAATCATTGTGCAATAAAATATTAATCCCATCTAATGCAATTCCATAAAATTTAATCCCGGGACAACTTGCCTTAACGATGTTGGAAGTCCATGAGAACGTGTTTTGTACGGTACCCACTTTAGAAAATCCACCACCTGTGGAATGACTTCTTTGATTCTGGACTCTATTTAGGCATTTGAGCTTGACTCGGGGTCAAGGGTCATCGCCCACCGCATGCGTATCCCGCGTCTATCACACAAACAAAGACGCGGATCGGCTGGGGTACCTAGCACCACTTGTGTGTTGAAGTCACGAAGTTACGTGGATCCCATTATGAGATATGTGTTATATCCAAACCGTCCATCCATTTGGCAAGCTCATCGGAAGAGTTGAGACAAAAAAGAAGACTAATCCAAAGATCAAGTGGACCACACTGCAAATAAGACTGAAACTCTTACCAGAGTTATGGAAGTTTTGGATTAAAATGATATTTGTCTCTCTCTTCATTCAGTTTTTTGTAACCTTATGAACAGATTGGATGGAAAATAAACGTAATATGGCCCTCTGGGTGTTCTAACTGTGAGAATCATTGTCCTGCTTCTATTTATGGTGTGGTCCAATTGAGCTCTCGATATGATTCATTTCTGAGCTTTCGCTTTAAAATGATCTCACCAAATGGATGAATGGTGTGGATATAAATAAATCATTCCGGAGCCATGTAACTTTGATCTCCTTTCAACGGTTCGTACAACTGGGAGGTCGAGGAGCGGCACACACCAGCCAGGTCAGTGGTCGCTGGTACACCAACCAATCCGCTTCCCACGAACAAATGAACGCTGGACATGACTTCCATTCCATTTTGCAGGAAATCTTAAGTCCATTGCCTGTGACTCAGTTGGGTGCCTCTCCAACAGCCTGCTTGTGATGGGAGCGGAATGCCTGTGACCCGGGCACAGAACTGTTTAGGGTCCACGTAAATATCCGTGACAAATCTACGCCGTTCATGTTTTGAAAGATCACAATTGGACAAGATTATAAAAATCAGGGAGATCCTAAACTCAGGGGAGCCACACCAACAAAATTGCGAGAAAACAACGAACATGGGTGAAACCTTCACGGAGTAACCATGATGTTCATACTTCCAAACCGTTCACAGAATTATTACCACTCAGGTAAACTGTAGTAACAAATATCATCCTCATCCAAAACTTCAATTCCCACTGTTTCGTGCGGTATGGCCCACATAAGTATTGGATCTGGCTGATTTTTAAAATCCGGTACTATTGTGTTCTTTAAAAACAGATGGACGGAGTGGATTCACCACGGACATCTCTATGGATCCCACACAGCCCAGTGTACAAAGATAGCTCTGTGCCCTGAGTAACCGGCAATCCAAAATGAGAATTGGACGTCAACAAAAGCTGGCGCTGATGTACAATCCTAAGTTGTCTATTGGTGTAAATAAATGCATTGGTTCAAAATCAGCTAGCAAGTTTCTAACAATAGTAGCCATATCCCGATTCGAAACCGATCAAGTCAAGTTTGAGTTACATAGTAACTCAACCCAACTTGAACCAAAACTCAATCTGGTTGGAGTCCACTCGATTTGATTCAGTTATTGGATATATATATATATATATATATATAACCCTTCTACCTACCCTAACCTTACCTGTAGCTGCCCACCGCACCCAACTCGATCTAAGAATCCTACTTCGGCAGGGCCACCCGTCTGGTCACCCTCTATTAGCGAGTTCCTCCTGCTCCTCCTCCTCCTCCTCTCTCTCTCTCTCTCTCTCTCTCTCTCTCTCTCTCCCCTCCACCTATTCGCACAACAGCACCCGTCCAGCCAGCGACCACTCATTCAATGCTTCGAGCTCCTCCTCCTCCCTGCTCAATTTCTTCTTCTTTTTCTTTTTTTCTTTTTTAATCAGATAAAAAAATCCTAAATTTTAAATATCTCTAACCTTATATGCCGCACCCGATTCCACATTGACCCGATCCCAAACTCTCTCTTCCTCCCTCATCCTGCTCTTCCAACCTCGACAACCACCCACCACCCACCTCCTCTCTCTCTCTCTCTCTCTCTCTCTCTCTCTCTCTCTCTCTCTCTACTCTTCCAAGCTCGGTAGCCACCCATCACCACCCTCCTCCTGCTCCTCCTCCTCTCTCTCCCTCCCTCCCTCATCTCTCAATCTTAATCAGTACCAACTCGAACATCACGACTCAGTACCTTTTAATGAGTCGGATTCGGTCCGGATTAGTCCAGGCCAGACCCGAATTTGGAACGGTTCAGGCATGCTAGACTTGGTACCGAGTCAAGTCGAGTTCAGGTCAAGCC
The DNA here is from genome assembly GCF_029962835.1 of Magnolia sinica. NCBI lineage: Eukaryota > Viridiplantae > Streptophyta > Magnoliopsida > Magnoliales > Magnoliaceae > Magnolia > Magnolia sinica. The sequence goes on along the minus strand of NC_080575.1, from coordinate 119,225,514 downwards.
TTTCTCAAAACCAGATCAAGTCAGTTCAGCCCTAACTTGGTCCAACTCGACTTGAAGCCCAGCTCTAACCACCATGTTAGATTCCATTACTCAAGCCGTTTGAACTCTGATGATAAGCAGACGGTTAGGAATACAATTCAACCAATACAAGGCCAAATATTTTTATGCTAGTATCTTCTTATCCAGAATAAATTTTTTTAATACCTAGGCCATCCAGTCCAAGGTCCACCGTACTGACGGTTTGGATCACTGAACTATTGGCCCACTCATATAAATTCCAGCATAACGTACCATCTCTCTTCCCATGGTTCAGTGATCCAAACCCTTGATACGAATGATCAACCACAGGCCCACAATGTACGGTCATTTCAAAAACCAAAGAATAGGAATGGAAAGATTATATTTTAGGTGAATTTAACACCATTAATATGATTCTTTTCGTCCTTAGGCTGGTATGTGTGGGGCAACCCATTATAGAGTGAGATCCTGTCCGTCCGTTAAACTCTCTTCTCGCATTAAAAGTAGAGACGATAACATCAAAGGTTCAGATCAAAGCAGCGTTGAGAAGACAGACACGAACTTCTAACCCGTACGCAAACTAATAAATAGCGAGTGTTATGAGAACATCCATATCCAATCATTATAGGATAAGTCTTTTGTTAAAGAGATTTTTCCTTATACCCGCCTGCCTTTAGGCTATTGAGAAATGAATGAACGCATCCTTTCAAAATATTTAAAGTAAAATGCTTAGTTTTGGCGAAAACCCAACAACAAATTTTTATACTCACGGCAAGAGATAGGCGGGGAGAGGATTCTACGGCCACCGATTGACGCGTCCATCTATTTTTATAATTCATTTTAGCCAATTAGCCTAAAAATGAAACAGATCGGACGTGCAGGTGAACCCAGCAGCTGGTGATGAAATGCCTACCATTGAAAACATGTTGTGGCCATGGAAGACCGGGTCAAGCTGATTTTGTGTCTTCCCTTTGGCCATATTTGTGTGGGCTTATCAACAGGTTGGATGGCCATGATATACATCGCGGCCTAACCACGCTGCCGCTAACCAGGTGTCTAGTGGTCGGTGCTATGTGGGCCCCACCATGATTTATTTGTCTTATCCACACCGTCCATTCATTTTTACACGTCATTTTATTAATTTATTCTAAATATGAGACAAATCAAAATCTCAGATGGATCACACCATGGGAAAACAGTAGTGATTGAACGTTTACAGTTAAAAGCCTCCTAGGGCCACTGTAATGTTTATTTGACATCCAACCTATAGATTAGGTCACCTGGATGAAGGCAAAAACCAAATATCAGCTTGTCCAAAACTTTTGTAGGCCCGTGAAGTTTTTACTGGTGAGAGTTCAATCACCACTGTGTAGCCCACTTGAGATTTTGATCTACCACATTTTTTGGTTCATACCTTAAAATTTTCTTTAAATTATATGTAAAAATGGATGGATGCATGAGATACATACATCATGTTGGGTCCACGGGAGCACCGACCACTGGCCATCGGTTAGTGGCAGGGGAGTGGCCATTCTTATCCATAAAGCACTTGTGAGGGTCAAACATGGTACGTGGAATGCCGGCCGCGGCTTCGGTTTATATAGGGATCCACTTAGGTAAGTGGCATCCCTGACTGTGCGGCCCACATTAATGTAAATGCCTTATATCCACACTGTCCAGCGAAGCCATTTTGAAAACTGATCATGGGCATGATTTGAAAAATTAAGCATATCTAATCTCAGGTAGACCATGGTATATGAAACAGTGGTAATCAACTGTTAAAAACTTCTTATGGAAACGAAATTTTTGGATCAAACTAATATTTATGTAGTCTTTTCATCCAGGTCTTAGTGACCTTATCAACGGATTGGATGCAAAATAAACATTTCAGTGGCCCCATGAAGTTTTCAATGGTGGGTGTTCAATAACAACTGTTTGCGGTGGTGTGGTTCGCATAATATTTGGATATGCTTTATTTTTTGGATCATACCTTAAGATGAGCTGTCAAAATGGATGGGCAGCATGGATACAAGGCGCATACATCACATTGGCCCCACGGTTAGGGATCTGCTGACCAGGGTGGATATGGTAATCCACTTAAACCGGCAGTTACAAACGGTTTGCATGGCATATAAAATGTAAAAGTCCAAAATGGTTTCAATGTTATAAGGGGTCGTTTGGCACCCCCTGGACTGGAGGGGATTTGAGGGGGTTTTAAATCACCCGGTTGTTTGGCAGCATAAAGTAACCGGGGGTTTCAAATCAAGGTTTTCCATCCCATCTTCGGAGGGGTTTGTAATCCATGGTGAGAGCTCGGATTACTCCTAAAATCATTTCAATAGTTGCAGGTGTAACATATGTGTCACTATACACCATCATTTTATTGGGCACATGGCCCACTAATGACGATCAACACCATCCAAACATTGTCTATGTAAATCAATGATTAAAAATTGTTGGTTAGTCACTCAGACATGATCTTGTGCTTGAGGCCCATCAAAGGAATTTCATCATTTTCGGGCAAAGCATATATTTAAGCAAGCTTATCACAATCATTGTGTCAAAAATTACATCTCACTAATTAGAAATATTAAAGTTGATTTAGTAATTAAATTCAAACCCCCATAAATATACCTTGGATAGGTACTTTGGGATTAAAGTTGATTCATACTCCAGGGTGCTAAACAGACTTGAAGGATTGCAAATCCAGGGGTTTTTCTGATCCCCGGGATTCTGAATCCTGGGTGTTCCAAATCCACGCTCCCAAACAGTCCCTAACTTCCCCTTATTTTACTTATCTTTTAGTCCACTTGAATCTTTGTATCCAGTTTGTTTATCATCACATATCCTGCAATGATTTCCAAAAATGAATGAATGGGGTTTAATTTCTCATAAACATCACAGTGCGCCCCACCTAAGTTCCCAGCGCAGGAACTCCCTGCTTGCAAAGAAATCTGCATCCATGGTAACCGCACAATCCGCATCCTCCGGTAGCATGATGTATATTTCTATCTACGCCATTCATCCATTTTTCAAGATAATTTCAGAGCATGAGCCTTCAAACGAGGAGATCAAAGTCTCTAGTGGACCACATTATAGGAAAACAGTAGTAATTGATCAAGGGCAGTTTTATCATTTTTAAAAATATAGTTCATATATCGTATATAATCCTAACGGTGTATGACAACAAGCCGCTGGATGTCCAACGGTACAAACCATAGGCATTTTACTTCCAATATTCTGATAGCTTGTGGTTATTCGTGAATTAAATGAGTGTGGCACGTGTGCTGACAAGTGACGGCAGAACCTGCGTGATTTTAGGTTCCTTCCGCGGTTTTGATTCGAGGTAATTCTAGTTCCAGAAGGATGTTCTTCTTCATCTTAAAAGTTCAGTAATATCATAACAGGAATTTATAAGTACGAAAATTTTAAATATTAATTTTTACAAACTTTTATTTTTCTTGCATTTTAAAAATCCTAGTGCAGAATGCAGCAAAACAGGGGAGAGTTGCTAATCAAAGAATGCATCAAAACAGGGGAGAATGCTACCAAACATGAATGACAGTCCGGCTAGCCAGCCCATGAGCTGGCTTCAGCAAAGACCAATCCAGACCTTGGCCTGGTCTCAACCTGGGACACTAAGGGGTCGTTAGGCACCATGGATTGGAGGGGATTTGAGGGGGTTTCAAATCCGCTTGTTGTTTGACAGCATAAAGTAAATAGGGGTTTCCAATCCTCTCTTTGACGGGTTTTGTAATCCACCGTAAGAGCTTGAATTACACTTAAAATCATTTCAATAGTTGCAGGTGTAACATGTGTGTCGCTATACACTATCATTCTATTGGGCACATGGCTCACTAATAATGATCAGCACTGTCCAAACATTGTCCATGTAAATCAACACCGTCCAAATATTGTCCAGCATTGTCCAAACACTGTCTATGTAAATCAATGATTAAAAATCGTTGGTTAGTCCCTCAAACATGATCTTGTGCTTGTGGCCCATCCGAGACTTAGAATTTCATCATTTTTGGGCAAAGCATATATTTCAGCGGGCTTATCACAACCATTATGTCAAAAATTACATCTCACTAATTAGAAATATTAAAGTTGATTTAGTAATTAAATTCAAACCCTTGTAAATATACCATGAATAGATGCTTTTGGATTAAATTTGATTCACACTCCAGGGTGCCAAACACACTGAGAGGATTGCAAATCCAAAGGGTTTCTAATTCAGGGGTTGCAAATCTATGCTCCCAAACAGGCCCAGCCCTCTGCGTCGGTGTGGCATTCTAGTGCAATATCCAAGCGATTCATCTGGCGGGATAGTTAAGTCTTTCCCCACAAACAGGCTGGTCTTTTCTTTTCTTTTCTTTTTTGTTTTTTTCTTTTCTTTTTTGTTTTTTTCTTTTCTTATAAGATAGAGTAGCTACCTGCTGCGACAATAGCCTAGCACTCCCAATCCCGAGCCCATCCTTCACCTCCTAATGGTACCATTTTTCAAACATAGCCTCCAGCAACGACCACAATCTTAACTCCAATCAGCTCCAAGCACACAAACTACACCCTTCAGCATCGGCCATAAAACCCGTCCCCTCTACAGCATCCACATAACTGCACTCCTAGGCCATCATTCACACAGAGCAGTGAATAAGGAAAAGCTCATCCAAACTCTCACAGCAGCCAACCATCATAGAGCAAACCCACTTCCTCAACAAAATCCCACAGAATTAAACACCCAGCACCCATAAGTCAGCTGCCCAGGAACTAGTCCACCACCCCCACCAATCACAGCCAGACAAACTGAAGAGAACCTTGTATTTTCTTAATAAGTCGCCCATAAGTCATTGGAGTACCTTATATTTTCTTAATGTAAGTTTGTCGATGGGGGGTAGGCAGCTTGGATGGGCCCATGATGATGTTTACCACAACCTAAGGTGCGTCACCCCAGGGCTCAAAAATAAACCCATTTGTGATTCAGGTGGACTGCACCATTGAAAGCAGTGTACTGGGCAACTGTCATCCTTAGAACCATTTCCCTTGGTGTGGCCCCACCTGAATCCCCCATGCATAAATTTTGATGTGGCACCTAATGGTTGGAGTGAATTTTATAAAATCATCGTGGTGGCCTTGCAAAAATCAAGGGTGGATGCTCTCTCCACCCTTGAATACATGACTAGGCTGGTCGACTGAATCATCCAGTCACACCCACCTTCTGCCATACACTTGGTGGGGGCAGATGGTGAACTGCGCTTGCACTGTTCACCTACTGCTCTTGCTGGATGGACCCAATCAACCAAGTTCTCACAACACACTGATTGGACGATAGATCTCTCCATGTTGTGTTTCTTTTAATTGGACGATAGATCTCTCCATGGCGTGTTTCTTTTAAGTCTAGACTGTACGTGATAAACCCACCTCCATAATTAAAGAAGGTCAAATAAACCCACCTCCATAATTAAAGAAGGTCAAGTGTTTGAATCCCAGTAGCAAATATACTTCCGTAATATATTCTCCTATGAGGGGCTAAGAAAAATTAAGCCTGGCCTATTTATGATATAAGTGTCCCTCCATCTTTGTCTAGTATATTCCCGTGCGGAGTAAATCCAGACCGTTAAATCCTAGCCGCATTTTGATGGAGCACTCCAAAAAATGAAACTGTGCAAGCGATAATACCATCCCACACCAGCCATTAAATTTGAATGGCTGACCATTTCCTTTTAATTACCCATTTGATGGCCAACACAAGGTTAGGATCCAGTTGGATTGGACTAGAAAAAAAATGTGACTGAAATTCGATGTAAAACTCCTCACTATAAATACAGGGAAATTTCATCAGTTTCTGCCATTTCCTGTTAATTAAATAGAATGACCGTAATTCAATCTAATCTTAATTCAATCTACTTTGCATCCAAACGCAGAAACAATGTAATAATTCATCAACCAAATTGACAAGTCTGGTTTGCAAACAAAATCCAAAGGCAGCTTGAAAGCAATTGCAATACATAATTCCAAAGATAAAGTACTAACTAAAACACCGAATACTTGAACTTTCGGTTTACAACAAACACAAACAGAAGGGAAGCAAACATTTACCTGGACTTGCCAATCTTCACTCCTTGCGCAACCATAAACTTCCATCATCTAGGTGCTGAGAGCACAGACGCCTGCTGTGGATTAGAGGAGATGGGGGAATCAGCCCTAGTAGTAGGATTATTTGCCATGGCATTGCAAAAACTATAACTGATCTCTGTCTCTACTTCCATTGCTCCCTCTAATACCTTCACCACCACAGACATCAGAGGCCTTCTTGTATGATCATCCTGCAAGCACCACGCTGCGAGCCTAATCATCTTCATGGCTTCTTCTCTATGCAATTGCATATCCACACTTGACCCATCAATGATGTCAATCAGACGGTTCTCCTCGCCCTTCTCCTGCAACAACCTAAGCAGATGCTTGCTTTGTTCTGAACGATAGCGATCCAAGTTCTTCCTTCCACAAACAATTTCAAGAACAACAATCCCAAAACTATAGATGTCTACTTTCAAGGTAACTCTAAGCTGTTTCCATTCAGGAGCAAGATATCCTGGAGTTCCTCTCATTGTCGTCTGTACTTGGCTCTGGTCTCTATCCATCAGCTTCGACAACCCAAAATCTGAAACTTTGGCATTGAAATTGTCATCCAAGAGAATGTTCTGAGGCTTGATATCCAAATGAACGATTCGTTGCCGGCATTCTTCATGAAGATAAGCCAATCCTTTTGCTATATCAAGTATAATCTTCTTTCGGGTCAGCCAATCTAGAACTTGATTCTTATTTCTATCGAATATCCAGCTATCCAAAGACCCATTGCTCATGTACTCGTAAACTAGAAGTTGGTGAGATCTCTCTGCACAAAAGCCGATCAACCGCACGAGATTGAAATGGTGGATGTTGCCTATTGTTTCAACCTCTGCCAAGAACTCCTTCATTCCTTGTCCTATGTTTTCCAATTGTTTCACTGCAATTTTTGTTCCATCTTCCAGAATTCCTTTAAACACGGATCCAAATCCTCCTTCTCCAAGCTTTTCCTTGAAATCTTTCGTTGCAGTACGCAGGTCCTCATAAGAGAATCTCCGAGGCATTTCCAGTACTGGTTTGAAATATTCCCTTTCATGATCCCTCTCTCTCTTCTTCTTCTTCCTTGAAATCACAACGCAGATAGCAGATACAATAAAAACAACTAGCAATGCTACAGACCCTAATATTATTGCAGCTAAATGCACCTTGCTTCTGGACTTAACAGGTAGAGGAATCTCCAACCGAGGAGGCGGAAGACGTGGTGCTGAGTAAGAGAGTTGAATCTTGAAGAATGCAGATGAATTGAAATCGTCGGCGCCTGGTATTGGGTTTGCTCGTATCGACAAGATCTTGGACAGCAAATAGCAGTCTCCATCGGAAGTGTTGCTGCCATACTTGAAGAAAGCAGCTTTGCAATCACAGTTTTTCAAACATGCCTGCTTGCATGCATCTAGATCTTTCAACTTCTGATCGGCAGCACGTGAATCGATGAAGTTGAAGTAGGAAAGGTTTCCAAAATCCACAAGACGATGACGATCTAATGGACTCTGGCAAGACAAAGGAGTGATTTCAGAGCATCCCTGGTTTGGCAATGGTCCTTTGATTCGCTTGAAGTGGTCCGACCCATCTAGCGCTTCCAGACAACGGCAATTGCCGCCTCCTCTGCAAACTCCATAATCGCCACAATCGTGAGGGTACTGGCAGTCATCCCAAGTTTGAACTACGAAATCATAAACCTCTTCTAAAACACCGTTTTTCTGCCACCGATAAGTCCTCAAATGCCCATCGAAACCCAGCCTCAGGTAGTGATAGGATCCGTCGGCAGAGTCAGGACATATCCGAATACTATAGTTGGTTTTTTCAATGGTGAGGGCGAGGTTTTCACCATCCAGTGCTGCATAAGTTGTTGATCTGCTTTCAGAAATAGGTGGTCCAGGAATAGGTGCAGAGCGGCGGCATCCAATTGAATATGTACAAGGTCTGGCGTAAGTTGCTCCCGGCGGTTTATCCTGATATGGTGGAGTCCGATTTATTACCGTGTACGAAATTTCCTTTTTTGAAGTAGTTGGAGTCGAACTTGTACTAGGTTTTGTACCCATCAACTGAACATACATCAATGGTGGATCTGCTTCCACAAACGCAGCGAAACCAGCAGAAGTCATCTCAGCGTAGTATTGCCCGCTGCTCCAATTCTTAGGTGAGGAACTGGCAATAAGCCGACGGCCCTCATATAATTTCTGACCGGGGAGCAATGTGTCGGTCGGGTGATCAAACGACTCCCAAACCGTGAAGTTGGCACTGTAAAGCTGAAGATTTCCATCTTCTTGAAGGATAATGCCGATAATGGACTTACCGGACGTGTCAGTAGACCAGATCTTGGTGTCATCTGAGTCTCGCAGTACTAAATCTCCATCGGACGTCAGAGACAACGTCCCATTCTCTCTTATGGGATGATCTCTGTTTGCTAACCAAACTAGGCCTGGAAAGCCTCCTTGTGGATCGGTTGCACTGGTGTTGATTTCTCTGAGAATAACAACTGCGAGGAAATAGGAATCACAGGTGCCGGTGCAGATGAATCCGCATGCGAAGACCGGACCGTCCGGATTGGTGCTATTCGACTTAAGGATTAGCCTCCCCAAGGAGCTGTCTCCATAGCCGATGGTGTCATTTATCGAATTGTCGTTGGACCATGTAAATTCTCTGGAGCTCCCACTAGGTTCTTTAAACGACGGGAGAGCAGAGGAATGCCAGAAAGGAAAGCTGAGAATTACGACGACGAAGATGTAAAGAGCCATGACTCACGCTCTTTCTGTTTTCTTCTTCATCAACGAACTTGAGGAAGGCAGATTGGTTACCGGTGGACGCTGACTGCATGTTGACCCTCCGCCACTAGCCAGGTAGCTTCTGGTCGGTGCTCTGTGGCCCCACATGATGTATATGTAGTACTGTATCCACGCTGCTTATCCATGAGCCCAAAAATGACAAAGACCCAAATCTCAGGTCGACCACCCCACGCAGGAAAACAGTGGTGATTGAACGGCCGCCATTAATACTTCCTGGGGCCACAAAAGTTATGGATTAAGCTGAATATTAGTGTTTTCCCTTCATTCAAGTATGTGTAACCTAATCAACAGGTTGGATAGCAAATAAATATTACAGTGGGCCCTAAGAGTAGTGGACTTTCAATCACCACTGTTTTCCTGTGATATGGTCCACCTTAGATTTGGATCTTATTCATTTTTGGGTTCTTGCCCTAAATGAGTGGTTGAAATGGACAGACTGCATGTATAAAACATATACATCATGGTGGGCCCACAAAGCACTGACTCATACTGCCAGGGTCAACATGCAATCCACATCCCTACTACATTATAAGGCACTGTGGGAAAGGAAAAGAACGAAGGTAAAACTGGCACTGTGAAGACGGGTTGGCCTGCTCGACCCAATGAAGGCCCAACCTGGCTCAGTGCCAGGCTTAGACTTACTACATTAGCCTGTGACGTGGGCTTAGGCCTCATATACATGGCACCAATCGATTTTTGAATTAGGCTTGGGCTCAAGTGAGAAAAGCCAACCCATCCCAACTGGAACTTATATGTACATGTAATTCCGTCACACGAATATGCCGTTCTAATCCTGAGTTAGCAAATCCAATCTTTCTTGAATACAGATCATTGGTTTCATTCCTCTAAAATATTTTTTCCGCAAGTGTGGCCTACTTGATTACTGGATGGATCAAGAACATTTAAGTGAGAAATAAGAATTCAGAGCGGGTCTAACTGAAGCCCTACTAACATTTTCGGGCTCAGACTTGGACCTGCTTTGCTAAGCCCACAAGAGCCTTGGGCTGCAAGTCTTTAAGTGTTTAACCTGGCCCGGCCCATAACCACCTTAGTGAAGGAAGGATGATCACCGGTCCATCTGGTGCCAATGTGGTACACGTGTGCAAGATCCCAGGTATTCATCTGGCGGGGCACCTGAAATCATGGTGGCAAAGCATAATGATAACATTCAATTATTGCCCAGATAATGAGTCGTGGACTCGTGGATTCACATGGCTTGTACGGTACTCAATTTTTATATTGGGACTGGATAAATGACATGGATTATTCACACATGTGAAACATGATCATGTGTCTCAGTAATGGCCTTCCGAGTCTTTCCTCTCGCAAAGAGCTCATCACTTTCCAAAAAGAAACCAGATTAGACACTAAAGTAGCATCACAAAGCATCCGCTTTAATAAAAGTAAAGAAGCGAGCCCACTCCAAAAGGAAGTCACGCTCACTGCCTACTACATCCTTATCGGAAAAGCGGGCCAAGCGGATCATCGAATGGTTAGTGGAAATCATCTAACGGACCAGATTTAATATAACAATGTAGCGAACCTAGTAATCAAACTGACCTGATTCAGTACAGAGGGCATACAAAGGAATCGCTGATGAACATCACCAAAATTGCACACGTATTTCTATTTTTCATCCATGATGATAGTGAAATTACAAAGTGAGCTTGACATGGTCATCAAAATTATGTTTTTAAACTTCGTATTAAACAAACCCATATAATTTCTTTGAAGTCCAAGGCACTGTTTGGCAGACACCTACAAATGAGCTCCTCTCATTTTAGTCAACAGTAGTTTTGAACTGGAGATCTTGATAAGATCTTACTTCCAATTCTAAATTATTGTTAACCAAAAAGAGAAAAATTCATTTCTAGGAGCCAAACCGGATTAAAAATAAATATTTTAAAAAACAGAGGTTGGTGTCTGCCATGCTTTAATAGATTGAGTAGAAGGTGGAGATTTTAATTGGAACTACTGGTTCTATCCAGGCCATGCAACCAGAGCAGGAAGGCAATCATTGTTCAGTTTTAACAGAAAAAAGAAGGGAAGCAAGGTGAAGGAATTGGTCTGACCTAAACAGCAACTTATCCAAGGATATTTATGATAGGATATCACTGCGTGGGCCCACCATGAAGTGGGAGTAACATCCAACAGTCATTATATTCTCCTTCCCAGATTAGGCCTAGATCTAAAAACCCAACCTAATACAAGATACAAGTGTGCCACACCAGATGAAACAATGGGGAACACAGATGATCGACAATGACTTCCACCTCACAAACATCCAAATGATGGAAAACAAGGACACAGGTGCTTTTGCCCACCTAAGCTGCTGATGTTGCTTTCTTTTCTTTTTCTTTTTCTTTTTTAACCCATGTCCTAACATCAAGGGATCTCGCAATATGGTAGGCCCACAGTGAACAAGTGTTTTATCTCGTGCCACATAATTGTACAGGATAAGTCCTCTTACTTTGGAATCAGCTCGTAGCTTAAGACATGTTGAGCACTTACATTCGTAGATAGAGCTCAAGCCTCTAGACGAGGCCAATCGACTATGATCATCTTGAAGATGTGTTACCTAGTAGCATATATCATTAAGGTCCATTAAAGCTAACATAATATGATCCACCACTCGATCTGTATAGGCATTAGATCAATAGTGGATGGTCATAACAATGGAAAGATTAAATTAATTTAAGAACACAAGTCAAGGCAGAATCACAGGATTTAGATGTAGTGGATATATAAAATATTGTAGGCTAATTAAATATCATAATTGGTGTCTCCTTGAAACCTTAATTTCTTCTTATAAATAGATTATATCTGTGAGAAAAAACTACAAAAGAGAGAGCTTTAGAAGTCCCCATCCCCTCGGTTTTATCTGCAAAGAAAGTATGTATATATATATATATATATATATAGAGAGAGAGAGAGAGAGAGAGAGAGAGAGAGAGAGAGAGAGAGATCCCTTCTCTCCTTTCATCCCATCACACATTTCATATATGTGGATGCTTTGTGTGTCTCTCTTGATCCTATTTCAAAGATTAACATATGGCTCTCATTCTCTCTTTCATTAGGGATAGATCAAGGAGAGACCTGAGATTGAAAAAATGACTTCAACAAAAATGACGATTAATATCAATTTACAATAATTCTAGTATAAAGTGCAGACACCATCATATGTCTGCATAAAATCCAATTCCTTTGTAATGTATGCCTGCTCATCTTCTCCTTCTATCCTAAAAGCCAAGTGAATCCAAACCTCAAGTGGGCCACACCATGTAAAATCATGTGTAGGGATTCTAAAATTGTGAATTGTGGTCCAGCTAAGTTTTAGAATGGCCTGATCTTTTAGTTGTCCATTCATCTTGGTTGGGCACATCTTTGAAATGGATTGGATTGCATATACAATGCCCACGCACAATCTAAAAAGTTTTTAAAGGTGGGGTTCCCATCCGAACTATTATTTACAGTGTGGCCCAGTCAAGTTTTGGATTAGCCCGATTTGAGCACCGATGAGAACAATAGGAAGAGCACATAATAGACAAGTTTGATGTTGTGAAAACATGGCAGTAAGCCCCATAGAAAAATATATACGGCATAGTTAAAAATTTTAATTAATATAAAATAAAAATTTTATAAAAAAATTACAACAATCATAAACAAGTTTTGGATATTTAAAACTTATATTATACAAGACAGGTGAACTATATTAATCACCCGTTAGGTTCAGCTTACTCCTAGCAGTCCAAACCCAACTTGTCAAATTTCATAGGCAAAACAGAACCCAAACCCAACTCATGTCGAAAATGGGTTAACTCCAAGCTTGACTTTTCAAGTTGAGTCGAGGTTGGATTGGTGGGTTAGGTGAAGTTTTTCCACCCCTAGTGATGTAGAGCGGGTTGCAGAAAGTTTCATGGCCAAGATGGATCAGAAAAGGCCCGGTCGACGACAGAAGTGATCCGGACCGTCGGACCTTAGATCGGGCGTATCTCACAATTCGAAATGAGTTATCAGGTGTAAAATATATGATTTTGGGGTAAAACGAGCTACTTTAGCCAGCCAACCCTGCTATGTCGGGTTGCGCAAGCCGGATTTGCAAAATACCCCTGGATCGACGGTCGTTTCCCTATTTTAATTTCGTTTTTACTATAAACAGTAAGTTTTAGTTTGATTATAACTCTTCATCCGTCAGGCTTTAGGAGTTGCATCCAACGTGAAAAGAGCTTAGAATAATTAGGAAAATTGTTTGGTGAAGCCAAATAGGACACTTACTATTTTTGGCCGAAAACCTTGCGCACTAGTAGACATCACGACCGTCTATAAATAGTAAGTTTACTGTTTATAGTAAATCACGGATTCTAAGAGTTTTAGTTGTAGTTTGAATGTGATTTCTTTCTCATTGCTTGGTACCCCTCTTTAAAGGGTTGTGAACTCCTTTTTATTGCTATTTTCTACTTTCTTTCCTCATGGATTCGAGAAGTCTCCGTGAGGGGTCCAGAGAAGCTCCGTGGAGTCGATGTAGTTATCCTCATCAAGCTCATCCCTGCGTCACCTAGTCTTAAAAGGAGAGGGTTCTTCATTTGTGACTCTCTTCAAAGTTGTAATATTTCTTCGTAATGCAACGCAAGCTATTCCATCCATTCTCTGGCTAGGTCATTAGTTTTTAGCACTTGGTGGCGCAGGTGGGGGATATGCTATCGCACGGACAAAATTGCTACGGAGATAGCAAGTCCATGACACGTGCTTCCTACCGTTCCTTTTGCAGAAAATCTACCTCCTTTGGAACCAGCTACCTTTAAAAGATAAGGTGACCGTTTGTTATTCTAGGGATGCTACTTGCCTATGTCCCCTGGCCATGGGAACTTTCTATGGTCGGAAGCTATGTGGCCCAGAGAGTTGCCCATGACAAATCCACTCCATGCATCAGTTTCAAAAGACCGAAATAGTAAAGAAGTCAGGCAGATCCAAAACTTAGAGGGCCACACCACACGAAACAATGGGAATTGGGTGCCTATCATTGGAAACTTTGTGAGGCTACGGAAGTTTTGTCTCAGGGTGATATTTGTACCTACAATTCATCCGAGTAGTATTAACCCTACGAACGGTCTGGATGGCATATAAGCATCATGCTCAGCTCCAGCAAGGTTTCAACGGTGGATGTTTCTGTTCTAATTATTTTTTGTGGCACGGCCCGCATGAGTTTTCGATCGACCTGCCTGATCTTTAGATTCCTTATCTTATTATGGTCTTGCGAAACCGATGGATGGATGGGTTTGTCACAGACATCTATGTGGCCCCATACAGCTTCCAACCACAGAAACTTCCTGTGGCTGGGGACGCGCAAGTTCCTTATTATAGACTTAAATCATTGACCTGGCTTGGCTTCGGTCATCGGCCATCTCACACTCCAAATGCATCCGCATCCACATGTCTTGTCGTCCCCTACAAACTCAAGACTGGTGGTGTTTGAAGTCGAATGTGGGGCAGGATGAGAATCCAAAGGTATAATTGTGAAAGGTTAAAATTCTTTTCTACCTTTTCACTTCCGTGGCTTCTTTGTTCTTTCGCCATCTCTACCTTGCTGGTACTCATGTTTCTCACAAGAATTTCAACACAAGGTCATGGGTTCTATTGCTCATTGTTTTTACAATTTTCAATTTAGTCACACAATAAGTGTGGGTGAGCAATAATTGAATTTGTGGCTCAATTCAAATCAAACAACTATGACCCAAAGCATCAATATAGGTAGATACATAGTATGTGACCGAGATCGAATGACATTGACCGCCTATTCAATAACTCGCTCAGTATGTAAATAAGATCAGGCAATATTCAAATCGTAGGGTTTGTATGCTGATGATGAGTTATACATTTGCTTTTCATACCAAACGACTTTTCAATACAAATAAAACATAAATGGGAAAAAAAATCTTATAGTCAGTCACGAAGAGCAACTGCAAAACACCTTCTTAAATAAATAATTGAATTCAACGTATTAGCGTAAATCCAAATTATAGCTAAGATTTCGAACTACTTGATTAATGTTATGGATTACACTATGAAATGTAAACAACAGGCAAAAAATAAAGGATTACACTAAGGAATATAAATAACTTGCAGAAATCTACAGTGATTACACTAAGGAATGTAAATAACGGGTAATTGTAAGGATAATTGAAAGATATGTTTGAGTTTGATTGGGTTGGTATGAGACAAAATCTTCATGTTGAATTCATCTATTATTTATATCCTTACCCTAGCTATCTAGATCATTCTCATGTTCTGACAGTTACTATATCCGTTTAACTCTATATGGCCTTCTTTACTTCTACTCCTGCCATCTGTGATATATATAACTGCTTCTACACAATTATTCTTTAATTGACCGCTTAATAGATGTCACAACATCACTCAATGTACTCCAGTTGTATTATCATAAGATCATCTTTGTATATCCCCGCATGCATATCTCTAAATACATCACGCAAATCCATCTGAATCGCATCTAACTCACTCTGATTGGCTTTTGCATGAATTGGTGACAATAGGAATGAACATTGTTCCTTATGTCGCTTCTGTTGGACATAGGCTAGTAGGGTCCACTTGTGAGCAATCACTAGTGGGTACGTTCCATGTTTTCTCTGGTCTCTTCCTTTGAATTAAATTTCAAATTCAAATATGAATTTGATTTTTAATTGAAGATAGGGATTTGATCGGATTATTTGGCCTTATCCCAATCCCACCTAAACTCTCCTTCCTCTGTTGTAAAAAAGAATGCGCTTCTCTCGTGTAAAACATTTGAGTCATACGATAAACCGAGAGTATACGGAGAGATATTGTGTGCGCTATATTCTGTCCATTTTAGCTTGTCCTTGGGACGATCTGATCCATAGATCGCAATCCGGGGCCACTATATACCGTAGAATCAGAGGTGTGAATAGTTTCATCTGCTCCAATAGTAGATAGGCGGGCCGTTGAAGTACCGTTCTTCTACTTTTTGAGGGTCCCAAACTTCATGTAGACCGTTAGATCTTGAGGGCTCACCTTCCACGCTTCCCTACAGCTTCACCTTGGGAAAAGGTGAAAACGACATGTGACTCATCATTAATACAGCAATCCTTCCATACACATGGCAATGTCATGGTAATTGTCTCTAACTGATACATCCCCATATGCTCTAACTACCATTTTTCAAAATAAGGGTTAAACCCTTTGCGACGCATGTATATGCATCTTATAAAGCAAAATTTTAATGATGTCCTAATAAATGCTCTATCCCCTCAGCCGACGTTTCAATATTCTTTTCTATCAAGACTCTAGCATTTAATGTTAGATAGACATATGTTTTAATGAGATTTTATATTAAATGCTCTCTATGCTCATGTTTTTATTTTTTCTTTTTTGAAGTTTATCAACATCACATATGGCATGGTGTCATTTAGACCGTTTGATTGAGCACACCAGATTAGATGTAAACAACGCTCTTGATACGCAAGTAAGATTTTGTCCGCATTTTAGTGCGTAGCACCAACACATGGCGACATCTCATTGGTCAAAGTGGAGTACCAAAAACAGTTGTAAACACATGGATCCTAAGTTAGGAGTGACATTGGATATTACAATTTTATCATTTTAATTAATTTAATATATGACAAGCATATCGTTTCTAAGTGCCTGCACATTAAGCCTCATATGTAAAATTAATAACGCCCTGTGATAGAAAGTCTTTGGAAGTATGGTGACCTGAACGATTTCCACTTTGCGCCCCTGTGAGGCGTAGCACCGTAGAACTTTTGTCACTCTCGTTCAAGATGCAAATATACTAGTCACCCTACAACTTCTTTTCGTTTATGTGGGTGTTGCCCATGGCTTACTCACCCAGACAGGTGGAACCCACTGTCCATGATCCAAGCTCATAGCGTTTTATAGTTAGGAATATCATGGCCACATTATTTCACCTTCTTTATATGAAATGTGGACCGATGCAGTCTGTTTGCGGATGATGAATGGAAAAGTTGGGACTGTCCTGTAAAAAAGATATTGTGCATGGACCCAACGGATCCATGATCAGGATCACCAAGCCATGGACCCAGTTGTACCTTAAATCTTGAAGATAATACATGGTTAAGAAAACCTGTCAATTATGCTTCACTCAATGTGTAGTCTGGTTGGGTCTACTCAAATCCTTGCAGTCTTTACCGCATTTGACTCGATATTTAAGATTAACAGATTAAATCGAAGAGAAATGCTTATGCTATTGTACTCTTAGTTGCACTGTGGCATTTAGGGCTGTCCAATTCATTGATCTAGACTGTTACTTAGGTCTAACCCACATTTCATGAGCAACCATGTAAGCATTACACCAATTTGACAAATATTAACCATTCCATAACTGTTCTTTATAAATATGGACAGTCAAAATCATTTACCCAAGAATATTAGGTCCAAATAACAATATGATATAATCCATCTATTTGTTAGAGATCATCATGGATTGCTTATGATTTTAAAGGATCACTTTTATTATATGCAATGGTAGCTACCGCATTCATGGCTTGGGAAAAGGATAGTCCGATCAGTGTAATTTTGCATGGAAAATGTTTTGAACTTACCAAACAGTTCAGATTGATTGATTGCACATGTCTAACTGAACTTAGACAATTAGAAGCACTACAACTAACAGTGCTCTGAGCACTTCTCGAAATTGAAATTGACATGGTGGTTTAAAATGAAGTGCCCAACTCAGACCATTGCCTGGCCTACACATAGGTGTGAGATCCAATCCATCCATGATCAGGTTGGTCTGACCTTTTATATTTCCCTAAAAAAAAATAAAAAAATCTGGTCCACTCAGCTTGGGGATCTAATATTGGAATTGGAAACATAAAAATGCGTTATAAAATAATTGACCATTTCCTTTTAACCACCGAATTGATGGCTACAAAATCGTAGGTGGGAGTAATTTTCAGAACATGCTCCATCAAAAAAGGGTCCACAAGTTGGACGGTCTAGATGGATGTACATTTACACTACACTACTTATACCGTGGATGACCCGCCAGTGTTTAGGAATTGGCGAAGAATGCACGGTAGAATTAGCAACAAAAGAAGTAGTTTACTATGGATTCATTGTAGAAAACTGATTCCCCATGATTTAGAAGAAATGCCAACAGTAAGCAATCAAATAAAAATCTGGACAGAATTTCCATTCTTCCATTCAAATTTGCATCCAAACACAGCAACAATGTAAGAATTCATTAACCAAATTGACAAGTCTGGTTTACAAACAAAATCCAGAAGCAGCTTGAAAGTAATTGCAAGACATAATTCCAAACATACAGTAGTAGTTAGAAAGACCAAATACTTGTAACTTTTGATTTATAACAAACACCAACAGAAGGGAATCAAACATGTACCTGGACTTGCCAATCTTCGCACCTTATGCAACCATATGCTTCCATCATCTAGGCGCTGAGAGCACTGATGCCTGCGGTGGATCCGACAAGATGTGAAAATCAGCGCTTGTAGTAGAATTATGTGCCATGGCATTGGAAAATCTGTAACTGATCTCTGGCTCTACTTCCATTGCTCCCTCTAATACCTTCATCACCATAGACATCAGAGGCCTTCTTGTATGATCATCCTGCAAGCACCATGCTGCCAGCTTAATCATCTTCATGGCTTCTTCTCTATGCAATTGCATATCAGCACTCGACACATCAATGATGTCAATCAGACGGTTCTCCTCAGCCTTCTCTTGCAACAACCTTAGCAGATGCTTGCTCGGTTCTGAACGAGAGCGATCCAAGTTCTTCCTTCCACAAACAATTTCAAGAACAACAATCCCAAAACTATAGATGTCTACTTTCAACGTAATTCTAAGTTGTCGCCATTCCGGAGCAAGATACCCTGGAGTTCCTCTCATTGTCGTCTGTACTTGGCTCTGGTCTCTATCCATCAGCTTCGACAAACCAAAATCTGATACTTTGGCACTGAAACTGTCGTCCAAGAGAATGTTCTGAGGCTTGATATCCAAATGAACGATTCGTTGCCGACATTCTTCATGAAGATAAGCCAACCCTTTTGCTATATCGAGTATAATCTTCTTTCGGGTCTGCCAATTTAGAACTTGATTCTTATTTTCACTGAATATCCAGTGATCCAAGGACCCATTGCTCATGTATTCGTAAACTAGAAGTCGGTGAGATCTCTCAGCACAAAAGCCGATCAACTGCACGAGATTGAAATGGTGAATGTTGCCTATTGTTTCAACCTCCGCCAAGAACTCCTTCATTCCTTGCCCTATTTTTTCCAATTGTTTCACCGCAATTTTGGTGTCATCTTCCAGAATCCCTTTAAACACAGATCCAAATCCTCCTTCTCCAAGCTTTACCCTGAAATCGTCCGTTGCAATGCGCAGGTCTTCATAAGAAAATTTCCGGGGCATTCCCAGTACTTGTTTGAAATATTCCTCATCATCCTCCCTCTCTTTCTTCTTCTTTTTCTTCCTTGAAATCACAATACAGATAGCAGATAGAATAAAAACAACTAGCAATGCTACTGAGCCTGATATTATTGCAGCTAAAGGCACCTTGCTTCTGGACTTGACAATTAGAGAAATCTCTGTCACAGGACTGTTTACCGGCTGAGGAGTCGGTGCTAAGTAATGGCGTTGAATCTTGATGAATGCAGATGAATTGTAATTGTAGGGACCTGGTATTGGGTTTGCTCGCATCGACAAGATCTTGGATGGCAAATAGCAATCTCCATCAGAAGTGTTGCTGCCATACTTGAAGAAAGCAGCTTTGCAAGTGCAGTTTTTCAAACATGCCTGTTTGCATCCTTCTAGATCTTTCAATTTCGGAACGGCAGCAACTGAATCAATGAAGTTGAAGTACGAAAGGTTTCCAAAATCCACAAGATCGTGATGATCTAATGGACTCTGGCAAGATAAAGGAGTGATTTCAGAGCATCCCTGGTTTGGCAATGGTCCTCTGTTTCGCTTGAAGTAGTCCAACCCATCTACCGCCTTCAGACAACTGCAATTGCCTCCTCCACTGCAAACTTCATAATCACCACAGTCGTGAGGATACTGGCAATCATCCCAACGTTGAACTACAAAATCATAAACCTCACGGAAAACATCGTTTTTCTGCCACTGGTAAGTCCTCAAATGACCATCGAAATCCAGCCTCAGGTACTGATAGGATCCAACCACAGAGTCAGTGGATACCCTCTGACTATAGTTTTCTCCTTCAATGTTGAGGACAAGGTTTTCTTCATAGAGTGCAGCATAGGTGGTTGGCGAGGGTAGAGAAGAAGGTCTGCACCCAAAGATGGGCTTACACCCTCGAGAATAAGGTGAGGTCCTAACCCCTCCCGGATATGGAGTGTCTGATGCGTATCTGTTACCGTCATGAAGCATCAACTTAACATACTTCAATGGCGCATCCGCTATGACAAAAGCATCGAAACCACTTGAAGTCATTTCAGCGTAGTACCGCCCTCTGCTCCAATTCTTAGATGAAGAGCTGGAGATAAGCTGACGGCCTTCATATAACTTCTGACCGGGGAGTAATGTGTCGGTCGGGTGGTCAAACGACTCCCAAACCGTGTACTTTTCACTGTAAAGCTGAAGATTTCCATCGTCTTGAAGGATAATGCCGATAATGGACTTACCGGACGTGTCAGTAGACCAAACCTTGGTGTCATCAGAATCTAGCAGTAATAAATCTCCATTGGACGTCAGAGTCAACGTCCCATTCTCTCTTATGGGGTTTTCTCTGTTTGCTAACCAAACTAGGCCTGGAAAGCCTCCTTGCGGATCGGTTGCGCTGGTGTTGATTTCTCCGAGAATAACGACTGCGAGGTAATAGGAATCACAGGTACCAGTGCAGATGAATCCGCATGCGAAGACCGGAATGTCCGGATCGGAGTTCTCCGTCTGAAGGATTAACCTCGCGAAGGAGCTGTCTCCATAGTTGATGGTGTCAGTTATCGAATTGTTATTCGACCATGTATAGCTCGAATAAGGTTCTTCATTCGACGTGAGAGCAGAGGATAGCCAGAAAGGAAAGATGAGATTTAAGGCGAAGAAGATGTAGAGAACCATGACTCGCACTCTGTTTTCTTCTCCAACCAAGGGGTTCCAAGTTTTCTTATATGGCATCTGCCTCTCCCACGGCAGCGCAGAATACGGATAAGAAATTGAGTCAGGATCCTCTGTTATCAGGTCAACAGAGAATTCCTGATACCCTAATTCCCATTGGTCCACGTCACCACTTACTAAAAAAGTAAAAAAAGTAAAAAACAGCTTCGGACGCCAAACTTATCTGTTGACCTGATAACAAAGGATCCCGACTCAAAGAAATTACGACAGTTAAACAAACTGTAGACGTAACGGTCTTGTCAGGGGCTCTGGGGCCCACCATGATGTATATGTTTTATCCATTTTGCGAGGGCAAGAGCCCAAAAATAGGCGTATCCAAATCTCAGGTGGACCACACCACACAGGAATGCAGTAGTGATTAAACACCTACCATATTAAAGACTTCTCGGGGGCTCCCAAATGTTTTGGATTCAGCCGTGCTTTCTGTTCATCCAAGGCTGTTTGATCTAATCAACAGGTTGATAGTAAATAAATATTACAGTGGGACTTAGGAAGTTTTTAACGGTGGGTTTTCAAACAATACCCGTTTTCCTCTGGTGTCAAACACCTGAGATTTGGATCTACTTCAGTTTTAGATTCATGCCTTAGAGTGAGCTGGGGCGCACATACCACTGACTCGCTACTGGCAGGGTGAAGCTAAGAGTTCCGAGTCTGTTTGATCTAATCAACAGGTTGACAGTAAATAAACATTACAGTGGGACTTAGGAAGTTTTTAACGGTGGGTTTTCAAACAATACCCGTTTTCCTCTGGTGTAAAACACCTGAGATTTGGATCTACTTCAGTTTTAGATTCATGCCTTAGAGTGAGCTGGGGCGCACAGACCGCTGACTCGCTACTGGCAGGGTGAAGCTAAGAGTAGCACTGTGCATGCAGGGTAGCCTGCCTACAAGCCCAACCTAGCTTAGGCCTAGGCTTGGACTTAACTAGCTTGGCCCGTGACCCGGGCTTAGGCCACATGCATGGCACCCGTTGGGGAAAAATATGACAAGTCCGGAGACCTAGATATGAAATGGACCAACTCTATTGATACTTCCCGTGATTCCGAGGCACCGCGCCCGACCGATGTAAAACAGCCAAACGCCTAAGGAGAGACTTAGCTCGAATCGCAAGAAATAAATTCCGACCGAGTCTCATAAAGTCATGAGCCATAGGCAAAACATATGAGACGCATAAAGTTGACTCAAATACTGAGCTAGTAACGTCTTAAAGGACCGATTAGAGTCCGAACGCTAGAAGCCACCGGGCTGACTATAAAACCACCCCATATTAGGTCGGTTATTGTCAGCTATCAGATCAAGAAAGGATATCGGCTACGGGTCTACTCTATTTCATCCGACAGAAGGCAAAAAGCTTATTCTTGCAGCCAGTTGGGACTCAATTATTAACAGAGTCGGTTAAGGCCGAGCCAAGCAAGGGAGAGACGGTGTAAACGCAAATACCGTCCCAAAAATCTTATAAAATGATTCCCGACTCCGAAGATCTCGAGATCGGGCAGAATTCATGAACAAGTTACAACTAAATCGTATCTCCGAGATATGCGGAAGAGAATCCCTGCACGTCGGGACCCTCTCGTTCCTATAAATCCAAGAGACCTCCATGTTGAAAGGTACGCAGAAAACTCTTCTCATAAACCCTTCTCATAGTCCTATGGCTGACTTAAGCATCGAAGGGTCCCCGGCTCTAGCCAAGATCTCCTTTGCCTCTTTCTTGTGCAGGTGGTGGGACGGGGAAGGACACACCAGTTTTTTGCACGAACAGATTAGCGCTGTCTGTGGGAAGTGATACAAAAAAAGTCATTTTCAATGCTTATCCGGAAGCTTCAAACGAGTTTTAATGGCAAGGACCAAAAGAACTGTTCAAGAGGAGCTGAATGAGGCCGATATCACTAGACCGCCAGGTCCGAACGAGGCCCAGGGAGCACAAAATCAATCCGACAACCGACAGGGTTCTGCGGATCGTCCAGTAGCTTCTACCGCGACTAGGAATACCCAGCGAAGCTGAGGTAATAGACAGTTGGACAGGGAGGTCCAGGAACTCAGATCCGATATAAACGTCATGAAGCAAATGTTGGAACAGATGCATCGTCAACAAGTTCAACAACCCCATCACAGTCAGACGACGAATGTCCCACAGCAATATATCGACCCTAAGCCTGTTGCTTCGCGGTCTGTCCCTCTACAGAGTCAGCACCACGGTCCGTCCGAGTCAGTTCCCGCTCATTCCGTGACTGCCCCGTGACACCGATCTTCGACACAAAATAGATCGAAGAAGGCACGGCAGGCCTTCGGTTGAGGGAACGGCAAAAAGTGACGAACCCTGGAAAGCCGACCTCCAAGACTTTAGGAGAGAAGTGCGTCAAGAAATTGCGGATATGAAGCAGAATTGGGATGTACATCAAACCAGGCCCGAGTCAAAGGCATCCCCATTCGTTGAAGAAATAATACAAGCTCGGTTACCAGAACGGTTCCGTCTTCCGCAGATTACACCCTTCACCGGTAAAACCGACCCAACCGAGCACATTGAGTCCTTCTGGACATATATGGAGTTACATGATGCCTCGGACGCCGTAATGTGTTGAGCCTTCTCCCTCACCTTGGCCGACGTAGCTCGACTTTGGTTCAAACAATTGAAACCGAAGTCCATTAGCTCATTTGCAGAACTCAGTGATGTCTTCCTCACCAACTTCATTGGTGGAAAGAAGAGGTTAAAGTTACCCACACATCTAAACAATATAGTTCAGAAGGAGGGAGAGTTATTGAAAGAATATATTAAGCATTTCAATTTCTAATCGCTCCAAGTTCGAAAACATTCGGAGGAGACAGCCCTCAACTCGATCATGCAAGGCGCTAGAGACAAGCCATTTATAGTATCCTTGGACAAGAATCTGCCTATGACTCTGGCTGAGTTTATCGCTTGGTTGGATAAATACGCGAATGCCGAGGAAACACGGATCATGCATGAAGCCGCCCAGAACACAAAAGCCCCAACCAAAGAGTCAGCCAAAAAAGAAGTTGACTCGGCCGGAGGGAAGAAGCGTAAGGACGATCGAACGCGTGATGAATGCAAGTTGGGCAAGCGACCCGATCGAAAGTTTTCAACGTATACCCCTCTCAATAAGCCTCAAGAGCAGGTTCTGATGGAGATCAAGGGAGAAGGATTCATCAACTGGCCAGATAGGCTTCGAAGCAATCCCAATCGACGAAGCAAGAACAAGTATTGTCACTATCATCGCGATCATGGGCACAACACAAGTGATTACTATCATCTAAAGGAAGAGATCGAAAGACTCATCCGAGAAGGCCGTCTCGGAGAACACATCGAGAGAACCGGGACAACGGAAGAACGTCTGGGAGACAACCAACCCACAAAAGAAATACGAACCATCGTCAGTGGTCCCCAAGGCGAGGACGACTCAAACAACGCTCGGAAAAATTACGTCAGGAGCATCAGTCAACCCGAGTCCAAGATCCTGATCTTAGCTCGACCTTTGAAGGAAAAGAAAAGAGAGAAGTATTATATCTCGTTCGCTGATGAAGATGCTCGGGGCATTCACTACCCCCATGATGATGCATTGGTCGTCACCCTCACTATTGCAAACCGTAAGGTGTTTCGCATCCTCGTCAACACAGGATCGTTCGCAGACGTGTTGTTTACTCAAGCATTCGACAAAATAGGTGTTGAACGGTCGGCATTACAACCGGTTCGTACCCTATTGATTGGATTTTCAAGAGGACAAACATTCCCAGAAGGAACCATTTTGTTACCATTAACTGCTGGAAACCCTCCACATCAAGCAACGGTAATGGTTGACTTTCTGATAGTCTAACAGTCATCAGTCTATAATGTTATACTCGATCGACCCTCTCTTTGTCTTCTTCAAGTCATGGTATCGACCTACCACCTCTCCATGAAATTTTCGACTGAGTCAGGAGTAAGAGTCGTCAAAGGAGACCAACAAGATGCAAGACGTTGCTACGTGACAGCCGTAAAAGCTCTTGTCAAGGTATCCATGATCGAATCGTTGGATCCTCGAGTTGAGACTCACGAACGAGGACAACCGGTAGAGGACCTTATCTCAGTGCCCTTGGCCGAGACAGATGAGTCCAAAACGTGCATATCGGTTCGTCTCTACAGTCACCCCTGAAGGATAGGCTGATACCTCTACTCTGATGATACGCTGATATGTTTGCATGGAGCCATGAAGACATGCCAGGGATCGATCCATCAGTGATTACTCACCGACTCAACATCGATCCGACCTACCGGCCGATTCGACAGAAGCGACGACCGCTTGGCCCTGAGAGATACGCTATTATTGAAGAAGATGTGAGCAAGCTCCTTAAAGCAAAATTCATTGAGGAGATATACTACCCAAAGTGGGTAGCTAATGTCGTACGCATGAAAAAAGTCAATGGGAAGCGGCGAGTCTGTATTAACTATACTGACCTAAACAAAGCCTATCCGAAGGATAGCTTTCCTCTTCCTAAGATCGATCAGATAGCACGGCGGGGTATGAACTCCTTAGTTTTATGGATGCTTATTCTGGATATAATCAAATTGTAATGCATCAATCTGATAAATCTAAGACTATCTTTGTCACTGACAAAGGCCTTTATTATTACCGTGTGATGTCATTTGGTTTAAAAAATGCTAGAGCGATCTATCAACAATTAGTGAACAAAATGTTTGCTTGGCAGATCGGCCGAACCATAGAGGTATACATTGATGACATGTGGCCGACCATATAGCTAATCTAAAAGAGATATTTCTCATCCTTTGGACATATCAGATGAAGTTAAATCCTAGTAAATGTGCCTTTGGCGTCAGCTCGGGTAAGTTTCTCAGATTCTTAGTCAGCCAACAAGGAATTGAGGTGAACCCAGAGAAAATCAGAGCATTGCTCGACATGGAGTCCCCGAAGACAATCAAAGACATACAAAGGATGATCGGACAAGTAGCCACACTTAACCGCTTCCTCTCCCGAGCTACCAATAAATGCTTCTCATTCTTCAAGCAATTGAAGAGATGACAAGCGATGGATTGGACAGAAGAGTGCAAAGCAGCGTTCCAGCAATTAAAGTCTTATCTCAGATCTCCACCCCTCTTGTCGAAACCTGAACCTGGGGAGGTTCTACTATTGTATCTTACAGTGTCTGATGCAACGGTTAGCTCAGCTCTAATACGCGAGCACGAAGGAAAGCAACTGTCAGTTTACTACATCAGCAAAGCACTATTACCGGCAGAGACAAGATACTACTTCTGAAAAACGTGGCCCTAGTCCTTGTAGTCTCATCGCGACGACTTCGGCCATACTTTTAAGCTCACACTATTGTCGTTATGACCGATCTCCCACTGCGTCAGATTCTAAACAAATCGGAAGCATCCGGCCGATTAACGAAGTGGGCGATCGAGCTCAGCGAATTCGACATTCAATATAAGCCAAGAGTAACTATTAAAGGACAGGTTGTGGCCGACTTCTTAGTCGAAGAAACACCACAGGCCGATCCACCTACCGAGCTTAGAGATGAACCAACTGAAAAATCAATGACTGCTTCTCCCGAGTCATCGCCTGACCCTATACTTTGGAAGTTGTATGTCGATGGCTCCTCCAACTCTAAGGCAAGTGGGGAAGGAGTCGTCTTGAAAACTCCCAATCAAACCTACGTGCAATATGCCTTAAGACTTGGATTTCAAGCCTCGAACAATACAACGGAATATGAAGCTTTATTGCTCGACCTTCGACTCGCAGCCAGTTTGGGGGTTACTCATCTCAACGTCTTCAGCGACTCGCAGTTGGTTGTTAATTAGGTCACCAGCGTGTATCAGACACGGAAAGAGCAATTGAAAGCATATATGGAAAAAGCCAAAGAATTGATTGGCGGTTTTCAACTTTGTGTTATCACTCGGATCCCTCGAGTGAAAAACGATGAGGCCAATCTATTAGCAAAACTTACCTCTGCCGACGAAGACAACATACTCAGGTCCGTTCCAATCGAGTTAATTATTAAGCCGAGTGTCAATGACCCGGTTAGCTCGACTGTGCACACAGTCAACTCGGAACCCACTTGGCGTGATCCGATTGTTCTGTACCTCAACAATGGAAAGTTGTCTGAGGATCGTGCCGAGGCACGACAATTGAAGATTCGAGCCTCCCGTTACACCATACTCAATGGGACATTATATAAGAAGGGTTTCTACACTTCATTGTTACGATGTCTAAATCCCGATGAAGCCAACTATGTACTGCAAGAGACCCACAAAGGGATTTATGGAAATCACTTGGGAGGATGGTCACTCGCACACAAGGTCCTACATCAGGGGTATTATTGGTCGACCATCCAGCACGACACTCGTAAGATCATCCAGAGATGCGATAAATGCCAACGATTCGCAGGCATTCCGAGGCAACCCCCTGAGGAGTTGACTCCAATGATTGGTCCTTGGCCCTTTGCATAATGTAGAATCGACATCATTGGACCGCTCCCCTTGGGGAAAGGACAGACCAAGTTCGACGTCGTTGTGGTAGACTATTTTACGAAGTGGGCTGAAGCCGAACCATTGGCGAAGATAACCGAACAGAGGATCACAGACTTTGTATAGAAAAATATTGTCTGCCGATTCGGAATACCCCGGACCATTATTACTGACAATGGGAAGCATTTCGACAATAGGCGATACCGAGAGATGTGCAGCAATCTCATGATCAGAAACGTCTATTCCTCTCGTCATCATCCTCAAACAAACGGACAAGTCGAGGTAGTCAACAAGATCATTAAACAGCATTTCCAAACCCAACTCAACCGAGCTAAAGGAGCATGGGTTGAAGAGCTCCCTAAGATTCTATGAGCATACCGAACCATCGTTCGAACAGCCACATGTGAAAATCCCTTCTCCCTCGCGTATGGCTCGGAGGTCGTTACCCCGGTCGAGATCGGGTTGCCTTCAGCCCGAGTCAGTTCGTTTAATGAAGAAGATAATGAAGAACTCCTCACTCTTGGACTTGACTTAGTGGAAGAACAAAGAGAAAAAGCTCGACAACGGATGATAGCCCGGTAACGCCAAGTAGCTCGGTTTTACAATGCCCGAGTCAAGGTTCGACGTTTCCGAGTAGAAGACATGGTCCTCCGAAAAATGTTCCTAAATACAAAAGAAGTTGGTGTAGGCACATTGGGTCCCAATTGGGAGGGACCCTATGTTGTCTCGAGTACTATCTAACCCAGAACATATCGGTTGAAAGACCTAACGGGTAAATATTGCCCCATCCTTGGAATGCCGAGCATCTAAAGATCTATTATCCCTAGGTCGGCCAAAAATGATGATGATGATAAGTTTGTAAGCTAAGTCAAATGAGCAAAAAGACTATGTATATTCATTCATCAAATGACTTTTACATTGGATTACATGATTATCTATTATGGAATTACATTGATGGATAAAAGCAGAAAGAGTCCGTCGAAATACATTAAATCCTCACTCGGTTGCAGATGCTCTGGGGCCTGCCTGGTGTGCTTAAAGTGCTTGACATCATACTAAGCTCCAAGGTTCACCAGGAGCTAACACAGGAGGTGGCTCGGATTCAACTGTCGTCGCCGCTTAGAGCAACCTCTAGTGCCGCCTTAGGAGCTACTTCAAGCTTGACCTCGATACCAGCCGCTGCATCACCAGGCCTGGTTGGCTCGGCCTCTGGACCTTCGGACCTTGAGGCACCTTCGTCAAATCCCGAGAGATCAAGGTCGGGGAAGGCTTCCTTCATCACTACCATACATTTGGTGTAGTCATCCTGAAACAAGCTATCCCATTCCTCTAGATACTCTTAAGACTCAAGAAAGGCCTTCACAGCCTTATCCGCGGCCTCTTTCTTGGCCGCCTCAAGGATGGCTCAAGTCTTAGCCTTAAGCCGAGTCAACTTCTCCTTAGAAGAGTTGCGGGCCAGGCAGCCGACTCTCTTCCTGGACCTCTTTCAATAGCAAGGCCACGTGAGCATACTCAACCTTGGCATCCTCAGCGGCCTTCTGAGCAAGCCCTAGCTCGCCAGATAGCCGACCAACCCGAGTCATAGTAGCTTTGAGTTGTGCTTTGTTCACTCCCCAAGTATAGGGTTGTGATGTAGTAATAAACTCGGTGAAACCAAGGTCGAATCCCAAGGGACTGAAACTTGTACGTAATCTGAAACTAAGTAGAACCAGAACTAGACTAAGATGAAATCTAAATCAACTGTAATTTGAGAAAATAATGGTGAAATAGGAAACTAAAATTTGTAAAATTCAAAGGTAGGAAACTAGGGTGCCAAGGATCCACTTGTAGCAATTGGGAAGTTACCTTACACTGATTCAGAGACACAACTGGAATCAGAGTCCTATCTTATCTAGTTGGTAAGAAGAGATTTGTCAGATCTCTGAACTTCTCATGAATCTATTCATCAACAGATAAGATTGGTGAAGATTTGGAAATAATTCTGTCACCTAACCATGCCCAGGAGACTATGGTAAACAACAGCAATTTACCAATCTCACAGCCGATCATGAGAGAATTGTGAAAGTTAGGAAGGGTTCCATCACCCAACCATGCCCATGAGACGATGGCGAACAACAGGGCCTCCTAAGTTCACAATCTCATAATGAAAAGAACATACTCAAAGCTATTGCAGATCTACTATAATTTGAGTCACAATAAACAATTAAAAACTAAAAGTATTCCTTAATAATCAAACTAGAATCCATAAGAGTTCAATAACCATGAATCAAAGCAAAACTAACACCCCAATCATGCTACAAGCTTCACCTCTTAGCCCTGGCTAAGAGGTTTAGCCTAGCAACATGATTAGGCTAAATCCCTTCAACAAAAAATAAAATAAACAAAAGAAAAAAAAAACAACTCTACTCTCTCTCCAACCCTTCTGTGCTTCACGTCCAAGCCGAGCTCCCCTTTGCTCTTTCTTTCATCTCTTTTATATAGCAATACAAGTGGTGGAAAGCTGTCAGTGGAGGGCTGGGAACGTGCGTAACCCGTATGCACGTTACGCAGCTGCGAAACGCAACCTGTGCAGGGGATCTGCACTCGACCTACATTCGACATGATTAGCTGATCCGTTTCAGCCATCCAATCCGTTTAAGCTTCTTAATGATGGCCAGTTGCTCCAGGGGAAAGATTTGATCCGTTAGGATCATCGGTCCGATCGTAGCCAAGATCGCGGAATGCCCCAGATCATCCGGGACTCTTCGTACGTGCGTAACAGAGCTCGTTCTTCTTGCGTTGTGCTGACGGTGGGACCATGATCAGATTTTTCAAAGAAATCCACGCTGTCCATTGGTTTCCCCTCAAAAAACCAGTCGGGAATGGTCGGTTTTAAACTGATTTCGTTGTGGCCCAAAGCATTTTCTCCCTACCGTCTGTCCTACGGTTGGACAGTTGAAATCCAATACACACTAGCTTCCGAAATTATGTCACCTAGGATTGAAACATATGACCTTTGGAAATATAATGGACGGTCCAGATCTTCACGTTACATGATGAGTAGAGCCCACTGAGCGGTCCCGATGTCGGACAACGTAAACGCTGTTGTGTTTTGAAATTTGGAAATAGAAGTCAGTCAGCATGCGCTGACCGACTTTGGCTGTAATGGTGCACGGCTGGTGCATGTGTACTCTATATACACGCAATATACGTGTGGGGTCCAGCATGATGTTCTTGAGAAATCCGCTCTGTCCATCCGTTTCTTTGTATCATTTATGGGGTTGAAACTGAATTTAAAGCATATCTAGATATCAGGCGGCCCCAAATCAGAGTTTTATGGGCTGATTTGTCCATTTGGGCACTTGCACAAGGATCCAATGGCTGAAATTTGATGTGTATGGTTAACTTATGGTCATCAGGCCAGATATAAAGTTTCGAGCTGAACAGATGGTGAAAACCCTGTGATCTTGCATTCTGGCTGACTTTCAGGCCACTTGAGCTTCAGTTTCTTGATTTTCTCGGATCCTTGACGTGTAAATCCATTGATCTTGGTCCCCTGGGGTCCCGTCCATTGCCTTGGTGAATTCTGAGCGTAAATCTATGCTTTTAGCATCGTATTTCAATCCAAGCTCGTAAATACACCCTGCATCACAAACACGATTAAATCGGGCCGTTAAACAGTACCATGTTCATAAATCCAGGCAATAACTGGGGTCTGATATGCAATATTTGACCATCAACACAACCCCCAACCAGTATTTTGCTAGTCCCGAGCAAAGTATGCGAAAAATAAGTTGAGAATCATAGGACAATTTATATGAACTCGAGTGATTTTTTAAAAAACAAACCAAATACTAGAATTTTAAGATTCATGAATGTTGGGCATTACTCTCTCCTGGCCTCAAGCGCACGGTAAATTTCATAGTTAAGATCAAAGTATTAATCTATCAATTAGAAAAAATTCTAAACATTAGGATCCATGAGTGTATAGTCTAATCTCGGCTTATCGTCATTAAAATTCACTTCTCTATTTCAGGATATCATTGGTAACCAACACGAGAATTCATGACCAAAACTTGCCTCACAGATCATCTTTTCATTCTTCTAGCTTTTGATTTTTTTCATGAACAGTAACGCCAAGGGGGGGAAACAAATCTTCACCTATAGGGAGCAAACCTATGGTGAAAACTACTCACCTAACTCTCTCCAAATGTCAACCATGGTAAATCGAATCTACACCTATAGGGAGCAAACCTATGGTGAAGTTCGTTCGCCTAACCCTTTTCACAGACAGCTATCTTGTAACTGGGTATTTTCATTCTTTCATTCTTCTTATTGATCATGATGGACAAATTCCCCAAGTTGGTTCCTTCCATGCTTAATGATCACCAAGTTACAATTCAATATCGAACTGAAACCTTAATGTGCAAGCGAGATGTGTCTTGTGAAATCATGACTCAATTAATGTTTAAAACCTCTAATCATGGATTAACAGTTCAAACTTAGCTGTGAAATCTAATAAATAACTGAATCCAAGAG
This sequence comes from Magnolia sinica, assembly GCF_029962835.1. Lineage (NCBI taxonomy): Eukaryota > Viridiplantae > Streptophyta > Magnoliopsida > Magnoliales > Magnoliaceae > Magnolia > Magnolia sinica. The sequence goes on along the minus strand of NC_080575.1, from coordinate 119,193,423 downwards.
TCATAAATTACCAACATCACTTATCTTGTAATTCTAAATCCAAAATGGCCGTCAAAATTACTTCAAATTCACAAGAAATTCCAGAAAAATTGAAAAATTTTTACAATTTCTGCTCAAGGCCAAGAAAACACTGATTAGGAAACCTAATCTCCCACCCCCAACTTAAAATCTACATTGTCCTCAATGTAAAAGATGTATGAGCATGCAATGCACATGGGACAACGAAAGTAAATGAGAAGTGATGGGAAGATAGTACCTGCACGAAGGAATTGAGAAAGACGTTTCCACAATGATCATGAAAGTCAATCAGCACGAGAGTGAAGACACGGAAGCAAACTATCTTAAATCAATGCAGGAAGCAAACTAACCTATCGGCATAAAGCCGACTATCCTATAACGGCATCAAGCAAACTATCCTAGTCCTATGAAAGCAGGGGAAACGAAACTCAGTCATGCCGCAAGGTTTCTCTTCCAACCAGTATCTTGATAAGTTTCTCAGTAAGTTCCTCAACAGGATCATCCAAAAGCCCTTTTTTGCAATATGCTTGGATGCCCTAGAGTATGAATATCCAGAGAAATTTAAGAACCTCATCAAAAAATGGTCGTTGAAACGCTTGAGGTATCCAAAGGATATATGATTCACCTGTGACAGAGAAAGTTTCAAAGTTAGTATCCCATGGTGAATCAAAGACTACAGGTAGATAAAATTCACAAAAATTCTCAAGAAGTAATGTAATCTCAATGCATTCCGAAGTTCCAGACTTCGGTTCAATTTTCAGCTCCTCTTCCTTTAATGGTAGACATTTAGGATCAGGGGAAGAAAGAGCTTCAGAATAAAGGTTCTCTCGATCAGTAATGACTACCGAGATGTTGTCTTGTAAGGCATCCACTTTGTCTTTTGACATGGGATCGTTTGAATTTGCAAAGTGTGCCAAGCAAACATCCAAAGAGTTGGAAAGTTCAACTGAGCGTGACTTATTTTCCTCATTGGAGTTTGTGATGATCTGCCCAAAGAATCCATCATTCTTGCAAGTGGATGGAGGTACGCTTTCTTGCTCCAGTCTTGCACCGACAGATTGAAAATCAATAGGGGAAGCATTGATATGATCACTCAATTCATTGAAACTACTCAATCGAGGCATTGAATTGTCAAACGTGTACAGCCTAGATGGTGGCCTCAACTGAGTGGTTTCAAATTCCAGGGTCGTAGCGAGCACCTCGTCCTTCTCCCAAATCTCATTATCATTCGATTCAGAGGAGTGGTCCAAACATATTTCACAAGAGTTAGAAGGGTTAGTTGTAAGGGGCTCATCCTTAACTTTTAAATCAGACATGTCAAGTGAGGGGAGTGGCTCATTATGACCGACCACTTCATGTACGAATTGATCATTGACCTGGAACAAACTTAAGATTGATTCTAGGGGAATTTGGATTGCACGTTCATAATAGTCATCCCTATACGCGTCATTGTCTAATTTCATCCAATAATGCACACTTGGGATAGGATCGCTTTGCTTACATTTCATTCCTGAATTAGTTGAGGTTCGAATAAATTAACCTTTACCTCGTCATTGAAATCATGTGTGTCATGTGAGGGAGGTGTGTCACCATCACTAATTTGAAAGATACACACGTCTCTTGACCATTCCTTTGAACCGTCATCGAGATCGACTCATCAGGGAATTGAATCATATGCTCGTTAACACAATCCAACTCTTCATTCCAAATTCCAGAATTCTTCAAAAGCGAGTTAGGATCACTTTCCTCGCATTGTATTTCTGGAATGAATTGTGGCTGGGATGACCGAGCCTCCTCTACCTTATCAAGGCATGAATTAAGCGCTTCCAACGATTTTCTAATTTTCGCGAGACATGCTATGCTATGCTGAATTGAATCCTGTTGGATCTCAAAGGTAGGGGATCCAAGAGAATAATCATTATAACATGTTGTTGGCTCATTTTCCCAATTTTAATGTTTCCACTGATTATAGTCATACAGATCATAAGTAGGAGAATCTGATGGTTGGTAATACATATTATCACTCATAATATAATCACGCAATGTTTTCTTTTTATCGGATGGGTGATAATAATTCTCACTCCTATAGTTATGATAATCCCCACACTCATGTACTGTTTTGTTAATCCATGGGGTGTAATTGTTCTCCTGCATATGATCACATAAGGACTTCTTAACCGGTGGATCTTTATATTCCGGTCGGTTCTTGATGATAGTTTCAGAAAAGTTTTGAGACATTGATGGATTTCTATTATAATCATCATCCCAATATATGTTATTCTTCTCAGCATACTGACGTTCCCACTCGTGCATATACATGGTGAAACCCTAATTCTAAATCTAATTCTAAAGGAAAAATCCTACTACAATAAGAAATTTAGAAATAGGAAGAGAGATACTTAGAAAGAAGTTACCAATTTGGAGGTCTATGTTAGAATCCTGTAAAAGAAAACACAAGTTAGTTTCTAAAAACAGAAAATCTAAAATTAGAAATTTTCTAAAGAACAAAGAAGAAGAGTTAGTTTCTAAAAAGGAAGGAATTTTTAGAATTAGAAAGTTACTAAAAATAAAAATAGAAAGTTAAAAAAGAAAGTTTCTAATCGTAGAAATACAAAGCTAAGTTAGTTTCTAAAAAGGAAAAAATTTCTAAAACTAGAAAATAGAAAGTTTCTAAAATTAGAAAGAGTTTCTAAAAAGGGAAATCACTAACCTAGATTCTAAAAATAAAAGAAGAAAGTCTCTAAAAATAAAATAAAATAAAGGAAAGATGAAATAAATTAAGAAAATTCCTAGAACAAAACCAAATCTAGAAATCGAGGGTTAGAAAAACTAGAAAATCAAAAAGATATTACCAATTTAGAACGTATACAGAGTCTTACAAAACAAGAAAAATAAGTTAGTTTCTAAAAATCAGGAAAACCTAAACCTAAAATCTAAGGTTAGAAAAGTCCTAATTTAAACTAATCCCAAATCCAATTAATTTCAGAAAAATGTAGCCGTCAGTCCCCGGCAACGGCGCCAAAAAATTATTCACTCCCCAATTATAGGGTTGTGATGTAGTAATAAACTCGGTGAGACCGAGGTCGAATCCCAAGGGACTGAAACTTGTACGTAATCTGAAACTAAGTAGAACTAGAACCAGACTAAGATGAAATCTAAATCGACTGTAATTTGAGGAAATAATGGTGAAATAGGAAATTAAAATTTGTAAAATTCAAAGGTAGGAAACTAGGGTGCCAAGGATCCACTTGTAGCAATTGGAAAGTTACCTTACACTGATTCAGGGACACAACTGGAATCAGAGTCTTATCTTATCCAGTTGGTAAGAAGAGATTTGTCAGATCTCTGAACTTCTCATAAATCTAATCATCAATAGATAAGATTGATGAAGATTTGGAAGTGATTCTGTCACCTAACCATGCCCCGGAGACTATGGCAAAAAACAGCAATTTACTAATCTCACAGCCAATCATGAGAGAATTGTGAAAGTTAGGAAGGGTTCCATCACCCAATCATTCCCATGAGACGATGGCGAACAACAGGGCCTCCTAAGTTCACAAGCTCATAATGAAAAGAACATACTCAAAACTATTGCAGATCTACTGTAATTTGAGTCACAATAAACCATTAAAAACTAAAAGTATTCCTTAATAATCAAACTAGAATCCATAAGAGTTCAATAACTATGAATCAAAGAAAAACTAACACCCCAATCACGCTACAAGCTTCACCTCTTAGCCCTGGCTAAGAGGTTTAGCCTAGCAACATGATTAGGCTAAATCCCTTAAACAAAAAATAAAATAAACAAAAGAAAAAGAAAAAGAAAAAGTAAAAAATAACTCTTTTCTCTCTCCAACCCTTCTGTGCTTCACGTCCAAGCCAAGCTCCCCTCTGCTCTTTCTTTCATCTCTTTTATATAGCAATACAGGCGGTGGAAAGCTGTCAGTGGAGGGCTAGGAACGTGCGTAACCAGTATGCACGTTACACAGCTGCGAAACGCAACCTGTGCTGGGGATTGCGCTCGACCCGTGTTCGACATGATTAGCTGATCGGTTTCGGCCATCCAATCCGTTCAAGCTTCTTGATGATGGTCAGTTGCTCCAGGGGGAAGAATTGATCCATTAGGATCGTCGGTCCGATCCTAACCAAGATCGCGGAATGCCCCGGATCGTCCAAGACTCTCCGTACGTGCGTAACAGAGCTCGCTCTTCTTGCGTTGTGCTGACAGTGGGGCCATGATCAAATTTTTTAAAGAAATCCACACCGTTCATTGGTTTCCCGTCGAAAAACCAGTCAGGAATGGTCGGTTTTGAACTAATTTTGATGTGGCCCAAAGAATTTTCTCCCTACCGTCTGTCCTGCTGTTGGACGGTTGAAATCCAATCCACACTAGCTTCCGAAATTATGTCACCTAGGATTGAATCATACGGCCTTTGGAAATATAATGGACGGTCCAGATCTTCACGTTACATGATGAGTGGGGCCCACTGAGCAGTCTCGACGTCGGACAACGTAAACGCTGTTGCGTTTTTAAATTTGGAAATAAAAGTGGCTGTAATGGTGCACGGCTGGTGCACGTGTACTCTATATACACGCAGTGTACGTATGGGGTCCAGCATGATGTTCTTGAGAAATCCGCTCCATCCATCCATTTTTTCGCATCATTTAAGGGGTTGAAACTGAATTTGAAGCATATATAGATATCAAGCAGGCCCCAAATCAGAGTTTTATGGACTGATCTGTCCGTTTGGCTACTTCCACAAGGATCCAATGGCTAAAATTTGATATGTATGGTTAATTTATGGTCCTCAAGCCAGATATAAAGTTTCGAGCTGAACAGATGGTGGAAACCCTGTGATCTTGCATTCTGGCTGACTTTCAGGCCACTTGAGCTTCAGTTTCTTGATTTGGATCCTTGACGTGTAAATCCATTAATCTTGGCCCCTGGGGTCCGTCCATTGCCTTGGTGAATTCTGAGCGTAAATCTATGCTTTTAGCGTCGTATTTCAATCCAAGCTCGTAAATACACCCTACATCACAAACACAATTAAATCGGGCCGTTAAACAGTACCATGTTCATAAATTCAGGCAATAACTGGGGTCTGATATACAATATTTGACCCTCAACATGCTTCCACTTCCACTGCCCGTTTTTGAGCTACTTCAACATCCGTCACTCAACTCCGAGCCTCGGTCAGATCTATGTTAGCCTTGAGTAAGCAAGGGGCGAACTGCATAAGAAAAAGGCAAAGTTAGATTAAGACAGGAGGAAGTAACAAGATGTGAGAAAAGTTCGAGTCTTATCTCGAGCAGGATTTTCGCAGCATGAGAGAGAGAGAATCCGACTCTCGGGAGCTTCAAAGAGGGAAGCGAATTCTTTCTCGCTCCCATGAGAAATGGCCCAAGGGACCATGTCGGACACGGCCCGCTGGAAGATCGACGTCCCCTATTGAGTCATCTCCCCTCCAGAGGACTCCCCTCTCTGCACCTCCCTCTGTTCCGAGACCTGCTCGGCAGCAGGTCCTGGCTCGGGAGCCGCCTGAGCCTGAGAGTCAGAAGCGGCCACTTCCGCCATCACGTCCGCCACTTCCGTCCCTTCCTCCAAATCTATGGTCGGGACCTCAGTCGGGATAGCCAATGTGGCTTGCCCCTTAGCCTTCGAGATCGTTTTCAGTCTATTTGAAGGACGAGCCTCGGGCGAGTCTCCAACCTCGGAGGAGCTTTCATTTTGAAGGGTGGATGGAGAATAGGCCTTGCTTCAGCCATATTTGCATCAGAAAAAGCAAGACGAGTTAGAAACAGTTCGAAGAAAATGCAACGGGATTTTCAAAAATTACCTGTTACGGCTGAGTCTAAACCCGCGAGAAGAAGACGCTCCGGTTGAAGAAGTGTCTTCCAAGACCGTTCCTCCGGATCCAACGCCCTCAGATCCTTGATTCGCTCTAGGGCGTCGGCTCCTAGGGTATATCTACAAAATGCATTCAGTCAGACTCAAAGGTATCGCAACAACAAAAGATAGAGAAAGGACGCCCCGAGTCACCTGCTTCTGAGAACGCCCGGGGAACGCGAGGTTCGAAGAGTCCTGACTCAGCAATCTCCCAGCGACCACATGCTCAGAACCATCTATCTCTCTAATGCTTATTGGAGGAAGGAGGGTCGGTTATCAAAGGTCCGCCCTTGTTTCGTCAAGCACACAAAAAGTACCAACCGGGCTATTGCGGGTTCGTCCGTACTTAATATAGATGGAGAAACTCATCGATAGTCAATGGGGGCTGTTTTGCTCAGCCCACAGCACCGAGCATCCGAATAAGTTCCTCCATCCGTTCGAAACTATCTGCCCCGGTGCAATTTGTAATTGAGAAAGTAAATCCTGAGCAATGCCTTGGAGGGGGAGACGCAATCCGCACTGTAAAGCGACTTAAAAAATCGCGACCATCCCAGCAGGAGGATGGTCAGGTAATTCACTCGGCAAAGAAAGACGAAGAATGATCGAGTCTGGGACATGTACCCGACTTGAATCCTGTCCAAGTCCGCCTCAGTTAAGACCGGGGGGACTAGACCCCTCTACTCGTCTCCAGCCTCTCCTCCCTTGACAACCTCTCCACCCTCGGCAGTCGAGTCAACAGCCTGTGTCAATCTCCTAGCGGGAACCGACCCAGTGGTTCCCTCAATCTCCTCATCCTCTTCCTCCATGTCTTCCCCATGAGGATTAGGTCTCCTAGGGGCAGTCACTAGCGACATATCTCCATGAAAAGGGTCTGCCGAAGCAGGACGTTCCGCTGAAGTCACAAATATTCTCTCAGAGAACTGGAAAGCTTCATTGGCACCAATCGCCATCTCCGCCAGCAATGAGGGAAATTCCAAGACATTCCAAAAATGTCTCGTTTTGCCCTTATCACCGGAGGCTCCCTCCTGGGGGCTCTGAGAACCTTGCATTACTAAGAAAAGTAAAAACGAATGGAAGGGAGAGAGTCAAAACTCACCGAAGAGGCGAGGAGTACGCGAACGTGGATGCGAAAACGAAAATGAAGATGGAAATAGCAGAGGAAATCGAACCAGTGAAAATAGGATTTGGGAGAGAAGGGAGCAAGTGTGCGAAAATGCAGAATGGGTGTCACGCTCTTCCTTAAATAGCCCAGCCACGTGGAAAGGGCATTTAAGGAGGAGTCATATCGACGTACGTTTCAACTCCCCTGCCCGACACGTGGCGCACGCAGACTGATGAAGGAACCACTCCCGCCACGCGTCCAGTGCTTATAAGTCCGGAAAACATTCTGACGGTTGTCCGCTCATGCGACCTCGATTAATGAACCGACGCGCATTATGGACGACGCAAGAAGCATTAAATACGCCGTCATAACCTCGGTCTCCGATTCAAGCCGACGCTAAAATTCTTTACTCATCTGCATCAACACAGTTCACACAAGGAGTAAGGGGGCTTAGTTGGGGAAAAATATGACAAGTCCAGAGACCCGGATATGGAATGGACCAACTCTATTGACACTTCCCGTGATTCCGAGGCACCGCGCCCGACCGAGGTAAAATAGTCAAATGCCTAAGGAGAGACTTAGCTCGGATCGCAAGAATTAAATTCCGACTGAGTCTCATAGAGTCATGAGTCATAAGCAAAACACATGAGACGCATAAAGTTTACTCGGATACCAAGCCAGCAACGTCTAAAAGGACCGATTAGAGTCCGAACGCTAGAAGCCATCGGGCCGACTATAAAACCGCCCCATATTAGGTCGGTTATTGTCAGCTATTGGATCAAGAAAGGATATCAGCTACGAGCCTACTCTATTTCATCTGACAGAAGGCAAAAAGCTTATTCTTGCAGCCAGTCGAGACTCAATTATTAACAGAGTCGGATAAGGCCGAGCCAAGCAAGGGAGAGACGGTGTAAACGCAAATACCGTCCCGAAAATCTTGTAAAAGGATTCCCGACTCCGAAGATCTCGGGATCGGGCGGAATCCATGAACAAGTTACAACTAAATCGTATCTCCAAGATATGCGGAAGAGAATCCCTGCATGCCGGGACCCTCTCGTTCCTATAAATCCAAGAGACCTCCATGCTGAAAGGTCCGCAGAAAACTCTTCCCATAAACCTTCTCATAGTCCTATCGCTGACTTAAGCATCGAAAGGTCCCCAGCTCTAGTCAGGATCTCCTTTGCCTCTTTCTTGTGCAGGTGGTGGGACGGGGAAGGGCGCACCAGTTTTTTGCACCAACAGCACCAGTTAATTTTTTAGTTGGGCTTGAGCTCAAGTTAGAAAAGCTGACATAGCCCAACTGAAATATATGCGCATGTATTCTGTTCCACAAATATGCCGTTCCAATCCTTGGTTAGGAAATTCATCCATCTTAAATATAGACGGTCAGTTTCATTCCTCTAAAATGTGTTTTTCAAATGCAGTTGTGACCTACTTGATTAGTGAATATATCAAGAACACTCAAGCCAGAAATTAGAATTTTACCAATGTTCGGGTTAGGTCCAGCTCTGGCCATATTAATTTTTTTTGGCTTGGGCTTGGGCCAGTCTAAGGCTGCAAGTGTTGAGCCTGGACTAGCCCATTGCCACCCCTAGTGAAGATGATCAGCGGCCACCTGGTGCCAATGTGGCCCATGTGTGCAAGATCCTGGCGTTCATCTGGTGAGGCCACTCTGAGCATGCCCTGGCCTTAAAACCGGGTGGCAATGCACAATGATAACATTCGATTGTTGTCCAGATAATGAGTTGTCGACTCGCATGACTTTGACAGCGCGTTCAATTTTCATGTTGGGACTGGATGAATGAGATGTATCTTTCACACATGTGAAACATGGGCACGTGTGTCAGTAATGGTCTTTCCAGCCTTTCCTCTTGCAAAAGGGCTTTTTACTTTAAAAAATAAAAAATCGGCACTAAGGTAGCATCCATAGCACTTCTGCTTTAACAAAAAAGTAAGAGGTGAGCCCACACTCCATCAAAGGAAGCGGGGCACCCGCCTGCTGTCTTGGACGCAGATTTCCTGCGAATTTCGCAGCAAGTTCCTGCGCTAGAAACCTAGGTGGGCCCCACCGTGATGTTTGTGAGAAATTTACCCCGTCCATTCATTTTTTAGGAAATGAAATCAAAAATGACCCGGATCGAATACTCAAGGGGGCCGCACTAGAAGAAAAGGTGGGTAGGGAAATTCCTACCGTTGAAACCTCCCTGGGGTCCAAAGTAATGTTTAAATGCCATCCATACCGTTCGTAACGTCATTCCTACTGAGATAAACTGAAAACACGAAAATTAGCCTGATTCAAAACTTGTGGCCCCACGAATATTTCAACCGTGGACGTTCAATACTCACGTTTTCGGCTCACTTGAGTAATGGATCCGGGTCATTTTTTATTCTATGACCTAAAATGATCTCAAAAAATGGATGGAAGGGGTGGATTTCTCATAAACATCACGGTGGGCCCCACCTAGGTTTCAAGCGCTGGAACTTCATGCGAAAGGCTTCCGCGGTAAATCCGCGTCCCGCTGTCTTCATCCTTATCCGAAAAACAGGCCGAGTCGACCATCCGTTTGACCACTTGTATGAAGGAAAATGAATCATTAGTGGGAGACATCCAACCGACCAGATTTGACATAACAATGTAGCTAACCTGGTAACCAAATTGACCTGATTCAAGACAGACTTGAGGTGATGCGCAGGTGATTGGGATGGATTTTAGTGGAAAGGATTGGCTACTCCCTCCGACACCAGCCCCGGGGCTGGTGTTCGGTGCTCTGTGGGCCCTACCATGATGCATGTGTTTCATCCATTCCGTTCATCCATTTTTAAAGATCATTTTAATTCTTTATGCCAAAAATTAGAGGTGTATAAGTCTCAGGTAGTCCACACCACACGAAAACAATAGTGATTGGATATCCACCATTAAAATCCTCCTAAGGCCCACTGTACTGTTTTTTGATATCCAATCTGTTGATTAGGTCATACAGGCCCAGATGAAGGGAAAAAACAAAAATCAGCTTGATCCAAAGCTTTTATGGCCACCAAAATGTTTTTAATGGTCAACGCTTATTCAACACTGCTTTGTGTAATGTGGTCGACTTGAGAATGGGATATACCTCATTTTTGGTCTCATATTCTAAAATGATCTATAAACATAGATGGACAGCATGGATGAAACATATACATCATGGTGGGGCCCACAGAGCACCGACCATCAGCCATTGGCTGGTGTCAGGGGGAGTAGCCAATCCGTTCCCATTTTAGCATCCACCCCAAGCAGCCAACCCATTTGCTCCCATTCCCACCCAACTGGCAATTACGTCGGTTAAAAAATGTGTAATACGAGGGTAGCGGAATGATAATAACATGGACTAAGGAGGAACTGTTTTAAAACTATTTTTTAAAAAGTACCAAAATGTAAATTATATATAATTAGGTAGTTCCTTGTAAAATTCCTTACAAAATAATTGCAAGTTTTAGTAGGCATTAAAAAAAATTCAAGCACGCAAAGATGTACTTCGTTTGATGGTGGAGAGCGTGTGTAATAGAAAGGTTGTCTGTTTGATGCCACACTCGTAATTTTCTTCTACTAAAAACTGCCTCATAGGGCAAGTGACTCTACCGAGTCTCCACGAGTCACATTGAGTCGACTGAGTTATCAATTCGAGTCAACGAGTCTTCCCAAGCCAGGGCCGAGTCGGTGCCAGAACTGGGTTTCCTAAAGACCCGGTGGGTCATGTTGAGACGACCAAGTTATCCAGTCAAGTTGACAAGTCTCTCCGAGTTGGGGTTGAGTCAGACTTGGCTCGAAACCTCACCGAGTCAAGAGTCGACTCGGGCCAACCTTTAGAACTGGGTGGATACCATCCCTTGTACCGTACTGTGGCATGGAATCCTATCAAAACCTGAAGTGTGAAATATAAGAGCTGCCAATCAAGCAAAGTCCACTCTCTGTATGGATTCCATGCAAGGAAAATCGGGCTGAGACTATCATTTGGACCGTCAGATGGACACCGTTAATAGAGATTATCCAACGGACCAAATTTGTTGTACCAATTTAGTCCACCTAATCATCCAATTGACCTGATTCTCGACATCAGGGATCGCCCAATGTGTGTATCCAATAGCACACACGTACGAATAGTTTCCGTCTGTGCACACCTGGGCGAGTTCACGTAGCATGTAGCTGGGCTGGCTGCCTCTACAACAGCCTGCTTGTTTTGGTAGAATCTTTGCTTAGTCAACACACGCATGCGGGAACCAGTGACTTAGTATCGTACCATCAATGTCAGCTTCCATTGATGACCAGTCTGAATGTGGGTCCACAATTGAATGGACTAACTTTATGTACGTGAATGACATGTCGTAATCACATCACACATCATGCAAGATTTTCCTTACTAATTCATAATTACTGATCTCGTTTTAGGCATCTACCAAAAAGGGTACAAGTCTTTTTCTTTTTTTTTATCATGCAGGCCATGAACATGGAGGAATTGCAGAAGTTGTGTCAATTTCAGTATGGGATTCAAAGTCATCGCATTCACAGTTTTTCTTGCTTTTCGGATCCTCCTCAAATTATGGATAATCATCAAATGATGTGACAGTTAGCATATGATCATAAGAGCTTGACATGGTATAAAATGGAAGTGACTCACATGATTTTATGATTTTCAGAGAAAATATTGATTAAGTAAGCTAATTAAGAAAATCTGATTCTAGACACCAGATTTTATCCAACATGCATTCACAGATTTAATGGATAACAGTGCTTTTACAGCTTCCATATTGGCACAAGCAGGTGAGCCATTGAAGCAAACAGACTTACATGGTCAAGCTCATTTCATTGAATATGTGTGCATTGCAATCTGTCTTGAGTGTTACAAAATAGTTTCATGGCTTTCAAAGCCAAAGGTAAGCCGGTGTCACATGAGAGTGGCATTTCAATTCATGGAAACAATAACTTTTCAATCTATTCCAGCTTTCCACTTTCATATTGTACAACCTCAGAAAGTTTTTCCCATGGAAAGGACAACAATTGTAAAATGATAAACTAAAAGAGTGCTGAGAGCATATTTGATTTCTATCAATAGTACTCCAATAAAATGCATAAAAATACAAATAAATACCGCATTTGCTCCTGCTTATAGGCATCCAAATGCCTTGAAATAGTTAGGTTTGCTTCATGTGACCTGCCCATTGTTGTTGGCGATCTCAGTGAAGACTGTAAATATAGACAAGCTTATAGAAGGAAAAACAATGTTGTCAGATATCAGTAGAAGTGCGCGTTCGTGGTGGAAAAGTTTAGAAAGCTCTTTCTGTGACTGGGATGGAAGGAGAATACATAGCCTGTCTAGCAGCATCGATACAAACTGTTCTCGTGGTTGGATCAATTATCCTCCATGAAGAAATTCACGCAACTGGAATAAGCTATTGCAGTTATCTCTTGCATGCCTGTCCAAGGAGAAGAATTTAACTATAGTTTGAGCAATATCGACCACTGCGGTCTGCACATGTATTGCGGATAGACATCCGAACATGGAGTCCATTCGAACATGGAAAACTATGGAGTAGAAAGTATAGCACTGAAAATTCTCTTCCTCTATGAGTGACACATTCCACAGATCAATCAATTCAATCAACACTTTTTGTATAATGGACAGGGCAAGAACTCACCTTTATGCTGTATACTTTAGCTAGTGCAATCCTGTGCTAGCGGCATCATCCTGATCATCCATCTCATCAAGGATAACATAGTTTGCAGCTCCATTGGCAGCGGGTGACCATATTTCTTCATCATTGCCGATTGGCGGGCCTTTCTGTAGTTTTTGGTATCTAGAGATGATGATGTGGCAAATGGAGACATCAGGCATTACTTGAGTCATTTATTGTTTTACACCACATGCACAGGTTCCGAAATTGCAGTATGGTGTTCAAGTAATATCATTCAGAAAGAAATTGAAGAGTAAATGGACAACTGGATCATTTCAAACTATGGGATATCAACTTCCGTAATTAAAAAAACAAATTAAGGTGACTGAGTTATGTAATAGATTTCATATATTTTTCCCTTTCTGACACTTTTTTTATTTTTACTAATTTATGCGCCCTATATACGAATTGTCTGGGATTTTACCAACAGTGGCTTGCAATATGAAGACTTTTAGCAAGAATCTTTCAGACACTTAAAGATCAGAGTTGAAAAACAAATACGAAAATCATAAACCGCAATTACAGTCAGATTGAAGAAAAGACTAGAAGATTTCCATGAAAAAAGTTGACCTATACAAATCAACAAGGGCCCAGATTGATTTGCTATCCGATCATTTGGTTAAACTTGTAAGCAGTTCCACAACAGGTTTTGCATAATCATCTGTTACTAGGCTCAATTTTTTTAGGGACAGAAAATTAATGTACCACATCGTTCATGGTCAAACTAATGTAAAAGTCTCAGGAACTTAAAAGGGCATTTGAACTATAGAACAAATCAAATATTTAGCATGCAGCATAAATTATTTGGATCAGGTTACTCGATTAGAGGTGCATTCGATTTCATCATAGCACTGAAATAATTTCGCAAAGCCCTATGCCATAGCAATGGCAATGGCATGCAACAGATCTACCATGCACCAAAAACCATACAACTGATGCTACCTGAGAGAGGTCAAAAGCAATGGCATTTTCCTTGACCCCTCCTATTGCATGGAAACTAGTGAACTTGGTAAATATTTCGCAAATAAAAACCACTTCCTAGGTTTTTTCACTAACATATATCACTACAAGTTACAATCAACAGCTAACAACTGTAAGCTGTGCAGCGTGGACACCAACAGGTGCATCATATTGGATATGGATACAGGGTAGCAAAAACATGGCTTTAAAGTACGATTCACTGCTGTCACCAAACTATTTTCTAAAAATAATAAAAGAATATATCTTAATAGTCTGTGATGATTATTTACGTGAAAAGCCAAAATCCCAAAGGTCGGTAATAAGAATAAATCTAAAAAACAACCATCCAGATGTAAAAAAATGTGCCCAAAAATTAAAAGATAGTATTTAAATATAAAATACTTTTTGATATGATGTTGGACATGCCAGCATAGAAACGTCAACACCTAGCAATTTTAGAACCCCACAAAAAAAAGTGGTGAATCATATTACATGGACTGCAGAAATGTCTTGCCGAAAAGTATTACACAATGAAGGTATGATAACTTACTTGTACCAATTGAATAAACTGACACCGACCATTATTATGATGAGCCCAATCCCCTTCAACACAGTAAATTGATCATGGAAGTAAAACACTGCAACCTGAACAAGCGTAACAAAGATTACAAAAACATGATGCATATATTGAGTTTCTACTTGCAAAAAAATTCTCAGTAAATGATTACACAAATGTAGGTTTCAGTATCTCCAAAGTCACTAGGCAAGGGTTGACCAGAATAACATAACGAGAAAGAGGAGTGACCCATGAAACAAAAGAATAAGAAGAACACTAATTTCCTAGTAAGAAAGAAAAACTACTTCGGTCCAAGCAAGGTGTATTTGACAAAAAAGAAATTTGCTGACAGTAAAGCTTTGAAAATTCATTGAATCAACTCTAATCAATCAAGAACTGGCCCTAGTTAAGGTAGAAATGCAGTCAATCTCTCTAACCTGAAAAGATTCCAATTGAGCACTAGAAAAAACTCAAAGAAGCATGCAAGAAACTAACAGGGTTTTGTATAAACTTGAAAAGGGGTCCTCATTCCTCTTTTGTAAAGGTCGATATAGTACATAAAGACCAATCTGGTTGTGTAACAACTACTATGCTAATCTTGAAAGAAAAAAGTACAGATTCTGACGTCTTTCTTCTGTCCATACGGTATTCAAAAAACTAGGGGGCATGTTCTCATGGAAGGTGATACAATCAACTATATTTCATGGAGTCAAAACAAAATCCTGGTCCATGGAGAATAGCGTGTATCACTGACAAATTTCAGAAATAAACAAGTTCTATGGAGACTGAACTTAGCCATCCATCTCACAAGGCTAACAAGTTGGCTAATGGTCTCACAAAAGACCCAGTTGGATCCACAAGGTGTATTGGGCAATTTCTGACCTCTACCAGTTGTATCTTGCTTTCTTGGAGTAACAATTTTTTTATTGAAAAATATTAAAGGGAAAATTTTGTGAGCACACAAATCTGCCACCATCCAGTAATGGTAGGTGAGAAACTGAACATGCCTTCCAATATGGGCTCTAGAAAATTCATATCTTGAAATTCTTTCTAGATTCCTGCCAACCGTCTTTAAATGGCAGATGTGCCCAGCAACTCGTGTCCATAAAAATAGGAGCACGGGGTCGAATGAATTAAGCTACAACAAGCATAAAAGGTTATGGCATATAAGTGAGTAAGTGTATGACTGAACCACGTAGCAAACAAGATGACTCAAAAAGTCAAAATGGATATATATATATATATATATAGGGAAAAGTTACTATGCGCTCGACCTCACAATAAGCTCCCGTGAGGTCGAGCTGTGTGGGCCCCACCGTGATGCGTGTCGACCATCAACACCGTGCATTTGATGGGTCCCCTCTAAATTATGGGATATTCCAAAAATCAGCCGTATATGGAACTCAGGTGGGCCATACCATCTAAAATCATGTGAAGACACCGTTAAAACATATAAAAGCACTTGGTGGGGCCCACCTGAGTTTTGAATGCTGCTGAAACTTGGTTTGAACCCTCATCCAAGTGGGACACACATAATGGATGGGCTGGATTTGCAAACCACATCTCGGTGGGCCCAAAAAATGATTATGAATGTTTTAATGGTGCACGGCCCCTCCCCACTTCTGTATGTGGTGTGGCCCACACAAGTCACGGATTGACTTGATTTTTGAGACCTAGGCCCACGATGGAATGGTGCATCTGACTGATGGGGTAGATGTTCGAAACGCATCACGGTGGGGCCCACACAGCTCGACCTCATGGGACGGACTCGTGAGGTCAAGCGCATAGTACCTTTTCCCATATATATATATATATATATATATATATATATATATATATATATATATATATATATATATATAAAATTTAAGGGCAGATTTTTATTTTTTTTTTGACAACACAAGGTGTCCCCGTCCCTTTTTTAGGCGAGCCTATTCCCTGCGGATGCACACAATCACCCGCAACCACGTGCATTGGGTAATGCCGGGGAGGTGAGTCAAAGCATATTTTACAACATCTAAATAACATATTTAACCTGAGTGATTGGTTATGAGCATATTAAGTTGACAAGTTAAAACATACCAAAATAGTAACAGCCTCCTTAACAACACCTGCTATTGTTACCGTTACTGCACTGGTCGTTGAAACAAGAATATATTCAGTTAGAACCTGCAAGGGTTGAGGAACAAAATTGCTATTTTAAATTCCAAGCAATTAGACCAATAAAAATGTAACATCAGTTACAAAGATGATGAAGCGCCAGTGTGCTGAAGCAAAGAGGTCAGCAAATATGAGAACTCAGCCTTCAAAGGATGATTGTGCCTTTTAAATTGTTGGTGGTTGATGAAACCCCAAACTCATGGGTGATAATCATCAAATCAAAGAACCAACAGATTGTTCTTTCAATTACACACAAGTTGAACAGGTGACACTTACCATAAAAAATGCCAAAGTTCCCCCTAAAAGCAATACCATGCAAGTATGAAGAATGTGCTGTGAATTGCTGAAGTAATCATTCCTTTTAAATTCATGCCAGGGATCCATTATAAGAGAGAGCAAAGCAGTTGCCACTGCCATCACGGGGGTAACATAGCTCATAAAAGTGATGGGATGCTTTAAACCTGAGTAGCAGCCAATGAGAATGAATGCGTTAAGTTATGACTTAAAGAATCAATTAAATTTAATAAAGTTTAGGTTCTTTGTAAATTCCCCAATAAGCTGAGACAAATTATAGAGACAGTGAGCATGGAAGGCTTCCATATGCTAATGCATGCCCAGACACATGCATGCACATGAGTACACAGATGTGCAAATGGAGGGGCAAGTGACTGAGTTGGCCCATGTCCAGCCCACTAAGGTATAGGCTGGGTGTTTCATCCAACGCTCAGGTTTAGGCCAGGAATTTTGAGCCCGATTGCTAGTTGGGTCTGGTTCAGGCTTAGTATGCCAGATCCAAACAGCCCAGACCATCTTGAATAAACTTTAAGTTATTAATATTGAAATACATTATCAGCGACCAACCCAGCCTATTTGCAACACTATGTATATGGCTCTTGAAAATTAACTCTTGATTTCCCCCAACTGCTATTTGAATATATACCATAGACTACTTACCATAGGCTTCTTTCTTCATTTAGAAATCGAAAAGCAGTGAACACAAACAAAAGAAAATGTCAGATTCTGAATCACGGGAGATAGAGCAAACAAAACGATGATTAAAACAAAGTAAGATGGATACTTGAATATTTTAAATGATATGATGGATACTTGAATATTTTAAATGATATTGAACCAATTATCCTGAACCATGAAATCTTCATACAAGAGCTTTTAGTAGGCAGGAAATGGGAAGTAATGTAGGGCATACCTGCAAAAGAATCTGAGTCATGGACCAACGAAATCCTGACATAATAGCAGCCAGCATAACAAAAACGAAGCCCCAGAACTCAAATTCTGTCTCCTTTGCAACTGTAAGACAGATTTGGATATTTAAGAAAAATCATAAAATAGACGATAAAGATACAGTGGACGTAATTTAGGATGTGCTATAGAATGCTTGGGATGAAGGTCTGTACAGTACATTCGGGCTTTCAGCTTGTACGGATGGTGTGCATGGTTTGGTTATCCAAATCATCAATACAATGGGTATCATCATGAATGGACATGCAAAAATCTCCGAGATTGAAAGATCCTAGCCACAAAATGTTTAGCCTTTTCTTGGTTGAATGTGAACCATTGCTACAATCTTCATAAAAAAATGTGAACCATTGCTGTGTTTTCTTTCTTAACCTTCTATGCCTTGGCGATCTATCGAAAGATTAAGACATTCCCAATCTTGAGGATGTTTGGTGCATAGCCCATCCGCGGTGAGGCCCATCATATCACAGTTTGAATGTCTAAACATTGGGCTCCACTTATACAAATTGATGTAGATTAAATAGGTAAATATAATATTTGTTTTCATTTTAACCAGGTAGACCAAAAAATCTACTTTGAAGGAGTATTCCTTTTTCCTTTCTACCGTTTTCTTTTCACTGTCACACGCTCGATATGAATGGAGTATGGAAGAGCATATAAGTGCTCTATTCCCCTCTTTAACTCACACGTGTAAAGTGTATGAATGGTCATCAGGTGCTTTTAGCATCCAGTGCGTGAGTGCAAACATGGGTGCATGGGCAGTTGAGGCATTGTGGCATGGGCAGATGGAAGGGCACTCAAGGCGCACTTTGCAATTTGCACTTCGCACATACACATCTTCACGAGGTGAGGAGCCTTAAAAGTTATCCCAAGGAAAATCTTGACCATCAGATGGAGATCTAGGTAGATCCACCATTTGATCAACTTAAAGGATTCATATGACTTAATTTGGACGTTAGACCAAGTGCAGGATTGATCAAGTGTGTTCTGGACCATCATATCATTCTAGATTGGGTAGTTGCAGCCCAAACTGTCTTATTGCTGCCAGAAGTGAGTAACAAGTGAGTAGGATTACTCAGTGCGTTTAATTGAATTTTGACCGTGATTTGACCAGGCAGTTAAAGAGTTTGAATTGCACCAAGTGGCTCTCACAGGTAAAGACAAAAGAAAAAAAGGGAAAATAATGGGGAAAATGGTAACAAAAAGCAAAGGAAACTTAAGGAAACCTCAATTTTCTAAGGCAAACACCAACTTCAAACCAGTTTATGACCAAGTAATCTTGAAATGAACCAAACCCATCTGGGATATGTAAAAATCAAGATATGCTCTTCAATGGGAAAAGCAGAAGAAGAAGAAGAAGAAGAAAATGAAATGGTAAGGAAAATACGGGAGATAGGATATAAAGGTATGAAAAGGAAAAGTAAACATAACAACAAAAGAGCAAAATTCAAACAAACTTACAACCAGGTAAACTTGAAATAACCCAACCCATTTCCAAATGCAAGACTTGGAGCACTAAGATACAAAAGTTCACTGAATTGTGGCAATTTGGAGCCTTTTGCAATGCCATGATGCACTAGTTCATTCTCGCCCAATGCATGGATCTTTTTTTCTTTTTCTTTTTTTTTTCTTTTTTTTTTTTTTTTTTTTTTGGCGGTAAGATACAAAAGTTCACTGAATTGTACCCAAAAAAACAAGATAAGACTCTTACAGAAAAGATGACAGGCATCATCTAGAGTACCAGGAGAGGAGTCTTCACAAGAAATCCTAAAAAAGTACCCTGATCTGTCAGCAAAATCTTTGGAGGCTCTAGCCCAATCTAAAGCCATCTGTTTCGCTTTAAGGAAAACTATATCCGCAGAGCACAACTTGTCCCAGAAAGTCCTAATATTGCATTCTTGCCAAATCACCCAAAGAATAGCAAGCAGAAAATTCCTCCAAGGGCCAATCTCTTCTTACACCCCTTGCTACCTCCATGCCAAAATATGAAAGAGCTGATTGCTCACCAATCGATAACAGCATAACTCACTCCACATCAAGAAGCCTAAGGAACTTCCATCAAATCTCTTACGCAAAGAGATAGTGCATGAATAAATGATCCATTCTTTCAGCATCCCCCAGGCACATAATGCACATGTTTGTCATTTAATATCTGTGCCCGTGTAATGTTGTCAAAATCGTTATCATATCATTTAATATCTGTGCCCGTGCAATGTTGTCAAAATCGTTATCATATCGCAAATCGTAAGATTTTTATGATTTTCTTAAAAACACACACACACACACACACATGCCATCAATATGCACCAAGTAATACACACACACACACACACACACACACACACACACACACACACACATGCCATCAATATGCACCAAGTAATACCATGTCATGATAGTGTTAAAGGATTATTATCTTTCCTTCTTCTTCTTCTTCTTCTTCTTTTTTGTCTTTCAAGAAATTTTCCTTAAAAAACATACAAGGATTTTTTAATAATTTATGTTCTTGTTAACTTTCTTGAATGTAGAATCGTGCAAGAAAAGCGACATTTGATTCTATAGACTGAAGAAAGAAGATATTTTGATTTCTAACCATCATTCCACAATACATATAAGTCAACATGATCGTAAACATCCATAAAAACATTCCAAATCATCCATACATCAATTTGGTGTTTTGACCAGTTAAGTAAGAAATCATTAAAAAAAGCTCTATGATTTAACGTTGAAGAGAACATATAATCATTTAATCTCTTATAAAGAACAAAGTAAAATAATTTACCTTTTTTGAATGGTTTATTTAAAGGCTTTTTCTAGATGATTCTTAAAGCCCCCACCACTTTAAAAACATACAATGAAAGTCAAGTGAAGTTAAAATCGAAGAGAACAAGTATAATTTGAATCCTAAAGCATACGATTCAAATCATAAAATTGTCGGATGCATAAAAAAAGGGATTCAAAGGTGGGATTCAAGTCGTTTTGCTTAAGATTCTACTCAAATTGTAAATCATAGGATTTTGACAACACTGTGCCTGTGTTGTGTTTTTGTTCAACTGCTTGCTTAAGGAGCAAAATTTGCTAGCAAGGCTATATAATGGCAGAAGTGAATGGGTTTAAGTGTGATTGTCCAGACTTGTAACAATAATGAATCATAAAAATATCGCATTGTTACAGATGAAACATGCTTCTTGAGTAATCATAATATTTATCAAAAATTCTAAATTTAGAAACTTCCAATAGCCACATAGCAGGAAAGCAAATGTAATGAATGAAGCAGCAGACCTGTTAATAAAACTCCAATGGAAATGATAAATATGATTCCTAGAAGCTTGATGCTTGGACTCTCCAACCTTCCAAAACAAAAGGAAACCTTAGAATAGAGTTCTGTATGATGTTATGCAAAGGAAGCACCACAGATAACCAACCCTATGCTACACCATAATCCCAATGGTCAGAAGGTTGCAAACATAAAGGAATTATGCTTTTTGCCAGAAGCAAAGTAAGATTCATCACCCATAACACAACATGATAATTGCATCAGATTCATTATCCAAATAAACAAAAGGATGATTACATGAAATCATCAATCAAAACACAACAGGATGATTACATGCAATTCTCCAAAAAAATGATACATGCAATTCACAATGGCCTTCAGCTAAAGATAGCATCAAAATTCATTAATCACTTGTTTAATTTTGGATAAATGACAATACTGTTCACCAAATGTCATTTGTTTCAAATTACAGTCGTCATCATCATCTAAGCCTTACTCCAACTAATCGGGGTCAGCTGCACGAATCATGTTCCGCCATTCCACTCTACCAAAGGCCATAACTTCAGTTACACCATAGGTCATCAAGTCTTTTATTACTACCTCCGCCCATGTTTTTTTTGGCCTTTCCCTTGCCCTTATCAAGCCTTCAACTTACACAAACACACTCCTTCTACCAGCGCAATTCTTGGTCTCCATTACACATGACCAAACCATCTACAACTTCCCTCATCTTATTACCGATTCATGCTACTCATCCCTGGAATGCATTCATTTCTATTTCTATCATTCCTAGTCGTGCCACTCATCCATATCAACATCCTTATTTCAGCTACACTCATTTTATGAATGTTCTTCCTCAACTGCCCAACATTCTGTCCACAAAGCATGATGGTCTTATAGCCATCCTATAAAATTTCCCCTTCATCTTGATTGGCACACGACAATCACATAAAACTCTAGAGACACACCTCCATTTCCTCCTCCCATTAGTATGTGTAATATAGTGATAAAGAGAAGAATACAACCAGACAAGCCTAGAATTAGCCTCTCTGGTTTCAGAATATATTATAAAAGCCACTAAGTGTAACTGTATCAGTACTGTCGAGTCTGTTGCCAACATTCCTAACTAACACTTCAATATTCAGATATGGCACATTAGATCAAATTCATACATCCATATGAAAAATACAGAATATATAGTAAAGGTCTTGACATTCCCAGCAGTCAACATCTTCATCCAATTACTTGAATAAATCAAAGTAACAAAAGAGGATCGATATAAATATGAAAACATGTATCTATCAAGTTCTGAATCCTGATAGTAGCATGATAGTCCTAAAAATAGCCTTACAGTGAGACAAATTGTACTCCAAAAAAGATTAAACAAGAAACAGTAAAAATTACTTTAGTCTGTTGTCTCAATGCCTCCAACTACATAAAGGTTTTAAGACATACAGGAAACTCCTTTTTTTGAATGGTAATGAAATTAAATACAGGAAACTTTTGCATGGCAGGATTTTCATAAGCAGACTGCAAATGGAACAATCATATCATTTACAGAGGTCATACAAATAGAGACTCACTTGAATGCAAAAGCAAACAGAAGGAGAAATATTGGAGAGGCGGATTTACACTGCAAAAGAAAGGAGCATATAGGATAAATAATCACTTTTATGTTGGGAATCTTGTTGTTTCATAAGTAATGTGTACAACATACATAGCAGAAAGGACAATTCTATTCAAAAGAAGGTCGGTCATCATAACAAAAATTACTACAAAGAAGAAAAAGACAACTGACCATAGTGGCAAATGTGACAGAGATGAAAACAAGGGAGACATTACTCAGGTTTATATCCAGCGCTGTTCCAATAGCTGTTGGTACAACTGTAAAAGAGAAAGCACTTCTTTGCATCAGGCAACTGGCCTCAATACCTGACAGTTCCTCCAGAGTAGTGATACGGTATTTCTTTAAAGGCTAAAGCGTGTTTTCATCAATAAGAGAGATACATAGGAGCACAGATATGAGTTACCCATAAGTGCTCATGCATGCTAACAATGGTAAACCCAAAAAAGGAAATGTGAAGGTAGGAAAACATAAACTCAAATTCAAAACCTGAGTACGAAAAAAGGCAAAGCCAAGCATCTGCTTATTGAAAACATTTTTCTTTTTGAAAGGTAACACAACTAGGGTTTGAACCCTGGATCACCCACACACACTGCACTGTCTCCGCCAGCCTCTTGAAAACATATATATAGATAGTTCTTAAGTAATTCATGATAATGAAAAAATATAGATCAGAAAACACAGGCAAAGGGAAGCAGAGATAATGGAAAACCTTTGAGAAAGTAATCCCTCCATGACATTTTTACACTAGGTTGCAACTTTTGAGACCAGAATCGCACGATGGCCTTGGATAAAATGGCTTGCATGCCAAAATGAATAGTATTCATCAAGAAGGGAGCTGGGAACTTCCCCAATTTATCGCCTAAGAGTGTTTTATTATACCTGCTCACAGAAGAGAAGGGGAGACCTGTTCAGCACAAATCAACAAGCATAAAATTGATAAGGAAGAAGGTATGCATTATGCTCTACCCAGGAATAGTACAGATGGGTCCCACCTTTTGATCATCTGAACAGTTGTTCTAGTAGACCCATCATGGATTGGGACACGTCTCAGTGCCATCTCTTCTTTCAGATGATCTTTGCCATCCAAAGAAATTTTCAGTTGCATGGAATGCCCTCATTTGATGGCAGCCACATCAGATGTTTCAGATCATCCAATGAAAGATCTTCTGAGTGGCGCCCATCCACCATTTGTTCCACGATATCAGCATCTGAATCACCAAAAGGTGGCCCCAACAACATTTTTGTTGGAAGGCGATAACATTGTATCATCACCATCATCTATCATCAACAACGCCTTATCGGGACTAGTTGGGGTCGGCTAAGGCAATAACATTTTATATTTCCTAAAAAGAAACAACAAATATCAGCTGGGTGTGAAAGATGAACCACTCACAGTGTCAAACATGTGCTGAAAGTGTACCACACTAGTATGTAAAACAATGTCCGAAGCAATGCGGCCGTTGAAATGCTGCTCTGAGGAGCTTGCACTCTCTCTGAATTTCCATCTTCACCTTTGAATTCCGAAACCCGCACTTCTCTACCAGACTCGTTTTCTATATCGAATGGAACATACTTCTTCCTGTTCCCAATTCCTTCCATACAAATGGACGCATCTACCATATCAGAACCCCCGTTCAAATGCATGCTCCTCTGCTGGAATCTACTTAATTTCACTCTCTCTCTATTTAAAACGCCGTTTTCCAGCCCTTCAACTTGAAGCAGAGGCAATTCGAAATCAGTGTCTTCGACAACACTCACATCAGCACCGTCTGAAGAACAACCGGACTGATGGATCCCATCTTCATCGCACCAGCCTGAGAAGGAAGGCTCCCTCCGGAGAACCGGTTTGTGGGTTCCGCTTTGAATGTCGTCGGCCCCACTGCTGTCGCCGTTTTCTGTCTCTGAATCTCTCTCTACCATCTCCTTTCCTGCTCTAAAACTGGGCCATCCTAACTCGTCCGATCCAGCTGTGAATCTCTCCCAATCTGAAGCTCAGAAATGAGGGGAAAAGTACATGAGATTCTTCGGCGAAATGGATGAAAATGAAATTAGGTAAAAATGCTTGGCAGGATCTCTGATGAAAGTGTTCGAGTTCTAACCTTGAAATGCGGAGATTTTACCAAAGATTTCGATCTTCGACGATTCTTCGTTTTTGTCGGTCCAGTCGATCCACGGAGAGAGAGCCGGCTTCTAGGATTTTCGTCGCGAAGCTCGTATGGATGATCTGTCGCAGTCCACGAGAGCATCGAATGTAAGAGAGATCGGGGTTTTTATCTTTCAGGAGCTCGTTTTGCCTCTACAGGGCGTAGGATCCAGCGTCTGTCGCCGCCTACTGGGCCCCACATGATGAGATGGTTCACTGATTTGAACCGTCCATGTTCTCTTCACTACTGTAAATAAGCAATTAACTCATAATAAGATCCACTGAAAATTCTCTTTTCATTGTTCTAAATTCATCAACAGTTCGTAGTGGTAATAATCATCCGTTCGGTGCAATATTCTTCTTCCTGAATGTGGACGGTTGCGATCATTGTAGAACACTCAGAATGTCTGCCCCAGGAGCGACAGACGCTCGATTATACGGCGCGACGGATTTTTCGGAGTCCCGGGTACTTCGGCGGACGAGATCTATCGCCACTGTGTCGAGGGTCGACTGTTCCACTTTATGTAAATAGCTCTTGTTTGTTAGATATTTGCGAAAGTACCCCTTGGCGGTTGACTCGTCTCTGCCATGCATCTGCGATGACCGTAGCCTGCAACATCCGTTTTACGCGAACACCCAAGCTCTGTGGAGCCCGCCATGCTGTATATGTAAAATCCACTCCGTCCAACAGATGTTTCTTTCATTTCTTTTTACTTGAGGCCCAAATCATACGTGTCTACATCTCAAGTGGGCCACACAATAGAAGATAGTGTAGATGGGATGCCAACCATAGGTATGTGTGTGGTGCCAAATTGGTGTGATTCTTTCATCAAACCTTTTAATCAGGTTAACCCACTGCGATGTATGGAATATAGAAAAATTAGACTCATCTAAAACTCATTCAAGTCACGCCACATGAAAGTAGAGAATTTACACTTACCTGAGTGGTGTCACGCATATGAACTTTTTATCAAGGTGTAATTTTGTACGTAGAGTTCTTATAAGGGTTCCCACTTGATGGACGGAGTGGATTTTATATATACAATATGGTGGGTCCCAAAAAGCTCGGGTCTTTTACGCGCTTGGTGAAGCAGGTGTTGGGGGACGATTAGAGTCCCTTGCGATACATTGCACCACGCTGCGCCTCGTGTCTTATACACTGGACGAGTAACCCCATATCTGAAGGGCTGTTTTCAGTCGCATCTACAAAATCAAGATACATTGGATAATCCTGGCCATGATTAGCGGACGGCTCTTTATTGAATTTGGAACGGACACGGATTGCTTCCTACCCCGGCCGTCTCCAGCTGGGAACGGGCAGAGCTTCGAGTCGCCACCGTGGCGTGATGTATGAGTTTTTTCTGCACTGTCTACCCATTTTTTTTCCAATCATTTTAGGATATAACCTCAAAATTAAGACAGATGTCTACTACAAAACGGGGATTAAACACTTACCGTTGAAAACTCCCTGGAAGCTTCCAGAAAAGTTTTGGATCGAGTGTTTTCGCTTGGATATAACTTTATGAATAAGTTAGATTGCAAATAAACATCACGCGGGGCTGGAAAAGTTTCAACGGCCAGAATCATTTCCGCCGCTGCTTCATGTGGTGTGATCCACTTGAGTCTTGGATCTGCCTAAATTTTAGTGCTCTCTTATAGAATGATAAAATGATACAAAAAATGGATGGACGGTTTGGATAAAACCCACACATCACGGTGGCCGCTCAAAGCTCCCTCCCGTTTCCAGCTGGACGGCGGGGGTAGGACGCAATCCGCGTGCCTTTGCAACCTTTACTGCCTATCGTTCTCACCGTCAATCAATGCCCACGAATAGCTGAATCCGGTTTCAGTATGATCCATCTAGAGTGGGTCCCACTATTTGGGCCGATCGTATCCGAGGGATGTACCATGCGTACGGTGTGGCAGTCATCCGTGTACTGTTGTTGTGGCGTACTGCCGCAGTCTCCGAGCTAGCATGTTTCGCAGGCCCGTATTGGTGGATCCGCGGATGACTGCGGGGCTAACCATGGTGTATGTGTCTGATATCCAAGCCGTCCATGCGTTTTGTCGTATCATTTTAGAAAAGGAACCCAAAATTGCAGCAAATCCAAACCCCAGCTGCACTACACCACAGGAAACAGTGATGATTGACCATTAAAAAAATTTCAAGGGCAGCGAAAGTTTTAGATCAAGCTGATATTTGTGTGTTCGTTCATTCATGTCTTTGTAACCTTATCAACAGGTTGGATGACAAATAAACGTTTCATTGCCCGAGAAGTTTTTACTGGTGGGCGTTCAATCACCACTGTTTCACTTGGTGCAGTCAACGTTAGATATGAATCGGCTGCATTTTTAAGCTTAAAATGGTCTAGTGAAACGGATGAACGGTTTGGATATAAGACACATACATCATGATGGCCCCAATCAGGGTCCATCGACTCGGTGGATAAGGGGATTGGACGCGGATTAGGTACTACCCCAGACTGTCGGCCACTGTGATTTATGGGTTTATCACCGTCCATCCATTTTTGTTTTAATATCATTTTAGGATATAATCCCAAAGACTGAAGTAGATCCAAGGCTTAAAGTGAACCAAACCACAGGAAGCAGCAACCACCGTTGAACCTTCCTAGGGCCCACCGTGATGTTTAGTTGTCATCCAACATGTCCATAAGATAACATGGACCTGGATAGATGCAAAACACAAATATCAGGTTGGTCCAAAACTTCTCCAGCTCCCGATAAGTTTTTAATGGCTGGCGTTTAATTCCTACCGTATAGTCCACTTGGACCTTAGATGGTCCACTTGGGCCTTGGATTTGCCTCATTTTTGGATTTGTACCTAAAATTATATGAAAAAATGGATGAACAGTGTTGATAAACATGTAAATAATGGTGGGCCCCACAGAGTCCCAGTCTGTTCAGAGCTTGGAACAGGTGGGATTAGTACCTTATCTACATCAGCTATATAGCTGGTAGTGTGGTACATAGAGGTGGGCATCGAGCCGAGTCGAGTCGAGGTGGGCCAAGCTTGGCTTGGCTTGTCCATGATGTACTCGAGTTCGAGCTCGAGCTCGAGCTTGGCCTCGAGCTCAACATTAAAGCTTGGCTTGTTTGCCAAAGTTGTCGAGTCGAGTTCGAGTCGAGCTAGTAGTTCGAGTCGAGTCGAGTTTACCTCCAGTCGAGCTCGAGCTTGTTGGGTGAGAGAGTAATGAATTCTATTCTTGATCCTCCTCTATTGATGAAAAATTCAAAAATCTTAAGAGAATCAAAGCAAAACCAGATGAAAAAAACCAAACAAAGCTTCGAATTGGATGAGGAAACCTATAAGAACCGATCTGTTCTTGATCTTCTTCCACCAACAGAAATCCAAGTACTAGAAAAGAAACAGAGCAAAACATAGATCAAAAATCCAAATAAAGAGCTCTAGCCAATCAGATCATTGGATTCCCTTGAAACTCTAACAAATTTGAGAAGAACCCATCTCAAATTTCTTGGGTTTCTCGCCAAAGAAGTATATCTCATGATATTGAAATTATACTATGTGGAGCTGAAATGAAAATTGGTGGTGGTGGTCGGGGCAGGCGTGCGGCTGGCAGTGGGCAGAGAAAGAGAAGGGAAATGGAAGGGGGTGTGCGGTCGGGTAGAGACTCTTTTTTTATTTTTTTTATTTTAAGTTTAAACTTAAAACTTATATTAATAATATATATATATATATATAATATTTAATATATTTATTAACCGAGCCGAGTCGAGCTCGAGTTCGAGCTTCGAGTTTAGTCGAGTTAGAGCCGAGTCGAGTTGAAATGCCCCATGGTCGAACTTGGCTTGAACTCAACTCGAGCTTCAAATAATTAGCTTGGCTCGGCTCGAATCGGCCAAGCCGAGTCAATCCAAGCTAACTCGAGCCGAGTCGAGCGAGCTTTTCGAGCTAGCTTGACTTGTGAACAGCCCTAACGCTACATAATGAAATGGCAAGGTGTGGTGTTGCTACCTACTGGTAGCGGCCACGGAAGTCAGTGCAGGCAAAAGCTCTCCCGGCCCACCGGGATGCCTGTGTGGAATCTACTCCGTACATCAGTTTCTCCAGCCCTCCTAAGAACATAAGCCCGAAAAAGTGGGTCACGCCACATGAAACAGTGGGGATTGAATTTGCACCATTGAAAAATTACTGGGCCTGCTTAAATTTTGAGAGCTTATTATTGGACGTGAAGCCTTTTACATGAAGTTCCTGGGCTGAGATGCAGAGGTGAGACCTATCGTCATGTTTGTCGTAAATCCACCCGTCCATCTCTTCCCGTGGGAGAAGATTTTTTTGACATGAACAACAAAAATTGCCCCATAAATCGTATAGCAATATATGTGAAGAAAAAATTATGTAAGGAGATTCTTATTTATATAAATGGTACTTTGAACTAGTGGGCAAAGAAAGGGGGCAGGTGGGGCCTTGGCGAGACTTTCTTCTTTCAAAGCGTTTTGCCAGGAGAGCAATTAAGGGTATACACGAATCGAGTTAGCTCGCTCGACTTGACTCAAAAAAAACTCGATTCGAAGCTGAGTTTAAGCTAAGTCGAGCTGATTTTTTAAACTTGAAAAAATTTCAAATTAAGTTCGAGCTTGCCCAAGCTTGACTCAACTTAAATCAAACCCCAACTCGAATCGAACTCGGATTGAACTAGTTTGGTGACTCGGTTACTTTGATATTGATGTTGCTCACCAAGTGTTTGATGAAAATGACTCAACGAAGTGTCAGCTAGTGGCAATGAAGGTATGTGTAACACCCGTACTTTTTCTTTAATGGTGGATACTTGATCCCACTGTTCCCTATTATGTGGCCCACTTGAGCATTGGATTGCCCTCATTTTTGTGCCCTCGCCCTAACTTAACCCGGCAAGACTAATGAACGGTGTGGATTTGTCGCAAAAAAAAAAAAAAAAAACTTCTTTTGCAGTGACGTGCAAAAGCACGTCACCTCTCCCCACTCCTTGTTGGACTCTCTCTCTTCCTTCTCCTTCGGCAAATGTGATGGGTCCTACACCCACCTCGATTCAAACTACCCGCTTCTTTTTCCATCATTCTCACATTACAACATTCAGGCTGTTCAAAATTCATTGGGATTATCCTCAGCACCATAAAATACTCTGAGAAGATCACGTCGACAACTTGTGACGTGTGTAACTTTTAAACCAAGAACCCACTGAACCTTCATTATCATGCACTTACAAGCTTTCACACACCAATCTATATTGTCCATCAACCTCAGAACAAAGGAAAACTCACTGGTTGTAAATCCACCATTGACGACCCTTGTCTTCTTTACGGCGCCAAAAATCAGTCATTCCATCAACAAGAGAAAGAGGATCGTGAGAGTAATATTGAGAGAAATCAGAGAAGAAAAGAAAATATTTATAAAAGGAAGAAAAGAGAAATATAAAAGAAAGAAAGAGAAACATGCAGTTTCATCGAGTTAACTCAGCGAGTCAACCCAATGACCCACTGGTTCGATCATCCGAACTAATTCGAGATTCTGACTTGGAGCTATTTATGAGCTAAGTTTTTATTCTTCATTATTTGACCTTATACGTTAGAGTAGCCTTGATTCGAGTCAACTCACCGAGTCAACTCAGTGATTTAACGTGTTATTTTCTTATATTTTAATATTAAAGAATTATAAACCTTAGTGTAGGTCTTAATAAATCAGCATGTATAATTTGTGTAGGGATGATATCGTTTATATTGAAAATATTTACCAAGTGCTACTAGTCCAAGTGGCTTTGTGTTAAATTAAATTGAACTTGATCTAACTGAGCCGAATGGACCGCATTTATATCGATCTTAGATCTTCTCACATAATCCAACCATACATGGGATATGTCATACTGAATCAGGTAGGTGATTTTCCTGATTGAAAAGACTACATTATTATATACTTTGATTTCATTAATTATTTATTTCGTATTGCTGATTTAAGACATTTAATTTTGATTTTACATGATGTAGAATGTATTTATTTGATTTATAATATGTGAAATAAATTCATTTAATTGTTGTTAAATGTTTTTAATTATATTATGAGGTGCTCTGCCCTGAAAGGACCATTATGTTATCTTGATACGGGTACTCTGCCCAGGGTCATTCCCGAATGGATCAGCATGGTACGGGTGCTCTGCCTAGAGTCATACCCGAAAGGATCGACATGGGTGTTCCACCATGGGCAATTTCTTAAAACGATCAACACACACGGGTGCTTTACCCTGGGTATTTACTCTGAAAGTTTATTCATCAGGTGCTCTGTCGAGGGTCATTCCCTAAAAGGATCAACACCGGTGCTCTGCTAAGGGTCATTTCCTAAAAGGATAAACACACACAGGTGCTCTGCCCTTGATTGAACCAAAATTATTTTAGATGACTTATTATTGTTGTTATGTAAAATGTCGATTTAATACTTATAAGTAATCTTATTTATTTTATTGAGTTATATTAGTGTTAAGGTAAAATTTTTAATTTTGGGAATGATGTGACCCTACAAGCCATCGCGCTCACACTCATATATACTGTTTTGCAAGGTTTGTATATGAAGAACCAATTGGGCAAGATTGAAGACTTTTATATTTGTTTATTTAAAAAATTAATTAACATTCAATGTATGTTGTTATTATTTATTTTTGAATGTCAATGTAATTAAAGATTTAAAGATTGATTGGTGGACAATATTTAATGACAATGATTAGTATCGTTTTAGTTGCTCTGATTGCCTTGAAAATGCATGGAATAATGTGGGTTGCGACATATATTTTATTTATATACAAATCATAGTCCTGAATTTCGGGTTCAGGCCTGGCCAACTCGAGTTCCGATTTTTGGGGCATGACAGTATGTATATGAAACAAATATCATTTTTCATTTATTTTGATGTTGCCTATAAGGTGTTTGATGAAATACTTATAAATAGCCGTTATTGTTTTACATACAATGAGAAATTGAAAGTGCATTACATGTGTTTGTGAAAATGTCGCATAGGCTCGATTTTAGCTCGAACTCAGCTCGAATCGGCCCGAGCTGTTGACCGAACTGAGCCGAGTTCAAGCTAGGGTCAGCTAATGGTCAAGTTGAGTTGGGCTGAGGCTAGCTCGACTCAGTTTGACTCGATGTACACCCCTAAGAGCGCGGGCACCCTTCTGGGGTGGGGTGTTTCATTTCAAATGATAACTGCCTCTTCCTGTTGTACGGGAGTTGCAAAAAACCAAACCTCTCCCTGCCTGATCAAGTACTAGTTGCTTCGTAGGTAGGCGCCCACTTAGGTTAGGGGGGCATTGTCCCTTAGTTCTTACCAATCTCAGGTGTGAAATCGACATGTTGCTAGCTTATTATCGGTCGAATAAAAATCTTTGATTCCCTAATTTATGTGGATCCAAAAGTCAAGTGGGTCACAGAGAGGAAACGGTAGGGATTCAATGACCACCATTAAAACTATAACTTTGTATGGCCACAAATGCTTTATATCATTTTTTTTTTTTTTCACTTCATTTTTGTGGAAATGATCTTATAAACAGTTTGGATGGCATATAAACGTGGATCCTAAAAGGATTTCAATGGAAAGCATTTTTCCCTGATTTTTCTCTCCTGTGTGGATCACTTATGTTTTTGATCCACTTCATTTTTTGCCACATCTCTTAAAATGAGCAGGAAAAACACATAGACGAGTGGATTTCTCAAAAACCTCATAATGAGCCCCACCTTGCATTCCCTAGCAGGAACTTCCTGCTAAAAGCATTAACAGGAGATCATATCATTTGTGTTTTCCATTCATCTCAGTGGAGCAACCTGACAAACGGTTTTGATTGCATGCAAACATCAAGGTGGGCCTCCGAAGGGTGCTTGTTTCATTGCCGTTGTTTTGCCTGTATGTGGCCCGCTCTGAGTTTTGGACCTGCCTCATCTCCCGGCTGTCCTAATGTGGGCTGACGAGGCAGGATAAACTTCACATCCATTGTGTAAATGTCAGGACATTTTTCCATTTTATAATTTTATGTATAGCCCATCCACGATAGTCGTGCACTAGATCAAAGTCCACTCCACTAATGTTGCATCGTGTCTGATGCTTAGAGCAGTCGTGACTTGTGGACACACACAATGGGTCATTGGCTGATAATTGCTAGGGCGTCAATTGAAGGGAGGGATTGAAGAGGTGAGGACACTTGGACGTGCAGCTGATCCAAAATATGTGATATGTAGGGCTTGATGTTCTTGAAAGCAAAATCTCTTGTGATTGAATCATCATAAAAGTGACCCACATGGCAAGATTTGATTGGGCCCATGTTGTTGTCAAAGATGGGGCTTGATTATATACTTCATCAAACAAATTTCAAACCAGCTTTGCGTGGCCCCACCTCTAACAATTGTAAGTGGCCCATTCAAATCCCGCCACATCAAGTCAATAAGAAAATCCCTGGTGATTCAATCACCACCCAACATTCTAGTTCCAATATTCTCATTAGGCACAACATATGCATACAAGACCGAATCAGAGGAGATATCCCTAGTGATCCAATACGTTGGAAGCAGCAAATTGAATGGTGACTGAATCACAAGGGATATTTAGGATGACCCGGCATGTCAGGATTTGATTAGAATACACGGTCTTGTTAGAGATAAGGCCCATGGTCACATCTTTAAAAACGACGTGTGCCCCAATCACATCATTCCACCTGATCTCTGTAAATATCTTTAGTGATCCAGTCACCGGGTGATCTAGGTTTTTTACACATTGGGTACATAATGTTGGTGATTTCGTTTTCACTGCCTACTTTCCTTGTATGAGTGTGACCTTAATTAGTAGATTTGTTGATTTACCAGGCGGCACGCCTAATGATTGGCCCAGATATAACTAGCACATCCCATGTCTCTGCTCCCCTATGCAAATTTAGCTTTTCTCCAGCAGAAAATGTGATTATCCTTTTCTTATCAGGCAGATGATCATTTATGGAGTTTAGGTAAAAGGGCCCACGTGACCCGTTGGTGAATTATAATTACAGTCACCAACAGGCGATTCAAATTACCTGGGATGACAACAACAGGGAATTATAATCCCCAACGTTGTTTTTTTTTTTTTTTTAAAATAAAATTATTATTTAAATGGAAAATATAATCTATTGCACTATGTGGGACCCAAAACAAGGAAATTAACCAAAAAGTCAGGTCAATTAAATCACCATAATTAAGAGGCCAATAGTCCTAAATGCTTGCTCTTGTCAGCAAAACTCTCCGTCTCACTTATGTGGCATTCTATTTACCATGATAATTTTCTACCCATCAATATCCTGCATATTGAGAGCTCGTTAATTAGATATTTCCTACAGCATTTTATTTATTTATTTTTATTTTTTATTTTATTGTCGAGGGATTTGAAAGGCAATATTCCTCAATCACAAACTTAGAGAGAATGGGATGTACAGTCATCTAAATAGTAATCTAAATGCCCCTACTGACAGGGATAGAATGTAGTGCGCGAGAGAGTGAGGGAAAGAGAAGTTACCTATCACCAGCTTGAGCCCTTTAATTATGAATTCTCAACTCATTACTGGATAAGCCCAGAGCTTCCCTCGTTGCTCCTGAAACTGCTCCACAAGGACTGTCACATGCTTCATTTCACAGAGGACTCTGTTCGGTGTCTCATTTTATTATGAACCTCAAAGCGGCTCAATTTCAAAGCATCAAGGGCCAGAACATCTACTTTTGAAGGGTTAGAAATACTGGCGTCAATGAAGGTAGCTGCATTTTCTCGCTTTCTACCTTGAATATTACAACATAAGACCAACAGCCTCGCAGATGAAAGCCATGCATCACAGTCAAGGTCAGTGAATCACGTGGGGGCAGACTCTAACTATAGGTTGTGTAACACACGTTCAAACCAGCGAATTGTTTTCTTTTCTTTTTTATTTTTCAGCCAATATTCATGGGTGGTCCATTATTTCCATGGCTCTAATGTCCCACCGAAGCGACATTTTATCAAAAAATATAAACTTCATGCAATGTTTCATGGCAACATTTTCCTGTACGAGAAGCTTGCGATTAACATGCAAGAAACACACGCATCGAATAAACCCCACCACCGAATATGCACACAATATCGTTGTTCATTGAGTGGGGATTATCCGGACAATTAATATGATGGAGCCACGGGATTCACTGGTAATGGTTATAGGAACCGCTTGATGTGTGTGTTATATCCACTTCAGTCCATCTGTTTTGTTAGCTCGTTTTAGAATATGAGACCAAACAAGAGGAAAACCCAAAACTTAAGTGAGCCACGTTACAAGCATCGGTGGAGATTGAACAAACACCCTTGAAACCTTCTTGAGACGACGAATGTCTTGAATCAGGCTGAAGTTTGTATCTTCCCCTTCTTCGCAGCGGGTTTCACCTTATGCATGAGTTGGGTAGAATAGAAACGTCATTGTTCGGTTTTTAACAAGGGATGCTTCGATGGTTTCGAGTTTTGGATACACCTTATGTTTGGTGAGATAGATGGAAAATCATTACGACACAAAC
The DNA here is from genome assembly GCF_029962835.1 of Magnolia sinica. Taxonomy (NCBI): domain Eukaryota; kingdom Viridiplantae; phylum Streptophyta; class Magnoliopsida; order Magnoliales; family Magnoliaceae; genus Magnolia; species Magnolia sinica. Next base: position 119,158,179 of record NC_080575.1, on the reverse strand, counting down.
ATCACGTAGGCCCTAGAGAGCTTATGGTTGCTAGATCTTTTTTTTTTTTTTTGTATTTACACAGATAATACTCTAAATGACACAGGGAAATGGATGGACGATGTGCATTAGTGCATAAAACTTACATCACGGTGGCGCGTCGGAGCCCTGCCGGTGACGAGCTCGGGACAGGGGCCGCGGATTGCCTCCTACAGATGCAGCAGGAAGTTCCTGCAGCAGTCAGAAGCTAGCTGGGCCCATCGTGATGTCTGTGAGAAATCCACGCCATCCATCCGTTTTTACAGCTCATGTTCGGACACGAGCCGAAAAATGAGGTAGATCCAAAACTCAAGTGGGCCCCACACTAAGAAAAAAGTGGGTAAGAAAATGCTTACCGTTGAAACCTCGCTTGGGTCCACCGTGGTGTTTATATGCCATCCAAACAGTTCATAAGTTCATTCCACTTAGGTTGAGCTGAAAAAACAATAATGTTAACCTGATCCAAAACTTCTGTTGCCCCAGGAATGTTTCAACGGTGGATGTCCAATCTTCACTGTTTCCTGTCGTGCTGTGCACTTGAGTTTTTGATCTGCCACATTTTTGGACTCATGTCCTAACATGATACGGAAAAACGGATGGACGGAGTGGATTTCTCACAAACACCATGGCGGTTTGGGTTACAAACACACAATGAACGGGCTCAAAATGAAGAATCCAACGGCCCCATTTCAACAAACAATTCTCCATGAATCAAAGGTTAGGATTGTTAAACGAATCTGATTCTATGAATGAAACTCAGAGGTGGTGAAATCCACAATTTAGTCCAGTAATTTGATTTAATTTAATGCGAGTATACAATTTCTAAGTGCCTGCGTATCAAGCATCCTACTCCGTCGGAGTAACTCCCCAAATCCCTCCCGGTTCCCACCAAGCACCCATAACCGCAGAGAAAGGCGGGAAAGTAAACCCTTGAAACAATTTCGTTTTTTTCCCGGGTCGCTTTTTCCTTTTCTCTGATTTTTTTTTTTTCCTCGCAAGCTATCTGTCGTCAATTCTATTTTTTCTGGCGAAGATCCGTCCGTTAATACCGGAATCAATGGCAGACGGCGAAACCCTAGGTTTCCTCGACGAGATCCAATTTCTAGTCTACGACAAGCGTCAAGTGGTAATGATCATCTGTCTCCTTCTTTCTCTTTTTAATTCGAAAAAATTCATATTTCCGTTGAAATTTACATTTTTTTTTTCTTTTAGATTTTTTACTTATTGTTATTTTCCTCCCTTCTCCTTACTTCATATTGCAAGTTATTTTAGCTGAACAAAGTACAGCAAATGAGGAAAGAAAGAAAGGAATAAAGAAAGGGACTGTATATAGTTTTTCCATCACAAGGCACTTGGTTTCGGTTAGTAAAAGTGGTGCCCATGGTTCGCTGATCCAGTCCATTGGTTTGATGCGCCTACCATGGATGGACGGTCCCAAAATAAAAAAAAAAAAATCTCCTTGATTGAAATATCCTAGCCGTCAATCTTTGGCTTTTTCTTCTTTGAAGGTTTATGCCTGTCCTGTTGAGTATATTTCCAGGGGCATGGTCCATGATTGGAGACTAGTGGGGTGGATTGCTGAATTATGGTGCCACTTGTATATACTGAATACCCTGCTATACTATCGTGCTTGGAGTAGTTATATGATTCCTCACAACAATAATAGTAATGAGAAAGGGTTCAGTGCTCCCAGAATAGTGTAGACCTACACTGCCTCTAGTTTCATAGGGACACATGCACACTCCAATTAATTCATCTAGTCTGTCTACCTCCAGTAAACACTTGTGGGCCAACATCGAACAATCACACCAATTGGATGACTCTAAGCATCTGATCCAATAAAATTGACAGCCAATGTGGAAAAAGAAAGTGTTTAATCTAGAAAATTTCTTCATTTGGGAGGTCTGGCGATGCTGCTGCTGCTGCCTAGGTTTACATGGCTTGGATGTAACTGGCCCAAATCGTGAGCGGTGGACAGCTGGAATGCAGGACCAACACCCTGGCAGCATTTCTTCAGAGGTCCCTTTCAAAGCTTACCTTGTGAGGGCCCACCTGTGGGTATCATAACAGCTTGTGGCTGGCATTTTCTTAGAAATTTTCTTCTGGTGCCTATCTCAATGTGGGTCCCACATGGTTATTTGAAGCGGTAGGTGTGAGATTGTGCAAGGCAGTGTGGATCAAGATATTCCATAACGGTAATGGTGGCTGTAACGGCCATGTCATTACATTACAATATGGGCTGTAACAGCCGTTATGTTTTTTTTTTTTTAAATTTTTTTTAAATTTTAAATTCTTTGAACTTATTTTAAACTTGTAATAGACTGTTATGGGCCATTATGGCTTGTTATAGGACCCTTATGGGGCTGTTATGGGTCACTTTTTCCACATTGGCTGTTACGTAACCGTTTTGTAATACCTTGGTGTGGATTCCCCAACTCTCTAGTTTTGGAAGTTGCTGTTTATGTTTTGATTTTATTGGTTGGTGACTTTTAGAAAGGGATTATCGTTGGTTGGTAAGATTTAAGATTATGATATTGGATGTTTTTCCTTTGTTTTCCCCCCCTCTTTTCATGCACGGGCTTTTATAAACCTTTAGAGGCACCTACGTATCTCTTAAGCTTCATATTTTTAAATAAAATATTGCAAGTTCTACAAAAGAGTGAAGGGTCTTCTCCCCTTGATTATTGGGTGAGTCTGCTATGTGGGTTCATGGCTGATTCTTGCCAATTTGTGGTTTACCTTCCATCCTCCTCCTTTTCTTGTTATTTTGAGACAAGACGACCACTCATTCAGTCTCATCTTTTGGGTTGCCATCCAGTTGGTATCAGAGCCAAGGTTGGATCATTCATGGTAGCCCGAGGTCGAGGATGTAGACGAGCAGTCCCTATCACAGAACCAACGATTGATCCACGTGATGGGAGATGGAGTGCATGCGAAGGCAAATTGTGCTCACCCAACACCTAGTGCGATATGAGCTGAAGTCTCATGTCGACAATGCTCTGAAGTCGTTTGAGGAATTTAAAAATCCCATACATCGCCAAGTGCTGTTGCAAGGAAGATCGTGGACATTTTGGAAGAGGCAATCGTCCCAACGATTGGAGGCAAGATCTGATAATCAAAGTTGAGACTCCCAAGTTCCATGGCGGACTCTAGGTTGTGGAGTTCATTGATTGCCTTGACACAATTGAGTGTATTTTTGACATCAATGACCATTTTCGAAGAGTGGTTAGTCAAGTTGGTGTCAAGCTGAAAGGGTGAGCCTCCGCTTGGTGGGAGCAGATCTGGTGAACCTGTCATCAATAGGGTTGATCACCAATCAGTTGATCACAACTTGGGTGCGGATGAAGAGATTGCTGAAATAAATAGTTTTACCTCACGACTACACTCAAACCTTATACCAACGGTTGTACAATGGCCTCGTTGAGATGGACGAGCAACTTGTTGCTCGCCACACGTGCGGCTTGTGACCTGCTATTCGAGTGAACTTTAGCTATATCCCGTGTGGACTGTCGCTGAAGCCTACTAATTGGCTTTGATGGTTAATTCCCGACAATCTTGAGCTGGAGTGTGAGGCGGCACGACATGGGACAATCTGGCCGTTCATCTACTTGATCTAGCAACAGTCGCACTAACGAGGGACCAGATCACGTTTACCCTGCTCAACTGACTAAAGATTCCTCTGCAGGGAAGTTGGCTATACTTATAATGACAACGAGCATCTCTAGCAACTGTTTCTGGTGTTTTAAGTGTAATGATCCAACCACAAGGCCTCTGAATGTCACAAGAAGCCCTTGTATCAAGGCAAGGGCAAACAGCTCCTTGCCAATAGGAATGGCACCGATGACTATTGCGAGATTGAAGATGACCCTGTATATGATGATTACGGAGATGAGGATGAGGTTGAGGTTGATTATAGAGATGTAGGTGTTGGTGTTGTTGAAAAGTCTCTTGCCGAAATAAGTGACACTGGGGATTGGTTGCGGACCAGTATCTTTCAAACTACTTACACTGTCAACAGGAGCAAAGTGATTATAGACAACGGTAGCTGTGAGCATGTGATCTCGCAGGAAGTGGCAGGAATGCTGAAATTGAAGGCTAAGGAACACCCATCACCCTACAAATTCTCCTAGATCAGCAAGGGGAACCATGCAACTGTTTCTAAACGGTGTTTGGTTGCATTTTCTATTGAAAAAATAAAACACTAACCATGCTTGGTGTGATGTTGTTCCTATGGATGCTTTCCACAGCTTTTGGGCAGACCATGGCGATATGATCATTGTGTTGTACACAAGGGAATGGCAAACACCTACACCTTTTGAAAGGATGGGCTAAAAATTATATTAGGGCCCAAAAAGAGGAATTACTGCCTAAGTTGAGCAAAGGGGAGGCGAAAATCTCCTCTCAGCGGCAACATTCATAAAAAAGGCCCAAGAAAGTGGAGAGGTGTACACACTGGTGGCACTTGAGAAGGAAGATGATTCCCCCATTCCTGAGACGTTAAAGTCTCTAGTTGAGGAATTCCATATCTTGTGTGGGCCCACCTTTGGGCATTACAAGTTATAACAGCTTGCGGCTGGCACTTTCTTAGAAAATTTGTTACAGTATCTCAATCTTGGTCCCACATCGTGCAAGGCAATGTGGATTTCCCAACTTTCTAGTTTAGGAAGTTGCAACTTGCAATTTATGTTTTGATTTTATTGGTTGGGGATTTTTAGAGAAGGATTCTCAGTAGTTGGTAAGATTTAAGATTATCTTATTGGATTTCTTTTTTCCTCCACCTCCCTCTTTTCATGTAAGGGCTTTTATAAAGCCTCAGAGACACCAAAGCAAGGTATTATGTAACAATAACAATGGCCGTAACAGGGCCGTCACCGTTACTTTTATGATATGGGGTGTAACGGCCTTTATGAGGGACGTAATGGCTGCTACGGTCTCTCTCTCTCTCTTAATTGAAAAAAACCCCGAAAAACCTGTATCGGCCTTGTAATGGATTGTTATGGGGCCATTACGGCCTTTACGGGGGGCGTAACTAGCTGTTATGGGGTCTGTAATGGCCTTTATGGGTCATTTTTCCGTAATGGCCATTTTAGCCTTTACGACCCCGTAACGTGTAATGGTTGCCCCTGTTACCTTTATATAATGGCCTTTACGCTTGTAACGGCCTTTTTGGCACACCATGCACCTAAGTATCTCTCAATCTTTGGATTTTTGAATAAAATATTGCAAGTTCTGTGATATGGTAAAGTGCCATCTCCCTTTGATTCTTGGGTGAGTTTGCTATATGGGTTCATGTCTAACTCTTGCTGATTTGTGATTTACCTTCTCTTCTCCTTTTCTTGTTGTCGAGAGATTGGATGTCCACGTATTGAAATTTATCTTTTGGGTTGCCATCATCCAGTCACTGATTGATTATGGTTCCAAGGAATCACTTTTATCAGATGATTCTAACCATCATGTCCAAAAATTAGAAAATGTATGGCTTTAAAAGGGAAAGCCAGCTTTTGGATGGATAGGATCATTTGATGTTGTGATTTTTTGCATGGTGGCCAATGAAGTGTTGGCTAGACCTATTCTGGCAGTCTAGATCAATTGAACTTGACCTTTCACAAGGCCCACTTTTGTGAGCACCACGACTTAGTGGTTTGGGAGCACTAGAATATTTATCCGTAACTGTAATTATTTATGCTAAAATAAGATGGATATCGAGTGAGAAAATATGGTTTTCATAATTTTCATTCATGTTACCCAGGATGCATCATAAAGATGAGTTTTTATGCATACAATTGAAGTGCTGTACATGGGTGTGTCACCTGGTTTATTGCATCTGGTATCACATCTGGTATCACATCTCATCATCTGTTCAGAATCAGATGCCATTACAACAAATTTATAAAGTATTAGACGCCATGGCAAAGCATGATATGCAACTACTTAGTTGTACTCAATATTATCTTCTTATTCATATATGAGCTCGCAAAACTCTATTGCCCAGCACAGGCGTGACGTTTCATTATTCCTTAATGGATCTGGTTGATAGTCTAGTTCCGGTGTCATACTTTTTTTTTTTTCCTGTTATGGATGCTCATTTAAGATTCTGTCGTAGCATCCATTCAAAAAACTTTATTTGCATCTCAGCAGCATTACTCTTTTTGTTGTCTGTTATGAAATAGGTGCTATTTATTGTAGTTTTTGTGCCCTTAAGAGTTATTGAGTTATATTTATTTGTTCTGCACGTTCTTGTGACGACCATCCATGAGCGACACCGAAACACCAAAAATTCGTTTCTTTTATCAGCAACAATTCTCCCTATTATTTAAAAAAACAAAGTCTCTACGTCTGGAGTGGCTTTCGGATGGATTTGGTGGGCCAATCACGGCTGATAGTATTTTTTTTTTTCTTTGAAAAGAATAGGTTCAAAAGAAACCCAATTTCGACGAGGTTGGAGGGGGATTTGAAAAACGAGAGAAATTTCGGGAAAGATAATCGGAATTTTTAGGCGGAAAACGATGGAAGCTCTTTCTTGAGACGAAAGGGGCCGGTTGAGTAGCTAGACTATTTGGCCCCATCACCACGCCTTCCACTTTGGAGAGATCATTTTAGGGCAATCTCCAAAGAACGAGCCTATAACCACAAAAGGTCGAATTTAAGTTTTCCCTTATTTTATTTATTTTTTAACTTTTGAATGGGTTGGATTTCTAAACTACATCACGGTAAGTATCCATTGTTGATTTTTTCCAAACTATCCTGCAATGTCTGTTGTTTTTGCCTTATTGCATCCATGGGTACGTTGCCTTAATTTATAAAGGTGTCAAAATTAAATGGGCCCAAAATTGATGTATTTATTACATTCATACCGTTCATTCATTTTTCAAATTCATTTTAGAGCATGAATCAAAAAATAAATCATAACCTAATCTCAAATGGACCACACCAGAAATAGCAGTGGTTAATGATTTTTACCGTTAAAACCAAAAAAGGTTTCAATGGCATACATTCAATCCCCCACTGCTTTCTGCGGTGTGATCCACTTGATCTTTATATCTATCTTATTTTTCAGCCCAAGCCTTAATACGAGCTCATAAAATGAATGGACGGTTTGGATATAACACATACCTCATGATGGGACTCATAGAACTTGCTGACGTTAGTACTCAGTATACTTGTACACCAACCAAGACGAAAGCTCCCTTTGATGCATTTGCCACTGGAATGATGATCCCATCAGCCTAATTCTACTTGGTGTAGAACTAGCTTTTGTGTTTGTTCCCTAGAAGTGAGTAAATATGAGTTAGGGCTGTCAACCAACTGAGCTGGGTTGGTTTGGGCCTGGATTTGAACTAATCCTGCTGTGTCTAGCCCATTCAAAATTTCAAAATTGCTTGGCTCGGCCCAGCACACTGACAACCCTAATATTAGGGCCCTTCCTCTTATGAGATCATCTATTTTTTAACCTCCTGGCCCCAGGTGCAGAATGTTTCACACCGACATACATAGGGATGCTAATTAAGAGGTAATTACTCAACTAAGGACTTGGAGCGATTGATGCGTTCTTATGACATGCTGCATTGCGATTCTCCTCTTCTTTATTTTTCTGTTGATTTGTCACTTAACATCTCATGCCTAATAACCTCATCTGGCTTATGGAAACTTCTAATTTAATGGATTCTTTTTACAAAATTTTCATTCCTGAATATGTAAATATGTGTATTTAGGTATGTCCTAAAGTTTCACTGAAAAATTCCACCATTTCCCCCATATTTCTCCCTTTTTTCCTGCATTTCCGGTTATCGGCGATATTATCGGCGATAACGATTTATATCTTTATCTCTGGCCAGCTTGTCACTTAACATCTCATGCTTAATAACCTCATCTGGCTTATGGGTCTTTTTCCTTCACCTTTTCTGTTGTTTTTGCCTTAATTTATATGTCGTTGATGCATTTGCCACTGGAATGATGATCCCATCAGCCTAATTCTACTTGGTGTAGAACTAGCTTTTGTGTTTGTTCCCTAGAAGTGAGTAAATATGAGTTAGGGCTGTCAACCAACTGAGCTGGGTTGGTTTGGGCCTGGATTTGAGATCATCTATTTTTTAACCTCCTGGCCCCAGGTGCAGAATGTTTCACACCGACATACATAGGGATGCTAATTAAGAGGTAATTACTCAACTAAGGACTTGGAGCGATTTACCTTGAATTCTTCTTGAAACTTGGAAATGATTTTTGCAACTTCTGATGTAAAAGAACTTGATTGTGCAGGTTACATACAAGTGGCTTAGTCGCAACTTTTCAGTGTCATCAAATGATGCCAAGAGGTATGTATAATGCTTATCATGTATTGGGTTGTAATTTGCATTTTAGTTTGCATTTTGGAGCTTATATTTCTCTTTTTCCCTGTTCTTTGTGTTTAGGCTGCTTCAGGAGTTTGTTGAGAAGAATGGATGTGGACCAAAAACAGTATATACTTTGTCTGGACGCTTAAAAAACAACCCTCAAGTCTACCATATAAGACTTGTTTCAGGGCTTCGACTTGCAGGTTAGAGTGACTAGGAAAGGTTGGACAGTTGTACACTCTGTTTTGTTGTCTGTGAACCTTCTGAATTCATGGTTTATGATATCCATGAAAATCAAGTATTTAAATGTTATTGACTTTTAAGCAGTGTTTGGATGCGCTAGTGAATTGAATTATGAACTTTCAGTTTAATCACGAGGAAATGACAAGTAATGTTTCCTAATATTCATAGCGAGGAGCAGATGACATGTCCCTCAAATTTTAGTTATATTTCTTTCCACATGAACTTGGAAGTAATGTAACTGCAAATTGGGGCCTTTCCCTCAATATGGATGCTAAGGAAATTACAATTTGACCGTTTCCATTCTATTAGATTAATAATCGCAATTGAGTTTGATATTGCATCCAAAGTCCAAACGCATCTGAGAGCTTATCTTTTCCAGATATGCATGTAAGTGTGCATCTCTCTTTGCATTTGCTTTGCATGTTTTCTGTAAGTTGTCTTGAACATTGACAAAGTCTTTATTGGTGCACCGATGCTTTAATAATAAAATCGCTTTGCAATAAAAGAAAGAAACTTATACTATATTTGGCAAAGTAAATGGTTCCTGTAAGTTTTGGCTACTGCAGTAATCTTACCTGCTGATGATTGGGTCACATTTCGTAGTTCCAACTTGAGTGGGTTATCTTTCTAGACAAAAATCAAGGTAGAAGAAATCTACAAGGCTCTGTTTGGGATCAAAGAAATGAGAATGTGAATTTGGTAAATCCATAAACTTGTCAAATTCATGAATTGGCATTGAGTTTGGATTTTGCAAATTCCAAAGGTCACTGTTTGGAATCAAACTACAAATCCAGGATTTGGGAAGCATATTGCAATGCTAGAACAATTTTTATTTTTATTTTTGAAACGATGATAATATTTCATTAAAATGGCCGAAGCCTAAGAATACAAATGTACAAAAAAACAACTGAAACTATGAACAAACACCCTAAACATATCTGAAAAGGGAGCTATGATCTACACTTTTGCCCATTCTTCTACATTAAGCTCCTCTTTTTTTGTTTCTGAAGCATTGCTCATTTCTTTCCCACCATAAGGCTCATAGAATCGCTAACAGGCTTAATCTCCACCTCTTTTTCCCGTATTTCCCGGTCTCCCTACCATGACAATGCTAGAACATTTATTTTAAGGATTAAAAAAAAAAGAGTTTCTCATTTTGAGAATTTGCCAACTCTCTCTCTCTTTTGTGTGTGTGTGTGTTTTTTTTTTTTGTGGGGGGGGGGGGTGGGTACCGACAAAAAGAAGAAGAAGAGAGATTTGAAATCCATGGATTTTACAAATATTTGTCCCAAAATCCTCACTCCAAACAGCCCCTAAGAAAATATGAAATCTGCCTCATCCTCGGGCACTACTCTCAATCTCTGGTTTTGCAATAAAAAATTGCACATTCCAAGAAATAATGTACCAAACAGTGACAATTTGACATTTGGAAAGCTTTACTTTGTATCTATTTATTATTTTTTGGCTTTCCTTCTGCACTGTCTTTGATGAAAAACTCAGTGCATATCAATGTAAAGAAATGTCTTTTCCTGATTTTGGTGCAGTTATTTTCTGGTCTTTCTTTCTGCAATGTCTTTGATGAGAAACACAGTGCATATTGACATAAAGAAATATCTTTTCGTGATTTTGGTGCAGAAGTCAAACAAGAGTTTGAGGATAATTTTTCAGTTCAGGTCTACAGTGTGCAAGATAACATTCCGAAGGATCCTGCAGCGCTTTGGAGTGATGAATTTGTACAGGCGGAAGAGCTCTTCAATCAGCCCCCAACTGCTGAGAATTGCTTGAGGGACAACAGGTATATGCCCATCACATTCAATTATGTGTATTCGTTACTTGTTTATGACATTGCTAGGCCCCAACCATTAAGATCATGTGACACTAAAGTCATGCCTGTTCTTATCAAACAGGCCACCCTGTATGAAAAAAATGGATGATTTAAATCAGACTTTGTGATGGTATGATTCAATGTACTCATGTCACTCCTCTGATGATTGGTATTGCCTGATTTCCCCCCCGGTTCTTCACTATGTTGGCCCCCATATTTTTTATGGTTTGGACATCCTACACACTATGCTACATGATATGGGCTGTATGCTAAGCACCTTCAACTCGTTGCAGGTGATCATTACCCATCTATGCATATTGCTGTACTTTTTGTGCCAATGAGCACGAATCATGCATGCATCATCTTAGCCTGTCTCCAAACCATATCAGGTAGTTGAATGGAAAAAGTTTTATGATCAGCTGCTCACCATACATCAACCTTCCTCTTTTACCTAGGATCTTGGTACTGGCCATGGCAGAGGCTCAAATCTACACCACTCACATTCTAGCATAATGCCATTCAGACCCCCAGCTCAACCATTACATGCATGCCCCAACTGTTGACCAAGCATGCTAGGGTTGTGGAAGTTCAGTTGCCATGTAAGTAGCTAAGCATGAATGCACATAAGTCTACCACCATCTGGCCAAAAGTGGATACTATATGCCCAAGTAGTGGAGGCATAGAGTAGTAGGGAGCCCACAGATCCACGTTTGTCATACAACACTTCACTTTAGTCTAACTATTCCATGTTATCTGGCAAGGAGAAATTTGCAAACAGTTAGGGTCTCTAGCATGCAATGACAAACAAGCTGGCTAGGTATTACATGAAGTACATGTGCACCTAGGAATTAAATTCATATACTCAGTCATATACAGGAATTATTCGTAAATATTTCTTTACTTGTGTTCGGTTTATTTCCTATTCCTTCTCTCAGTCTTCTGCTTCTTCTTCTTTTCTCCTTTTTTTCTTTGCCTTAAGGTTCTGTGGGGTCTCAAATACCTTTGTAAAGCGAATTGCCAATGGAGAACCTGGAGGTGTTGCTCCCCCGCAACCCAATATTGGGGGAATAGCTGTTTCATCCAAAGCTAATGTTGTGCACGAAGTCCCAACTGCTCCACAGCCTCAACAAGGACGAGTGCAAGAACCAAGCCCAAAGCTTGGACTACAGCCCTCCACTGCAGTAACAAGAGACAACAAAAGTGGAAGCAATGCCCCAGACGTTTGTGCTCAGGCTAGTAAAGATAAAGAAAAAGTCACTACAGCTCCTGCTGATAAAAAGAAAGGTCAGAATGATAGAAACTCTTCAGGAGCTGGAGGATCTCTAGCTAACTTGTGGGGCCGTGCATCTGCAAAGTCAAAACATAGCCCTGCAGAAACCAGTGACGATGTCCCAAATCCTGTCAGTAAGTGCACTTGGCACCTCCCATTTTCTGTCCTTTGTGTTGCTTATTGACATTGTTTTTACCAGACAATCTTAATGAAGCAGTTTCTTCTGTTTGGTTAAATTTCCCCGCGTGATTGATTTACATTGATTTTTAGTTTTATTGACACTTTTCTTTTTTAAAATGCCATTTAGTTACTGCAGATGCTCAAATTTGCGCTCGTGAAGCACTGGATAATATCAGTAGTGATGATGATGGGCAAGCTATTAACTGTAAGAGGGAGTCAAATGGTGAAAGCAATAGAAAGAGGAGGGTTGTTTTTGATTACTCTGATGATGAGGATGATTGTGAAAAGGTGGTGAGTTTGGCCTCGCCAGATCCTCCAAAAAGCCAGCCTATTCTGGAGTCTAAATGCAATGTTAAGAATATGGTTCTGGAGAAAAAGGAATTGAATTTCGAGGAGAAGAAAGGAGATAAACTGGAAATCAAGCAAGAGAAAAGAACAGAGATTGACTCTGGATTGCGATTGAAGGAAGATTCTGAAGCTGCTAGCAAGAGTAAGAATGGAGGGATTTCTTTCTCAGAGAAGATCCAAACCCATGCTTCTGAGGGAATAAATGATAAAAAGAAGGATACAGAAACCAGTGCTGCTTCCACATCACCCAAAAGGAGGAAAGTGCTCAAGACACGAATTGATGAGCGGGGGAGAGAAGGTATTTGCCTTTTACTGCTGGCTTGAACTAGTATCAGCCAAAAGGTTTGCTTGGTGATGTTGGCTTGGCACATTCACAGTCTCCTCTATTTGTAAAAGTTTTTTCCCCCTATTTAAACCAAGTCGGTTCTTTAAAGTAGAGATTTGGATTACTGCTAATTGTTTTGTTAATAGTCATGATATCCGTAAATTGCAAAATTGTAAGTACTTTATTGTGTCTTTGGTTCCACCAAATTTCATGAAATATCATGAAAATATGAAAATTTGCATGAAATTAGATTGGTCAATCATGAAATTCTATCATATTTGTGCAACCAAATGCACCCTTAGATTTTCAAAATTGTGTGGATAATTTAAATTTGTGTAGCCAAAACATCTAGTATTTCGAGTAGTGTTTTCAGTCGGTATCGATGCATGTATTGCACCCTTGCGATATGGAAACATATCGGGTATCGCACGGGAAATATTGGATGTATTGCTGTTTTCGGTAAACATAGGGAAATCAGTCAAACTTTTCAATGAAACTTCTAGGGATGTCAAAAAAAAGACATTATTATACACTTAAGAAATCAAAAGATCACAGAACACAAGTGCACATAATAAGTTTCCTTTGTATGGGGTCCTAGGCTGGGCTGTTTAACAAAAGCGATGCAACTATATTCAAAATTAGTTTATATTATTTATAAATTTAAGAGGACATGTATGAAAACAGAACCAATACATTCGAAAGCTAAAGAAGTAAAAATATACCTCTGATGTGCCCACAGTGCGCATATGTGGCCATGCCTCGTATCGACATATAGTCGATATGAAAATATATTATCTACTTTTTTAAAAAAAAATCTAAAAGCCTCTGTCAATCAACACGTTCAATGTGAGTTTTCTGTACTCTAATGGCAATTTAAATGGGTGAAATATTTTTCCCAAATTTGCAAATTAGTGTGTAGCTGATATTAAGATCAGGCAACGCTTGTAAATACTTGCAAACTAAGGCTAAATAACCACTGATCAATTTGGATTTTTTAATATTTTTAATTAAAAATAAAAATTTCTAAAAACTTCCATTAACCTGTATATCAGCCCTCAACATGTTTAATGTGATTTTTTTGTACTCTAGTTGCAATTTAAATGGGTGAAATGGGAAAATTTCCAGAATTTCCCCAAATTTACAAATTAGGGTGTAGCTGATATTAAGATCAACCAACACTCTTAAATACTTGCAAATTAAGGCTAAATAGCCGCTAATCAATTTGGAATTTTAATATTTTTAATTAAAAATATAATTTTTTTTCCCAAAAATCTAAAAATCTCCATCAATCTGTAGATCAGCCTTCAACATGTTCAATGTGATTTTTCCGTACTCTGATTGTAATTTAAATGGGTGAAATGGGGAAAATTTCAGTTTTTTTTTCCTTCTAATTTTCCCCATTTTCCTCAATTTTGCAAATGGGAAGTTGAAATCCATGATCGAGCATGCAAAACATGCAAAATCATAGATTTCCATCGTAGTTCTAATAATTCCAAGTGATTTATAGCAAAATAGGGAGTATTAAAATTGAAAAAATCTCACTATTTGAAGGGCTCACCTGCTGTATGATCTTGATTTCTGCAAATCCCCCTGTTTCTCCAAAAAATGAAGAGGATTGGTCGAAATCAGGTTAGGAATGGATTACAAGCAAGAGATTTGGTTAAAAAAAAAAAAACTGATTTTCTAGGGTTTTTGGAGATTATTAAAATAAAAAAATAAAAAATAATAAAAAGAAGAAGACGAAGAAGAAGAAAAACAAGGGGGTCTCAGGGCTGGAATGGTATTGATGATATTGTCGCATGTATTGTCGATATTAAGAAAATTTTAACTGCGATATCACCAAATGCGGTATTTTGTGATATCTCGTGTGACACCCGGCAGTCCAATGACTCCTGGGGCTGTTTCATATTGGGCCCATGCAATGCCAATACTATTGGCCAATAGTATTGATGCTGCCAGCACTGATTTCGAGAATCATTCAAATGCTCAAAATTCCAAAATGATTTCCAGAATCCTCAGGTTTTTACCAGTGCTGTTTTTTTTTTTCCTTGTAAAAAAATCTTATCAGCTGGTAGAGCTCCATTCTTTAGACATTCAATATGCATCAATGGTAAGAGAACATTCATTTGCTTTTCCATGGGTGATCAAATGATTCTCATCCTTTGTGAGTAAGCTTTATCATAGTTGTGACATCCCTTGATCGGTCAAAATTTTTGTAATAGCATGTGCATCTCGACCCTTTCAGTAGCATGCCACATTCGTTGTGCAGAAATGCCGTTTTCTTTGGAAACATTTGAAATACTAAATGTTTTGTTTGCTCATTAAGAGAAGTGTGGCATGCACATCATTTCCTGAAAATTTACTAGGGGAGGGGATGCACTTGAATTTTCGAAATATATCTATTTTGCCTAACTCTTGTGTTCTGATTCCAGTTACCGAGGTTGTTTGGGAGGGCGAGGCTACAGACAGCAGTAATGCTGACAAGAATGCAGTTGCTAACAGTGCTGAGAACAGGTCTGTCACTCCATTAGTTTTTTCACCTAAATCCAGAGGTTGAATCAAACTGGATATACAATTGCAGCTTTTCTTATTTCCTTTGCAGCCATGTTCTCTTGTTCTCTTCCCACTTTTCTTATTTCCTTTTGCTGTATTCAACAGCTTTCTGATGATGTAGTATGGCTGATTCTTACCACTTTTAGTGAGTGATGAAATCAAACTATCCGGTGGGTCCATCCAGTTGAAATGTCACCCAAGAGTATAAGCTATGAGTCTGGGTGTTGCAGTATTCTGGTTATTGTGGTATAAATATAATCAGAGAGGCAAGTGTAGTATATATTAAACTTTATAACTTTATCTTGGCATATAAGAGCATACAAGACAGTAAATTACTGAAGAATACAGTGCACTAGTCCATCTTTGATTCCGATTCCAATGTGTGTATCCAATTTGTATTTTCTACATCAACTTTCCTGGGGATGGGGCATCCTTGTTACTGTGGGTGCAGGATTAGAACTGCATGATCAATATCTGGCCGTGTTTAGAGCTTAGAGCTTGGTTGCATGAACCCTTCGACCCAGGTCGTAGCTTCTGCTCCCACTTTGGCCTTGGGCCCTTGTTTCTGCTTCTAGCCATTTATTTACACTTGCTAACATTTTGCAAGAGATGCTTACCTGCTTTGGCTTCTCCTCATGCCTTTGTGTAACTAAGGCTTAAAACCCTGCAGCTTTTGTTAACGCCAGTTGATCTGGTTGAAACGTTGAACGGCATTTGTGATGTTGTGGGTAGCATGCACGCTCCATCAGTGATGCAGACGGCTGAGTTGATAAGAGGATTACTAGTTTCTTTGTAAACTTTTTTTAAAACAATGGGAATGGAGATCCTTTAGAAGCTTTTTAATTTTTAATTGTGTATTGGTGTGTGCTGTTAAACATTGGAATTTAGACAACCTTGGTCATGTCAGATCCAATCTGAAGGGTTCTGCTTTTTGTTTTGTACAGTTTTTTCCTTTCCGATCTGATTAATGGTAGATAAATGACTGAATAGGTTTATGCTTGTTCTTCATTCATTAAATTTCTAAATGTTGTTTTTCTTTAATCTCAGGCCTCCTGCAGCTAATAAAGCACCAGCGTCAGTGAACACTGCTCCATCAAATGCAGTGGCCAAAGCTGGAAACAAGAAAATGGCCAAGGGTGGCGGGAAGGATGCCAAGCAAGGCAACATTCTATCCTTCTTCAAGAAGGTCTGAAGAATTTAAACATGAGGATAGCTGAGCAGATGAGGCAGCCGTGAGTGTACTAGGAGCTGAGCAGATGCATTACAGCTGTTTTCTTTTCTGAATTGATTTAATGATCGAATATGAAACTACTGTCAAGAGCATCTTGTATGAAAAAAAAGGATGTTGTAGAAAGGGTTTCTTTTCTGATACACGATTGTGTTTGGCTGTTCTGCTTGCCTTGTGGTTGATGTATTGGATGAGCCATGTTCGTGAGTCTGGTCTTTGTACAGCCATATTCATTTCAGAACTTGTGTAGCATTGGGTTAATGATGGATGTGAATCTTCAGACCATTCATGTCGCTAATGCTGGTCTATCCAAGTTTTATTCGAATTTTAGCTGCACAATCCTTCTAATCAGGTGCTTTTTACACTGCAGACTCGTTGTCCTAGCTATTTGTACTTGCTTCACATCCCGTGCAACTGTACTTGGAATACTAGATTGGTGGGGAGGGCTTCATACCCACATGCGAGCATCTCCTCCAAGGTATTATTATTATTATTATTTTACCCACATCCCCACACCCCCACCCACCCACCCACCCACCCACCACATGGGCACTTGATTCCTGGGCTCAGTGTTAAAACGGAGTCTGTCTACCACTGAGCCATGCAGCGATATCCGAGTATTTGATGCATGCTGCGATATCCTTCTTGTCACTAATGCTGATCTATCCGAGTTCTATTTGAAGATTTTTCTGAGCAGGTGCCCATTGTGCTTCCAACTCCCACTCTCATGCCCGAATCTGTTGCCACTACACTCCACATTTCACGAGGACCTGATTGTTTTGCTGCAGCATTTTGCCATGTAGCGAAGTTTGGTAACTGCAAAATCTCAGGTTTCAGAATTTCTCTCACGTGTTGTGATTGGACACCAGCATAGCCACTTTTCTGGGAGGCGACAGGTGAAACACCCAAATGTGATTTGGGGAACTGCAGTGCAATTTTTTTCAACAAGGGCTGATTTTGCACTGGATCTTCCACCGTTTGCCGTTGGTGGGCGGGAAATCTGTGGATGGTGGGAGATTTTTGGTACGCAAGCTTTTCTCGTCAAATGG
Source organism: Magnolia sinica (assembly GCF_029962835.1). Taxonomy (NCBI): domain Eukaryota; kingdom Viridiplantae; phylum Streptophyta; class Magnoliopsida; order Magnoliales; family Magnoliaceae; genus Magnolia; species Magnolia sinica. Next base: position 119,140,810 of record NC_080575.1, on the reverse strand, counting down.
GTATTATACTGAGACTGATTTCCTGCATTAGTATCTCAGTAAATATTTTCTGATCAAATAGCATCTAGTCTTTTGCCTTTCTCCATAATTTTCTCTAAACCGTCCATTTGGAGGACACTTAACTGAAGGGTTAGTATTGCCCCCAATGAGGAAGAGTTTCAGGGCATTTCTAACTGCGGTCTTTCAGGTCTGATGGCCCTGACATGTGAGGAGCATGTCCCAAAATTCACATAGGACCTAATCCTTGGAATCGTAGGGCCTCCAAATAGACGGTTAAAAATGAAATACAGCAACTGAAGTTGGCCATCAACAGAAATACAGCAATCAACTAAAAAAGGACCAAATATTGATGACCTATGAAGATCGTGAAATTCGTGAGCTATGTGGGCCCACCATGATGTTTGTGTGACATCAACTCTGTCTATCAGTTCACCTCATGTTAGGGCCTGAGCCCAATAATCCGCCTGTTCCAAAATTCAGGTGGGCCACAAAACAGGGAACAGTGGGGTCGGGATTCCCACCCTAGAAATCTTCTTGGTGCCAACCTTGTTGTTTTTATGCCATCAAACCCATTCATCAGGTGTGCCTTTCTAGCACAAGAGATTTACCAAAAATCAGCGATAAAAAATTTAGGTGGGCCGTTCTCTGTGAATTTACACGGTGTAGCCCATCACTGAGCTGATGGACGGAGCGAACTTCACACACGCACAATCACGGTGGACCCTGTAGAGCCTGGGTGTTACAGGCGCTTTATACAACGGGGTTGAGGAGGATTCCGGTCCAAATATTGGTGCAAGGATCTTCCAAACCGGAAGGTTTTTGGAGAATCGTCCATCCATGGTGGTGGGGCCCATATCAGCATGCTGCATGCCTGGACCATGGGTCTCACGCGTACAAACTGAAAACCGGAAGAGAAAATGCATATCCTTGATTACACGAGTGAAAATTTTGGTCCTCAGGTTATACTGTTTTGATTTCTTATCGCTGGTGGGGCCCACCTAAGCAAAGGTGTTCTAGGATTCAAATCTAATGAGAAAAAAAAAAAAAGGAAATCCTAATATTGTAAACGATTCAGACCGCACCCATCCATCTGAGAGGTCCCACCTAGCACATAGTATCCATTTATGGAAGATCCTCACCGTTCGTGCACAAGTCAGTTTAGAAACAATGTATTGGCAATGTCTGATCGGTGATGTTGTTTCCCCATTGGGCCCATCTGCAGTGGTGGATCATCTAGATGGCCGCCTAAAATTATCATTTGGTGGGGCTGAAGGGGAGGGCCTCTCAAGGGCCGAGGACGGTTATAAAAGGATGTCTATATTGGACACCTACGTGAAATCAGCCGCCCTTGGATTCAGACTGGCACTCGGATTCGGTAGTGACACCGCCAGTCCCCACCTCGGTACTGTTGATTCTGCCAACAGTCAGGAGCGGATTAAGTGAGACTACTGTCCAACCATTTTGAAAACTCATTTTAGGGCATGATCCCAAAAATGAAGCTGACTCAAATCTTAGGTGGACCACACCACAGGAAACAGTTGTGATTGAATCCCCACCATTAAAAACTTCATGGATTCCACCAGAACGTTTATTTGCCATCGAACCTGTTAATAAGGTCACAAACACTTAGATGAAGAGACCACACAAATATCATCTTGATCCAAAGCTTTTGTGGCCCACAATAAGTTTTTAGTGGTCAATCACTAGTTTCCTATACTTTGGTCATCTGTGATTTGAAACTGCTTCAATTTTTGAATCATGCACTAAAATGAGCTTTCAATACAGATGAACCGGGTGGATATAGTCACATACATCACAGTCGGCCCCACAGTCAGGGGTCCCACCCACCTTGGTGGATCCGAGGTCCCACCTAATCTGGTCCTGTCGGAACTGTAAAAGTTGTGGCCCACCATAATATACGTGCTTTACCACTCTGTCCATCCATTTTGCCAGCTCATATTAGGCACAAGCCCAAAAATGAGGTAGATCCAAATCTCAGTTGGACCCACTACAGAAACGCTGTTGATTGAACTTTGCCATCCAACCTGTTGATTAGGTCACAGCGACCTGGGTAAAGGGAAAACACAAATTTACCCTTGACAAGTTTTTAATGCTGGGCGTTCTGCCACCCTTGTTTCCTATGGTGTCACAAACGAATCCAAGTCGCTCACAGTGCACCACTCGATGAATGGTCAGGATCCTACCAATAGAAGCCACGCGGAGCGCGCCTCGCCTTGAAACTCGAATCATCAGTAGAGGAAAATGGCCGTTACATGCAAAAGCCCTTTGTATAGTTGTATATTTCTTCCCCACCCAAAACATTTCCCAGCCATCGATCCTTTTCCTCGTTTCTCAGATGGATGCTTTGGGAAATGGAAGGTTTTGGTGGAAATGGCCTTCCAAAGGCCATCGATTCCGCTCCTCCAGATCCAAGCCCTCGGATTCCACGGACGGTGGAGGTTCCACCATCAAAGGAGGCACAGGAAGAAGCTTCAACTTTCCTATCAAGCAAGCGGCCACAGCTGCTTCTCTCACTCTCACTGGCGACACTGTCGCACAGCTCCACAGCCGCTGGAAGCTCCACGGTCCGTCCCATTCCAATCCCAAGGTCGTAGCCTCGTTTCATCCCTTCCTCCCTCTCCCCCCCTTCTTCCGAGATTTAGATGAATATTGTTGCATTGGCTTTACTCGAATGCGTCCGAATTCTATGATTCTCCAAAAGAAAAATTGAGACAAGGCGTTTGGGCTGGTATTGAAATGTGTTTGGATCCGAAACTATTTTGAAAATATCGTGTTACACGGAACTATACTAGCTGAGTTGCACCATTTCTCCCAAAACTATCATACGATATGTAACTACATTAGTATTTTAAATTTGGAATCTCCATTTACGGTTACATATGGAACTATCTTAGGTGAGTTGTGTGGCTTCTTCTAAAAATATCATATGATATGAAACTATCTTAGCTGATATGAAACTATCTTAGCTGAGTTGCGGTGGTTCCAAATGAATTTTTAAATTCGGAATCTCAATTTGCAGTTACTCTGATCGGCTCCCATTCCTTGCTACTTTGTACTGTCAAATTTGTAATACTAGAATGAATGGGTGCTTGCTAGCAGTCAGAGTGTTGGGTATCCGCGGTAGCAAACCCCGAATCCGGATTAGACGAGATTAAGCAAACGAAATCAAGCAATCACAAAGCACACACGATTTTACGTGAAAAAACCTTTGCGGGAAAAAACCACGGCACAAAGCGACAGTGAATCACTATGAAAACAAAGTACAAGAGATGGAATCATTTACAATAATCTGAAAACTGACGCAGGGATGAACATGATGAGGTCGATCACCGTCTTCCTCAAGGATAACTACTCCAAATCCACGGAGCTTCTTTGGACTCCTCATAGAGACTTCTCGAATCCACGAGGAAAAAGCAAGAAATAATAGAAATAAATTCTATAAAATTCGTAATTTGATTGATGATTGAAATAAACGAGTTTACAACCCTTTAAATAGGGATATCAAGCCTGGAAAGAAATTTCGGAATTAAACTATAACTAAAACTCTCTAAAATTCGTAACTTACTATAAATAGTAAATTTCTATTTAGAGTAAGTGTCCTATGTGGGTTAACCACGTTATTCTCCTAATTTTTCTAAACACTTTTCATGTCGGACACAACTCCTAAAGCCCACTGGATGAAGAGTTATAATCAAACTAAAACTTACTAAAATAGTAAAAATGGAAATAAACATGGAATTCAACTGTCGATCTGATGGAATCTTGTAAATTCGGTTTGCTAAAGTAGCTTGTCCTACCCCAAAATCATATATGGTACGTCAAGTAACTCATTCCGGTTTGCGAGATATGCCTGTTTTAAGGTTCCGATGGTCTTGATGACTTCCGCCTCCGATCGGGCCTTCTCTGGTCCATCTTGGACATGAAAGTGTCCGCGACCTGCTCTACATCAGTCCCCTCCACTTCAAAAGAACTCGTCCTCGAGTTCTCGTGCTGCTTCGATTCTTGATACTCGGTTAGGTGCGCCGTAACGATACCCGAATCAAAAGTTATGATTAATTTACAGTCCACCTTCTTTTAGTCCAACCATGCTATGAATATATCTATGCCACGTCCTACATCAAAAACCCTTTTTTTTTTTACCTTACCCAAACCCCCCATAAACATTTACCCCTCTTTAGAATAGCTTAGAATTACCCTAATCCCGCAATTACACTCATATATAGTGTCTCACTCAGAATAGGAAACAATTTCTGCAATTCTGCAAAACTGCGTGCTTCTGTCGATGGGATCAACAACCATCGAAGGCTCTTCGATGGGATTGAAGCCGCCTTCGATCAGATCGATTTGGACCCAATGATTGTTCAACGAGCAATTGGAATAAATCGAGATTTTCTTGATGGGATTGACAGCTGCTCGATGGGATCGAGTGGTCTATTGATGCCCTCGACAAACCCAGTTACAAAAAAATCTAAGACATCTAATAACATAGAGTGCGTGTGGATTGACACTACATTGAGTTAAGTTTTTACCGTACTTGTTTCAAATTGCACCATATGGAAGTGTTCCAGTTTTTTGACAGTTGCAACCGAGCTTTACATTCATAAATTTGCGAAAGGAAAATTCAAGCACATTGTGTAACTCAACAAAAGATATCAAGGCTTGAGATCATTGCATTTGGAATTATGATCAAATATACCTGATTCCTGCCAACAATCTTTTTTCTTCTGTTTTATTTTTATTTTTATTTTTATTTTTAATTTCTTTAATTTTTTTTTTCTACTGCTTTTAGTTTGAGCATTTCTTTATGTAGTGTGTTTTTCAAGGAAATGTTCAGTGTTTGACTGATATCCTTTCCACCTGCTCAGCCCAACATACTGCAATCAGATTGTTTGGCAGGCTCATGGTTGATGCTAGATATGCCCCAAATTCCTCTATCAGCCATCGGAAGATCCTAACTGTGCAGCTGGGATTAAATGTGCACTCATGATTGTGATTGTCTATTTTTATTGGATGGATAGTTTCATGTGATACGGCAGATATAGGGCATGGCCCATCCATGATGCCGTCCACCAGATCAATGACTTATATTACTGAAAGTTGGCCCCCATCTGTGTGATTGCTGGGTTCAACAAATACCCTTGTTTCTTTCGATCAAGCATCATATAGTAACTTGTTTAGTTTATGGTAAGAGAGATACACATTTGGATTTTGTGCTAAACTGTACTTCATTATGCTTATCAACCATGGTATAGGTTCTAGCTCATAATTATTGAAAGGGAGGGAAATGCATTTGAGCAACCATAAAGAGATTCCCTTGCATGGTCATGAAGGTTTAAAATCGGTGTGTTGGGTATTGTGTTGTTCACCACCAACATGGCCCCATATTGCCCTGTCTCACTATGGGTCGAGCTATTTCAGGATGATGCAGCTGTATCATTCATGGACAATTTCAGTGCGTATTGATTTTGGATGATACTTTGAACCTTGATGTTCATACACTTTTTTACATGCATCTTTGCTATTGCCTGGTCATATTCTGATACATGCATTGTTCTTCAGTTCCACCTATCCGTTACTGCATTGTAATGCGAAGTGTTTGAGTTTTTGCCAATCAATTTGTTTCCAGAATGTCATGTTGAACCTCCTGTCAGATCATGATTGGCTTCGGGCACTTCGGATGGCTTCCTATGGGTTTCTTCTATATGGGCCCGGCTCTTATGCATGGTACCAGTACCTTGATTACTGTTTGCCAAAGTCAACATTTGAAAACCTCTCGCTGAAGGTATGTGTTCTTCGAGTTCTGTTGCTGAAGTTGTTGCCATCTTTGAAGAACTTCCTATAAAAATGAAATTTCATTTCTTTAGATGGGTTTGCATTTGGTTGAGTTTGTATGTTCCTTTTCTTGCAGGTTTTACTAAACCAGGTTGTCCTGGGTCCTGTAGTTATTGGTGTTATTTTTGCATGGAATAACGTATGGCAAGGGAGTCTGTCACAGCTTCCAGACAAATATAAAAGGGATGCCCTTCCTACTCTACTCTATGGTATAGTGTCTGTACAATTAAGACTTGATTGGCACAACACCCTGCTGCATAGCTCAAGTGGTAGACTGAGTGAAAGATACCTCGTTTCAACATTGAGGTCTTGGTATCGATCCCTAGTGGGGGTGGCTAACAGTGAAGTGTGAACTGACAGTGTTGTGTGTGTACTAACAAGCTAACAGGAAAAAGAAGAAGAAGACTTGATTGGCATGCTTTGACCCACATTTATGCCATTTTCATTTCTTTCTGGTTGTTTTGCAGGGTTTAGGTTTTGGATTCCTGTCAGTGTACTAAATTTTTGGTACTTCTTTACCTTTTCTTAGTTTTAAGAGTTTTATTTTTTGTGCCTTCTTGAGGAAATCAAGCTACTGTACTTACCATTCTCAAAAGAACGGATGCAGCTTATATTGTTCTGAAATGACCACAAATACATTCCCTTAATATTATGTAGATTGACTAAGGCTTCTTTTGGATTCACAAGTGAATTGAATTGCGAACACCCAGCTTAGAAATGACAAAAACTAATGGTGTTTCCTAGTATTCATTGTGAGGAAGTAGCCCTCAGATTGCATCTCAAACTAAAAGGTAGCCTTCAAGTTCCAGTTCTGTTTCTTTTTGATGCATCTGGACCATCCATCACTATCAAATGGACCCCCGTTGATGGTGGGGCTGGATGTAAAGGAGTCCATATGCAGGGTATTTTGGGATATTTTCGAGAAGATCTTTTATGAGAGTTAGAATCTTTTAACAGCTTGTTAGTTTTTACTAGAAATCTACATGATAATCTTTGAGTGGATTTATTATGTCATAGGGAGTATAAAAGTAGTAAAGTCCAGATCTTAAAGATCTATTTAGATCTCTATCTGTTGTATCTAGGCCTATGTAAAGATCTCCAAGGCCATATGGACAGGAGAGTTGATTAATGAGAGTGGAAAAGAAGTGTGACTTTGGGGATAAAATATTCTCTTGTAGAAGGAGAAAACTCTAAAAAAGTCAACCTCTTTGAATTTTTGGTTTGTGCAAAAATCCATTCTCCTCTTGTTCTTTTCTTCTTTCTTATCCATCCCATGTCAATTGGTATTAAACCAAATTCATTTGTGGGTGCGTGTGAGACTAATAGAGAGCAACGAGAGGAATGTCGTGGAGGAAACAGTAGGGGGATATGATTATATTGAGGGATTGCTCCATGAAATTTTTAGTGGATCGGATAATTTGACAATGTCGACACAACATCAAGGAGAGGGATTGCTCGATGAAATTTTTAGTCGATTGGATAATTTGACAATGTCGACACAACATCAAGGAGTGCCCAACGTCTTGGAATCGGATATTTTAGTGGTTCCAACTGTGTTTCGTTTGATCATCCTTGTGGTAGAAAAAGATGACAGATTGGAGAACTGTGATTATGCTTATGATGTAAAACTTGAGATGGTCATGTTTTATGAAGAATATGAGAATTTTAAAGAACAAATCCAAAATTCATTAGAAGGAGCGGTTGAAGATCAAATGATGATATGCCTAGCTAAAGCGCCAAAATTGAAGAAGATACATGTGGAGTTCATCAGTGGACTATGAATATATCGATGGATCCACAGATGGATTAGTCAATGGTGTGGATAGATTGACGGGGGAAGATGAGCCAGCTCAACGATCAAACTGCCGTGCATGCCAATGTTGAAATGGACATGTTGGTCCCATCCATCGATGACCAGAGCGCATAAAGTGGAGACCAACAATGATAAGGACAACATTGCATTTGATAAGGAGCTGATAGACTCACAACTCCACTACCACATAAGTGGAAGTGATGCCTAGAATGTGCAGAAGATGAAGATGAAAGAAGAGGTGGGGTACCTATGGCACCGTCCAGTTCAAGTGGTTAGATCCAACATGTAGGCCTCCACCATCAATTGCCGCCAAAGCCAAGGAAACACATTATAAAGTAGGATTGTTTTGACAGATCACTACTAGCTATCAACTCAAGGATGAGTTGGTGGTAGAAAAAGATGATATCTTGATTATACTTATTATGTAAAACTTGTGATGACCATGTTTTATGAAGAAAATGATAATTTTAAAGAACAAATCCAAAATTCATTAAAAGTAGCGTTTGAAGATCAGACAGATGATGTGCCTGGCGAAAGCACCAAAATTGAAGAAGATACTGTGAAGAGTCCATCGGTGGACTGATAGATGAATATATCTAATGGGTCCACAAATGGATTAGTCAATGGTGCAGACAACAAATTGATGGTTAAATTATCAGGGGAGATGAGCAGGTCAACGATCAAACTGATGCATTCTATGGTGTGTGCTAAGGTTGAAATGGACATGTTTGTCCCATCCCAATGATGACTAGAGCACATAAATTGGAGACCAACAACGATAAGGACAACATTGCATTCGATAAGGAGCCGACAGACTCACAACTCCATTACCACAGAAGTGGAACATGAAGGTGAAAGAATAGGTGGAGCATCTACGGCACCATCCGATGTGTGGTCAAATCGAACATGTAGGTCTCCACCATCTTTAGATCTTTATCTCTTATATTTAGGCCTATATGAAGACCTCTATGACTATCTTTATGGAAGAGTTGATGAGAGAGAGTGGAATAAGAAAAGTGTGAGCTTTTAGGGAGAAAATATTCTCTTGTAGAGGGAGAAACCCCTAAACAAATCAACCTCTTTGAATTGTATGGTTCGTGCAAAAAACCGTTCTTCTCCTCTTCTTTTCTTCTTTCTCGTTCATCCTACATTACTTTTGGTCCAAGTGGACACATACGGAACTGCAAATTGGAGCCAACACCCTCAATATTCATGTTAGGGAAGAAAATCACAATTTAATTATTTTGTCTTCATTAGGCTTAGTTGTGATTCCATTTGATAGTGCATCCAAAGACACCCTAGTCTTTTGAGTTCACATAAAATTCATAAAAACACTGTAATTCTGCAAATAAATAGTAAGAGTATTTTGTTTCACTTGGAACTCCTTGGAGCATTCCTAATAAAAAGAGTAATCAGATTGGAGTTTCCATTTACTTAGTTACGTTAATAAATGTTTGATGGAAAAATGTTCTGGAACATTAATAAAACGAGCATAATAGATCACTCTGAAGAATGTCCAAGACAAAATCTGTACATGAACAATAGACAGAGTGATGTTTTGCAATGCCACAATTAGAGGATTTATCTGAAGAAGAATGCTACGTGTAGAATTTCACAACTTTCAGCATGTTTTTGTACATGAGTTCCAGATCCAGACACACTCATCTGGCAGGCAACATCATAGATGGCTCATGGCCCAAAATCCGGACCAACTGGAAGTACTTAATAAGAGACGTCTAGCAATAGAACCTGACCCCTTTATATGGATTGGATTCTGTGATTAAAGCATGGTTGAATATAAACTATGTAGTTTGAATACTTGTTCCTTCTACAATTCATTACCTAAGAATTGTGGGGCATAAAAAAATTCAACTTGATATCATCTCCTTAGACAGTTATTGATTACTTGTTTTGAGTAGTTGAATATAAACTATGTAGTTTGAATACTTGTTCATTCTACAATTCATTACCTAAGAATTGTGGGGCATAGAAAAATTCAACTTGATATCATCTCCTTAGATGGTAATTGATTACTTGTTTTGAGCCTTCGTGCTAGTGATAATAGCCTCGAATTTGTCACTTTAAAATACAATCTGAACTTCATGCTTGCAAATTATAATAAAAAGGATTTATGTTACTCATTGATGATCATATGCGCTACATGTCCTTGCTTAGTCACGAATTGACAATTTGATATGGCATGTTTGTAGGGCCATTCCTCTTCAAGCCCGTGTAGCATTCATGTCTACCTGCTCCATTTTTTGGAACTTTTACTTGTCCTCAACCATGAGCAAATAATCCACTGGTCTGTCTTCTACCGGAGAGCCTAGCCTGGCGACAAGCAGGAGGTATTGTTCCCAAGTCTCAACTTATGCTTTCTCCCTGTTCTATTTGGCTGGTTAGGTTCTTTATTCCTTCCATTTGAAAGTTTATATTTGTTTTGCCATCAGGTTGTTGGCCCCAAGTGGCAAAAAATAGGAGAAGCATTTTTCTTTTTTTTTTGTGGTATTTCTTGAAAGCCAATGTTTCTCCAATTTTATGTTCCTTTTTCCTTGTTGGATGCAATAATAGAAGATTAAATCACCTCATAATTTAGCATTGGGATTGAAATGCATCTTTACATGCCAGCATAACTAGTCATTCTGTTCTACTCCATTTGTGCTACGATTACAATCTCCCAACAGGCTTTTGCATTTGAATCCGAATTTCATTTCTTAAAATGTCTAAAACCAAGAGTATGGTATTTGCTTAGGTCATTAAATCAACTCATCACCAAGGAATAAAATGCCTTCTCAAATTTCTTGAGAACACATGATTCTGTGACACTTTTGGGCACCTTCTGCTGGCAGCTAAACATGCAATACACTGTTCTTTCCATCTTCTCTGTAAAAACTTTTAATAGGTCTCTTGACTATTTTCCTCTAAATCCTAGGTTATGAAAAATAAATGTATGGTGAGGCATACATGTTTGTGTAATGATAGCATAAGTGGCAACAGATTCGGGTGCAGGAGCGCGGAAGCATCCGTTTCAAAATGTAAACGAGAAACGAGTAGAAATAGGTAGGAAGAGGGAGCGGTGCCCTAGCCGTGCAATTAATAGGCATGCTCTGAAGGAGCTTCTCTTTTTAGAAGGTAGAAAAAAATTGACCGGTGCTGGGAACTTGAGATGGTATTGGTCTCCCTTCATGGGTAGGAGCCTATCAGGCTAGTGTTACTCCTGACTCTGGGACTTCTCATCCCACTTAGGCCACTTCTGCAGTGCTCCAAGTGTTGCCTATGTCAGATGATTCTATTATTACTATATCTCGAGAGACATGATGCCTTGATGCAACTTCACGTTGGAGATGCAACTTCTACTTCCACAGCTTCTGTAATCTAGTAAGGCACTGCACTTCATGTGTTCTTTGTCCCCTTCTCCTAGGTCTTTGACTCGGAGCCACTTCTTAGATGATTGATAAGTTTCATTTCAAAAAAAATCTTATTAGTTATTCCATCCAACCACGCTTTGTTATTGTAGCCGATAGCAACTGGTCTCCTATTTCTGGAATTGGTTCCATCACCCTCTCTCTCGCTATGCGCCTATTTTCTGTTCTACATGCGCCTAACTTTTCACTTAATCTATTGTTTGTTGGCTCTCTTACAAAGTTCTTAAATTGTTGTATGACTTTTTTTCACTGTGTATTTTAGGACCGCCAGACGAAGTAGATTGATGGGGGCCATGAGCATGGAGGGATTTACTTTGTATGGTGTCACTACAGAGGCTATTATATTTTGTCTTTAGATAGGGAATCTGTGTCCATATGACATTGTCGTTGGGACATCCATCCTTATCTAGGTTAAATCATATGTTTGCTTTTATTTCTGCTACTAAGCAGGTATGTTGTGATACTTGTGAGGTTTCTAAACATCAGTTTCCTCCAAGTTTTCTGTGAGGAAATTCAGGCCTTTTGAGTTAGTTCACTATGATGTTTGGGGTCTTTGCACACGCGAAGTCTACTTCTAACTATAAATACTTTGTTGCTTTTATTGATGATCATACCAGGATAACATAGCTTTATCTTGTGAAATTTCAGAATGAGGTTTTTGATACTCCGTTTGGAAATGGTGTGTAGTTCCTCATTGCTAGGAGAAGGTCCATTTCAGGAAGATTTGTGGAGGCAAATCCCCTCTGGTAGACTTTTTCTGATCTGTATGTCTTATTTCCAATGCTAAAGATGCGAACGTGGAGGATGCTATGAGGCCGTTAGGGGATCTATTATGTGGAACATTAGGCTCGGCATAAACCTTAAGGGCGTGTTTGGACGGGCCCATCCCATGGGATTAGATTGTATTAGGGTGGATGGCAGGTAATGATGGCTGCGTCAGTGGATTGCTGGCAATCCCATGGGATTGCGATATCCAGGGAAGCTACCACCGAGTATGTTTGGCCCGCCTGGCCAATCCCGGGATTACGCCCGGCCAATCCCTTCCAATCCCGTCCACCCAAACATGTCCCAGGCAAAATACGGGGGATTAGGATGGATTGAGTGGATTTCAAGGTAATGATGGTGATGACAGTGAATTGCTGGCAATCCCATGGGATTGCTCCAATCCAGGCAGAAGTTCAACGTGCCTGTTTGGCACGCCTGGCCAATCCCGGGATTGCTCCTTCCAATCCCTTCCAATACAATCTAATCCCATCCAGTCTGCCTGGCCAAACACGTCCTAAGGGCCCGTTTGGCCGGGTGGATTGTAAGGGATTGAATGGTACTAGGGTGGATGGGATGGATTCCTTGGTAATGATGGTGTTGTCAATGGATTGTCTTTAGATCCATGGGATTGTTCTATACCTGGATTGCTATATCCAGCCTGTTTGGCACGCCCAGCCAATCCCGGGATTAAACCTTCCCATCCCTTCCAATCCCTCCAACCAAACACGTCCAAGGCAAATTTGAATGGATTAAGGTGGATTGGATGGGATTTAAAGGTAATGATGGTGTTGTCAGTGGATTGTCTTAAGATCCATGGGATTGGTATCAGATCACCGACTCTGTTTGGCACGCCCTACCAATCCCGGGATTTAACTTCCAATCCCTTCCAATACCATCCAATCCCTTCCAATCTGACCGGCCAAACGGGCCCTAAAGGAGGAAGTGGTAGGATTTGATGATCTGATGGGTAAGGTAAATGAAATATTCTTTGACGTGATGTCTGAAGATAGGAAGATTTGGAAATGGACATGTACGGGAGACTGTCCTCAAAGTCTCTCTTCCAAGCTATTTGTCAATGGGAGAAGGCAATTCTCCATGTGCGAAGGTGTGGGAGGACCTTGTCTTGCCTTCTTGCTTGGACAGCCCATCCAAATAAAATTCTAACCCACAACAATCTTACAAAGTGTTTAATGGTTCTCCCAAATATGTGCATTCTTTGTTGAAACGAGGAGGAAGTGGCAAATCATATGTTTCTTCACTACAGTTTGGCCGGTGATGTTTGCAACCCTTTTTTTCTTTTAGCCTCTTGGTATGAGTTTGATGCTAAATGCATTGCTAAAAACGGTTATCAGTGGTTGGCCGAGGGGTCTGTTCCATAGTAGAAGGAATATTTTGTGGAGAATGATGCCATATGTAATCCTATGGGGGTTTTGGAAGGAAAGAAATTGGAGTATCTTTGGAAATAAAAGTTCATCAGAGGAAGTGGTTAAGAGCTAAATTACGTTGATGATTATTGATGGAGCCCCTTCTCATCACAGAATTTTGGGGAAATGTCCAATTCAGAAGTTTATTTATTTAAATTTTAATGGAAAAAGTGGGTTTATGAACTGGATATACGGCAAAGCCACCTTCATACCATAGGAAATGTCTCCTTCAGGTTTCATTAAGCTTAACTTCGATGGTTGTTCTCGTGGAGTTGGCAGTAAAGAAATAATGGAGGTGTTTCGGGTGTTCTTCGGCCCTTTGGAGACTCGAGTGGCGAGGCCACTGGTGCCATTTTATTTGCTGTTAAGGTGGGATTGCACCTTTTTTTTTTCCTAGCTGGGGATTGCACTTCTCTTCTCTAGCTGTTTAAGGGAATCCCAAGCAGGTCATTGAATGGGTTTTGGTAAATATGTCTCGGGCCATGGAGGCTCAATTTTTGTATCAAAGAGAGTAAACCTTCCATTCTTTTACATGCTGAAGGTAGTTGTTAGGCTTGCCAAAGAGGAGCATTCAAGATGATGCTACAACAGGCATTGGTGAAACATATGAGAGAGGTGATGGGGTTGTGATGAGTACTGGTATGAGAAAGATAATATTGGTTAATTAGTAAGTAAAATGCATATTTAACACCATTTAGATGGTGCAATTAGTTAGCCTTTTGTTTGGAAAGGGTTACAATAGATCACTTCTCTCATACTGGTCCAACTGCTTGCAGACCAGCTGAGACTCCTATAGAATGGAATTATAATTTCTCATGGCCAATCTCCTTGGAACAAAATATGGTTAACATCCAAACACACCCTAAAATTAATTAGGTTGTTGGCTGTTCAGTTTAAAATATTTTCTCTCTCCCAAGATCTAATCCTCGTACTGCTTTTCTCAAACATTTCCAACAACAAAACAATCCATTTCATCAATCAATCTTCCACTGATGCTCTCCTTCAAGGGTGTCTATTTACAATAGCGCTATTCTGGCTAAATACATGTCTACATCTCCTTGTCCTTGTACCCCCACCCCAACACAAATCAAAGAATATGTGAATAACCATCACAGGGAAAAAAAAAAAAAACTTCGAGAAAATCAGTGTAGCATCGGCACCAAATTTACACTGGTACTTCATGCCTCATGTTTCCATGTAGAAGGCCGCAAACTTGCACCGCTCACACATTCTAGCAAGCGATGCAGCCTTCCTCCTTGCCCGCTTCGTGCCTGTGAGGAGCAGCATTTGCAGCAGCCCTGCCAATGTGGGTACCTGCACCAACCTCTCTGTTATGGCCACCCCGCCACTACGACATACAGTGAGGAGTGTGGCGACCGCATTCTCCTTCCCCTTCGGTGTGCCCCACCTCATCACCTTGATCAGTCCCACCACCACCATCTCATCCTCCTTTGCAACTGCTTCGGCCCCAGCCTTCTGCCTTACCAGCAATGCCAATGCTCCCACTGCTTCCTCTGTCACCCCTTCTGTTCCCAATGCCCCCACCAATGCTGACACTGCCCCAGCCTTCACCATCCTCTCGCAATTCTCTGAGCGGGTTGACAAATTAAACAAGGCTGCCACTGCGTCTTTCTTCCCTCTCGAGCTCCCCTCCATCAAGAGCCCCACCAGCGATTCCACAGCACCTGCCTCATCTGCAATCCTCTTCTTGTAATCATGCACCATAGAGAGGCTGAACAGTGCTGCAGCAGCGTTCTCCCTTGCTTCCTCTGTCAACCCATCTCTCAGAACGTTGACGATCGATTTCAAACACCCTTCTTCCTCCATAATTAAGCTCTTGGTCTTGTCGTGAAGAGATAGATTAAGGATTGCAGTCACTGAATTCTCCTGCATGACTGGGTTTGATGACGAGAACAGCTGCAGTAGAAGAGGAATTGCGCCTGCTTCTGCAATGGCGATGCGGTTCTCCTTCCCATTTTTTGCAAGCATCCGTAGCTCATGGGCAGCAACCGTTTTTGCCATGTGTGGCCCATTTGCCAACTGCTGAACCAGAAGCTCTGCAGTGGCTCTGTTGGCTCCGATTGCGGCCTTGGTGGTTGCAGGGATAGTAACAGTTTCTGTCGCTGCATCGGTGCTCTCTGGTGGATCAAAGGGGATACTTTTAGCAGCACACCACTGTGCAATCAGCCCACGGAGAGCTCTATTAGGAATTAGAAGGTCGTGGGAGATCATCTGCCCGGAGTTTGGGCAATTGCGATGCCCTTCTTCCATCCATCGAACGATGGAGGCTCGATCATAAGTCTGCCCAGTTGAAATAATCACCGGATCACGCATCAGATCGAGAGATATCGGACAACAGAAATCCTTTGGAACGGCTACGAATGCCTCTCCAGACTGAGAGCAAATTGGACCCTTAATTGATTTCTTGCAATTTAGAGTATAATCTGACTTTCTTTCTTCCTCTTCTTCGATTCCGAAAATCTGAAATCTGCTGTACCGAACTAATGCTACAAACCCATCTAGCACCGAAACTGTCAAGTCGGAGTCTTCCTCCTGGCTATGGAGCTGTTCCTCGAGAAATTCTATTTCAGACCTGAAAGCTCTCACATCCCGAATCCCCAACTGGTCGATAAAAACTGCCTGCAGTTGCATTAAGTCTGGCCTCCTCCCCTGTTCGAATTCCTCAAGGAACGCAAACAGCCTGCACCGAAGCACCTCATCCTGTGGATCAATGAAGAGCTTGGATTGTCTTGATTGCTCCTGCAGGAGTTCGATCTGCTCTTTTAAATCAGGATCCAAATCGATCTCTTTTAACGGGAAAACATCCAACAACGTCGAGATATCCCGATTTAGATCGTGGAAGTGTCTGGAAATTGATGGATTCCGAAGCAGAAGCCATAACCGGCTGGACTGCGAGCAGTAATTGATAAGAATCTTCAATCTATGGAGAAGGATGTAGAGCTCTTTGAAGCAAAGATCCGCAGAGGACGGTAGAGGAAAAACGCTGAAGTCTTTCAGATATTCCAGCAACACGACGAAGGTATTGATTTTACGTGTCAAAGATCGGGATTTTCTGCGAAGGGATGGGATATGGAGATTAAGTGACGCGGAGATTACATCGGTGGCGACGGTTATGAGAATTTGGATGAGAGAGAGATCGGTGAGATCGGTCGGAGGTATAAAAGATGCTCCTAAGGAAGGCAATCTTCTCCTTGGAAGAGAGTAGAAAATGGCAGGAGAAGCCATGAGAAGTGTAGAGATTTCTCTGGAATCTTAAGCAATTGGTGCTTTTGATGTTTGAAGAGGCCTTTATATAGAGGAAGATGAAAGCTTCTTTAAATCGATTATTTATGAGGATGCTTCTACTTATATAGTTAGTGACGCACTTGCATGACAGATGGGCAATTTTCTTCTTGTTCTGGAAATTTCTACGGAAGAAAGTAATGGACACGGATTGCCTGTGACCCCAGGTACTGGAAATTCATGTAGTCGGAAGCTGTGTGGGTCCCACAGAGATGCTGTAACAAATCCACTCCGTTCATCAGTCTTGCAAGACCACAATGGGATAGGTTGCTAAAGATCAGGTAGATTCAAACTCTTGTGGGCCACTCCACACTAAACAGTGGATATTGAACATCCACCATTGGAAACTTTTCGGGGGCCACAAGTTTTGTATCAGGATGATATTTGTGGCTAAGGTTTATCTGAGTGATAAAAACGCAATGAACGGTTTGGATAGTATATAAAAACTATGGTCGGCTATAATGTTTTGTGTTGTGTGGTCTTACAAAACTGATGGACGGAGTATATTCGTCACGGGCATCTCTGTTGAACCACACAGCTTCAAGCAATCCGCGTCAAGAAATAAGACTTTTCTGAAAATCTATCTCCAGTGCTCTGAGGGCATTATAAGTTATAGTGCTTCTGGTTCCATTGTAATATTAATGACTGCCAATCCATTGATTGAGACTGTTAATTATGGCCAACTCATATTTCATAGGCGACCATGCAAATATCACACTGATCTGACAACTATTAACCATTTGATCAATGGCGATTAATATGGATGGTCAAGATCTTTGCACAAAAATAGGTCCAATCAACAATTTGATCCATGTATTTGTTAGGGGCCGTGATGGATTACGAATCCCTTTTGTTAGGCAAACGTAACCATGCCATGCATTGTTTGAAAAAGATGGATATAGAAAATAAGGCCAAAAAAAGAACGGATTGGATCATCTGACCAGTGCAATTTTTTCATGGTAATCTATAAAATGTGTTATTGACTTAATGGACGGTTTAGATCGACCGATTGTACTGTCCAAGTGAATAGATGCAACTAGGTGCACCATAAACTGACAGTGCACCGGGAGCAGTGGAGCATCTCCATATTCGCATGCATTATGGGGGTTCGCTGGAATGATCCGTCGGGACGAGAGCATTTGGATATGTGTCATGTTCCAATGTTCCAAACCGTTTATATGGTGGGCCTCACGTGGGTGGGGATACCCGAAAAAGAAACTCTTGGACTGGAATATAATGAAACCTTTGATCATTTTAACTCTTTTCCGTTGAATATGGACCCTCTTTAAGCGTTATTTTGTTGGCAAAGTAATAGGATTTTTCAATTGAAGATTTTAAAGTCGACTATCATCAGCTATGTATCTGGTCAAATCAACGGTTTGGATCCTTGGAATATGTTTCGAGGTCCAGCGTCTGCCTCTTATAGCAATCCTCATGCATTATCATACTGGAAATTGCCACTATCGGCACTCGTTTTTTTTAATTGATAGATATTATCTTTCTTTTCGAACGCGGATTCGATCCTGCCAACGACTGGCGGACGTGAATTGCCCCCGCACCCGGCCACAGGGGACGCGACTTAGCTGCGACACGGGATCCGGATGTGGGTGGGACCCTGACACTGGGGCCATCTCGATGTATGCGTTGTATATCTACGCCGTCCATCCGTTTTGCCAACTCATTTTGAAGTATGAGCCCAAAAATGAAGCAGATACAAATCTTAGGTGGGCCACACCTACTGATGTCCAATACTGTCCTGAAGAGACGCTGATTGCCTGGAACCCGATCCGGAAGCGGATTGGCAGGTGTAACACGGACGCGGATTGCGTCCTACCCTAATCCGTCCGGGCAGGGATCTGTGGGGCCACCGTGATGTAAGTGTTTTATCCACGCCGTTAATCGTTTTTCTCATATCATTTTATGGTGTTAAACAAAAAACGAGGCAGGAACAAAGCTTAAGTGGACCACAAAGTGGGGATTTAACGTACACCATTAAAAACTTCTTGGGAGCTAGAGAAGTTTCCGATCAGCCTGGTATTTGATTTTTCACTTCATCCACGTCTACATGACCTTATGAATTGGTTGTATGGTAAAAAACAATCACGGTGGCCCTTAGAAGGGTTTCAATGGTAAGTGTCATTATCACTGCAGCTTCCTTTGGTATGGTCCATTGTAGTTGTGAACCTACTTAATGTTTTGGTTCATATATTAAAATGATCTGAGAAAAATGATAAACAGCGTGGATAAAACACTTACATCACAGTAGCCCCTACAGAGCCCTGCCCGGAGCGGGGGTAGGACGCAATCCGCATCCGGTTTAACACACACATCGACCTGGTTGGTGTGTTGACGTCACCAAAATGTGGGTCCCATCATGAGGTATATGTTATATCTAAATCGTCCGTTCATTTGGAGAGCTTGTCGTAAGGCTTTTGCAGAAAAATAAGACAGATCTAAAGATCAAATGGACCACACTGAAAAAAACTGTGGGGGATTGAACGTCTACCATTGAAACCCTTTTGGGGTCACAAAAGTTTTGAATCAATATGATATTTGTTTTTCCTCCTCATACAGGTCCGAGTGATCTTATGAACAGATTGGATGGAAAATAAACGTTATGGTGTGCCCCATGAATGTTTTAACAGTGAGAATTATTTTCCCCACTACTACTTGTGGTGTGGTCTGTTCAAGCAGCTTTGGATATGACTCATTTTTGCTTTCACGCTTTAAAATGATCTCTACAAATGGATATGAGCAGTGTTTACATCATTGTAGGCCCACGTAACTTTGATTTCCTTTGAACCATTAGTACAACTCAGAGCTTTGGAGAGCTTCACAAGTGCGAGAGCTTTACGTCAGGATGAGTGCTTACAAAAGTTAGGAGAATAGCATGGTTTATCTGAATAGGACACTTAGTATTTTTGGCAAAAAACCATGATTTCTAGTAAACGGACGTCTATAGATAGTAAGCTTATAATAAGTCACAATTTGTAGGAATGTTTGCTTTTACAAATGTTTTAAAATTTATTTCTATTTTCATTATTTTTGCTCGTGTGTATTAGAATAGTCTCCACGAGGAGTACCACATTTGGAGTAGTTATTACCTGGACGAAGAAGGTAATCGACCCCTACAAGTCCTTCCCTGCATCAAAAACTCAAGTGGCCTAAAGAAATGCCTAACGTTGAAACATTTCCGACGTCCACATTGATGTTTTACATGCCATCAAACCGTTCATAAAGTCATATCCACAGTGATAAACTGAAAACACAAAAAAAATAAAATAAAAAAATTAGGGCGTTCAATACCCACGGTTTCTGTCGTGTGGCCCACTTGAGTTTTGTATCCGCCTCATTTTTGGGTTCATGTCCAAACATGAGCTGGCAATGGTTGGACGGGGTGGATCCTCACAAACATCACGGTGGGCCCCACCTAGCTTCCGACTCCAGGTTGGGGGACGCAGGCAATCCACGTCCGGTGAGCTTGAACCACCGTTTGGACGATCCAAATCAATACTATACAAAGTCATAACATCCTAATCCTTAATTAGTACCGGAAGACAAGAAGTAACAATATCGATGGTCACGATAGTCGGATCACGGCAACTTTCCACTCACTGGCGGATCCAGCAGGATGGATGGTTAGGATCATCATACACGTGCTAAATGTACAGTACACTCATGCAAAAATTCCGTGCTTCTAGATGCAACGGATTCCTTGCCGGGTTCGACAGTCAAGCTGAGGGACCACGTATCTTTTAACACAAGGATAGCCTTAGATTTATCGTCAAGAGTCGGCATTCTATCTTTTGACGGACAAGATACATCCACCTCAGCATCACGTCCCAGCTTCGATGTCGGAAGACGGCAGTATATGAAATGGTCCATGGTAGATTTTCTGAACACTGCCGCTACAAGGACTGGTCAACTGTAATTAGCTCCGAGTTACACGTGGAAGTGGACTGGTGAATTTGAATTTACAATCTGGCTGGCCCTAACATCGGTGGGGCCCACTGGTCAAAAACAACCTTGACTAGAAGATGTTCGCCATCGTGTTTTCGATGTTTTCCAGATGAGCGTTGAATAAGAGAGGCACGTTTTGAGCGGTAAACGGTCATGCCGGCTTTTCAACCTTCATAGTTCATACCATGGGCTAGCTGCTGAGTGTATGGCTTAGATCATGGTTGTGGTTTTTGAAATGCAGGTCAATGACTAATGAGCCATCGTGAGATTTAGTTTCCTGATTGACTTGTCCATGACCCATGTTAGGTGGATGGGGTCGGCCATTTTGAGGGTTTTATGGTCTATGATGCTCCAAGGAATCTCTAACGTATATGGAATCAACCTCAGTTATTCAAAGGTTTGGATAGACACTTTGACAGTTTAACATCCTAAAGAAAAATGATAAGACAGAAGAAGGATGCTGTGGCAGTTAGCTCCAGATGGTAGACGCAGCATAGCTCAGAAATTAGAGTTTTTGAGTGTGTGTATAAAGTTGGGCCGTGAGGGTTTCATGGGATGCTGTATGAGACTCTTTAAATTTTGGACTCACACCAGTTTGCATGAATTGCGTTCGAACTGATGTGCAGTTGAGCATTCAGATATATATATATATATATATATATATATATATATATATATATATATATATATATATATAATCTTCTTACTAGAGCACTCATGTGCACAAGCTTTAAATAGTCCACATGATGCGGCACTCCTTGAAACCTCACTAGCCTAACTTTCTGCTCGATGAAAAACTCTGGTGGACTATTGTAGAATGAAACAATTTTCTTCCTTGATTTGTATTTCTTTTTGCTATGGCACATGAGGGTTTTGGATAACATTAGACTAATAGAGTTTCTAGGGGTGCTCATCACGTGGACCATTCAAATTCTGTGCCAAGGTGATATATATATATATAGAAAATTTTTATATTTAAATTTGACTATTAATTAAGTATATGAAATAATACTTTTCTTTTTTACTTTAATGTTGGAGGCGAGATAAATTTTCATTTTTGGTGGGATCTAAATTGCTTGTTATGTGGCCTAACATGACCACATGATCTAGGCAACTCAAAGGTGGGCCATTCATGTAATTTGATCAAATCCATCCAAATGGTAAATCAAAATCGTCCAAACACTAGATAACCTTTTTATGCTTGCATAAAGGTGAAATGAAAATTTCTACCATATAAGGTCAAGGGAAAGCGTCTTTTCATGTGGTTAAAGGCCAATAATTCCCTTGAATGCTCAACTCTGATGGAAGTTGAGCATAAAGTGTTTTAAACCTATCTCGAAAATGAGAGAAGCCATCTGGAATGCTGAAAATAAAGAGGGTTATTTGGTTTATAACAAAAGGGGAGGTGTTAAGTGAAAAAAAACTCCAAAAATTATGGAGATTTTGAATTTGACCATGGAGTTTGAACTGATCACCATTGTACTTTTAACCATCCATTTCTACCCATCAAACGGATTCATGTAGCTAACCCGTGTTAGCTGGAATAAGGCCTAGATGATTATGAAGATGAACCATCCATTTGATATCCATCAATTGGATGATTAGAGTGCTTGATGAGTGTGGTTTCTAGATATGCCCTATCCACAGCCGTCCCACGATTTGGATGGTCCGGGTAGCGGTATACACGAGTGCCAGGTCATTGAGGAGGATGTGTTGCTACCATTTTCAAAGTGTTGGTGAAGCATCATATGGGTTGCTTCTGATTGAAACTATCATCCCGCCGTCAAATGCAAAATAAATAAATAAATAATTCTAATTAATGGACTTCGATTGTTTCATGATTTCTAGTAACCATCCATTTACAAGCCAATGGTCAATCAAATACTTGTTTGCAAAAAAGATTGTTGGATGTTTTCCATTTTTAAATGTCCATTGAAATAATCAAATAAGCATAAGTTATGGTTCATGGTACATCTAGGTTGTATCCGGTACATCTAGGGTGTATCCCTTATAAGTAATTTCTAAGGTGATCGTTTGGATGCCTATTAAATCTATAAGTGATAAATGGATTATAGGATTTGTTTGGATGCTTGAAATTGCTTGTAAAGGGTTTGTACAACAATTATAACTTTTAGCTATAATCTGATACCTGCCTTAAAGCCACCTACAATCGAAGTTCAGGCTAACGGTTGGTTTTTTCAAATCCCTCTTGTAAAGGATTAGAAATGGGAATGTGACATCAACCAAAAATGGAGTGTGGTTTGATGAGATTGGGATGTGAATACTCTCCATTTCTGCCTTTTCTTTTTTACTTTTTCTTTGCATCTTGGAATATTTCTGCTGATTTTTCCTATGTTGATAACATTTAATCATTAGAATTGGATCTTATAATCCTGAAAACTGTCTTTTTAATTATCGTTTTTATAGAGAGAGGTTGATATTTTGTGTTGTGGTTGTATTCTCTTCATCTATCATTAAACTTAATTTTTTGAAAGATAAAAAGATCCTTTTGAGATGCTTGGTGGGCCCCATAACCTTATCTTTTCAATGATGTGTTTGTATTCTCTTGCATTATTATTACCCTTAGCTTTTTTAGGCATATAAGATCCGTTTTCAGCATTATTTTTTCATAGAATTGGGCTTTTGAATTGACGGGCATACCTCTCTGACCCACTTAATGCTTCGTTCAGCGTTAGAATAAACTCAGAGTTTTATTGAGGTGGGATCAACCCAACTATACATTTTAAACAAAACGTATAAACGAAACCCACACCGGTAAAGAAACTTGTAGGACATGTAAGTAGGGTAGCCCATGGGAAGGTCCTGGTCAATTTGCTTGGGAGGGCTTGGATAAAGAGATATTTTGGTGCTTTCCCAATAACTCTGGAGATTTTGGCACATTGGCCGATACTCTTTGCATCAAGCATCTTAGAATGATTCCAAGGATGCACCGTGTCTCTCCGTTGGAGTGGGATAGCCCACGAGACAAGGTATGTGAGATGCAGAGGTGAGATTTGTAAGATGCAAAATGGCCACAAGGTGAGGCTCACTGTGGGACCATACGATTTGAGCATCTATACGAAGCGGGGTTGCCCAAGGAAGGTGTTGCCTGAGTTTGCCTATGAAGGCATGCAATTGCAATTATATCAAAGTTTTTCTCTATCTAAAAAATCTCAATGACAAAGGAGTCTTAACCACTCAACTGATTGCTATTTAATGGATAGCTGCAATCTTATTATTATAATTCTTTTTTTATTTTATGTCCACCTTCAATTGGGTCAGCAATTAAGATTTCTGAAATTTCCATGCAACCATGCCATGCCTATCATTCAAGAATCACCCTATTTTTAAAATGGTGTTGAACTAACACATGAGTCTAACCTTAACAATAGGGGAGAAAAAATAAAGACGAGTTTCCCCTTTCTGATGAACAGGGCACGAGTTTGTTCATGTGGGACCCATGCTTGGTTTATCCAAGCCATGCATCCAATGGACCCATCACGGATGCACCAAGGCTAAAAAAAAAAAAAGTCTCAAATTGGAAGTTCCTAACCGTCCAAGTTTGTCTTTTCTCATTGACTATGAACTGCTGGTTCATTTCTTAACCATACATGCCAACTGACCATATGAAGAGAACTTTTAGGTCCAATGTTCAGGTGGGCCACAGTTTGCAAAACGGATATACGGCTATGACAAACTTGGATAAAGTTTTCAAATCCATCCACCTGTTTCCAATATTGAGGCCTACAAGCGAATGGACCAGATTTTTTTCGGGAAGACATGTAGAAGGCCGGGCCAACCTGATGGTTGGATTGGATCTCACACCCACGTGCGGTGCTGACACATGTGTGGCATATACATGAGCTTTATTGCACAGGCGTGTGCGTTTAGCAAAGCTCGGACCTATATATCTTTTGTATTTTTTTACTTGGGATATTATGGATCAGTGGTTATGTAGTTTTTGGTCCAATTGCATTACAGCGTCATCATCAGTGTCCAACTGATGGGCCACTTCTTCAGCTGACTTTGATAAAATAATAATAATAATAATAATAATAATAATAATAATAATAATAATAATAATAATAATATTATTATTATTATTAACAACAACGTTGATGTTGTGGCCATGATCATTTGATCATGGACCTTCTTATGCTTGTCAAGTGCGGATGGTGGCCCACGTGGGCCTTTAAGACGATGCGATTGCCAGGATTCAGCCATTAATTATTTTCGAGGAGAAATCTTTCAGGTGTCTAAAGACAAATATGCGTGTTGATGATAAACTCATTCAGATATTATCAAGGGGTCAATCCAAGGTGGGGCCAACTAAGTGAATGTTCCTGATCGAACGCCGGTTGCCTAGGACACTTTTTGAGGTTGGAAGCTAGGTGGGGCCCACCGTCATGTTTGTAAGAAATCCACCCCGTCTATCCTTTTTCCAGCTCACGTAAGGCATTACCCAAAAAATGAGCTGGATTCAAAACTCAAGTGGGCCACACGATAGGAAAAAGTGGGGAGGGAAATGCCGACCGTTGAAACCTTCCTGGGTCCACTTTGATGTTTATGTTCCATCCAAACCGTTCATAAGGTCATCCCACTGGTATGAACTGAAAACACCAAAATATTAGCCTGATACAAAACTTCCGTGGCCCCACGTATGTTTCAACGGTATTCGTTCAATCCCCGCAGTTTCCCGTCGTGTGGTCCACTTGAGTGCTGGATATACCTCATTTTTATTTTTGTCTCATTTGCTGGCATGAGCTGTCAAAACGAACGGACAGGGTGGCTCTCTTACAAACATCATGGCGCGCACTACCTAGCTTCCGACCTAAGGAAGTATCGCAGGCAAACCGCGTCCTTATAGTCTATAGATCCATGATCTGATAGTCCACGTGTCCAATCCATGGGAATGGCACCAAAAGGTTGATTTCTCATCTAAATTCCTTTCGCACCGGTCCTTTCCAAAACCCAATCACGGAACAATCTCTCTCACATGGAAAAAATATCGCCCCCAATGTCTGGTCTGGAAAGAGACGATATGTTTTGAGTTTTTTCTTCTCTCTCTCTCTCTCTCTCTCTCTCTCTCTCTCTTTTCACATGCAAAATTGGATCAATTGATGTCGGCCCACTAGATGGGCCCACATGTGCACAATCAGGCACGTCATGTGGGGCCCACCTTACGATAAGTTCTGGTGACCGATGGATGGGACCGCAGTTGCAAAATGGCACGTGTCATCATCCGGGGCCCGTTGGGTGGGTCCCACACTTGCAAAATGGCGCGAGCCACGTGGCGGCATTAGATTGCCTATCTGCATGCAAAAAACATGGGACCCGTCTTACATTATAGCTATGGCGATCTGAATGGAGCCTTAACAGATGCAAAATATCGGGGGTTCACATGAGGCATGCGTATCAACACTTCAGATGACCGGTGCGTAGGACACGCATGCATACAACCCAGGCATGCATAGGGTCCGTAAGCACGCGTTAGGTTAGGATTGGAGCTTGGAAGTCATGTTTTGGAATTAAATAAAGGCAAAACCGTCATTTTCCTACTTCAATAAATTTGTTGGTCGGGGTGTTTTAATATAATTTAGAGTCTGTTTGGTTGCACCAAATTTCATGAAATATTGCCCCGGCTGATTAATCATGAAATTTCTTGATATTTGGGGCAACCAAAAGCACCTTAAACCTCAGGAATAAATACGTGAAAAGCAGTAATTTACAAAGGCAGGGGATTTTCTCCTACATAAAGACTCGGTTAGGTCCGACTCAACTTGAACACGGCTGGTCCAACCAAATTGTAGGTTGGGTTGGGTTGGGTTGGGTCAGATTGCATTGAGGTGAGTTCAGATTCGGATCAGAAATACTTAAAACCTGATTCCAGGTTAGGTTGGGCTCAGGCCTTGGGTTGACTCCACTTGAGGTCGGTTGACCCTCAACCAGACCGAACCTGACCGGACCGAGTTACACCCTAACAGAGACGGGGATATATAGGAAGAAAGAAACTGACAGTATTTTGGCTGTTTTTGTTTGTACAAAGGCGTACAAGCGTTTCAAATGTTGCACTTTCTAAAATCAATCTCCCTTGACCAAAGACTTCAAAGTCATATAGAATAATGATATTAGCTAGCTGATTTGATCCTCGAGTCTAAACTTAAGACTTGAGGACCCTTGAATACTGGCTAGCTACTCCTAACTGTTCGATCGATGATTCAACAAAAAACAAGTAAAGCATTCAGCAGTCAACCGTAGATTAGAAATTTAGGATGGCAGGGCTGGTGCTGCAATTTTATATCATGGCCCATCAGATGTCTGGATCACCATGAACAGGCTGCATTTATGTTGGACATGAAAACGTGGGGCATTGGTCATTAATCATCACAAGCATATCCAGAATTGGGCAAACAAAATACTAGAATATGAAGAGGGTGGGAGGGAGGGATTTTTACCGCAAAATTCCAAAGGAACTTGTATTTTACCAAATACTGACTCCATGATTGGAAAAATTACATCAAGGTGCTTTTTGGGGGATGCAATTACAAAAATGCCCTTTATTAATTTCTTTCCTTTCACAATAGTGAAACTCAAGACTTTTGGGGTCCACGTGGTATATCTATAACATCCAACCTGTTAAATGTATGCACCATATCATGGTGATGCCACAAACAAAACATCAGATTTGCTACACTTGAATTAGGATATTTTGAATGGTGTACATTATTTTTTTATGGATTAGCCTACCTTATGATTAGATCTTCTACTTTGTTGTAAAGAAACAAGCTAATGAGGGTAGTAATGTAATTTCTCCTCTTAAAAAGCACCGGTTGGTAATATCAGTTTTTGGAGGCACTATTTTGTAAAATCCAATTCCTCGAGGAATTTTGTCATAAAAATCCCAAACAGATATCATTCAATGAAAAAAAGAGAGAACACACACACACACACACACACACACACACACACACCAAAAGCTTGCTACCGGTGGATATCGTCAACCTCAATCGTAAAGGACAGGATGCTGATGGGAAGTTGCCCAACTTGGGAGGTGGTGGTATGGATTCACCATGGCAAATTTTCTGTTGGATGACCAACACTGGCTCATTTCTGAAGATACCAATGTTGGCAAACACTTAAGGGACCCACTCTGCAAGGAGAGGAAATGCACTTCACCATTAATTAATACTGGTTTCCTTTCAGGTTCCACTGTTTCAGTGGAGGTGAGATAACCTATTCTTACTCTTTTAACTCCTACACCAATATGTGGGAGAGTTCATGTGTGCCACTCACAGCAAATGACAACACCTAACAGACTAATTAACTCTAATCACTGCATGCTATACTAAAGATAACTATCTTAACAATAACTCTCAACATCAAACCCATGCAAATGACAACACCTAACAGACTAATTAACTCTAATCACTGCATGCTATACTAAAGAAAACTATCTTAACAATAACTCTCAACATCAAACCCATGCAAATGACTAAAACACATACTTGGCAGATGCATGTACCTCAAATTAAGCTCTTCAAATAGTACATGCATATGATTTGGATTTGGCTAGAAGACACGTGCAATCACAAGTGCATGAATATGACTTTCATACTCTACAAGTGTATCAAATAACTCCTAAGAGAATAAGATACATGTGATCAGGAATGCTTAAGATCAGTTCAATATGGATGGAAAATCCAAGGAAACCTGAAAATATGAACTCTACACTTTCTCATAGGCTATTATAAAAGATATTTATGTTAAAAAAAAAATCAAAAAAGGAGTTACAAGTAGTGCTTAAAAGAAAAAAAGGAATACATTTAGTGCATTTTTGTCCTTTGAATTGAGTAATACAGTCGAATCATAGTTTCAAAATTAGCTTTGGACAACCACCTGTGGAAATCCAACAAAAGCTTCTTTGATTCTGTTCACGAATCAAATGCCCTACATCTCCATATCATTTGATGCAATATTCTATCAAAACCAATATGAATAATTATTCAGCACATTCAAGTCATCTCTGAGATAGGAGTTTGTTTACAAGCACATTAACTCTACTGTTTCCATCTGAAGCTTTTCAGCTTTTCAAGGCTTCCACAATTGTTCTTGGAAAAGACATCAATACCATGGTCCACAAACCTAAGACAACATAAAAGATCAATGACAATCCACCTTCTCCTGTATTCTAGGTGATTATATTCATATTGGGCCTATATACCCTCTTATCTCTCCCTCAGTTTGATGACTCTTGCAGGGGAGCAACACCCCCAATTGCCACCATCTGATTATACTTGATATCTGGAAACAGACATCAGACAGGTTTCAAAGACCTTTATTTCACAGACTCTGATGATGCCTCGCATCCTTATTAGAGCAGGGTCCACCTTAGGCTTGAAAAATCCAGCCATCACCAAATGCCAATTTAGCCCATCCAACATCAGCCACAATCTGTTTTAGGTTGCCTCCTGGAAAAGATCCTGTATGAGATCCATAATCTAATCGTGATATCTAGCCCTTGAACAATGAAAATCCACTAATAAACATTAGAACTTGGGCTCTATTTCCCTTAAAATAGCCAAACACAGCATCCCGAGCCTAACCAGAACTAGATTGCACCAACTCCAAAAATACCCATCCACCTTGCGTTTGCAAATTGAACCCATGGAACCATGAATACCTCTTAGAAAGTAGATCATTTCATAGCCACCCATGACTAAATTATTCGTGGCTTTAAAAAGAAATGGGGCTGACTCCAGCTCAATCACCCAGCCTGATTGTATCTCCAGCTCTAGTAACAGTCCAAGTCAAATCTACGGTGGATCTTCCTCAGTGTCATGCAGCAATTACCAGATTCATATCTAGATACTATAACACTCTTGGAAAAAGATCAATCTTCTCCAGTTACTGGTACTGAGGTGGCTGGCAATATACAGTTAATGAAACATTCAGCAATCTCGTAAAATCCTTCCAAGACTGACATCATATTGGTTCATACTCACCAGCCCATTCATAGTATGAGGATAATGTGGGGGCATTTTCACACCAGGCTCGAGTGGGGTGGCTTGTGGGATGCAGGGGCACACTCAAGGTGGGCAGCCCATGTGAGGCAAGTGGGTCGTGTGAGGTGGAACCCATGGATTTGGGGCTCACGAGGGAGCAGAACCCATGGATTTAGGGCCCACGAGGAGGGTTCGGCCGAGGACCTAACCCATGGATTTGGGACCTGGGCTATGAGATAAAGGGATTAATTCGCCATGCTCTATCGGTTCGAGCTTTTAGATTAAGTAGTTAATTGTCCTGCATCAAATTGGTATCAGAGCGGGAGGTCTCGTGTTCGAGACTCCTCACTGGAGGTGATTAATGCAGGGGCATTTTCATACAGGGTTCGAGTGGGGTGGCCTGTGGGATGCAGGGGCACACTCGGGGTGGGTGGCAGAGGAGGCTCCCTTAAACATTGGTGAGGCCCATCAGTGGGGCCTACTCATGACTTCCTTGTAGGAAGTCAAGAAAAAGACCTTTTCTTGTGACTCACGAAATGGGATTTGAGAAAAACACCTTTCACTGTGCTGTCAGTCTGCCTGGGATTTGAGTGGAGAAGTGCAGATTATTAAGTGCATAAATTGGTTGACTCAATCATCAATAATTGACAGATAGTCGAAAGTACACCAGTCAGTGTGCTCTAGCATAGTTCCTACTCTCATACTAATGCATTGGTTGGTGAATGGGCACTGTGTTCAAGCAGCTGTAGGCCAATCAATCTATTTTTCAGTCTATCATATGTGTTGGGTATGGCTGTCAATGGACAAGGCCTGGGGTTATCTTAGGCTCAGTTTTTGAACTGCACGTGCCGGCCCAGACTTATCAAAAATTTTATTTGCTAGGTCCTGCCCTGGACCATTGACAACCCTACTGATGGAGCCAAGTGAAGCTGCCCATGGGTTAGCTGCAGGTATCTATCCTTTGGCAGGTGTATTACTCTAACAAAATCAGCGCTACCTACCATGCCAGTTTACTATGTGTTGTTCTGTCAGTGTCCTGCCAGTATGATTGATAAATTGGGAAGAATTTCAAAGGAACCTCCTCTGGAAAGGGGTTAAAAATAAAAATAAGTTTCACCAGGTGGAGTGGGAAAAAGTGCGTAAGCTAAAGGATATGGGAAGATTAGGGAGAAGACATCTCAAAACTATGAATATTGCTGTGTTGGGAAAGTAGATGTGGAAATTTGGAAGATGGAGTCCATGGAAAACTGCGATATCTTCCAAGTCTGGGGTGTGTGGGAAGGTGGTTGGTTCACTGATCGATCGTCAGCATACGGAGCATCAAGCTCATGGAAAGTAGTCTCTCTAGGGGTGGAGGATCTTTTTAGGAGAGAAATATATTTTTCTTTAGGAAACGGCTCCCATATTTGATTTTGGTATGATACATGGTGCGGTGGTTGGCCTCTTTCCTTAGCCGTTCCCCATTTGTATATGGTGGTTAATGCGAGAAATGTCTTCATATCGCAGTGTTATTGATGCTTTGGGATCAGAAAGTGGAGTCTCCCATAGAAACCTCAATGAGAGAGAACTCCGGGAATTCATTAGTCTCATAAAACAGCTTCTATACTAGAGTCCTTCGGCCGGGAAGCATGATAGGTGGGTTTGGAGGCACACATTTCAGCCAGATTCTTTGTCAGATCATTCCATCATTTACACCATGGTGACTCCAGATCTAGGCCATTGAATCTGATCCCATCTATATGGAAGTTTCCTGTTCCTTCATGATTTCTGGCTTTTGGGGGGCTGTGGTGAAGGATAAGGCGCTCACAGTTGATCATTTAACGATTAGGCAGATGATAATTCATAAATGTTTGTATGTTGTGCCTGAGGGATGTAGAATCAATGAACCATCTATACATGCACTTTTGCTTTTGTTATTCAGTATGGTGCAGCTTTTCTTTGTTCTCGTTAAGGTTGAGTAGGTTACACCAAAATCAATTGAGGACCTTTTCCAGGTTTGGACTGAAGTTTGTAGAGGTTCAAACAGGAAGGTTTCATGGAGATTTACCTTTCTTGCTGGTCTACGGTCGATTTGGAGGGAGGCTAAATCGGTAATAACAGGATATTTCGGGATTTGATGTGCTCGTCTCTTGAGGAGTTTCCAAGAGCGAGGTGGTTATTAGTAAATAGGGCAATGGCTTGTAATTCTTTTCTTCTCTTTTCAGTTGGGGATTTCAAGGGTGCTTGTGGAGAGTCCTCTGTTTTATTTTCGAGCAGGTGATGCCTTGTCATCCTGTGTGTAGTTGTACCTCTTTTTCCTTCTTTTTTCTTAGAATATATCTGACTGCATTAAGAAAAAAAAAATGCTGCTGTTTCGAGCTGGCTGGACTGAGTTTCAAGTCAATTCAGCAAGTTTTAGAACTATGGTTTCAACCAAGCTAGAGCCAATAAAAAACTTCTATCCAGAGATGAGGATACAGTAACTGACAGTTACTTCCATGGTCTTTCTGAGCAAATTCTATACAAGACTTAAAAAGAATGGGCGAAAATGGGAGTTTCCTTGACAAAGAGTACAAGCTTTCATTTCTCATTCCCGTATATTCTGGTCATGGCACCAATTTCCATTATTAAAATTGACCAGATTTCTACAACTAACTTCGTTAACAGCATGAACATGAATTACAGAATACAACCGCAATGGAGCAGACAAGTCTTGTACAGATATGATTTATCTAATATAATTCTACAGAGATTACCTTGAAGAGTTGGCAGAAAGACATCTTCCACATGAGACGAGCTTCAGCAGAGAACGCGGTCTCCTTGTCTTGAATCTCAAATGTGGGAGCTGCAAAGAAAGAACTTCATCTGTGATCCAACGGATAGCAGTAGCATATCTAATTGTTTCCTAT
This sequence comes from Magnolia sinica, assembly GCF_029962835.1. Lineage (NCBI taxonomy): Eukaryota > Viridiplantae > Streptophyta > Magnoliopsida > Magnoliales > Magnoliaceae > Magnolia > Magnolia sinica. Next base: position 119,108,377 of record NC_080575.1, on the reverse strand, counting down.
CAATTACTTCTCAGAAGGCAATTTATTTTCTTTTAATTTTACAATTATTTCTTAGAAAATCCACTCAAAACACTTCAATGTAATTGATTATTATGCTAGTCTAGCCAGGTGCTGAGTTTAGATTTTATATATATATATATATATAGAGAGAGAGAGAGAGAGAGAGAGAGAGAGAGAGAGAGGAATGCTCAGTTGCGCACCAGTTCTCACAAGTTTTTGTGAGAACTCATTTCCGGTGATATGAAATCAAAATCTGAACCGTCCACCTGATGCAGCACCCCATGAAACTCCTAGGGCCCAACTTTTACCCTGATCCAAAACTTTGCTAGGTCATGACGAAAGAGGGGCAAATCAAAGGAGGAAACTATTTCCTTTTTCCATGGCCCACCAGAGTTTTGTGTTAGGGTAAAAGTTGGGTCCTGAGGGTTTCATGGGGTGTTGCCTTAGGTGGACGGTTCAAATTTTGGGCTCATATCTCCGGAAATGAGTTCTCAAGAGAACTCGCGAGAACTGGTGCGCAGCTGAGCATCAACCGCCCCCTCTCTCTCTCTCTCTCTCTCTCTCTCTCTCTCTCTCTATATATATATATATATATATATATATATATATATATTCTAATGGGCACTAGATTTTTATTCTTAACTGATCTTAACATCACCCACCCACCCACAGAGAGAGAGACGGAGAGGGAGAGGGAGAGTGATGAGGGCATCCGAGCATCATACCAGAGGAGTAGGGCTGACCCACTCTCCTTATGGCCAGTTGATCATGACATGGGGCCCACTTGGATCAATTCACATTCCTAGCCACGTTAAAGACCGCATGTGCATGCATCTTTAAAGACCCCACACTGGAAAGATGCATGTGGGCTACATATAGGAGCTCGTTGGACACGATGATCGGATCATTAGATCATCATCATCGAACATCTTGATCATGGACCCCCATGGGCCACAAAATAGTTTAGTAGTTTAGATTATTTACAGGCTTTGTTATTTTTGGTATAGCTTATATTTGTGTTGACGTTAGGGAGTTAGGAACAACTTTTAATTCATTAAGCGTCTTTATATTGAAAATCTTATCCCAGAGCATCTTTTTGTAAAAGGCCTTTTCTGAGACTATAAAATAGAATCCGGGGGGGAGGCGCCCTAATGCCATTATTTTGGTATATATATATATATAAAAGCTTTGTGTTTTCTCTTCTTCACATGATTTGAAGAATACTTCATGTGATTTGGCACTTGGATGTAGTGTGATTTCATTCCCCATTTAATGGAGGTGCGAGGCTTCCATCTGCCATCTTCCTTCTCTCTTCCTTTCTATCCAAAAGTGGTATTTTTCCGAAAACTTTTTTCTCTCTTCTTCCCTTCTAATCTAAAACCATACAAATCTTCTTCTTTTTTTCAACTTTTCATCATCCAACTTCAACCCCAACCGAAATTGACCATTGAGGACCCCAAAATCCCTAACTTCCCTTCATCTAAAACCTTAATTTCCCTCTACCAATACTTAAATCCATCAATTCCCTTTAACCAATTCACCAATTTATACTTAATTTCATTTTTTCCTCAAATTCTAAAAAACCCCAATTCCAAAATCCCCAATTCCGATGAACCCTAAATTGCCAAATTTCAAAAATTCCCCTTCATAATCCTAATCATAAAACCTACAAGTCAGTCCTTTGAGTGTTAAGTGTGCCTATGCTACATAGGAAGTTCTATCCTTCCATCAAGCTTAGTTTTAATTGATTCATATGATTTATTAGTATGTGGGCATGTGATTTAGGTTAAATAAGATTTTATTTCCTATTGTTTACTCTTAATTACGTGGTGGGTTAGCATCTTTTGTTAAGTGAATTACTTTATAGATTTTTTCATAATCTCCATGTTGCATGCTAGCATTAAATCATGTGTCCTGCATAAGGGGGAGGAAGAGAGAGAGAGAGAGAGAGAGAGAGAGAGAGGTCTCAAGTCCAACCAGTTGGACCACAAGTTATAGTCCACCCAGTGAAATACTTCCATCATGTTAAGTGCATGCCTATTACAACACATCCAATAGCTTAGCCCCACCATGAGGATCAACTTACGCCAAAATCAGCCCTATCCACTCATCAAGTAGGCCACACCATAAAAGACAACGTCTAGCCATTGATAAATAGAAAACGCAAATGTAGCCTACTTGATGAGTGGATATGAATGATTTTTGTACTAGGCGATCCTGGTCAGAAGGCCAAGATATTGGATGGGTTGGATGCCGCATGAACTTAACAGGTTGGAAGTTATCTACTGGGTGGACCGTAACTTGTGGTCCAACCACTTGGACTTGAGACCTGCTCATATATATATATATATATATATATATATATATATATATATATATATATATATATATATATATATATATATATAGGGATATAAAACAACATACATGATTTTTCTAGTAAATATACATTGAAGAAGCATTGGAAAAGTAACATTGAAGTGTATAAAATACACACATCACAACCCATGTATTCTAGATATAGAAAGTAACATTGGAAAGGTAAAGTAAGATTCTCATAAAACACCAAAATGGTAACAAGCAAAATGTTCATTAGTTTTTGAGATATTTCAACTCCTTGGATAGAAAAAATACATGGACTCTAATGCAACATTGAACATTCAAAGCAAAGATGATATCAGTAGATTTTGTAACGTATAGGCATAATTATGCCTCGAAATCTTCCTGATCTCTACTTCAAGTCTAGCATCCTTGTAAGAGATGAGTATATGATAAAAATGGGATCTTTCAGAACAGTACCTTCCCCCGAGGTATTCTAGAAGCTTTCCAGCAAAGCAAGCTTCTTGATCTGGGTTCTAATCTCCTGAAAGACAAGAAACCATCAGATCCAACCAGCAGAGTAGAAGAAGATATTTTGGTACTCGATGACACATGGAAGGTAAGCACCATCACACTTCTCATGAATAACATAAAGAACTATATAGGCATTAACTAAAGCATGGAACTTCTCGATGCATGGAAACCTAAAGTTCAACTGTTTTTAACATATACTTGTATCTTGCGCATAAATCCCTTCATTTTGACCTAATCAAATCTTGTGACTTTCACAGAAATCCCTTCATTTTGGTCTCATGGAAATTGATCCCTTTCCTATTTATCAGCATGTCATTGTTAAGATGCTAAATGTTAGCACATAAGGTCTTCATATCATCATATGTATACTTTATCATTGGCTATTGTTCATGGCATATTATATAATTCTGGAGTATTATATATCTACTTTTTTGAACGGTAGTATTATACATGCATGCATTAGCAATTTAGCATATCATAAGTAACTTCTAATTTTAGTATCCATTAGCATGGTGCATTATTCGTAAGAATATATTTCTAATCTATAAAGGCCATGCTTCTTTTATGATACAACCTCAATTCCTCCATAAACTATGGCTCCATTGGAAGACACTATGACAATGCTTTGTGCATCCACTCTTAAGATGAACTTTGTCGATTCATGAAAAGCCAAGAATGACATCTCTGGCCAGCATTGTTTATAAAAAGATTTACAAATTGGTCAACACTGAGTCATAGACCCCTTTTTGGTACCAATTCGTGACTCATTTCATGAACATGGGGTCATCTTGGTCCCGATGCAGTTAAAGGTGTTAGGCCTGCACCAAGTGCAAGCGCCCCAAAAACATCCGAAATGCCTAGGCGTGCACCAGGAGAATCAAACCACAAATTATTATTATTATTATTATCTGTTAATCTTATCTCATACAGATTACACGCATACACACAGACATTGGTAATTTTGGCCCAAAACTAACTTTAAAACAATGAAGTGAAACCATTTGTTAAGTTATCACATCCATTGGACTGTAAGAAGACAAACAAAAGCTCAAATTGCTTTCAAGAAGTCCAATATGGTTATCTAAAACACTAATAGAAGAAGAAATGAAGAAAAAGAATATCAAAAAATGTTGTAAGGACTAAGGAGGCAGGCACACACATGCGGAGCAAAGTCTTTCCTCCCTCAATGGGTGTCAAAATACCCAAAGCAGACCTTTTGGAGGTACCCATGACATCATTTTGTGGGTGGCACACTGACGCATGTATGGATAGCAACTTGTATGAGGCCCAGGTGGCCCAAGCACCTCAGGAACACACTTGGTCCACCTAAACACATTCCCAGTTCACAGATCCATTACGAAAGAAGTGCAATCTTTCAAGATTGATCTGTGGAGGCAGGGGCATCAATCTGTGAAGACAGGGTGGTTTGCTAAACAAGAGTACGAGCTGACAAAACTCATAGCTTTTTTTAAGTTTAGGTTGAGAATCAGAAGCAGGAGCAACTAAAGTGAATGAATCCGTTGACTAATGTGAGTCTTCTCTCAGAACACAAGAAGACTTGTTTATTCTTAGAAATGTGGTAAATGAATGAATCTGTTAGCAACTCTAAGTTTAATGAAATCGTGGATCCCATCACCTGATTTCACACCGTCCATGAATGTCATCTCTTGACACAGGAAATAATGTGGTAAATGATATTTTTATGTAAAGGTTTAGCTCATATTGTCATGGCCTTATTTGCCCAAAGTTGAGAACATAGCTGCTTTATTTTTTTTGTTAATGATTAGAATAGTGAAAGCAGAACCAAATGAGAAATCATGAGGAAGAATAATCTTGCCATAATACTTACAAATTCTCTTGCTCAAGTTTTTCTGCTATAGAAATTGCTTTGCGTCTAGACCATCCACTTCGTTGTGTACGCCCTTCTGCCTGCTGAATTACATGTGCAAGGGATACTTTGCCTCTCACCAAGCTTTGTCTCTGTGGTTGTTCTCCAACTTTCCTTCCTTCTGTTTGAGAACCCAAGGTAAGCTGATGGGAAGATGCTGCTTCTTCTACCCAAACACTTTCCATACCTTTTTCCTCACGCTGTGGAATGTTAATCACATTTTCACTGCGATCATGTTCCTGCAGAGCCGCTCCTATTTCAACAATTTCACTCTTTGCAGTTTCATGGGAGTCAGAATTCAAATGTCTACCTTGAATAGAACCAACCCCTCTGGCGGATCTATCTTTTGGAAGTATTTTAATATGATTATCAGAACTAGTTTTCATTACCCTGTCAATGGTACTCATCTGAGTAGTGCCATTCTCAGAAGCTGGTAAGGTGAGTGGAACTTCTGCTTTTGTGTCCTTCCTGGATTCACATCTGATTTCAATAGTTACTGGAGAACCAAGAACAGATTCAAATGCTTGTAAAATGTATCCTCTGAACTTCTCTGCCTTGGATTTATTCACATGCGAGTTGAACATCAACTGCGCAGTTGGAGCTGAAGGGAAAGAAATAACAAATCAATCAGTGAATTCAAAGTTCAAATACAAGGTCTGAAAAAAAAGGCATGTTAATGTGGACGCTAAGAATCAGTAGTTTCAATTGAATCACAGGATGGTGTGATTGGAAACAAACCATCAGTTTGAAAGATGAATGAATTAACGCTATCAGGAATAGGAAGCTATAATAGCAGAATAAAAAATTTCAGCATGAGTATTCCAAAATCTCGGACACCATACTTGAACATATTATGTTTTACGATAGTCAAAGCTATAAAGGATTTAGTGCATGCATCAAGCCTAATATTGTTTTCCTTCAGTTCATTGAGAAAATATGCCTCCCGGCAGACTTGTCCATGCTTGCTAAGGTGTTTCAATACATGGTTCAGTCTGGGTTGTGGGTGAATTTCGTATGATATGATGAAAATTGGAAGAAATGTTCAGAAAGAAAAGGACAATAAAAGATTTAGGATTTTCATATGCTTTCAGTTGATGAGCAATGCCATATGAATCACAGGATGGCGTGATTGGAAACAAACCATTGGTTTGACAGATGAATGAATTAGCACTATCAGGAATGGGAACCTATAATAGCAGAATAAAAACTTCAGCATGAGTATTCCAAAATCTCAGATACCATACTCGAACATATTCTGTTTCACGATAGTCAAAGCCATAAAGGATTTAGTGCATGCATCAAGCCTAATATTGTTTCCCTTCAGTTCATTGAGAAAATAAGCTTCCCGGCAGACTTGTCCATGCTTGCTAAGGTATTTCAATACATGGTTCGGTCTGGGTTGTAGGTGAATTTCCTATGATATGATGAAATTTCGAAGAAATATTCAGAAATAAAAGGACAATAAAAGACTTAGGATTTTCATATGCTTTCAGTTGATGAGCAATGCCATATGTATCACAGGATGGTGTGATTGGAAACAAACCATCAGTTTGACAGATGAATGAAGTAACGCTATCGGGAATGGAAAGCTATAATAGCAGAATAAAAACTTCGGCATGAGTATTCCAAAATCTCGGACACTGTACTTGAACATATTCTGTTTTACAACGAGTCAAAGCTACCAGATAAACTCCAATTACAAAGGATTTATTGCATGCATCAAGCCAAATATTGTTTTCCTTTTCTTCAGTTCGTTGAGAAAATAAGCTTCCCGGCAGACTTGTCCATGCTTGCTAAGGTATTTCAATACATGGTTCAGTCTGGGTTGTAGGTGAATTTCGTATGATATGATGAAAATTGGAAGAAATATTCAGACAGAGAAGGACAATAAAAGATTAAGGACTTTCATATGCTTTCAGTTGATGAGCAATGCCATATGAAGGAGATTTACTGCATAAGAATATTAATACATTTGTTTGCAAGTGGTATGAGATAAAATCAGCATTGAAGCCAAATTTAAAACATCTGATGCAAACACACAGACAATTTAAAAGATCTTGAGTGAAATACTTGGCTCTATGAGGCTGTAAGGATCTGTTTGGTAGTAGGAAGCATAATATATTGGTAGGACCATTGCAGCAAACATGAAAACATTAAACCTTTTTCTCTGCACTTCATCTATCTTTTAACGTTTAAATTGGTGAAAATGTCCATGAGAAAAAAAATTCCACAAATTGTTAAGTTTTTTACTACTATGGTTTGATTGTTAAAAGGACAAAAGAAATGAAGGAACAGTTGCCTTCGTGGTGAATAGTTCATGACATTGTAAAATTTAGCTGCTTGAAGGAACAGCTTTAGACATTTGAGGCCTTCCACATGGTTGAAAATGGTCATGATAACAGTTCAAAAAACTCAACAGAATAACTTCAGATATTATAATGATTTAGATGTTGTGAGTGTTGTCATGACCGATCAATCATAATACAAGCAATGGGAAGATATTAGCAATGGTGTATGGATTTCGTAGCTTACCTGCACCAAAACTGACCGAAACCAGCTTTCCTTCTTCATGCATAAACTGCTTTAGTGGATTTATCTGAATCTTCTCAAGCACTGCCAACCAAATTTCTTCAATTTCCTTACGACCTTTACCAGGAATCTGCCCCCCACTTGCTCTAGTTACATCAGTAGACAATGCAGATGTTCCTTGAGTCACCACAGAATGTTTCCTTCCTCCAATATAGTTGCTGTGCACGACAACATCATTGGCGGTTCCACTGTCGGGCATCTCAGCCTGTTCAACATTGTCTCTCTTGCTGGTGTTTAGGACCATGGGACTATGATTAAAACTAGTATCTGTCGAAGAACTTGGCAACATGTATTGCTGATCCGGAGCAAGTTGAAGCAGTGCAGCTGTCAGCCAAGTTAGCCTGTCATTTGACATTCTCAACTGTTTTTCAGCTTCTGATAATGTTTTGAGAGCCTGACGCAATTTTTCCATATCTTCTTTGGATACTGAAATCAGCAGAACTAATTTATTATGAGAAGTAAAAGATAGAACAACTCGATATCATACTGAAACCTGAAAGCCAAATACTCTAATTATGATCTAATTTTAAATGGCATAGATAAAATGTATTGTTATATATGCAACAGAACAGACTATTAAGTAGTCGCTCATTCAGCAGGTAAATAAGGAAGCTAATATTGCTGCAGATAACCATGTTAAAGAGTAGGAATCCATAGCCATGGCTGTACTTGCTGCAATGAATTAAGATAAATGAATATTGATGAAAGAAAGGTGGAACAAGAATTTGGGACTCACATGTTGGTCGGCGGAAAAACTTTCTTCGTAGTCTTTCTCTGGTGAATACATAACTACCAGCAAGAATATCAGTTATTATAGTCGCAAGCTGTGACATCAATGCCAGAGGCTCCACTCCAGCTTCCATTATCTCTCTTAAATTCTTTACAGTGTTGACGGTGTCCGCGGATAATGCCAAATCAAGAAGATCCACCAATTTTTCATCAGAGATCAACCCAACCTGGAAAAGATTCAAATGAATTGAAAAACAGATTCCGGTCTAATATTCAAAACAGTAACTGACTTACTAATCAGGTAGTTGCACTCTGAGAATCTGTCAGTATGAAGCATCTTCACATATTCATCTACTCAAAATATAATTATTCATGTTGTCGGAAACTTAATACCAAGCTTATAAATAAGCTGTCAAAGGAAGATCTTTCCTAAGTAAAGAAAGAAAAAGTTTTTGACAAAGGACTACCGAGATGTCCAAGTGTGAAATGATCTCATGCTATTTTACTTGTACCAGTGATTTTGGCATTTAAGGAGCAGTTAAATTACACTTGTTACACAGGTAGTGATGCAGGACAATAAACCACTTGCTCTAAAAGCTCGAACTGTTAGAGCATGGCGAATCAATCCCTTTATCTCCATAGCCCGGGCCCCACATCTCATGGGTTAGGACCTCGGCCAAACCCCCCTCGTGGGCCCCAAATCACATGGGTACTGCCTCACACGGGCCGCCCACCCCGAGTGTGTCCCTGTATCCCACAGGCAACCCCACTCGAGCCCGGTGTGAAAATGCCCCTGCATTAGGTAGTCATGATACTTCACATCCTTGTCATTATGTTTCATGACTCCACTAGTCATATGCTCCTATATCGAACATGGCTAATCCCATTTTAGAAGGGCAATCAATACTTAGTTTCCAAGATCATAAAGGACATACACCAATAGCAGAAAACTGCGTATCTAACAATTCAACTATTCAAAATAAACCTTTACTCACAAAACTAGGTCAGAAACCAAGTTACACAACAGACGCTGTCCGTCAAACCCTTGTTCCAACTTCTTTCCTCCCCCCTCATCCATCATCAGAGGCATGTTTTCTGCACGTTTGAAGTAGTTGAAATATTTAAGGTGAATTCCTGGCATCAAGCATTTTGATCAGCTCTCCCATTTGGAGCTTAATACATCTAGCTAATTTGTGTGAGTGCATTATTCACAGCATCAGCTTATTTGAAACCTTGTAAACTCTAGCATAAGTTGTGTTTGAGAAGAAGAGAATACAATAATCTACAAATCAAACATGTATTGAGTGTGGCATTTTGTGTTGAATCTCCTATCATGTCACCATATGCCCCCTCAATAGATAAGGCTGTACTTCTAATACCTGCTCCTCAATAGAAAATGCAGATTTTATTTTATTTTTGATAAACTGTCATTGCAAAGAGAGCATCACCCCATGCAACCACTACATCATAGGGCCCTACTCACATTCTTTCCATGTTTTTTCTTTCCCATTTTCTTTCTCATTCATAATTTTTGTCTACCATATTTATTTCTTCTCTGCCCATAATTTCATTTCGTGGTCCACTTTCGTGATAGTCCTTGTTGTGAAGCACTTTGTCCTTTATTACATTCGTTAACAAGGGAAAATGCTTGAGGTGAGGATACAGATGAGATTCATTTAGAAGAATTCCTTTCAGTGAGTACGAGGATACAAGCTACTCCGAAGACAAGATGTCTTCTGACTATTCATTATCCCTTCCATAGCAATTGACAAAAGCAAACTTCATTTCTAGATCTTAAAAATGTCTTCCAACATGGAAACTGCAGAAGGAAGTTTCCATTGCTAAACCCTTGGGATTCACTCTACAAAAAAGAAGCTTGACTGGTCATCCAAAAAAGTAATATTGGTCCAAAGTGAGCTTCATGTGTACAGTTCTGAACATTCGTGAAGTGAACTTAAAGTTTTTTCAGGTCAACCACTTGGTACTTTATTTTTATAAAGAGATACTCCATAGAGAAGTGTATGCGAACAATATACAGGTAACCTGAGACAATTATTCAAAAGAACTCCAAGATTGAAGTTAACTGACGCCCATGGAAATTATAGAATCAACTATCTTGTAAGCAAATTAAGAAACGGTACTATCTGTCCCTCTGTTTGAGAGGGAGTATTGAAATTTGTAATGCCTTACACCCCATTATTTTCTACCAAAATTTCATTTTGTTTAATTAATTTGACCATACAAAAAGAAAAAGGTTGCTTCATGTGACAAACAAAACATTACCTGATGAGATCTTCTACAGCCCATGCTTACATGGTATGCAGATATTTTCACTAGAATTTCAATTGAATGAAAAAGGAATCACAGATATACATGAAAGATGATTCTTGTGTGAACAGTACACACCATGCAAGTATAAGTGAACAGATTATCGTGTGCTTCCCATCTAACCATAATTTTGAAGCATTAAAGAAAACCGTAAAAGTCAAAACACACCGATAAGTGAAACTGTCCTAGAAGACATGCAGCAAACAAAATATGACAGATCTCAGAACTTCAAAGGAATCTACCAGACATGATAGCCTTTCTTAGTAGAAGTTAAATACTGATGAATATAACAAAAATGAAGACCAAATTCTTAACCATGCCACTAACCCTTCCCTTGGAATCAGATATGCATACATTTTATTAAAAAGCAGTGACAAGGATAAAGAACTTACAAGCTCCTGAACCAGTGGAACTGAGATTCTCTGCCCAAGCAAATTCAGTTGGTCGAGGGTCATCTCAGCATCCCTCAATGACCCATCTGACCGTGATGCTATAAGTTTCAGTGCATCTTTATCAATTTCTAGATCTTCCTTGGTTGCAATCCATTGCAAAGTATAGATGATATCTGCATCCTTCAATTTCGGGAAAAAGAACTTCTGACACCTGGATACGATTATATGAGGCAAATGATCAAGACTCGTACTGACAAGGACAAAAACCACACGTCGGGGTGCTAGGTCAATGACCTTCGAGATGGCACTCCAGGAATCAGGGGGTAAAGTATCGCAATCATCGACAATGAACACTCTATACTGAGATGGCAATTGAGATATCTTCATGTTGTCAAGAAGATCAATCATACTCTCAAAGTCAAAATTACCAACAGGGCTCACTTCCAGCACATTTCGGCTCTTACCCAGGTCATGTGCAATGCATGAATTACAAATGCCACAGGGCTTGGGATGCTCTGGAGATTGGCAGTTTAGAGCTCTGGCAAATATGCGAGCGCATGAGGTCTTCCCTGTGCCATGAGGACCGTAAAAGATATAAAGAAGCCCAACTTTCCTTCTTACAACAGCATTTGAAAGAGCTTGTACCACCAAGTTCTGCCCTATCAGATCCTTGAAGGTTTTCGGCATGTACTTCTGAGTCAGACTTTTGTGTCTACCACGGCGGCGTCCTCTAGGGTTGCGCCGATCACCCGATCTTGCTTCAGAAGCAAGATCAGAATCTCGATCGTGCCTCAAACTGTGATTGGCGAATATACCAAGCTCCCCTGAATACTCGCGTGCCCAAACAGCATTTTCTGTGCTATCCTGTGAACCTGATGGCTCGATTAGTAGAGGAAGCGCCTCAGAATCAGATCTCGGGGATGAACTCGAGTGATCAGATGCCACCACAGCAATATCTGAATCATCTCTTTGGCCATGTGGAAGTGGGCCTGCTGCTTTCCTTAATCTCGATTCAGATAGCCCACAAGAAAAACTCCTTCCAGCCATGTCCAGAAATGTTTTACCTCTGTGGTGAATCCTTGACCAATTCCAAGGAATCCCACACCCATTTCGTGGAGCTCGCGTGACCTCAAGCTCAGCATCATCATCCTCTCCTTCCTCTATATAATATTTTGGGCGTGTTGAAGTACCTGGGGCTAATGAGTTTGAAGCCACTGACAATTCATTGGGAGCTCCAATATCCCTCGAACCAATAGAAACCCGAGCTCTCCTTGTGCTTCTGAACTTGCGTCTCTTCCCCCTATTCAATCCATTGCAATACCCACGGATGCTTGCTTCTGGTTCCTCGCTAATTTTCTCCACACTCACACGCCTTCCATGGCGCCGACTGCGGGAAGACTCTACATCCTCACTGTCTGCTGTACGTTCTTTCAATTGCTCAGAGAGGGTCTTAAGATAAACATTTGAACCATGATCATCCCCTTTCAGAGAAATCCTTTTATCTTTCGGTTCCACCTTCCGAGAAACTGAGGCATGGGCCCCTCCCGAATCCTGACCATCTCGTATAGGCCTCTCACTTCTGCCTGAAACATCACTTTTGCGATTTCTCCTGCTGGATTCCTCTCCTTTACTTCTTCTAGCATTCCTAACTTGATGTGTGCTACTACGGTCGCTAAAACCCACTCCGCCCTCACTCGCTCTGATTACTTCTGCGGCTGCGCCCTTTGATGTCACTAGACTAGCAACAGGGGGGGAGCTTCCCGACAATCTCCCAACTTCCCTCCGACGCTCTCCCCCTACAGACCTCCGCCCCCGGTGAAAACCGGCCTCCTCCTCCAGTTTCCTAGCCAAGGAATCAATGACAGAAGGAGAGTGCCACGAAGGCGGGCTAGTGGATGGGTCTCTGAGCGACCTCGACCTCTGCAGGACAATGAGGTCTCTCATCAGAGACCGCTCGGCCAAGATGGGGCTTTGCCGATGCATGTGGTTTTTCAAGTGGATGCAATTCGTCAAATGCACATGGTTGCGGAGGTGATCGCTGATGGCCCCATTCTCATCTTTGAGAAAGCTACCGCGGACAGGTCTGGTCATGATCAGAACCGAAATGGGCCCCACGGCAGAAATGGCGGTGAGTGGAAACAACCGCAGAAAGAATATTCAAGCATTTTGGGCTTCCACCAAAATGCCACAACCACCTTCGACCGTAACGGAACCGAACCATATTAAGAAATTCATTCCATCCAAACAACAACACTGATGCAATCAACACCAAAACCATTCCCCACAACCATCCAATTACAATCCCTCTCCGAGACGAAATCAGAGAGAAAGAGCAGCCATCTAATCTCCAACTGAAAAACACGAACTCAACCCCCACTCTTCACCAAAAATCAATCACCGAATCAAATCTCAACACGATAAAAACAAGTCAAAAAGCTTCGTTTCTTGCAACGGAAAGGACAAACATCAACTGGAATAAATCTGTAGACTCGAAACTCTTACTCTATGGAAAATCGCCGCCGTTGGTTATACCAGAAAACAGCAATCTTCTTTGATCTCGCATCGGAAGCTCTGCTATAACCAATGGATTCTATTCTCATCCCGAAAGCAAGCAACAGAGAATGGTTTATAGATCTCTTTCTCCCTCCCTCTCCCTCTCTCTCTCTCTCTCTCTCTCAGAGATGAAAAAGCGTCGCTTGAGCAGAGATTTGGAGAGTAGAAGAAGGGTAGAGAAGGGGACGGATGAAAAAATTCAGAGCACTGAAGGTGACAGTGAGCTGAGTTAAATTGAAAAACGACGGATACCTTTCTATCCGTTGCACTGCTCTTTTAGAGCGGATCTCACTGGCATTCACATGAGCTTTCACGTTCACGAGGGTTTCTTTCCCTTCGGAAGATGAGAGCGAGAGAGATGGATCCGGACAAAGAGAGAGAGAGAAGGGAACCCATGCTTTTCAAAACGGTGGTGCGTGTGTTTTTATTTTCCGTTTTGTTCTTTTATATTTTATGCTTATTTTTCGTGGGCCCACAATTGCGGAGGTTCTCTCGGAAGGCTCCTATGTTAGTTTTGCAACTTTTAGAAAATGATGGTGACTCTTTAAAATTACACATGGTGTAGTTTTCATGCAACCTCGACCGTCCAAATTGCTGAACAGCTGTGAATGGAGCATAACTGAAAATTTTCCCCAAGAAGATAGTTCTAAACAACTGATTTTGACCACTCATGATTATACCTTTTTCCATCCATTTGATAGCCGGTATTGGCATTGCTTGATTAGTGTGATCTGAAAATGTGATCAATGCCACGTTTGGATGGTCTGGATAGATGTAGATCAATGCCATGTTTGAGGACGTTGAGTCACCACCATTTTTTAAGTCGGTGTAAAAGTAATGCAGGAATGTGGACTTTTTTTTGGGTAAACTAGAGATCATGTCCCGTTGTGGCATAGGCGCATAAATTGTACTAAAAAGGAATTGAAAAATGGGATGGAAGCTGCTAGATGAACGGTCTAGATCATCACTTGGCTGGGCAGAAGGAGATGCCCTTCTAGTAAACAAAACGGGAAAAGAGAAGACACTATGTTTGTATAAACTCAAGTTAGAACCGCACAAATCAAGGGACCCTTATGGATGAACCTCCTCCCAATTACAGTCATCGGAGGGTTAATCTTACCGGCTTATTTAGACCTCTTATCTGTCAGTTTTATAACCATCCATTTAATGGTCACCAGTCATGATGTTAGGATTATACATTTTTTTGGTTGTCGGTCTATACTCCATCCATCCAGGGGCAGACTAAGAATTGGTCGGTCCAGATCATCTAACATGTGTGCCGAAACAAGCGCGGCGCAGTAGGCTTGTCAGCTCGTTTCGGAGGGACAGCGCCTCACACGTGCAAACATACTACGCGCGTACCGAATCCTGCGTATCAGGAGGCCTCCCCGACACGCCAGCACCCACCTCGATGCCGATCGGTTCTGAAAAAGATTTGTGGGCCCAACATGATGCGTGTTACTAGAGGCCACGAAAGCTTTGGATCAAGCTGTCCCTGTGGCTTTTTTTAATTATTTTTTTAATGTAATGTTAGCTTGTTAGTACACCCACTGTAAGTTCACGCTTCAGTGTTAGCCACTCCCAGGAATCGATACCAGGACCTCGGAGTTGAAACGAGTTATCTTTCATTCAGTTTACCACTTGAGGTATAGATCACGGTGTAGCTGTCCCTGTGGCCTATTCAACAGGTTGGATGGCAAATAAACATTACAGTGAGCCCTAGAAAGTTTTGACGGTTAGCGTTCAATCACCACTATTTTCCACTGGTGTGGTCCACCTTAGATTTGGATTTCTCCCGTCCCTAAAATAAGTTAAAAAACATGAACGGACAGCGTGGATAAATCACGTACACAACGGAGGCCAACAGAGCTTTTCCAGCACCAACCAGATCTGGTACCGTAGGGGTCACTGCCGAATCCGAATCCGACTTAGTTCCATGGCCCATAAATCAAGCAAGTCAAATCAGTGCGTGTACGGGAAGAATCCACAGTAAAAAAATACTAGCTAGTGGTCCACATTCGACGTACACCTGTGGCCCACCTTAATGTGCAGAACGACATTACGTTTGGAGCGAGCGAAGGCACAGTTCACCCTGGCTAATGAACGGCCTCAATCTCACACATGTTATGTCGGGGACTTCGGAAACAGTCCCATCGCATTCTTCGGAGAAATGCGGTGCAACTTTATGATACTGGCCGCTCGAACGTGACAACTCAGTACTGCGAGATCAAGCCTTTCATGAAGAGGGCCCAACAGATCTTATGAGCTTGGAACTATAAAAGAAAATCAGGCTGATCCGCTCATATTGTAATTAATATTTGTATACCGCTTCTAAACCGTCCATCTATTTTGTACAGGTATCATTGCCATATTGATAATAAGACTGGCCTTATTCTTACTCCGTTAAATATAAATTAGTATTTATAACTTTTGATCGGATGGGATCACATATCCTTGCATGAATTATCACGTGCGAGCGCGGACTACCAAAATAGTTGCACTTGCGGGAGTACACCCGGAAGCGCTTAATTCTCCCGTGCGACCGTAACAGATGGGTGGGATTTTAATGGGACCGATAGAAGAGATTTGCAAATCCACACGCAGGTGCATATATTAATATATCGCTCATCTGAAAGATCTGATCTTATCATTTGGTTTGAAATAATGTTTAACTCTTCCTATTCAAAACGCTAATATTCTTATTTGTCAGTTGGGGCCCAAAATTGTTTGAATTCAATTAACAGTTAAAAAAATTTCTCCAGCCATCCATTTGTTTTGGTATGTTGTGGCTCACAAGAAGTTTAAAATAAACTTATTTTTAGGCCAAGAAGTTACAAACAGTTTATCCACTTGATGAAAAGCTCAGATATCATGAAAGTATGATAATTTTGCACATGTGAGTGCGTGTGGATGTGCAGTGCTCCTACACGCGTGTGTAATAGGAAAGATCAGCACCCGCTAGAAATTATAGACCCGTTTGTTTATTTTGTGAGAGCGAAGGCCGTCCTACCTGTGCTTCGACCTCGTCACGCCCTCCACGGTCGCAATCACGTGAGTCCATCCAGCAAGACGACAAAATACTGCTGACTGATGTCGGTTGTCGCACGTGCCTAGCTTCCATGCCGTTGGCGCTCGAGTCGTCATTATTTCTAGGGAGACCGGAACGGAAACATGTCAAATCGAAGCCTGATTGGGTATTGAATCCCCTGGGCGGTAAGCCTCACGAGTTAGTTCACCACCGTTTTCATGCTCCTCACATATGCCACTCGTATACATAATCCAGACCGTCCTAACTGCGGGGAACATTTTGGATGGAGCATATGACGCTGATCAAGTAATCCTATCCATCTACTCAATAAAAATAAATTGAATACTTAAAATTAAAATATTGACTAGTGTAAATTTCACACGGTCATCTTAGGACTGTAAACAGTCTAGACTCTAGATGGTCGTACAACTTGACATGCGTACGGTTGATGTGTCACCATTTTTTAAAATATTGGTAAACTGCTACCGGACTGGTGTCTTAGATGGGATGGAATTGAATGTTATTGAATTGTATTAGATGTGATTAACATCATTATTACATAATGATTGCACGTTGGATAGTTTCATGGTACCGCTGCCATCCAATCCCATGTTAGTGATAAAAAAAAGTTTTCTACGATAATACACCAGATGAAACAAAATGATGTTCGGTGAACCAAGGAATTGCAATCAAGGGACTAAATTCAAGGGACAAAACGGGTCGTTGCTCTTACTCTGATGGTAGGCTCTCATGAGTTTCAACACATGGGGTTCAAGTACCTATAGGTGGTGAAATTCCACCAGCGTGAGTGTATGGGGGTGTGTGCCTGTGTAAAAAATAAATAAATAAATAGATTGTAACCGATGTCATTCACTTATACACTTATATGATTAGATTGTCATGTGTAAATGGTGTACATGAACGATGGCTTGGATAAACACATGCATCAATGTAAGGTCTACATGTGTAGTGGATTTCAAAATCCACTTAAATCTGGCATGTAATGATTGCAATTCCATATGAGTAAATATAATTCTATCCCACCTAATTCCAACCTTTTCTATCCTCTCCAAATTATGGATGGAATTGTGCGGACCAAATGCAATTTTATCCCACCTAATCCCATGCACAAAACACTCCTTAAAAATGGACACGAATTGCGTCCTATCCCGCCCGTCTCCCGCTGGGAATGAGCAACAACTTTGAGAGGCCACTGTGATGTATGGGTCCTATCCACAACGTCCATTCATTTTTTCGTATCATTTTAGGGGATAAAACAAAAAAATGAAGTATATCCAAGGCTCAAGTAGACTACACAATGGGGATTAAACTCTTCCTGTTGAAAACTTCTTGGGGGCCACATAAGTTTTAGATGGATCTGATATTTGTGTTTTCTCTTCATCCAAGTCTATGAAACTTTATGAATAGGTTGGATGGAAAATAACCATCACGGTAGGTCTTATAAAAGTTTCAACGGTGAGAATCATTATCAGCGCTGCTTCATGTGGTGTGGTCCACTTGAGCCTTGTATATGGCTCGTTTTTAGTTTTATCCCCTAAATTGATATGAAAAAATGGATGGATGGTGTGGATAAGACCCATACATCTAAGTGGTCACTCAAAGCTGCTCCCCGTTCCCGGCTGGAGACCGGCGGAATGGGACCCAATCCTAAGGGACCATTTGGCGCATGGTGTTATATGAGATTAGGTGGGATGGAATTACATTTGGTCCGTGCAATTCCATCCATCATTTGGAGATGATGGAAAATGTTGGGATTACATGGGATGGAATTGCGTTTAGTACCATGGGATTGCAATCGGTTACATGATGTATTTGGGTGGATTTTGAAATCCACTACACATGTGGGCCCTACATTGATGCATGCATGCGTTTATCCATGCCGTCCATCCATATACATCATTTACATGTGACATTTTTGTTATATAAATATATAAGTGAATAACATCCGTTGTGAATTTGGTCCGTTGATTACAATTTCATGGTCTACCAAACATAATTTTGCTTAATCTGGTGTATTCCCATAGAAATTTTTTTATCCCAAACATGGGATTGGATGGCTACAATACCATGATATTTCCCGATGTGCAATCATTTTGCAATAACAATGTTAATCCCATCTAATACAATTCAATACCATTCAATTCCATGGACCAAACAGGCCCTAAATAAAATAAAATAATGTAGTGTTCGGCTACATCATTGCATCATTAGGGAAGCGGATTGGCTGGTGTACCCCACACCAGTTATATAGCAGGTGTAAATACATGTCGTGTGATCTTATGTCCATTGAAAATTTCTAACGGTGTTAGAGAAGTTTTGGATAAAGTTGATATTTATGTTTTTCCTTCATTTACGTCCACGTGATCTTATAAACAAGTTTGATGATAGATAAATATCATTAGGTTCCTTAACAAGGTTTTAATAGTCTACTTGAGCTTTGGATATACTTTAATTTTGAGCTGATGCATTAAAATTAGCTTGCAAAAGAATAGATAGAGGGATACTCACTTACTCGGTGCGTATGGGCTTAAAACATCTGATTCTATTCACGTCCGAGGCACAGTACTCCATCATTTCTCAGTAAAACAGCTTAAATAGGAGTTATTTGATACGCCTAAGGAACATGTGATCACATAAACATACACATCGCCAATGTTCAGGTGTTTCACCATGGTTAGGGAAGCGGATGGGCTGGTGTACCACACACCAGCTATATAGATGGTGTAGATACATGTGGTGAGAAGACGAGCGCCGACGCTCCATGTACGAACGGTTCAAAGGAGATCAAAGTTACATGAAGCCTACAATGATGTATTTATTATATCCACATCGTTCATCAATTTTTCAAGATCATTTTAGAATATTATGCAAAAAATGAATCATATCCAAAGCTCAAATGGACCACACCAAAAATAGCACCAGGGATAATGCTTTTCCCCCTTAAAAAATTCGTAGGGCCCACCATAACATTTATTTTCCATCTAATTTGTTCATAAGGTCAAAAATACCGGGATGAAGAGGAAAAACAAATTTTATATTGATTGGAAATTTCCATGACCCCAAAAGGGTTTCAATGGTAGACGTTCAATCCTACACTTCTTTTTGCAGTATGGTCCACTTCATCTTTAGATCTGTCTTATTTTTAGGCTTTAAGGCTTACAATGAGCTCATCAAATGGATGGACGGTTTGGATATAACACATACCTAATGATGGGACAAACTTGCTGACATTAATACATCAGCTATATAGCTATGTGTGTGGTACGCCAGCCAATCCGGTTCCCATGGTTAGGTCGAACCACGACCTCAATATTGAAAGACGTAGAGTTTACTAATGAACCATGAGTAGGGACCCATATTACAGCCTTGGTTGTATGAACTAACAGCTTCGAATTGCACTTTGAACGGGCACTCTTCCTCCCCATGGAAAATACTGCTAAAGCCCAGCAACAGACAGAAGCCACATTGTAGTTTATAGAACAAGAGGGTCCCATTTTATAAACGGCAATGATGGAATTCTTTTGGATTACATGTAGGGGACCCCAAAGTCGAGCTCAGCGTGCACAAAGCCTTGTCATGTCACACAATGATGGGTGGAAGGTGAGATTGCCAAACGATTAGTGATGATAATTAACTAACAAAAGTCATCATTGCACCATGCATGCATTACATGCATGTCGACATAAATGTCCCCCATTGTGAATATTCACATGGACAAAAACAGTTTATTCCAACTATCCCAATGATTTATCCGTCGTATTAACGGTTTGTTAAACTATATGTGTAGTTGCAAAGAACTATGCTATGCATCAAAACTATATGTTTAGTTGCAAAGAACTATGCTATGCATCAATTATACATGGAGATCAAATAGGCTAGACATCGTACCTTGTTGAGATGCCATCGTTATAGGCTTGGTACTGTATTCTTCTACACCTTACATCCTTGAAAAAATATTGGGATGTAGAATTAGGACCGGTTTATATAGTTTTAGAGAACCGGAGAGTTTGACATCCATCGAAACTCTTCTCCCTAATGCTCACACGAATTTGGTAATCCCAGTTCAACTAAAACATTATACGTGTATAATAATTGTAACACACCATCCCCTTACACGATTTTGCATATATCACAATTGAGTGGGTTCTAATAGTACTCTTGATCACACTATTCAACCCTTGGGACAATTTAGACTACCAACTTTATAGAATTCTTACACGATTTTGAAGAGATTGTTGTTGGTCCAAATTCAGTGAGTGACATTGGATGATCAAGATCTTTCGATTAATTAGATTCTCTAGATATGATCCATTCATTGGGATTACAATTTGAACAGCCAAGGTTGACCTACAATATCCACCTATATATGCCACGTTTCAAGGGGATGATGTCACGCCCCGAACTCGGAAACCGGGCTCACAAAATTCCCGATCGCCGAATCCGGCGCCGACAGCCTCCGTAGAATCCCATTTTCGGATCCCGGCACCCATTCACCAGGTTCCGATCCTGGAATACTACAAGGAGGATTTCAAGTCATCAGTCTGATTCATAATGAGCATAACAAAAGCATAACCCACAAACAATAACCACAAGAACACCACCACAAAATCCACTATGATCAAAAACTTTTGAGTACAATGCGGCAGAAAGGGGAAATACAATGCAACAAAAGAAACAAAACTCCAGAAGCTCGGCTGCACGCTCCAACTATGGCCAGACTATGGCTGCGACTGCGTCCTGGCGTCACCTGCACGCATCAATCGTGCATAAGCTTATAGAAAGCTTAGAGGGTGGTGTAAGTGTGTGCGCAATATAAACGTGCTCAAAATGCAAGGTCAGAGTGATGCGGAATCATGGTGATGAGCACATGAATGCAATCAGCCATACCAAGGCTATGCGGTACAAGATATGAATGCTATCGGCCATACACAGCCATGCGATGCGAGATGCAACTCAAGCATGCCAATTCTCAACATGTATCAGTACAGTTTTCATTCTGGATAATCACCGGGGTTCAATACACTCCAAATGGCACTGTCGCTCTCCTAGCCGCACAGTCCAAATGAGCGTAAGAAACCTCACTATCCGCCTGACCAATAGTCTGCCAATACCTATCCGGCACGTCGATAGCGGACCCATTCGCGAGCTGGTCAAACTCAGCCTAGTATTGCCCCCTACCCTCGGGCGAGTAAGGCCACACTCATTTCCAACCGACCACGACACAGTGGGAGACGCGGCCTCTTGGTATTCGGCCCTCGTGCGCTCGTATATCCACTCGGTCTCGACGTTGGAGTCATCCTCTGGTACCATTGGGTTTAGGGATTTTCACCCAGGGACATCTATGGTGCCCGTATGCTAGAACCAAACATTTTCGGTATCCAATCCAGCCACCCACAATGTGTCCGTGGAGGCTATGGCCCTGGTGTCACTAGGGCATATAGTAACTACAATCACACAATGCAAGTGCATGAGTCACACTACCAGTCATACAATAGTCCTGCGTAACCCATGCGCTCATACTGGGCAACTCCGCCTATCAGGGAGCTCGTAACAGTCTGCTCGAAGGCATGTGCTATGATCAATCACTCCTCATACCAGTCATACATATGATGCGTATGATGATAAATCATGGATCTATACTAAACATGCATATAGGGATGGGCTCTGCGTATCACAGAAATGGGCCTAGACGGCCTGCAGAGTATAAGTATGGACCTATCAGTGGCCTTAAGGAGTGTGACAATGCGGACATTTAACCAACATTGTCCTTACAATGTGGACGTCAAACCAACATTGTTCCCAAGGCATAGCCCGCCATAAAGTACCATTACACAAACCATAGGAAATCACACATTGCAATGGACTAATATACATCTCATTGGGCCTCGACCCATAGTGCTCAGATACATCAAATGGGCCATCTCATATGGGCCTTATATAAGTCAAGTGGGCCGCATTAGTGGGCCTTATGTACATTGCAATGGGTCATACTCCATGAGCCTTTGAAAACATCACAATGGGTCTCGTAACATGGCCCTTATATATATCAGAGTGGGCCTCGACAACGGGCCACCAATACGTCGAATGGGCCTAACCTCATGGGCCTTATATATATATCAAGGTGGGCCTCCCCAACGGCCAGAAATACATCAATATGGCTCCATCACATGGGCCTAGGGCCCACCATAATATTTATTTGAAATCCAACCTATTCATAAGGTCACACCGGCCAGGGAGGAGGGGAACAACAATTTTCAGCTTGATCTGGAACTTCTGTGGACCCAGAAAGGGTTTCAATGGTAGAGTTCAATTCACACTGTTTCTTGTGATGTGGGCCGCCCGAGCGCTGGATTGGCCTGATTTTTGAGGGGGGTCCATGTCAAATAGTGGTCCACCAAATGGGCGGCGTAGATACAAAATATACATCATGGTGGGGCCTGCCTGAGTAGTCCACCATTTCTTTCTCTCTCTCCCTTTTCTTTTAAAGCATTAGCACTTTACGTTGTAAACGTCCAGCGTCCCTGGACGCTGGACGACTTCACAATCACTTCATTGTGGTGGGCCCCACGTGGACGTGGCCCACCAATATAAATAAATAAATATATATATATATATGATATATACCTTATATTATATATGTATATAAATACATATTATATTATATATTATATACATGTATTATATAAAATATAACATATATGTGTATATATATATATATATATATATAAAGATGTATTGGGCCCATCCAAACAGTGGATGGTGCGGATCATCACCTATAATAGAGTGGGCCACACCGTCTGATGTAGATGGACGGGGAAGATGTAACACATATTGGTGGGATCCATACCATTACAAAGAGAGAAAGAGAGAGATAAAGGGAGATATACGGTGAGATAGAGGAACCCCGCCACTATGGGCCCTCTTGATTAGATCACATACATCCAAATGGGTCCCACCAACAAGTGGGCCCTAAAATTTAAAATAATGGAAAATCACCCACCTTATCTTCCTTTTCCTTGCTCCCTTGGACTCCTTAGCTCCTTACCTTCACTTTTAATGGAGGTTGATGAAAGATGAATGGTTGAGATTAGAGATGAGAGGGTGGGCCACACTTGAAGTTGAGAGGGAGTGTTGGATGAGTGAAATTTCTCATGGGATTTGGAAAATTTGCTAGAGAATGAGAGGGAGAGATAGAAATAATGGGTGGAGGGATGGGTGGAGTGATGGTTGTAAGAAAGGAGTGATGAGGGGTATGGTTTAGTTTGAAATTGGTGGAGAAGAGGGATGGTTGAGGTTAAAAATGAGAAAAAGAGGAATGGTGAGGTGGAAAGATGGTGGACTTTTGGAAAAAGAGGGAATGGGTGAAGTACTTTGAGGTATGGTTGCATTTATGGTTAATTAGTGGGACTAATTGTGTAGAGATTCCCTCGAAATCCGCAACGCGCGGTGTTTCTTCGGAATAAACGCTGATCGGCATCTTCTTACCTGGGTATCGGTTCGGTGCGCAAGTCACGGCGTTGGAACCGCGGCGACGACGCGGTCGCTATGATAAAACTTTCGGATCAAGCCGACGTCGGTGCGCGGGACCTGGCTTAGGATCGTGCGCAAACACCAAATACGGTGCGAAGGTTGCCGGAATTTGACCGGAAGGACCGCGGAAGCTAACGGAACAGTACGGATTAGGACACGGGTCTTACAGATGAGTTGCCACAATTTAATAAATTGTGGCAAATAATTTCATCCATCCTTCTGAAAGTGAGCCACTGTTTGGTTTTCCAATTACAATGGTATTTGTGAAAACAAGTAATGACTACATATTCTTCGAGTTGTGATGCAGGGAAGTAAGTTATATGTTTGCTTTTTAGGGTTAATGATGAAAATGAGTAATAATTAATTATTGTTGGAGCTGTGTAATAACATTGTTTACATTTAGGGGTTGTTTGATTTTCTAATTGCAATAGTAATTCAAGGTAAATGGGTGATAATTATTTACCTTTGAATTTTTTATTGCATTTTCAAGGTGATGTTGACTGTTGCCTTTATTTATAGCAGTCTCACGTCATCCAAGGAAAAAGCCATTACTTTTTTGGGGTCTACCATGATATAATTGTCTTATCCACACCGTTCATCCTTTAGCCAGCTCATTTTAGGGCATGAGCCGAATAAAGAGACGGATCTAAAG
Organism: Magnolia sinica; assembly: GCF_029962835.1. Taxonomy (NCBI): domain Eukaryota; kingdom Viridiplantae; phylum Streptophyta; class Magnoliopsida; order Magnoliales; family Magnoliaceae; genus Magnolia; species Magnolia sinica. The sequence continues at coordinate 119,083,814 of NC_080575.1, read as the reverse complement.
CTCAAGTGGGCCACACTATAGGAAACAATAGGAATTGAGCTCTTATTATTGAAAGCTTTTTTAGGGCCCTAGAAGTTTTGGATCAAGCTGATATTTTTGTTTTCCATTTATCCATGGCTCTGTAACCTTATGAACAAGTTGGTGACAAATAAACATCAATGCGAGCCCTAGGAAGAAAATAACTTTCAATGGCTGACGTCTTTACAATCATTATCTCTTAAGGTGTGGTCCACTCGACCTTGGAATTTGCCTAAATTTTGGACTCATATCCTAAAATTTGTCATTGAAATGTTTTGGAGTGGATAAGTCACATACATCACGATGAGACCCCACAAGTTTAAATTGGCAATAACATGGTTTTTGTGGACCGATTTTCGAGATGTAATGCCTCGCTAATTTCAAATCGGTGAAGTTAGTCATAATTACTTATTTACACATATTTACTAAGAAAATTTAAAATCAAAGAGCCCTAACTACAATGGCAAATTTTCTATCATTATATGTTTCATAAAAGAAAAACACAATAAAAATCATATTTTATAATATAAAAATGTTATAATTTTATTTATAAATGTATTTAATTCTTAGTTTATGAGTTATAATTTTTATTTAAACAAATACCTTAAAATAATTGATAATGGCTCAATTACCTTATATTACATGAGAAATTGGAAAGCCAAATGCAAAGTATATCCATGTTCAATTTACTCCATCTATCAGTTTATTGAGCTCATGTTAAGATGTGAGCCAAAAAAATTAAACAAGCCTAAAATTCAAATGGGCCACACCATAAGAAGCGGTGGGAATTGAACGCCCACCATTGAAACCTTCTTGGGCTAGGGAAGTTTTGGACCAGGTCTATAGTTTTCGTTTTCACTTCATCCTATTAGGAATCACCTTTATGAACTAGTTAGATGGCAGGTAAACATCACGGTTCGCCCCATCAAGGTTATTGGAGACTATTTTGTCCATATTGTGGTGTGCATCACTTGAGTTCTAGATCTGCCTCATTTTCTTACATCAGATCCTAACATGAATTGGCAAAACTGATGGATGGAGTGGATGTCACAGGGACATTGTGGTGGGTCCCAGAGAGCTTTGGGTTACTGGGCCTCCCTGCAGCTGGGGTTACAGAATTAAGAGGACCTGTTAGTAGTCCACCGTACTACCCAAAACCGTAGTCTGCAGAGGCTCGAGCTTACATGATGCGCACCCATTAACCATTCATTCGATAGGGTTACTGTATATAATGATAACGGCGCTAAAGCCGCCCTGATCAAATGATCCTAGTTATCCAATAAATTTGACTTTTTTACTTGTTGAATGTGAACTATTTTTCTACATTTACGGTCCATTTTCAATCAATAGTGGGGCCGCCAATCATCCAGCCAACGAGAATTCTGTAGCGCAGGCCGTCCTTAATGATCCCACCAAATTAAGGGTGGGTCTCATATTAAATGGAGGTCCTGTGGGCTTCAATTTGGAGGTACTCTTCCCTTGCCGTAAAACGAAATTACAAATGACTCCATGTACTCAACAGCTATTATATGATTCAGTACGTGGGAAACCGTTGATCTGGTGAGACGCAAGGATGATGGGAGATCCCCAAAAGTGTTCAAGACTGGAAGATCTTGACACTTTGATCAATGTCCCACAGTAGTAGATGGTCCATACTCTTGTTTGATTTTACAAATTTACTGTAAACACGGAGTTAAATAATCAATTATTACAATTTCACCCTTTTTGAAAATAAGCAGGTATTTTTATTTCGAAAGACAGTCCAAAAGAGTTGGTTTAAATTTGTGAGCCCCACCATGATGTATATGACATATCCCCATCCTACATCTGTTTTACTAAAACATTTTGAGGCATGAGCTGATAAATGAGACAAGTCCAACATCCAAGTTACCCCCACTAAAGTAAATGGTGGCCCTAATAAGTTTATAAATAAGTTTATATTGGTGGGTGTTCGATTCCCTTTTGCTTGTGGTGTGGTCCGGTTGAACTTTAAATCTACCTTATTTTTTAACTCATGCCTTAAATTTAGTTGGTAATATGGAAGAACGATGTGGTAAACCACATACTTCATGATGGCTCCACATATATTTGGCAGCATTCTTGATTTTAGCATTGAAAAAGGTAGGCGTCAAATTTACATAAGAAAATAATTATTATCCATTTAAAGCACATTTACTTTTACTTTAGAAAATCAATAATGCCAGTCAAATAAGGTCCAAGGGAAATGCTCTGAGGACCGAGTTCAACTAGCTGGCGTGTGGGGCTCACCTTAGTGTTCGTATGACATCTCACCCAACCAACAAGGTTCTCTTACCATGTCAATGGGATGCCCCAAAAAACAAATCAATCCAACCATTAAAAATTACACACATGGCGGATGTGTAATCAAGTTAAACCGTCAGGGTACCCACATGAGAAATTACGTAGAAGAACAATTATACTACTGTAGTCCCTTAATTAATGGTCGATTATTTGATATCTATTGGACGGTTAACATGAGAAATAATCATCAAAAGTAATAAAGTAATTTTCCTATATGAGATATTACAAACATTCATTTTATCTTATTTTAGGTATGTATCCTGTCCTGTTCCATATTTTGGACAGTCTAATTTTAGTTGCATATAAGACAAGCGTGTGAATGCAAGGGCCTGCTCATCATCCATCATACTCTACCAGAGTACCTAATAATTCCTCTTCGTATTTTCACAGAGTACCTAATAATTCCTCTTCGTATTTTGACGATTGGACCATTGAAACATGCTGTTGTACATGTAGTAGTGCCTGTAAATGTACTACATGGGATACAAGCTTTACGCTTTCTTTTTTTTTTTTTTTTAGAAAGAAAGCAATGTGAAGTCAAAAGGCTTCCATGGATTATTAAGGAAACTGTCATCCTTACCACATGCTTGATAGGGAAGCGGATTGCGTCCTGCCCCTGCCTGGAAAGTAATCCGTACAGGCATGGGGTATGTAGGGTCCACCGTAATGCATGGATTTTATATACGGTGTAAATACATTTTTCGAGGATATGATGGCAAAACTAAAGCAGGCTGAGAACTCAAGTGGACCACAACACTGGAAGTGGCGTTTGTAATGACACCCACCGTTGAAACATTCCTAAGGGTCAGCGTGATGTTTATTTGCCATCCAACCTGTTCATAGGTGCGAAGGGACAACACAAATATTAGCTTGATCCAAAACTTTTAAGGGTCCTCAAAAGTTTTTAATGGTGGGCATTCAATCCCCACTGTGTGGTCCACTTGAGGTTTGGATCTATTTCATTTTTGGGTTTGTTATCTTAAAATAATCTATAAAAATGAATGGATGACAATGCGTTGATAAAAACCACACATCACGGTAAGATCCACATGGAAGCGGATTGCGTACTGAGTAACTCAGTAACCTCAGCGTTATGAGTAAACTGTGTGGGGTCCACTGTTATTTATTTATTTTAGTATCTGGGGCTAGATCCCAAAAATGAAGCAAATTAAAATCTCAAGTGGACCACACTATAGGAAATAGTTTGATTGAACCTCTACCATTGAAAATATTTTGGAGGCCAAAGAAGTTTTGGATCAAGCTGATGTTTGTGGTTTCTCTTCATCCATGTCTTTGTGATCTTATGAAAAGGTTAGATGACAAATAAAAATTAATTTGGACCCTGGGAAGGTTTCAACGGTGCAAACCATTATTACACACTGTTTCCTGTGTAATGGTCCACTTGAGCTTTGGATTCACTTCAATTTTGGTATCAACCCCTAAAATTATCATTAAAAATGGATGGACGGTGTGGATAAACCACATACATTAACAGTGGTCCCAACTGAGTTTACTCAGTACGATAAAAGCGTACTGAGTAACTCAGTACGCAATCCGATTTCGATCCACGTAACCCTACCTGTACGGAGTATCGTCCTGGCGGGCTGATAGTGATAGATACAGCTGTTGTACGATTTCTTACCAAAGCCGAGAGAATACTCCCGCCTGGACTGTCTTGATGCATTTGCTTTACATCCACTCCACCCATTTTTTTTGAAAGATCATTTTAGGGTATTATCCAAAAAAGCTGAAGCATATTCAAATCTTAGTTGGACCACACCACAATAAATAATGGTGATTGAATACCCACCGTTAAAAACTTCTTAGGGCCACTAAAATGTTTTTTTTCCATCCAAATTGTTGATAAGGTCACAAAGATCTGGATGAAGGGCCACAAAAATATCATCTTGATCTAAAACTTGTGCAGTCCACAAAAAGTTTTTAATGGTCTATCACACTGTTTTTGTGGTGGGTACACCTTAGATTTCGATGTACTTCATTTTTTATATCACGCTCTAAAATGAGTTTTCAAAACGGATGGATGACGTGGATGCAAGGTGCATACATCATGGTGGGCCCCACAATTAGGGATCTACCGAAGCCGTGCCCCGGAGATAAACCGTGGGTGTATCCATAGGTGGTGAAATCCCACTGCAGCGTAAGCGTAAGTGCGTGGGGGGTGTGTGTGCGCGTGTAAAGAAAAAACTAAAAATCCGTGGGTTAGGCTGAATGTGAGGGCCTCCTGGATATATGTGCCTTAAAAATGTAGCAAGGATTGAATTCCTATCATTAAAAACTTCTTAATAGCCACGAAAGTTTTGTGTCAAGCTGCTATATCTGATCTGTCTAGGTTGATGTAACCTTATTAATAGGTTAGATGGCAAATAAACATTATGTTAGGCTTCAATAAGTTTTTAATAGTGGGCATTCAATCATCGTTATTTTCCTGTTGTGTGGTCCACGTGTGATTTGGATTTACCTACTTTTTGGACCATGAAATGAGCTAGCAAAAGAATAGATAACATGAAGATGCAAGACATAAATTGAGGTGGGTCCCACAGTTAAGGCATCCCCCGAGCCTTACCAAATCTACCGTACCTAAGGGGTGTTTGGATCTGAAGTTACTTGAGATAAGATACTTATAATTGATGATAAACCAAACTTTTTTATCCCGAATAAGTTACTTATATACCGCCGTGAGTAGAAAAAGTAACCTATTTGGTAGAAATCTAATGTGCCTTTTATGTAGCTGCAACATAATATTCCTGATTTTATATTGAACCCTACTCTACTTTTGTAGCTATCTGGGGTGCGGGATTTGGTCCTGGGGGTGAGAGGCTCTCTCCAAAGGCATTAAAAAATAAATTATAATAATAATAAAGTTACCAGGAAGGTCTCACATACAACTTTAGATTAATATAGCTGGGGGCATATGGCCCACCGTGGTCTATGTATGACATCCAGTCAGTCTAACATGTTTGCTCACAATGCAAATGGGATGCTATAAAATCATGCCAATCTAATCATTAAGTGGCCACCACTTGAATTTCAAGGTTTTTAGGTCGTTGTCCATTGTTTTCTTTGATACAGCCCACAAGATAATTAAATTATCATGATTCCTAGGCCATCTTAATTTCATCAAGGGACAACTTTGTTGGATGAATTTGAGGTTATGCATACACCATGGTGGACCTCACATATATCTACTTGCATTCTTTTTCTCCTACAAGTTGTAGGTGAGACCTTTTTTGTTTGGTACTTCATTGTAATGAATAGAGCTGGGCATGGGATGCCTCGATCCGGCTAACTTGACTTGTCCGACTCATTCCGATTCAACTCGATCCGAACTGAATGTGCAAGTCGGTCTGAACTGAGTAAACTTCGCCCAATCTGAACTCAAACTGAGTCGAGTTCGAGTTACCCAATAACTCGACTTGACTCGACCCGAAACTCGATCCGGTTAGACTCGACTCAATTCGAAACCCGACTCGACCCGACTCTCTAACCCTACCCTGACTTAATCCCAACCTCTCTCCCTCCCTCTTCCAAGCTCGGCAACCACCCACCACCATCACCCTCCTCCTCCTCCTCCTCTTCCTCCTCCTCTCTGAAAGTGCCCTTGTTTGTCATATACATGAGTGTTAAGTCCATCGGTCAAGTGAGCTCTAAGATGAAGACATCAAGACCAAGACTCCTCAAGGATGAAGGCTCGTGATCATACTTATCAGGTAAAATATAGTCTCATCATCCCACAACAAACCCTAACAGGTATATGCCCCCCTAATAACCCTACTTACTCTATAAAAATAAAAATATAAAAAAAAACTATTTAAAAAAGAACACCTTCTAAGTAAGTTTGAGTTATAAAAAGAACCTTGAGTATTTCTGGAAGAAAGGATCTAAACAGAAAAAATCATGTCCCTGTCGAGTGCATTGAATTATGATCGAGGACATATTCGATGCCATCGAACACCGATCGATGGCATTGAATACATGTCCATAATGTCCAACAACAAAGAGAAAGAAAAGCTAGAATATTCAATTGCTCGAAAGATGTTCGATGACATCGAAACTTATATTGGTCATGCATTTTGCTGGCCCATTGGGCCGCTATGCCGCGAACTTGCCTTAGCATCCCACATAGATTGCCCATCACTCCTTTACATTTCTAGCCATCTTCGACCGTTCAAGGTCAATGTGGACTTTAAAAGGAAGCTCGAATGAAGACAGCGGTCAGATCTGAGTCGGCGGTGGCCCATTTGGGCAAAATTGTATCGGTTTTCACCGAAGTTGGATTTTGCTTAATCTATCCTTCCCCCTTTTCCCAAATTCGACTTTTTTTGTCCATCCCATGATCGAGGTGGGCCAGATAAAGGCTTGATCGGAAGCAAAAATGATCTAGGCCGTTAGAACTTAAAACAGACGTATCTCCTAAACTGGAATGAATTATCGGACGTACCATATGATTTTGGGGTAGGACGAGCTACTTTAGTCACTTAACCCTATTACGCCGGGTTGAGATACCTAATTTGTGAGTTCTTGCCTGAGTGCGAGTCGAAACACTTCTCACATGACAATACCGACCAAGGCAGTCCTAGGGTTCAAATTTCCATACCTAAGTTTGAAAACATTACAAAATCATAAATTTGATCCTATTGTTCATGGTTTTTAAGTTTAAGTTCAAAATCATCTAACAATAGGGAATTTAATCGTAGAGTTCAATTTTTAAGTTTCAAGTTTCAAAGCATAGCAAACAAGGGAGTTCAAATCCTAAAATCAAGGAAATCCTTTATAGATTCAAATCTTTAAATTTAAATTCTCAACGCCTAGTTATTGTGGTTTGTATAGTCCACATTCCCAAGGTCCTAGTTATCTCAATACTCCGCTCTGATACCAACTTGTAATGTTCCGAAAATCAGCACCTGAGTACATAGACTACAATCCCGAGTTTGCATGTGTTAACTTAATAAAATGCACATGCGTCTTCATTCTAATTCACATTAAGTCCGTGCACGAATAATCAAAGTTGCACAATTTAACTTAGCAGAACCAAAACGAGGCATAGATAACAAAAGTTAATAAATATATGACAAATAGTCAAAGTACAATTGAAAAGTAGTATCCGCCCTAATGAGGATTATACAAGCCACAATATATATACCCAAGAGGGTTAAAGTGTAAAGTTTTCAGTTTATTTCAAATCTTCCAAAACATAACGGTGGTGGCGCAAACCGGTATAAGCCTACCCGCCGGAGGCCTCGATAGAACTTGCATCAATAATATGCCTAGTTGATATTTTAAAACATTGTTCCAGGTGGGAGTAAGTAACTAACTCAGTGGTTCCATTTTCTAAGTTACACATGTTATAAACACAATCGATGCAGTTGATGATAAATAAGAAATCAAACAATTCCTTAATACTCTTGTTAAATGTGCATATGAAGATATGGCATGATGAACGCCCTTTCCAAACAACACTCTCTCACACATGACTCCGACCACTTAATTCGCAAATGACAACACTCCCTCAAACATGCGATTTCAACGCCTGTTTCGTCACATTTTAATCTAATGCGATGTGATAAATGATCATGTTAGCCGAGCAATTATTAAGTTCAATTCATTCAGCATATTAGCGAAGCTAGGATACCGACGTTATATCACAAGTCCTTATCTGGATCACGTGGCTTGTTGCCACACGTAGCGACTCCTTACCAGTGTCCCTTGATCCAAATTTAGGTGTCACCCGTCTATCTCACAAATCAACAATTCCAAAGGTATAATATGATACATAAATGTATGAGGATCAACTCGATATGGGTTGTCACCCAAACCGAGTATGATCACTTAGTTTCGAGGTTGTAACAGCCCACAGCACGCTGCTTTGACCGGTTGGAGCATTATTTTCGAAGTCCGACCGATCCTACACATGGACCCGGATGACAACCCACACTCAGACCACAGCCCAGATGAATAGTGACTGAGGTGTTACAAAGTGTGGGCATATCACATTAAACCAAATCAATACAAAAGAAAGGACTCGTCATTTAATTCCATTCACGCCCGGTCATTCGAATAGCATTCTGACACGAAACTATTAGTCGGGTAATTTGACGGGGGCCGTTCGAACAATGGTCTATCACCTCCATCAGTGCTCACTGGTCACTGTGGAAAGGCTCGTCACTCCTGCATAGGCCGACAGCTCGGACATGGTGTCCCATACCACCATGTCTGGCTCATGAGTCTTAGTTGTTCACTGGTCACTACGGGGAGGCTTGTCATCCCTGCGTAAGCTGACAACTTGAATACAATGTCCCATACCACCATGCCCGACTCATAAGTCTTAGTGGGATCGTATTGCACTAACAGTTATGAATGGACACATCCACTGAGAATGAGGTATCCTAGATTCCATTTAGTCGTGTCATATATTGTGAACATACATGATCAGCTGGCTAGTGGGCTAATTTGATTAACCTGGAAAACTACGACGCAACCGGCATTGGGTGTAAGCATCCCGTGTAGTCCAGCTACTGTCGATCGTTCGTGTTCAACCCGGGTCGATCGAACAATCCTAGGGTGGCCACTCTAACTCGAGTCACCTGTTGATTTGGGCGATTTACCAACTGACCCAATATCGTAGAAATCCTAAGTATCGCTATGAACTAAACACTACATCATGTAATTATAGTATACATACTACCACGCAATGACCTAAGCATTTCATCGAACAAGTAGGCATCAATAGAGCAATACATTCACTTAGGCATTTCATCAAATATGTGAGTAACAATAGAGTAATACATTTATTGGAGCATATTATCAAACACGTGAGCATCAACAAATCAACGCATTCAATCTGGAGTTCAATCAATCATGTGAGCATCTTTAGAATAACACGTTTAATCACTTAGGCATTTTATTAAACATGTGATCATGCATAGACAAGCAATGACATATATTACAATCAAACATGAAATATGAACATACTAATTATTTACAAATCATTCACTACAACAAATCATTAATTGAGACCCTTAAGGGTCGATAAATAGAAACCTAGGCATAATGGTTCGCATCTTAAGAAGGAATATTCGATTTTGAGCTCCTAGAGTTAGGGATTTGGAGAAAATCATATATTCTTATATAAACACCAAGAACTATATGATATTCATGCAATTCATTTTAGAAAAAAATCTAAGTTAGGAAGTAAGTTTGTTTCTTACCTCCAAATCGCAAATAGTGTGGATTCGGCGGAGGAAAATGATTGATGCTAGGGCTTTGATTGGAGGAAACCGATGAAGGGAAGCACTAAAGCTTCCCCACTCCTACTCTCACCCTTCTTCTCTTCTTTTTTTCTTTCTTTTTCCCTCTTTCTCTCCTTTGGAGAAAGTAAATTCGTATGGAGAGATGGGGTGCCCAAATGAGGTCCTTATATAGTCTCATAAGTTGTGCAAATGGCCTTAAGGGCAAGGTTTTCATTATATTAGCCATATAAGAGAGTGTTTCTAACCTCTAGGGCCCATTATGGGGTGTACATGTCGATATACACCGTAGGATAGTTAGCCCTAATGATGATCTACGTATAGATATGATCGGCCTGCCATTTGGATGCGTTGATCAATGGATATGATCAAAAGTCTGTTCAACGGTCACCAATAGTTGATCAGGGCCTAGGTTATACGGATATATTTAAGGAAATATCTTTAGTCATTACTCTAACTTTGGTTGTGAATTTATGGTCCGAAAGTTACAACTTTGTGAAAGAATAAATGAACTTATTTCACTTAAGTTCCATATTTTCATATAAAATATTCACATAACCCAAGCACTCGACTTGCGAGTCCAAGTTAAACGATTCGAGACGCGATCTTAGCTGAATGTCCCACGATGGATGTCAAGCTCAACGAGACAAACATTATTTTATAGTTTCGAAACTACTGGCCCACTAACGAGCGGTCTAAAGCTTGTTCGGAAAATCGGGGCATTTCTGAAATGAATTAGGTATCGAGATTTCTTATGCGCAAGTATTAGGGTTTATATTAACTACATTCATAGTGTGGCCTATTTATAATTAGTGAAAACGGTGATTCGGCCTTAATAGCCCTAAAACCATTGGTTTTTAGGCTAAAGGAGTAACTGGATTGATTTGGTTTATTAATTAAGATCTGACCCCTACTTGTCTCGGCTTTGGGTAGATCTTTATTTAGTTATGGTTGTCTTGATTAGTCAGTGATAGGTCAGTTAGATGTGGGCCCCATATGAACAAATTATGTGCTTAAACTCGGTATTTAAGTGATCGGCTGGATTCGTTAGGATTGATTAATCAGATTGGTGTGGTTCTTTATTGGTACCACACGCGTATAGGGATAACATCAAGTGTTTATAGTCTGTAAGTGACAATACAAGTTAATTATAATGAAAAATTTTAAGGGTTTTGGAAAATCCAAAATAACGAAAATTCAGGATGTTATAGTAATGAATGTACTACCAGTGCAATAAATGCTCTAATCTTAAGGATTTGGAACTCCGTGAATGCAAGATAACCCTCATGAGTAGTCATGTACTTTCAGTGCCTGTTTTTATTTTTTCCAATACATTTGAAACATGAAGAACATCCACATAGCCCCACTTTAATACCATTTGTGAATAAATGACATGAAATTCACTGTTGCTACGTGTATTTACAAGATTTCTACACAATGCAAATAATACCAAAATGATCAATTAAATAATATTTGGAGTAAGTTATGTTTATAGCAGATATGGAAAACTACAAATCTTAGGGAAATGGAAAACTCCAGATTTTAGAAAAGTCAACTGTCGAAATATTGTTACCTCTCAACAGTCCCTACCCTAGATAACATTAATTTTAAGAGTTTTGAAAGGAAAAGCTATGGTTTTTACCGTAAATTGTTTCATCTCCTGTAACTTTCTTCTAATTATAATGAATATGTACAAACTCATATGTTCTCCATGTTTGTTTGGATTTTTCATTCTCTATTGCTTAATCGATTCATATTTGAGGTTGCTTCCACCCTAGTAAGATTTTATTCTATGTTTTCTTAAAACTTATTTTAAGACCAAATTTGAATATTTGACCACATTTTAAGCTTTTATATTAAGTTTTATTAATTGTTTTGATTTAAAGTGCTTGGATGGTGGAATGTTAAAACTTGGATGTTGATGGTTAAAATGTCAGGCATTAATGATCTAAATCATCGGATGTCCCCAGATCACCTGCAAATTATCCTTAAAAATGTGGATGAAGCCTTAAGGATCATTGTTAGTTGTTTTGGAATACATGCTACCCAAATGATTAATCAAACCATTCGATAGTACAACAAGGACTGTACCAACTCAAACTATAAGCCACAAATGAGTTTAAATCATTAAAAATTAAATTGAGCATTTGGTAAAGATTAAATGTTACCGTTTGAAAGTGAATCCTAGATGTCTTTACTCATGGGGAGATGCGAGACTCTTCTTTATATATGAATCACCTAGGGTATGTTTGATTTTTCACCTCATAAATAGATAATTATTACTTTATTAACCTGTTTGATAATCCAGATGTATTTCTTTTTTGAAAAACAGTTCAAAAAGATTGACTTAAATTTGTGGGCTGCAATGTGATGTACCTGACATATATGTGTCGTCCATCTGCTTTAGCATAACATTTCAGGGCATAAGTTGAAAAAAGAAGTAGATCCAATGCTTAAGTGGCCCACACCAAAGAAACCAGTGTTCATAAAACATTCATCATTAAAAGTTGTTGCTTTCGTCATGCCCAAATTGAAGTTTATTTATCATCTACACTGTTCACAAGGTCACTCAAACATGGATAAGGGGAATATACAAATATCATCTCAATCCAAAACCTCTAGGGGTTTAAGAACTATTTATCGATAGGTGAACATTTTATCAAAGTTTCCGTTTTTTGGCTCATGCCCTAAATAACATAACAGATGAACATCGTGGATAAGCCACATACATCATAGTGGGCCCCGTGTTCATTTGGCAGTCATCCTTGATTTTGGCACACAAAAGGTGAGTTGTCAACATCTGCATCGGAACTATGCAGTAATTACTTAGGTAAATAATTATTACCCATTTACTTAATTACCTTTGAGATGAAAAATCAAACAAGTGATTATCTACAAAAGTATACAAGCCAATTTGTACAACCATAACAATAAATCTATTGGGGGGGGGAGGGATTATTAAATGATGGAATTACAAACTCTCTTTTCAAGCCAACATTTGTGTGAGGATCACGTTCTCATGCATATAAAAAACTCTTCTTTGCTTAAGAAGAGAAAACAATATCTCAAACTCTTTATAAAGAATTCTTTACTTGAGATATAGTTCCTAAGGCTCTTTTTTTCTTTTTTTTTTGTTTTTTTTCTCTACTCATTTTTTTATACAATGACTCTCTCATAGAAGGTAAAAATATATATGAAAAGCGTACAAGAGATATATGCTTACCTTCACTTGGTGTAGAGACACAAATGTGTGAACCCTACTTAAGTCATCACTTTACACCATAAAGTGGACCATAAAGAAGAAGATAGACCACATATATACCCAATACTCACAACAACTACATGCATGATCAAGCAAGTCAGGCACATACACCCTGATCCATAGCTCAAGTGGTAGACCGAGTAAACGATACCTCGTTTCAACACTGAGGTCTTAGTATTGATTCCCTAGTGGGGGTGGCCAACAGTGAAGTGTGAACTAACTGTGGGGTGTACTAACAAGCTAAGAAATAAAATTAAATTAAATTTAAAAAAAAAAAACAAAACAAGTCAGGTACATGAAAACAACAAAATAAGTCTATATCACAAAAATAAATTATACAATAGTTTAATAGTGCCTTTTAAATTAAAATGTAGATGCAACAGTCAATCCTAACCATCAATGTGGGAATGTGCAATGGAAACTACATGAGGATTGGATGAATCCGGTATCATATCATCTAGTGCCAACGGCAGATACCGCATGATTTCTAGTGGATTACAAAATCCATTACATTTGTGGGCCCCATGTTGGTGCATGTGTTTTATCCATGTCATCCTTCCATATGCATTCTTTACATGTGACATTCTAGTTACGTATGGATACGAGTGGCTAGCATCAGTTACGAAATTTAGTATATTGATTGTAATTCCAAAGTCCATCAAACTCACGCTTCGCCTAATAGTGCATTTTTTCCAAACGAAGAATTTGATCTCAAATGTAAGATAGGTCAATCAAAATACCATGGTATTTTTACAATACAATTATTATGTAATAATATTGTTAAATTCATGTGATGCAACTCCATACTGTTTAATCCCTCATACAAAATAGGCTTGATTGACTGTGGGTATTTCCGTCTAATTACAAAAATTATCTCATCATTAAATTTTTATCACAGGAAAATTAAACAAGTGAATGGCCAATCAAATGCAAATATATTAAGGAGGCAAAAATGTAATTTATAATCATACCTCCTTTCATGTAATTATGGTAAAAATCTCCAATCAAATCACCATAATAAATTATTTTTAATATGATGTGACATTAAAATAATGAAAAAAGATTATCATCCCAGTAAAAAACAACTGGCCTGTTTGATTTTCCAGGCATCCGGTGAATACACTGTAAGTGAGTAACAATTAGGGGTGCACATCAAACCGTTGGATCCGTGTAACCGGACTGAAATCGTTGGATCGGTCCGGTTTGGTCCGGTTCCAGGATGCTAATGGTCTGGTTCCGGTTCCAAAAATCCCAAAACCGTTGGTTATGGTTCGGTTCCGGTTTAGGGTCCTGTAGAACCGATACAAACCGTTGAATCGAACCGTGCCATGAACCGTAGATCCGAACTGTGGATTCGAGCATTCCTTTAAAAATAAAAAATAAAAAACCCTAAAGTTCACCCTAAAAAAAAAAAAACCTTTTATCTGCCTTCAACTTTAGCGCGCAACTGCGGCCCTGCCTCTCGCCCCTCTCGCCCACCTGCGGCTGCGGTCGTGCCTCTTGCCCCTCTCGCCCTTGCAAAAAGAGAACCCCCCCTCTCTCTCTCTCTCTCGCCGTCCCAGACACCAGCAGCCGTGCGACGCCCTCCCTTGACTCTCTCTGTGTGTGTGTGTGTGCAGCAGATCTCGCCGTCCCAGACTCTGCAGTAAATCGACACTGTCTCTCTCTCGCCGTCCCTTGACGGTCCCTGGACTAGCCTGCCAATGGAAATGTAGGGTAGACCCATGTCTCCTAATTACGCCTGGCAGGGTGTTGTATCAATCAAGTCCATCCATCTCACGCATGGCTTATGCTACAAACCTTACACCTATTGGAAAATCCTATCCATCACTTTTCATTATTTTCATCTTAATAACTGTTTTTGTTTTTGGCTGTCATTTTGGTGGCCACTAATTTGATGGTTATGATCATCTGATGAATTGTATATTGAATTACTTGCCACGTGTACTATGGGGAGATGGCTCTTCCACTTATGGCTCTAACTTATCATCTCCCACCAGCCATTTAGCACTGGGTCATCTTCATGGTAGGGTCCACCTTATGCACAGCTTAGATATTGCACACACTTGCATGTTGGTTGTGTGTAGCGATGTATTAGGGATTGGCCCACCAACAGGGGTTGGAGGGGCCCAATCTACCAACTTTCTTGATCATCTAACCATGGGTTCCACCTGTGTGGACTCAAACATCAGGTATTATGCAATACAACCAAGGGTGATATAATCGTCGTTTGCCAAAATCATACCTTTTTTTTAGAAAATTTCAAAACCTACTTCCTTGAGACCGACAACTATGGAAGGTTTGCAGACTAAAATTATTAGACAGAGTGTGTGGAACCCACCTTGATGTGAGGCCCAAATCTACTCTGTTCATCAGGTGTGCCCCTTAGTTGACGCCCTATCCCAAGAATGAGGCTAACCCGAGACAAAAGCAGATCACACTGTGGAATAGTTGAGATGGGGACTGACAGTATTAAAACTTCTCTAGATTGTGTGGGGCCCACTATATGTTGTATATGCCATTTGTTTCATTCATCAGATTTGCTCGACTAAGATGAATGGACACCCAAAATATCAAGCCATTGAAGAACTCAGATGGGTCACACGAAGAGATTTTAGCAATATTGTTAAAAAAGTGCAATTGGGCTGAGCTTTAAAAAGCCCAGAACCATGGAACCGATCCGAAACCGAATCGGTTTTCACGATCCGGTTCCGGTTCGGTTCTAGGGTGCTAACGATTCGGTTCCAGTTCCAAAAATCCTAGAACCGTAGGGAACGGTTCGGTTCTGGTTTCGCCCCAAAACCGGACCAAACAGAACCGTGTGCACCCCTAATAATAATTACTCAGCGTTGTTACCAATGCTTGGTTTGACACTTACTTTTTTGAGTTCTAAACCGAAATATATATGGGGCCACCATGATGTCTTTGTCTTATTCACATTGTACATCTGTTATGCTAATTGAATTTAGGTCTTAACAAAAAATAAAATAAAAATAGGCTGATACAAAGCTCAAGTGGGCCACACCACAAGATTTAAGAAATCGAACATTTACCGTCAAAAATGCATCCGTGCCACTGTTTCCTTTAGTGTGGACAACCTGAGTATTGGATCAGGCTCATTTTTTGGTTTATGCCTTAAAATGTTACGTTAAAATTGATGTACGACTCAGATATATCATATATATCATAGTGGGGCCCAAAAATTTAAACTAATTTTTTTTACTCAATTTTCAAAACAGAAATGAAATTGCATATTCAACCAGGTGACGTAATAATAATTACCATTTCTCCATGCATTTACATGCAATTTGTAAAATCAAACAGGCGGGAATGTAATCAATTTACTCACTTTTTGATTTCTCAGTTTCCTGTTAATTGCAAAGTAAGTGATTCCCATACGAGTGAAACCAATAAAAAAGGTAAATAATTGGCCGGTCTCATATTTAGTGATACCTGAAGTGCTGCTTCTGTACCTGGGATTGTCAAAATAATTAAAAAGATTTTTTCTACCTAGAATACTATTTTTGGATACTTATTGCCTATTCAGGACATTTATAATTGTAATTGAAAATTCAAACAACTCACAGACCATGACCTGACTGTGAAGTACCTAATCTGTACTGTTCGTACGGAGACAAGGGACGTTGGCACACTCCACGTGAGATTGCAGTCACTCATCAGGTGAGCCTCATCTGGACGGAAGCGGATTGGCTCCAGCTATATAGCTGGCGTAGGTACGTGTTGTGCCAAGACGAGCGCTGATGCTCCTCCAGCTCCGAGTTGTACAGTTGAAAGAGATCAAAGTTACATGGCCCCACGGTGATGTATTTATTATATCCACACCGTTCATCTATTTTTGGAGATCAGTTTAGAGCATTATCCAAAAAATGAATCATATCCAAAGATAAACTGGACCACACCACAAATAGCAGCGGGGATAATGATTTTCACCATTAAAAGCTCCACAGTGCCCACCATAACGTTTATTATCTATCCAATCTGTTCATAAGCTTATAAAGACCTGGATGAAGATGAAAAACAAATTTCATATTGATCAAAACTTCTGTGACCCTGAAACGATTTCAATGGTAGACTTTCAAGCCCCCACTGCTTTTTGCAGTGTGGTCCAGTTGGTAATTAAATATGTCTTATTTTTCATCTCAAGCCTTAAGATGAGATCACCAAATGGATGGCCGGTTTAGATATAACACATACCTCATGATGAGACCCACAGAGGTTATTGACGTCAATACACCACCTACCTAGTTGGTGGCGGATTTGCTGGTGTATCATACCCCAGCTATATAGCTGGTGCATTAACGTCACCAAGTGCTGGGGTCTCATCATTAGCTATGTGTTATATCCAAACCAGTTATACATTTGGCGAGCTCGTAGTAGGGCTTGTGCCAAAAATTAAAACAAATGTAAAGATAAAGTGTACCACGTTGCAAAAAGCGTGGGGAATTGAATGTCTATCATCCAAACCTTCTAAGAGGTCACGTAAGTTTCGTATCAATATGAGATTTGTTTTCCCTAGTCATCCGAGTATTTATAACCTTATGAATAGATTGATTGAGATTAATATGAAATTTGTTTTTACTCTTCATCTATATATTTGTAACCTTATGATTAGATTGGATGGGAAATAAACATTACAGTGGGCCCTATAAATATTTTAACAGTGAAAATTATTATCCCACTTTTATTTTTGGTGTGGTCCATTTGAGCTTTGGATATGGTTCAATATTTGGCTAAATGCTCTAAAATAATCTCAAAAAATTGATAAAGGGTGTGCATATAATAAATACATCAGTGGGGAGCTCTTGCAACATTCATCTCCTTTGAAACGTTTGTATAACTTGGACCTCAAAAGGAGCATCGGCGCTCGTACGCCACGTATCTAGTTATATAGCTGGTGTGTGGTACAACAGCCAATCCGCTTCCCATCTGGACATGCCATGGCCTAAAACTAGCCCGGTCTGCTCATCAGGTGGGCCACATGTGTGTACGGAGAATGGAAGGTTAGCTACTCATGCACGTGCCCACCTATGAAACGAGCCATCTTATTTTGGGGCCATGATATGCTCATCCCATCCCTCAGCTCGCACATGCGGGTGAGAGAGTATGTGTGAGCAGACAAAAAAAAAAGGCTCATCATGAGTTAAAAAACGCATGGATAACGAGTCAAGCTCTTATACGGTTGGTAGTTCACCACCATTTTCAAAATGGTAAGATTCATCCTCCTCGCATGTAAGGAACATGTACGACTATCAAAACCATCCAAAATTTGGGTCACATAATAGATGGTCCATGTCTGGAAAATCACACTGATCAAGCGATCCTAGCCGTTCTTTGGCAGATAAGCCACGAACAGTGACGATTAATTACTACCATCTACTCAGTCTAATTTATTTATTTATTTATTTTATTATGCTATATACATAGTTAGGTCAGCGCTTTGGACAGCTTGACTGCCGCAAAATATGCCACGTGTAGGTGGACAAGTGATTATCATTTTTAAAATGGCATCGAACAGTTACTGGCCCATCAATCCATGAACTAATTATAAAATAATAGAGTAATGATGTAAGTGTGTTTGGCTGTGTTGAAATCCTGATGGTAAGAATCATTCCAAGCTCTGGTTTGTCCTGTTATGAAGAGACAACGGCACTGATGTTTGTGCCAGTGTCACGTGGACAACACCCATTTCCCGCTCAAACCTCCTCCAATAATTAGCAATTCAAATGCACCAGATCATATAGTAGGGTCGGTAGGACCGTAATATGGTAGACCCATCTCTCCATGGTACACGTGGCAGGGTGACTAATCAATTGGGACCATTCATTTATTAGGACATATCATTGATGGCTTATGTTTTAAATAAAAATAAAAATTAAACTTTGTTTTGTAACGTTGGTTTGAAGGCCATTGATTCGATGGCTAGAATCACCCCCGATGTATGTGTATTTTTAACCATTTCTCTTACACGGTTGTGCCCTCTAGATGAACGGAGCCAAACGATAAGTCACGCTTCAACGGGAGTGATAAGTCACGCATCTTTGAGGGCCACCGATAAGATGGATAGGATTGTATGATGGGTGTGATTTTTGAAACGTACGCCATCCATGCTAGAGGCAACTAGATGGACGGACCCGATTGACACATTAGCCTGTCATATGTTCTATCGAGAGATGGTCCCACCCTATTTTGGTTCTGCTTCCTCTATCGTACGAGCTTTGTCCTGAACACGCGTGTACAAGACAGCTCATTTACAAGATACCATATGTGCCAGCATGGCGCACAGGCACACAGCTATATGATCTAATCCATCCATTCGAGAGGTGCTTTTCAGATGAACGGCCCAATAGTCAAATGGATTCACTAATCAGGTGGGCAATGGTTTGCGAAATAAATGTACGGCTGAAGAAAAACTCAGTTGCATATTTCTAAGCCGTCCACCAGTTTTTAACACCCACCTTGATGAGTGGACCGTCTCGATTCCTGGGAAAAAACATCTTCAAGGTTAAATCTACCTGATGGACGGCTTGGACTTTTACCTTCTTGCCACTGTTTGCCAGGGTGGCACAGACGGCGGCGTGTAGATGGTGTGACTTGTACACGCGTGTATGATTATCAAACCATGACCATGTATCTCCCGCCAAGCAAATATTTAAAGAGAAGGTTTCAAGTCCAGCGGGTTGGACCATAATTCATGATCCAACCAGCAAATAACTTCCAATTTCCATGTTTTTATGACATCCAGCCCGTCCAATAGATTGGATCATATCCACTCATCGAGTAGAGACTCCACTTGTATTTTGTTACTTATTAATGCTAAATATTATTTTCTGATGTGTGGTCCATCTTATGATTTGACGGTGCTGGTGATCCTAAAGGTTGGGACAGCTGATTGAAGAGTTGGATTTCTCGTGAACGTGATAGGTTGGAAGTTATTCGCTGGGGTTGTTGGACTTGAACCCTTCTTTGGTAATATTTTCGATCTCCGGACCTTCAGGTTTCAAGTTCACGCACCCGAAATTATTTATCATATCTAGGCACGACCACATAGCACAACACACGTGTGCCACTTTATACACGTGAGATTATGTACCAAACGTCTTCCACCGTCCATTGGTAGAGAGGGAGAACCGGATGTATAGTTAAACCATGGTGAAGTGGAAATGTGCCTAGAGTTCCCTGTTAGGGCTAGGGCTAGCCGGCCGGGTTTGGCCCTGGCCCTGCCCTAGTCTCCAAAACCCTGGCCTTAGGCCAGCCCTAGCCCTAATTGAGTTAGTGGTGGCCCTATAAGAAAAGAGTCAAATGATTATATATTTGAAATTTTTAATCTTTCGTCTAAACAACCTGTCTGGCTTAAGCCACAATAAGTCCTTATAGGATAAAAGTTAAATGATCAAAGGTTTGAAATTACTTGAGTTAAACCAATAGTAACCCCTAAAAGGTTAAAAAGTTAAATGACCAAATGTTTGAAATTAGTTGTCTTTTTTTATTTGTTATTTTTTTAAATATATGTCTATATAATTATTTGAAACATGACTGCATATCCAATGATATGTTTTTAAAGTAGTATTCGTGTATGTTTTTATGCATTTTTTTAAAAAAAAATGCATAACAGTGACCCACTTGATGGGGGTCACTAATCACCTGCCCAACCCTCGGGCGAAGTTTAGGGTCTCACCTGGCTGTGGCTGACAGTCAGTCACCAACCATAACTTAGGGTTGTGTGCCTGACCTTTTTTTTTTTTTTTAAATTTTTTATTAGCCTGTTAGTACAGGCCCACGTCAGTACACAGTCTCCATGTTAGCCACCCCACTAGGGATCGATACCGAGACCTCAACAAGTGTTGAAACGAGGTATCTCCGCTCAGTCTGCCAGTTGAGCCATGGATCTAGTGTGGTTGGGTGCCTGACTTCTTTGTACACAGGACACACCAATACCTTCCAAGAAAAATGCCAATTTTGAATGGATGTTGGGATTGCGGCTGGTATCTATGGACGGTGTCGACGGTTGTAGATGTAGGAGCATAGAGAGGCGTACGGTGACTTTAGCTTATTCAAGTCAACATCATTGCTACAAAAGTCGTTGAAATGCCAACTGGGATCATGTGATCCATTTGATTTTTGATGTATGGCCCCCATCTGATCAGTTTGATTTTTGTTCACCTGTGGATCCTTTCCCTATAATTAAATATTTATATGGTATCTTTGTTATCATAAACCACTCTATCAATGTGCCATGTGCTACATCTACGGAATCCTCCCAAGCCTTTCAACTGCTGGCCCATACAATGGACGGTCCGTACCACAAAAATCATGCTGGATGAGATAATCCCAGCCACCAATTAATGATAATAAACGTATGCTAAAAAAAGATCAATCATCATTGTCAATGGTAGGATCGAACACGAAAGAAGTATAGAACTCGTACTGGTGGACCATGTCTGTGGAGTGGTTGATGACTAAGATGGATACGAGCATTATGCATTGGATCCGATTAGGTGTACTGGCCTCACGTGGAGTATCAAGGTAATTATCAAGCGAGTCTACTTTCCAGCGGTGCAGTGCGTGTACATGCCTGCTCCCTATTCAATGTTGAATAGATACACATTCCCAAAGCCTCCACTACCCTTGGTCCATCGAAAATGCTAACCTGACTCACTTGAAATGTTGAAATGTGCACGGTACACATGGCACGTCCGTACTAACTGGGACAATTGTTCGGGTGGACCATCACATGGATTGGCTACAACCCCACAATCGTGGCAATTGATAAGATCCTAACCATCTGATCCATGCATGGAATGCATGGCTCGTTGCTTCTTATTCTTCTCATTGTTCAGAAAACCCAAAAACTCAACTGGATGCCAATCACTGGTGACTCAAAAGACTCACTCTGACTTACATATTGGATTGCCACCTGTTTTTCATCTCCAGTTAAATCTGGTAATGGCAGTCCATCAAACTTGTGAAAATTTTCATCTCAGACACGGCCAAACCAGGTGTCATCTGTTTGAAATCTGAACCATTCATCAACTCAGCATCACAAAAAATCGCATTCTTGTGAAATTTAAGGTCCGTTGGATGCATAGAAATGTATGGCTAGTCGATTTGTTTCCATGGCTAAGGTCATGAGTCTGAAACTCAGTTGGTACTTCTTAGCTTTTATTAAAATCAATAAATAAATAGATTGAATGGGCGTGTAACTCAGGCACTCAGCTTGAGTCATCCCACGTCACACTGAATCAACAAGCAGAGTTGACCAGACTTGCCGATTCAGCCGAGTCATGCCACAGACGAGTTTTATGGTGACTCGGCTGGGAATGTCATAGAATCTAATTGACTCAGATGAGCAGAGTCAAAGAGTTTTAGAACTATGGTTTTAAGTTTTTACCATCCATTCGTCAAATCAAAATAGATGGAACCAGTTTTAACAGCCCATTTGCAGGTCACTGATCAGATAGCTAAAATCCTGCAATTGCTACAATTTGTGGGCCATGGTCCATCCACACGGTGCCACACGAACCATCGAAGTGATAATTGAGAATGAGGTGCACCTACATCTCCCCATTGGTATTGAGTGTATTACAACCCCAGAATATGTATTTTGCTCAGGTTTCTACAAATGGGGACCATTGTTTAGTGATCCAAACGGTTAATGATATTGGCCCACTGTGAATGACCCATGCACCAAATTCTCTGGGACTGGGACAATCCTAGCCCTTCAACTACAGCAAATGAAAGGCTAAGAAAATAAAACAACACCCCACGTTGGACTGAAAATGGACCAGAGCTTCAGCTGCTAGTGTCATTCAACCTGAGGTAGATGGACCATCTGGTTGGGCCCATCATCTCACCAGTGCTAATAACTAAAACATCAACCCTACTCGCACCAGCTTCAAAAACAATAAGTCGGAGCCAACTACATATTCTTGGACTAGCATTATAGCTATTGAGAGAATTTCCTCAGTTGGATGTGAGACAACGATGAAAAGGCACAAGCCACTTTTATAAGCACCATAGATGCAATCATGTTTCATGGACCATTCCCAAATACAACTATTGGAGATTATATTGCACCACCATTGCTAGGCTTTTGGTGCCATAAAGGTAAGCAAGTGCTTCTCAATGAATACAGGGAAATGCTATTTGAAGCATACAAATGAATGCGCTGAATACAAGCCCCACACATGGATCATGGCACACGTGTACAAGATCTGGGATGTTCATCAGGCATATGCAGTGGATGAGTCCTAAACTGAAATTAACGCCACTCATCAAGTGGGCGTGATGGGGATGATAGTTGCAGACTGTTAATCCTTCTACTCACTATGTAGCCATCCTTTTTTTTCCCCTCCACTTCTAACCCACCAAACGGGTGCTGGCTGGATTTTTGGGCTGAGGAATGTTCACCTTGGACCGCACCTGATGAACAGCCTGGATCTCATACACATGTGCCACATAGATTCATCTGGGCTGCTTGCATTGGCACCAACCTGCAAAATTGCATTCCTAAACAGTGAAAGAAGCTGGAAATGTTCTAACATACATAAACGAGCACCAAAGGGCATAAAAAATCACAACACAACCATGAACTCAAAGAAATCACTCTCACGTCTTACTAATGTGAGATATATTGGTTTCTTCCAATTTGAACACATTATCATCGTGTATTCAGAAGCACATTGAGGACAATTAACCACTTGTTCTAAAAGCTCAGACTGATAGAGTATAGCGAATTAATCCCTTTATCTCATAGCCTAGGCCCCACATCGCATGGGTTAGGACCTTGGCCGAACCCCCCTCGTGGGCCCCACGTCACATGAGTTCGGCCTTACACAGGCTGCCCACCCCGAGTGTGCCCCTGCATCTCACAAGCCACCCCACTCAAGCCCAGTGTAAAAATGCCCCTGCATTACCCATGCGCTCCTCAAATGGAAATCCATTCTCACTGCACAATCTCTCCGTTCATGGTCACTCTCCAATGGTAGCCTTTGCAAATGGATTGAAATCACATGCAATGTCAAAGGCAATGTTATCAAAATAAACCTCCCCAATGTGGGTTTACGAGGTAAGCTCAATAAACTTCGTTTCCCTTCCTTTCCAAGGCTCACCCCTCTTTATCTCACGGGCAATACATTCCTCAGAAACATTCCGTCACATATCAGCACTCTTTTGAGGCTTAATGTCCTTGATCTGTCCATTATTCATCATTTCAGTGCATTGTCGCTTTCCATATCTAATCTTACTAAAATCTCCAAGCTCAATGTCTCCAATTACTCAATAACAGGTGAAATTGCTCTGGATTTTTTCACCAACTGGAGCAAACTCGCCTCCCTTCAACTCTGGAACAATCAACTCACCAGAAAGATTCCATCTGATATCAGCCTACTTATGAATCTCGATGTCCAACATCTGTACAAGAACCATCAAAATAGTTCGATACCTCCAGAAACTGGAAGCCTCAAGAAATTGTTTAAGCTGAGCCTGGGTGAAAACAATCTTACTGGCCTCAACCTCAGACTTTGGGTAAGTTGAGCAAGCTGGCCTATCTGTGACTCAATGAAAAAATGATTACAGGCTCAATTCCACATGAAATCGGAAATCTGAATCTCAAGTTAAAAGTTTCCACCAATAATCTAGACGGTTCCATCCCTTCCAACTTGGGAAATCTGACCATGCATACCGTCTTGTACTTGTCCAGAAATCAGATTTCTGACTCACTCCCAGAAAACTTAAGGACTCAGGTTGAGCTCAGTGCATATAATAATCTTAAATAGGCTCCATCCCTTCTGCTTTGGGAAACTTGATTGAGCTTACCGTCTTGTACATGTCCAAAAATCAGATTTCTGGCTCCATCCCCTTCCACTTTGGGAAACTAGATCAAGCTTACTGTCCTATCCTTCCCTGAAAATAAAATTTCCACTTCAATTCCACCAGAAATCGGAAACTCGATTAATCTGAATGTGCTAGATGTGCCTAGCAACCATCTGACAGATTCCACCCATCCACTTTCGGCAACCTAACTAAGCTTCAGTTCTTGGTCCTCTTCAATAATACAATTTTTGCCTAACTCCCACCGCAATTAGGAAATCAGATATCGGAAACTTGATTAATCTGAATGTGCTAGACGTGCCTAGCAACCATCTGACAGGTTCCGCCCATCCACTTTCGGTAACCTAACTACGCTTCAGTTCTTGGTCCTCTTCAATAATACAATTTTTAGTTCGCTCCCACCACAATTAGGAAATCTAGAATCTCTTCAATTGACCATGTACTCCAATCAAATATCTGGTTCACTAACTTGGGAAAGATCAAATCTAACAGATTTAGCCAGAATCAATTTGGTCAACAACCTCTCTGGTGTTTACCAGAACTATTATTCCGAGGTGGATCGCTTGAAACCTTTGCTGCATTCAACAACCACTTCACTGGTCCCATCCCAAAAAGCTTGAGAAACTGCACTAAATTAACCAGAGTTATGCTCCAAAGGAACCAGCTCACAGGAAATATATCTGAACAGTTGGTAGTATATCCAAATCTAGTCTATATTGATTTGAGCTACAACAGAATGTATAGTGAGCACTCACCAATTAGAGAGAATCCCAAAACTTGATCAAGCTACAAATATCTGGGAACAAGATTACTGGTGGGATACCACTGGAGTTCGGACAGTTAGCTAGAAACTTGGCCTTTCTTTGAACCATTTAACAGCACAGATCCTGAGGAGTTGAAAAGGCTGTCTTTGCTTTAGAGTTAAAGACAACCGTCTTCTTTGTAAGATAGCACTAGAAATTGGGAAATTGTCAGAGCCAGAGAGCCTAAACATATCAATGAACAATTTGATGGAACCATTCCATGTCAATTCGGTAACCTAGTAAACGTAAAGGTTGCAATAGATTTGAGTCATAACTCCCTCACTGGATCTCTTGAAAAAAAAAAACACTCCCTCACCGGATCTCTGGAGAAAAAATAAAATAAAATAAATAATAATAATAAACTCCCTCACTGGAGATATACCACCACGGCTCATAAAATTGCAGAAATTACAGAATCTGAACCTCTCACAAAAAGATCTCAGGTTCCATTCTGCCTTCTTATGAAGACAAGCTCAGTTTATCACTCGTTGATTTTCTCGTACAATGTTTGGATGGCCATCTTCCCAAGGAAAAGCCTTTCAGCAGGCCCCAGCAGAGGCTTTCAGTAACGATGAAGGTTTATGCTGTGAAGTACAAGGTTTGTCACCCTGCAACTCCCATTTGAGAAACAAGAAAGGTCAGAAAATAGCGATTGTCATTATTCTTCCTCTTTTAGACATGCTGCTTCTTCTATTTGGATTCGCTGGAATTTCCTCCATTTTTCATCCTAGAGCAAGAGATGTAGAGAACAAGGTAAAAGGAACAAGCAATAGAGTTCTATTTTCAATATGGAATTACAATAGGATGATCATGAACAAGGATATCATTGACACAACAGAGGATTTCAATGAACAATATTGCATTGGGATGGGAGGATATGGAAATGTGCAAGCAGCAGAGGAACCAACAGTTCAAGTAGTGGCTGTAAAGAAAATTGACCCATTGGAAAGCAGGGAGATAAGGATGAGAAAAACTTTAGAAGTGAGGTAACAGAAATTCAACATAACAACACCATGAAGCTTTATGTGTTATATTAACACTCTCAATGCATGTTTTTGGTTTATGAGTACATGGAAAGAGGAAGCTTAGCTAGTATTCAAAGCAATGATGAAAAAGCTATGGAATCGGACTGGGTGAAGAAGTTGAAGGTTATTAAAGGTGTGGCCCATGCACCATGATTGCACCCTGCCAATAGTTCATCGAGATATAACGACCGCTAAAGTCTTGTTGGATTCAGACTTTTAGGCTCATTTCTCTGACTTCAGCACTGCTAGACTTCTGAAACCAGATTCATCCCATTCATCAACAGTTGTACACACTTTTTTTTTACACATCCACACACACACCCACACACTCACGCCATAGTGGGATTTCACCACCTATGGATACTCGAACCCTTGACCGGGTGTTGAAACTCCTGAGAGTCTACCACTGGAGCAAGAGTAAGCTTATGGATATGCTGCACCAGGTAAGTTGCCACTACATAGCACCTGGTTTATTTTTTATTTTGTACTGTTTTGTGTCATTTGCTTCAAATTTCCCTAATCTGTTTCTATTCTGTCAATTCAAACGGAAATGGAAATGAAATAAACCAGGCACAAATCCACGCTACCCCAGAATACAGAACTGAACAGTTCTGCCTTTTTTGTGAGGTTTGGGGGATTGTTACTATATGCAAGAGGATAAAATATCTATATAAAAGAGGAACTATATTGAGGAACGGATGCTGCTCTCAAAGATCCTGAGCTGTCCAACATGACCAATGTGAGGAATGGATGCTCTCGAAGAACCTGGGGAGCTGGCTTTGCTTCCCCTGATTCTCCGGTCAATGCTTTTTGTTTTTGTTTTTTTTTTTTTTGAAGTCCAACTCTGTTCCAGCACACTGGATCAGCAATGGACATTCATAGTCCAATACCTAAAGCGTGGCAGGAGTGGTGGATCAACCCATCTAGTGGGTCCTTTGTAGATGACATGTGGTTGAAAATCACACCAAACAAACAATCCTAGCCATCAGTTTTTCGAGGGTGGTTAAGAGTTCTGTTCAAGTTTATAAGGAGATGATAGTTTAGAACTCCACAACTGCAACTTACACAGCATGTACAAGCTGACTTCCACTCTTTTCTATAAATTGTCAATTCAAATAAGGCACAAAACCAGAGATGAATCCATGCAACTGAGATGTAAGCCAAAAGCTTGCGAGTCATAGTTACAATTCAACAAACATAGATAGTAAGACACTTCTATTCCTTTCTTGCAAAACTTGCTTACACAACAAGGGCAACTGAAAAATGAGGTGTTTATAGCTTAGGAGCAGTAGCGCTGGAAGTGATTACAGGAAGGCATCCAGGGGAACTCACTCGTCAGGTAGACTAACTACACCGCTCAAGAATGTGTTATACCAACATTTCTCACCTCCCATAATCCAGGTCACAAAGGAACTGGTTTTGATAATGATGCCAGCACTCGCATGCTTACATGCCAGTCCAGAATCCAGGGCCAACCATGCAGCATGTGTCTCATGAGCCATCTGATAGCAGACCTCCATTTCTACAGCCTTTATGTGCAATTACACTGTCTCAAACTACTGGGAGTAGAGAATATATAAAAGCTTGTAATTGGCACGTGCAAATTTGGGCATCTTTTAGTGGAAATGCACCATATTCACAACATTTATTCCCCAAATAACCCCACCCATCAGATTGCAAATTTGCAACCCTAAGGATGAGGTCAGTTGTATATGTGGGAGCAGTATCTCCTTCACATTAGTCCTTGCCAAAGGGATCCACGATATTCACCAGCTGCTCCACCATGGTAGCCAATTGGCCCTCGCCAAAGGGGTCCACAATGAGCTTTCTCCATCCGCTCAATGAGGAATGGGGTTTCTGCGCCTTCTACACAAAGCATCTTTAGATTAAAAGTGTGTGCCACCATTTAAATAGGGCACAATTGCCATTTATGCCCTTTCCCAAATGTTGCCTTAATTCTTTGCTACCATAAAATTTCCAAACAACATTGACCTCAAAAACCGGGTGAACTTTATGTAAGTTTCTCTCAATGAACTCTCCTGAAGCCACAGTCAATATGCTAATGGTTTCCCAAAATCAAAGCTGATTTGAAATCAAAATTCTTTGGGACCATCAAATTACAAACACCATTGACCGCTAAAACCACAGGAACTTTATGTAAGTGGCCTCTCCTAAGCTATGACTAACATGCTAAACGTTTCCCAAAATCAGTGCTGATTTGGAATCACTGAAAGCTTTTTGTTACTTCTCTACTTCTGTTTTTAACATGCAAAACAAATCTCCCTTAGAAAGAAAATATAAAAAGTATTCCAAGAAAACCCATGGAGACTCCAGCAAGAAATAACACTTCACTAGCAAAAGGCAGTGTCATGCATCCATTGACATCAGAATATTTGAATGCAGAAAAAAGCAAACTAAATGCATTTTCTTGTTCATTGAGTAAACCATAATATAGAGAAGGGATTCAAATGGAGACTGTATTCAGCAGAAGTTCAAACTCAACTTCAGTAAAGATTTGAAAAAAGAGCTGAGTGTAATTTACATAATTTACATTGATTATTATCGAAGACTGGCAGGGTTCTTCTCTGTTGTCATCAACTGTCTCGAATCAAATTGGTGGGCTCACTCAAAACATACTTGGGCAGTTCATATTTTGCACCTGTGCCAGAAATAAGGTCTTGTTGAAGAGACATTCTTTCAAGAAGGAAGTTGGCTTGGAAGGGGAGAGAGAAAAAATAGCATGCATCATAGACACACCTCTTTCATCATAACATGTTGTCATGTCAGCACTTGTCACTATGACACCGGCACTGTCAACTATTGCTTGCGCCAGGTTTAAATCAGCTTCAGCTGCAGCCCGGAGAGCATCCCAAATCTCTGATATAATGAAAAGATTAAACTTAATCAGGAACACTTCTTTGATTTCTTTTTGCAATCATATCCTTTCAATACACAATAATAGCATCCTAGATAAATGTGGCTAATCCAAATAACTATACCAGGTTTTAGCAAAAGCAAAGCCTTGGATAATCATCCGCCAAGTTCAAGTTATGGTGTTTGGCATAGCCTCTAGAAATTATTTCCAGTATTACCCATCAATTCTTTAACTTCTCAGCATGATCATTAGTTATAGAAAGTGCATGGCAGATACCAGATGCCTGAAACTAGCAGAAAACAGTAACCCATGTTCTTTCTTTTTGGCTGGCATGCCCTTTCCTTTTCGTATTTCAGAGATCACAATAGTACAAGAATATGGTACATGCAGCATTGTTGTACCCTTATCAAAGCCTGTGTCAAAGGGATACAGGTTCCGGCATTGAGTATAAGAAGCTGTCACCCAGTATTGGACACGGACATGGGAACGGGCATACGACTCTCCATCACAAAAATTTAAAAATAAAAATGCAGTATGTAGAGAGCTACATTTGTAACATGCTATTCATATCTAATGTTTTGTTTTTCACTAGAAACATTTGACCAATTCTATTCATTTGCACCTTTTTAAAATCTTTTCAGCATGCTAAATTTGGCAAGATTGTTAATGTCTCTCATTTTTATTTGTATATATTATATATACATGTATTAGGACAAGAATGTAAGAAAATTGCCAAGGATTCAAAGAGAACAAATCTAATATGGACTTGGTTAAAGGATATCCTACAACCATACAGTGCCAGTATCATGTTAAATCCTTTTTTGTTTTTTTGGAAAGATAGTATCGTGTTAAATCTGACATGATAAGCTTAGCACATACAAGTAGCTGAGTATCATAGATGGGAAGACAATCAAGTAAAATGATCCTCCCAATTACAAGATCCCAAGAACCTAAGATAACTAGATACAGATTCAGACTTGTGTACAATGGCAGTGTGCATGACTTCCAAGGGTCATATTTTCCAAGTAAAAGAGGCTAATGTCTAAATGGTGCCTGTTCTCACAAGGACTTGCGTCACCTGACTGCTATAAGGAACTTCAACTTTCAATAAATTTTTCTTCAGCTGAATATACTCTATCACTTAAGTGGATGTTGCTATTCCAAGCCATTGGATAAAACCACACCCATGCTAAATGGATCTGAGTAATTTATTGGAAATTCTTGACACAACTCAAGCAGCTTGAGAGTTCTGGAATCCAATTGAATATGTCAATAGACACAGTAGAAAGAAAATCTATGGATGAAATGATGAATAACAATGTCAGGTTTTCAGATGCAACCATTGGCAGAAGCATGCCCAAATATGTACAAATTAAATTTCTTGCAACAAATAATTTCAGGGGCATCCACACATAACTGAATAGTGCAAGGTGGTGGCAAACAAGAAACAGGCATACTCTAATGTTGCTGAAGCTACAGCTCTTCTTCAAGGGGCAAGAATTGAGAGTGAATACCAGCTTTGGCCTCTTATGATTGAAAACTCAATTAATTTGGTTAAGTAGGCCAAGTCAGGATATTATGCTTGCAAGGTGGCAAATGGCAAAATTAATGGATGAATTCCATGACAATGTGCAAATAGCGCTGCTGCCTTTTCTCATGATAGGTGAACGCAGAGGACAGATTAGAGAAAGAAAGATTTCCAGGGACCGTATTCTAATCGTTGTTTGGTATATCAAATGTGTAGTGGGGTGCATTTTAAGGTTGTTCGAGGCTCTGCTTTGGGCATTACAGGTACAGTGGGGTTGTTTGCTTTGGTTAGCTGCCATGAAGGTTGTCGTATTCCTTTCTTTTCTTAATACAATATTGATGTTGTCCTTGAAAAAAGAAAAGAAATCATCTGCCACATCGTGCTGATTAAGTGATGCCATCACAGTAGGATGGCAGGATTTGGGTTCTGATTTTGAACAATGTGCATACTGCAAATATTGTGTTTCACTCTATAGAACCTCATCACTGTTTTTACCGTCTGCTTCATCTTTATATGTGGAGGACATGCTCCATATTAACTTACACTGGCATGCATTGATTGATGATACTCAAACAATGATATGAAATGCTATTAGAGCAAAGGTTTTCATCTCAGACAGTTTTAAAAAAATCCCTTTTACATTGAAGCCTGAATATACAGCACCCTGTGTACTAACAATTCATCATCAGCGTCAGCATCATCTAAGCCTTACCCCAACTAATGGGGGTCATTAGCATCATCATCACCCTTTGTGCTAACAATTATCATAAGAAGTAGACAAACTACAGATTGTATATGTTTCCAAGGGAAAAGAGAGAGAGAGAGAGAGAGAGAGAGAGAGAGAGAGAGAAGAGAAAAGAGTACCCTTCTGTCCACCATAGTGAGGGGCTGTGTCCCAGAACTCATCACGCATCTGTCTGAGCTGTGCTCTAGTTATTGGTTGAGTATGCTTCCAAGCCTTTGGTTTTCGGAGCTTTTTAGTATTCTCTGAGAGTATCAATACACATGAGCTTTAAAAAATCAATGCACCTATAGCATATCAGATATTGAGGATGAATATAAATATACCAAAGCATTTGGCTTCTTAGCAAGGAATACAGCTGATATTCCGAAGTTACAATTTTAGTGCTGAGTATACCATAAACTACAACAGAACTGAGAGTTTGCTGATATTCCATCTTTTGAAGGTTTTACAACAGGGCAGATGACAATATAGTAAGAAGCTTACTGGTATTGCATAATATCAATATTCAAGTTATGAAAGCAAAAATGTACAATGGTGATCCCCAACTGCTGCGCTGTGTATGGGGATGTGGAGTCAGTGAGGCACTTGCTCATTCACTGCGCGGTGGCTTGGATGGTTTGGTATAGACTCCTGGCAATATTCAAGATGCATTAGGTGATGTCAGGCAGTGTTTTCAGTATCTTGCAATATCATCGATAAATCCCACACTATATTTGTTATCCCAACAGGGTACGAAACCCAGCTCTTATATACAGTTTTCATGGTATCGTGCAATATATTGCATGATATCGTGATATACCGTGGACGTGCGATATATTCACAGTCTCCCTTTATAAATTCTTAATGTATCGTGTGATATATCGATACCGATTGCAATATCAAAAGGAATAAAAGGAAACCAATGCAGTTTTGACTAGAAAATCCTCAAAGATTCATAAAAATCTTTTTATTTATTTTTTAATCCTCCTACTACATTATAAGGCAATTTCAACTAGTCCACTCTAGTTTGCTGGAAGAAAATCTTCGAAAATTTTCCAAAATCACGATCAAAAGCTTCTTGGTGCATATTTTTTAGTTTTGATTCGTTTTTTTCATTTTTATATGTTGTAAACAGTGTTGAATGGTAAGAAATCCATGATTCTTCATGTTTTGCATGAAAAATTATGGATTTGGAGCTTTAATTTCGAGATTTGGTGGAGATAGGCCAAGTTGCGAAAATTTTGGGGAAAATTAAAATTTCCTCAATTTTTCCCAATTTGGTTGCAATTTTAGTGTCCAAACACGAAATCACGTGTATATAACGTGATCTACACATTCTTGGCAATTTGAGGATTTTTCAAAAAAAATAATAATAATAATTTTAATTAAAATATTGAAAATTGTTGAAAAATATTTTTTTTTTTCGGAAATCCACAAGTATATTTCTAGTTTTCTACTTCTTTTGCTTTTGAATGCAATTCTTGCATTTCCATGCATGTCTTCCTATATTTATAAAATTTATGAATTATTGACTTTGAATATAGTTATATCGGTTTGGTCAAACAGCGCATAGATTAGGACCTTATACAAAGGAAACCTATTATGTACACTCTTTTTGTGATTTTTAATTTCTAAGTGTGTATTGGTGTCTCTTTTAACAATCCCTGAAGTTTCATTGAAAATTTTGACCAATTTCCCAATGTTCTCTCATGTTTTCCAACAACAACGATAAATTATGTGATACAACCGATATATCCCGTGCGATAACCGATATGTATCCATATCCCAAGGGTGCAATACATTATGCAATAACGATACAGGAAACATTGATGTCATGATCTATCGAAGTTCTTAGGATTTTCTAGGATATCCTTGCATCTGAATCAGAGGTATTTTTACAAGGTCCAAGTTTTTTGTGTCTGAAAATTACTCATCAAGGAACTTCAACTATGAGCTTGAAAATCCTAAAGTGGTCTCCTCTAATAAGCTGTCATCATCAGTCCAATTTCACCATGTCAAAGGGGGCCCACATATATATGTCAACTTATGGAACCACTACTCACTGTTGGCAAATAATAAAAAGTCTTCAAGCACAACATCTTATCCTCACTATTTGGCACCAGAAGTGGGTAGAGTTGGATTGACTCTTGAAATGTGACCAACATGCCACAATCATCATCTTAGCCTTTCTCCCAGCAATTTGCAGCCTGCTTTCAAATCAAATAGTTTGGCAAAAGTTTTACGAACACCCACCCGACATCCACCTTCATATTTACCTGGTCTTTGGAATCTGCCATGGCGGAGGCTCACATTGACAAGATCACATGTCAACACAATACCACCCAATGCCCAGCTCAACAAATTACAAGCAAGCAACCCCCAAAGGGCACTAATGGGAGGATCATGTAAGGTCAATTGCTAGGCATACCACTAAGCATGAGGTACATGTGCAAATAGAGTTACCTCATATTAGTGATAACACAGGCAACCAAGTGTAGAAATCTAGCATGTTACAGTCAAAATACAAGCAATCTAAATGTAACCACATCGTTGTCATCTGAGCATTAATCTCAACTAATTGGGGTCAACTACACAAATCCTGTCCCACCATTCAGATTCATGATGAAAGTTATCGCATAAGTTTGACACCGGTTTGTTTCCGTGAACCACATAAGGCTGTTGTTGGATGCTCAATCAAGCCAATTGCAACAATTCAATTGAATCAAGGGGAAACAAACAACCAAAGTGTAGTTTGCTCCAGTACATTTGTAATGGGGGAGTAACACCCCAGATTTCAATTTCCACATTGCTTCAAGCCCTAGTTGAAACACATGGATTTGCACTCAGGGGTCCACTCATCATTATTGCGAATGAGTTTGATAGAGCATCCAAATGCAGTAATGCACGATAAATCTCTTGACTTGTATTCCACTGTTAGTAAGTGGACAAGAAATCAATGCCAAATACCACATCTGAGTACCGTGAGGCGTGACTAGTGTTTTACTCACCGTGAACCAAGACAGCAAACTAACATGATCTTTGCAGTTTACTAGACCAAAATTCAAGAACTGCAAATAACTTCAGAGTGAAGAAAATACTCAGAACACACAAGTCTAGCCTGACAACCCTGCTAAGGCTACTCCGGCGAGTAGGGCTCATGCGTCCAGCATGACACACTTGTGCAAGATCCATGCCACAATCAGATGGGCCCCACCATTTTTGTACCCTGGCCCGCAATATGGCAGGTCCACTCATCAAGTGGGACACAAATTATATGGAAAAAGAAGTCAGAAATAATTTATTTATTTATTTTTAAAAGGATTTAACTGTCCAGGCGATGCAAGATACTGACCAGAAAAATTCCAGCAAAAGAACAATTTAATTACAGAACGAAATGAAAATGGCATAAAAGATATCAAGAAGCCATGAAAGGTGAGCATGAAAAGAAATCTAGCATAAAAATTAAATGTGTATCGCAATAGAAGAAGGGGGAAAAAAGGAAAGACAGAAAGAAGTGGAAAGAAGGACAGATTACAAGAGAAAGAGAAAACCTAAGACCAGGAAATGAGAAAAATCCTCCCATAAAATTGACAAAATCATACACACATAAGCCCTCACCTTCACCTTTTTTCTGCTTCGATCCACCACAACCCATCGTTCTCTTCACTGAATCGGGAAAAGAACGAGAGGAAATAAGTCGAAAGGATCAGACTCTCGACATCACGTCAGTAAGAGGACAATGAAAAATCCGGCGACGGGCGTCAGATTCCGGTGAGATATCCGGATAGTCGCCGGAATAAGAGATAGAGAGATTTGGAGGTCAAATGCAATTCGGGTTGTAGCTGATGAGGCTGGCTTCGTTTCCTTTCTCGGTGTCTTTTTATTTTTATTAATTTGCTGTGTTTGTTCCACTGACCCCTCAGCTACAGCCGCCAGGGGCATGGCACGTGCGACGCACGCCGAGCAAGGATAGGCTATAGAGAGACAAATGGCGAAAGATTTGGAGCCGATTCTATTCATCGCAACAGTATTTGACTGAGGGTTAGACCGTTGTTGACAAATGGACTAAGTTTTTTATTAACTTTCAAATTAAATACCACATGAGTAAAACTTTATAACCCCACTGCGATATATTTTTCTTATCCGTGCTACTAATCCGTTCTACCTTTATTTTAGGTAGAGCTGGGCATTGGACTGAATCGGACCGGATTGGGTCCAACCCGATCTGATCATAAATCTCAACGGCTTGATCGGAACCTGATCTGATCCGGGACCGAGTCCCAGCCACCTGACTCGAACCGATTCGAAGTGTATATGGCCTGATTTGATCCAGGTCCAACTCGGTCAGAAAAACCGTTCGGATCGGATTGGACAATGTTCGGATATCCTCGCTGCTATTATCGGTGTGGTCCATTTAAGCTTTAGATGTGATTATTTTTTTCTTCAAATGCTCTAAAATTATCTCTGAAAATATATGAACGGTGTAGATATAATAAATACATCACTTTGGGGCCCTTATAACTTTGATATTCTTTGAACCGTTCATACAACTCAGAGCTCGAGGCGTAGTCTTACGTGCACAGCACGAAAGTGCATCATTAGGTGCACTTTGCTATATTGAGGTTAGTAAGTTCTATGGGTCTAATCATAAGGTATGTGTTATATCTAAACCGTCCATTCATTTGGCAAGCTTGTCTTAAGGCTTGAGACAAAAAATAAGAAAGATCTAACTATCAAGTGGACCACATGAATTGTTTAATGGTGAAAATCATTATCTCTACTGCTATTTTCGATGTAGTCCAGATGATCCTGGATATTATTCATTTTTTGGATAATGCACTATAATGATCTGTAAAAATATATGAACGGTATAGATATAATAAATACATCACTGTGGGGCCCATACAACGTTGATCTCCTTTGAACCGTTCGTACAACTCGGAGCTTGAGGAGAGTAAGTACCTGTCTTTCACGCTAAAATCCTGATAGCTACAACGTACCTATAGCTCTACAGAAACTCGATACTCTATGGGCCCACCATGATGTATGTGTTTCATCCATTCCGTCCATCTATTTGTCCATATCATTTTATCATACAAAACTAAAAATCAGGTATATCCAAATATCAAGTGGACCACATTAAAGGAAACAATGTTCATTGAGTGTCGACCATTAAAAACTTTTCGGGGGCCATAAAAGTTTTGAATCAAGCTGATCTTTGTTTATTCCCTTCATCTGGGCCTGCATGACCTAATCAACAGATTGGATGTCAAATAAACAGTACAGTGGGCCTTAGGTGGATTTTAATGATGGATATCCAATCACTATTGTTTTCCTGTGGTATGATCGACTTGAGATTTATATCCATCTCATTTTTGGGATCAAGACCTAAAATGATCTTAAAAAATGGATGAAACACATATATCATGGTGGGGCCCATAAAGCACTCACCACCAGCGACGGAGCTGGTGGTAAGGGGAGTAGCTAATCCGTTCGTGTCTCTCTCTTATGAAAGCGCTCTCTCCCTCTGAGAGCTCCGTCTCTCTTTCACGAAAGCTTCGTCTCTCGTGAAAATGAAAGCTTTCTCTCTCTCTTATCGAATGTGATAACACACGTCCGCTCGGGTCAGGTCGGGTTGAATCGATTCGGTTCCAATCGGATCGGGTTTTCGGTTCGGATCTGTCCGGATAGACCTCTATCCGAACTCGACCCGAAGAACGACCGGTTCTGGATTTCCAGACTCGATCAGGGCCGATCTGGGTCGTCGGTTCTGTTCGGAACGGGTCTGATCGGGTCGGATTGGGTCAGGAATGCCCACCTCTAATTTTAGGGCATGTCCAAAGCTCAACAAACTACCTCACATGAGTCCAAAGTTCAAGCCGACCACATGGTAGGAAATATTGGGAATTGAACTCCTACCGTTTAAAACCTCTTAAGCCACGTAAGTCTTTGAGCAAGGTGATATTTGTGTTTTCCCTTCATTCATGTATGTATGACTTTATGAATAGGCTGAATGACAAATAAACATCATTGTGAGCCCTAGGTTGGTTTCAACTAGAGCTGGGCATCGGTCCGGATCGGATTAGATTGGGTCCAACTCAACCCGATATGAAGTCTCAATGGCTTGACCCAAACTCGATCCAATATGGGACTGAGTCCGGGTCACCTGACTCGGACCAATCCGATGCATGGTTGGCCTGACCCGAACCGAGTTTGACTCGGTCAAGGAAACCGAGTCGAATCGGGTTCGGTAGGATTCGTATCGTATGAATTTAATCCAACTGTTTTATGTGGTGTGGTCCACTTTAGCCTTTAATATACCGCCTTTTGTGCTAAAGGCCTAAAATGATCTGTCAAAATAGATGAACGGCTTAGATAAAACATATACATCAAGGTGAGCCTCACATGACTCTGAAAGAACTATCCGTTATCGTATCCATGCTTTTACCGGACATGTGTTGATGTGCACTGCACGAAAGCGCAGTGAGTGCTTTTCACGCAAGTGACTTGCTATAATGACATTAGCAAGTTCTATGGGTCTGATCATGGGGTATGTGTTATATCCAAACCGTCCATCCATTTGGCAAGCTCATCATAAGGCTTGAGATAAAAAATAAGACAGATCTAACTATCAAGTGGACCACACGAAATGTTTAACGGTGAAAATCATTCTCTGGTGCTATTTGTGGTGTGGTCCAGATGATCTTTGGATATTATTCATTTTTTGGATAATGCTCTACAATAATTTCTAAAAATATATGAACGGTGTACATATAGTAAATACATCATTGTAGGGCCCATATAACTTTGATCTCCTTTAAACCATTTGTACAACTCGAAGCTCGAGGAGCCATAATCTCGTCTTCGCACGCCACGTACCTAGCCAACTAGCTTAGGCTACAACAGTAGCTGGTGTGTGGTACTGATGCCTGAGCCTGACAAAAACGGATTGGCTACTCTCTGTGTTCGGTGATCTATGGGCCCCACCATGATGTATGTATTTCATCGATGTTGTTCATCCATTTTTACAAATCATTTTAAAGCTTGATACAAAATATTAGAGAGATAAAAATCTCAAGTGGACCACACCACAGGAAAACAATAATGATTGGATATCCTCCATTAAAATCCTCCTCAGGCTCCGGATCGGGTCGGATCTGATCGAATTGGGTTTCAGATCGGATCGGTCCGGATTGACCACGATCTGATCTCGATCTGAAAATCATTCGGATCCGGAAATACTTAACTCGATCTGCACCGATCCAGGCCGTCGGTTCGGTTAGGATCGGGTCGGATCCACCGGATCGAATATGTTTTGTCCAGCTCTAGTTTCAACTATGGACATTATTATTCCCTCTATTTCATGTGGTGTGGTCCACTTGAGCTTAAATATGCTTCAATTTTGGGCTAACGCCCTAAATTAAGCTAGTAAAATGGATAGACAGTGTAGATAAGATATACATAACGTGGGCACCTTAAACTTTCTTCATTATGCTACAGTGTGTACTCAGTATCCACCCTTCTTTTCAAACATGCTTTGTATGGGCCCATCTCTATAGCTGCCTGCCTTACTATCAAATCCCACCATGCCGAGTAGGGTAGCACCCATTCCACATGTACTACCATTGTATGTGTCAAAGTAGTATAGGAAGGACTTAATTGGACAGTAGGTTGTTTTTAGGTATGGGTCAACATGAACTCCCTCTAATACCCTTGACCTGTTGGGATTTGATTGGACGGTGGGTTGCAATTAGAGATAGACTCCATTGAATATGCCCTTGTCAAACATTCTTTGTGTAAGCTCCATGTTTGACAATATTCTACTGTCCAATCAAGTAATGTCATGTCAGGGGCGAAAGGAGCATGGTCCACCCAAGGGCAGTACAGAGAATCAAAGGAAAAGGCACATGACCAAGATCCTTTTACAATACATGTTTTATTATAATGTCCATGCTCCACAGGCTCACTGTAATGAGTGTATTTTACTTACATTGTCGAGCTCTCTTTGGAGAGGATGTTTTCCTATAATGAAGTAAATCGAAAGCTGAAACGAACCACATCACAAGAATCAATGAAGATTGAATGCCTGCTGTTGAAAACTTCTTAGAAGCCACAAAAATTTTGGATCGAGCTGATATTTGTGGTTTCCCTTCATCTAAGTTTGCGTGACCTTAGGAACACGTTGCATGGCAAATAAACATCATGGTGGGCCTAGGAAGGTTTCAAGAATGTTGGGTGGCCTCATTCTATTGTTCCCTGTGCTTTGGTTCACTTGAGCTTTGGTTATGCGTCATTTATGATCTCAACCCTAGCATGGATTAAACAAACATCACAGTGGCCACCATAGAGCGTGGGCCACATCTTGCCATAGGGGGATATCCCTAATGGTGGGTGCAGCAGGCAATTGCTTCCATCTTATATGGCCCCACCGTGTTATCTATTGACTCTCTCCATCACAAAAGAACCTTATGTTAATTGTACGTACAAAATATCAGCCCATAAGATGCTAGGACCACTCCAATGGGAACTGTTTAAAATTGCAATTAAGCCCACTTGAGTTTTATATCCAGCTGATCCTTGTATCTTCACTTTGTGCTGGTGGTGATTCACACCTTATGAGCAGGTCTAATGAAAGATAAACACCATTGTGGCCGTCCACACAGTTCTACGATTGGCATTCCATCTCCGTGACGTGGCTTAGCTAAGTTGTGGACGTCTTAGTTTTGGTTGCAGGGCGTGGCATTGAGGAAATCACCCAATGGATGGAGTGAATTTCGCACAATAACATATTGGAAAATATTTCACACATAATATTGGAAACCAAAAAAATAAAAATGAAATTAACAGGCTGAATCACATATACAATATGCTGTGCTTAAAGCTTGATTTGTCCCCTTCTCAATTAAAATTGAGATTGCTGATAGGTTATAGGTGAATTGCTTATAAGATAAGACAAGCTTTCTTCTCTTTTCTATTTTTTAAGCTTGTGCATGCAATCATCATTAAGGGACTTACTCAGGGACTTGGTTAATGCAGTTTGGAACTTTGATAGATTTGTTGAGTGATTGAACTCAGTAACTGAAAGAAGTTTTGAATCACTTAGCAAGTTCTTCTTAAATATCCTTAAAAGTAAAAAACTTAAAGAAATCATATCTAATCGCATTTATTGGACTTGGATGATTTTGAACCTAGAGGGTCATGTTTATATAGCATATTGGGTGTGTACCATTGCCAGGTGGTCATTAATGGTTCATAATGTTTATGAAACATTTCTAACCATTGACACTAAATTTCGAAGTTTTAGATTTTTAGATCAATGGATCATCAAGGGTTGTTCGTATTTGGACTGTTTTAGCTATTAAGGCTACCAGCCATTCTAAAAAAAAAAAAAAAAAAAAAAGATCAACAATTTTAGATTCATTGATTTGACCGTTTCTAGTATCCTATAAAGTCCAAACCATTTCACATCTCTCTCTCTCTCTCTCTCTCTCTCTCTCTCTCTCTCTCTCTCTCTCTCCAGTTTGCGAAGTGCAAAGTGTGTCGTCTAACACGATTTATTCAATATGAGATTAAACAAAAAACTCTTTTCCTTTGTTTGTTTCAAATTCATTTTTGGCATGAAAACCATATTTTAAAGGTTTTTTTTAAAAAAATTTAAAAACCAAAATCTTGATACAACATGGTAGGCCAATGAAGCTTATTTTTCTACATGCATGTAAACCAAGTGTCATGTAGGATTCCCATCCTAAGGTGGGGGCATACATGCATTAAAAACCACTAAAGAATGTAATCTATATTGTTGTTGTCAAAATGTAGATTACTCTCTTCTCGGAGCTCCAAACTCCTACCGAGCCCTGGGCCTACACAGAAGCGGTGAGCAAATGAGACCCTGGCGTAAATAGGGGACCTTCCGATGCCTAAGTCAAGTCAAGGAAATCTTGGTCTAAGTTGATTTGTAGAGGGAGAGTGCAAGATATTGCATACCTATCTCCTCCCCCCCAAGATGCTACTTATACCCCCTAACATGGGATAAGCATGTCCACATAAGTCGGTGCATCTTGGGGCAGTCACCATGTCTCGCAAACAATTCGGCCACCCACTCGTTTGGTGGTCGTGAGGACGTGGGCAATTGAGTAACTGTCGCCACTCACGTAGTAGTGGGACACCTCATGATCCCCCTTATTAGTGGGTTCCGATTTGAATCCCGAGCCGACCGCCTCTACATCGGATCACTCCAAGCTCTGAGTTGGCCTCCTAGGCCTTGGGCCTCGGATCGAAGGTGCAAAGGATGTCGGGTTGGAAGTCATGCCTTTGCCTATTTACATAACTCCAAGCTTGGTCTTACACTTTGAGTCGGCTCTGAATAACCTCGAGCCTCGGAGCTCAGGTGTCTCTAATCTTTCCATAACAAAAGCCCCCTACTCTTCGAGTTCGGGCATGGACTCAGAGAGTAAATATGTGTAGAAGATCAGTAGCCTCCAACGTCAAATCTTAAACGCGTGCGGCCACAATCATGTGGGAGAATGGGAAGGGTTACAGAGATGCCCGCATGTGGGCGAACCACGGAGAGCATCCCAAGAGCCTCCGTGTTGGTTGAGTCCCAGATGGACTAGGTCCAATCAGAATTCTAGATTTCGGACTCCGTTCAGATACTAGCTCTCGAGCCCGTTGACACTCCTGGAGATCCTGCTGAAGGGGAAGTTGCAATTTTCCTATGCTCCAATGTGGGCTCCGTCTTCCGATGCATCCCTTCGTTCGCGCCCTCATAGCTTATTTAGAACTGGCCCCAAGCCAATTTACTCCCAATGCTTGGAGGGCTTTAATATCCCCGTACATCATCTGGCGTCAAGTCAGGAACCCGGAGCTAACACCGAAAGAGCTGATGAGTCTGTACTTAATCAAGCACGATAATCAGGAGCTGTGGTACTACTTCGCGACCCACGACAGCAAGGGCTCGGTACTAGTCCTGCAACTTCCATCCTCTAATAAGGATTGGAAGAATAAATGGTTCTGGGCATCGAGCGAGTGGGAAGCACCGGCGGATAGGAATCTAAGGACTCGGCTCCCTACTCGATTCGTTGTTCCAGGTCGGCCCCCGAACCATCTTTTTACAACACTCTCATGTTTGCTGTAGTTTAATTAGTGTTCTAACTTCATTTTTGCAAACTTCTCGAGGGGCCAGTCTCTCCTCTCCTCAGATCAAAAGAATCAAATTGCCAAGGCCAGGGGCTCGCTCAGAGGATTTGCGCTCTTGGTCGGTCTTGATTACAGTGGACAGCCTTTATTGTTCTGGGCTTTGCAGGCTCAAGTCGCTCCCCACCTCATTCAATAAGTGCCTCTTTACTTTTTACTTCGCTGATGTTGGCGGTCTTGCAACTCAGACATTAAC
Source organism: Magnolia sinica (assembly GCF_029962835.1). Taxonomy (NCBI): domain Eukaryota; kingdom Viridiplantae; phylum Streptophyta; class Magnoliopsida; order Magnoliales; family Magnoliaceae; genus Magnolia; species Magnolia sinica. Next base: position 119,040,753 of record NC_080575.1, on the reverse strand, counting down.
TCACTATCACATATGCAAGCATGGCCGAGGCCTTCGGATCTCGGAAGAGAAAAGCCCCCCATCTATCGAAGAGATGCCGAGATTTGAACTGCGGACAAAGGTGACTGCTCGGAAGAGGCAGGGGACTCCTCCCGGTGAGGACCCTTCAGCCCCGATTTCTGTTGCCGCGGCTTTAGCTCCCGTTGTTGCTACAACTCCAATTTCTGTTGCTGCAACTCCAATTTCTGTTGCTGCAGCTTCAACACTTCCAACCAACACCGCGGTCGGGGCCATAACCAACAATGTTCCAACTTCGATCCCTTCTCCCGTCGTCCCGTCGTCGCCCCTCATGCCTCTGAGGTATCTCCACCCACCCCTGAACCCTGCATAGCCATCCCATCTTCCTCTGAACGGGAGGAAGCCATTCGAATTTCTGATGCGATGCTCTCTCCTCCCAAAGTTGGAGATGATCACAGGCTGAGGCCCAAGATTCGGCAGGCAACGGGACTGGAGCGGGGGGGAGAGATGGGGTCTGTTTGGGTCGGAACCAATGGGAACAGACTTCCGTCAGGCTATCATATGTCGGGCTTAGTTTGATGGGCTGCAAAGCATGCTCCAGAGAAAGAGATTGCTGCCCTCCTTAACAAATCAGACGAGTCCTTCGTGAATGACATAACCTCTGTCTTCTATAGGGTATTTTACTAACCTTTCTTGCCTTGAATTTTCGTTTATATGCTTATATTCTTGTTTTGATTCAGTCCGTCCCCGAGGCTCCTGATGACTCGGGAGAGTTTGAGAGAGATCACGTAAAAAGACAAGGAGATAACGGCTCTCAAGGGCGAAGTCGGGACTCTCCGAGATGAGGCTGCAGTCCTTCGAGTAGAGCAAGCGGAACTGCATGGGCTGCTGGACGACGTAAGGGCGAGAGAGTCGCAGCTCTAGGGGGTCGTCAACGACCTTCGAGCCCGTTGCGCTGCTGATGTGGCTAAGCTGTCGGGAGTCAAGGCTCATGCTAACTCACTGGCTAACGATAATGCTCGACTGGGGGACTCATTGGAGCGAGCCAAGGCTGAGGCAGCGGACGAGCTGAGCTAAGCAGTAACGAGGGTGAAGGAGGCTCAACGGGCTAAGGACGAAGCTTCCCTGGTGTCGGTGGTGACCGCTGCAGTGGATACGTTCAAGACCTCGGAGGAGAGGACCGCCGAGGCTAACAAGTTTTATAACTGCGACTTCGACGCCTATATTGATGCAGTCCGGGAGCTTTACCCGGATCTCAACCTTGGGTCCCTCACCTTCGAGGATGCAGGGGAGAGACTGGCTGAGGACATCTCCCTAGGCTCGGCTGTTGGCCCTCAACTCCCTCCAATTAACTAACTTTTGATATCACCCTTCTCTTTTAACTCTTTAAATAATAGTCTTTTGATGGATTGATGGATAATTTTTGTGGATAATCCTTTAACCCTCGGAAGAGGGTATGATATAATATCATTGATTTGCTGAATGATGACTCTTAGATGTTAAGTTGTTGATTGACGAGCCGACCCCTCAGCAGGTCGGCTCATCTGAGGGCTGTCTCCTTATACCTACGAGGCCCTTGGCCATTTTGTAGAATCTTGTGATGTTAAAATTACAAGGGCCGATACCTTGAGAGGTCAACCCCCCCCCCCCCCCGAATGGCGAGTGGTAATAATTTTTATAAATCCATCGGTCGTACAACGAGCCACCCCTTCATCAAGGGTTCAGGTCATCCATGGGCTTTTTCCCTTTATATGAGGGGATCCCTTGAAGAATTTTCATGGGTTAACGTACTAACCCCTTTAAGGGATCAGTCCGTTGTCAGCCCCCACTTGTAAGAGGCATTTTTTTTTCGACAAGTTGTGTACGTAAATTATGTAGAAACATAGATTTTATCGAAAGCCTTAAGAGGCTAGCTACTCCGAGATGTACACTTATTGGGGGCCTTCAGCAGCCAGTACATTAAGGGTAGTAAATTTTCAGGTGTTCGGCGTTTCAGGGGTGGGGGAGCTGATGCCCTTCGAGATCCTCCAAGTGGTGAGAGCCTGGTTGGGTCGGTCGGACCACGCGATAGGGCCCCTCCCAATTAGGTCCGAGTACCCCAGCCCCCGGCTCTGCAGTGTTCTGGAAAACTTGGTGAAGGACCAAGTCACCTGATCGGAATCGCCGAGTCTTAACCTTGGAGTTGTAGAATTGTGCCACCTGTTGATGTTGAGCAGCAACTCGAAGTCTGGAGACTTCTCTAACTTCCTCGAGTAGGTCCAGATTGGCTACGATCTGCTTAGCGTTCCGATCTTCCTGATAATTCCTGACCCGAGTTGTAGGGAGACTAATCTCTATTGGCACCGTTGCTTCCGAACCGTAAGACAGCGAAAATGGAGTTTCCCCAGTAGACGACTGAGCTGTAGTCCTGTACCCCCAGAGGACGAATGGGAGCTCCTCTGCCTAGTTGCCTTTCACTTTCTCCAACTTTTTTTTGAGATGATGCTTGATGACTTTGTTCACTGCCTCCACTTGTCTATTAGATTGCAGGTGCCGAGGTGAAGAATACACGTTTGAAATGCCGAGCCCCTAACACATACCTCAGAACTTATCGTTGTCGAACTGTTTTTCGTTATCGAAAACGATGGTGTGTCGGATTCTGAACTGACAGATGGTGTTCTTCCAAATAAAGTCGACCACCTTCTGATTTTTGCGACAGGCTCACCCTTAGCCCACTTGGTAAAGTAGTCAACTGCAACAATAGAGAACTTGACCTGTCTTTTTCCAGTGGGCAAAGGTCCGATGATGTTGATTCCACATTGAGCGAATGGTCACGGCCCGCTCATAAGGATCATCTCTTCTGCAGGTTGGCTTGGTACGGTCACATATTGCTAACACTTATTGCACCTCTGAACATAGTTCTCCGAGTCCTCCCTGATTGTCAGCTAGAAATATCCTTGACGGAGTATCTTCGTAGCAAAGTCCGTCCATCGGAGTGGTTTCCACAGATGCCTTCATGAATCTCCCTAATCACATAGTCTGCTTCATCGGGTCAGAGACACCTAAGGTAGGGTCGTGAATGCCCCTTCTTGTACATGACCCCGTCTAAGACTATGTATCGTGTGGCTCTAACCCTCAAACGTCTTGCCTTTAACCTGTCTAAGGGGACCTCACCAGATGTGAGGTAATTGTAAATCGGACCTATCCAGCTCGGTGTGACTTCCACTGGGTTGACCGTTTCCTGATCCATTCAGTCAATGCTCGGATGTTCTATGAACTCCACGGAGATGACCCGAGGAATCTTTCCCTTTGTGGCCGAGGCTAGCCTTGCGAGGGTGTCAGCCTAGGAATTCTTTGTTCTCGGTATTTGATTGATAGTGCAGCTCTAAAACTTTTCTATCAACTTCCTAGCCTCTGCGAGATAAGTCACCATCCTATTCTTCTTGGCCTCATATTTGGTAGAAATGTGGTTCGCCACTAGCTGAGAGTTGCATCGCACCTCTAGGGACTGGACCGCCAGTCAGAGTCTAGTCAATAGGGCCTCGTACTCCGCCTCATTATTTGAGGCTTTGAAGCCTAATCTGATTACATACTGGATAGGTGTAGAGTCAGGCGCGACTAGGACAACACCTGCCCCAGCACGCTTGGCGTTGGACGACCCGTCCACGAAGAGGATCCACTTCAGTTCTGACTTTATACCCTGATTAATTGGAGGAGCGGGCAAAGGCGTTGCTTCTACTTCGGCGCTCGTCCCCTCTTCACTTGGAGCGGTGAACTCTGCAATGAAATCGGCCACGGCTTGGCCCTTAATCGCGGTCCTTGGTCGGAACTGGATATCGAACTACTCGAGTTCGATCGGCTACTTAGTTAGCCAACCTGACACCTCGAGCTTCTGGAGGACTTGCCTGAGGGGAGAGTCGGTCAAGACAACGATGGAATGGGCCTGGAAGTACAGGTGTAACCTCCGAGCGGAGACAATCAAGCAGAGTGCTAACTTCTCCAGAGCTGGGTACCTCGTCTCAGCAGGCACCATTGCTTTGCTCATATAGTATATGGGGTGCTTCTTGCCCCCGACCTCCCTGATCAGCGCGGAGTTAACGGCTAAGGCCAAGACCGCCAGATATAAGAATACCTCTTCAGGCTTGGACAGTAGGGGCGGTGAGCCCAGATACTGCTTCAATTGATGGAAGGCTTACTCGCATTCCGACGTCCACTCGGCCTTCTTATGGCTGTTCAGTTGCTGAAAGAAGGGGACACATTTGTCAGTGACTCTGGATATAAACTGTCCGAGCACTGCTACTTGTCCGGTGAGACATTGTATCTCCTTTGTTGTCCGAGGAGAGCTCATATCGAGGACCACTTTGATCTTGTCGGGGTTTGCTTCATTGCCCCACTGACTGACCTGGAACCCGAGGAATTTACCGGAGCCGACTCTGAAAGCACACTTCGCGGGATTCAGCTTCATACGGTATGCTCGGAGGATGGAGAAGGTCTCTCCGAGATCCGCTAGGTGATTGGACGCCCTGATGCTTTTGATGAGCATGTCGTCAACATAAACTTTTATGGTGCGTCCTATCTGCTTAGCGAACATCTAGTTCACCAGTCTCTGATACGTGGCCCCAGCATTCTTCAGGCCGAACGACATAACCCGGTAACAGTAGAATCCCTTAACAGCGATGAAGGTAGTCTTCTGCCTATCTGGGGGGTGCATCGTAATCTGGTTGTACCCGAAATAGACGTTAAGGAATGAGAGTAATTCATGCCCAGCTGTACTGTCTACCAGCTGGTCAATCCGAGGCAGGGGGAAACTATCTTTGGGACAGGCCTTGTTCAGATCAGAGTAATCAACACAGACCTGCCACTTCTCTTTTGCTTTCTTGACGAGGACCACATTTGCGATCCAATCTGGATAGTGCACCTCCTCGATGAAGCCAACGCTGAGGAGGTGCATATCACTCGGCATCGAACACTCTCCTCTTCTGTTTCGCTGACCTATAATCTGGGTCCACAATCAGGCTGCGGACCATGACATCGGGAGAGATTCCCGGCATGTCGTCATTTGACCATGCGAAGACATCTCTGTGCTGCTGCAGGAAGGCCAACATTTGAGACCGTTGCTCGGAATTCAATAACATGCCGAGCTGAACGGTTTTGCTTGAATCTGTTTCATCAAGCGGAATGACCTTCAAGTCCTTTATGGATGAATCTTCTATAAGACCCCTGGGATCGAGTACATTTATGGTGAGGGCCTGCATCACTGACCCTTTCTTCACTGCTATCGCATAACATTTCCAAGCTTCGTGCTGATTGCCCTGGAGATAGCCTATCCCGCCTTCGGTGAGGAATTTCATCATTAGATTGTATGTGAACACGATTGCCCTCATTGCATTGAGGGAAGGTCTGCCCAAGATGACGTTGTACACTGATGGTACGTTAACAATAAGGAAGTCCACCAAAATGGTGACTTGATGTTGTCCTTCTCCCGTAGTTACGGGGAGGGAGATAGCTTCTTCGGAGATCACCCTTTCTCCGGCAAAGCCGTGCAGAGGGGTCTTCACAGGTTTGAGGCATAACCTTAGAATCTCCATTCTTTCGAAAGCCTCCAAGTAGATGATATCAGCCGAGCTCCCGATGTCGACCAGGATGCAGTAAACCTTGTGGTTGGCTTTGGTCATTGCCACCACTAAGGCATCATATTGCTGATGCTGGATTCTGGCTCATCGTCTTCCATGAAGGTCAGGCTGTAGGAACTGACTCGGAGCTCTTTCTTCAGCCTCTCAGTTATGTGGACGTAGTGTTCTGAATTGGACTTTCGAGAGTGGGCTTTATGAGCTTTGTTTGAGTCTCCTTCACCAGACGAACCGCGGAAGATGATACGGATTTCGATTGGCTCTTCTGCAGTTTTGCTCAGCTGCTATTCTCTCTGAGCTAATTTTTCTTCCTTGGTGTCTCGGCGCAAATGACCCTTATGGATGAGGGTCTCAATCTAGCCTTTGAGATCCACGCAGTCACTCGTGTTGTGACCATAGTCACGATGGAACTGGCAGTATTTGCGCTTGTCTCAGCGCTCCGCGTCCGCTTTCATGCAAACGAGCCAATTCAGGAGTTTTTGCCCCGATGTCCAGCAGTATATGTTCTGTAGACGTGTTGAGGAGGGTGTAGGAACGGAACTTGCCCTCGGGCTTCCTGCTCGGCCAACGATCACGAGGAACATAGTCGTTCGATATCTTGTTGGATGACTGGGGCTCTTTGTTCCTTAGCCTCTTCCCCTTGGTTGACGGCTTCGCTGCTTAGATATTTTTATGAGAGTTGGAGAACTCCTCAGCATTAGTGTATTTCTGAGCTCTGGTGACGAACTCGGCCAACGTCTTCGGCGGGTTCTTCCTAATTGAGAAGGTAAACTTTCCCTCTTTCAGTCCGCTAAACATGACAGAGAGTGCCATTTTATCATCATAATCTTTGTAAGACCTGTATCCTAGCTCGTACCATTTTATAGGCTTCCACGGTCCTCCCGATCGAATTTCAGTGAACTGTGATCTGTTATCGGCGTTTGCACGCTATCCTGAGTCGTGTCCTGTATATCAGAGTCGGCTTGACCCCGAGACTTATACCAGTGCGACCGCGCCGTCGCCGCGGTTCTGATGTCGCGTCTCGCGCGCTGAGGCAATACCCAGGCCAGGAGAAGCGGGCCCACAGTCAGTGTGAGGAAAATACCGCTCGTTATAATTTTGAGAGGATCTCTACAAAATATCACATCAATCCATCAATCAAGTACAAACAACCCAACCCATCCTTCTCTTACACAACCTTACCTAAAGTCAACTTCCTCTTACAACAAAGTACACACCCATCACTCCCCATCACCCCATCACCTCTCACCCATCCCTTATCAATCCATCACCCCTCTCTCTTATTTCTCTCTCATTCCAAGTAACCCAAGGAGAGATCCAACGACCAAGCCTTCTAAGAGAGAGCTAGGTGTGGCCCACTTCTTACGCCCCTCAATCCTCACCATCCAACCCTTAGATAATCATCTTCACCATTGAAGGAGCTTCTTAGGGGCCTTGGAGCACTAGGGAGGAAGAAGAAGGAAATGTGGGTGATTTTATTTATTTGATTTGTGATTTGCGTGCCCACATATGGTGGGACCCATCTTAATGTTTGCATTGTTTAGGGAGGGCCCATAGTGGCGGGGTCCCTCCCTTTCTCACCGATCTCTCTCTCTCTCTCTCTCTCTCTCTCTCTCTCTCTCTCTCCCTTTGATGTCATGTGGTCCACCTGATGCGTGTGATATATCCATGCCATCCATCATGGTGGAGTTCACTTTGATGTATGTGGTGTATCCACACCGTCTAGCAACTTGGACGGTGAGACCCACCGTGACGTGTGTGTATCATCCACACCGTCCAATGTGCTGGACGGTGGATTCCACCATGATGAGTATGTAACCTCTAGCTGTCCATCACATGGACGCCCTACCATGATGCATGTATTCTCCATGCCGTTCATCTATTTCGGCAGTGTGTGGGACCACCCCCACACGTGCTGCACATGTGAGGGGTGGGGCCCACCTTGATTTATGTATTCTACATCCAGTCGTCCATCTGGACGGTATTGGTTGGGCTCACCTTGGATATATATATTCTGTATCTACGTCGTCCATCCAGTCCAGCATCTAGACGTTGGACCATTGTGATGTAAGTATTTTAATCCAAGCCGTCCAGTGCTGGACATGGATCCACCACCTGTCGTATGGATTTCATCCACACCGTATATTGGTGGGACCCACCACTGACATATATGTGGCATACATACCATCCATCTGCTGGACGAGCAGCATAGCTGCTGTATTGACATCTGCAAGTTTTGTGGGCCCCACCTATATTCACGTCAGCAAGTGTCATGGCCCCATTATGCGGTATTTGTTAATCCAAACTATTCTTTTATGTGAGGGACCACCGTAATGTGTTGTATCCACCGTCCAGCAGCTGGACGGTGGTACACACCGTGATGTAAGTGTTTCACCAATGTCGTCCGTGCTGACTCCAACACGTGGGACCCACCATTGACACGTGTTTTATATCCCACTGCCCATCCATTTTGACGTGGCCCACCAGATCTAGACGGTGGGCCCTACCTTATCTTGACTTGATGCATATGTTCATCCATGCAGTCCACCATCTAGATAGGGATGGTGGGACCCACTTGTTTTATATCCCACCCGTTCATCCCTTCCTGGAGGTGAATCCACATTGATGTATGGGTTCTATCATCGTTGTTCGTCCATTTGTGGGTGTGGGACCCACATGATATAAATGTTTTATCTGCACCGCCCGTCTGACGGGCCGCTATGATGAAATTGTTTTATCCTCATTGACCATCTGCGAGATCCACCTACCACATCATCCAGTAGCGGTGGGCCCTACCTTATTGTATGTGTTGTATATACACCGTTCATCAAGGGTAGATTCAATCTCTGGTGGGCCACGTGTGTGGGACCCACCTTTGATGTACGTGTTATATCCACCGTCCACCCTGTTTTCAGATTATTTTGAGGCCCACCATCATATGAATGTTTTATCCTTGCCGTTTCTCAGTTTTCAGGCCCGATGTGTTGTTTATGAGGCCCATTGATGCGGCCCACTTGATGTATATGAGGCACATTGATGAGGCCTATGTGATATGACCCACTTAATTATATGAAGACCATGTGATGAGGCCCAGCGTGATGTATTTGAGGCCCATGTGCAGGGCTCACCTGTTGCGTATTTATGGCCCATTGATGCAGTCCACTTGATGTATATGAGGCCCATTTGTGCAGCCCATGTGATATGGCCGACTCGATATATATTAGGCCCATTAGTGCAGCCCGTGGATGCAATCCACTTGATGTATTTGATGGCCCATGGGTATAGGCCCAATGTGATGTATATATGGGCCACGAGTGAGGCCCAATGTGATGTATATAAGGGCCATGAGTAAGGCCTAATGAGACATATGTGGGGCCTTTGTATGGGGCCGAACGTGATGTATATGAGGGCTATTGTGATGTGTGATTACTCCATGATGTATTTAATGATGATTATGACGGGACATGCCTTAAGAGCAATGATGGTTTAATGTTCACATTGATGGGCAATGATGGTTAAATGTCCACTCGTGACCTTCCCTTAGGCCCTTTGTTAGGCCGATTTCGATTGTTGAGGCCGATTTCGATTTCGATTGTCGAGACCGATTTCGATTGTCGAGGCCGATCGTCGAGTCTGATTTCAATTGTCGAGGCCGATTATGATTGTTGAAGCCGATTCCAATTATTGAGGCCAATTCCGATTATCGAGACTGATTTCGATTGTTGAGGTCAATTCTGATTGTCGAGGCCGATTCTGATTGTCGAGGTTGATTGTCGAAGCCGATTTCGATTACCGATACCGATTCCGATTATTGAGGCCGATTCCAATTCCGATTGTCGAGGCTCAATGTGATGTATATGCGGCCCATTGTGATGTACATTCGGCCCGTGTTTGAGGCCCAATGTGATGTATATGCGGCCTATATTTGAGGCCCATTGTGATGTACATTCGGCCCATGTTTAAAGCCCAATGTGATGTATATGCGGCCCGTATTTGAGGCCCGTTGTGATGTGTATTCAACCCGTGTTTAAGGCCCAATGTGATGTATATGAGGCGTATTTGATGAGGGCCATTTGATGCATTGAGGGCCAGGCGATGAAGCTCATTGTAATGTATGTTAGGCCCATGTGAAAGGCCCATCGTGATGTGTATTAAGCTTTTGAGTGAGGCTCATGGTGTTGTATATTTGGCCCTTATATGAGGCCATGAACCCATTATATGTTAAGCTTTATGTGGGTCATTCCTTAGGGGCAATATTGGTTAAATGTCCACATTGTCGAGGTCGATTGTCGATGCCAGTTATTGATACTGGTTATGAGTATGTGACAGCATAACATCATGTTACATGCCCATACGCATCATCTGTATGTTTGTTATGAGATGTGGTTGACCATTGCATATGTCATTAGGCAGGTTGTTATGAGACTCCCTGATAGGCGGAGATTGGCTCACATGAGTGCATGTATGCGCAGGATTGATGCATGACTGGATTGTATGACTCATGCATCTTGCATTGTGTGTTGTGATTACTGTACGCTCTAGCGACATCAGAGTCGTAACCTCCATAGGCATATCGTGGATGGCTAGATGGGACATCGGAAATCTATTCTAGCATCGGGCTACCATAGATGGCCCTGTGTGAAAATTTCAAAACCTCCGAGGCCAGGAGACTCCCCAAGGTTGAGACCTAGTGGATACATGAGCACCCAAGTGCCGAATACCAGGAGGCCGTATCTCTCACTATGTCGTGGTCGGTTGGGATGGGGTGTGGCCTTACCTGCCTGAGCGTAGAGGGCATTGCTATTGACGTATCGGGTAGATATTGGCTGACTACTTGTCAAGTGAATAGTGAGGTCTCTTCCACTTGTATGGTCGCGCGTCAGTGGGCGGCGATTTGCATGTAGAGTGTACTAGACCCCGGTGATGATCTCATAGATGAACAGTACTGATATATTGACTTATTGGGTAGGAGTTGCATACTCATTCATTCATTCATTCACTATCCACTCGAGCTAGTGGTGCGCAACTATTTGTTACATATACCTTCGCAATAGCCATGATTTTGGTCGGGGCCGCGACTAACCTGAGATCAAGAGTTTACCACATTGAGTCTAACTATCCAAATTTAGGTATGAGACTGGTTTGGATAGAAGTCCCTTATGATGGACCCCATAGCCTGCGATACTACGTATTATCATCTTGACTTCACACTCCAGCTTGGTAATTTTATTCGCATCGCATATTGCATTGCATCCGCACTTATATGACCTAGACGGACTCAGCAGGATTTACATATTACATTGTACCCTTGACATATGATATTTGGCTCTCTTGAACTCCTGACTTGTATTGTGTACTATGATATTGTATAACTCATGGACTTGTCAGTATTTCTACTTACTCTGATATTGTATAGTTCGTGGACTTATCAGTACTTTCGTTTACTCTGATATTACATTCTAAGCACGCATATACTGCTCACACACTTACACCACCATCTAAGCTTTCTATAAGCTTATGCATGATGGATACGTGCAAGTGACGCTAGGACGTAGTCGTAGCTGAGCAGGAGTAGGAGCGTGCAGCTAAGCCTTGTGAAGATTTTATTATATGCATGTATTTTTTCCTTTCAGTATTGTACTCAAATGATTAAATTAGTAGATATGTGGTGATGATGTTGTTCTTGTGATTTGGGTATACTTGTGGTTTTACTTCTTACAAGACAAATTTATATTGAAAATCCTCCTTATACGATCCTAGGATCGAAAACCGGCGTATAGGCGCTGGGAGCCGAGAATGGGATGCTATGGAGGTTGTCGCCGCCGGATTCGGCGATCGAAAATTTTATGAGACCGGTTTCCGAGTTTGGGACGTGACAATCTTCCACCTATAATGCCTCTTCGTTGAAGCGGGAGATGAAGTCCTTCAATGACTCTTTAGGCCCCTATTTGATGGTAAACAAATGAGTAGTCGGCTTTCGACTCTTCTTACCACTTATGAACTGGGTAAGGAACAATCTGCTGAGCTTTGCAAAGGAGCCAACTGAATTGGGCTTGAGTTGCCTGTACCAACTCTGAGTTAATCCAGTAAGGGTAATCGAAAAGCCCCGGCACATCATTGCATCGATGGTCATCTAGATTTGCATCTACGAGCGATAGGCTTCTACGTGCTCGGACGGGTCTCCAGACCCGGAATACTAGATAACGAGAGGTATTAGGAACCTCTGCGGCATCACCTCGCTCATGATTGCGGAGGTAAAGGGAGGTTTGGTCTCTTCCATCATCGCCTGAACGGCGGCAGGGACAGATGAAGACTGTTGATTCTGCTGTAACGTTTGAATTTGATTGTTAGGTTCCGCGAACCGCGCCTCCCACGGATCCCTGATTTCGGCTACCGTCCCCCACAAAGCCTCTACCTCAGGGGTCCTCCCCCTCCTCATCCTCTCCAGCTCATGATGGAGGTCCGTTGGTGTCAGGGCCGAGGTGACTGAGGCATTCGTCAGAGCCCGAGTCGTTGGATTTCGAGCCGAAACTTGGTTTTGAGTCGGAGGGGGGTTTTGAGCTGAAGCTGGAACTCAGGCAGATTGATGTTGTGACCCTTCGGGCCTCACACTCCGCAGTGCGGACTCGACTTCCACTACTGGTCCGACTGTTTCCCGGATGGGGTGTAACTGTTGCTCCTGTCGTTGTTTCATCTGATTGATTTCGTCACGTAAGGCTTGGATCTCGTTTTGCATGGCACGATATTTACTCGCCCGATTACGAGAATGCTAGGATGGTCCAGGAGCTGATTCGGCGTGAAGCAATGAGGAAGACTAAGTCTGATCATTTGACTCTGGCTCCACAGTTACGGACTTCTTCTTTCCTCTTGTCATTGCACTAGAAAATAGGAAACTGACTTTTCGTACCAATTTCCCATAGACGACGCCAAAAATATTGCTGTCAAAATCTAGATTACTCTCCGCTCGGAGCTCCAAACTCCTACCGTGCCCTGGGCCTACATAGAAATGGTGAGCAAAGGAGACCCTGGCGTAAATAGGGGACCCTCCGATGCCCAAGTCAAGTCAAGGGAATCTGGGTCTAGGTTGATTTGTAGAAGGAGAGTGCAAGATATTGTGTACCTATCTCCTCCCCCCAAGATGCTACTTATACCCACTAGTATAGGATGGGCATGTACGCATAAGTCGGCGCATCTTGGGGCAGTCACCATGTCTCGCGTACAATTCGGCCACCCACTCGTTCGGTGGTCGTGAGGACGTGGGCAATTGAGTAACTATCGCCACTCACGTACATAATAGTGGGACACCTCATGATTCCCCTTATTAGTGGATTCCGATATGAAGCCCGAGCCGACCACATCGACCTCTGATCACTCCAATCTCCGAGTTGGCCTCCTAGGCCTTGGGCCTCGGATCGAAGGCGCAAAGGATGTCGGGTTGGAAGTCATGTCTTTGTCTATTTACATAACACTCCGAGCTTAGTCTTGCGCTTCGAGTCGGCTCTGAATAACCTCGAGCTTCGAAGCTAAGTGTCTCTAATCTTCCCATAACATATATCATCCTTTGCATGACAAAAGTCTTAACCTTTCCTGCCAACACGAGGTCATGGGTTCAAGTACCCATTCTGATGAAATCTCACTCTGGCGTAAGTGCGTGTGTAAGGTGTGAGTGTATGTAAGAAAAAAATAATAATGTTACGAGGGTAAAAATTGCCAAGCTACTGGTGTTATAAATAGTAGAGATGAGGAAAGCAAGCAGTGGTAATTGCTTATAAACAGTAGAGATGAGGAAAGCGAGCACTGGTAATTGCACGACTGGTAGTGGACCCATCTCATGCATTATACGAATGAAATGTGTGTGACATCCAGCCCAATCGCTGGGGCCTTCGCCACTGTTGGATTTTATGCATGATGCACCTATGATCTGACAAACACGTGTGGGTTGACACATTGGGTAATAGAGTTTGAACCGACGATATATAGATAGTCTGCGTAGCAGCATTTGGGGGAAAATAAATATGTTAAATGTCACTTTCTAAAGTTATGAGAGGGGGGACCTTTTAACACTTTCATGAAAAAAATTCACTCAACACCAAAACAATGGAATTATTGTTGGATTTCACAACTTTTGCCTCATGAGTTATACGAATTACATGTGTGTAAGATCTAATTACATTGTCAGGGCCATCGTCATTGCTTAGATTCTATGCATGATGTCGTCTCCGATTTGGGAAATATGGGTGGGATACACTGGTAGATGGGGTTTGAACCAACTGTGACTTAGTTTGGATATCGAAACTTGGGTGAAAAGAAATATGTTCAATGTTAGTTTGTAAGGTCATGGGACAGTAAGCTTGCCTTGTGATAATTAACCTTTTAATATTTTCATGAAAAAATTCATTACAAATCAAGCAATAAAATTTTCGTTGGATTTCACAAATTTTCTCTTTATTGAAGATTTAGTCTTCTGGTACCCTCTTCTCTCTCTGTGCGCATTGCAAATAAAGCTCTCCCAATCACTACAAGAAAGTAGGCCTTTAGCCTCAGTTTTTTAGCCTCAGTTGAAAAGGTGGAGGCTAAATGTATTTTTTAGCTTTAGTTGCTAAAGAACTAAGGCTAAAAGTTCATTTTTCACCTCAGTTGCTTTGGAATTGAGGCTAGAAGTATACTTTTTAGCCTCAGTTGCATAGTAACCAATGCAAAAGGTTTACTTTTTAGCCTCAATTGTATAGTAACCAAGGTGAAAGGTTACTTTTTAGCCTCAGTTGCATACGAACCGAGGCGAAAGGTCTACTTTTTAGCCTCAGTTCCATAGCAATTGAGGCGAAAGGTCTACTTTTTAGCCTCAGTTGCATAGGAACCGAGGCGAAAGGTCTAATTTTTAACCTCAATTGCATAGGAACCGAGGCGAAAGGTCTAATTTTTAGCCTCAATTGCATGAGAACCGAGGCGAAAGGTCTACTTTCTAGCCTCAGTTGTATAGAAACCAAGGCGAAAAGTCTACCTTGTAGCCTCAGTTGCATAAGAACCGAGGCGAAAAGTCTACTTTTTAACCTCAGTTACACGGGAACTGAGGCCAAAAGTCTACTTTTTAGCCTCCGTTCCATACAAACCGAGGCCAAAAGTCTACATTTAAGAATACTAAAAAAAAAAAATTAAGAATATTGAAAGAATTAAAAATTTTAAAAAATTTTGACAATTATGAAAAAATTGAGAATTTTGAAAAAAAAATTGGGAGTTTTGAAAAAGATTTGAATTTTAAATTTTTTTAAGAACTAAGAATTCTTTAAATTTTTAAGAACTTTTAAAAAATTAAGAATTTTTTTTTGAAAAATTAAGAATAAAAAAATGATAATTATGAAAAAGTATGAATTTTTTTTTTAAATTGAGAATTTTAAAAAATTAAGAATTTTAAAAAATTTTGAAAATTTAAAGAAGATAAAAAAAAAAGAATTTTGAATTTGAGAATCTTGAAAAAAATTGAATTTTTTTTTTTAAATTGAAAAATTTTAAATAATTGTAGTGCAACTTCCATGCAGTTTTTTCCTCCTTCGATGGAAGAACTGCATGATGAGTGCCACCCATCGTTTGGTGATTTAAAGCACCATGACTCAAATCCCACCATGGATGGCAAAAACCCCAACATATTGATCTCACTGGGTTGAAATATCTAAGTCACCAATGGTCAAAATCAGTCAAAAGGCTGGTTGTTATAGACTCGTTAATGCCTAAGCACTCTAGCCTATGAGGCCTTCATGCAATGCTCATGCTTCTTGCCACTTGTGCCACACTAGGTGCTAGAAAGGAAAAACTTAGCTAAGATGCAAGAGAAATCAAGAGAATACATATGCATTTAATGGCTAAGCTTGCATTACACTAAAAAAATGAATATTACAACTCCAAGGAGTGTATTCCAAATGAAAACTCAGTCATGCATGAGCTACATAAATCTTTAAATTCTTCACATTAATAATTTAGATTATTCCTAGGAGTGCTTATCTAACAATTCAAAACACGTTCGGCTCCATGGCTCAATAGTAGATAAACCGTGCTTCAATTCTGAGATCATGGAATCAAGTGCCCATGTACTGTCGGTGGATATGCATTAAAAAAAAACTTTTATGATAGTACAAATTAATATAGAATTCTCAGCATCAATACTATAGCTTGTTTGAAGTATAGTCACATAATTATTTACAACATACATACACACTCAACTTTTGGTTCCCACAATTGGTTTTGTAGGGTGGAAAGCTTTGAACATGCAAAGGATATGGGAAAACATATGAGACTAAGTTGAAGGTATTTTGCAAGTTGTAAAATGCAAATGTTGTTTGTTGTACTGTTCAGATTTCCGCCCACAAAAAGCCTTCAATGGCTTATGTGTTATCCATTTCTTTTCAATTGTTGGATAGAAGTTTTTCCACCTGCAAAAATCCTGCAATGGCTTATGCGTTGTCTGTCTTTTCCATTCTTTAATACATAACCCGCTTGATTTTCTGTTTGTCTCTTCCTGCGACCTGTAGGGAGCATTGTAGGGACTTGGATTCGGCAGTAAACCCCCTGCTACTAAAGTTTAGTGGGGGTTGGAAAAGCTCACTGAGCCCATCATGATGCAAGTGTTTTATCCACAACATCTATTCATTTTGTCTAGTTATTTTAAAGATTAATTAAAAAATGAGGTAGATCCAATTCTCAGGTGAACCACACCATACGAGATAATGGCAATTGAATGCCCACCATTAAGAACTTATTGAGGCCATGAAAGTTTTAGATCAAGCTAATATTAATGTTTTCCCTTCATCTAGGTCTGTGTAACCTAATCAACATTTCGGATGGTAAATAAACATTAAAGCGGTCCCTAAGAAGTTTTTAATGATGGGCATTTAATTACCACGGTTTCATGTGTATGGTCTACTTGAGATTTTGATTTCCCCAATTTTCAAGTCATGACCTAAAATGATCCAGCAAAATAGATTGACAGCATGGATAAAAATATATATCAGCATGAGGGGTTACCTCTGCATTGCAGCAGGGAGAGGGTGTGAAATCCATATATTACAACTTTTGTGATACTCATGTTAGTATGTCCGCTCAATTGATGAGACCAATGAAAAGTGATAGATGGCCATTGGGAATGAATTGCCACCATTTAATGCTTCTTTCTTTTTTCTCTCCCCTACCGTGCGTGCCTACACCTTCGATAAATTTTTCTATTTTCTCCGGCATTTCTAAATCTTTCTACTCTCCCTCCCCCATCTTCTCCATACTTCCATTCCAGGTCACGCTCCCCTGTTATGCTACGTCGAAGCTTTATGTACGCGCGAAAAACGACCAAGCACGAGTGAATATTGACTTCCGCTGTAAAGTATAATGCTCGCATTTGGTATAGAGACTCTCAAAAGAGTTTAATCCATCCATTCCATATCTTCGTTAGGTCAGGTGGGCATTTCATGGGCTGTCAGGTAAAAATCACACTCATCATATGATCTGATCCACCAATAACGCGTCCTTTTCTTTGCAACCACCCATTTTATGAGCAAACATTGGAGGGGTAAGATTGTCTTTTTCTTTTTCCTTTCTCTTGAACCACGAACATTCCGCGACGAACCCAGCTAGCTCAAACTATTTGCTGGATTTACATAAAAGATGGTGTGACTGCGTGTTAAATAAAAAAAAAAAACAGAAGAACTAACAAACAAACAGCACGAAAATCGGTGGTAGTTTTACACGCTAGATCATCGAACCAATGGACGGTCTAGATCAATCGATCGGACCATGCGGCTCTGTCCTGATAGAAATACGAGCACCAGTTCATCTCCAATTCTTAACCATCTATTTCTCCAAGCACAGGTGGTCCACCTTACGGCCGGACCATTCTAAATTTCTATAATAAGGCCCATCAACCCGGAGTCCACAATATGAACGACCTAGATTCATCATGCACGTGAGAAACCCTAGGCTAGCCCGCGAATATCCCCGCAAGAATGGACGCGGATTTCCTGTTAAAGCCTTTCGTAGGAACTAGGAACTCTGCGCAAGGATGCCGGGTGGGCCCTTCTAAATATTTTTGAGAAATCCATTCCGTCCATCCGTTTTGAGAGCTCATTATAGGACGTGCAACTAAAAATGAGGTGTATCAAAAACCAGCTTCAGTGAACATTGTTGAAACATTCTCATGACCATAAAATTTTTATATCAGCCTAATTTTATTTTATTTTTTCACATCATCCCAGTGGTAATAGCCTTATAAACGATTTGGATGGCATATAAACATCAAGGTAGAGCCTAGTAAGGTTTCAACTATAGGTTTTTAATTTTTTGGTTTTTTTTTTTTGCAAATTTCTCTCACATGCAACTGAGGGTGTACATTGAGTCAAACCGAGTCGAGCTGGCCTCAACTCAACTCAGCTCGGCCGCTAGCTGACTTTAGTTCCATTTCTGCTCGGTCCTCGAGCTTGACTGGCTAGCTCGGCTCGGTTTGGCCAGTAGCTCGGGCAAGTTTGAGCCGAGTTTGCCTGTGTAGCATTTCCACATACACCTAGATTGCACCTTCAAAATTCCACGGTACGTAAAATAGCTGCTTTATCAAACAACTTCTAAGCAACCTAAAAAAGGGGAGAGGGGCAAGTCACCGAACTGGTTCGATCCAAATTCGATTCAAGTTGGGTTTGATCTGAGTTGAGTTGAGTTGAGCCCAGCTCGAACTCATTTTTGAGATCAAAAAATCAACTCAACTCAGCTTGAACTTCGCTTCAAACTGAGTTGAATTGAGCTTTTTCAAGTCAAGTCGGGCGAGCTAGCTCAGTTTGTGTACACCCTATGTGTGACCCACTTAGCTTTGGATTCACTTCATTTTTGGTTGCATGTCTTATAATTAGCTAACATAACAGATGAACAGGATAAATTTCTCACAAACTGGACAACTTATTGCCAAAGGGCCTTGAAAATCGGATTCCCAGACACGGATTGCATCCTACCCATCCCGTCTCTAACTACAAATGAATGGCAGTAATGTGGGCCCGCCTAACATGATTTATTTGTTTATCCACTCCGTCCCTCTCTTTTTTCAGATTATTTTAAGATACATGCACGGAAATAAGATAAATCTGAAGCTAAAGTGGACCAAACCAAATAATAAGCTTGATTATATTAAATGCATAAAATATATATTAAATGGAACTTGTATTAAATGTCATGGTGGTATGTCCACTTAATCATTGGATATGCTTTATTTCTGTGGTTGTACTTTAAAATTATATGAGAAATTGAATGGACCACACAGGTAACCAGATGCATCACATGTGCCGGGCCACCGAAATGCATGGTCGTAGCTTGAGATGGGTGGGATAGGATGCAATCCGCGTCCTGTACGGCGGGAAGCAGCGGATTGCCTGGTTTACCACACACCACCGATCTTGTTGGTGTGGGTACATGTGGTGCACCCTCTTTAAAAACGGTTTAGAGGAGATCAAAGTCACGTGGCCCCAAAATAATGTATTTATTATATCCACATTGTTCACCCATTTTGCAAGATCATTTTAAAGCACTACCCAAAAATGAATACCTAAAGCTTAAATAGACCACACCACAAATAAAAGTGGGACAATGATTCTCACCGTTAAAATATTCAGAGGGTCTACCATAACGTTTATTTTTCAAAAGTGGATTGGCTGGTGTACCACATGTTAAAAATCAGTGGCTTTTAAAATAATGAAAATGAAAATTCAAAATTTTCAAAATTTTGAGATTTTTCCACTAAAACGCTTTTTGAATTTTTTGAATTAAAAAGTACGGTGTGTGTGCTTTGTCCCACATCGGAAATGTGAAGAAAACTTTTATGGTTTATATGTGGACTAGTAAAGAGTATTCTTACTTGGAGTTTTTGGAGGAAATGAAACACCGGTTGCGTGTTCTAGTGCGTACACGCACGCTCGGGCGAGGGCGAGGGCAGTGAGACAGTGTGGCTGTAGTGGCGCTAGATGACACACTTTATACTTTGCACGTGTACATCGTGTCGCAGAGTGGTCACTTTCTCGCGAACCGGTGCGATGGGTCTGGTCAGAGCCTTAGGACGGTGTGGATCCGAAATGAGCCTGAGTTTTTATAGGTGACTGAGAACGGTCGGATCTTAAATCCGAAACGTCCAGCCGTTTCTAAAAATGGATAGTTACCTTGAAAGCCACAACGGTTCGAAAACGAACGGGCCAGGATGATCCAACGGCCAGATTTTCTGATCTGACAACCAGAAACGTCTGGGATTAATGGACAACGACCAAAAATGTTTTTCAAACATTCTGGACCATTGAATACTACACAACAATGGTACTATACCTGATACCTGTATAAACTGGACCATTCCAGTCCGATTTAATCATCTCAACACACCATCTCTCCCATCAAATCAGATACGATCCATAGTTACATTCTAAAATACTTAAAACATCTCCACCGTTTGAGTCTGCCAGAAGGAATCTGCTGCATTAAAATTGTTCCACAGTGGACCTATCGTGATTGTTGCACGCTGGATCCAAATAAGGCTTGTCTTATCGTGGAAGCAATTCACCTGTAACCCATCAGCAGTTGATAAGGGGGCGAATCGCACTTTAAGGACAGCATACTTTATACGTGATTCAGCCTAGTGAAATATTTTATTTCTATTTAATTTTTATATTTTTGGTGTATCTAAACATATACAAACAACAATCTTAAAGCGTGATTTCATGGACACCGAAAGTGTTACATCAGTCAAACTGATGAACCAAGATCTGATCCGATTGGACCGATTCGATGGTTCAAATTTCACTAGATGGCAGGACAAATTGAAATTCCTGCTGACCGCTCTGAAGATCTTCTACATCCTGGACCCGACTCTCCAGCCTCTGCCTGAAGCAAAGGACACTAACACTCCAAAACAGATTGCTGCTTGGATTAAGCGATAAGAAGATGAACTGCTGTGTCGTGGCCACATCTTCAATGCTCTCTCTAATCGGTTGTACGATTTGTACACGGGGACCACATCAGCGAAAGAAATTTGGAGCGCGCTGGAATACATGTACAAGGCTGAAGAAGAAGGTACATAGAAATTTCTAATTGTCGGTATTTCGACTTTACGATGGTAGACAATCTACCGCCGCTTGCCCAAATCCAAGAACTGCAGCATATTATAAATAAAATAAAAGCCATAAAAATCGATCTTCCTGAATCCTTTCAAGTCGGAGCTATAATCGCAAAGTTGTCTCCGATCTGAAAAGACTACAGGAAGAAACTACTGCATAAATCCGAAGAGTTCACCTTGGAACAAATCCAGAAGCATCTTCGTATTGAAGAAGAATCCCGTAACCGAGACAAAAAGGATAACGCTAATGGTGCATCCTCATACAAGGTGAACGCAATAGAACGGCCATCCCAAAATAATGCCTATGAGAAGATTGATTCCCTTAAACCTAACAAAGATTAAGGAAAATTCAAGAAAATCCAAAAGAAGAAAAACGGCAAACCTAAGGGAGCTTACTATGTCTGCGGCAAGACCGGGCATTTTGCCCGAGTTTGTAAGGACCAAAAAAAGCCTAAGAAAGGCTAATGCAGTAGACGATGAAATCGTAGCCATGGTCACAGAAGTGAACCTAGTTCAAGAGAAAATTCATGGTTGGTGGTATGATACAGGTGCCACAGTCCATGTATGTAATGATCGATCTGCCTTCAAAACCTATGAAGACGAGACCAATGGTCAAGAGGTTCAAATGGAAAATGAAGGACGATCAAAAGTTACAGGAAAATGAACCATGAAATTACTCTTTACCTCTGGAAAGAAGGTAATCCTGACCAACGTACTGCATGTCCCAGACATAAGAAGAGATCTTGTCTCAGGGGATCTCTTAAGCAAACCTGGGATTAGGGTTGTGTTTGAATCAGGCAAGCTGATCTTATCTAAGAATGAGAACTTTGTAGGTAAAGGATACGCTTGTAATGGGATGATCAAATTATCTCTAAATGAAAAAAAAAATTAAAAATCTTATACTTACATGATTGAGTCTGCAACACTATGGCATGGAAGACTAGCCCATATTGGCTACAGTACCATAAAACTCATGGCTAAGAACGACTTAATATTATACAATGATAGAGACAAAGATAAATGTGAAGTATGCATACGGTCTAAAATAATCAAGAAACCATTCCCTAACGTTGAAAGATCATCTCAAATATTAGACCTAGTACATACTGACATATGTGAACTAAATGGCGTTCTTACCCGTGGAGGTAAAAGGTACTTTATAACATTTATAGATGATTGTTTAAGATATGTATATGTATATCTTTTAAAATCGAAAGATGAAGCATTTAATGCATTCAAGATCTATAAATCTGAAGTAAAAAATTAATTAGATAAAAATATTAAAATCCTTCGTAGTGACCGAGGATAAGAATATTTCTCTAATGAATTTTCTAACTATTGTGAAGAATACGGCATAATACATCACTGCACAGCACCTTATACACCACAACAAAATGGTATAGCAGAGAGAAAAAATAGGACATTAGTAGAAATGGTCAACTCAATGTTAATACAAGCACAGTTGCCATTAAACCTATGGGGAGAAGCACTGTTAGCTGCATGTCATGTTTTAAACCGAATTTCAGCTAAGAAAATCATGACCTCTCCATACGAAATATGGAAAGGAAGAAAACTAAACATAGGATATCTTAGAGTGTGGGGGTGTCTTGCATACTGCAAGACACCAGAACCTAAAAGAACTAAATTAGGACCAAGAGATATCAAGTGCGTCCTTGTAGGATATGCATAACATAGTAAGGCCTTTAAACTTCTAAACTTAGACACCAATATCATCATAGAGTTTACAGATGTAGAGTTTTTTGAGAATTTTGTATTCACGAAGAAAAAGAATGTTGAGATTCAATCTCCTAATGAAACTATAAAAGAAACACAAATAAAAGAGAAAACTCCTAGTGAACCTCGTATGAGTCAAAGAGCAAGAGTAGAAAAGAGTCTTGATCCTGATCAAATATACTCTCAGCGACTCTTTTTTTATCTAGTTGAGGGTGATAAAGAGAAAGTGATTAGGAAAATACCTATGGTCTTAACTATAAAAGATGAACCTAAAACCTTTAGTGAAGTTATCTCTTCAAGAGACTCCGCTTTTTGAAAAGAAGTCATTAATGATGAAATGGATTTCATAATATCTAACCAAATATAGGAATTAGTAGATATACCTTCAGGTTCTAAACCAATAGGTTATAAGTGGGTATTTAAAAAAAAAATCACACAGATGGTACAATTCAAACCTTTAAAGAAAGGTTAGTTGTTAAGGGTTTCCGACAGGAAGAAGGAATCGATTGTTTTGACAGTTATTCACCAGTAACTCGAATAACATTGATTAGGATTTTATTCGATCTAGCATCCATATATCATCTTTATATCGATCAAATTGACGTGAAGACAGCATTCCTGAATGGTGATCTCGATGAGAAGGTTTACATGGAGCAACGGGTTTGTTCTACCAATAAATGAAATAAAAGTATGTAGACTTGTTAAGTCTTTGTATGGATTAAAGCAAGCACCAAAACAGTGGCATAATAAAATTGATTCTAAAGTTCTGTCTTATAGTTTTGAACATAATATTGCTAATAAATGCATATATTCAAAAGTACGTAATGATTATATTGTAATCATATGCTCATATGTAGATGATATGTTAATAATCAGCAATAAAATAGAGGATGTAACTGAAACAAAAAAGTTTCTCTCTTCAGTTTTTAAAATGAAAGATCTTGAACAAGTGGATACCATATTAGATATCAAAGTTAAAAAACATAGTGGGGATTTTGCATTATGCCAGTCTCATTATATTGAGAAAATAATAAACAAGTTTAATCACTTGAAAATTAAAGAGGTAAAAATCTCGTTTGATCCAAGTATCAAGTTAAAAGAAAATAGTGGAAGAGCAGTTGCACAACTAGAGTATGTTAGTGCTATATAGGTAGTCTTATGTATGTAATGCAATGCACAAGATTGGATATAGCATACGCTGTGAGTAAACTAAGTAGGTTTACGAGTAATCTAAGTGTTGAACACTGGAAAGCAATAAGTAGAGTTTTAGGTTATCTTAAAGAAACAAAAAAACTAGGGCTATTTTATTTAGAATTTCCAGCAGTGTTGGAAGGATATACCGATGCAAGTTATATATCGAGTGCAGGGGACAACAAGTCCACTACAAGATAGATATTCACCTTAGGAGGTATAGCCATATCTTGGGGATCCAAGAAACAAACTTGCATAACGCACTCAACTATGAAATCTGAGTTCATAGCTTTAACTGCCACAGGCAAAGAGGCTGAGTGGTTAAGGGATCTTCTATTAGAAATCTCATTTTATGCGAAGCCTATACCGGCTGTTTCACTTCATTGTGATAGTGAAGCCACTCTAGCGAGAGCATATAACGGTACCTATAATGGGAAGTCTAGACACATAAGTTTGAGACATTACTATGTAAGACAATTGATTAAAGATGAAATCATTGCAATCTCATATGTAAAGTTAAGTAATAACTTGACTCATCCTTTTACTAAATCTCTAACGAGAGAGGTAGTAAGGACAACATATAGAGGGATGAGGTTGAAACTCTTTACTTAAAGTTTCACTAGTGAAAGAAACCCAACCCTAAATTAGAAAATCTCTAAATATTGGGTTTAATGGGTAATAACAATTCACTGATAAGTGAAAAGTTTCAACACTAAATAAATTAATAACCTCATTTAGGATGATAGTGCTGGCCGTTTTAAAAGAGGGATGGGTATTAAACTCTCAATGAAGTCCAGTCAAACAGGACAAGCGTTTCAACGGAAACACTAGAAGGATTTCACCTATGTGAACGTAGAAGTGGTGCCGCTTCTCATGAGAGTTAGAATTATCTCGGGATCGTTAATGAAATAGGATAAGCACATGGCCATTAAAAGTGCTAAGTGAGATTATAAAGGAACACCTAATGCAGGAGCTATTATGTGTGTGGTAATTTTCGGTTATATCATATAGAAATAACTGGTTCAATGCTGTGACAACCAGAAATTTCGAAATAACTTTAAAATACTTACACTAAGAAAATATTCAAATCGCAAAATATCTTTCTTTATGCATAATAACTGTTATTATTCTGGCAGAGTTTTCATTGTTTTAAAAAACCAGTGGAGAATTGTTAAAAATCAGTAGTTTTTAAAATAATAAAAATGAAAATTCAAAATTTTCAAAATTTTCAAAAATTTTGAATTAAAAAGTGCGGTGTGTGTGCTTTGTCCCACATCAGAAATATGAAGAAAACTTGTGGTTTATATATGGACTAGTGAAGAGTATTCGTACTTGGAGTTTTTGGAGGAGATGAAACATGGGTTGCGTTACGCATTAGAACACACGCGCGGTTGAGCTCAGGCTCGGGTGAGGGCAGTGAGTCAGTGTGGCTATAGTGGCGCACTTTGCACTTCGCGTGTGCGCTCGTGCTCGGGTTCGGGCATGGACACGAGCGTGGGCGAGGGTGTGGGCAGTGTGGCTGTAGTGGCGCTAGATAGCGCACTTTGCACTGAGTTTTTATAGGTGACTGAGAATGGTCGGATCTTAAATCCGAAACGTCCAGTCATTTCTAAAAACGGATAGCTACCTTGAAAGCCACAACGGGTCGAAAACGGACGGGCCAGGATGATCCAACGGTCAGATCTTCTGATCTGACGACCAAAAACGTCTAAGATTAATGGACAATGGTCAGAAACATTTTTCAAACGTTCTGGACCATTGAATACCACACGGCAATGGTACTATACCTGATGCCTATATAAACTGGACCATTTCAGTCCGATTTAATCATCTCAACACACCATCTCACCCATCAAATCAGATACAATCCATAGCTCCATTCTAAAATACTTAGGACATCTCCACCGTCTGAGTCTGCCAGAAGGAATTTGCTGCGTTAAAATTGTTTCACAGTAGACCTATCGTGATTGCTGCATGCTGGATCCAGATAAGGCTTGTCTTATCCTGGAAGCAATTCGCCTGTAACCCATCAGCAGTTGATAAGAGGGCGAATCACGCTTTAAGGACAACGTATTTTATACGTGATTCAGCCTAGTGAAATATTTTATTTCTATTTATTTTTTATATTTTCGGTGTATCCAAACGTATATAAACAACACCACACGCCACAACTGGTGTGGGTACGTGTGGTGCAAAGACCACCGTCTCCTCTAGCTCAAAGTTGTATGAACATTTCAAAGGAGATTAAAGTTACATAGGCGAGATCATTTTAGATCTTGATGCCAAAAATGAGTAGTTTCTAAGGTTCAAGTGGACCACACCATTAATAGTAGTAGGATAATGATTCTCACTATAAAAGCATTCCCAGGGCCTATTGTAACATTTACTTTCTTGCCAATCTATTCATAAGGTCACACGGACCTAGATGAAAAGAAAAAAACAAATATCATATTGATTTAAAATTTATGTAACCCCCCAGAAGGGTTCCAATGGAACCCCCACTGCCATGTGGTCCACTTAATTTTTAGATGTCTTATTTTTCGTATCAAACGTTATAACTAGAGGTGTTCATGAGTTAATCCGAGTAGAACTTTGCCCAGCTCAGCTCGACTCGGCCAACAAGATACCTCAGCTTGAACTCGACTCAGCTCGATCATCAAGCCTGGATTGGCAGCTCTTGGCTCTGTCAGCAACTCAGTCCAGTTCAAGCCAAGTTCGAGTTCGAGTTTTTAAGCCGAGTTTGAATTCGAGTTTTCGGGTGGGGTCTGACTGTTTGATTGGGCTATAGCCACCAGGCCAGTGGTTGGATGGGGTCCACTAATCAAACGGATGCTGGAGAATAGAGAGATGAGGAGAGGGGTAGGGGAGAGTGCGTTTCAGTTTAGATCGTCCAGGCGGACTCTGGATAATAAAGAGAGAATATAGGAGAGTAGTCGTCGGTTGCTGTTTGGGCGTTGGAGAACGGCGAGAAAGAGAGGAGAGGAGGGTGGTCGCCGGTCGCCGTTCGAGCACTGGAGAATAGCGAGAGTGAGAGATGAGAGGAGAGAGATTGATAGGGTTTGGGTGAGGCGCTTCCGTTGGACGGCTATAGTGGGTTAGGGTTTTTGGGGTCGGGCGCTGGAGAACGGTCAAGACTCGAGTGGATTAGAGTTGTTTGTTTGTTTTTTTTTTTTTTTTTTTTTTGATGTTTTAATATATGTATGCCTAGTAAAAAAAAATGGAGTGGATCCAAACCAAGTCAGGTTCAAGTTTAAGACCGAGTCGAGATTAGTCCAAATTCAATTTAAAAATTTTCAAGCTCAAAAAAATTGGCTCAACTTGGATCGAACACAATTTCGATTCGAGTTGAGTTGAGCTTTTCCAAGTCAATTCAAGTGATCTCGTTTGTGTACTGCTCTACTTACAACTAGCTCACCAAGTGGATGGATGATTTGGATATTTCTCATACCTCATTATAAGACCCACGGAACTCAGTGACATCATCATATTAGCCAAATCAGTGGTGTGTGGTACACATGCCAATCCGATTCCTTATTTTCCATCCAATCGGTTCATAAGGTCATATGGACCCGGATAAATAGCAAATGCAAATACAATATTGATCCAAAACTTCTAAAGGTTTCACTGGTAGAAGTTCAATGGCCCACTGCTTTTTGCAGTGTGGTCCAGTTGATCTTTGGATCTGTATTATTATTATTTTTTGTCTCAACCCTTACAACAAGTGAAGGACGGTTGTGATATAACACATCATGACGAGACCAGCCAATCCGCTTCCAGTGTCGCGACGGTAATAGTTCTCCAAATACACGTGCGCGAAGCGCGTGGAAGCAAATGGTGGTGTTCGACCTCCACGTCATCATCCTTTTGCCCCCACGCCAAAACTCTTACAACACAAACCACCGAGAAATACAGCTCTCCCTTTCTCCTTCCGTTTCCCTCCATTCACCGGATTCCGAAACCTAGGGCAGATAAAAAAGAAAGCTAGGGTTTCTGGAATCATCGTTTCCAGCCATGAATATCTTCCGATTTGCAGGCGACATGACTCATCTCCTCAGCATATTGGTTCTCCTCCTCAAAATCTACGCAACGAAATCCTGCTCTGGTAGTCAATACATTCCCATTTCCACGGATTTCACGGGTTTTTTTTTTACTAGGGTTTGATTTTTGTTTTTTCCTTCCCGGCATTTCTGTTTTAGGGATTTCACTGAAGACGCAGGAGTTGTATGCTCTGGTTTTCATTGCTCGGTACCTGGATCTGCTCACCGATTTCATCTCTCTCTACAATACGGTAATGAAGGTGGTGTTCATCGCCAGTTCCGTTTCGATCGTCTGGTGTATGCGGGTGCACCACGTCGTTCGGCGGTCTTACGACAGAGACCAAGATACTTTTCGGCACTATTTTCTCATCGCTGGAAGCTTTGTGCTGGCACTTCTGGTTCACGAAAGGTTTACATTACGAGAGGTGAATTTCTCTCTCCTTTTTTTGTTTGTTTTTTGGAAATTATTGCATTTTGCGGCTTTGTAGTTCATTTGAATTATTTATTATTATTTTTTAAAGTTTCTGTGTTCATTCAAGAGGTTGCATTGGTTGATATCTTCTTGGATGTCATTTGTTGCAGTGCTGCACTGTATGTGGAAGCGCATAATTCTGTGCATGTGGGATGCATGTTTTGGTGATCCAGACTGTTTGTATGATGGACCCGCGATGGATGGGTGATGCCTCCAAAATTCTGTAGATTGGAAGTTTCCGACCCGATGATCAGCTTCCTGTGTGCCCCTGTGCGGAGTTTTAAGGGAACAAATGATGTAATGTTCCACAGTGAATGGAAAACCGGCCGAATTGAAGGGTTATGGTCTTCCAGTCTAGGAGATTATTAGGCAATTCCCATCTATGGTGCGGCCCATCATATAAACAGTCCGGGTCACTAAACCCCGGGCCCCATTTTGTATGGAATTGGGCACTTTTTAAAGCATACAACTGCTGAGGCTTGATTAGGACTCCATCATTCCTCTTTATTTACAAAAGAGAAGAAATATTTGCTTCACATTGGCTAAAACAACATATACATTGATCCTGAGAAAACCAAGTTCCCGATCCTCATTTTCTATCATAACTTCTAGGGGGAAAAGATTATTGTAGTTTTAAGTGTCAACACAAGTTGGTAAGTGGTGGTCATCATCATTCTTCTATTTAGGAGCCATTGGCTCTGCCCCTCTCTTGTTAAGCTTTCAGCAGAATCAGGGGTCATCATTTGCTCCAGTTTTTTAGTTTTGGCTAAGGTCCAGATTTGCTACTTTTCTCAGAATTGGGCGTTTTGGGCCCATTTGGATTCCACCCAATAAGTAACTTTTTAAGCTTTAAAAAAAAAAAAAAACTTTAGTTCGGTTATTATACTTAAATAAGTAACTTTAACATAAAGTAACTTATTTGGGATTTTCTCTCTTAAAAAATACAAAGTTCATTTGTTTCTTCTTCTTCTTCATACTTGTTCCATGTGATTTGGAACGAAGATCGGTGTGATTCCTATCTTCAATCACGGGAGTGCAAGGCTTCCAATTATCCATCTTTGAGTTTTTCTTCTTTTTGCAAGGTATTTTGTTGAAATCTCCCTAGTTCTTTATCCAAAATCTATTCCAACACCTTCTTTTTTTCTTCATCACCTTTTCCCACAAAACCCTAAAGTTACAGACCAAACCCTAGTCCCTCTTGCCTCTTTGAACCCTTTCTCCAAAACCCCATCTTCCCTTGTCTAAAACCCTAAAATCCCATATCTCTCAATTTTCCCAAATTTCCAAACTCTAGATCTTTAAATCCTTCAATTAACCTAAATTCCCTAACCTCCCTACATCCAAAATCTTAATTCTCATCCCCTAATACCTAAATCCTTTAATCCATTATTCAATTCCCCACTTTAATCTTAATTTCAATTTTCCCCAAACTTTCCTAACCCTAGCTTCACCCACACCCAAATTCAGTAAACCCTAGGTAGTATTAGACCTTCCCCTTTAAAATAGGCCTAACCCTATGCTATTTGGATGTTTCTACATCCATCAGATCCTAGTTTCTCATGTTTAATGGTCTTGTAGGATGATGCTTGCCAACTTAGGCTTAAACTATGCATGATTTCCTCTTAGAAATTTAACATTTGTGATGATGGTAGCAAGACTTATAGATTTCATTGATTAATTTAAATTCGCCGATTGATCTCTCAGGGCTTGTTTGGGCGGTGGGATTAGAAGGGATTAAGTGGGATGGGATTCAAAAAAACATAATTATTACCCATTGCAGGGATTGTCCCTATTGCCATGGGATAAGATTAATGCCCTGCTTTGTTGATAATACGGTGGTACATTGAATGGATATACCCACCATCATTTGAAATTACTGAGAATAACACACATGTGTTATATCTAAACCGTTCATTTGTTTTGTAACCTCATTTTATGGCATGAGCCTAAAAATGAGGTAGATCCAAAACTTATGTGGCCCCAAAGAAGTTTTCAACGGTAAGTATTCAATCCCCGTTGCTTTCTATGGTGGGGTCCACTTGAGCTTTAGATTTACCTGATTTTTTGGCCCATGCTCTAAAGTAATCTCGATAAATGGGTGGATGGTGTGGATATAGCCCACACATCATGGTGGGACCTACACAACTTGCTAACATTGAGCGAAATTGGCACGGGACCCAATGCAATTCCATTTAATGTAATTCCAAGCCTTTTCATTTCTTCCCAAACATGGAGTGGAATTGGCACGGAACCAGATGAATCCCATCCCACCTAATCCCTTCTAATCCCACCGCCCAAACAGGCCCTCACATTATTTGAGTTCATGCATTGGTCCTACATCAACTTGTGTGGGCAATAGCCAACTTCGGTTTTGGAGGCTTCTCACACAACATGTCGGTCTCCTATTGGAGGGAGGCTATTCAATGTAAATTTTAGCTCTAAGCATGTTGCAAAATGGTAGCCTCATCCAGCTGGAAGCCGCAAGATCAATTCCATGGCTGTTCATTTGGTAATCCAGGTTTTCTCCAAGGTTTTCCAAATTAATTATGTAATGGCTGTTACAGAAAAATGACCTGTAACGGCCTGCTACGGGGCTGAAACATGTTTGTTTTTTTTTCCAAAAAAGAAAGAAAGAAAGAAAGAAAGGTAACGGGTAACGGTGGTGGCTGTTGCAGCCACTGTTACTGTTATGGAATACCTTGGTTTTCTCAGGGTAGGGGGAATGGCTTGTGATGCTAGTGGTAATGTGCTTGTTGACTTTTCGGGGCTTGTCGGTGTACAAGACTCAAACTATGTGGAGGCAATAGCTTTGCTCAAGGCAATCAAAGTCGCTGTGGACTTCAATATCTTTTCAGCAATGATTGAAGGCATCTAGAAATGCTATTTTATGGGCCAGGAGTGGGGCGGTGTTGATTAGCTGATCCATCTTTGTCCTGTAATCATCTCCTTAGCACCCAGGGAGTTTGATGATGCAGCTGACAAGCAGGCCTTTAAAAAAAAATAAAAAAAAATAAATAGAACTTCCGGCTTATCTAAGAAAAGAAAAGGAGAATGTAAAATAAAATAAAAGAAACCTGCCAAGCGCAATTTGGCAGTATACCCTTGGACATTGGTTGTGCTCTTCATATTTTTCTGGTAATGTCCCTGTGGTTCTTTCCTGATAATTTCTTTCGCAATGCGAGGTTCATCCATGGGCTCTTCCATGTTAGCTAGAAAATGCAACACCAGCATGCTGTGCAGTTATATGTAATTTGCATGTGGACGATATTATAAAAAACAAAAAAAAAAATTTAAAAAAAAAAACAAAAACAAAAACAAAACAAAACATATGATTATTGCATCAATATATGGATACCTTAATTACGAGGGGGCATGTTTTGGTCATGGTCTGCTTGTGTTCACAAAATGGGGAAATGGTAAACTATTCTCCCCTGAAATTAATTTATTCAATCTATTAAATTGAAAGGAGAGTGGATGATTCAACATATAGATGACTGACATGCAAACAAATAACCAAACCAACCATGTGGTAGACGAATTTGTCAACTTTGGTATTTTTGTTGCCTTATTCAAGGTCGTTTCCATTTTATGGAGATTGATTTCTAGTTATAAAAGTTTATAGATTAGTTCTTGGCATTTGGAAGATTTTGTTGAACATGTTACTAAATTTGTCCCTGGCCCACAAAGTACATACTGAGTTTTTCTGATAATATTATTTATCTGCTCATGCTAATGTGTTTTGAATAGGGGTGTGCATCGAGTCGAAACGAGTCGAGCTGGCCTCAGCTCGACTCGGCTTGGCTCAGTCCTCGAGCCTGACTGGCCAGCTTGGCTTGGTTTGGTCAGCAGCTCGGGCTCAAGTTCGAGCCAAGTTTGCCATTGAACCATTTTCACAAACACCTGGACTGCACCTTCCAAATCTCACTGTATTTGAGATATCAGCAATGGTTTTACAGGTATTTTATCAAACACCTTCTAAGTAACATAAAAATCAAGAAAAAAGGGTGTTGGTTTCATATACATACCTTCCTTGCCACCAGCCACACTTCTTTGGGTCATTTCATCAAACACTTGGTGAGCAACATCAATATCAAAGTAACCGAGTCACTGAGCTGGTTCAATTCGAGCTGGGTTTGATCCGAGTCGAGTCGAGCTGGGCCAGCTCGAACTCGGCTCGAACTCAGCTTCGAACCGAGTCGAATCGAGCTTTTTCGAGTCGAGTCGAGTGAGCTAACCGAGCTAGCTCGGTTCGTGTACACCCCTAGTTTTGAACTGTGTAATGGATACTTTCTTCGTTTCTGTTTGTTTTGTCCTAGTGCCTCTGTACTTCGAATAAGGTTGGTGGCCATAACCAATTGACACATAGAATAGCTTGAATATGTTCGTTCCATGCTTATGGGTAAAAGAAATTTCCTTTTCCCTTTGCCAAATCCAACTTATCATCTCTACCCAGGTCTGGTTACTATACTTGTTCCCTAACCCTTGTCTTGAAACTTGTGATTGTGTGGGGTTCAAGCCCCTGGATTAATGGTAATCAAGGCATGTTTCAACTTAAGGACTTGGGTTTGAGCCCAACTTACCTATACAAAAAAGAAACTTGAGATTGTGCATGCATGGTGTGGGTTCACACTCCTATATAGTCGAGGCTACCATCCTAAAGAATATTAAGATGCATCTCTGTTTAATTAGTTTCTGTCCATTCATAACCCTTGAATGCATGGACAGCTCGTATGCATAAGTTATTTAGTTGTTCATAATTTATATTGTAGGTGCATGAGGAATGTTTGTTGGTGTATGTTATATATATATATTTTTTCTTTTGTTGCAGATATTTTGGGCATTCTCTATCTACTTGGAGTCAGTGGCAATTCTTCCTCAGTTAGTTTTGCTACAGAGGAGCAGAAATGTGGACAATCTTACTGGGCAATATGTTCTCTTTCTTGGGTAAGTCTTGTGGCATCAACAGTAACCAGCTGATAATTGATGACCATGTAGACCCATGTTCACAGTTTGACATGTGGATGCAATTGGCCCTTTGCTTTAAGGTGCATTTGGATTGGTCAGTGAGAGACATAATTCATGAATTTTGGGATTTCTACTCTTCGTAGAATTTTCAACAATCATGAAACAGTACTCATATGGATAGGAAGGAGCTCATTCTTTCCATAGGGGCAGAGGGAATTTCCGGAGTGCTTAGAGATTGGAAAGGACACCAATACAACAAAAACAGCCCCTTTTTGTAGTTTTTGGAAATTCCATTGAGTAGAAATTCCAAATTCACAAATTATTTTTCTCTGCCCAACTTGTCCGTGAGCCGATTGTAGCTGAAAGGGAGATAGATGCATGATGAGAGCTGTTTGTTGTTAGTAGGCAAAATTTGATTCTGATTAATCTCAGAATTTCATTAGTGTGTCTGTGGCCTAGTTTGGGGTCAAACTATAATGACATGGTTCACTCAAATCCTCAGTATGTATACATGTCTGCATTTGTTGGGTATTTGTGGGATGACTACAGTATGCAAAGGGTAGAACTTTTGTGGGTGCATGTTTTGAAATGCTTTTGTTCTTGGAATGCTCTTGTTGACTGACTGGTTTGTTCCTTGCTGGATCCTATGTTCTGTGGGTGTAAGATTTGCCATATGCTCTATGAGAACGAATTGAACGAGCTGGTGTGGAGTTTGGTTGGTATTTATGGTGCCTGAATGCCATTTTCCCATTTATTTCTGTTGGATTTGCATAGATCATGGCCATTCGATCATACACGCGTCTTTAAATTTGACAGAGTCTATGCGAGAGGCGGGCACATTGTTTATTTTATAACTTGCAATTATAAGAATGTTTTTGCCAATTTTGCTTTATTGGAACTGTTTCTTCTATGAGCTGTCGAGTCTTGCCACTGATTTATTAATCTACTGAAACAATCCACCATGGCATCATATGATTTCAAAAGATTCACTATTTCATTGTACTCCTGCAAATCATGCGAGCGGGATGAGTTGTCTTAACCATGAAGATGCAAGAGTCCCAGCAAATAGGCCTGAATCTGTTGGAAGTGTGGGACATAGTTTAACTAGGATCCCGAGTTTGCTGTTAGCCTTTCTAGACCTGTTCAACCAAAATCCTCATTTTTGAAGGTTCCTAACAACGTTTTTTTTGTCATGCAGCGCTTACCGTGCACTATACATTCTTAATTGGATTTATCGCTATTTCACTGAGAATCATTACATTCGTTGGATAAGTAAGCTATCATGATAAGAAACTGCTTGTCCTAGTGGTTTTTTTTTTAATTATTTTTTCTTGGGT
Organism: Magnolia sinica; assembly: GCF_029962835.1. NCBI lineage: Eukaryota > Viridiplantae > Streptophyta > Magnoliopsida > Magnoliales > Magnoliaceae > Magnolia > Magnolia sinica. Next base: position 119,006,296 of record NC_080575.1, on the reverse strand, counting down.
AATCTTATGCAACTTGCAATGCATGTAAGTTGTGTTTTAATTATGTGCTTGTCTTGCAGCTTGGGTGGCAGGTCTCCTCCAGACAGCTCTTTATGCTGATTTTTTCTACTACTACTTCATAAGGTAAAAGTCCTAATTGACTAATTTCTTTTTGGTGCTATAGGTAGTGTTTGGGTGCACCACCAAATTGTTATTGGTGGGGCTTCCTTGACCTACTCAATGTTGAGATTTTTACCCACCTTTCCATCCCAAAGCATGCAAAATGGCATCTGCATTTGGTGGGTTTATGTTTCCCAGCTCTTTCCACCTCAAAATCATGGTTGAGATAAGAATCAAGGTCCCTTTTTTCTCAACCAGGATGGTGCTAGCACCGTGTAGACCTTGAACATGGAAATGTTTCGTTTGTGTTTTAGATAGGGAGTCTCAACGCTCAAGTCTCACCTATTCACACTTGATTGCTTGCAGTTGGAAAAACAACGAGAAGCTTCAGTTACCAGCTTGAGCCAATTGACAAGGAAGGTGCACAGATGTTGCGGATAGACTGGTAACAATTGGAAAATGTGGAGCAGCTCAGTCACAGATTACTGAGCTGGTTTAGTATGATATCTTACAATCAATGCTACTGAGGCTTGAAATCAGAAGGAAGCATTTCCTAGTTCTCCGATGAAATCCGCCTCAGTGCATTTGAAAATTTGAGGGGGTTTATATGTGTGCATACATTCCGACTTCTAGGTATCTAACTCCATGTTCATATGAGTTGATAGTTTCTGCCCTTGAAGAAGACGGATGGAAATTTAGCCACTGCATGCGGTCATTGTATGTGCTAGTATGCAGTATTCAGATGATTGTAGACTTTCACGAAATATATAAATGTTTCATTTCCATTCCGTGGTTGAATATCCTGGTGCTTTTGGAATCAGGTATTCCGATATTGTCTGCCCAAATTTGGGTACCTTGTGGATTTGAGCCCGCAGCATTGTGCTAGGCCATTGCTACTGCTACATTTAAGTCTGGTCTCGGATCAGACCTAAAAGTTATTATTATTATTGTTTCAATTCCATTTATCATTGAAAAACCTGGCTGGTCCGAACATCAGGTGGCCACGTTGAGTAAAGGCTGTCGGTGATTTCTTTGCAACTGGGCCTGTTAATGGGTTGTGCTGGTTTGATGGTGCTTTCAGGACTAGGACTAGGTCACATTTGAGCCTGTTTGTCAATTGGGATGGGCTAGACCTAAAGGCTCATCAGCCGAGCCCAGCCAGCCATTTTATGGTTTCAAGGATGGCAAAATCATGCAGCCAGGTGCGCCTTATAAATAGCCTATATACTAGAGTGGGTGAGTGGGCCGGGGTTGGGTTGGCCATGGGCCTACTTTTGACACGTGATGTGCCCAGTAAGTGCTTCTCTATCCTAGGTAAGGTTGTAATGGGACAGGCAGTCTAGGACCCTCAAACTTGGTTCAAGGGCCGATCCCAAGCTTGAAATTTAGGTCTGGCATCCAGGCTGGGCCAGGGATAGTAATGAAGGTCCTCATCTAAGCATCAAAAGGCCCACCATTATTTAGTGGACAGTTTAAAGACACTTATTAGTGGTTCCTTTTGTTCAACACACATGTAAGGTTTAAAGACACTTCAACCCAGGTCACGTTCCGATGATCTAAACTGTTTATATGGGGCTCATCATGGGTAGATCCTTTGGTCATCCAACGATTTATTTACAAGGTGGACATTGGGCAGGGAACCAACCCTGGCTCTGGGCCATTGCCAGCCCTGCTACCAATACCCTCTTGAAAGCGGATCACCTGGTAAAGTGAGTTGGCCTGATCTAAGGGCCAGGGAATGTTTACAGTTGGCCCCACCTGACGACTGACCTCGATCTCATACCCATGTTCCAACATGACAGGTCTACCTGATTCGACTCTTGAAGATCAATCCTACATTGAGATTTACCTGTATGTGATTGGAAATTACTCAACTTTCAAAAGCTCAAATATGGCAAAACCAACCAAGCTCTCTGGAAAAAAAAAAAGCCACATCTAGAGCTATCATAAACAAGGAAATCAGAAATGGAAGAGATCATCATCAGACCGCTTGCTCCTAATGTTGTAATGATCAAACTTTGGATCGTCATAGTCCACTGACTTCATCTCAATAGGTTTTGGCTCTGCCCCTGTGGCTCCAGAAACCACGTCCCCACTTTTATCATGGTAACGGTGCCGGCTTCGGTCTTTCTGGCTCTTTGAACTGGACTGGCTGTACTGGGGAGCCTCAGGAGATCCACGGAGTTCTGAAATGTCCTGCCTCTTTGAAGACCTATGCTTACTGGTCAGAGATGGATCCTTCGACATGGCTGTTCTGCTCTTCTGAGGCTTCTGTTGGGTGTAATCAGTAGCATTGGGAGCATGCAGAGTTTCATGAGGTGACGGGCTTCTCACTTTCTGCACTAAGGGCGGTGAGTCAGCATTGTCCTCAGGCATCATGAGAGTGTCTTTGATTGGAGAGAGACCTTGCCTATACTTGCCAGGTCGGAGGCTGAGAGGAATGTAGTAGAGAAAGATGCTGCCAAGTGCTTCAAATATGAGTTTAGACAAATCAACAAGAAGCTGCCCAAACGATGGCCAACCTGCAACTGGGTCCTCTTTTAGAGTCTCAACGAGAAGAGTGGCCTTCTCTACAGTGTCTGGGTCTTGAAGTTCGCTCTCTGTGGCATGTTTCTGCATCTGTGAGATCATGTAGATAAATTGTCAAAGGTGCATTGTCAGGAATATACTAAAACATGAATTTGAGATTTATGCTTGCATTCTTTCAAGACTTTGGGACGTTGTTCTTCAAGGTCCTAAACTGGATCTTAATGCTGTTAGCTGTTTTTTTTTTTTTGGTAATGTTTCAACACATGGATGAACATGCACTAAAAATCGTCACTAATGAAACTTTTCTTTTGGGCTCCTCTATGGGCCATTCCGACTTTATGGCCCATAGAATTATACCATTTCTTTTGGGTATCTAATGAAAAGCCCACTGACCCCACACTCAACTTGCAATGCAGCACACGTGTCCACCTGGCAAGCGCACCGACCATCTGAGCAATGCACAAGGTGGTCCCTGCCATGAGGATGACCATACTAAAATACCAGGCTGTTACAGAGGGCCACCTCCGTAAACAAAAGAATGGATGGTTTAAAAAGTTTTGCTGATACTAGACATCCAATGTATGGGTGTGGCCAGCCTGATGAGTGGACCCACATGACTTCTTCATAGAACCATCTTGATGGTGGTGGACACCTCACACACCACTCTGATGTCTCACAAACTAGCAAGGTTGGCCTGTGCTCTGAATCGTAATGGCGTGCATGGAGATGGATGTACGTGGAACTAGAACTAGCCAACCTTGTCTCATGACATCTTTTTATAACTAAAAGGATGTTTCAAGTTTTTCCAAGACTCAGTTCCAGAAAAACATTGAAAGCCAATAAAACATATTAGCACGCAAAATTGCATAGGAGACCTACCAGCTTCAAGGAAAAGGAAGGTCCAAATCCGTGCTGGAGCATGCATGAAGCATATCCCACCAATACTGCGCCAACAACCATAATGATATCTGCCAAGAACTCATGCAAAATATTAGTTCTTTTATGAAACACATATATTGGAAGTGCCCTTTCAGCCTATAAAAACCCAAAAAACTCTTTCAAAACCCAGTTCAGTTGTCTGACCAAATACCATTGTGACAAATGTCACCTAGATTTTTAAAATCTAGCGATGTTTTTTTGAGGGAAATTCACGAGGCAATATTATCACAAGATTTTTTAAAATCTTGGAAGATTTGAAGTTTCTGAGATTTTAAAACAAAAATTAACTAAAATTTAAAGGAGTTCATTTTATACGCATGTATTTAAAATTTTAAAATTATTTTTAATTTATATAAATATTTATTTAATATTTTAGCTCCAGCGAGATTTTCCTGATAATATAACCCATTTGACGATGGGTCAACTGCAACTTCCACTTTGTCCAAGAGATGCAGCCATCCATTAACTCGCTTGATCTGTTCTGACACAATCACTCGCTTGACGCTTAATCTTCAATTCCTTTTATGACAGATGACAGATTTTGATGGTCCAGTAATTCTGAAGCGGAGATCTAATTTCATAACATTAGTGGTAGTGACCCCCCTTCTGCAGATGTCTCATGGCTATCTAGCTTCAACAATTAGACAGGCCTTCGGGCCCCAGTATTATGCATGGACCTGGTTAGAACTGTTAATGCAATCAAATCTGAATTCTTTCCACTAAAAGAGAACAAGGAATCAAGAAGCAGGGGCCTTGAAATAAAACATGCATCCTGGATTAACCCACTTGCACCCGGAGGATCCGGACAGCATTAAATGTCTGAAATGCAGAAGCATTGCAAGGGTTTTTTGGTCATATCGTGTTGTTAATAATATTACAGAATGATACTATTCTGTAGAGGCTTATTAGACTATCGTATTTGTAAGATTCTTTCATTATCCAAAACAGTCAGACTGGGGTGTTCATCTCTTCCAAACTACACAGTTATGAATTTCAATGCTATTTTAGATTACCACCATTCCAGGTACCACAAAATGAGAGGAATTTTATAGATTTGGGTGAGATTTTAAATGAGATGGCAATGAAAAGGCGAGCAGTTCGGGAGAAGGAAATCATGGGACTGAGGGACAATTTGATTAGTGGGAATCCATGGAAGGAGAAAGGAAAAGTGTAATCATTAATGTTTCCTCTTGTTTTTTTTGCAATGGAATCATAGATTCCATATGTAATTAGTATACTTTTCTAATTCTAAAAATCTCAAGCAGAAAAACCAAGGTGACCCTTGTGAGTTGAAGAAGAGATTTCTACTTACAAATTAAACATATCACTTAAACAGAATTCCTTAGAACTCATGTCTCAATAGTAGCTTGGGAAATAGTTGTAAGACTCCTCTTAGGCAGGTCACACTTGATCATCGATTTAGATCTGACCGTTGGATTATTCAGATTGGGCGATTCAGTGGGCCCCACTACGGTTGTGATCATTCTAGATAGGTTTGGGGGGCGGGACACTTGAACTATGGTCCCCATACATAGTTATTAAGCTAGATATGGAAACCTATTGTGTAAAGACCCTAGAGGGGAGAAGTGTGATGGGCAAACTTCCCCAGCCCTCTTTTCTATAAATACATGTCTTGGTCCCCTCACCCATATAGACAGAAAACCTTACATTGAGAAGTTTTCATAAGGGGTGTAAGGTGCGGAAGACCAAGTATCACCTCTTGGCAAGCTTGCGGCATCGAGAATGTCTTCCCAAGCAGGCATGCGTTTAAGATTACACTTAGGAATCTTCATTATTGATACATAGACGATCCGTTTATTCCGCTATTCAAATTACAATTGGTGTCAGAGACGATAATGGATCAATCTTGGAGTTTTTCTGAGTTCTCTGTGATTGAGCCTTTTCCCAAACCCGAGGCCCATCGGAACCTTGTAGGATGTCAAATTCCGACGGGTTTTAGGTCAGGCCTCATCTGTACGCGTGACTTGCAATTTTGAAATCAGATTAAGGATTTTCATAAAACCCTAAACTTCATAATTGTGCATCACCACTGTGGTCGCCGCCCCATCTATTAGTTCTGGTAGACATGGCGGCTGCCACCGTGGACAAAAGGCAGCTCTACTCCCTCTGTCTGAACTCAGCAGCCACCCTGTTTGTGAGGGCCGACAGCCATGAAAACCGGTGAGCTTTTCCTTAAAATTTATTTTTTTTTAAAAAGCAAGAAAGGGGTTTCGACCAGACTTGAAACATCGAGTTGAGCATCGATGGTGGTCAATCTATTGGAGAGAAGAGGAGGAGCTTTCGATCACCTGTGTGCATGATTCTAGCACGAATGTTTGTCGGATCCTAGCGATCCTAGCGGCGGCTCCGATCATGTGGCCGGACTGAGCCTCGTCTCTAGTTGTCTTCGTAGCCATGATTGTCGACAACAATCGTTGTCGTTGTTTGGGCAATGGCGCTCACTCCTCTTCCTTTCTTCATTTCCAACAACTATAGAAGCGGCAATATGCGCCATCATTAATGCTAATAGCCTTAAATCGCCCGATCCAAGGCCTTCTCATCTTTCCCACACAGTTGCCATGAAAGTTGTCTCCTTGCCCCTTTGCTGATAGCAGCCATGGATTCCATCGAAGACCATTCTTCAGTCACAGTTTCTTGATTCCGATGAACGGTCGTTTGGTTTTGGGGAGGCGACATCAGCGACAACCATTGTTGGTGGACCTTCGATGAGGGGCCGTGTTGTGAACACTAAGAAGGAGGGGACAGAGGCAGCTAGGGTTTCCACCCTGTAGAAGAGGAGACGTGGCTAGGGTTTTAGGGCAAGTGAGTTTCCTTTTTTGATGCAGGGGTTTGGGCGGAATGGGCTGCTAGTCGAGCTAGGCTTTGGGCTTTGGGCTTTAGAGTATTTCGAGCTTGTTTTAATGTTTCCTATGGGCTTGGGGTTTATGGGCTTGGGGTTTGTGGGGCCATTTAAACTTAAATCGAGCTCAACTCCTTGCCTATTTGTTGGATCTTATCGGACCATGCATGGACTGGTTCTCAAATTGCTATAAAGCCATGTTGTGAGCCTAGCTTTTGGGCTTCTTTGAATGGTTGTGAATTGGCTGGATTTTGGGCTCATATCTAACTCATTTAGGGCACGTAATTGAGCTTGTTTAGCGATCATTTTTGGGACCTTAATCTGAGCTTGCACAATGGTGTGTCCAAGCCTAAATATTGGGGCATGTCTGATTCTAATTCTATGCTTGACCTTGGGCCTAATGTCATATTCATCTTTAAACCTTTTGGGGCTCTATTTGGATATTTTGGGCCCATTGTCCATTCATGATGATTTAGGTCATTAAGTGGGCTTAGTTTTGAGCCTAATTAAGCCTCTTTTGAGACTCCCTTTAATTATACTTAGGCCATTTTTGTATGAGTAAAACCTAAATAAATATACGAATGGTTGGTGGATTTTTATTTGGTAAACAGCCTAGGCAATTTGATAAAGATAATTATTCCTTATTGAGTTCCGATTTGGCCCGAAATATGGCCATTATCCATATCTTATGGCTGATATTCAACATTGACCTTTAAGATAAAATCCAACCGTCATTATAAGAAAGATGTATTGCACCTATGGGCAGTCAAAATTAGTTGTATTTGGGGCTGAATCAGAACTCTTGTAGAATGGTTCGTCGCGGGCAGGACTATGTGGCAATCCTTGAGTCTAGAAGTGGAGATTGGAGCTAGTTGTATTAGCTACCAAAGTGATCTCAATTGCTGAAGATCTTTGCTTTTATACTCATGTACATGGAATTAAGCGACTCTTCATAATACGATTGCATTCAGTTGAGTTGCGTTTATATCCATAGCAGGCGGTGGTCAAAGCAAAGAAGTATCATTGTTTGACAAGATGCGAGCAGGGTGAAGTAATTGGTGATGGTGACATAAGTTTGAGAGATCTATATCACTTAAAGGTCAGTAGAGCCTCATGTATGTTGCAATTTCGCCCAAAGGAGGAATCATAATAATACGTCGGGCTCTTGTCAGAATTTGACGATTATGGCCTATCATTATTCTTGGTCATTTGATTGAAGGCCCCAATCAATCTAATGTCAATGGCATGATATTTGGTTTATGTTCACGTATTGTTAAAAGGAACTTGTTCATCATTAATGTGAATTTATGTTCTGTACGTCCAGCTATGAATCTTCTAACCTAATTCAATTACATATCTTTGCTTACTGGATCCAACTATCTGAAACGAAAGTCATCCATTGAAATAGTCCTAGGCTCCAAGGACTTAGACCTGGCCCTGGAGGAAGCAAAGCCTCTCATTCCATCTGACTCTAGTCTGAAATCAGAAAAAGGCTCACTACAGGGCTTGGACCAAGTCAAATAAGATGTATCTTAAGATCATAAAGAGCTTGATGTCTAAAACCATAAAGGGTGCCATGCCTAACACCAAGAAAGCCAAACAATGATTGACTGAAATAGGGAACCAATTCCAAAAGTCAGATAAAGCTAAGCCAAGTTTGCTTCTGCATAAGATAACTCGAGCCACCCAAAACGGTCAATGAAATATCAAGGCGTACATTGATGAATTGTCCAATGTGGTGACTAAAATCCGTGCATTAGGCTTTAAGGTTGAGGATGTACTCCTGGCTTTCTTGGTTCTAAACTCCCTACCTCTCCAGTTTGGTCAATTCCAAATCAGGTACAACACCTAACAGGAAAAATGAACATTGAATGAATTGAAATCTTAGAGCGTTTAGGAGGAAGAGAGACTCAGAACATTGGGCAAGACAGAGTGCACACCTAGTGACATCTAGTCAATGACAAAAAAGAAATAAGAAAAAGAAACACAATTCAAGAAAACGTTCTATAGGTCCTTCAGGTGGCAATCAACCACAATCCGAAGGTAAATCTAAGAGAAAGCGAGGTCCTAATGATAGCTACTTCTGCAAGAAGCAAAGTCATTAGAAGTAAGGTATTCAAAATCGATTATGTAACGGCCGTCACGTAATGATAACTGTCATTAACCATTACGTGTTACGGGGTCGAAACAACCGTTACAGAAAAACAGGCCATAACAGCCCCGTAACGGTCCTGTAATAGTTTTTTCAAAAAATAAAAAAGAGTCATAATGGCCATTACGACTCATAGCATAATGGTAACAGTGGTGGCCGTTACGGCCACCATTACCGTTTTCGAACACCTTGATTAGAAGAAGGATTGCTTTCGAAGGATAAAACCCTAGTTCTGGTCTGTTTTGAATCTAATTTAGTTGATATCTCCACAGACTTTTCACGAATAGATTTTGGTGTAACTATTCACAAATCCAATTCCAAACAGGATATGTTGTAGAGCCATCCACCAACTGATGTTGAAAGATCAGTCTGTGCAGAGAACGACATAAGGGCAGACATGGAAGCTATTGGAGTCTATAGGCTTAGGTTATCAAGAAGACACTTTCTAAATCTAGTAGATATTGTTTATGTGCCTTCTATAAGGCACAATTTGGTTTCCATTTCCCCTTTAGACAAATATAATTATACAAGGAAATAGAAAATTACGTATTTGCTATGATTGGTTTTGACACTTTAGTTAATAACCTTTGCCAGCTAGATTTAAATGTTTCACATGTCTGTAAAATTAACTCTTTACATAAAAACACTAAAGACATTAAGTGGAGTTTGGACAATGAAAATTCCTCTATATTGTGGCACAGGTGATCAGACCATATCTCTCCCAAGAGATTAGAAAAGCTTATGCATGAAGGAATTTTTCACTCTCTAGACTTCTCAAGCTTTGAGGTATGTATAAATTGCATTAAGGGTAAACAGACTAGAATTAGGAAAAATGGTGCTACTAGTAGCGTATAACTCTTAAAAGTGATATATACAGACATCTGCGAACCATTCCCTACAACATTTTGGAATGACAAGAAATATTTTATCACTTTCATAGACAACTACTCTCATTATAAGTACATATACGACTATGCATATCCTAAATAGGGTCCCAAGTAAGACTGTATTGAAAACTCCCTATGAATTGTGGGCATGGCAAAAGCCTAGTTTACGATACTTTCATGTATGGGGCTGTCCTACAGAAGCCACACCCTTTAACTCGCATGAAAGAAAGCTTGACTTTAGAACTGTTAGTCGTTTCTTTATAGGATACCCAAAAAGGTTCAAAGGATTCAGATTCTATTCTATACCACATTTCATGAGAGTCATTAAGACTGAATGCTAGGTTTATCGAGAACATTGAATATAGTGAAAGCACAAAAGGAAGAGCAGATTGTAATTCCCATTACAATCATTCCAAGTAGTGTGGTCATCCATCCAACAGTGGAGCATGAAATCCCCATGAATGGCCATGTAGAGCCTCAAATACATCCCACTAATGAGGAAATAGAAAACTCAATTAAGAATAATAAGCCCTTAAGAAGATTACATGGAGAGAGAATATTTGTTATTTGAGACGATTACATCGTCTATCTAAAGGAACACAAGTTTGACATGAGGGTGGAAAAGGATCTTGTGACCTTTTTACAAGTTGAACAAAGTGTGAATTCTTCTTAATGTTTCGATGCCATGAAAGATGAATTGAAATTCAATAAGGACAACAAAGTCCAGGACCTTATTGAATTACCTGAAGGGATTATGCTGATTGATTGTAAGTAAGTGTTTAAAACCAAACGGGACTCTAAAGGCAATATCGAAAGGTATAAAGCTAGACTAGTTGCCAAGGATTTCAGTCAACGTGAAGGCATTAATTTTAAGAAAACTTTCTCGCATGTATCATAAAAAAATTCATTTAGGATCATAATGGCTCTTGTGACTTATATGGATATGGAGCTACATCAAACAAATGTGAAAACTACATTTTTCAATGGAGATCTAGAGAAAAATGTATGTGTTACAATCAGAAGGTTTTTAAGGCAAAAGCTCATAACATCTGGTCTGCAAGCTTAAGAAGTCCATTTATAGGTTGAAATATGTGTCACGATAGTGGTACATAAAGTTTCATGAAGTCGTTTCCTCGTATGGTTTCATCGAAAACATTGCAGATGAGTGTAAATATGTTAAAGTCCGTAAGAGCAAGTCTATTATATTAGTCTTACATGTTGACAACATTTTGTTGGCCAGCAGTGATATTGGATTGTTGCGCAAAACTAAGAAATTCCTATTTTAAAACTTTGAGATGAAAAATCTTGGTTATGCCTCCCTTGTCATTGACATTCATATTTGCCGAGACATATCACGTGGACTACTTGGCCTATTATAGAGGGCCTGTACTAATAGGGTTCTCGAAAGGTTCGACATGCAAGGTAGTGCTCTTAGCTAAGCACCTATCATAAAGTGTGATAAGTTTGGTCAATTTCAGTATCCTAAAAATAACCTAAAAATTGACGGGATGAAAGATATTCTTTATGCGTCGGCAGTAGGGAGCATCATGTATGCTCAGGTCTATACAGGTCCAAATATTGCTTTTGCAGTTGGAATGTTGGGCAGGTATCTTAGCAATCCAGAGATAAACAATTGGATAATTGTTAAGAAAGTGTTGTGCTACCTGTAAAGGATAAAGGACTTCATACTCACATATATAAGATCTAACCATTTGGAATTGGCTGGATATACAAATTCAATTTTGTTAGCTGTCTTGACAGCAAAAGGTCCACATCAGGCTATGTTTTCATAATGGAATTGTACAATGGAAAGTGTGACGTGGTATGACTTCATCTACGATGAAAGTAGAATACATAGCTTCTCTTGAGTCTACTCATGAGGCGATATGGCTGCGAGTTCTATTTAGTACAAAATTGTATAGTGTCTGTAAAACTCATCTACGTGAAGCAAATGATTTTTTTTTTTTGAAAGATGACTATATATTAATAAGAGAAAAGAGAAAACAAAAGCAGGAGCAGATTTCCACTGAGAAAGCAAGAAAAACTAGACTCCAAGAAAGAAAGAAACTGTGCAAGGGCTTTATGTCATACTACTTATGAGCATGTCTTCCATGGGAGTTGGTGACCCAAATTACTAGATTAGTAAGAGCTTCCGTTTGAACAAATTCAGGTATAGACATTGAAGATCTCATTTATTCTGATGATTTTGTTATTCAGTTTATATCATGCTTCTGCTTCAATGCACATTCAGTTTTAAATAAGCAGGACTTTGGTTTGTGTCTAGTTGGAGACACGTTCAATAGAACAACTTGAAGATAGGCACGTATGATTATATTAGATGTGTAATCTTCATACCACACCCCATTTCCTTGATATATGTCATTAAGATTATTGGTATTCGTGATCGCGATTCGTCGTACTTTGAAAATATTAAATGTTATATTGATTACCACGATCCAATATCAGTGGTCTTGATGGACCGGATTTGACAAGCGTCGCTCATAATTTCCAGCAGTAAGAGATTTTGAAATTCATTAGGGTGCCCATTAGGAACTTTTGAAACAAATATGTTTTACAAAATGTTTTTCATAAAATAAAATGTTTTCTTTTCTTTTAGAGATCAATGTAACCCAAGGTTGGGGCACACTGGATCATCGATTTAGATTTGACCGTTGGATCATTAAGATTAAGCAATTCTGTGGGCCTCATTGCAGTTGTGATCATTACAAATAGGTTTCGGGCTGCAGGACGCATGAATTGTGGTCTCTATACACAATTATTAAACCAGCTATGGAAACTTATGGTGTGGAAACCCTAGAGGAGAGAAGTGTGATGAGTAAGCTTCTACAGCCTTCTTTTCTATAAATACATGTCTTAATCCCCTCACCTGCATAGATAGAAAACTACAGTCCCATTTAGAGGTTTTCATGAGGGGTGTAAGGTGCGGAAAACCAAGCATTACCTCTCAGTGACATCACGGCATCGTGAATATCTTCCCAAGCAAGTACACGTTTAAGATTACAATTAGGTATCTCCATTTTTATTTTTATTTTTGAAGAGTCACGAAAATTATATTAAAATAAAAGAAAAGAAAAGAAAATTAGGAATCTCCATTATTGATACATAGATGATCAATTTATTCCGCTATTCAGATTACAATAGTGATTATGGATTCTTTTATTTTCCCATGGATTCCCACTAAGGGCTTGTGTGGTTATGAGGATTCCACAGAAAAGGAAAACAATTTTCCTCGATTTGACATTTTTCTACTATTTGATTTGCAAAGAAAAAGTGGGTTCCACAAAGTCATCATTAGCCTTTTCCACATTTGCTTTCTTCTGGCACAAGGTTCTAACATAATAGTTGTCTAATGAAAATGGAATTTCACATGAGTTCTCCATCGAACACACCCCAATTTTTGGAATCCACTATTTCCTCTGGCAGTGGAAATCATCATTGCATTTTCCTTTCTTTTCCCAAGGAGTCCTCTCTATGCAACAAGCTCTAAAGAAAAAGACCTTACAAGCATAAATGATTAGAAAAGGGTCCAAACATGGAGGATTAAAAAAGTTGCTTTGAATGAAGTGGACCAAAGTTGTAAACATGGGAATTTCATGAGTGTTTTCTAATAAAGTTGATCACGTCCACATGTATGTATCCCATGAGGCTAAAGGATGGTACTAGAGCTTTTCTTATTGTGTTGCAGTGCATACCTGAAGAAGAAATTGAGCTATCCTGGTATTCACAATCTTCTTGGTGAAGAGAAATTTGCCGAAGAGCAGCATTGCCTCTGTCAACAACTAATAAGGAGCAGGTACGTCTGACATATATCACATCGAAATTGGTAGAGAATTTCGCATCCTCACTAGGCCCATCCATGTATCCTGCCACATTCGATTTCCCTCCAGCAATCGTCGTTACACCTGCAACAGATTCAGTGAAAACAACTTCGAGTAGACTTTATTTTTTTACTGAAGAAGGATGCAAAGCTAGGGTTACATAAAGATGTTGGTGGCAGCATACTTCCCAAATCACTAGTGCAATAAGAATAGCTCAAGCTCCTCTTATCTCACTTGAAATAGTGGTGGGAAGAGCAGAAAAAAGAAACCCACTTATTGCTGTTTCTATGTTCCGGGTAGGGCTGTCAATGGGCACCCGGACCTATGGGTACAGGATGGACCCGACCCGATTTCATCAGATCTGGTTCCAAATGTTGGACCTGTTGGGTTTGGATCTCAGCTTCTGGGACCCGGTTAAATTTGGATCCAATCGAGTTCAGACCAGATCCATCAACTAGGCCTCGCTTAAAATCAAATTAGATTGGGTCAAATTGGGTATGGGTCAAGTCTAGTAAGTTTTAATGGTGATATTATATACATTGTTTATTCTAACAATAGAATAAGGTTTCTCAAACCATAGGCAGGGAGCCCACTTACACACTACACATGTGTCAAAGTGGCACATGTGCATGATCTAAACTCTAAAGCCATCCATCAAATGGGCCTAACCATGTCAACGCTCTTATTTGATCCAAAGCAACTAGAAACCTATGGGTAAATGCCCGATGGATACCCAGACCCAACCAGATCCAGGTCTGGGACATAAAAAATGAGACCGAGACCTAGCAAGACCCAAACCCAGTTGGTGAAGGTGTGGGTAACTATAACACCCAACCCACTGACAGCCCTAGTTCCAAGCTGCCTCAAATGCATGGTAGATTGATTCCATTGAAAAGGCAAAACCAATCCCCATTTGTTAGTGTTAGTTCAAGTGTCTAACCAGCTTCTCCTATCTTTCGGATGGCCAAATTCAAGGTATCCGCAACATATACATTCCCTTTATCATCCATCGTGACACCCTTTGGATGATTAAAACGAGCATCGCTTGGCCTCCCATCTACATGTCCTGAGTGACCCTGGAATGACCCAGCAACCAATCTCGCCCTGCTGTCTGCAACTCCATTCAATCAGTCAATTATATCAAACCAAAGTTACCAAACTTATGCAAATTCTCATGGACCAGTAAAATGGTATATCATGCAGCTTGATCATATGATGCATAGGTCCCAGAGGAGCAATACCACACCCAATGAGATTTACATGACTAATCATAATTCATGTGCATGTTATGCAGCCAAACGCAAAATGAAATCTGCCTTTTTTTAAAATGACGAAACTAGATGGTACCAATCTTCATCCAGAATAAAACCAATGCAAGTTCTTATCCTAATTGACCAAAAAAAGGGAGAAAAAGAAACAGAAAATTTGTAACCGATTGCAAGCAATTGTCGCATAAATGCAAAAGATTGTACATCTATCAGTAGCAAAGTTTTCTTCAAAGCTGAAAATTGTATTTTGCAAAGTCATATGAGATCCAGGTGTTCATCAAAAGGGGTTCTGAGGTGCATGATCCAAAGCTCAAAAATAACCTCGATCGTTGCAGTAGATGGTCCAGTGCCCATAGATTGGCTGCCACCCCAAGCAGATGGTTAAGATCAGCCAATCAGTGTGATTTTTATCCATATACCATCCATGGTAAGGCCTACCAGATGAAGGGTCCAGATATCATCGGAATGCGCAATTGGTAAGGTCTTTTAGTAACCACAAAATTCAGTTACATTCACTAAAAATGGAAGGAAAAAAAAAACCGAAAAGCTGATCATTGGACACAAAAAAGAAAGCATTAAAATGGAAAATTATAGACTTAACTATTCATAAAAAGAACCCATGCATGATCAACAGATGACAATTAAAATAAATGCGACAATGTTAATGTGGAAGACCGTTCTAATGCATTGAAATCAAAAGCAAACGAGCAACAACCCACAAAGAATTCGTGAATAAGAGAACATGCCCAAATTGCCAAACAGCATAGACATACATTGGGACAGAGGTGGTGTTATCTTGACAATGTTACTATGTACGGCATCAACAGCGAAGAGCTCTCCTTCGGGGGAGACCCGAATCGAGTACGGCTCAACACCAAGCTTGCTTCCACCCTCCACAACAGTATCCACAAGATACCCATTCTCAAACTGAATGAAATTCTCATCTGCAGAGTAAGATAGCAAAAATGCTCAAGATTTCAAAAGTACCCATCAAAGAAAACCTTGATAAAACCACAAAACAAGCATGCGCGGGTGTAGATATGGGATCAAAGGGTTTTTTTTTTTTTTTTTGACAGACCTGTTTGAGGTGGTTTGGGAGAAGGCAGTGTCCACTTGAGAAAAGAAGACAGGTGTTTTATCAAGGGTCCTGAAAAGGAATACATTGAAAACAGAAGCCCATTAATGGAAAATGAAAAATAAAAAAATCAGCTGAGTTAAAAAATATATATATATTTATAATTTTATTTTTATTTTTATTTTTAAAAAGGATGCTGGGTTAGTTTGATTTACCAGTGGGAGAAGCTTCAGCATGGAATTCAAAGAGAAAGAAAAAGGGTGTTAGGAAAATGAGATAAAATAGGGAGTTTTTCATCTCTCTCTCTCTCTGAGAGAAGATTCGGTGACGAGAGTATTATGAGAGTGAAATACTATAATGCCCTTTGCAGCTGGTTTTTCGGCTGATCTGAGAGAGAGAGAGAGAGAGAGAGAGAGAGAGCTTTAACCTTTTCTTCTGTTCTTTTATTCTTTTCTTTTCTTACTGCCTTTTCACCTGAAAAATGTCGTGTGAGAGAAAGTACATCGTGTGATTGGGGAGAATCGCAACTAGTCGTGCGAATCCAAACTCTCCCCATTCGTTCGTATATCCGATTTGTGTGGGGCCCACCTGATGTGAGATGGGCCACTCCGACACTCCAGCCATTCCAAAATTTAGTTGGGACACACCAAGTGATATGCAAGTTATAGGTGTGCTTGCACATTGCTCGGTGGGGACCGAACTTTGGATATGGTCCTGAAGAGGTGGATCAGAATCAATCATCTGGTGGGCCCCACTGCGAATACGGTCCTACAATAGAATAGTTCGGTGGTCAAATGAAAGATGGAAAAATTATATGGATGGCTATCCACGTTACATCTGTGGACGGCCTTATGTTCGGATAAACACGAACGGATCAGATCTCTCACGCAGGTTCTCATTTCACGTATGGTGCGGGGATAGTGGTGTGGCCCATTGTTCAGTAACCCCGGGCACAGAGATATTCCCGTGCCGGGGGCTGTGTGGGGCCCACAGAGATGTCCCTGACAAATCCACTCCGTCCAACTGTTTTGCAAGACCAAGATAGGACAAGAATCTAAAACATTAGTCAGATTCAAAACTCATGTGGGCCATACCACATAAAACAGTGTGCATTGAACACCTGGAGCGACAGAAGTTTTGTATCAGAATGACATTTGTGACTACAGTTTATCTGAGTGGCAATATCCCTATGAACGGTTTGGATGGCATCTAAACATCATGGTCAGCTCCAGGAAGGTTTCAACAGTGGACGTTTCGTTCCCACTGTTTCGTTTCATGTGGCCCACCTGAGTTTTGGATCTACCTGATTTTTAGACTCCTCTCCTATTACTGTCTTTCAAAACAGATGGACGGAGTGGCTTTGTCAAAGACATATCTGTGAGCCCCACGCCCAGGCAACCTGCTTCTAATCAAAGCGTTAGTAGTATAGAATCTTCCCGTTGGAAAGGAAACCAGCAAAGAAACGGTCGAAAAAGAAAGTATAGAAAAATGTCCACTCGACCAATAAAATACGAAGTTGCTATTCTAGTCTGCGATATTTTAGTGAATCGGCCATCACCAGTGCGCCCCATCGTATCAACGCTCTGGATCAATGATCCAAGGGCCACATTTGTACAGAGCCAGACTGGAACGTACTTTACAATCTCTCCACCCCAGCATCGCATAATACTCGTTATTATACCATGCTACGGCCAAAAGGTTGTGCAGTGCACATCGGAACCGTTGATACGGCGGCCTCACCTTGGATGATCCATGAACCAAAGTTTCCCCAGATCCGAAGATCCCCCATAAAATGATATCAAAACCTTTTCTTTGATGAATCATCTGAGCCGTTGATGTATTCTATCTCTCTTTCTCTCTATTTTGATGGCATATATTTTCTATATTAACCGTCTATTAGTGTCAAGGTAGCGAAGTTTTATGATTCCTCTAATACTGGGACTTTTTTCCGTCAATATCAACCGTTTAGATCGCAGGAAAAAGGGACCCACTTGCTCAACTTTTCAAACTGAAAACAGGACGGTAATTTGCAAGCTTTCGGCGCATGGTGGGGTACCTTTGACCTTTTTTGGGCACGTCCAGAGAATCGTTCGCATACAATCTTTTATGGGAAATGTAACATGCAACGCTTTTATTTTCTACTGATATGAGAGTTGAATTGATGGTACATGACATGAAGAATATTTTCAGAAAAAAATTAGTATAATCCACTCGTTAGATTTGCCACATACGTAAATTGAGTTGGACCTTCGGTTCTCCACTAATTTTGATAGTGTAGATTTCCTGATAAATGGGACACTATGATTTTCTTCAAGAATGATACTTATATAAGTGACCATATTTTTCACGGTTCGGATTTTACAAAAAAGTGAAAAATTGGTGAAATAACACGCTGTCTAGTAGAAATATCCATACACTATTGCATGTTAAAATATTTCTCATTTGGATTTGAGAGTTGAGACTACCGGGAAATTTGCGCGCCAAGAGAAATAGATACGGTAGAGTGGGGAGAAGTGCAGTGTGGTAGAGCCATCTCCCCACGCTACAAGTGACAGGGACACGTATAAATCTAGACCGTCCATCCAGTGTTTCCTATGACGGATGGATCTTTTTTGTTTTTTTTTTAAAAATAAAAATAAAAATGCCCATTACACGATATTATCCATCGTTTTCCTTCAATTCACTGTAACGATGTTTTAACTATTTTCACTTTATACCGTCGCTTTGAAGGCCACTTACCAATGGCTAGAGACATCCAATCTATCCATATTTGGAAATTATTTCCATCTATAAATAGGACGCGGTTTGGGTCCTACCCTCGCCTGTCCCGTGCTAAGGACAGGCTGGGGCTTTTATGGGGCACGATAATATATGGATTTAATCCACACCATCCATTCATTTTTCCATGTCATTTTAGGTTATCAGGAAAAAAATTAGCTATATACAAGGCTCAAATGGACCACAAAATTGGGATTGGGATTAAACTCTCACAGTTGAAATCTTCTTAGGGGCCACAGAAGTTGTTTTCCCTTCATCCAGGTCCATATGACCATATGAACAGGTTGGATGGCGAATAAACATCACGGTGGACCCTAGGAAGGTTTCAACGGTGGGCATTATTAGCACCGCTTCTTCCTGTGGTGTGCCCACTTGAAGCTTGTATCTGCCTCATTTTCGAGATCCGAACTAAAATGACATGGGAAAATGGACGGACGGTGTGGATAAAATCCATACATCACGGTGACCCTTCAGAGCCTCAGCATGTCCCAAGCTTGGGACAGGCGGGGAAGTACCCAATATGCGTCTCTACAAGTTAGATGCACGGCGAGATTGATACCTCACTCAGTCAAACGCATTGTGAAGACTTGAGAGTGGGCTGAATCATATTCCAATTCTACTGGGTCTAGCCACGCATCTCCCGCCGCACAAGTTAGCACGAGCATTAAATCAGGGCCGTTTATCAGGGAGGAGGCAGCGCCAACTTACCCTGGCTCGCTCATCACGTGGACAACATATGTATGGAAAATATAGAAGGTTAGAGAAGAAAAGATACATGCGCGGCCCACGAGATGGTCAGATCTTCCTGATATTCATGCTATCGCAAATGATGATTGCCACCTGATGAGTGGACCAAATCTATCACACGAGTGCCATGTCAGCTCTGTATGTTGGGAATGAAAAATGCGAAATCTGCAATGACAAAAGGTAGGGGTTTTCTCATTTGATGTCCCACCCAATTAGCATGGGCCCATTTTCATAGCAACGTTTCCATAAAGGATCAAACTGTTTGAATGATCATAACCCTCCGACTAGTTTCTATCAAATGGATGGTTAGAAACAAAATAAAAGGTTCAGAAATTCAGTAAATAAATAAGATGCTTAAGACGGTCTGTCAACATCAAATTTCCGCTACTATAAGGTTCCATTCAAACTAAGACCCAAAGCCCAAAACATTCAGATGGTTTGGATTTTAGTGCTATTTGCCCAAAAACCACAGCAGAAGAAATAGTGGTGGACCATCCCCATAATCTAGCCACCCGTGAACAGATACCATGTGGCCAGTGATCTATTAAACTAGTGGGCCAGAACCCATTCAGGGCACAAGTTAGGCTGGCATGGGGCTGGCCAAGGTCTGAGTCAGCTCTCTTTGGGCTGAGCCTCGAGGGCCATGTAATGGACCTGAGTCCAAGTTCAGGTGCTGATAACTAATTGGAATGTGGCTTGGAATCAAGTCAGCTCTTGGGTTGGACTTGTAGGTGCAACTCAGGCAGCCAGAGAGGCCAACTCAAGGTGAACGCAAACTCACTAACTCGAGGTATGGATGACATAACCTATCCCAATTTTGGTTAGATCTGGTTGGGTCAAGATAACAACCTGCATCTTATAAATTAATATATAAAATCTAACATCTAACTATCAAATAATAATACTTGACTGACATAAATGACCAAGCTAGCTAATTCCTTTACCCATAGTCGCATAGTGTAGGGTCCATGACACGGAAGATTCTAATCGTGGGACCAACATGCATGTGGGCTCAAGCCCTTTCTAATGATGAACCATGTTTTCCATGCATGACAAATCAGTTCATAGAACACATATCACATAGAATCCACAGCATGGACAGTACTGATCACGAACCTTATTTTTCTATAAACCTATCAATGAGTGAGCTGGAGGATTGTCTAAGCTTGGAATTTGATATGGTGTGGCCGGTCTTATGCAAAAAATTCATTTTAGGCATAGTCCATTGGCACCCCTCATTTTCCATGCCATGATCCTACATTTATATTGCACATGTTAGTCATAACTAATATGCATATGTAATAAGTATGAGGATGGGCATAGGTTGGGTTAGTTGCCAAAGGCCTCATTGAGGCCAAGCCCAACCCAACTTAACTAGGTTAATGATTTTCAGCCCAAGTCCAACCTAATCTCTGCCCAACTCAACCCAATAACAAAGAATAGAGCTGAAGATGAACCAAGCTAACTTGGTTAACTAGCTCAGTTCGGCCTGGATAAGTTGGATTCGGCTTAATTTGTAGTTGGGTTTGAGTCGAGCCAAGCTAATTTTTTTAGCTCGAAATGAGCTGATATTTTTAGCTCGAAAGGATTTTGAACCGAGCTCAAGCTTACCTAAGTTCAACTCGACTCAACTCAATTCGGCTTGAATTATAACTTAATTATATAATATTGTGTGTGTAGCTTAATTAATATATTATATATAATATATTTTTTTAAAGACCACATGTATAAAACTAAAAAGAAAATACTTGATTTGCAAGCTTTAACTCCAACTTGACTCAAAAGTTTGAGCTCAAACTCAGACTTGGGTTGACCTGAGCTGTTGATGGAACTAAGCCAATTTGGCCAGTCAGGCTAAATGACCGGGGCTGAACACGAGTGGAAATAAGTTGCTGAGCAAACCATGTTGAGTTCTGCCAAGTTTACTCAATTCAGCTCATGTACAGCTCTAATAAAGAGCAGGATGATTTGATTATGGTCAGAAGAGTGGATTCGACATCTGGGCAGGTTCCGCCCGGGCCTAGATTAATAAATGAACTAACGTGATAAAACCCGGGCCTAATGGCGACACAATCTTCTTCTAAGGTCCACTAGCACTAGCTCTACACGCGAGTGTACGCATTGGTTTCACTCGCCAATACTAGCATATCTGTCTGACATCCAGTCCGTGTACCAGTTAGGACCCACCACCCAGATCATGTGGCTGAACATGTTCAGATTAGTCAACTATGAGGTAGGTCGCTCATGAGTCCGTTCTTTCTTCATTCATGTAGGGTGGGTACTTGATAGCTCACCGGCCTGTGTTTTGGGCTGGATTATCTGAAGATGTTGTATGCGGTCCAACTTTAATAATAATAATAATAATAATAAATCAGGTTGGGGCAAGGACCCAAAATGAACCCAGAGTGGGCTCCCGAATAGTAAAATTGTGAGATTAGTGATTTTTGGGATGTGGTCCACCCAGAATGCGCCCCACAATCTGGACAATCTGGATTGCATTCTTGTATCCAACGTTTACAGAAATGCGTCCATGTCAGTTCCACCATCCAAATGCTACTTGCATGTAATGGGTGCTGCTGCAGTATTACCTAACCCCCATACGCACAAAAAGATAAAAAGAGGCCGGATCAACGACAAAGTTATGTAGGTTGAGCTTACATACAATGTGATTTGTGGGCCCCACCGTGATGTGTGCATGATATCCAATCCATCTATTATCTTGGCCTCCTTATTTTCTCTATTGCTAAGGTGGATCCAAAACTCAGCTGGGCACACCATGTAAAATCCTGTGTGAGGCCTCTAAAATCACATGGTGTAGCCTACATGAGTTTTTGGGATTGCCTGATTTTTGGAGTCGTTCATTCATCTTAGCTGGGTGTATCTTTGGAATGCATTGGATTGCGTATACAAGACATGTTAGGCCCACACATAATCTAGAAGTTTTTTAATGGTGGCGTCCCATCCCATTCAGGTGATATTGTCCGCTGAGTTGCCAAGCCTGAAATGGGTTGGTTTTGGTCCGTTCAAGGTTTGCCCAAGCCGAAACTATTTAATGAACAGGTCATGAAATCTAACCCTAACACCAGTTGCCACCCATTACTTAAAAGAGTGACCTAACCTGACCTGCTTAAAATTTTGAGGGCCTGAGCTGACCCATTTAGTTGCAGTCAGGTCAAGTTCAAATGACTCATGAAAGTCAACTCATATTCTAGAAGTATTGTAATGGTGACCTCCTTCAGGGGATGTTGTGGGGCTGAGTTGTCAAGCCTGAAATAGGTTGGTTTTGGTCCAATAAAGATTTGCCTAAGCCCAAACCGTTTAATAAATGGGTCAAGAAATCTAACCCTAACCTGAACTCCATCCGCTGCTCATTACTTTGGGCCCATTAAGTTACTTTTTCTATTTACAACAGTATATAAGTAACTTATTTCAGATAAATAAATTTGGTTTATAATTGGTTATAAGTAACTTTTTTTACTTAAAAGTACATGATAACTTTCAAAAATAAAAAACTTTTACTACTTTACATAAGTTGCTAAAGAGAGGCATTAAGAGAGCTGAAAGTAATAAGTATATTGTTTATCGAGTATACTTATCTTCTTAATAGGTAGAAAGTAAGATAAGCCATTAGTAGAATGAGTAGCTTGTCTTAAATGACTTAAATCAAAACACTCCCTTAGTAACCTAACTTAATACTTTTAGCACTGAGCTCCATCCATTTAGTTTATATTATTTTATTTTATTTTATTTTATTTTAACACACGTACCTTACATGGGTACTTGAACTCATGACTTCATTATTGAAACCCATGGGATCTACCACTAAGCCATGAATAGGGATCAGCCCAAACTATTTAGTTGCAGTTAGGTCAGGTTCATATGACTCATAAAACTCAACTCTAATATAGACTTATGTGCTATTCTTGAAATTTTTATGTTTAAGGAGCTCAATATTACACGCTTATAGAATTGGACTTGTTATGTGCCTTTCAAGGAGCAATAGCACATGCATCTTAGTATACTTTTCTTTTGATTTTTGGGTCTGCTCGAGTCCTTTCACGAGCTTGACCCGTCATGCAACCGGATTTGACCCGAACATGACGTATAAGTGGTTTGGGACAATTGACCCGTGGGTTGACCCCACCTAGCTATTGCCACCCTAGTGAGTTTTGTATGAGCCGGATTTTCAAACGGCACGGAGGCGCACATGTTGGACAGATCTGAAGTCACATCGTGGTGGGCCATAACATTGAGTTGTAGATTAAGGAGCTAGAAAACTATGCAGAACTGGAAGGAAAAATAAATAAAATAAAATAAAGATTTGACGCTCCAATCTATCCAATCAATAAACTCTTTCCAGTTTAAATATGGATTGTTTGCCACTCCGATTCCCTTTTTTCTTTTCTCTCCTTTTTTTGGTCTCTTTGTTATTTTTTTGGGTTAGCTTGTTAGTACACACCCATGTCAGTACACACACTTAGCTACCGACCAGGGATCGATACCAAGACCTCAAGTGTTGAAACAAGGTACCTCCACTCAGTCTGCCAGTTGAGCTATGGATGTGGGTGTAGCTATCTGGGTGGCCTACGATTCCCTGCCATCCGTTTGGAGGCCTAAGATCAAACACCTAGGACCACCCTATCTGGGTGGTATTTGGGGCCCAAAAGAATCTCGTCTTTACCGAACTTCAAGTGGCTATGATCACTTTATCATCATCCACGCGACTACTTTTGGAACCATTTGTTCCTAAGATTGATTTTGCTTTTGCTTGGACGCATGATATTACTTGTTTACTACATGGAATGATTGTGCTTAATTATTATGAATTATTAATTACTGTATGTTATCATTTGATCATGTTTCTTGGCCTACCCAAGAAACGAAAACCGTTCATCATTAATAGGGCTTTTGCAAATATTTTATTCCAGGTGGACCAGATCTCTCATTATTGCAAAACAATTAGTGGCACGTGTGGTGCATGCCCACAAACGACCGTTGAGGGGAGGTATTTCTGGGCATGATATGCGGCTTTAGACAGCTTACACGGGTTTTCTACTCTTACAAGTAGGTCCCACTCTCTGATGATATAGACCATTGGTCTTCTCAATGGGATGATCATAACTTGTGGCTTTTGAATGAACGGTTAAGAAGAGATAGGTGGATAGGATCTTTCAATCTGGGATTTTATGGAGCATGGTTCGTCTATCATGGCACACGAACATAATAAGGTTTGGATCATTGAAGTATGGCCCACTTAGCAAAATCGAAGGGCATTTCAGGGTTGTTTGGGTTTCGGTGGAAAATTATTTTCTTTGGATCAATATAACATTGGAATCCAAAACAAACTACAGAACGAATGTAGTGCGTCACAAGCACATGTTCATGCATTCATGTTCACACGTGCATTTACAAACGTTTCACCCACATTCTAGCTCCGGCACGTGTGCAGGGACACAAATTGCCTTCACCCATTAGATACTGAATTGCAAATTTCTTTTGAATGTAGATAACGATAATAAATTGGGCTGGGCCACCCCGCAAATGCCCTGATGGCGTCTGTCATACGAGCTAGCGTATAGCCCAAGTCCAAATCAGGTCAGAGAGTAACTTAGGCTTGGGCTGATATCATTATGATCTGAGCCGTGTGTTTATGGGCTGTTGAAAATGCTATCATATGCTCAGTGCCGTTTTCATGTCTCAAGGTCTGAAGGTCACAATCCCATTTTGGGCTGACTACTGTCGGGATGGTTCATATCTTCGAGGGCCCTGTGATTCGGTGAGGGCCGGTCGCATGAGGGGGGCGAAATGTATAAGGGATGCATACGTGTTAGAGATCCGGGCCACTAATCAAGAAGCGCAGTTCGTCGAATTGGGACTGTTGAACATTCTTTCTAGCCGGTCATTTTTCTCATGCACGTTTGAGACCGACATTCATTTTGGTTCATGGCAACTTGCGAGACCACACAGTAGCATCTCGACATCATGAACGGTACGGATCTCTGACACGTATTACGACCCTCTAACGTCATCAACCTGTCACTGAATCACCTGTCTTCTTCAAAATATATGCCACGTGGCATGAGCTGATGCATAACATGTGTTACTCGTTTGCATGGATGCTGTCTTCATTAACTAGGGCTGAGAAGTCGTTTCAACAACAGCTGCTCTGAAGTGGATTCGATGCCAAAGAATCATAAGGTGTCAGCTAACCCCTCACGTGCCGTGTTCCACATGTGCACCATCGTCTGTGTCACCACCGGTTGTTGATTTAAAAGCTGTTAAGCCTCGTTTGGATACCATTAAAAAAGGTACCTATATTGCATGGTGACCCTGCCACTATCGTAGTGACCTGATATGGTAGGATTTTATTGAGCCACATAGTGCACTGAGAGAAGGTTGATTGACTTAACCGCTACAAACATGCTTTGCAGGAACCATCTCTAATAACAGCGAATGGGCTCAACAAATCCCACTCCATTGGATTATAGATGCAGGGATGAATGCGATATGATGAGGTTAATCATCATCTTACTCAAGGATAACTACTCAGTATCTATGGTGCTTATTTGGAAACATTAAAAAGACTTCTCAAATCCATAAGAAAATAAAGCAAGGAAAATAAGAATAAATTCTAACAAATTCATAATTTGATTCATATATAAAATAAACAAGCCTACAACCTTGTAAATAAGAATACCAATACTATAAACTATAACTAAAACTCTCAAAAATTCATAACTTACTATAAATAGTAAAATTTCTATTTATAGTAACCTATGTGACTTAACCCCATTATTCTCTTAATTTTTCTAAACACTTTTCATGTTGGGTGCAACTCCTAAACTCCAACGGACTAAGAATTATAATCAAATTAAAAATTACTACTTATAGTAAAAATGAAATCAAGTATAAAATTCGACCGTCGATATGATGAAATCTCGCAAATTCGGCGTGGGCAACCCGTCATAGCTGGGTTGGTTGGCTAAAGTAGCTCGCCCTACTCAAAATCATATATGGTGCGTAGAGTAACTCATTCTAGTTTGCAAGATATGCGTGTTTTAAAGTTTTGACAGTCTTAATAACTTTTGTCTTTGATTGAGCCTTTTTTGATTCATCTTGGACATGAAAGTATCTGTGACCCGCCCTACATCAGTTAATAGGGATGCCAGTAATGGTATGGTTACTAAGCAATCTGTGCCCCTTAAAAATAAGTTCGTTCAATTTTATATAAGAGGCCCTCTTAAGTTTAATTCGCTAGACTGCATTGTACAGTCCACCCAGCTGATCACTTCTTGGCTGTTAAATGCTCATGGAATCCAATCCTTTAATAGGTTGGTCGCTAGACTGCATTGTACAGTCCACCCAGCTGATCACTTCTTGGCTGTTAAATGCTCATGGAATCCAATCCTTTAATAGGTTGGCCCCACCAAAAGGGTCACACAAATGATAATGTCTAATACTATGGATGCAAATGGGCCAGGCTCAGGTTCCTATGGAACCCGTGCTGAGGTTAGTCGAAGATGGGATCTTATCGGCTCTGGGAGCTTTTGAGTCCGGGTCTCATCTTTTGAGCATCTAGACCTATACCTGGCCGCGATGGGGTTCAGGAATCCACTGGGTCTTTGGCCAAGGCAAGTAAGGGAATTACATGTTGGCTGCCCCATGGATGGATTGGATCTCATGCACACTTGCCACTTTGACAGGTGCGCTGTAAAGGAACTCTATTATAAGCGAATTAGTCAGGAGAAGTCATTTCAATGCTGGAATAATCAACTTATATATTGATATGAATACTATCACTATTAAATCTAGTTAGATCTGACTCGAACTGTTTATACACCAGGGTCCACGCCGGTGGGCCTGACCCCAATCCTGCCATATCTCATTTTGACCAGATCTCAAACTGTGGGACCTAGACCGAAGATGGGATCTGAACTTGTTAAAATCAAGTTCCGTCTCTTGGGTACCCAAGGGTCCGGGCACACCGTTGATATCCTATCTAGTAGGTGCCGGCCCGTTGACAACCCTACTAATACACGGTTATGTTTTTTCAAAAAAACTGAAATGCAATGAAATCATTTTTAAATAACAATCAAAGGCGTCCAAAGTTTTGTCATCCGCATGCATGATCTCCAGGCGCCTCTACAAATATAATGAGCCATGTACAAGGTGCGAATCGGCTGCGAAGAGAGCCTGGCTAGAAGTTCATGCATGTGACATTTCACGGGCATTTCCATGTTGTCCCAGCTGATAGGTACAGCTAGAATGATCTAGACATGTAGCGGATCAGCATCTTACATCAGGTTTACATGGAGGGGTCCGTATCCCATTCACAGTCCACGTCTCCCGACGCCTAGATATTATTAATATGGAAAAGTAAGACGTGCCCACCTTTGTGGGCTCCTTGGAGCTGTGTTCAGCTTTTAAATGACCAGTGTCCGTTTGAAATGACCCACTGCATGAACGAATCGCCCATGAAAAATGGTGTGATAGATTGCACTAAGCCAATATAGGGCTGTATCCATAGTAAATGATATGATACCAATACACCGATTTAAAACCTTGTTTGATTCATGCTGGGGCAAGGTGGCCTGAGTCGTTCAGACAGGTACTGATTCAGGACAGCACAGCCAGTTTGGAGCAAACTGCCTCATATTTCCCAATATGATAGATCGGGCTATGGTTCAGTAAATTCAAACCATTGACTCACGACTGGCTGAAGCAGGCCGCAAAAGGATTCCAAGAGCCATACCCACCACGTATCATAATTCCTTGTGAAGAGAAACATTGAAAAATCTTTGCCATCAATGCTCAATTGAGAAAAGGTTCCCTCATTGGTGCCCACCATCTTCTAATATGGAAGCTGTTTGGACGGGTCTAACAAACAACGACCCATAACATAACAACGGTTTGTATTGTAGAACCATGCCGCCAGCCACTGCAAATTCTCGGCAAGTTACTCATGTTGACTCGTCTGTGCTGAGTCAACCCACACATGGTTTTAAGACTTCTGGTTATTACCATATTGAGTCCAGCTGAGTCGAGCTGATTTAGATGAGTTGTACCATACTCATCTGATTTGACAATGGTCTCATCTTTGGTTTGGCCTGTCACAGATCTACAAAGCAAATGTTCCTTTAAGGTCCACATTATCATGAATGTGCTCATCATGCTAGGCATAAAGCCTAAAATCTAACCTCGTCCCTGACAAGAGGGCCACACATGATGAAATAGTTGAGAGTGGATACTCACCTATTGAGAATTTTTTTATTATTTGCAGGGTACACTGAGATGGGGTTCAGACATCTGACTCCTCATCAAGTGGTACACCAAATCTCATGCAATTCAGAAACTCAGGCTGGCCTCCTGAAGTGATTTTATGTGTTCAAGAAATATTTTGCAATATTTCCTATGATATGGCCCCACTTAATCCTAAAAATGATTAATTTTTGGACCATATCTCACGTTTAGGAGAGGAGTCACCAAATTATGTGAGATTTAAATGCCATATACGGGTTGTATAGATGGTAATGGAGGTGGACCTTATCGTAACCTATGATAAGGTCAATCTTATAACAATTTTCCCACTGTGGTCTAAGTGTTAATGGACTATTGAAGTAGTTTTTTTTTTTTTTTTGGAGAGAGAATTAGGGTTTTAATTATAAGTTCTGTAATACCCCGGGTTTTTAGGGGCCGTGTAAGAATTTGGCTCCCGAATTCCTAAGTGTCACGGGTGCTCTAATAGGCTTCAGATTTTAATTACATTTGGATGGTCTCATAAACAATAGAGAGTTTAACAAGATATGAAGTATAAGTAAGTCATAAGCAGTATCAAGTGCCACTAAATATAAAAATATCCAAACCATAAATCTAAAATCATCTAAATAAGGAACTAGTCCCACCCATACATGACCCGAAGTGATTAGAGCATTGGCCCATACCCCACGGTAACCCGAACTCAGACTACAAGGATCCGCCGAAAGTCTAGAAGTAGGGAAGCTCCTCTTCCTTATCTATACTCACCCCGCTGAACTCGTCGAGCTTCGCCTCACCTACATCTAATAACGTATCTGGTTGGTATTTTAAAACATTGTCCCAGAGTGGGAGTGAGTAGCTAACTCAGTAGATGTCACTAACCATAAGTTACATCAAATAACAATTCCATGATGAATTTAATGAAAAGCATAAATTCATAAATTACTAACTAGTCTTTGTTAATGCATATGTATGAGTTATGTATGATGCATGACCTCACCCACAATACTCCCTCAAGCGACTTCGTCTCATGGTCGCGCATGGCTAACACTCCCTCATTGCGACCTCAACTACCGAGTCGCTAAAACCTAGCTAATGCGAAGTGTGAATAATGTATTACCCAAGTTTTTAATTAATTTCATTCATCCAGTAGATTGAAAAAACTGGTACACCTCAACGATATCAATGCCTTCATCCATTTGCGAGGCTAGGACCCTTCAACGTGCGAGGCCAAGACCTCGCGATCCTTGATCCCTTCGGAGTCCCCACTCCTGATTGCAAGCACGTGGGGAGTGCTGGGAAGTGAGATCACTCGCGGTCACTACGGAGAGACTCGTCACCCCAGCGTAGGCTGACAACTTGGACACAGTATCTTATTCTACCATGCCCGGCTCACGAGACTGTGGATCAGTTTTCAGCTGTTGTCAGTAGGCGTCAGTGAGTAAGGGGTGTTCCAGGTTCCAAACAGGCGTGAGCAAACATGGTTAACAAGCATAGTTGGTCAGTCGTGGACTAGACTGCCCAAGTTCAGGCGAGCACGCAACGCACGACATTGGGTGCAAGCAACCTATGTAGTCCCACTACTGTCGCCCATTCGTGTCCGCCCAAATCAATTAGTCTGGTCACAAGGCGGTCCAACCAACAGGTCCACCCTCACAATTCTCAGTTCTTGAGCAACTCAAAGAATGGGTTGTACTCAATATCACTTCTAAGCGGCTAAGGATTCATCTTCAAGTACAGATAGAATTATGTGTACAATACATTAAGCATAAAATTTTAAGATATTAACATGAATGCAACTACTCTTAACAGCATAAGTTAATCGTGTATGTGTGTGGTACATTTCCTAAGAGGCAAAGGGTAACACATCACTCAAGTACAAAATGCAACAAGAAATAAGGCAATCATATATGCTACAGAGAAGATCAAGTAAAAATCGGATGTGAAATGAACATGCAACACCAATTTCATGCCCAAAACGAATTGAAGACCAATCAAACATCAATTTATCATCGCATGCGTGTTGGGTAGACCTAGCATTGGTTCATAACTAGATTTTCTCTAAATTACTCATACACATCAATCTGACATCCATAATCATTAAATTTATCATAAAATTGGTACTTGGCTATCTAAGGATAATGGTCTGCACTTATATGTCACTGAGAGCGTGCGGAATCGTCCTAGGGGTGTTGGACTCGTAGGAGGGTTTGCCGAGATCCTGAGTTAAATGCACCCACATGTTAGGATACATGCAAGGGCCTATCTTACAAAACGCATATATGGAGAAGAATGGTGATTACCTGAGAATCTTGCTCTTGTGGTGGTGGATGCAAGGTTTCTATGGTTAGGAATTTTGAAAAAAATTATAAATTCATATACAAATACCAAGAACTATATGAGATTCATATAATCCATTTTAGAAAGAACTTAGGTTAGAAAGTATGTTTGTTTCTTACTTTCAAATTACAAACGGGGTGGATTCGGCGGAGAAAAGTGATCGATGTTAGGGCTTTGATTAGAGAAAATCGATGAAGGGAAGCACTAAAGCTTCCCCACCCTACTCTCACTCTTCTTCTCTTCTTCTTTCTCCTTCTCCTTCTCTCTTTCTCTCCCTTGGAGGATGTAATTTGGTATGAAGAGATGGGGTGCCCAAATGAGGCCCTTATATAGTGCCAGATTTGGTGTAAATGGCCTCAATGGTTGAGTTTTTACTATACTAGCCCTATGGGAGGGTTTCTCTAACCTCTAGGGCCCATTATTAGGTGTACATGTCGATATACATAGTAGGATAGTTATCCCTAATGATGATCTACGTATGGACATGATCGGCCTGCCATTTTGATGCGCTGATCGACAGATATGATTAAAAGTCTATTCAATGGTCACCGATGGTCGATCGGGTCCGCGACTATACAGATATAGGCAGAAAAACATCCTTACTCTACGTGTGAAGTTTAGTCGTAAATCGATGGTCCAAAATTCTCAACTTTATATAAGAGTGGACGACCCAATTCACTTAAGTTTTAGCTTATTCCTTTAGAGTATTTGCACTTCTTATGCATTCGTCCTTCGGCTCAAGTTAAGCGGTTTTGGATACTACCCAGGTTCAACTCTCGCGATGGACGTCGAGCCCAGTAAGATGGACATTATTTTATAATTTTGGAACTAGTGACCCACTAACGAGCAGTATAGAGCTTGTTCAGAAAATCTAGGTATTTTTTAAATGAATTAGGTATTGAGATTTTTCGTGCGCAATGATTAGGGTTTGGATTAAATATGTTCATAGGGTAGCCTATTTATAACTAGTGAAAGTGGAGATTTGGTCATGATTACTCTAAACCGTCGGTTTTAGGCTAAAAGAGTGACGGGGTTGATTTAGTCTATTAGTCAAGATCCGGGCCTTATCTAACTTGGCTTCGAGTAGATCTTTTAATTTAGTTATGATTGTCTTGATTAAACAGTGTTAGGTCGGTTAGATTTAGGTTCTGTGTGAGCAAATCATATAGCTAAATTCGGTGTTCAAGTAATCGGGCAGATTTATTGGCTTCATATGATTGATTAATCAGACTTGTGCAATTCTTTACTAGTACCACCGTATATAAACTAACACTGAGTGCTAATGGTCAGCAAGCGATAATATAAGTTAATTACATAAAAAATTTAAAATTTTTTAGAAATTCAAAACAACGAAAATCCAGGACATTAAAAGTTCTCTCCGTTATTACTCGGACACCTTGATATCACCTATGGAGTTAAAAGGAATATTTTTGATAAAAAGATAATGATCTCCTCTTTATCTATACCCCTGCAAAGTTAGATATATAAACTTCCATAATTTAATAATTTTTAATTGATACACTATAGGTCATTCCTTCAATCATCCATTTTGCAAGTCATTGATTGAATGGCTACTTACGTTCAATCAATGTCCTTATTTGAAAAACTAAGCAGCCCCGGCTGGCTTGAAAGACTTTACTGGATAATATTTGACCATCTGTTTCCTTGCTTCATCTTGTCTGTCCATTGTTTGTTTACTATTAATTGGATGGTTGGTGACATGAATTCCCTGCTACTCTAACCTTAGGAATTAGTTGGGGCCCACTATGATGTTCATAAAAAAACCTACCTATCTAACCAGCTTGCCATCTCATTTTAGGACTTCACATGAAAATTTAGGCAAATCCAAAATTCACGTTAGCCACGAGATACAAAATAGTTGGGAGGGAAAAGCCTAACATTTAAACTTTTCTATGGTTCACCCTAACGTTGACATGGGATGCAGATTTTTTACCCCATGCGTTTCTAGCCCAAATGGGCAATTCTATGGGTGAGCCTACGGTGATGTATCTATTTATCCATGCCATTCATCTTTTCTCTCAAATCATTTCAAACTATGTGCACAAAAATGAGGTAGATCCAATTTTCAGGTGAACCACACGAAATGATAAGCTTTGGTTGCATTAAATAATCTTGGTAAATAAGTAATTATTACCTTTCACATTGATTAAAAATGTGACGGTAATTCCACCTTAAAAATCATTACAAAAGTGTTAACTTAAATCTATGAACCCCTACCATAATGTATATGATATATATGCACCTTCCATGTATTTTATTTGACCATTTTAGGATATGAGTCGAAAAATGAGATAAATCTAAACGATGGCCTTAATTTGTCTATTGTTTGAAAGTTGTTTTCTTCACCCGGCCCACGTTGATTTTATTGCTTTATATTTTATTTATCATCTAACCTGTTCATAGGGTCACACAAACATAGATAATGGGTAAATACAAATGTCAGCTTGATTGAAAACTTTTAAGGGCCCGAAGAAGTTTTTAATGGTAGGCGTTTGAATCCGGTTGTTTCCAAGTCACATACATTAGGATGGGCCCCACATTGATTTTATAAAATTTTCATTTAAGTGTGAAAAAAGTAAGTCGCCAATGAGAAAGATGCGATAATTACTTAGTTAAATAATTATTCTCTATTTACATGGTAATTACAATTGAGCTGAAAAATCAATCAGGCCCTAAATGCAACAATCATGTTTGGTGTGGTCTATTTGAGACTTGGATCTGGCACATTTTTCTGGTATTGTTGTTTAAAACGAGGTAGCAAAATGTATGAACAGAGTGGATTCCTCACAAATATCATAGTATGCACCCATATAGCTTCCAACCTTAAGAACTTTAAGCAGTCAGGGCTGCAGGCAATCCCGGTCCGTTGGTATGGTACGAGTGATGTTGCTTTTGTAACGTGGCCCGTCAAATAACCGTAGCGAATCAATGGCCAATCTAATTCACCGATTGGACGGTTTCAATTGTCACTTAAAAGGCCTGCACACAAATGACAATTGAAAAGGCCCGCACATAAATGATGTAGTACACATCAATGTGGACGCTTTAACATACACTTTTCTGTAACAGTTAGCTTTACAAAGTTATTCTGTACGCAACGACACGCGTATGGATGTCAAAAATATCTGCCCGAAAGCTTTGGGACTAGGCCTATCAAATGGCCGGGCCTGGGTTGGTCTTACCCCGGATTTTGATCTCTCTCTTCCTTTTTTTTCTTATTTATTTATTCATTTATTTATTTTTTTGGGTTAGCTTGTTAGTACACATCCATGTCCGTACACACACTCGATGTTAGCCACCCCCACTAGGGATTTTGAACTGTTTTTTATTTAAAATTATGATTTTGCTGGCCCGACCCGGCCCATTGACACCCCAATTTGGCACATTGATGTAAAAGCAGGTCCTATCCCAAACGCCCATATGGCCCGCGTCTGCACACGCATCAGGATAGTTCACATGTGCAAAGTCCGAGTTTTCAACAGGTGGGCTCTACCGAGTAGATGTCCGGGCCCAAGAATCGGTATGGTACGTAATTACTTGGGCTCCACAGTACAAAGCAAATACTGTTCAGACAAACATGTTCAGCCTTTCATTTGTTTCCTCCACCATGCCAGGGCATCCACACGTATCGGGCCACCTGATGGATCGATTGCATCTCCATCTCACGTGGCAAGTTGCTTGCGTAGGAGGGAGCGGTTTAGGTGTGACCCCCGGATCCACAGAGGTCGGTGGGACCCCTGCTGTGGGGCTCACAGTGATGTATGTGCCTTAAATCCATACCGTTCAAAAATGAAGCAGATTTAAATCTTACGTGGACCATGCCACGAGAAACAGTAGTGATTGAATCCCCACCATTAAAAACTTCATGGGGCCACTGGAATGTTTATTTGCCATCCAATCTGTTGATAAGGTAACGAGGATATGGAGGAAGTGACCATGCAAATATGAGCTTGATCCAGAACTTTTGTGGCCCACTAGAAGTTTTTAATGGTCGATTACCACTGTTTCCTGTATTATAGTCCACCTTAGATTTGGATTGCTTCATTTTTTGGATCATGCCCTAAAATGAACTTTCAATGCGGATGGACGTCATGGATGTAGCCACATACATCAGAGTGGACCCCACTGTCAGGTTCCCATTCGCCTCAGTGGATACGGGGTCTCACCTATTTCGCTCTGTGTAGGGGCCATATCTGGATGACCAGAAGTAGAGCTGGGCAAAAAGGACCCGATTCGGTGGATCTGACCCGACCTGACCAGAACCGAACCGACGGTCTGGATCGGTGCTGATCGGGTAGCCCCATTTAGATCCGAAATATTTCGGGTCGAGTTCGTATTTGGCCTGATCCGACCAGACCCGACCCAAAAACCCAACCCGAATGGACCCGGACAGATCCAATCCTACCCGATCCGGGGTAGTTTTTATTGATTTTTCTATTTTTTCCTGTGGTATGGTCTGCTTGAGCTTTGCATATGCATCAATTTTGGGTTTAACCATTAAAATGATATGCAAAAACGAATGGACGGCATGGATAAATCATATGCATTCAAGGTGGGCCCCAATAGAATTTAGGGTGTACAATAACAAGTTTGTTTACTGGTGTACCACACACAGGCGTTAGTTGTAGCCTGTAGGTACATGTCGTGCCAAGACGACCACGGACGCTCCTCGAGCTCCGAGTTGTACGAACGGTTCAAAGGTTATCAAAGTTACATGGGCCCCATAGTGATGTATTTATTATATCTACACCGTTCATATATTTTTAGAGACCATTACAGACCATTTTCCAAAAAATGAATAATATTTAAAGATCATCTGGACCACACCACAAATAGCATTAGAGAATGATTTTCACCGTAAAACAATTTATGTGGTCCACATGGTAGTTAGATCTGTCTTATTTTTAGTCTTAAGCCTTAAGACGAGCTCACCAAATGAATGGACGGTTTGGATATAACACATATCCCCTCGTCAAACTCACAGGACTTGCTAACCCGTAACCTCAATACAACTAATCATGTCTGCGACGTGCGTGAAAAGGAAGTAAGTGTCGTGCAGTGCACGTCAACATGATAACGTCCAGATGAAGCTTCATGCACTTTTCTCATAATTTTGTGGGGCCCACCTTGATTATATGTTTGATCTAAGCCATTCATTCATTTTGAGGTATGATTTTAAGTATTGAATACAAAAATATGATTAAGGTTTAGTTTGAAGATCCGATTCCGTTTTATCACCAGGTCGAAATCGGACTCGGATCAGCCCATTCAAATTTCGAATCTTTCCAAGTCAGGTGACCCAAACTTGATCCCGGATCGGAACGAGTTCAAGTCAAGCTGTTGAGATTTCAGATCTGATCGGGTGGGACCCAATCCGTTCCGACTCGGACCGATGCCCAGCTCTAACCAGAAGGCCCGTTTTTGCTTTATAAAGTACACTAATCGGACCAACAAATTCGGGGCAAGGATCCTTTCATCCTAGACGTTTGCTTTCCCCATGCTTTGTACGTGCCGGTACTATCGTACTGCTACCGTTTAAAATGGATGCGGATTGGCTAGTGTACCTCACACCAGCTACATAGCTGCACGTCAGAAAAATTTGTGGGTCTGAACATGAGGCATTTGTTTTATCCACACGTCCATCCATTTGGCAAGCTCGTCTTAAGGCTTGATACGAAAAATAAGGCAAATCTAAATATCAACTGGACCACACTGCAAAAAGCAGTGGGGATTGAACGTTTACCATTGAAACCCTTTTTAGGGTCACAAAAGTTTTGGATCAATATGAAATTTGTTTTTCCTTGTTTAGGTCTTTTTGACCTTATGAATAGATTGGATGGAAAATAAATATTATGGTGGGCCCTACAATTTGTTTAACGGTGAAAATCATTATCTCCGTTGCTATTTGTAGTGTGGTCCAGATGATCTTTGGATATGATTCATTTTTTGGATAGTACTCTAAAATGATATTTAAAAAAGAGATAAACAGTGTAGATATAATAAATACTTCACTGTGGGGTCCATGTAACTTTGATCTCCTTTGAACCGTCCGTACAACTTGGAGCCCAATGAGCGTCGGTGCTTATCCTTGCACGAGAGTTGTGAATGAAAGTGGATTGGCCAGTGTACCTCACACCAGATATATAGCTGTTGTATTAGCAAGTTTTGTGGGTGTGATCATGCGGTATGTATTATATCCAAACTATCTATATATTTTGAGACGTAAAATAAGACAAATCTAACAATCAAGTGGACCACGGTGCAAAAGTTAGCGAGGGATCGAACATCTACAGTTGAAACTCTTTTTGGGGTTACAGAACTTTTGGGTTAATGTGAAAAAAAAATAAAAATCCATCTTCATTAAGGTATTTTTGACCTTATGAACATATTAGAAGTATAATAAACGTTAAGGCGGGGCTTAAAAAATTGTTTAATGGTTAAAATCATTATCCCACTGCTATTCAGGGTTGGCCCCGATGATCCTTTGATATGATTTTTTTAAATTTTTTTGGGATAACACTCGATCTCTAAGAACAGATGAACCGTGTAAATATAATAAAGACATCGCTGTGGTGCCATGTAACTTTTGATCTCCTTCGAACGGAAACGGTTTGGCTACTCCCCTGACACCAGCCCGTGGCTGGTGATCGGTGCTCTGTGGGCCCCACCATAACGTATGTACTTCATCTATTACGTTCATCCATTTTTAAAGATCATTTTAGGAATTATCTTAAAAATGAGAGGTATATAAATCTCAGGTGGACCACACCACATGAAAACAATAGTGATTGGATATCCATCATTAAAATCCTCCTGAGGCCCACTGTATTGTTTATTTGACTTCCAATCTGCTTATTAGGTCATACAGGCCCAGATGAAGGGGAAAAACAAAAATCATCTTGATCCAAAACTTTTGTGGCCCCCAAAATGTTTTTAATGGTTGATGCTCATTCAACACTGTTTCCTCTAATGTGGTCCATTTCAGACTGGGATATACCTCATTTTTGGTCTTATATAGTAAAATAATGTTTAAAAATAGATGGACAGCATGGATGAAGCACATACATCATGGTGGGGGCCCACAGAGCACCGACCATCAGCCATTGGCTGGTGTTAGGGGGAGTAGCCAATCCGTTCCCCCGTTGAACCGTTCGTACAACTTGGAGTTCGAGGAGCGTCAGTGGTCGTCTTCGCACGACAAGTACGTACAGCTGGTGTGAGGTACACCAGCCAATCCGCTTCCGTTTGAAATGCAGTTCATCTCGGAAGTTAGGTACTCACGTGAGCCCAAACAGGGCCACACATCTATGGAGTCCGGTCCATCGCTTTTCATCGCTTTTCGACCACATACAAGCTGTCACGTCAGCGGAGGCCGAGACAAACCATCGTATCTTTTACCTCGACTCGGATTCGGTGGTGACCCCCTCTACGGCATTCCTGGAATTGCTCCGTGGGCCCACCGTGATGTATGTGTTTTATCAACGCCGTCCATCCATTTTTTCAGCTCATTGTAGGGTACGCTTCAAAAAACGAGGCAGATCCAAATCTCAAGCAGACCATACTATAGGAAACAGTGGTTATTGAACGCCTACTATTAAAAACTTTATAGGGGCCAGAAAAGTTTTGGATCAAGCTGATATTTGTTTTTTTTTTTTTTTTTTTCCATTTATCCAAGTCCGTGTGACGAAGCAAAAGGTTGGATGGCAAATAAATATTACAAGGGGCTCAGAAATTTTTTTAATGGTGGGCGTTAAATCACCACTGTTTCCGGTGGTGTGGTCCACCTGAGATTTGGATCGGCATCGTTTTTGGGCTCATGCACAAATGAGATAGAAAAGGGATTGACGGCGTGGATGAAACACATGCACCATGGTCGGGCCCACATGGCTTTTCCAATACGTAGGAACTGGAGGGGTCACTAGTATCCGAGTCCCGTGTCGCGATGATTAGTTGTGTGCATTGTGCGGCATACAGCTACACTCCACGATAACCTGAAAAAAGTGGGCCCCACTTTGGATGGGACGATTGAGAACATCCTTTCAATTTTTCTCTCTGGATGTGGCGGTACTGACAATGGGGTCCAGCGAGTCGGATCGTTTTGTATTAAG
Source organism: Magnolia sinica (assembly GCF_029962835.1). NCBI lineage: Eukaryota > Viridiplantae > Streptophyta > Magnoliopsida > Magnoliales > Magnoliaceae > Magnolia > Magnolia sinica. The sequence continues at coordinate 118,967,399 of NC_080575.1, read as the reverse complement.
GGGCACATGTGCCTCGAGCGCGACTTGGGTGCAACCATGGAACCATTGATGTGGGTGCGGCCCTAACTGCTGGGCTCACCTCGATGTATGTATTGCAATATCCACGCCGGCGATCCGTTCTTCCAGCTTAGTTTAAGGCATGGTCCCAGAAAAGTAGCAGGTAAAAAGTTTAGGTGGACCACACCACAGAAACAGAAGTTATAGGCCATAAAAACGTTTTGTGGCACACAAAAGTTTTTGATCAAGCTTATAATTGTTTTTCCCTTTCATCAGGTTGGATGGTTCAAAAAACTTTACGGTCGACCCTGGGAATTTTTTAATGGTGGGCGTTCAACGGCCACTCTTTCCAGTGGTGTGGTCTACCCGAAATTTTTATCAGCTTCGTTTTCGTTAATATGTATTTAAATAATATTTAAAAACATATGGACCGAGTGGATATACAGTGCATAAATCGAAGTGGGCCCTACGGTCAGTGTCGCACCCACATCTCTCGTTCCGGTGCGCAGCCAAGTCGCGCTCAAACTTGAATACCGACTGCCAGCACGCTTATCGATAACATCATGCTCTTCTATCCCACTAAATGAAAACTGATATCATACGGGCAACGTACCACAACTTGCAGTACCAAGACATCTTTCCCGCCAAAAAAGAAAGGCTTATGAAGGACATCAGCAGATGGTAGGCCCCAACATGATGATAAACTTGGGCAAAAATCAGGCCCTTCTGATCATCAGGTGAGCCACGCCGTTGGAATCAATGGAAAATCGACTGAGTAATTCAACGTACTATTGTGGCGCCGTTTACCATCTGATCGGACTGATTTCCTAGAAGAGAGATCTTCATAGTGGGGCCAACCGTTTTCATGGCACTGATTTACTGAACAAGTGGTCTGTTGGAGGGAAATATGGTACGGAACCGTTGACTGTATGTGACCAGTTCTTCTATCGTACAACGCGCCTTGCGCTCTTCAATTATAGCCGTTACTGGGATGGGATTCGAAAATCTTTGATTGGACACTCGTGCGGTCGCAGGTGAAAAAGAGAAGGAGAAAGCTGATAATTTCAGTCCACGACGAATCTCTCAACGAAACACTCTCCCCATCTCACTCCACTGATCGGTGGGCCACACATGCCCTTAAAAACAGAATGGCTCTTCTCATTTGAGAGGTAGCATAGGGTCCCTTTTGTGAGCGAATTAATCGTCCGTATACGTAAAAAAATCCAGGTGGGCAGTGGATTCTCTAATTATTTTGTTTGTCTGGATATAACTTGGGGAATTATTTGATACGCCAGTCTGGGAGGACTCTTGATTTGCGGGCACTCATAAATTTTACGCGAATAGTATATTAACTCAGATTAAATCAGAAAATTGAGCAACCAACTGTTGTAAATTCAGAGTCCAAGAATCGTAACGGTTGAACAATCATAAAATCTGATTTGTTGGCACTTGGTGGTTAAAATAGGACCCTTGGATATTTTTCTGTTTAACGGTCCAATAAATGTCCACCAAACCCGGTAGACAGATAATCGAATGAGCATAAATTTTGGGTCATGATGCATCGAAACTGGGACATATGATTTGAACAGTTTAATTTTAATTACCTGTGTTTTTAAGTATGTAAGTTATAAGTGCCAGCGTATCATCCACCACACTCTATCAAGTTCGTTTCTAAGTAAAGGTAGGTGGACCCAAGATACCAAGCAGGGATCGGAAGCGGATTGCGTGCTAACTCACTACCCACTGAGTAAACTCTGTGGGGCCACCGTGACTTATATATTATATCCACCCCACCCATCCATTTTACCGGTTAATTTTAGGGCTTAAACAGAAAAGCGAAGCATATCCAAAGCTAAGGTGGACCACACCACATGAAACAATGTGAATTAAAGGTCTACAGTTGAAAAATTCACGGGGGCATAAAAGTACTAGATGAAGCTGATATTTGTGTTTTTACTTCTCTAGGTTGGATCTAAAATAAACATTGCAGTTGGGGAAACGGACTGGCTACTCCCCCTGCCGGCCGCCAATGGCTGGTGGTCGGTGCTCTGTGGGCCCACCATGATATATGTGTTTCATTGATGCTGTCCATCTATTTTTCTAGTTCATTTTATGATATGAGCCTAAAAATAAGGTATATCCTAATCTCAAGTGGACCACGTTATAGGAAACAGTGTTGAATGAACGTGGACCGTTAAAAACTTTTTGAGGGCCATGAGAGTTTTGGATCAAGATGATCTTTGTTTTTTGCCTTCATCTGTGTCTGTGTGACCTAATCAACAAATTTGATGCCAAACAAACAGTGCAGTGGGCCTTAGGAGAATTTTAACGGTGGATATCCAATCACTATTGTTTTCCTGTAGTGTGGTCCTCCTGATATTTATATTCCTCTCTTCTTTGGGCTCAACCCCTAAAATGACATGTAAAAATGGATGAAACACATGGTGGGGCCCACAGAGCACCGACCACCAGCCACCGGGCTGGTGGCATGGGGAGTAGCCAATCCGTTTCCTACGGTTGGTGCACATGGTGGGCGTTCAATATCCATTTTTTCATGTGGTGTGGTCCACCTGAGATTTCGACCTTCTTCCTTTTAGGCTTCATTTTGGGGTCATGCCTCAAATGAGCAGTCAAAATGGAGAAGCCCACAGCGTTTTTTCGGCATATACAACTACCGAGCTGGGTATTGGAGGGTCACTACCGAAGCAGAATCCCTCGTATTGGTACTGAGATGGACTTGCACGTGAAATGATTCGACCCAGCATTATGTCCCACCAATGTACGGGGCATTATACGATTGGTGGCTCTAATTTTCCTGTGGTACACGCTGGGTTTCAGAGATCCAAACCGTTCATATGATTGGACCCACATTGGGTAGCCATGCGCCCTAAATCTACCAGACGGTAAGACATTAAACCTTCAATATAGGTCCAGAAAATAGACGGTTCAGAATGAAAGAACTAACTGGTCCACCTTCAAGTGCAACGAGTTAAAGATCCAATGGCTAGGATCTTCCAGTGTTGGAAATTTTAGGCACATGGACGATTCAGAATCACATTCATCTAATTGATGGCTTGGATATTTAGAACATGCGGCCCACTTGCACAAAATGAAAAATAAGGAGTAATGCATAAACTACCCCACAGATTAGTATACCGTATTTGGTAATTTTCAAGGCGGATGCAAGCGGGTCTCCCAATTTAAAACAAATGGGCCCGGTCGGTGCCTAATTTGAAAAGCTGGCAGTGAAGGAAATGGGACCATCTTGCAATGGGCATGAGCTATCCTTCTCTAGATGGGAATGGACATCCATCTAGATGGGCCCCATTTTTCAAAAATACGTCAACCTTTTGGATGTCCTGTGTAGGTCATCAAAAAAGCTTCCCTCTCTTTTGACGCCAGTTTCCTATAATCCCTGTTACTGGGGCCCACTAAAAGTGTAAACACCTATTTTAATTTTGGTAAGAAAAGGAATTACTTCAAATGCATGACAATAACTCTGCTCTTCATTGCATGGAAATACACCAAAAATAATGATTCTTAATAAGAGAGAGAACTATATATATTATAGGATTTTTGAATTTGGCTACTAGGCGAGTAGGAATTTCTCTAAAGAATTAGGGCTGAAAAGGATATCTGAATGTAAATTAAATCAAAGTTTATGCCTATATTTATAAAACTCCAGCACCTCTTATATCTGGCAAAATAAGAAAAACTCAATATGCATTGACTAATTAACTAATTACATTGATTAATATGAAACCTCTGGGAATATAAACCTTCACAGAAGAGGACATAGCATCAAATTCATAGATAGACAAGAGATGATTCAGTGTAATCTTTAACCGCTTGTTTTAAACCTTTGATCTAATCACACTCCATTAAGGCACTTTCGATCTAATCACACTCAATCAGAGCACATTTGATTCCATTTATGTATGCGCACAAATTCTAATGTTCTAATCATGACACACAATTATATTACTTTTGTGAATGAACAGATTTTATCTTTGAAAACTTAATTAGTGAAAATCTATTAAAAATATTCATATAAAACATAAATGTAATTTTTTTAGTAGTTTACGGTAAAATCTAACTGATTGTTCGATTTGACATCTTGGATAAATTTCCTATGAATTGTCACCACTGGGCAATTATATACGATTTTCTTTAATCTCATTTTCGTGATCTAACCTCAATTTAGCCACGTTTAACGCAATCGAATTTGTTGCAGGGCCTTGAAAATGCATATTAATATAATGCAGTTGAATTTTTTACATGGCCTTGAAAATACATATTAATATAATGTAATCTAATCACAACCTTACACCTTGGTGCAAAGAAATAAAGACATATGAGTCATCTATGAAATTATCATGCTCGCATATTGAGTGGCTATAAATCCATCCATTGCTTGTAAACATTTGTTTCACGGCATATGTAACTCAATTTACATGTCGTGAATGATGAAGTGTTGTTTACCTATATGATCATCACATAGGATTTATCTGATTAACTAATGATCTATCCCCAATCCTAGCTGTAATACATTGGCTTACCTAATCTAACTAGGTATAGATTCACTCGTGCCAATTTATATAAAATGACATTCTGAACATCTCACAAATCAGGGTGGAGAAACATGTCACACATACATGAATCATTTGTACCAGAAACGGATTAAGCTTTTAATCGATGAATATCAAGATTGCTAATTTAAATGTTTGTGTATATATCATTATCAAATAATTACAATAATACATATAAAATCAAACATAAAAAAAATCATAACAATAAAGTAAATAAATATGTCGACATGCCAATAACAGTTTGATAGGTTGCATGATGTCTAACACCCATCACCATGTCCTTGCCACAACCACTTCCTTCCCTCTGAAAATGATAAACTCATTTGATCTTGGGCAAGAGTCATACTATAAAGATGGTCAATTTTTATGATAAAATATAGTTAATGTATGACATAAATATCAATTGGTCATAGTTGAATTCTTAAATGGGTATGCTATTGGTTTCTTTAATAAATTTTTTTAATGAATTAACTTATGAGAGGCTCCTAAATCATCTCTAAAGACTTTTGGGGGATTTGTGGTGAAAATGAAAAATAAAATATTTGAAAATTTTGAAAAAATAAAATAAAACAATTTTAGTGAAGTTGAGCCTCATGAGATTCAAGCCATATTCAGGTAACGGTATTGAGTTATATTAAATGGGATTGCTTTCCTAATCCCACTTTGAAATTCAGAATGATAAGTTTGGAAGAAGTGTGAGATGAGATTAAAATTAACTTTGTAGGCTTTGGAAAATGAACCTTGTGTTGAAAAGTGTGAGATGTGATTATCAAACCCATTGATGATAAGTTTTCGCTGCATGCATGTTTAATCCAAATGCAATTTGAAAGTAAATCTTAGAATTTTTTTTTTTAAACGCATACATTCCATCCACCTTAATCCCACCTAATACAACGGGACAAACAGGCCCATAGTTGAGCTGCTATCTCTGACATGCAAGAAACTCGTCCGAGTTGACCCGAGTCAACACAAATCTTCTCCATCCAAAGAAATCCACTCGATTGAGTGAATTTATAATTACTTTTTCGAAAGGCTAGTGCGATGGAAAGTTGCAGGCAGGACCGAAGTGTGCTACAGTACCTTCATATCATCCGTACAACATGAATATATTTGCGTGACTCAAGTGGGCCACAGCTATGATCGTGTTGGACAATTGGATAGAGGGGTCCACCTTGAACAGCACATGATGATTTCAGGCATTCAAATGAGCCCTGTAAAGTGGACGGTAAGGATATTCTTCTTTAACCGTCCATTTTCCACGCCTGCTCATCCATCATGTTTAAATTTGAATCATGTGGAATCTATGGTGGATACTCTGTATAGTATTTTGTGCCCACTGTGAGGAGAGCAAGTTGTGGTGGCTCAATAACCGGATTCTCGTGTGATTAAAACCATTGGACTGGTACATGTGTAAGAGATCTGGGCCATTCATTTTTTAAGATAAACTGCTAATTATCATGAACAAAAAAATAACGTAGGTACGCTAGCTAATCTGGTCAAACTTAAAATGCTCATGCGTGTGCGAAGTGTCAGAGAATTCATTCAAAATATAGTCCGACAACACACGTGTTAAAGATCCAAACCTAAAATTCTGTACACACGTGGTACATAAAGTGGAGTTAAAATGTGATTTATATTGGATCTTTTTAATATAACTATTACTTAAAATTTTACTAAATAACCGATTTCTAAAGGAAGTACACTCCCACACGTGTTATTTAAATATCTCGCACGTGTAAATCCCTGCGTGTTATTTAAATATCTTACACGGGTGAGATATTTAAACAAAACACTCCCGCACGACGTGATGATCCTGACCTTTGATGTAAAAGGTCTCACCGTACACAGCCCATACCAAAAAAGCCCCGCTGATTGAATATTCTCACCTTCCATGCTTCGGTGTGCTAGAAAGAGATTTTTGGAATGTTTTGTTTTCCATATCACCGTTCACCAAACATGGGATCGTTATTGAGTGGGATTTTTCCCACATGGGCCATCTACTTTTGTCTACTTTCAGATGAACGGTCAGGATCATCTGGATAACTCAAGAAGTAAACGTTTAGGCGCGCTATTGATTTGCAATTACTATTTGAATAATGTGGACGGTTGTTCAGATCGGGGCAGAAAATACAGCGCATCAGTTAATTTGATTCCGACTTCCCAAAAGTAACAACTGAATGTGCATCAAGATTCCCGCCCATAATGAATAAAGGGCTGGGATCTATCGGTACCCAACATCTGAGGGGAGCTATTATATAGTCCGGCAGTGAATCGCACTTGATACACAGGCACTTATAGTTTTCTACACATGGGGTAGATCAACTCAAATCAGATTGTTGGATTTTATTTTTTCATTTTTAACTGTCCAAAAAATGTCCACCATTCAGGAGATAATTAATCAAATGAGTGTAATTTTTTGTTCATAGTATATCTTGACTGGGTCTGATCATGTATACCACGTATGCAATTTCCAAGTACCCGCGTATCACCCGTCACAATCTGGCAGAGTATCTAAAGTTCTTCTCATCTCTGAAAAACCAATGGGAATTTGAAGTTCGAAATGGTCAAAATTAAAGTGCGTGCACGTTCACCTGTGTCCTGCATCGTTGACATGGGGCCCTCTATGTTTTCTTTCCTCTCATTTCCTTTTCTTTTCTTAGCCTTTTAAAGTTTTTTTATTTGTTTTTATAAATGAGCCACACAATCGCTAAATTGAGATAACGTTTGAAGAGATATTTGGAACGTGCTATGAATGGAAAAATGCTGCAGATTGAAGCCACTTTCATTGCAGATGTTGACGTTCGTGCACCTGTCACCAATGGAAGAACGGTGCAGATTGAAGTCACTTTCATTGAGCGTAAGATACAGCTGCTATTTCAAATTCCAATAGGAGATAAGATTTATACTCTGGCAGTGGGTGATAGATGATACACTGGCACCTAGAAATTACTTAGAAATTGCATACTTGGCATACAAGTCCAATTGAACCGTACAAATTATGGCTCCTTGTTTTGATGTTTAAAGAACCAAGAATTATAGTTATTTGATCGAACAGACTATCAGATTGATGGATATCTATTGGACGGTTACAAATGAAAATATACAATCGTTCAAACAAAGTGTCCGTGAACAAATAAGGGGTTAGAAGCATTACTGTAAATTAGATACTATGGGTCCCACAATTTATTCGGTTTAATTGAATCACTGTATGACATGTGTACAATTTATGAGTGCCTGTGTATCTAGGGTCACCCAGATGGCAGAGTATCATTCTATTTGTGTCTCGGTCCACGAAAATAATAATTATAATTAAATGTAACGTGCCTTCTTTACATATTTTGTTCGGGTCTTGTTCTAGAAGAGGATACATAAAGGCCGTATCCGCACAAATGCCAATACCGAACGCGTGCAGGAGAACATGCGTGATTCTGAGCGTTCATCAGGCAGGATGCACCTTGTATGTGTTCGGCTTACTAATATGCTGGTCTGATTATAGAGTCTGTAATGTGGACCATTAGTTGATTTCGTTGAACTGTTCACCTGATGAGCAGACTGACTTGACTGCCCGGGATCAACGCACGAACAAGGGGAGAGCTGCCTGATGAGTGGTCCAGATCTCACACGTAATTGGCATGTGTAATACATGTTCTTTTGAGGCACACAAATATGAGGATTTCATTTTAACGGCCGATTGTATACCATGAGTAGAGCTGGGTACGGGATGACTTGACTCATTCGACTCGATGTGAATTGAGTGGGTGAGACTTGATTTATTGAGTGGGTGAGTCGATCCAAATCAAGTTTACGTAGTCCAATCCAAACTCAAACTGAGTTAAGATTGAGTCATCCAGTAACTAAACTTGACTTGATCTGAAATCCAACTCGACTCGATTCAAAACTCAACTCATATGTGTGTATCAAATATGACATTTTAGATTTGAGATGTCGTCTAGTTGATGTGGAGACTGCAATTCAATCAAATGAATATGGTTTGGAATTGTGATTTCAGCTCGTGGATACCCATTGCATCCGACCCAACTCGGCTTTTGTAATTGAGTCGGACTTGGTCTGGATTAGTCTAGGCCAGACCTGGACTCGGACCTGGTCAAGCATGCTAGATTTGGTACCAAGTTGGGTTAAGTTTGAGTTAGGCCTATTTCAAAACCGATCAAGCTAGATCAGCCCTAACTTGGTGCGACTCGACTCGATGCCCAACTCTAACCATGAATACAACACATATGCAACAGGTTGAGAATAAAGAAGAAGCAGAGAGACATAAGATTAGAGGAAAGCCAAAGGAAATGTGGGACAATACGTGAGTGCATGCTTAAATCAATACAGTGATGACCAATCTTTACTATTTTCCTTTCCATGGGTCACTAGAGTTTCCAATCCAACTAATTATTATATAAGCTGATATCTTAATAAGAGTTGATGGATCAAATTTATGAAATAGATGTCACAGGTCATCAGGTAGGTCTTATAAAGTCTTTGTCTCACGATTTTCTTAATTAAACACTTCATGAAAATAACATGTATGGAAGGAAGTGAAAGGAAGCGAGTTTCATCTAAGCCGTTCATGGTATGTGGTAAAATTAAAATTACCTATTTCCTAACAATTGCATTTTAAATGATAATTTTATTATCTAATGTTATGGGGAAATCTGGACAGAGTCGAACAGGGTGGGATCGAGCCATCTGAACCAGTTAATAGGGCCTTGGAAAGAGAACATGTCGGGCGTGAGCGGACCTCTGGATTACGACCCTAGGCCGAGTAAGACAAGTTCTTGTCTTCGTCCTCATCCTCATCCGAAGAAGGTTGGCTGAGCCGGGCTCTCGTCTTCGTCCTCGTCCTCATCCTCATCCTCATCCTCATCTGAAGAAGGTTGGCCGAGCCGAGCTCTCATCCTCGTCCTCGTCCTCATCCTCATATGAAGAAGGTTGACTGAGCCGAGCTCTCGTCCTCATCTTCATCCGAAGAAGGTACTTAATCGCGGACTTATCTGAGGTCCGAGCCCAGATAAAGATACTCCGAGTACCAAGCTGGGAAACCAGTCCGATTGTGGGTGTGGCCGAAGATCACGCCCGAAGATACACTCCATTAAGACATGATACGCTACACGATTAAAAGATTGTGGAGTATTTCCACAATTGCAATATTCGCTTGATTGAGAAGATCATGCCGAGATTGACGGACACAATCCGTCCGACCTACAGGTATAAATACTGGGGGACCCTATTACAACAGGTACACAACATCTCACACTTTTTCTCTACATTATCCAACTTAGACCTAGATTCCCTATCTTGGCTTAGGCATTGGAGGGTCCCCCGTTTAAGCCAGGGTCTCCTTTAATCACCTTTCTATACAGGACCAAGGTTGGTTTCGAGTTCGCAAGCATTGAGTGGAGGGTGGTCCAGATTTTGACCTCAACATCTAATAAATAAAATTCCAAAAGAGTTGTTTAGCCATGAATTAGGGGGAATTAGAGGGTAGTGCAAATCTGGGGGTCGTTTGGTAGCATGGATTGGAGGGCATTACAAATCCAAAAAATTGCCAAGCCTCAGCGATGCTAAGTTTTGCAATGTCTCTCTCTTGCTTAGATTACCAATATCCTCCATTTTTGCTCATTTTTACAGGTAGGAGAGTCGCACGTGTACTATAGGTGTCGCCGGGCTATTAATCTATTATACATGATGTGACTTGTTAATAATATCTCAAAACAATTAGATTATCAATAAAATTACATCAATAGACTGACGAGAGAAGTCCAAACATTGGCAATGCAAATCAACGACTTAAAAAAGTTGATTTGTTACTCAAATGTGATCCTATGATTGTGGCATATCCAAGGCTTGTAATTTCATCTTCTTTTTTTAAAAAATAAAATAAAATCAAAGTATATATTTCAATGAGCTTGTTATAATTATTGTGCCAAACATCACATGTACATTGATTAGGGATATTAAAGTTGACCAAGTAATCAATATCAAACTCCTTTGATTAAGGTTTTACGCTTTAGGATTTAGACCCTGCCCCCCCAATAAATGTTTAAAGATTTTATATATTCACTTTTCTGAATTGACATCTGCAAATATTTCAGGTATTTTCTTCGAAGTGTATAACGCTCAAGTTGTTAAAGCCATTGAAGACCATTCTGCTTCTTCTTAGACAGTGAGCCAATATGTGAGAATCTTTACTCGTTTCACTGGCTTATGTTTCTCTGTTTGCACTACCTTGGGGTGTCATCGTCGCCTTATCACCAACCTTTGTAGATCGCATCATCTTGGACCGGTTGCTCAACTTTATTCTGACATTGAGATTGCCACCATATCCACACCAGCTGCTTAATTTTGGGTGTGCTCGGTGATTTGTTGTGAGCTCTCCTTCTATTCCAGTGTTTTGGGTGTTTGTCTCTGGTTTTGGTCTTCCTCTTGACCCAGGATGTGGGCCTTTCCTAGTGTTGGTCTCCTCCCCAGGATGTGGGGTCTTTTGCTTTTTCTTTCTTACCTTCATAGTATTTTAGGAGAAATATTTGCCTTGTTTTTCCTTGGTACTAGTAGCTCATCTAGATATTTTTAGGCTTTGCCACTTAAAAATAATAAATTTTAAGCTTACCTTCCAAAAAAAACAGTAATTGATATCAAACTTCTTTGAATCTACCACATAATTTCAATGCATAGCTATTTTTGCATTATAGGGGATTCCAAATCCAAGGTGCAAAACATAATTATAGTGTATCCAATCCTTAGGATTGCCAATCTAGGTATTTCGAAGCTACAGTGCCAAATGAAGCCATGAGTAAAATTGTCAAAAATAATTTTAGTACAGACATTGATATAAATAACATCCGACCCTCCATCAAGAATGTGTACATGGCTCCGCGATCTAGCCCATTAATCTGATTAGCCTTGCATTATTATTCTGCTACAATTTTCTTGAAGGAACAATGCTAATAATTTGATTTGTGTCCTAGTAATTGATGATTAAGAATAATCACCTCAAAGGTTCTCATTCAATGGAAAAAGAAAAGGACAAAACTTCTATGCATAGTATCTGGTCATCTTGGATCATATATAAATAACCTACTTGAGTCTTTGAATGACAGAGTTCCAGGGTTTAAAAATCTAGGCCATTGATATAATGCATCACACATCAAATGGACAAGGTTCCTATCCTCTTCGGGCAATCCTAACCATCTGATTTGTGGCACACAAATAAACTAAGTAAAATGTAGCAACAGTTCACATTCAATGGAAAAGAGTACTCTAATTAATATGGGTAGCTAGGGTATTCCACTCTGGAAAGCTTTCGAGGCACAGTCAGTGGGAAGGACCAAACCATTGGCCTTGATTACTGCAATATGGGCCCCACTCATCATAAGCGAACCCAAGTATACTAGACTTGGCATCATTGGGTTGAGGATATTATAATTCCTCCTCTTAAAAAGGATTTTGACTCACTTATAGAAAAAAAAAGGCAATTCCTTTTGTAAATCTTAAAATAAGCTACAAAGAATGCATATGTATGATGCAGGACAATTAACCACTTGCTCTAAAAACTCGAACTGTTAGAGTATGGCGAATTAATCCCTTTATCTCATAGCCCCGGCTCCACATCTCATGGGTTAAGACTTTGGCCGAACCTCCTTCGTGGGCCCCAAATCACATGGGCCGCCCACTCCGAGTGTGTCCCTGCATCCCGCGGGCTACCCCACTCGAGCCCAGTGTGAAATGCGCATTAATCACCCCTGGTAAGGAGTCTCGAACACGAGACCTCCCCCGCAGGCCCCAAATCGCATGGGTCACCCACCCCGAGTGTGTTCCTGCATCCAATAAGCAACCCCACTCGAGCCCAGTGTGAAAATGCCCCTGCATTAATGTAGCTCGATGGGACATCAAACTTATATCAGAAGGTAGTCTCAAAACACCAAACTTTCAAATTTAGTAGTTATACACCTTGCGATCTAAGCAAGTCTATCCAAAGACAAGTATAGCTAAACTGATCTAACCCAATACTGTGTATAATCTATCTTAATAGCCCACATCATGGTTGGGTCACCCCTAACTTTGGAGCATCCATCTTTCATGATAGACATGGATGGACTGAATAAGGCGGTGGGATTAGAAAGGATTAGGTGGGATGGGATTCAAAAAATATAATTATTACCCATGGCAGGGATTGTTCCCTGTTGCCATGGGATAAGATTAATGCCCTGCTTTGTTGATAATACAGTGGTACATTGAATGGATATACCCACCATCATTTGAAATCACTGAGAATAACATACACGTGTTATATCTAAATTGTTCATTTGTTTTGTAACTTCATTTATGGCATGGGCCTAAAAATGAGGTAGATCCAAAACTTATGTGGCTCCAAAGAAGTTTTCAACGGTAAGTATTCAATCCCCATTGCTTTCTATGATGGGGTCCACTTGAGCATTAGATTTACCTGATTTTTTGGCCCATGCTCTAAAATAATCTCGATAAATGGGTGGACGGTGTGGATATAGCCCACACATCATGGTGAGACCTACAACAACTTGTTAACATTGAGTGAAATTGGCACAGGACCCAATGCAATTCTATTTAATGTAATTCCAAGCTTTTCCTGTAACAACCCTAAATTTTGGTACATTATTAAAAAACTAAATTACATATTTAAAGATTTTATTTTTAAATAAAAAATAAAAACAAGTCAATAGTTGAGTTGGTAGCGAAATTCTTAATTGAGAGAGAGGTTTAGAGATCGATTCTTGAAGTAGTAATAATAAATTTTTTATTAAATATCATAAAAAAAATTCAAATTCAGGATAAGGGAGGATGTGCTCATCCTATCTTATGGGTTTCTACATTAAAAAAAAGGAGACAGGAAGTCCTAAATAAAAGGAAGAGGAAATTCTAAGAAGGCTGGATCAGGTAAGTTCTAATCATTAGATCTTTTTAACTTTTTATTATGTTGTTAATTTCTTCTTGATCTATAAAATATATGGTATAGATCATCCACACCATCATTGTATAGGTGTGTAGAGTCAATTTTAATAAAGTGATATTTTTATGATTTCGGTCTAATTCGTAGTATTTTATGAATAAATTAAATGGATGGAATTTGATTGTGCTAAGATAGATCTGTATGGATCATATGATCCTTAAGGCCAAAATATACAAGGGCCATAATTTTTAGATCAATCTAACAATCAGATAGGCCACATTAGTCAAATCTAAAAGTGTTTAATAAAGGAATCTTAGATTTTTGCGCAAGTATTGGTATCACTGCGCGTAGAAGGTCGAGATGGGCCATCGGTGTATGTGTGGTTAGATCCACACCATCCATTTAATGTGTAGAGGCAAAACATGATAGTACCTCAAGAATCTGGATGATCCAATCATCCGGTGGGCCACCCCGATTAATTATTTGACATTCAATTTTAGGATCTTAAAAAGAAAATCTAAATCTTGATAATTAAATTTACATAAACATATAATTTTAATTATTTGATTATTTTAGATTTGGCCACTTAGAATGTCAATCAAAGGTAGACCCCACCATATAATACAAATAAATAAATAATAATATAGTTGATATAATTGATAGGACCCCGAAATTCTAATCAACCTAATTACATTGCAGAGTTAATACTACCAATCTTAGGTGAGTAACCCAACTTGTCTCATAATTCATTAAAATTAAAATAAATCATTGTGATTGTTTGATTGATTTATTGGTTTAAATATTTTGATATGATAATTGTACGATAAATTTATATATGAATATTTTAATCGAGACAACTATGTCAAATATGAAAAATATGCATTTACATATCATCCCTCATTTATTGCACTACATAATGCATGGTCGATCTTAGGGGCCCTCCCTGGAAGAAATGTCGATCCTGGTAGAGCGTTACCAGGTACGGGTTATGCCCAAGCCTACCGAAAGGTGGAAGCCTACCCAACGGGTGGATGCGGGTTGACGACCTCCAACCCAAGCAGATGGACGAGCATCCCATCTGATGCATTCATATATCATTTTACATTTATATCATTGTACATGTATTTATGCATTATTTTAATTGATATAATTATGAACCATACTGGGTTATATCACTAAGCCTGGCCAGCTTACATTTTTATTAATGGAAAAACCGTACAGAGGAACTATTAATAGATAATATGACGTAAGAACCGGAAGGATCTACTGTACCTGAACACAACCCACTTGAAACATGAGCATATTTATCTGAAGATGAAGTGGCGGCATTAGACAATTTTTGATTATATGTTTTATTTTGTTAGCATAGTTTGATAATGTATACTAGTATTTATTTTGAGACTTTAAGCAATTATTTAAATTTATTTCTTTGAAATAATGTTAGCATGGAATAAATATCATTATAGTATAATGATATAATAAGTGAATGATTTCAAGGTTCATTTTATTTTAAGGGTCGTCAAGATTTATATATATTTAGTTGATTGGTGCTAAGTATTATGTATATGTGATTGAGATTATGGTAGACCTTATATTGAATATAATTATCATCTCTAATTAAACTGATTAAAGAATTAAATTAGTACACTTTGTGTACGAGTTACGAACTGAAACTCGGGTCTGAGGGTGCACACTCTGTACCTGACGCAGGGATGAACGTGATGAGGATAATTACTCCGAATCCACGGAGCTTCTCTGGACTCCTCACAGAGACTTCTCGAATCCACGAGGAAAGAAAGCAGAAAATAGAAATAAATTCTAAGAAATTCAAAATTGATTAATTGATGAATAAAAATGAGTTCACAACCCTTTAAATAGGGGTACCAAGTAATGAGAAAGAAATCAGAATCAAACTACAACTCAAACTCCTAGAATCCGCGACTTACTATAAATAGTAAACTTACTATTTATAGATGGTTGTGATGTCTACTAATGTGCAAGGTTTTCGGCCAAAAATAGTAAGTGTCCTATTTGGCTTCACCAAACCGTTCTCCTAATTATTCTAAGCTCTTTTCACGTTGGGCGCAACTCCTAAAGCCCGATGGATGAAGAGTTATAATCAAACTAAAACTTACTATTTATGGTAAAAATGAAATTAAAATAGGGAAATGACCGTCGATCCAGGGGTTTTTCACAATTCCGGGTTGGTTGGCCGCAATAGCTCGTTCTACCCCAAAATCATATATTTTACGTCAGATAACTCATTCCGGATTGCAAGATACGCCCGATTTAAGGTTCGATGGTTTGGATCACTTCTGTCGTCGACCGAGCCTTTTCTGATCCATCTTGGCCATGTAACTGTCCGCGACCCGCTCTACATCAGTACCCGAATTTTGGGGTGTGACATTTCCATTCTTCCCAAACATGGAGTGGAATTGGCACAGGACCAGATGAATCCCATCCCACCTAATCCCTTCTAATCCCACTGCCCAAACGGACCCTAAGGCTCACCATTCATAGCACTGGCCTTGAGATTATAGCAAAATCCCCCATTAAAAGGGGGGCGGATTAGGTGAGACCCCGGCCTCATCTAACATGGTGCAACCCTTACCAATGGGCCCACTTTGATGTATGTATTTTGTATCCATAATGTCCATTTGTTTTCTACAGTATTTTAGGGCATTATCCCAAAAAATGAAGCATTTCTAATCATCAAGTAGACGATACTGTAGGGAACAGTGGTGATTGAACACCCCATCGCACCTTAATGTTTCCATAGTGTTTATTTGTCATCCAAACTGTTGATAAGGTCTAGTGAAGGGGAAAAAAATTAATATCAGCTTGATCAATAACTTTTGTGGTACATTAATGGTCGACCACCACCTTTTCCTATCGTATGGTCCATCTCTACTTCATTTTTTTGATAACGCCTTAAAATAATCTGGAAAAAATGGATAGACAGCGTGAATACATAATACATACATGAAGGTGGACCCCACGGTTAGGGCCGCACTATATTGACTCTTGAGTGAGTATGGGTTCTCACCTAATCCGCGCTCATATTTTATGAAAGAAAAAACTTTTACAATTGTTTAAATCTTTGAAACTACACGTTTCAAAAGATGCCAAAAAGTCCCTCTTTTGCTGCTAAACTGAATTAAAATACAATTTTTTGATAAAAAAAAGTTTGTTTTATTCAAGAAAGAAAAGTCTCTCTTTTCCTTTTTAATGCATTATTTTAGTAAAACTTGTTTTATTCAAGAAAATAAAACACTTGTACCCAACATCTCATTGGCTTGATTTTTGGCGTTTCCATTTTTTAATGGTATTTGTTTCTGTGTCTTTATCTGTCAATAGTCAATTAAATACTAGCATTTCCAGCCCTGTTTTTTTTTTTTTTTTTTTTTTTGTCACATGCCATTTTGCTATTCAAGCGTCGTTAGTTCATGCTCAGCACATGTGAAAATGAAATGGTGCACATGTATCTGCTCGCACCTTTTAGAGGTCCACACGGTCGACTAGTTAGGATTTAAGTTCAGGCTGAATACTTCTTGTTACCGGATTTTGAGCCAACGCATATAATCGTTTGTGGATATATACCCACCGTTGGACCTGCAAGAATAAGAGAGATATAGATAGTGAGGGGTGCTGACGATTGGATATGGAATCTTCAATGTCTAAGTTAGGTTGAGAAATTTGAGTTAATGAGTAGACAATGTATTTTCTAGCTTACCTCTTTTAATTTAGGGTAGCAGTATTTATTGGATACTTGGGCAGTTCTAAACCTTTATGTTTTAATAGGATACATGAGAGAGTCTCTATTTGAATAGGATACTTCGCCGAAATTGTCGTTCGGCTTGCCTCAGCCAGCATGTTCTTCGGACAAGATCAGGTTGGGCACTTTTGTTGTGGCGTAATTCTTCCCGTATTACTTGTATCGTCTTGGCATTGGCCGGATAGATTAGCTTTCAAGGTAGGGAGAGCTGGGAACTCGAGCTCCTTCCTATGTGGGCTTTTGCATATGTTGTAGATGCTCATGGTGAGACAAATCCTCCCTTCCACGTTCTATCCTTAGAAACTATTCATAATCCTTTGAATACCTTAGTTTGAATTCTTTTGTAATTAGCCGATTATTCTCTCCGCACAAGAACCATTTCAGTTTCCCTATAACAATACTGTCTATCAGCCATATAAAGTCAGGCCCATGATATCGATGGCTGAAATTGAGTTACTAATATGTCATAAACCAATTTACAGAGTGGGGCCCATGATCTCGACTGCAGAAATTGAGTTATTAATATACCAGAAACCAGTCTACAAAGTGGGGCCCATGATCTGGACGGTTGAAGTTGAGTTACTAATATATCAAAAACCAAATTTTGAGTGCATGCCTAGAAATAGGGTCCACGTTATAGGATATGTGTGGTCTATTTTCTTAGCTAATAGGATATGTGTTGTCTATTTAGTAGTTCGAAATGGTTAATGTGGTTTCTTAATTGCATTCAGTGCACATTCAGATACAAGGTAAATAAATGGAATTAAAGGCAGGTTATGACATTAATTGAGACGGTACGGTAGCGCCGTCCATATGCAGTACACGTGGCAGAGGTAGTTCCGGTAGGGGTTCTCCATCTCGTTGGCAACATACTATTCTTAAAACCACACTAATCAAATGATCGTAGCCATCATTTTTATGGGCTTTTGGCCCACTGGATGGACACTTGACCGGGATGAGCGTGATGAGGTCGATCACCGTCTTCCTCAAGGATAACTACTCCAAATCTTTGGAGCTTCTCTGGATTTCTATTCCTGAATTCATGAGGAAAAAAGCAAGATAATAGAAATAAATTCAACAAAATTTGTAATTTGATTGCTGATTGAAATAAACGAGTTCACAACCCTTTAAATAGATATAATAAGCAAGGGGAGAACTTTCAGAATCAAACTACATCTAAAACTCTTAGAATGCGCAACTTACTATAGATAGTAAATTTACTATAGACGACTGTAATGTCTACTACTGTGCAAGGATTTCAGCTGAAAATAGTGTCTTGTTTGGCTTCACCTCGCTGTTCTCTTAATTATTCTAAGCACTTTTCGCATTGGGCACAACTCCTAAAGCTCAATGGTTAAAGAGTAATAATTAGACTAAAACTTACTATATATAGTAAAAATAAAATTAAACTAGAGAAATGACTGTCAATCTGATGGTATTTCATAAATCTAGCTTGCATAACCTAACACAGTAAAGTTGGATGGCTAAAGCAATTCATTTTACCTCAAAATTATAAATTTTACATCTGATAATTCATTCTGAACTGTCAAATATGCCTTATTTAAGGGTCTAACTGTTTATATCACTTTTGTCATCGGCCAAGCCTTTTTTTATCATCTTGGCCATGAAACTATTCTCAACCCGCTCTACATCAACACTCCCTACTGCCACGTGTACTGCAGGCCCTATTGCATCGTCTACCTTAAATGAAAGTTTTTTCCTGTGCTTCATTTTTGCTGGGATTTATTTGTGTGGATCTATCAACAGTGCTACTTAAGACACATCGCACACTCAGTTCTTTATTTCATAAATGACCTTTAAGTATTCAATTAGATCTATTTAGGACCCACCATTGTGTATCTGCTTATCCACGCAGTCCATCCCTTTTCAACATGGTCAAAGAAAAAGGGGTGTACGGCATGCATAAACAGATACATCACAATTTACTTCCCTTATTTCGCCACTGCATTTTATCATGGAGTGGATGTAACAGTATAATCTTATTGGGATTTGTGACTACGCCAAAAAATTAAATTAAGGTGTTTATAGCATTATCTCAAAGCAATGTTTTTGTCAGTAAAATCATGTAAAAGCAAAGGATGGTTGTCTGCATCATACACAAAAGGGGCTGCTGCCAAGGAGATTGGAAGTAATTAATGTGGCTATCTATTTCCCTGCCAACAATCAATGTATTATTTTAAAATACTTCAACGACTTTAATAGTAAATCTTTGTTTCTTTTTGTAATAGTGTTGGATGTTCTTTGTTGTCCACTTATTTCTTGGCCAACATTTGAAGGGTCAGATTACCGAACTTCTGGCCATTGGATGGCCTATCTCGTCCTATCAATTATGCCTGTGCAGACAAGGTTCACTGGCTGATCTAAAGTCAAGATCATCCAATCAATTCGATTCGGGTCCCACTATTTGGGTTGAACTACTGACAAGTTCACAATTTATATGTAGTGTTGATGAAGTTCCCCTCAAGTACACGTGGCAAAGATTACGACTTTTGATCTGGTGGACACCATGTAATTTTTTGAGCGAGAACATTTTTGAGATCTCAACAACATGAACTACATATACGACCCAATAAGAAGATAAATAGAGAAATCTAATTAAGTCAGCAAGGTTCATACGAACCTTAGCTAGTAGTCCTCAAGAAATAGAACAAAGCAGTGGCCTAAACCAGCTATAATTTTGCAATCATTTTTCTAATATGGTGTGTGTGTATTGTTTACCTGCCAGACAAAATTGTATATACAAAGTTTCATTTGTGGTTCTTCGTGTTTGTTGAGTGCAGAACCACATACAAGCTCGTCGTATCTTATAAGCAATTTGCCTACAACCTATCAACATTCTCGATTTCTTTGAGAATGGGTGAATAACACTTTAAGGACAACGTGATCACACGTGCTTCAGTCCTTCATTTTTCAGTTTCTTCATCATTTTAAAGAAATTATAAATCAGTAATTTGTATTAACATCCAGATGCACTTGCACGCATCTGCGCCACCCAACTTGACACATGATATTCGAGTGTTGCATCGGATGGGGCCCACCTCACCGAGAGGCCTGGTTTTAAGGCGAGACGATCATATGGTGGGCCCACTGTTTTACTACTTGGATGCCCTATGCATGTTTGGTGGTACGGGTGGGAGTGTGTGGCATAGTTAAAGCTCTTATTGCTTGTGTCACGGGTATAAGAGTTAATGTGCCACACATGTGCAAGTTCGGATGGTATACCAAGTAGGGATCTCTATGAAAATTCTATGTTAACATCCTGATGGAATTGGTGAGTTTTTTCTAGCCTTACATTTTCCTTGTGTGTTGTATGTTATGGAGAATGTTTTGATTAAAAATATTTTAAATAAAAAATTATATATATATAAACTTAGTTTTTTATGTTTGAGAATAATATCGTATCGGAAAGGAGAGAAGAAAATTTCTCTAAATAAGTAGGCTGCTGCGTACTTTATTATTTGCTTGGTGAATCAGAAAAATATTGAGACTTGTGTTTCGCATTCGAATATACCCACACGAGTTGGGTGTGAGGGCATGAACATGTGAGGCAGTGTGGCTGTAGAAGACGGTAGTGACACACTTTACACTTCGCACATGTCGCTCCCTCGCGACCTTATGAGTATCGGTGCGAGGCGAGTGCGAGTCGCAGTGCGACATTGGTTAAGAGAAATGGGTTAGGTGGTTGGATTCGAAGGGTCGTGGGTAAGAGGTTTAATTGAGATCTATCTACCTTATTGTGAATGCTGGAAATTGGTGCCCACGTTGATTCAAGTTTGTTTTCGGAGTATGTGGACTGATTTGGATAGATGATGCAATAGACTTGGAGTCGCCACTAGCCACTTAACTCAAGATCTCGCAGTCGATTAGAACCTACAAAATCTATAAGAGCCAGAGAATCTGAAGACTTTCTTGCTTTAAGTTGACTCCTGATCTGCGGCTTGAGATTCTGAGAAAGGGACTTCAGTTACAAAGAGGGAAGGTGTTAGGTACCCTCTCTGCCTGTACGAGTGTACAGTCTCTATTTTGTATGGTAAGATGATCTTAGGGGATAAAATGATATGATGCAAGGCGTTAAAATGAGACTAGACAGAAAATTTTGGCAAGCTACATAGCATCCGTCCAAAGAAGTCTAAAAACGAAATTTAAAAAGAGACATGAGATACTATAATGACATACAAGAGGACCAGACTACCATGGGTTTCTGATGTGACAAGATTCAAAGTTCTGGCAAGTCACAGAGCATA
Organism: Magnolia sinica; assembly: GCF_029962835.1. NCBI lineage: Eukaryota > Viridiplantae > Streptophyta > Magnoliopsida > Magnoliales > Magnoliaceae > Magnolia > Magnolia sinica. Next base: position 118,945,838 of record NC_080575.1, on the reverse strand, counting down.
TATTTAATGGAGACTTAGAGAAGCAGGGGGGTTGGGAAGGGAAATAATGATGTACAAATGCTAGTGATGATTGCATGATCTTTGACTTGTACTTGACATGACTTGGATGTTTAGGTGCATCATGGCTGGAAGGATTGACCTATGTTGGATTGAGAGTCTAAGAGATAGTTGGAGGAAGCTAGAGGGGGGGGGGGGGGGCTGAAAAGATGGGAGCTTGAGAACTCAAACACTCTCTCTCACTCTCACTCTCCTCTTGGTGTTGGTGTGTTGTGTTGTGTTGTGGTTGTGGGTGAAGAGAAGTGAAGGCTATCTATAGCCTTTTGGGATGACATTATGGTAATTGTAGGGTTTATGAAGGGTAAATGCTGATATGACAGCTTGTGATTGGTTGAAGGAAGGGTAATGCCACATGGCATGCTTTTACAGGCTCTTAGGTTTAGTAAGATGGTAAATAAAGTGAATGTTGTGGGTAAGTTTATAGAAGAGTTGACTTTTGGAGGGAGAATAATTGTGTGCTTAGAGGACACATTTGTAGAGAGAAGGTGGTAATCTGATCACCACCGGCGGTAGTCAAACTACCGCTTGAGTATGATTGTTCCCGTGGTTTGGCCGATGGGCCTATTTCGGGCCTTGAGAGTGGCCCAAAGCCCGTTTTTGAATATTTAGCTCAAAATGACTCGAAATTGGCTCGATTATGACCCAAAATTGGCACAAGAAATGGATTGATTTTGGCCATGCTTTGACTTAGGTGATGGCTCGAGTTAAGTTAGCGTTTATGGTAATGAAATGGTTCGGGTTCAGCCAGGGTTTGGATCAAGTTTGGGAAATGGCTCCGGTTTTGGGTAGGGTGTGGGGTTTCGGTTCAATTCCTAAGGATCATCCATGCCTTGTCAAGTTGCTAGCCTGGGTGGGGTGTCTACACTTATATAGGAGTTAAAACTATCATTTTAAGAGGCATAGTGTAACTTCTCATGCAGTAGTAAATCAGACTATGCAGAAATCGTTGCATGTGGCTCGCCCAACAATCATAAATAGCTACCCACTGTGTCTAAACAGTTAACATGCAGCTGGTCTCCAACATGCAAAATGATCAGAAACTGCCAACTAACGGCTAGTTTTATACCAACAGTTAGAAATGGTCATTTTTAGCTATGCCTTTTAACCAAAACGTCCAGTTATACTTGCCTATATAAACCAAGCTTTGCTGGTTTATTTTAACAACACGAGCCATTTGATTCATCTTCTCATATAAACTAGTAAAGCTCCAAGTGCTTTCTGATCAAGCCAGCAGGTTCTTACATTGAATGAATAGATATTTTAATTTAGTTATGATTGTCTTGATTAATTAGTATTAGGTCGGTTAGATTTAGGCTCTTTGTGAGCAAATTATGTGGCTAAATTCAGTGTTTAAGTGATCAGGCGGATTTGTTGGCTTCTTACAGTTGATTAATTGGACTTGTGCGGTTCTTTACTGGTATTACCCGTGTATAAACTAACACTGAGTGCTAATGGTCAGTAAGTGATAATATAAGTTAATTACATAAAAAAGTTCAAGGATTTTTGAAAATCCAAAACAGTGAAAATCCAGGACGTTACAAAACCTTAATTACTTGGTCATCGTTTTATCATAAGCACCAATATATCATCAAACATCCTATACACACATACTCTGCACCTTACACTCAATTGTTTTGAACGTATGTTCTACGACTTGCCGATATAATCAGATCTTGTCCATCAGAAATTTGGATTGGTCAATCACCACTGTCATTATATTGCATTATATTTTCCATATGCGAAAGCTAGCCTCATTTCTAAAAAATTAGTCAAATCTTCTGAAGTAAAGATCGTACTTCCGTTCGAGCAGAGTGGGTGCGTAAAACTAGAGCCGGGCATCGAGTCGAGTGGGACCGAGTTAGGGCTGACTTTACTCGATCCATTTTTAAAATAGTCCTGACCCAAACTCGATTCGACTCGATATCGAGTCCAGCATGCCTGACTCGATTCAAGTCCGGTGTAGTTTAGACTGATCCGGACTGAGTTCGATCCGGTTAGAAATACCGAGTCGGGTCGAGTTGGCAACAAGTCAGATTGAGAGATGAGGGAGGGAGAGACCGAGAGAGTGGGGAGGAGAGAGAGGAGAAGGGTGATGGTGGTGGGTGGTTGTCAGGTTTGGAAGATGAGGAGGATGAGAGAGGGAGAGAGAGAGAGGGGTCGGGCTTGGAAGATGAGGAGGGTGAGGGAGGGAGGGAGATTTTGGGATCGGGTCGAGGTAGGGTGCTGCGGGTAGGGTTAGAGAGTCGGGTTTCAGATTAAGTCGGGTCTAACCGGATCGAGTCGAGTTGATTTACTAGGTAACTCGAAATCGACTCGGTTTGAGTTTGGATTGGGGGAAGCCTACTTGGTTCGGACCGACTCACTCATTCAATTCGGGTTGAGTTGGATCTGAACGAGTTGGACGAGTCGAGTTAGCCGAATCGAGTCATTCAGTGCCCACCTCTACGCAAAACCCTACCTCTCTGTAACCGCGATCTCTTACTCGGAATCTCTGAGACATAAACTTACAAGTTATCTTAGGGTTAAGGATTTTCGGATCATGAATCCTAAGTGTTTCTATGGGGTCTAACTGATTTGTAGAATCGTAATAATTGTTTAGTGGTGACTCTGGTCAAATGTAATACCATTTTACCCTCAAATGAAAGTCCTAGAATGAGACAACTAGTGGAAAGCAAGAGTTGATTTTCCGTTTCCTTTGGAAATCCTCCCTTTAGCCTCCATAACTTCAACTTGTCCTTAATATTTTTGATTTATTTCCTTAGTTTTTACAGTAATTATAAATTTGTAATTTAGGAATATAAATTCGCAACACCATCCCCATGTGATAAGTGAAGTGGCCTGATTTACAGGTACAGATCAAGGGGAGCGGATTAGGTGCAACCCTGGCCTCACCCAACACTGTGCGGCCCTGACCATGGGGTTCACCTTGATGTATGTATTGAATATCTACGCCATCCATCTATTTTCCAACTCCAATATTCAATTCTCAGGTGGACCGCACCATTAGAAACGATGGTGATTAAACGCCCATCATTAAAGACTTTCCTAAGGCCAACCTTAATGTTTATTTTACATCCAACATGTTGATAAGGTCACATAGACCTAGATGAAGGGGGAAAATATATCATCTTGATCCAAAACTTGTGTGTCCAACAAGATGTTTTTAATGGTAATCACCACAGTTTTGGTGTGGTCCCCTTGAGATTTGGATATGCTTGAGGACCCATGCCCTAACGTTACCTGACAAAACGGATAAACAACGTTAATATACTATAAGGGCGTGTTTGGACAGGCCCATCCCACGGGATTAGATTGTAATAGGGTGGATTGCATTCAATGATGACTGTGTCAGTGGATTGCAGGCAATCCCATGGGATTGCTAAAACCAGGGCATCTACCACCAAGTATGTTTGGCTCGCCTGGTCAATCCTGGGATTACGCTCAGCCAATCCCTTCCAATTTGTTTATCCAAACATGTCTCAGGCAAAAATCATGGGATTAGGTGGGATTAGGAGGGATTGGGTGGATTTCAAGGTAATGATGGTGATGTCAGTGGATTGCTGGCCATCCCGTGGGATTGCTCCAATCCAAGCAGAATTTCATCGTGCTTGTTTGGCACGCCCGGCCAATCCCGGGATTACTCCTTCCAATCCCTTCTAATACAAGCTAATCCAATCCAGCCTGCACGGCCAAACAGGCCCTAAATAGATCAAGGTGGGCCCCTCGGTCATGGCCACACCATGTTAGGTTAGGCCAGTGCCGTAGCTAATCTGCTCCCCGGACTCGAGTTGTACATGAGTCGATCCGAGTTAAGCTTGGCCTAGCTCGGCTCAGCCAACAGGCTACCCTAGCTTGGCTTGATCTTCGAGCCTGACTGGCAGCTTGACTCGGCTAGCTAGTTCAAACTGAGCTTGAGCTTGAGCTTGATCTTTCGAGCCGAGTTCGAGTTCCAGTTTAGGTTTTATATATATATATAAAAAATTTATTTTAATATATAAATATATACAAAATATTTATACTAGGCAAACCCAATCCTAGTTGAATTGATTTGAACTGAATCGCTGAGTCGAGCTTCTCTGAGTTGAGTAGAGCGAGTTAACCAAGCTAACTGGGTTCGTGTACAGCTTTACTCCAAGCCCACAGGTTTGGTTTCCTGTTGGCCCCACGGATACTGCACACGTGTGCTACACGTTTGCGACGTGGGACGCGATTCACGGGTTCAATATCCCGTCGTTGGCCATGCGGATTTACAGCGAAAGCCTTTAACAGGAAGTTCCTGCGCAAGGATGCTGGGTGGGTCCCATAGAAATCCATTCCGTCCATCCGTTTAGGAGTTCATTTTAGGACGTCGACCAAAAACGAGTTAGATAAAAAACTGAAGTGGATCACACGAGAAGAAAATTTCGGAAAAGAATGCTTCAACTGAATTTCCACTATATCATCTCATGTGGCCTATTTTAGTGTTTTATACACCTCATTTCTACATTTCTCACAAAAATCGCCGGTGCGTCCCACCCAACATCCTTGCGGGGGAACTTCATGCGAAAGTCTCTGTGGCAGGAAATCCTTGTCCATTCATTGGCCATAGCGAATTGCCGTACCAAGGACCAATGCTCACGAGGCTGTTGTTGACTGGACTCTGATAGCAAAGGACGCATAAGAGACGGAGAATCCTAACCATTGTCTGCATTCGCTGTGCACCGTCGCCGGATTGGAGATCTGGCCGGCTCTCCTTAACTCGTGCTTGTCGAAAGTGGCCCATAAAAAATTCCTTAAATAAGACTGCAAAATCTATTCGGCCCATTGTTCCTCTTTTTCTTTTGGGTAACTGACGTATCATTCCTCTTTAATGATGTTTATTTTTTTAGTAGAGGCATTTCGAAGGCTGTAATTTGATCGTCCGTCCGAAAATGAAGTCTCATTACTTCAGATGGGATTTTTTTCTTTTAGTAGGCTGATATGACTGAATTTGATTGAATAGTCTTCATTACTATAAATGAAATTAATAAAATATGGTTGAAAGTTGTTTGGCTTAATATATAGTCCATCATGCTCCATGTTTGACAGCAATATAAAAACTACCTTCTGCATATATTAAAACTTATAATTAAATTTATTTAGCGATAACTTCCACATAAAGAAAAATTAAAGGAATTATATTTCCAATAGGTAGGATTTTGTGTATGTACCATATGGCAATCTCATCATTTTCAAACGGCTGTTGAGAAAAGTAATAAAAAAGTAACAGATGTGTATTTGCATTAACAGATATTTATTTGCGAATGCCCTGTTAGTGACGTGAGAATCTTTACTAACCCCTTCGTTTAATAGGAATGTGACCTCATGGTTTGCAATCCAAACCGTTGACTGATCACATTATGATATCTCTTGGACAACATCCCTCGCAGATGAATACATGGCCTCTTTTGGTTGAACGTAGAACTGTCTCTGTCTCTGTATTTTTTTCCTTCGAAGTCTATGGAGGCCACAGATCAAAGGGATGGGACCTTCCTATCAAAGAAACTTTTAGTGTGTAGAATTTATAGGGCAGTGGAAATCATACCAATGGTTTGGATCATTGAACCATAAGCCTCAATGGTACAAAAGGACTGTGGAGGAAACTCTTGGTGTAAGGTCCGACGGAGCGGATTACGTGCGGCACCGGCCTCACCCATGACGGTGCGGCCCTTACCGTAGGGCACATGGTGTGTGGTCCAACGGAGAGTTGAATCTGCATAATAATTTTAACATCGTCCTCGAATGAACTGAAACAACGGATGGGCGACGTGGATATACAAATAAATTATTAAGGTGGGCCCCACACGGTAAGGGTAACAACGACTAAGGTGTTATCCGAGTAACACCTGATCCGCTTCGGGTGGCCGCTTTCTTCGCAAAGAAATCGGGTAGAAGGGAGAAAATTTTGTTGGGCCCACCTTGAATGTATATTCCTTATCCACGCCGTCCATCCATTTTTTTCAGGTTATTTTAGGGGTTAATACAATGGTTGAAGAACATCCACACCTCAGGTAGACCACACCAACGGAAACAGTGGTAATAATGATTTCCACCGTTGAAACCTTCCTAGTGACCACGGTGATGTATATTTATCATCCAACCTGTTCATAAGATCACAAGCTCGTGCATGAATGCAAAAAAATAATATAAACTTGATCCAAAACTTCTGTGGTCATCAAGAATTCTCAACGGCAGACGTTCAGTTCACACTGTTTCCTATGGTGTGGTCAACTTTTGCTTTTAATATATTTCGTTTTTGGTATAACAACTAAGATTATCTGTTAAAATGGATGGACGGAATGGATAAATTACATAAGTCACGGTGGGCCCACAAAGTTTACTCAGTACGCAATCAGCTTCCGGGACGTAGATTCCTGGGAAAGCCTTTTCCTCGAAATCCCCGCCCTGGGAAGTTAGCAGGGCCCACCGTGATGGTTGTGAGAATTCCACCCCGCCCATCTGTTTTTAGAGAACATTTTAGTACACAGGAACAAAAATAAACCATATCAAAGATTAGTGTGGGACACACGAGAGGTAACAGTGGGCCACCGTTGAAACCTTCGCACCGGCACAAAAAAGCTTTCAGTTCATCACAGTGGGATTGACCTTATAAACGGTTTGGATGTCATATAAACATCAAGATAGAGCCCATAAAGGTTTCAACAGTAGGTACTTCTTTTCCAAGTTTTTCCTCTGGGAGGGCCCACTTGAGTCTTGGATCCGCTTCATTTTTTTAATAACCCCTAAAATGAGCTCTCAAAGAAGAAAAACGGATTGGATTTCTCACAAACACCAAGTGGGCCCCACCTAACTTCCCAGCGCCGAAAGTTCATGTTAAATGCTTTCGATGGAAATCCGCGTCGGTTTGCAAGTTGCCGACGCATGGAGCCAATGGGGGCTAAGTGCGTTATTGTTTTTAGGCGCGCTCCAGTGATTCCGTCTTTACTAAGCCGACGTTGGTAACAGGCAGACTTTGTTCCGCGTGATGTATGTAGCGTCCAACACTTTTCATCGGACGCGTCACCTCGTATCAGTCCGAAGCTAAAAAAATCAGTCCGTCCAATACTGAAGTAGGACAGTTTAAGTTAATAACTTTTGATTTGGGCATCCTTATGTCGCACCAGACCAATATAAAGAAACAAATAAAAACATGAGAGCCAATTCTTTTAAAGTGGAGGATTTTGATATAGAGCAGGTGCTAAACACTTTCATGGCCAAAATGTAATAAAGAAAGCCTAATCAGATGCGGAAGTCAGTAAAACCATTAGAACCTTAAAATACGCATATCTTTCAAATCAAAATAAGTTACTCAACTTAGGATACTAAATTTCTGCCAAAGCCATGGTATGACTATTTAAAGGTTTGTAGGCTCATTTATCAATTACTAAATTTCTTCCATATATTTTAAAATTATTATTATTATTTTTCATTGGGAGTTTGAGAAGTCTGTGTGATGAGTCTAAAAAAGCTCCCTGAATTTAGAGTAATTCATGCCTTGCATCAACCATGAGCCATCCGTCCACGTGAACCCTTCAGATAAATGGCTTGGCTTGCTAGCCATTGGACCACTCGTACAAACTGTAAAACGAAACGGTCGAGTATATACTCTCGGCCCAATAATTATACAATATCTGTTTCGGTAATGGTGGGGCCATTTTCAAGTATTCCCACCCTTAATTACTTACATAATGCGTATTTGTTTTGATTCATCAAATATGAAATTTTGTATTTTTTATATTGGGGAACAATCTGACATTCTGCAAGAGTACGATAGATTATACTCTCTACCTGCACCGTACACGCGGTATCAAGGGTCAAAACTGAGAAGATACAAATCGGACGTGGTCCCTTTTGCGGATGGAGCATAGGCCAGAAAGTTATATTGCTTCGCTCACTTATAATCTCAACCGTCCAAATTTAAGCTGACAAATGGAGTGGTTGATGATGTTCAGATTAATAATCCTTTTGATCATGCTCCATCCCTATTGATCCCATTCTTTGGGTCGAGGAACATATTGCCACGTCTGCAGTGACAATGAAAACATTAACCCAATGAGGAGCACGCATTGCTGTGTAGCCTTCTTTATTCAACGGCGGGTTATTTTGAGTTGAGGAGTATGGGAAAGCATGATTTTAGATAGGCAGCAAAAGTGTACGAACGGCATACATTCAGGCACATTAAACTGTCCGTATGGTGGGGCCATGAATTAGAAGGTTGTAAGCCAAAAATCAGATTGTTTTAGGTAGAGAAACCTAAAATCCCCGCCGCTTGTGTGTTGTATTCGGACGGTTGATTATTTTGATATCAACCGTCCAATGAATTTTTATTATTACGCTAATTACATCAGTGTACTATCCTAACTTTTGTTTGTGTTCCAAATAGGATGGGGCTCGCCATCTAAACGGCATAAAATGAACTTTGTATATATAATGTCTTCAATATTCCAATGACTGGTTATCAACTAACACACGCTGCCAGAGTATCAAAGCTTTTCTCCTATCCAATTAATATCTATTTTCCACTCTGTCCGTTAAGCCTCTCCACCACGAAACCGATAGCGGGGCCCACATCTTTGATGTGACCGTGGCCCCTCAAAATCCAGCTGGACCCGCGGAATTCCTGGTCATTATAATAAACAACCAGCCAATTAATGGCAATGACTAAAATGTCCCTACCAAACTTCGTTTTACCCATTTCGTGACTGGAAACGTCCATCTTCCGGCTGGGAGCCAATTAGGTGAAGCCCCGGACTCACCCATGACGGTTCGTACCTTATCGTCGGGCCCACCTTAATGTATGTATCCTGTATCCACGCCGTCCATCCGTTTTCCCGTATCATTTTATTGCATTATCCTAAAAATGAAGCAGATCCAATAGTCAGGTGGACCATATCATAAGAAACAGTGATGATTGAACAGCCTACCATTAAAAACTTCTCAGGGTATTCCTTATTGTTTCCGTAGTGTTTATTTTCCATCCACCTGATAATTGGATCTGCGTCATTTTTAGGACTATCCCCTAAATGAACTGGAAAAAAGAATGGACGGCGTAGATTCACAATACATACATCAAGCGGGCCCCACATTAAGGGCCGCGCCCGTCTTGGGTGAGTCAGGGATCTCACATAATCCGCTTCCCTTCCGGATGTTATTAATCAGGCGGAAATAAAACAATCCTAACCTTTGGTTCAACTGGTAGGTCCACATGTTATGTGTATAATCAAGCCCGTTCAAAAGGTGCATCTCATATTGTGTAGATGATACTAATCAGAAATCAGACCAGTCCAACTCATTCGGTGGGCCCCACCACATGTTAGTGTTTTCTTGTCTTGTTACGTTGTTTTCCATGATTTGATTCTATCATGGTTATTTGGCATTGCGGCACCTTTTAGACAGGTGATGTCATGCACGTACCGAGTGGGTCCGAAAAAGGTCTGGTACCATGGCTACTTACGGCGGAACCGGTTCCACTGTTGGGAAACGGATTGGCTACTCCCCCTGACACCAGCCAATGGCTAGTGGTCGGTGCTCTGTGGGGCCCACCATGATGTATGTGTTTCATCCATGCCGTCCATCAATTTTCACAGATCATTTTAATGAAAGAGACCAAAAATAAGATATATCCCAATCTCAATTGGACCACATTACAGGAAACAGTGTTGAATGAGCATCGACCATTAAAAACATTTTGGGGGCTATAAAAGTTTTTTATCAAGCTGATTTTTGTTTTTTCCCTTCATCTGGATCTGTATGACCTAATCAACAGATTGGATGTCAAATAAACAGTACAGTGGGCCTTAGGAGGATTTTATTGGTGGATATCCAATCACTATTGTTTTCATGTGGTGTGGTCCAAATGAGATTTATATACCTCTCATTTTTGGATCAAGCCCTAATATGATCTTTAAAAATGGATGAACGGAATGGATGAAACATATACATCATTGTGGGTCCCACAGAGCATCGACCACCAGCCACGGGGCTGGTGTCAGGGGGAGTAGCCAATCCGTTTCCCCACTGTTGAGCCCCAGGTATCAGGGGAGAGTTCCGATACTCTGGCAGAGCATGACGCTTGATACGGATGCGGTTAAAAACTTTACACGTGGCGTTAGCTGGATCAAATTAAACCGACTAAATAGTGGAATCCACTGTCACTAATTCACATTCCCTCAATCCAATTCGTTGAGCAATCTCATCATCTGATTTGTTGACACTTGATTGTAGAAACAAGATCATTTTAAACCGTCCAATATTTATCCACCAATCTGACAAACAGAAAATTAGAGACGGATAGATTTTGATGCACGAAGCATCTAAACTAAGTCCCATAATTTCTACAGGTTTGATTGAAACTATTTGAATCAAACGTTATCTATGTCTATGTAATTTGTATTGCCGGCGTATCATCATTCACGGTCTACCAGAGTCTGAAAGCTTTTTACATACCATGCTGGTTTCTTTTTTTAATCCGTTGTACAGGTGTCGACATGTTCAGAAGCGGATTGGCTGGTGTAGCACACAAGGGCGATATAGCTGCTGTGTTGACGTCAGCAAGTTCTGTAGATCCCATCACGAGGTATTTGTTACAAACCGTCCATCCATTTTACGAGGTTGTGCTAATTCTTGATACAAAAAATAAGAAATATCTAAACATCAAGTGGACCACACCGAAAAAAGAAGTGGGGGATTGAACGCCTACCATTGAAATCCTTTTGGGGGTCACTGAAGTTTTGGATCAATATGATATTTGTTTTCCTCTTCATCCATGTCTTTGTAACCTTATAAACAGATTGGATGGAAAATACACGTTTTGGTGGGCCCTACGAATGTTTTAACGGTGAAAATCATTTTACTCGCTGCTATTTGTGGTGTGATCCAGTTAAGATTTGGATATGATTCATTTTTCGTCTCGTGCTTTAAAATGATCTCGACAAATGGATGAACGGTGTGGATATAACAAATACATCATTTTTAGGCCGATGTAACTTTGATCTCCTCCCTTTGAACCTTTCCTACGACTAGGAGTTGCGGGAGCGTCAGCGACTCAGCGCTTGTCTTTCCACGACACGTACCTACACCAGCTTTATCGCTGGTGTGTGGTACACCAGCCAATCCGTTTCCTGAAGAGAGCGTCATGGAGATTGGAGTTTTTCAGATGAATATGAACGGTTGTTTCTTCTTTCCTAGCCGTCTATTTTGTATAGGCACTTTTTTAATGGTTCTAAGCATTCTAATCCGAGAGCTGTTTGGTGCATGGGCCATCCATGGTGGGGTCTAGAAAACCAATGATCTGGATGACTGAACCATGGCCGACTTTTTACAAACTTTCTGCGCGAGCATTCTACAGTACCACGAGAGACTGAAAGCGCTAGCGTGACTATCGCTGGAGCGAACAGAACGTATTATGTAGATGAGATCCACCCCGTCCATTAGGTTTTGGTTGCTCTAATTGGACCGTCACCCAAAAATCAGACAGATTCAACGGTGAAGTATGTTACACGATAGGAAACAGTTGACATGGGAAGTCCCACCATTAAAACCGTGCAACTTTTGTGCGGGTCCATCGTGTTGTGTCTACCATCCAATCCAGTATCTGAAGTTGCAAATCATGATGTTTCAAAAGTCTTGTGGTCCACAGCACGTGAATTCATCGGTTTTGGTCTTGATTTAACACTATCCTTTATGGTGTGGTCCCGATAAGTCTCTGATTGGAATTATATTTACAATTCATGGTTAAAATGTTACGCCGTACTTGATGGACGGAGTGGATCTAATTTATGTTAGCAAAAGGCAGGGCGTCCACGTGTCTACGCTAGTGAGGCTGGCGCCGTTCGTAAATTTAGATACTCGATTTTTACTGCTCACTGACACGTCGAAGTAGCTTTCCCAGCATATAATGACCAAACTACCCTTCCCGGAGTCGGATCTATACAAGCGTTGGGACCTGAAGCGGTGGGACGCATTTGTAAATCTGCTAACAGGTAAAACCTATAGGTAGAACAAACCTAGGGTCTTATTCCCAATACATATATCCCGACATATTTTTGTAGCTTGCATTTTCGTCTTTTCTTCCCGCTCTGGTTTTCCCATCTCTTCTCGAAGCGATATATTCGAGATTTCTTTTAGCAAGAAAATCTTCGAGTAGGAGAAGAAGATTCAAAGCTGTGATTTTCTTATTGTGAGAAGCTTTTGGTCAGGGTCAAAGGAAGGAAAAAAAAAACCCTTTGCGGATATTTCAAAGGGCAGATTTTCATCAATGAAGATTCCAACTTTAGAAGCTTCCATTTTTGGATTGTACTACTGAAATGAAGGATGTCTCAGGAAGGTATGTTTTTTAATCTCTAATCGCCGGATTATTTTCCTCTTCAAATCTGTGATTTCTGGAAAGTTCCATCAAGATGATGAAGCCCAACCGTTGATTTGGTGGGGTTTTCCTTACGCTCGCCGGAGCTTCTGATTTTGTCTTGCTGATATTTTAGGGTGAGGAGAGAATAGGAAGGGGAAAATCGCCTTCTCGAAGTTCGTCTTTTTAAAAGTCTGTTCGACGTGTTAATTTTTCTTTCCAAGGTGGGATTGAGAAGACGAAGATTGTGATTTCATATGATTTTGCTCTGTTTGGATTGAAGAAAATCTAACAAAACGGTAGTTTTTTAATTGTTTTTGGACTGCAGGGGTTTCGTTACTTGCGTCAGGGGTGTTTGACGGTGTGCTCGCCCCTTTTTCTCGCGATATTTCACCAATGAAGAGAGATGGACGGAAAACGTAATTTCTCGGGGCTTTGAAAAGGTATGAATACCCACCGACCCCCGTCTTTGATAAATCTTGCCAATATTCGGTAAAGCCGGTTCGGTAATCTATCGGACCAGTAATTCACATGCCCCTTATCGTGTTTGTTTCGGGATCAGTCGATTTGGTGCTCCCTGCATATACCTTTGCTCCTTTACACGCACCACACGTGAAAACCTGGCTGGTACGTGGGACGTTAGAACGAGCGTAGGAGGTCCGTGGTTTACTCGTTATACTAGAAAAAAGGACGGTTTGGAAAAACTTGCCGTTGGTACCACATAGAAGGTACAGGTGTGGCGCTGGTGCGCGGTGGTCCTGCTTTGGTTTTTTCATATGGCCATTCCCATAGCCACTCAAAGGCTCCACACGTTCGCCAATCGGCACCCGTGCTGTGTCTCAGAAGACTTTTTTTTAAAAATTATATAGTTTTAGTTTTTTTTTAATTATTAGAAAGCTGTAATCCTCCCTTGGTTCTACTCTCCTGGTCTGTCCATGATTTGTCAGTGTCAGACGCGACTGACATAAGAAATATACACCACGTGAATGGCGCTGGGCCGCTTGTATGAGGCAGGACTGGATTTTGGGTTTTTGCATTCACATGGTTCACACGTGGGAGCAAGGAACCCGTGTGGGAAAGGACATACTTACCTGGCTATTCCCGTCACGCGGTTGCCATTCTCGAAAATCAGGGGAATATGAAGATTTGCTGGGTCACACATTTGCGTAAATCTTGGACCCTTGAATCAATTTCTGTTGACGGTCATTATTATTATTATTATTTTGTACGTGTGTGGCTAGCTTGAGTATCACACAGTCATGCCTTTTAGTCCTATATATAATCTCCACGGTGGAGATGACCTGAAGAGGGGGTCCATGTCCACACGTGTGCTTGTTTTAGACACGTGAGGGTAGTTCACTTTATTTTTGCCCTCGCGAGTAGGCTTGGCGCTTCTTGCCGTTTTCATTTCCCTTGTCAGACGCGTCTGAAATATCATTGTCATTTTCGAGGACCCTTAGGGCAGTTCCTCTGCAAAGCTTATTCTACATAGTTGTGTGTGGGTCCCACTGTGATGCGTACCGTGCATCGGAACATCCGCTCAGGTCATTATGTGAGCCCTCTAAATGTTCTCCCTGCATTATTTATTTCTTTATTTTTTATTTAAAGCCAATCCAAAACTAAGATGGGCCACAGAAAATCATGCCTAATGTCTCTAAAATCACTGGTGCCCGCCTGACTCTCGGAATGGCCTGCTTTTGGGGGCATTAATTCATTCTGGTGGAACGCATCCTAATGAACGGATTGGATGGCATATATAAAAACACGGTGGGCGTCACCAACAGTACAAAAGGCTTTAATGGTGGTTGTCCCCATCCCAACTGTTCCCTGTGGTGTGATTCGCTTGTGTTTTGGACTGGCCCATTTCTGGATATGATGTGAACTAGAAGGGGCAGAACTTGCGGTCAGAGCAGATGTGGGAACTACATCACTGTGGGCCACACACACCACATTGCAAAATAAACTTTCTATAATAGTTCTACGGTTACCGGTTTTTACTCAGTTATTTATTGGTGATGGACACACCTTTAATGATACCATGTATTAGATGGAAGCGGATTGTGTACTGAGTAACTCAGTACGGTAAGCGTACTGAGTAAACTCCATGGGCCCCAGTGTCATTCATACATTATATCTACTCCGTTCATTTCTTTTAACACATAATTTTAAGGCTTTATCCAAAAAATGGAGTATATACAAACCTCAAATGGACCACACCACCGGAAACAGTGTGAATTGAACATCTACCATTGAAAATTTCTTGGGGACAACGGAAATTTTAGATCAAGCTGATATTTCTGTTTTCCCTTCATCCATGTCTTTCTTATCTTATGAAAAGGTTGGATGACAAATAAACATCACTAGGGGCCTTAGAAAGTTTTCAATGGTTAAAATCAATAGTTCCACTTTTTCCAGTGGTATGGTCCACTTGAGCTTTGTATATGTATCAATTTTCGGTTGAACCCATAAAATGATCTGGAAGAACGAATGGACAGCGTGGATAAACCACACGCATTCGTAGTGAGCCCAACTGAGTTTACTCAGTACGATAAGAGCGTACTGAGTAACTCAGTACGCAATCCGATTCCGTATTAGATAGCTGTCTTTGGGCCCTCCGGACCGGTTCTTGGTGCACAATCAACCGTTCACTGCTCTCCCTTGCATGTTAGCCAGTTCCCCTTGAATTTTCCAATGAGAGCGGTCCACATGCTTCCATTGAGACCATCCAACTTGTGGTCCATGATAGTGGACGTTGAATGGGGAAGAGATTGGGCTGGTTAATGGACATAAATTTTCAATTTTGATGACCTTACACTGTTTATTCTTTCATTTTGGGCCATTATTTTTGCACCCACGTATTGGGCTTCAAGCCTCAAGGACTGGTCCATCGTTGACTAATTTTGCTTAGTTCTAGAACTCGGTGATCTAGGCCAGAATTCTGATGGGCCAGCTTGACTTGATGAGTTTTGATCTGAGAACTCAGCTTGAACTAGATTCATCTAGTTCGTCTACTGACTTGGCCCACTAATTGTAATTAATGAAAAATGTAATCCATTCCCTGAAAGGATAAAAAACCTGATGACCTTGACTGTGAAATAAAAAACCACGACATCAGTAAACATCCAGTCCTTGACTAAGTATTTTAAATGTTCACAGCTATTTTACATATTTTTATTTAATTTTTAGACCATCCAGTCTGAGTCAAGCAAAGACTCGTCTGAATGTTCAAGTTGATCACACTCAGCTGGACACTGTTGAGTTATGGGGTTTTTGAACTAATGAGGTTTTGGCCATCAGCCACCCACGATAGGCCCATTGTGGCATTGACAGTACAGTATGCCATGTGAATCTGTCAGCAGAGTAGCACAATCCATCTGGACAAGATCATGCTGATGTGCTTTTGGTATCCCAAATGGTCTCATGATCCTTGGTCTGAGACTTGTGTGTGTGCAAACACATTTTCCGTCTTTCTGCACAACTTTAATTCGAACTAGAAACTCCACACCCAAAATAGAAATGGATACATGCAGTATCCCGATGCCCCTTTCTATGGGTCATATCCTGTGACTGTGAGACATTGATTGTATGTTGAATGCTCCTCAAGCGCTGGTGGTGTTCAAATGGATGGGCCAAGTGAACATAGTAAGTTAGTCTTTTTTTTCATTTTCTTTTTTTTTTTCTTTTTTTTTTTTTTTCTTTTCTTTTTTTGAAAGATGAATGCAGTTAGCTGTCACAAAGAAATGTTGGAAACAGACGGTTAAGAATTAAGATGGCCTGGTTGATATTTTTTCTGGCCATGCTTAATCAACGGTGGAGCCCCTTGACTGTAAATGTTTTGAACATAGTTAGCATAACTCTGTTTTAAAATCCGAATGGTTAAGGAATAAAAACTCGTGTAATCAATTAAACCTTTGGAACAAGGTGTAAATTCAAAGATTTAAAGGGAAAAAGAAAAAGAAAAGACAAAACAAACCGAATTGAGCTCTGTTTTTAATCAAAATGCATTTTATTATAAAAAAAGAACTTTTGGGAAATGGATGGATCTATTCAAGGATTACTTGAAGAGGAAGGGTTTGAGAAGGTCAAAGGACAATATTTGTTTACCTATACATTATTACGCATGCATATAGAAATTAGAATTATTTGGATATTTATATATGATATATATTCACTTATACTGTGCTTTTTCCTCCTCTCTCCTGCCTTTTTTTTTTTTTTTAGTGTTTCCATTTTTAGTGATTTTTTAAACCTTCATTTTAATGATCAAGAACGAATTAAACACAAACATTTCCCGCATGCATATAGAAATGGATGGATCTATTCAAGGATTACTTGAAGAGGAAGGGTTTGAGAAGGTCAAAGGACAATATTTGTTTACCTATACATTATTACGCATGCATATAGAAATTAGAATTATTTGGATATTTATATATGATATATATTCACTTATACTGTGCTTTTTCCTCCTCTCTCCTGCCTTTTTTTTTTTTTTAGTGTTTCCATTTTTAGTGATTTTTTAAACCTTCATTTTAATGATCAAGAACGAATTAAACACAAACATTTCCCGCATGGTTTGTTTCTTGCCAAATGGCATTTCGCCATATGCACATTTTCCCATTTGAATAGTGGAATGGTTGCTATGGTGCTACCACCAGTTAATAAATGGTGGCAAATATGCACCACTGATTGCCTTTCTGTTTATGGGATTTTTATATGTTAACCCCTCATTAATTTTATATTTACATTCAAGTACTTAATTAAATAAACTTTGCGTTAAGCTGCCTGATTAATTAATTTTACCTTGATAGTATACTTTTTGTTAGTTTTATCTCACATCTTGTTTGACACCTTGGATTTGGGGGGGATTCTAGCGTATTCCAAATCCCTTGGTCCTTAGGCAAGGTGGATTAGAGGGTATTCCAAATCTAGAGGATTTCAAATCCTCACTTTTTGACGAGTTTTACTATCCCTTCCTTGTACTAGGGTTACCAATCCGCTCTTCTTCTTTTTTGGCTCATTTTTAAAGGCAAGAGATTTGTGTGTGTAACATGTGTCACTAAGCTATTAATCTATTATAAACATGACCCACTGACGATATCCGAAAACAATTAGATTACCAACTGATTCATTAAAATTACATCAATAAAATGATATGAACAATCCAAACATTGGCCATCTAAATTAACTGTTAAGAAATGTTGGTTGGTCACTGCTGGCCCTTTCATGGCTTTGAACTTAATCAATTTTGGCGAAAGTATATGTTTCAATCACTGTATCAAACATCACCTACATATACTAATTAGGGATATTAAAGTTGATTTAGTAATTAAATTCAAACTCCTATAAATATACTACATAATTTTAGTGCATGGTTATTTTTGGATTGCACAAGATTTTGAATCCAAGGTGCCTAACACAATCGAGAATTTGGAATCCAGTGGATTTTCAGTCTAGGTATGCTGAACCCGTGGTGCCAAATGAGGCCTTACGTTCAGTCAAATTTTTATCCTATATGACAAAAAATGCCCTTCGGTAGATTATTATGGCTCTAATAATCATCTTCTCATAAATAATTGCACACCAGATGATTGCTTTGAGATTGTATTGTCATCTCATCACTTGCTTCATTAAAAAATATATATATTATTTCATAATAGATGACGGGGCTCCCCTATGCTAAACACTTATTTTGAATTAGTAATCAAACACTCAAACCTCTCCACATAGCATGCATGTTTTCAAGATGGTTTCAATAATTGTGTTACACCATGGATAGGACATATATACCAAAAACCACCCTAATCATGTGATCCTAATCGTCAACCAGATTTCATGCAATTTGCATGAGTAATGTTGGTTGAACAGTCCCCTATATGTCCATCTGTAAATTTCAATGTTCTTCTGATCAGTAGGTACGGCCAAACAAATGGAAGGTCAGGATCTTGTACATGTGCATTGCGTGCAGGGATATTGAATGCTTGATCTCCAAATTAATATTTATTAGTATTGAATCAGTGGATTCCTCTCTTTAGGGTATTATGAATGCTATGCTAGTGCACTTGATCACTGAAGGATTTTGCCGCATATTTGCGAACATGGCACATGCACATGTACATGAACTGTGAGATATTCATTGGTTGGAATGCAATCCTCCATGAACATGACTTAGCCAAAAAGTAATAATAATTAGCCAAAATGTGGATAGTCAATATATAGATAATTAGTCAAATTTCCATTAATTTCTTAGTTTTTTTTTTTTTTTTTTCATGTGTGGCCCACTTAATGAGTAGGCTGGCCTGATTATTGGGCCATGGAGTCTAGACACTTTATGAATCTAGAACTATTGACTCTCCTCCATCCCTACCAGGTTAGCATGTGTAAAACGATCACATGGTGAATGTAATTCATTCCAGATCGTCCAAATCAGGGCCCGTATCATGTATTTCTTTGATCCTGGTGATGCATCTCCGAACAATGAATTGTATATGGCATATAAACACCACGGTGGATCCCATGAAAAACTAATGGTGGTTTTACCATCTCAACCTTTTCCTAGGGTATGGCTGCTTGGGTTCTAGACGGTCGTGATTTTATGGGTTCAAAATTAGACATGAGACTGTGTACCTGATGGATGGGGTGGATCTCTTGAAAGTTCCACCTACGGGGCTCCTTATGTATATCGGTAGTTTTTTTTTTTTTTTTTTTGTAATATTAGTATTTATTGTTTACAGATTACAAGATTTTGTTGTTATGTTGGGGGCGTTTTGGTCAACACCAAAGAAAAAACTAACAGAAGGTACTGCCGTGGCATTTAGCTTAATTGGCAAGGCAGCTTGATAAAAAGTTCATTTAAGTAGGTACCAGTCTAGATGTAGATATCAAATTAATGAGCTAGCATTGTACAAAAAACCCTTTTTGAAAAAAATAAAAAATAAAAAAAGAAACTTAAAATGACATGTACGTCTTTTGAAGACTTTCATACTCGGGCTGATTGTGATGCTTGTTACTCACGCACGTAGAAGTTACTTAGAAATTGCATACAAATAAGTTGTATTAAACCTTCCAAATCATCGGTCCAAGTTTACATGCACCCTGAATTAAAAAGTAGTCATATTTGACTTTCTCACTTTTGGTATTGGTGGACGTTAAATGGACGGTTGAAAATCGTCCAATTTCAACAAACAAGTGTCCACGAATAAGCTGTTACGATTTTTCAAACAGAATCCGAATTTTAGACTATGACTTGGCTACAGTGGAATATTACCTCCGAATAAAAGCGTACTACTCTGCCAGTTATCGAATTACTCTAAATACAGATAGTAATCTTAAAAATAGCAGCCGATACTAAACAACCATTTCCCACTGAAATTGTCTGTTATAATGGCTACAGTTGCCAGTGGATGAACGGTTCGGATCATGTAGATGCCTGTTATAAGTTCTGGTATGCCTGCAGTATCACAAACATGTATGGCAAAGTAGTATCTTGACATCGGGAGACATCGCGACCAACATAAAAATAGTAATAGTAATGCGAGAAACACGAAATCTCAGCTGTGTTTCGCGTTACACGATAAAACAACGCCCGTTTCCCCTCAGTGCGTGGCTTTCGAGTTTATAAAACGCGTCTCCTTCGAAAACCCCATCCTCGCCCTCTCCTTTATCTTTCCCGCCCTTAAAAAAAATAAAAATAAAATAAAATAATACTCCTTTTACCCCTTGCAAAAAAAGCATTGGAAACTCTCCTAAAAAGCCAAAATCCCTCCACCACGACCACCGTCCTCGATCCGAGAGTTTAAAGCGAAAGCTCTCTCTCCTCCCCCCCTTTTCATCGCACGCCCGATCCCATCCTTCCATGCCTTCTTCCCCTTTCCTTTCCCCCACCATTTTCAAGAACCGAATCTCATCTCTTTCTTTCTGTTTCCTTCCTTTCTTCTCCAGATGGATTCCATTAAACCGGTGTCTTCCAACGTCAACGGCTTAGTACAGACCTTCGCTAAGAAGGTCCTCCGTTTCCGAACATCTGGAATCGCCCCTGATGATGGGCTTCGCAAGGTGAAGTTGCCCGAGAACACCGTTGTAGATCCGTCCCCCAAGGCCTGTTTTTCTCAGCCTCTGGATGGCCCCAGCATCGAGGAGGAGAAGGAGAAGCTCCGGAAAAGAGAAGCCATGGAGGCGCTTCTCGCCAAGCTTTTTGCTAGCGTCTCTGCCGTTAAGGCCGCCTACGCCCAGCTCCAGATTGCGCAGTCGCCGTACGATCCCGAGACCATTCAGTCGGCTGACAAAGTTGTGATTGCCGAGCTGAAGAAGCTGTCGGAGTTGAAGCACTTCTACGTGAAGAAACAGATACTTCCCTCGCAGGAATCGCAGCTGCTGGCGGAGATTCAGGAGCAACAGAATCTGTTGAAGACGTACGAGATCATGGGGAAGAAATTGCAGTCGCAGCTCCAGCTCAAGGACTCAGAGATCCTCTTCCTCAAAGAGAAGCAGCAGGAATTGGATGGGCAGAACAGATCGCTCGAGAAGAGGCTAAATCCGAGCAGTTCTCTGTCTGCTCTCAACAATCTCCATATTTCTGGATTGAATCCCAATCATTTCATCTTGGCTCTCCGCCACACGATCAAATCAATCCGAATCTTTGTTAAGTTGATGATCGATGAGATGGAGTCTGCAGGATGGGATCTTGATGCCGCAGCCCATTCCATCGAGCCGGATGCAGTTTATGTGAAGCCGTTCCACAGATGCTTCGCCTTCGAAGCTTATGTCTGCAGAAAGCTCTTTGGAGATTTCCAGTTCCCTAAATTCTCTACTCCAAGCGAGCATTCGTCGAAACAGAGGCACCGACGACGCCATTATTTTGATAGTTTCATGCAGTTGAAGTCCGTGAAGACGGTGGAATTTCTCATGGAAAGTCCTGAATCATCATTCGGGAAATTCTGCCGTTCAAGGTATCTAGCATCGGTGCATCCGAAGATGGAGGCGGCCTTCTTTGGGGATCTCACTCAGAGGAGCCTTGTGAGCTCTGGCAAGGTTCCAGAAACCCCATTCTTCGGGGCGTTTGCAGAGGCAGCGAAGCGGGTCTGGCTTCTGCACTGCTTGGCTTTCTCATTCGAGCCGGAGGCCTCCATTTTTCAGGTGAGGAAAGGGTGCCGGTTTTCCGATATGTACATGGAAAGCGTAGTCGACGACACAGGTTTTGTGGCCGATGATGCGCCGGATATCAGGCTTCAGGTGGGTTTCACGGTCGTGCCGGGATTTATGGTCGGGAAGACTGTCGTACAGTGCAAGGTGTATCTCAACGGCTGGAAGTCATCCAGCGAGCGATGACAGCATGGGCTTCCTGTTGGAGAAATGCCAAAGGCTACTTGGGTGAGGACGAGTGGCACGTGTACTAGCATACGTGTGTGAAATATGGACCATTCATCAGCTTGGCCCTGCTCCATGCTCACCCAAGAATTTGGTTGTTTTTAGCGGACTGTTTGGTCGCTCTCGCAGTCGGGGATGGCTGATGAACGGCCTGGATCTCACACGTGTGTGCCGGGCTGGACGCGTGGCTCCTATTCCTCGACCGAGTGTCCTGGCAGGGTTGATCATGTTTTTTTGGGTGGTATGTGACGACGCTCGTCTCTCGGAGGCATCTGGTGGGCCCCACACGGGTGTGGCAGGTTTACTGTCTGGAATTTGCAGAATGGGGCAGCTGGATGGAGTGGCGACTGGTGTTTTTGATGTCTGGGATGCTGTGAAATGGAGATGACAAAGGAAAACGTGTGGACGGAGCTGCGATTTTTTTTTTATATATATAAAAGGAGATCCTGTTTTTCTTACTATATAAAAATGCGGGTGCTAAGATAGTATGAATAGGAAGCGACTCGAAGTTGGGACTTGTGATAGAGTAGAAAATCTTGTGTATATTTATCTTTTGTTCGTCTTGGAAACAACAACAGTAAAAATGTCTCTACACCTCTCTCTCTAGATATGCTTATGCGACATCCAGCCCATCCAGATGGCTGGCCCCACCACGAGTATCATTTAGTATAAAAATCTGTCGGTACGTCTCGTGGTTAGAAAACGTTTACAATGGATCATTCCAATGGTTATTCAATGTGCATCGTGGCCCACCTAATGAATCGATCAGGCTGGTTCTTGCATCAGACGATCATTATGGTATGGATAACCATATTAATGGACGGGATGTCACTCACACATGATAGATTGGAAGTATCCACCTCTTGATTTGGAACTTATGCTCCACTGTTGGATGTGAGCATTTCTCATATATAGTCTTATACAAAGTCGCGTTTGGGCCCACGTGGGACCTACTATGATCATGGTGGATGCCACTAGACAGGAGGATTCGACCAGGGCCCGCTGGACCCCAAAATTCCTGATATTGAACCATTTGTCCATTTCTGGCTGTCATCGGCGTAGTCTTCGGGCAACGCGAGATCTACGGTGGGCCCACTTGACGAATGGATGGTGTCGTAAATAGGTGGGCCTACCTTGCAACCCCAAAGAAGTTTGCATCCTAGGAAGGAAGAAAGAAAATGTAGTCGCCAGCCCTGCTTCCTTGGCCTGGCTGTGGCCCTAACCAGGTTGAAAAGTACCCAGACCTGGCCCTCCAGGCCGGCTTACAATGGAAAGACTTAAAACGAACGAAGATTTGAAATAAAGTTTCTTTTGGTGAGAAATGCTTAATGCTCCTAGTTGCCACTTGGGCTGTTCAATTGATAAATCTGAACCTTCTATTATTTAAGTTCAGAACATATTTTATTGGCTACCATGTAAAAACCATGTTGATCAGACGAGCCGATCCATCCCTGATTTGTCTTCAGACTGGATGCAGAGTGCATGGTGAACTCAACATAACTTAGGTTGGTGTTTGGTGTTAGAACGTGGCCGCGAGATTTTATTGAGCCACATGCCCTGTTTAGAGATGGGGTCATGTAACTACAAAAATTGTTGCTTTTGCTACCTACTAGATTGTGTCCATCTCCATCTCCAGCTGTAGCACATGGCTCAATTAAATCCTGCCACATCTCAACATTACAGAGCTACTTGGTGTTAGCTTACCACACAATCCGTGTCCCTTTGTACTCGTGCGCAATCCATGATAGTCCGGACAACAGGCTAGGATTTGGTGAGGCCCATCGTGGATGGTGATTGGTCCTGAAAAAGCTCTATGGACCCATCTTGTTGTATGTGTTTTATCCACCCGTCCATCCATTTTTAAAGCTCATTGTACGGAAATATCCAAAAAATGAAGTAGATCGAAATTTCAGGGGGACCATACCATTGGAAATGGTGGTGACCATTTAAAACTACTTAGGAGCCACGAAAGTTATGGATCAGCTGATACTTGTGTTTTCCCTTCATCCAGTTCCCTGTGGCCTAATCAACAGGTTGGATGGCAAATAAACATTACAGCGGGCCTTAGGAAGGCATTAAATCACTACTGATTTTTGTGATGTCGTCCACTTGGATCTAAATCATTTTTGGCTTAATGCCCTAAAATGATTTGAAAAAAAAGGAAAAAAAATGATTTGAAAGAAAAGAAAAAAAAAAAAAGAAAAGAGGATAAAACGCATACGTCATGTTAGCCCCACGTATCTTTTCCAACACACACGTCGCCACCGGAAGGGTTACTACGAATCCAATTCCCCCAACAACTACATTGATAAAATTGTTGACTGGAAGAGCTTTTGTGTAAATGATCTTGACCGTCCATATTAAAGTCCAATGATCAAATTGGTGTGACATATGTCTTCCTATCCTATGAAAAAAGTGTTGGACGCGGTGAAAAGTCTAGATTGATTAATTGGATTGTACAAGTTCGCCAGTGCAATTAAGAGCACTCTAACTTTATACTGATGCGAGGGGTTTTGAGCATTTCTGTACTTTTTGGGTGACCACATTGAAACCTGACCCCGATCTATTAGGTAAACTCCGGTTATGACCCGTTCCTTTATATGGACCGTATAATCCAAAATTTCAAACATGACCCAGTCCAGCTAAGTATCTTCAAACTACACATACATGGTGAGCAGTACAGCTCACAAATGTTTCTATACCGTCCATTTATTCTTGTATAGTGACCAACTTGATGATTGGACGGTCCCAACAGGCCCTACACTATCACGTTTGCCTGGCTCACCCGGTCTGAATATTGGGCCATATTTTAAGGCTGCGGCCGGGCTTTGGGAGTTGGGTTTTCTTGGTTCGCGACTGGACCCGCTTAGAGAGAGTAGCACCACTGGACCCGCCCACGTGTAGTCGACGTGGAATAATAATTCGACGTACGGCGTACCGCATGGAAAAATAGTGTCCTTATCACGGCAAACGCTTCCTACAACTGGGCACGGTTGTCTGGCGATCAATGCCCTTGATTTTATGTCACGCACAGCAGACGGTTGGATCACCTGTCCAATGGACCAGAATCAGGCGAAAAATCCCTATGCTTGTGGGGCCACCATGTTGTAGTTGTAAAATCCACTCCGTCCATCAAGTTCTCTATATATTAGCTAGATATAAAGTTCATGTGGGTCACACAACAGGGAACAATGGATATGGTATGCCAATCATATCACTATGTGGGGCCACCATGGTGTGTGTATTTCACTAAACCCCTTAACCATGAAGTGAAAATACAAAGATCAGTCTGATCCAACTATTATTAAACATTTTAGTGGTGGTTTTACATTGTTTCCATGATGTGCCCATCAAAGTTTTTTTTTTTTAACGGTTAAAATAATGGTTCTCACTTGATGGACGGTGTGGATTTGGACATAAAATATAGTGGGTCCAACAGAGCTCGGGTGTTAGATGCTTAGACAATTGGGTCCATCTCTAATCTCCCTCGTCCATGATAAGGCCCATCACTTCATTCCAGATTACCCGTTGATCGTATGCTTCGTCTTCTAGCATTCCGTCCCCTCATGGGGTTTGATTTTCAGCCATTGGCTGTGGGCCAATGTCGCTATCCAGAGTCCTCTGATTTGTCGAAGTCGTATTCATGCAGAGAAAAGGACGCGTTTTCTGGCACGCAGCATCCAGACCATTGCTGGCTCCTTAGTACAGCAGGAATCTTTTCTCGTGCCGTGTTGATAGTAGGTGTATGAAGGCAGTAATAACTGGTGCTCTGGGGGTGTATAACCATCCTTACGCAGGCAAATGGCTTATGTGTAAAATCTGCGGACCTTCTCCAATCCAAGGCGTTCAAATGGTGGGACCCACTATAGATGGATCATTAATTCAAATATACATGAAAGGGTGATGCTAACTGTCCGATTAGTAGCATCTATTAAATTGATTGTCTCCTCACATGCAACCAAAAGATGTTCATCATTCAGAGGTTGGGATTCTGAAAACGAAGTGACGTATGGGAAATGTACCTATTCGGTCCGTGTTTGGACGGTTTGGGATTAGCGACCTGTGGTCTGTAGAGTGGTCCTTGGTACGCACGTGAGTACTCGTACTCCGCCAGCGTAGAATCGTATGCAACACCCAAGCCCTGCAGTGCCGCCACGTCGTGGAAATCCAACGGTCCGTCAGGTGATAACCCTTATCTTCACTATAAATGGAAAATATCATCGGGATCAAAATTTCGCACTGACCACACAGATGGGAATAATTTAAAATTGTGCCCAACCATTGTGTATCTGTTTTATCCATGTCGTCCATCCATTTTTCCAGTTAATTTTAGGGCACTAACCAAAAAATAAGCAGATACAAATATCGAGTGGACCAAAATATAGGAAAACGGTGTTAATTGAATGTCCACTGATACAAATTTCAAAGGTCCTCTGTAACATTTATTTACCATCCAAGTGTTGATGAGGCCACACGAACCTAAACGAAGGGAAAGCACATGTCAGCTTCCTGAAACTTCCGAGGCCCTAAAATGTTTCTAACGATTCCCATTGTTTCACATGGTGTGGTTCACCTTATATTTAGATGTGACTCAATTTTTAGCTCATAAATGGACGGCGTGGATAAAATAGATATTTCATGTGGCCTTACAAAGGTTTGACGCCAGCTAGCTCCTGTAATGTGGTTACATAAGGCGGTAATTGATTTTAAGTTATTTTATTTATTTATTTTATAAATGACTACTTTACCTCTGCCAATAACCTTCCTAATGAGTTTTCAAAGAGCTATTACTTGGGGTTTAAGCATTTCAACGTGTCAAAGTTATTTAACATTGCTACGAAGACACCCACCTCTGAAACCTAATTAATGCTC
Organism: Magnolia sinica; assembly: GCF_029962835.1. Classification (NCBI taxonomy): domain Eukaryota; kingdom Viridiplantae; phylum Streptophyta; class Magnoliopsida; order Magnoliales; family Magnoliaceae; genus Magnolia; species Magnolia sinica. Next base: position 118,919,185 of record NC_080575.1, on the reverse strand, counting down.
ATTATGATATTTATTTGCCATTAAATTTATTTATAAGAAAACACCTACCTGTGAGAAGGGAAAACAAAAATAACAGCTTGATGCAAAACTCATATAGACCTTGCTACGTTTTCAATGCTAGGCATGTGTTTATTCCCTAATATCTTTGGGCTCATAGCCAAAGGTGATATGAAAAAACTGAAGGGATGGTATGGATAAAACATGTACATTATGGTGGGGCTCATGGTACTTTCCCACATCAACACATTAATGCCTTAGATTGTGGTACCTTCCCACATCAACACATTAATGCCCTAGGTTGTATTCAGGTGGGCTCTATGGTCTGACAGTACCTCGATGACACCAATTCACTTTACCTTTGGAAGGTCGGTTATTAAGTGGGCCGTGATGCTTGTGAGAAATCCATCACCAGCATCGAGGTTTTTAGGTCATATTAGGATTTGGGCTCAAATTATGGGTAATTGGATGAAATTATTAATTTTCAGATATTTTTATCAAATAAAACTTTTTGAATCAAATACTAAACCTCAATGTTTTGAAAAAATTTCAAACAATTTATCAAACAGGCATTCCAACCCTTAACATTACTTAAAATTCAATACACAATAAATCCAATACTTATTCAAAATTATTATTTTTTAATTCATTTTAGCAAAGGCACCAAAGTGGAGAGCATATTAGGTGAGACCTGGCTTCACTGCAGCCCTTGCCATGAGGCCTACCTTGATGTATGTCTTATGCAATCATGCTATCTATTGGTTTCTCCACATCGTTATAGTGCATTATTCTAAAAATTAAACAAATTGAATAACCAGGTAGACTATACCATAAGAAGCAGTGGTGATTGAATGCCCTAACACTAAAATCTTTTTAAGCCGCGCCTTAATGTTTCCATAGTGTTTATTTACCATCAAATGAAAGGAAAAAAACAAATATAAGCCCATTAATGGTTAATCACCATTGTTTCTTATGGAATAGTCCACCTGATAATTGGATTAGTTTTATTTTTGAAATAATGCCCTCATATGATTTGGAAAATGGAAGGATGGCATAGATAGATAATACATACATCAAGGATAGGTCTCATGTAATCTAATCTCACATGAGTGTTGGATTAGGCTGTATTTATTTATTTATTATTATTATTTTAAATCCTCCGGTCATCGTGTTTAATGAAAGATGCACACCTTGGTGGCCCAATAGGCAACCCTATTGTTGGCATCCCATCTCCTTGCTCCCGGCATTGTGGCCCATATCTATTGTGGATCTCGATGGTTTTTGACTTCAACTCCTCGTAGCGAGGAGCGCACCTGATGGACGGAGTGGATTTCGCGTATAAAACATGGTGGGCCCTTTACGCGCTGCGTTAAACGGCTGTTAAAGAGGATTACGGTCACCGAGCCGGAGTGAATGGTTTGCATTAATTGAAGGCCGTCCGTCCAAAAGATGTTTCCAGGGGATTTGATAGATAACTGCCATTATCAGTTCTCTCATCCACCGTACACCTGGTAGGCACGTAGGTGAATGTAGACGGTTCAGATCGCAACTCTGCATGGAGCTTCGCCTGTAAATCTCATTGATTTGATGGCATTAAACAGCCAATTGATGGCATCGCAAAATGGATATTACCATCAACGGTCCAAATTCAATGGGCAAAATCAGACCGTTAAGATCATTTTAGGGCGTGTACGGGCGGTGGGATTAGAAGGGATCATGTGGTTTGGGATTCAAAAAAACATAATTATTACCCATGGCAGGGTTTGTCCCCGTTGTCATGGGATAAGATTAATTGCATGCTTTGTTGGTAATATGGTGGCACATTGAATGGATATACCCACCATTATTTGAAATTATGAAGAATCACACACATGTGTTATATCTAAACCGTTCATTTGTTTTATAACCTTATTTTATGGTATGGGCCTAAAAATGAGGCAGATCCAAAACTTATGTGGCCCGAAAGAAGTTTTCAACGATAAGTATTCAATCCCTATTGCTTTCTATGGTGGGATCCACTTGAGCTTTAGATTTATCTGATTTTTTGGTCCATGCCCTTAAATAATCTCGAAAAATGGGTGGACGGTGTGGATATAGCCCACACATCATGGTGGGACCTACACAACTTGCTAATAATGAGTAAAATTAGCACGGACCCAATGCAATTCCATCTAAACTAAGTCCAAGCTTTTCAAATTTTCCCAAACATTGGCACACGACTAGATGCAATTCCATCCCGCCTAATCCCTTCCAATCCCACCGCCCAAACACGCCATGTTCTCTATTCATTACGGGGCGGGACCCATGATTTGGACCTCATGGATGGACACCTTACAAAAGAACACATGAATTTACAATCAAACCTCACACGAGAAGCTACCATGTGCTCGACTTGTGTGGGGCCCACCATGATTAGTACGTAGAATCTACACTGTAAATACCGTTAGGCACCTTATTTTGACCGTAAATCCCAAGAATCATCGGATCCAAAGGGTTTGGATTGGCACATGTGCGTACAATCAAGATATTTTCGTACGTATCAATGATTGTCAAAACATGATTCATAAATCCAGTAATATAAAGAATGCGATGGCGTTAATTTTGGTATATCCCTTCATCCTTGTGTTTTAAACCTGATGAATGGTTTGGATGGTTCCCTACAAAAAAAGGTGGACCCATTATTCCATCTGGAAGTTTATATGGTAGATGGTGAATGTCCTTGATTACTCCCTTTGGTGTGGCCCATCTGAATTACGGATTAAGTTGGATTTTCGTAACGACGCATAACATGGTGTGGCCCAACGGATGCACGGTGTGGATTCTACATAAACATCACGGTAGGACCCACACAGCACACATGTACATAAATGTGTCCACGGACGCGGCGGCACCCGTGTGTACCCATCGTTGTCCGGGTGGACGTGATACTTACATGCAATACGAGTCACGTGCGACGAATGATTCATGGTTATTTTGAAGACGGTGGGAAACGAGGGAGCGGATTAGCAGGTAACACCCAGTAACATCTCAGTGGGTATTACCTTTACTGGGTAGGGCCCACCTTGATGAATATGCTGTATTGAAATACAGCCCGTACGTTATTTCAGAAAGTTTTAGGACGTTATTCCCAAACTTACGTTATTTCAGAAAGTTTAGGACGTTATTCCCAAACTTAAAAAGATCCAAATCTGGAGTGGCCCACACCACCGGAAAAGGTGGTGAGTAGCATTAAAAGCTTCTCGTAGGCAGCAAAATTTTTGGATCAAGCTGATTTTTGTATTTTCCCTCCATCCAGGTGATCTTATCGGAAGGTTTGATGGAGAATAAACATTACCGATATGCTTACATTGGGCCCTGGGAAGATTTTAATGGTGAGTGTTCAATCGCCATTGTTTCATGTGGTGTGGTCCAAACTGAGATTTGGATCTGTTTTATATTTGGGATCTCGTCCTAAAATGAGCTTGGAAAACGGATGGACTGCGTGGATGTACAAAAACATCATCAAGATAGGCCCCACAGTCAGGGTAACACCCAATCCGCTCCCCGACAAACAACCCCAGTTGTATATCATTCGGTACAAATGCATCAAACAGAACTTGAACCCTCTGCAACGGCTACAGTACCCGAGTTTTGGTGTGTGTGTGTGTGTCATCCACTCCGTTCATCAGTTGCGCCCCTCTATGTTAGGGACTGGGAACAAATGAAAAAATCAGCCCGATCCACCGTTCAAGTGAGCCACACCGAAGGGAAAATTTGACGATGAGAAGACACCACGAAACTTTGTAGATGGTGTATGAAGCCCACCGTAGAGTTTATATGACATCCAACGCGTTCAGCAGCTCCGACACACGAGGATGAAGAGACAATGGAAAAATCAGCCGGTTGTATATATGGGCCACCTAAGTTTTGGGTGGGAGGGCTTTTTGATATCTACGGTGAAAATGAAGGGGCTCACGTGATGGATGGGATGGACGTCCCACATAAGGTCCCTCCCTCGTAGAGAGTAAAACACAAGCGCCTCTCACGTGCGGACATCGCACACGAGTGCAGCATCTGCATTGTTCATCGGCGGTACTCGGAGAGTGCCTCTTACGTGCGGAAATGGCACACATGCGGCATAAGGATGTGGTTGCTAAGCTCAGATCCGTTCTGGCCTGCTAGATAGTAATCTAAGTTTCCAAGTCACCATTCCAACTAAGTTGGCGATGGGCCCATCTTTGGACCGGGCTTCATTTGATGAACTTGGCGCAAGGCTGCCGGATCAACTTTTGGGTCGGGCTTGGGTTCAAGTCAATTCAGCCTGATATGGTCATGTTTTAGGCCATTTTAATGTAGAGTTAGGCAACTTCTCTATCTCTAATGTCGATTGTTGATTTCATTTCTCCTAAATATTTACTTCTTTGCGTATGTATGGCTCACTTGTTTAATAAAAGAATTAGGAATAGGGATTTTATCAATTATTAGGTCGGGTAACAATTTTTTATTTTTATTGTGCTCTGGCTTGGGTTATGCATTGTGAAATTCAATTGGGCTGAACTGTTATTATGGCCATGTATGTCTGGAGTTGCACTTGAGATGAACCGAGTTGTGCTTGGCCTAGCTCGCCAGCGGGTTACACCAGCTTGAGCTCTGCTTAGCTCGATCCTTGAGCCTGACTGGAAAGATTGGCTTAGCTCAAGCTGAGTTCCAAGCCAAGTTGAGTTGAGCTCGGTCTATCTTGGACTCGGCTCGAAACTTTTTCAAGCTCAAAAAATTAGCTTAACTCAGCTCGAATCCAATTTCAAGTTGGGTGAGTCAAGCTTTTTGGAGTTAAGTCAAGTGAGTTAACTAAGCTAACTTAGCTTATATACAGCTTTATGTATGGTGGTCCCAAACCTTGGCCTGGCCCATTTAACTCTTGAGCTTCATTTCTGTTGTCGAGCCAGGCATCCTTGGCTCTAATCCAGCCCACGTTTTGATCCAAACAATTCATCAGTGCGGAATTGCCCCAAATAAGTGCCTCTTGATCTTAAGAGAAAAAGGACCACTCTGGTCCTATTCATATAAGCAGCTAGAAGTTACACGGATTCCTCAAACCGTTGTTACATGACATTTACATCATTGGCGACACGCCCGGCCCAGCTTGGCTTTGGACCTATTAGCTTGGGTTGGCATGTATGGCCTGATAAATTTCAGTCTTGACTTGGGCTAAGTCATGTTAGCCATACCTGGCTAGGCCAGCTCAACTTCAACTCTGTGCATGTTTTATTTTACTTATGCATGGTTTCAACCACGGGTCATGCCGATGCATGCAGACGTTGGTTTTCATTTTTCTATATGTGTGGCCAACCCGATCAAGAAATCAATTAGGAAATTCATAATGCGAAATAGGGGTTTGATTTACGCTCTCTCTTTTTTGTTTTTTTTCTTTTCTCCTTTTCCCTGAACTCAGGCTATGGGCTTCATAGTGCCTGGCTCGGGTTGAGTCTAGCCTCTTGAGCCTAAACATAGCCCATTGCCAGTGCCGCTCCTACTTTTAGCAGTTGAAATGTTAATAATATTGAAGCTGTAGTGGACATGCCACTGTAGATGATTCTGGCCATTAATGTGGAAAACACCATGTGAACTATTGAACATGTGTTTCAACGCTCCCGATTCAACTTTAAAATTTAGAAAGCCAAGATGATCCTTTCAACATGTATTTTCCATAATTCATGTAAATCACGGTAAACAAGTAATTATTACTTTTTCCCGTTTGAAAATATGAAAGTAATTCCACCTCGAAAATCAAAACAAAAGTGTTTACTTAAATATTTGGACCCCACTGTAATGTATATGATATATCCACACCGTCCATCTATTTTATTAGAACATTTTGGAGCATTAACCAAAAAGGAGGCAGATCCAAGGCTCAAATGGCCCACAAGAAAGGAAACAGTGGACTTAATTTGTCCACCATTGAAAGTTATCCTCTTCATTGGGCCCACATTGATGTTTTTTCATCATCTAACCCGTTCATAGGGTCACACGGGCATGGATAAGGGTACAACACAAATATCAATTTGATCCAAAACTTTTAAGGTCCTTAATAAATTTTTAATGGTAGGCGTTCGATTCCCGTTGTTTTGTGTGGTGTGGTCCACTTGACCTTTGGATCTACATCATTTTTTTGCTCATATTATAAATTTAGCTGACATAACAAATGAGCTATGTGGAAAAGTAACATACATCACGATGGGCCCCACATTGATGTTATAAATTTCTCAATTTAAGCATTGAAAAGGTAAGTTGTCACATCAGCATTGGGAAAGATGGGGTAATTACGTGGGTAAATAATTATTACCCATTTACATGGTAATTACACTTGAGCCGGAAAATCAAAATGGTCTTAGAGCATGGACAGTGGAAGGTTTATGTATGTTGGCCAGATGGGGTGATGCACGTGGGCAAGCTTGAGTTTCTACTGATGCAAAGGAACTCAAAGATCATACCTTTTTGGGGGACCCTTTTATCTTTCAAATGCTAAGATGATATCCATGAAAAAGTATCATCCCTTACAATACATAAAATTGGCTGGTTCGCATCATTAATCATGTAAATAGATTTATATGGATATAAATTGTTAGGATTTTGAAAGACAATGGAAGCATAAACTTTCTAAAAACATGAATTTCAATTAAATTAATGAATTCTCGTGTTAGATACATAAAACAAATATGCATAAACTTAATTGATGTTGTTGAAAGACAATTTGATGTCCTATGGCTAGCTTCCACAAAAGAAGTTTCTTCATGATCTATCTCAAATGAGAAGTACAAAAAATCTCTCACACACCCCACGCTAGGACTACAAATGCACTATGAGATGTGTCCAACCCACTCATTTGGACATGTGGATGGGGTTCTCTCTCTCTCTCTCTCTCTCTCTCTCTCAAGTAGTGACATCTATGGGGTAATGAAATTTGAGGTTCTCTCTCCCTTTCTCCCAGACACAATGAATATATAGGGATAAGGATTTTAGGGAGATACATGAAGTATAGTGCTCCATCGCTCTATAAGTTTTGAGATGCACAGCTTCGTTTAAAGTTTGTGATATTGATTATCCATGTATTCATATTTACCTAATTCTTCTGCTATTACCATCCTTGGTTTAATGTCTAATGTAGGTCCATATCATGAATCAATATATCTTAACTATTGGATGCCTACGCAGATTGATTTAAAACAAATTAACAGTTAAATTGAATTTAAGTAGTTGAAAAAAATCCCAATTAATCATTAGAAATTATTAGATGCACGGGTTAGCCTGTAAACTATAACTATGGGGATAAGCACTTGCCATTGAAAACTTCTTGAGGGCATAGAAGTTTTGGATCAAGCTGATATTTTGTATTTTGCCTTCATCCAGGTCCATTCGACCTTATAATTTGATGGCAATTCACCATCACAATGGCCAGAGGAAGGTTTCAACGGTGGGTGTCATTATCACCTCTACTTCATATGGGGCGGTGTGGTGTGGTCCACTTGAGTCTTATATGAAGGTTTCACCGGTGGGTGTCATTATCACCTCTACTTCATATGGGGTGGTGTGGTGTGGTCCACTTGAGTCTTATATCATATATCTCGGTGGCTCATGAGACCTCTGGTCGGCCCCATGGATAGTACCCAATCCACATAAACTCTGTGGGGTTGATGGACATACCCAATCTGCATAGCATCCTATCTGTGGGGCCATGAACGTACCCAAACTTTGGGGTACTTACTGTCCATCCATTTTACCAGTTCATTTTAGAGTTCATTTTAGGTATTAGCCTAAAACTAAACCATATCCAAAGCTTACTTAGCCTTTACTAAAGGACATAGTTTGAATTGAACTCCTACTATTGAAAAACTTCCAAAGGATGAAAGAAGTCATGGATCAAGCTAGTATTTCTGTTTTCTCTTCATCCATGTCTTTGTAACCTTGAACGAATATGTTGGATGAGAAATAAACATTATTGTGACCCTTATGAAGGTTTCAATGGTGGATATCATTATCCCCATTGTTTCCTGTGGTGTGGTCTTCTTGAGCTTTGGATAAGGTTTAATTTTGGGCTGATGCCTAAAATGAGCTGGAAAAACGGATGGACGGCGTGGATAAGATACATACATCCACGGTGGGCCCCGTACTAAGTAACTCAGTAGGCAATATGTTTCCCTCCTGCAGAGGTGGCAAGACAGATACTGCGCGGTCTGTTTTTCCCAGACCGCTCGCCGGTTACCATAAACCCGAAGTCCGGCCCAAATCGGGAATCAAGCAGTGGGCCCTAGCTGGACCGTTCCACTTGAACTCGAAAGTCTTAAAACCCTTCTTCTCTAAACCCTTCATCTGTCGTTGCCCGAACTGGCTTCCCCTTCTCCTTTCAGTTGCCTTCCTGACCTGCCAAAACCGAAATCGACTGGTGAGTTTTTATTTTTTCTTCCTTTTCATTCAATATTTTAAACGGTCTTTTTTCACCCTTCTAGTTTTCGATTTTTTCTTTTAATTTCATACACTCCATCTGATTGTCGAAGAGACCCAACTATGAGAACCCTTAAATCAACTGACTTAAAAAATATATAAATAAATATCTCATATTTTTCTCTTCCCTTATCTTTCTCATTATCTTAATGTGATTTCCGCCATTTCCATCTGATTTTCGCAAATCCAGTTTTGGGTTTCCTGTTTCTATCAAATATCTCAAATGGGTTATTTTGTTTTTCCCCTTTCCTTTTATTTTTCTATATATATATATTTGCAATACATGAATTCGCTTCTCTTGGTTTGGATAGAGATGTGGAAGGTGTATGTTGGAAATCTGGATTCCCGCATCACGGAAAGGGAATTAGCGGACGAGTTTCGCGTTTACGGTGTTGTGAGAAGGTACTGCTCGTGTAAATGATTTTCTACTGCATTCTTCTTTCATTAAACATGGGGAAGAGGTTTGCTAGAATACATCATGACGTGTTGCTGAGGTATGTTGGGACTATAGGCATTGGATCTGTGATCCTAACTGTTTATATGATGAGCCTCTCTGTGGATGCGGGGTGACCGATAATAAAACACTCATAGTATAATATTTTAACACTTTGATCATTTAACTCATTTCCTTTGAATATGGGACTGTCTCCTTAATCATTATTTTCGTTGAACAGTTGACTCCTTAACCACTGTTTTGTAGGCCACTGATCGAAAGTTCATGATCTTATAATCTTGAAGAGTTTCAAGGACTTTTATCCATCTATCTCATTAGATCAACTGTTTAGTTTGGAACATGACCCCAGGTTGTATCAACTGTTTAGATTGGAATTAGGGGTAGCAATGGGCCAGGCTAGGTCGGGGCTGGGTTTGGCCCTATAGCCTGGCCCTAATCTCTTAAGATCTGGCCCTAATCCTAATTTTGATCCCTTAAGTTGGTCCTAGCCCTAGCCCTAACCGGGCTGAAAAGGCTTTGGATGCACCCTCCAAAGAGGTGCTTGAGGCATAAACAATGTTGTCAAATAGCATATGCAATCGTGTGCGATTGCATATGCCTGTGCGCATATGCAATTGCACATTTTTTTTTTCAACAAATTAAAAAAAAATCAGAAAAAATATTATATGTCATCGGCCCTTGAAATACATTTAATTTAAGTAAAATAAAACCAATTACATTTACATAATGAATTAAATATTAACTATTAAGTCATCATTCATCCACAATTCTACATTCTACAATATAGTTAACTTTATAACTTAACATTTAACAAATATGAAATATTAATATTCAACATTCAACACTACATATAAATATATAATGATTTATTGTACATCAATAATCAAGAATCAACATCAACACACTTAGTAAACAAAATGAAGAAGTTATTTATTTATTATTTATCTAATCACATACATTGCTCTAGTTGCCATTGTGGCATATCACCACCAGGTCTACCACCACCACCACCACTATCATCATCATTCGAGTCATCTCCTTCTTTCACATACACTTCTTCTTCTTTCGTTTCTTCATCATCTCTACGTACTAATACTTCATCAACATCCAATGGTGGATGATCTTCACCTTGATCATCATTATCACAATCTCCTCAATCTCTTCAACAGGTTGACGGCTACTACTCGCCCCTTGGCTCTCCCCTATCCTTCGCCTTCGAGTGGTACTAGTACTACCTTTACTAGGTGTCGATCCGTATGCGATATCTTCAATTTGTGCTCATGTTAGGTCCTCTCCAGCAAATACCAGGTCCTTCGCCTTTACGAGCCACTTGTTATCTGCATCAAACTCATCTAAGCAGTTAGGGTCAAAGAAAAGCTTGGTTTCTTTGACCCAAGGTGATTCCTTTTCTTGGTATGAATCTGCAAGAAAGAAAACGCATTTGGTATTAGCTATCTGCATCAAACCGGGCTTTTCTTTCCTAGCTTGGAATCGTTCTCGCAAATTTTGATTGTATTAAACGAAAACCAAGTCGTTGAGCTTTTTTTGCTCAAGGTGATTCCTTTTCTTGGTATGAATCTGCAAGAAAGAAAACGCATTTGGTATTAGCTATTTAGGTAATTAATTTAGCTTAGGCCTTACACTAAAAATTGAAGTTTAGTAGTTTACAATTACTAAACAGTAAACAGTCTAAACTTACCGCCTCGAACATGCTCCAATTGCGCTCGCAACCACTGGTAGAACACGTTAGTCCAAGAATTCTCATAGCCAGCTTCTTTAGAGCTGGATCCTTCTTGTTCGGGTCCACTCCATAGGCAGCCCACCAGTCAGCTGAGAAAAATAGTTTAAGTAGGTTAGAGAGTAAAGACACTTTGTGGAAAAACTATTTGTAAGACACTAAGAGTGTAAGACTGACATTCATTGAGTAGTACTAGTACTTACTGGGTAATTTCATTGTCCGATGCCTTATTACGATATCCCTTGAGAGTATCCATTCACTTTTTGTGTAGAAGTCCAGCAAAGTTAAGGTCTTGTCCTGTTCTCCTCTATCTGGAATAATTCTTTCTAAGACATCAATAAATCCAACCATATGCATAGTTAGTGCTTCTGCTGGATCAACAGAAGGGAATAAACAGGCTGGGTTAAGGATGTAAGCAGCTGAATACAATGGAGATGACATTTGATTGCCCCATCTTCTATCTATAATATCTAAAATTGGCTTGTAATCACGGTCTCTATAGTAAAAATGGTCCATGATCTTATTTTTCGCCCTCTCCCTCGCATCATATATGTAGCCCATTGCAGGCTTCTCATCCTCGTCTACTAATCGCAACGCACTGACTAAGGGCTCGGATGCTTTTAGCGCCTTTACCACTTGAGTCCAAAAACTTTGAGAAAGATATGTTTGTTGAACCCGTTTCCTTCAGCTTTCTTTGAACAAGGCCCACTTGTAAAATCGGCCGACACTACAAAGCTTCTAAGTTTTGATTTCTTTGCATGTAGCCTTTGTAGTGTTAAAAAGGCTGTAGCGAAACGGGTGACTGCTGGACGTAGCAAGTTACCCCCAATGTGTTTTCTCATTCGACTAAGAAGAACGGTGTGTTTGTACATAAAGATCGTGATTCTTTTAGCCCTTGTAATCACATTTGTAAATAATCTACCAATATCTTCTAACATAAGATCAACACAATGGGCTGCACAGGGGGTCCAAAATAAACGTCGCCTTTTCTCCATAAGAAGACGATCGACCATTACATAGGAGGCTGCGTTGTCTGTAATTAATTGTATAACATATTCCTCACTTATTTCTTCAACTACACTATTTAGTAAGCTAAACAAATATTCACTTGTGTGTGAATAGCCCGATATATCCACGGACTTCAAGAACATTGTCCCAGTTGGACAATTTATCAAAAAGTTAATTAGAGACCGCCCGGATCTATCGGTCCATCCATCAGCCATTAGTGAACACTAATATGTTTTCCACGATTCCTTATATTTAGTTATGAAGGATCATGTATATTCAACTTCAGTTTTTAGGTATGTCTCCTTCATTTCATGATATGAAAGAGGTTTAAGTCCAGGTCCAAATTGACCTATAGCCTCAACCATTACTTTGAAGCTTCTCGATTTAACGGCATTGAAAGCAACGCCGGTTTGGTAAAACCACTTAGTAATATATTGAATAGTGGTTTTCCTATCTTTTTGTTTATATCGGTTCTCTAAAGTTGTTTGAGCCGACCCTTTCCCTCTACCCCTTCGGTCGATCACATCCTCGGGGTGTGGTCTATACCATCTATCCATGAGCTCTTTCCCTTGGGCTCTTTTCGAGCCTGTTGGTTGTACTTGTGGTCTAGACTGGCCCGTCGAAGTATGGGGAGTGAGACTAACTTCATCTACATTAACTACGTTTATATCTTCATATGCATCTTGTTTCAAATATTCCTCCTGACGTAGGGCATTATCGCATCTCTTTCTTGACTGTTTTTCCATACATTCCATGATTTCCCTTCGGATTTCTGGAGTAATTTTGTCGCATGCTTTTGCATTTGACCCCGGTAAATGTGCAAGGTATTGCTTGTGCCTTGCAATGCCACCGGAACTCACAAACCCATATAACTCACATACTATGTGAGTCTTTTCTGTAACACTACGGTAGTGCCCATACTTCCAATCCGGGCCATTCGATTTGGGTTTCAAAGAGAAAGATTGGGAAGAAGACATTATGCTGGTGCCTTGGTGGTGTGTGTATTGATTGCTAGTATAAAAAGTAAACTAAAAACTAAAGTAAGAGACTAAGTAAGACTAAAGAGTAAAGAGATGAGAGAGACTAAAGAGATGGGACTTGGGGGAGAGAGAGAGAGAGAGAGAGAGAGAGAGAGAGAGAGAGAGAGAGAGTTACTACACTTACACTTACACCTACAAGTTACACTTGTAGAGTTGTAGTAAAAGAGAGGGGGGAGAGAGAGATTTACACACAAACACAAGTTACACAACAATTACAAATTTACAAAAAAAATAAAAAATTCTTCACTTCTTGGTCTTGTCTTCACTTTTGCCTTGGCCCTTGGCCCTTGGCCCTTGAGTCTTGAATAGTGGAATATTGTAGACTTGTAAGTTGTAACAACTAACAAGTTGTGTTGTAAGAAACTTGTAAGACAAAGTAACAAACTAAAAAAAATAAATTGTTAGAAGTTAGAACTTACAACTTAGAACTTGGATATGAATATGCTTATGAATATGTATATGATATGATTATGAAACTTTAAGAGATGATGAGAATATGAGATAAGAAAGAGAGATAGAAACTAGAATATGAGATAAGAAAGAGAGAAAGAAACTAGAATATGAGATAAGAAAGAGAGATAGAAAGAGAGATACAAAGAGTCTAAGAGAGATAGAAACTAGAAAGAAAGATACAAGAAAGAGATAGAAAGAGAGTTGTGTGAATATGATTATGAATTTATGATTAATTTTTTGTAACTTGAAAAAAATTAAAAACTAGAAAGAGAGATCAGTGGATGGAGGAGCTTGGTTGTCTTGCTTGCTCTTGAATCTTGAATCCTTGTAGTAGTGTACTTGTTTCTTCCCTTGATTGAAACTTCAATATTGAAAGAAAGATGGATGGAGGAGTGGAGCAATTATGTAAGAGAGTGTAAAGACTAAAGAGAGAGCAAAATAGAGATAGAGAGAGAGAGAGTTTGAGCTTTGAGTGCATGTAGGAGTGCTTAGAACCCCTTTTTATAGAAGAAAAATCAAGATTAAAAAAAAATAAAATTCCAAACGGTCAGATTTCTAACCGTTGGCCAATATGCGATCGCATATGCTATATGCGATCACATACATCGCATATACTCACACTTGTGGCATATGCGATCGCATATGTGCAATGATCGCATGTGCCACTGGCGCATATGCGATCTGGGCTTGAGTATGCTCACATGCGATCGCATATGCGAATGTGCGATCGCACTTGACAACATTGGGCGTAAACCCCCCTTTGAGCCCATTTGGGGTTTTCGATGTGTGTTTGGATGCACTTTGCAAACCCCTGTTTCACCACCCCACTTGACAAAATGGGCACTAAAATGTCGACTCGGATTGGTTTTCATTGAGTCAACTGAAAAAACAGGCTTGAGACCCGCTTTTTCTTTGAAACCCTGTTTTATGCAAGTGTGTCCAAACGGGATGTAAGGGATCAGAGGTTTTTAATAAGTCCAATTTAAGATATATATATATATATATTTTTGGGATATCCTCCATTCACAATCAATCCTACTTATAAATAGTTTGGATCATTAAAATGTGTTCTTGGATCTAAATATTGTCTTTAACAACACATGTTAATTGAATGAGAACCATTAACAAGTGTTTTTGAACCATTTAACAGTGGCCTACTTAATGTCTGGACTGGGCCACGTGCTCAATTTCATGCCTTGGCTTGGTCCTTGGGCCAATTTTAGGGGTACAATCCCTAGCTCTACAGGGCTGGGTTGCCTGATCTTGGTGAGGGAGCCTTACCCATTGCCACCACTAAGTGGGACATGACTCAGATCCGACGGTTGTAGTCCCACCATATCCTATACCAATCCATTGGATGTATTCTAGCAAAATTCGTGGGAGAATTCTGTAGAAATCAGTAAATAGATATATTGTATATGGTGATTATGTTCTTTAGGGTTCAGTTTTGTTGATGTGATTTAAGTCATTTTGTCATTTTCTTGTTTTTATGGGATCTTTGGGAAATTTAAGTATATAGATATTTTATGGGTAGTTCTTTTTTTTTTTTTTTTAAAAAATTTTTTCATTCTTTAGTTGTTTTAGTGTAGTTACTTATTGTGCTTGGTTGCCTACTTCAGTAAGTGTTAGGGTTTTCAATGGTCTATTTGTTTGGGTATTGAATATTGGCGTAGGTTTCTTTCTTTCTGAGTTTTTGTATGAAACCCCAACACCTGATGAATTTCACCTGCATCATACATGAAGATTTGATAAAATGACTTGCTAAGGCTCTGTGTGAATGCATTGTTGAATTTAATAGCATTGATTGTCTCATACAGGAAATGACCATATTTTAGTTACCGTCTAATGAGGAAATAGCCTCAAATAGCAGTTAATTTCCTTTTAAGTCTGATTTAAAAGTAAAAGAATTTGATTTGGAGGGAAAGTGATTACTGCATGATCTTTCCCACTCTATTGAACTAATTGTTGCTGTTCTATTCAATAGGGTAGCTAACTGCAGTTTAATTCCATGAATTACTTAGGGTGTGTTTTGGTGTTCCATCTTTTTTACGTAGACGGGATGTGCTTTGGCACAAATCAACATATGTGTTTGCCTAATGTGTCTTTTGTTATGTGCTCCATCAGAATGCACTTCCCTTGCAAAAGGGGGTGAGTTGGGTTACTCCTCCAGCAATTTAGCTTATGGGGGTACTTCGAAACAACCCTTTAAACCTTTTAGGAGTAGGCCTACGACACTAACAGAGATCTCCTGAGTTTCCTGAAATAGTTATCTATAATCAACTTTCATTTATCTGACTATATCTGTATGATGCCAAAATCTCTGTTTAATGCTCTTGCTGGATTGC
The DNA here is from genome assembly GCF_029962835.1 of Magnolia sinica. Classification (NCBI taxonomy): domain Eukaryota; kingdom Viridiplantae; phylum Streptophyta; class Magnoliopsida; order Magnoliales; family Magnoliaceae; genus Magnolia; species Magnolia sinica. The sequence goes on along the minus strand of NC_080575.1, from coordinate 118,903,672 downwards.
AATGCAGACTTGCCAAAGTGGGGAACATTGTATTTTATGTTAAAGTTGGGAACACTTCATGTATTAGCACCTTGTAATCTGAAGCTGTTATGGATCTTTAGGATTATATGGAGTTGAAAGAATAAACTATAGGAAACATTATCTCATGGGCATAGCATGCAGAGAATGTAAGGATGGAAGAGTTGAAGACTTGAGGGTCATTGCTACCCCCCCCTCACACACACACACACAAAATATCTTGTCTTAAACTAGACTTTGACAGTCCATGTGAGTGAGTAGGATGCATGGGGTAGTAGCCTTGTACTACCTTTAGCACAGCTATGCAGTGGAAAGAGGAGCCCAAATTGGCCTTCTCTTTCTTTTTTTTCTGAAGACAAAAAAGCTTCACAAAGGGCTTTGATTCTCAGATGTTGTACATATAAATTTGGGGTTACACAAAACCAACTTAGTCTCTCAAGGTATGGAATCCTAACTGATATCTACCAAGTCCAGATATTGGAGTGGTCATTTTGCCACAGGTGTGCAACAACTAAGTCAAGATGGTCAAGTCTTTTTTTATAAAAAAACACCAATGAGGAAATGCATATGTGCCCAATTGAAAACAAGCAAAGAATTACTTGTACGATGGTTGGCTGGGCATTGCATAGGGCCGAATTCTGGGTTGATTATTTTTTACTTTATTTGGGATCAGGACCTGGCAATCTAGGTCGTGGAGGAGCAAAAGAAGTCTAAGCAAAATCTGCCTAGAAAAGTTACATAAAGCTTACATTTGATAGATGCTCACGAAATGCTAGGATGTTCCAAGATATGAAAAAGAGCACGTTTATGGCATTCGTAGGGCCTTGTGGTGAGGTGGGCATAATTAACATTGAAAAATATATAATTTCCAATATAAAAATTTGGATTTTTCTAATTTCTCCCATTTTCCACTTAAATGTTTTTTTTTTTTTTGGCCACAAATCCATGTCTCAATGAATGGGAATCACACACATATATGGATTCCATTACAATTCATGCTAACATTTGAAAAAAAATTTGAAGTTTCTATGGATTTTTCATTGCCTTTGAGTTCAGACTCGTCACCGCTTCAAGTTAAGATTTCTTCCCCAAATCCAAACTTTGATTTAATAAAAACCAAGAGTGATCGAAATTACCTAAGGAACAAAATTCAAAAAAAAAAAAAAAAAACCACCTACAACATGGAGAATTTTTGGGATTTCCCATTCTTTGTAGTTTTTTTTTTTTGGCCTAGAAGTTTCCCTGGCATCAAGGATAGTATCGATGATATCACTGATGCCAGGGAATTTTCATAAAGGATTCTCCTCAAAATATTGATGGTATCGCCAAATATCGTTGATATTATTGAAAATATCGACGCTATTTTAAAATTTCTAAAATGCCAGCAATTTCAGTATCGCTGACTTTGCAATACTGACATTATTGGCGATATAATCAAAAGTATCGCCGATATTTGGAACACTATAATTTGAAATTATAGATTATAAATTAATTGGAACCATTAAAATTGATAAATTAATCGTAGCAGGGTATACCTATTACTTGGCCCAATTAGTAATTGGGTTTAAATTAATAGCCAAACCTGCACCCCCGCCAATTTACTTGCACCCATACCAGGCCTGCTCTCAGATACCCATCAGGCCTACCCAGTCCATTGCCACTCCTACGAACAATAGCTTCCAAGGTGATGACCTTTGTCATGTGAGAAGGATGTCCACCAACGATTTTGAGATGATGGCTTTAGGACTAAAAGGTGTAATGTTAATGGGGAAGGTTTGGGCAACAAGCTTTTTCGGGTTTCTTTGTTGAATCTTCTTGAGGCAATTTGGAAGTTAAAGGGGGTAGGAATTTGTAATATGGAAGCTGTAAACTCATCTTTGTTAAGTAAATGGGTTTGGGGGTTTGGGGTGGAGGAATTTTCTCTGTGGAGGGAGATTATAGCTACCAAATATGGTCTCTCATCTATGGGTTGGTGGACCAAACAATCCTCCCTTGATCGTGTCTCTTTTGTTTGGGAAGGAATTGCGAAAGTGTCTCCTGCAGTGGTGGAGGGTATTAGTTTTTTGGGGTGGGAGATGGTTTTAGAGTGAGTTTTTGGGATGGCACCTAGCGTGGGGATACCTCATTTTGAGTTTCCTTCCTGAATCTTGCTCTTTTATCTCCTGCCAACTCCGTGTCCAACTAGGGGGTGTGGGTTCCTCCCTATCATAGGAGCCTTAGTGATTTCGAGTTTAATGACTTCTTGTGTTTTTTTTTTTTTTTTTTTTTTTTTTTAAATTTTTTTATCTCGTTTGCAGAGAGTGGAGTTGTCTCAGGATGTTGTTGACTCTCCGGTATGGAGGTACGGGAAGTCCGACAATTTCTCAGTTAAGTCGTTATATCGTTGTCTGTCCTAGAGCTAGTAGGATGTGGACTATTCTCATACATCTTTCATATAGTCCTATAGAGCCCCTCCTAAAGTGGCAGTTTTCGCTTGGTTGGTAGGAAAGAATAAGATTCTAACTATCGACAATCTTCGCAAGTGGAACCTGGTGCTGCCCAGTGTTTGCATCCTTTGTTTGGAGGCGGAGGAGACGGTGGATCACTGGTTCATTCACCGTGCTTTCGCAAGGGTGGTTTGGTTTGGAATCTTTAAAGAGGCTAACATTTCTTGAGTGTTGCCAGGGTCGATCGAGATCTTGTTTAGAGCCTGGCATGGGGGAGGAGGGGGTTCCTTAGGGATTCGCATAAGGAGGATAGTGATGCTGCCTTTTCTATGGTTGATTTGGCTCGAAAGAAAGAATCGGACTTTTAGAAGCAAGAAAACTCAACTTTGAGAGTCTTCAGTTGGGTTTTGCTTTGTATTTCAGAGTGGGTGTCTGTTTTGTTGGCATAGGTAGGCTTGCTAGGTGGGTCTGTATAGTTTTTTTTTTTTTCCTTTTGCTTGCATTTTTCTTTCTTTTTTGGCTTTGGCTCTAATAAAGTTTAGCTCATCTTTCCCAAAAAAGAAGAAGCTTTTTCAATGATGGTGGGTTGACTGATGGAGATTTTCCAACAACTACAATAGTGATTGTCTTTAACTAGGGTTGGGTTATGTTGGGTGATTTTCCAACAATTTAATCTGTTTGGGAAGGCGAATATTGGATTACTATGATGCTGTAGATATCAACAAAGAAAGCAACGCAGTTGTAAATCATGCCATCCATGATTAAAGGTAATTTCCAAAGGTTCCGATCATGGTGTGCCGTAAAGGCCGTTACATGGCCGTAAAGGCCTTTACGTATCGTAATTCGTAACAGCCGTAACAGCTATTATGAAAACAAAATGACCTGTAACCGCCGTTAATGGCCCGTTAAGCCTCCTGTAAAGGCCGTAACAGCCCGGTAATGGTCTTTGGCAGGGCAAATACAATTTTTTTGGATGTTTTTTTCAATGCTATTGAGCAAATACAACTTTTTTGGATTTTTTTCTTTCGATAAAAAAACAGACCGTAACGGCCGTTATGGGGGCTGTAGCAGCCGTTATGACCCGTACTGTAAAGGTAACAGTGGTGGCTGTTATGGCCACAGTTACTGTTATGGAATACCTTGACTCTAATGCATAATTTTGTCAACAAGATCGACTGAGAGCCTGCTGAGTTGATACCAGCAAAGTGAAAAGTATAACACCAATTATAACTTGCTGGAGAAGAGGGGAATGAACTGCCATGGTGCTAGTAATCCCTAAGGGTGTACGGATATGCAAGACTGGATGTATTGAAACTGACAGAGAACTAAACCTGAAAGCCACTTTTGAGGTTCAATTTTGATTTTGGGATTGAGTATTGATGCTTATCTTGAATCTGGGAGTACGATTTTGGAGCAATCAGCTGGTGATATCAAATGGTTCATATTTGGAAAAATAGAATTTAATTACCTCTGATTACACACATTTCTAGTGGAGTCCCACCACTGTAGGAGAATCCCTTTCCAAAATAACCTAGTTAGGATTGTTGCTGAAACCAAATTAAATACTTTGAGCAATGCAAATAAGAAATAAATAAATAAAGAAACAATCTTAAATGAGTCTCACTTTTAATTGCGTGGCTTTAGAAGCCCTGCTTTGCCTAACTTCAATTCCACACATTTGGGGTCACATGTTGGCCTTTTGGGTCGACATAAATGTTGTTTGGGCCATGCGATTGTGGATATGGGGTTCACATCTGGATTAACAAGGATGAGCATATGGTGGTTACTAAGATTGAAGCACGTTGCAAGATTAAGAATGGCTCTTCTGGAGTAAGGAAACTTGATGATTGATGCGTACCTTTTAGTAATAACATAACAACTAGCAGGCTATTACGCCCAGGGGGCACACATGCCAGCAACTTCAACAATCCATCTGGGCTAGTGAGATGTGTGGGAAGGGGGGCTTGTAGTACCAGCTAGCAGTTTTTTCTTTATTCAAATACACAAATAATACGTAGAGATTTGATACTTGGATGAGAATAATCAGCCTTTTGTATATGCCTGTCAACAGGCAGGACCTGGGGTTGTTGTCTTCGGTCCAGATTTTGAACTGTTTGGGCCAAGCCTATTCACAATTTTGATTTTGCTTAGCCCAGGCCTGGTCCATTATATAATGGCACTACTCCCTTATCTTGATCAGTGTTCCTAATATCGATACTATCGGCCGATATTATCGGTATCGCTGGCCAGCGAGACGAAACCCTTCCGATACCCTTGGAAATAAAAAAAAAAACATAATTCTTTTTATCGTGCGATATATCGCACAATATCGCATGATTTTTTTTGCGAAATCACCAATATTAGCTATACTATCATGTTGTATCGGCATATTTACCGGAAAATCGAAAAAAAAAGGGGAAAATCTTTCAATCCATGTAAGAGGGGATTTCGGTACTTGTGGAAGAAGATTGCGTGATCCGGAAGCTGAATTTGGTGGGCCACACGATCGAGAGCTAGTGGTGTGCCGTAAGTGTGAAAGAACTTCGAACTCCTTTTGTTTTTTGTCGAATAAATCGTAGATTTACTATGAAAGGGAGATTTCGGCAACAAATCTGCCAAAAATCGTGGGATTTGGGAGATTTTTTTGAGAAATTTTGGGGATTTAGGGTTCCGGAATGACCGGAACCCAATCTCGGTTGCGAAAATGGCTTCGGAAGCCCTTTTTGATATTGCGGTGGAGACAAACGTACATATGGTTGGTCTGTCACAGACTCTATGGGGTCCACCTTGATGTATATGTTTTATCCAAACCGTCCATCCATTTATTCATATCCTTTAAGGATGTTAATCCAAAACTTAAGAAGATCCAAATCTCGGGTGGACCACACCAGAAAAAGTGGTGAATGACCATTAAAAATATTTTATAGGCAACGAAAGTTTTGGTTTAAGCTAATCTTTGCATATTCCCTTAATTCAGTTCTGATTGACCTTATCAACGGGTTGGATGACAAATAGACATTACGGATCTACTTGAAGCAAGCATTAATATGTTTTTAACGGTGAACGTTCAATCATCACTGTTTCATGTGGTGTGGTCCACCTGAGATTTGGATGTATTTCATTTTTGGGACAATGTCCTAAAATGATCTGTAAAAACAAATGGACAGAGTGGATATACAACATATCATCAAAGGTGGGCCCTACGGTAAGGGTGACGCTCGGTCAGCAGTTACCCGCGTAACACATAATCCACGCCCATTAAGATAATGGAAAGACGATTGGGTGCGACTTGGCTGAACTAAAGACGGTGTGGCCCTTAAAGTGGGGCCCACATAGATTTATGTATTATATATCCATTCTGTCCATCCATTTGGAGAGATTATTTTAGGTCATGAGATAGAGAATGGGTCAAATCCAAAGCTCAAGTAACTCCTACCGTTAAAAAATTTATGAGGGCCATGGGAGTTTTTGATCAAGTTGATATTTGTATTTTACCTTGGCCCATATTTTTATGAACTTATGAACAGGTTGGATCTCAAATAAACATCATGGTGGACCCCATAGAAGTGGTTTCAAGTTTCAACGATGGGCATCATTGCCCTACTGTTATCTGTGGTAGGGTCCACTTGAGCTTAGGATTGGCCTTATTATTTGGCTCAGGCCCTAAAACGATCTCTCTAAATGAATGGACGGTGTGGATATAACACATACATGATGACGAGGGCCACGGTTAGGGTGCCATGCACATGTTGGTTTTGCAGAGGCGCAAAAAATGGCGGGACGTAAATTTCCCTGTGAATGCATATGCTGGGATGTAGGTGGGGCCCACCATGATGTTTCTGAAAAATCCACACCATCCATTGGTTTGTCCAGATTATTTTAGGACATGAAACCAAAAATTAGATGGATCCAAAATTTAAGACGGCCATAGGAGAAGGAAAACTAGTCAGATTTTCATACCGTTGAAATCTTTCTGGGCTCCACCTTGATGTTTATATGCCATCCAAACCGTTTATAAGGTCATTTCCACCGGGATGAAGTGAAAAAACCAAAAAACTTAGCCTGATACGAAACTTTCTTGGCCATACGAATGTTTAAACAATGGTCACTGAAACTCCACTCTTTCCTCTCGTGCGGCCCACTTGAGTTTTGCACCCACCTGGTTTTTGGTCTCTTGTCCTAAAATGATCTGAAAAATGGATGGACGGCGTGGATTTTTCATAAACATCATGGTGGCCCCACCTAGCATCTCAGCGTAGGAACTTCCTACCAAAGGCCTTCATAGGAAATCTAGGTTTTGGAAGAAGCTGATATTTGTGTTTTCCCTTCATCCAGGTTTGTGTAACCTAATCAACAGGTTTGATGCAAAATAAACATTGCAGTGGGCCCTACGAAGTTTTTATGGTAAGTGTTTTAATCACCATTGTTTTCTTGTGGTGTGGTCCACTTGAAATTTAGACCTGTTTCAATTTTGGCCACATGCGCCTTAAAATGACCTGAAAAAATAGATGGGCCATGCAGATAAAACAAATATCATGGTGGAGCTCACAAAGCATTATCCAGTAGCCACCTCGCTAATGGCAGCGTCAATACGCAACCCCTAGCATAAGTAGGCAACTTGTGCGTCCCACTTGGTGGATCCCTAACTATGGGGGCCACTGTAGGGGATGTGCCTTACATCCACACTATCCATCCATTTTGAAAGCTCATCCAGGTCTGTGTGACCTTATGAACAAGTTCGATCTCAAATAAACATCATAGTGGGCCCTAGGAAGGTTTCAATGGTGGGTGTCACTGTCCCCACTGTTTTCTGTGGTGGGGTCCACTTGGTTGTGTTTTCATACATGTTTTGATACATTTATAAATGTTATGCATTATATTTGAATATAGTTGTCTTAGTTCAATCAGACATCGCATGGCTTATGACCCTATACAAAGGAAACCTATTGTGTGCACTTTTGTTTTGAGATGTTATAATTTAAAAGTGTGTATTAAAGTCTTTTTTAACAATCCCTGAAGTTTCATTGAAAAATTCAATCATTTTCCCAATGTTTCCCCATGTTTCCCAAAAAGTGCGATAAATTATGCAATACAAACAATATATCCCGTGCGATAACCGATATGTATCTGTATCCCAACGGTGCGATACATTGCGCGATACCGATATTTTGAACATTGATCTTGATCAAGATCAAAATCCAGTGTCTTAAAATCTGATTGGACAAGATGATTGAACTAGACATTGCTACAAAAATGGGCCAAGTTGCTAAAAAACCCGTTTTCGGAAGAAATGATTCAAATAGCCACCTGGGTCAACTGTCCTACCATCTGACACAGCCACCAAAAGTGGGTTGGGTCACGAGAAACCTGCTTCAGGAAATAAACTGTTCAAAAGCATGTGAATCAGCTGGGCAAATTGTCTGGATCAGGCAGACCATGTGGTTGAACCATTCTAGTCAACTGGTTAAACTTTTTTTCTTCACCATATTCATTTATGATGTCACATTATCATCAAAGTTGAATTTACGGTTGGCCTGGGCTGCCCAAGGCTAGGGTGCATTCTGGGTTTTGAAACCTTGCTGAAACCCTATCTAAAGTGGAGCCAAGCCCATTCGAAGTAGTCAACAAAGTCAGAAAAAAAACCACAGAATAATCATTAGTAGGGATATGGATGGGCACTCACTTGTTAAAGGAAGTTTTAGATGTGTAGAATAGGTTAGGTAGCTTGATTGGCAATAGAGATCTGATTGGATTTGGAGGTATCATTAGGGACCATTTTGATGGTTTTAAGCTTACCTTCTTGGATCTTATTGGCACAATAATCGAACAGAGCAGAGGCCCTGAATTGCTGGGAATAGAAGTATGTTCTGCTCATTTCCAAGGTTTTTTGTGGTTGCCTCACTTCCCACGGACCCTCTTGACATCATTGGATAGATTTGATAAGGTGTGAAGTTCCTTCTGATATTAGCTGATGCAATAGAAGAAATTTTAGAAAGAAGTGAGTTTTTAGGTGTTCTTTGGCCAAGTGTATTATCGTGGCGCCAATTAGTCCAGATTCACTTGCTAAGTGACAATGTAAACCTTCGCTGTTGATTAGGCCTCTCAGCTCTCTTGATTCAACTTTGTTTTGTTACTTCCCTTGCACTGTTGTTTTCCTTGCAATGAAGTTCTGTTTTCTGTAAAAGATTTTATGTTGTTTATCAATATTAGAAATTGCTTTATTCTGGCATGCCTGGTTTGCTTCTATCTGGATCCAGTTTGTAGTAGAGTAAAACTGATTAATTTTATGTTCCTTTTGTGCATAATAGTCCAAGTATTTTGGAGGTAAGAGTATTTAATCAAGAAATTACCTCTCTTGACATATATCAGTTTTGCTCTCAGTGTATGGGTTGCACGGAATCCTCCTGGTTATGCATTCATTGAGTTTGATGATCGTCGGGATGCAGATGATGCTATTTCTGCATTAGATGGTGAGTTTGATTCAACTTTTATTTCATTTGTAGTGTTTCTATGAATGCTATACATTGCCCTGCAACCACAGATACTGGAGAACAATAACTTGAATATTTTAATTAACATTTACGGTCTCTGTCAGTTTCAGAATTAGTTTCTTGTTCAAGTGTTTAGTTGATCAATGATACTTCCTTTTGAGTTTCCAATCAATTTTGGATGTTCCTACAATGACTATAACTTAACAGTTAATACTTGTATCTTCAAAGAAAACAAAATATTAATTTTATGTGCACATTTTATCCATTAGCCATATCCAGTTCTAGGGAACTGAGTTTGAGTCTCGCATGCTTAAATCAATTTTCAGCTATAGGCCATGTTTGGATGCACAAGCAAGTTGAATTGTGAGGAAATGAGGAAATGACAAGATCTAATAATGGTTCCTAGCATTCATAAAGAGTAAGTAGCTAGCTCTTAGACTGCAGTTAACTTCTTCAAGTCCAATTCTTTTTTTATTTTTTATTTTTTTAATTAATAGAATACTGTAATTTTATTGAAAAAGAAGAAAAAAGGAGGGCTTGTTTTCCATAATGGGCATCAATTGCCAATTATGGAGAATCCCTTACAACTTCTTTAACTAGGCAATCCGCAATTGAGTTACCTTCTCTATTAACTACAATAAAAGCAGTTTTTTTTGCTCATCAGCCCTTGCTTAATATCATTGATGCTGAAACTTGAATTCCAAGAAGCCTGGAAGAAGAAGAAACCGAATAAATTGCACTTTCTGAATATCCTTCCACCAGCAGAATACCATTAAAAGATTCCCGAATAGTTTTGATGCCCACAAGGATGGCCTCAAATTCGGCTCTATAAACTATTTGAATCACCAAAAGCAATATTGGTCTGGAGAAGGCCATATTGACCACTCCATGCTTGTCCCCAGCTAGCCCACCAATGCCCAAAGGCCCAGGATTCCCAATTGGGCAACTATCTAGACTCCCATCAGTTTGTGGGAAGTGGATTCCATTCGATTTAATCTTTGGGCTTTCTTTTATAATCATCAATAAAGCCTGATCAATTCCTAGCTAGGTCCGTTGGTGAGACACCACAGAATTCCTCAAGTCTAACTTGAAAGTATCATGATTGTAATTTGGAACCAGGACCTTTAGTATTGAAGAAATTGCAAATGATCATTTCTACTCTTTTGGTTTCTAATTGCAATTCAATTGTGCACTCGAATGCACCTTTATGGTTGTAAGGTTTTTTATTCGGATGATTAATAGCTGCATTTGCATATGACAACTTTAGCGGTTAGTTCTGATATGCGACATGGTACCAGATGCTCATTTGTTGTAGCGGGCTGTTATTCTGCTAGTACCATTCTTAAGCCATTGATGACTAACCGTTGGTTTTATCCTCTGGACATTGAAAATTGTTATGTTATGAGGTCTAACATTAATTGTTTCTTGGAAATGTTGATAGATTCAATTTACCATGTTGGGGCATATTTGAGATGTGGAATGAGTGTTTCTAGGAACTTCCACACTACATCAAGTACCTTTGCATTTAACAGTGGAATGTCCATATGAGTGTTTTGCTTTTGGTTGTAGTGCTGCATTAGTTCAACCCAGTGTTTTAAATATTGACGACATCGGCTGATATATCCCACGATATATCTTGTATCCCACCTGTGTGATACGAAACACACAGGTAGTGCAATATATCCCACATGTTCGATTTGGTGAGCATTTTTGAATTTCAATCCTTTTATTTTTTGTAAATCATGTTAAATTAGTGTCAAATTGTTACAAATCCATGAAAAATCATGAATTGGGAGCTTTGATTTCGAGATTTGGAGGAGATGGGGCCGAGTTGCGGAAAATTGAAAAAAAAAATCAAAATTTCCCAATTTCTCGCAAATAATTTGCAATCTTTGTGTCCAAATATAAAATCAAACATGTATGTAACCTAATCATGTGATTCTTATTTTGCTTTTGAATGTATTGCTTGTGTTTATACACGTCTTCTTACATTTATGAATTATACGAATAGACATTGAATATATTTACATCAATTCAGTTAGACAACACATAGATTTAGGACCCCATACAAAGAAAACCTATTATGTGTACTTGTTTTTTTTTTTTTTTTTTGGGTAATGATTTGATTTGTAAGTGTGTATTGATGTCTTTTTTAACAATCACTGAAGTTTCATTGAAAAATTTGACCAATTTCTCAATGTTTCCCCATGTTTCCAATGACAATGATACATTACACGATACAACCGATATATCCCATGCGATAACCGATATATATCCGTATCCCAAGAATGCGATATGTAACGCGATACCGATATTTCGAACATTGGTTCAACCAATTAGTGTAATTCTACATAACATGGAATAACACTCAAGTTGACACCTTAGGATTTGTTTACTTCCTGATCTGCCTTATGAAAAGCATTTGTGGGTTATAGGTTACCCACCGACTGTCCACATGCCATTACCTTGTCATTTACCACCATAACTCTACCGTAGTATATTGGCTGTCTGGAAGGGTTGTCAAAAGCCATAAATATAAGTGGGTCATCTCATCCATCTGGAATAACTTACCAACCAATGTGTATATTTTTAGCAAGATACTATGGTCACTCTTTTCTTATTGAGATCATTTCATCCACACGTTTGCACTAGTGTCTTCTTGACCTTGTATCTGCACCTTACGCAACATGAGCTAAGTGGTGAGCCTTACGGATTTGGTGTGCTTGTGTCTGTATACAGATTGAAAATACACGGTTCTTTAGATTCAACTGCCTACCATGTAGATTGCAGCAGGTGTTTAACAGCAGTGACCACTGTCAATGCTGACCCATGCAAGGGTTTAGAATCATGAGAAATGATGTACATCTGCATACTTGGTCATAAACCAAAATGATACTTCTCAATATTCACTGCAGTCTTAATCATCACGGGCACAAGGCACTCAAGCCATGATGAGTGACAAATGGTTCCATGATGACGCCTTTGCGCTGGCTCTAGACACACTAAAAGGTCTTGCCAATGATGAGTGTTGGATGAGGTTCCATAATGATCAATTCCTAGACCCAACTTGATGGCTGATTGTCAACTATATTTATGTGTTTTTAATTTTCTTCATCTAGTTTAAAATTTTGTTATTAGAGCATGTATTGGGTGGCTCCAAATGATACATTTTGTTGCTCGTCAAATGGGACACGGGGAATTGTCTATGATTCGATGAACTTTTCTTGCTTGAAAAAAAATCTCATAAAGCGGAAAAATGAGTAAGACTTTTGAACTGTCCTTGCAGGAGTTAAAATATAAATTCATCACACGCAATATGACAAATGTTGTTGAATGACCTATTTATTGTTATGTTTAGCGAGTTGTTATGTTTCTTACATTTTAATGGCATACTAATTGAGCAATATGGTCACGAGTTAGGAAAATAGTATATGCATGAGCATAGTTGGGCCCAATGTTTGCAGTATCGATACTATTGGCCGATATTATCGGTATCGTGGTCCAACGATACGAAACTGCCCAGGAGTACAAAAAAGTAAAAAGATATTGCGCGATATATCAAACATATCACATTTTATCGGTGATATCGGCGATATATCGCATGATATCAAGGATTTTTCTTTGTTTATGATCTAGATATCGGTCGATATCTGTCGAAATTCGAAGAAAATAAACAATATATATGAGAAAAAAATCTCTCTAACCTTGTTACTCAAGATTTGCGTGGATTTGGTGTACCAATCATGATCGACAACGCTGGATCATGTAAGAAAACCTAAAACTTTTTTTTTTGTTTTTTTTCTTTGAAGAGAATTGCTTCGAAATGAAACCAGATTTCCGCCGGGGTTTATGGGGATTTGGGTTGGATTTTGGAAAAAAAGAGATGAAATTAAGGAGGGATTTTAAAAAATTCGAAGTCTCGAGATGAGGCAGGAGGGCTTGCGCATTCGTGGCTTTAACGGAGAAGACGAGGAGAGTTTTGAAGAATTCTCTCGCTCTACCTTTATTAAAGGAGTGTATTTGGTGCGACTTGGCTGCACCAAATATAGTACAACCCTTACGGTGGGGCCCACATTGATGTATGTATTATATATCCATGCCGTCCATACGTTTTGTCGGATAATTCTATGTCATGATCTAAAAAATGAATTAGATCCAAATCTTAGATGGACCATACTCTAAGAAAGAATGATATTTGAACCTCCACCATTAAAAACTTGCTAAGGCCCACTGTAATGTTTATTTGTCATCCAACCTGTTGATAAGGTCACATAAATGTGGATGAAGGGAAAATAACAAATATTAGGTTGTTCAAAAACTTTTGTGACCCATTCATAAGTTTTAATGAGCCATCACCACTATTTCCTACGATATGGTCCACCTGAGATTTAAATCTGCTTTATTTTTGGGCTCATGCTCTAAAATGATTTGTAAACACATATGGATGGCTTGAATATGCAATAAATATACCAAAGTGGGCCCCACCACAAGTGGCTCACCGTCTTGGGTCAGGCTAGGCCGCACCTAATCCTCTCCCTAAAAAGTAATCAAACTATGTTTTTGTGGGCCCCACCATGGTGTATGTGTTACATCCACATTGTCCATCCATTTTGAGAGATCATTTTAGGGCATGAGCCAAAGAATGAGGTCGATCCAAAGTTCAAGTGGACCCCACCACAGAAAACAGTGGGGATTGAACGCCTACCATTAAAAAATTCTAGGGGGCCATGAAAGTTTTTGATCAAGCTGATATTTGTGTTTTCCCTTCGTCCATATTTGTGTGAACTTATGGACATGTTGGATCTCAAATAAACGTCATGGTGGGCCTTAGGAAGGTTTCAATGGTGGGTGTCATTGTCCCTACTATTTTCTGTGGTGGGATCCACTTGAGCTTTTGATCAGCCTCATTCTTTGGCTCATGCCCTAAAAAGATGTCTCCAAATGGATGGACGGTCTGGATACAACACATACATCAGGGTGGGGCCCATGGTCAGGGTCCCGCCCACATTCCCGATCTTTCGTGTCGCGTGTGTAGATTGGGTACTACCCAACTCCGTCAGAAGTGGGAGCTGATTTGTTGAGACCCCGAATCTACCAAGGTGTGTGGGACCCGTGGGGCCCACCTTGATGTATGTGACTACATGCACACCATTCATCTGTGTTGAAAACTTATTTTAGGACATGATCTAAAAAATAAAGTAGATCCAAATCTCAAATGGACCGTAATACCAGAAATAGTAGTAGTTGACCATTAAAAACATATTGTGGGCCACAAAAGCTTTGGATCATATTTGCGTGGACTACTTAAGATTTGGGCATGCTTCATTTTTTGGATCATGCCCTAAAATGTGATTTGAAAATAGTTGGACGGTGGCCCCAAAGATGAAGTATATCCAAAGCTCAAGTGGACCACACCACAACAAATAGTGTGAATTGAACAAATAGTGTTGAAAAATTCTTATAGGCCACCAATGTTTTGGATCAAGGTGATATTTGTGTTTTCCCTATGTATTGCATATCCATGCCATCCATCTATTTTTACATATCAGTTTAGGTCATGGTCCAAAAAATGAAGCAGATACAAGTTTCAAGTGGACCACACTGTAAGAAATAGTGGTCCACCAATGAGGTTTATTTGCATGCTGCTTTATATGGTCCCAAATGTTGCCTTATATGCACAGTCCCAAACAATGGTGCACCAATGAGGCTTCAGGTGGACTGCATTATAAGAAACATGGTCCGAAAAAGTGGTGTTTAAACACCTTACCGTTGAAAACTTCCCGGGGCCCACCATGGTGTCTATTTGACATCCAACCATTGATCAAGTCCACTGGATGTGCACATGGGCTAGGGCCCACGTGTGAGGTGGATTTGGAGTTCAAGTGGCCCCCACTACAATAGGACAATGGGAATGAATACTTACCATTGAAAACCTTCTTGGGCTCACCCTATTGTTATGAATGATACAGATCTCATGCATTAGTGTAGATCATACATGTTTTGGTACATTTATAAAAGTTATGCATTCAATTTGAATATAGTTGCATTGTTTAGTCAGACAACGCATGGCTTAGGACCCTATACAAATGCAACCTAATATGGGCATTTCTTTTTTGAGATATTATGATTTAAATGTGTATATTAATGGCTTTTTTAACAATCACTAAAGTTTCATTGAAAATTTCAACCATTTTCCTAATGTTTCCCCATGTTTCCCAAAAAATGTGATAAATTATCTGATACAAAGGATATATCCCGTGCGATAACCGATATATATCTGTATCCCAAGGGTGCGATATATAGCGTGATACCGATATTTCGAACATTGGTTGGGCCTACAAGTTTGTATACATGAGCCAATAAAAAAAAGAAAAAAAGGGGAAAATGTGTGCATGAGTGATCGTGGGGTTTGCAAGTTAAAAAAGACCCACAAAGGGAAAAAAAAATGTGTGCATGAGTGATAGTGGGGTTTGTGTGTTTCATGCTTCCAACATGAAATTATAAACATAGTAGTTGCGTGCATTATACAAACATAATGCTTGACTTTTGACACCATCACTGTCACCATCAAGTCCCAACTCCCAATACTGCAATCCTCATTAATCATCACGCATATCATCATCATTGTCATTATAATCATCTACACCTTATCCTAACCAATGTTTTCCATGTCGTTATCGTGTAATGTATCACACCATTGGGATATGGATGCATATCAATTATCACATGGGATATATCAGTTGTATTGCATAATGAATCATTATTGTTGGGAAACATGGGAAAACTTTGGGAAATTGGTCAATTTTTTCAATGAAACTTCAGGGATTGTTAAAAAAGACATCAATACACACTTAGAAATGAAAACATTCCAAAAAACAAGTGCATGCAATAGGTTTCCTTTATATGGGTTTCTAATCTATCCAATGTCTGATTGAACTGTTGCAAGTATATTCAAAGTCTATTGATATAATTTATAAATGCAAGAAGGCATTTATGGAAACACAAGCAATACATTTAAGTGCAAAAGAAGAATCATTAAATCAGGTTACATACATGTTTGTTTTTTTGTTTGGACACAGATTGCAACCGATTTGGAAGAAATGGGAAAATTTTGATTTTTCCCAATTTTCTGCAACTCAGCACATCTCCCCCAAATCTCGAAATTGAAGTTCCAAATCTATGTTTTTTCATGCAAAACATGAAGAATCATGGATTTGTAACCATTTGACACCGATTTAACATGATTAACAAAAAAAAAAGAGGAAAAAAATTGAAAATAAAAAACGCTTCTTGGATTGAACAGGTGGGATACATTGGCATTACCTGTGTGTTTCATATTGCACAGGTGGGATAGAAGATATATCGTGTGATATATCGGCTGATATCATAGATATTGAAAACTTTGATCCTAATTAATTGGGGTCAGCTACATGAATCCTTTTCCGTCATTCCACTCTATTAGGGGCGCAGATTAATGTTGGAAGCTATGGCATAAGTTTGACTCTGGCTACCAAGTTGATGCAACTTCCTTCTTTATTTGGTCTGGGGATCTGCAATGAGAGCATAAAACTCCCACAGGCGCACGTAATAGACAATTACATAGGTTGATTACAATCAAGTGCTATCTAATAGTCTATTACATACGTTGTTTACAATCATCGTGCAAATAGTATTTGAAACCTTGAAATCAATTGACCCTGTTCACATGGTGTGTCGTGAAGGCGGTTAATGGGCCGTAAAGGCCGTTACAAACTTATAGGACCGTAGAAGGTAACGGTGGCAACCGTTACGTGTTATGGGGTTGTAAAGACGGTAACGGCCGTTACAGAAAAAATGACCCGTAAAGGCCATTACAGCTCCTGTAACAGCCCGTTATGCTCCCTGTAAAGGCCGTAACAGTCCATGACGGGGTCAATACATGTTTTTCAGATTATTATTTTTTTTAAAAAAGTTTTTTCAATAGAAAAAAGAGACCGTAGCGGCCTCCGTAATGGCCATTACACCCTGTATCATAAAGGTAACTACGGTGGCTGTTACAGCCACCATTATCGTTATGGAATACCTTGCCTATACATGACACTAGAACCATAATGATCATCATTGCCCATTGAAGCCAAAAATCATTTTGGAAGTTATGCCATAAGTTTGACACTAGCTACCAACCTGACGCAACCCTCCTGCTTTATTTGGTCTGGGAACAGGAAATGCAGGCATAAAACTCCTATAGGCGCAATGTAATGACTATTACATAGGTTGATTACAATCAAGTGCTGTCTAATAGTCTATTACATAGGTTGATTACAATCATCATGCATATAGTATCTGAAACCTTGAAGTCAATTGACCCTATACATGACACTGGAACCATAGTGATAGTCATTGCCCGTTGAAGTTAAAAAGGAAGAATAAAAGAACTGTTTGGGGGAGAGCAGGACTAAGGTTTTGGGAGCTGTGGACCAAATAAGGGTATTTCCATTGAGCAAGGTCTTATTCATGGCATCATATCTTCAATTATGGCAGGTATTTCCATTGAGCAAGACCTTTCTCATGGTTTCCCATGTGTTCCTATCGTCAATTTTGGTTGTGGTATTTAAAAAAAAACGGTTTTGTAATGGCTGTTACATGATGTAATTATTGGAGCCATTATGCGATATGGGGTTGTAATGCCTGTTCTGAAAAAAAAGGGCATGTAACGGTTTTGTAACTGCCATAAGAGCTGTTACTGGCCCATGATGGTTCGTTATGGGGCTGTAATAGTTTTTGCCTTAAAATTTTTTGACCATTTCAGGGTTGTCAATGGATCAGATCTGGATTTGATTCGAATTCGGTCTGATTAAATCAGATTCAAATCAATAGTTGGATCTATCGGATCAAATTCGGGGCACCAAAACAGGATCCATTTATAATAATCTGATTCGATTCGATAAAGATCTGATCCGACATATCTCTATTATATATAATGCATATCTCTACTATATATAATGTCAAGATAATTTGACCCTCACAAATTGCAAAGGGATTTGAAAAACCATGAGTGTATTTCTGTATAAAAAAAAGAAAAAAAATGCATTAACAGTATATTGGGATTGAATTCGGATTTTCAAATCTTTAATGAATTCGAATTCAGATAGGGTTGTTTAGGATTTGTTGGATAACAGATCGGATTTGGGTCTCAGCCATTCTTAATCTGATCGGATTTGGATATGCACAGATCCGCTCCGAATCCGATCTGTTTACAGCCCTAGTTATAGCCCGTATCATAATGGCAATAAGGCTAACCATTGCAGCCACCGTTATGGTTATTGAATACCTTGATTTTGGTAAAAATAACAATAAATGGAATATCTCTCTTCATAAGAAAACAACTGACAAATAAAGATATTTCCATTAAGCGAGGCCTTACTCATGGTTTTCTATCATCAATTTTGGTATAAGGTAACAATAAATGGAATGTATTTCCATGAATAAGGCCGCCGTCTCCTCAAGATAACAATAAATGAAATATCTCCCTTCAGAAGATAACAACTGGCAAATGAAGGTCCCCTCCTCCTCCTCAAGATAAATAATAATGGAAGTTCTCTCTTCATAAGATACAACTACTAAAGAAAGGGGTTTTCCATTGAGCGAGGCCTTATTCCATGGCTTCGTATCATCAGTTTTGGTAGAAGATAACACTAAATGGAAGATCTCCCTTCAGAAGATAACAAGGAGGAGGAGGTTCATGGTTTCCTATCATCAATTTTTTGTAGGAGATTACAACAAATGGAAGATCTCCGTTCAGAAGATAACAGGGAGGAGGTTACAATAAATGTAAGGCCATGACTTCCAACAATCATTTTTGTAGAAGATAGCAGTAAATGGGATATCTCCCTTCAGAAGATGATGACGACGAGGAGAGAGGAGTAGAAGAGCTTTTTGGGTCGGTCAATTGCATTTTTATGGATGTTCAAAAGAGTTTTTTTTTTTTTTTTTGGCTGCTTTGGTGTTTTGTGGAGAATAAAAGTTTGTGGTCCACTTGATACAAAATATCTTCGTTGTAGTTCTTTATGTGGCTGAGGTTTCTCGATTGGGGTTAGTGGGTTGATAAAGGCTTGTGCGATTGGAACATGAACTTTTTCAGCACATAAAGTGGCCTGTAGGGAGAGAGGATGTCAGTTTTTGGTGCGGTTTGTGGTGGAGTGACTGCTTAATTCCTGCTTGATATTCCTTAGTGACCACCAACCAAAGAAAAATCCCAAGAATCATTCTGCAGAATAACATTTTTTAACCTGACCGTTTGGTCAGGCACCAATAAACAGGCTGCAAATGGTGTGTTTTCAGTGTGCTTGGTTGTGAAGATTGTTCAGATCTGGCAACCTCCTCTGGAACATTTCAAATGGATCTGAAATTGGTTCTTTCCTCTGAAAATTTCAATCTGTTTGGAAGGTCTTAAGATGAGGGATTCCAGTTGACGCAGCAGTTCAGTGGAAGGGCATTTGCTTGGTTTCTAAATGCTGTTGTTGTTTGGTCAGCCTAAAAACAGATAACATTGATCATCTGTTGTGTTAGAGCTCATGGCTAAGCTTATTTGGCAGGATTTTTAAATATTAGTTTATACGCTCAGCTGTCAACTCAGTAGCGTATGCCTCTGTGGTTCTCCAAGGCGATTATTTCCATCCAGGTTCGATTCATTATTGGTCTGGTCCCATCTCTCCTAGCATAGTAATTATGGAAGGGCCAAATTCATTTATGCATGACGGTGGGGATTGGTCAGTTAACAGGAAAATCAGAAATGTGGATCAGTTTCTAAAATTGAATATGGATGGATGCTATTTTCAGTCTTTTGACCAGTATATTGTTCTTTCATGCACGAATTATCTCTATGACTGTTTACAATTTCCTGTTTTGAATGTAAAGTTGAGAAGAATAATCAAATCCCAGTGTTGTCCAAACCTTTTGAAGGATGTTTTCATGTAATGTGGATGAGGCTTCTTCATGAAATCCAGGCCAAGCAAGTGGAGCTGGAATGGCTTGGGATCATGATGTTAGTTTTTGACATGCATTTTTTCATCATTATGGGGCAACATCTAATATGATTGCAGAGTTAAGGGCATTACTTGATGCAATTGAGTGTTATGCAGCAATGAGAAGACGCCATACAGTGGTTGAAAGTGATTCAATAGGCTTGATTGATATGAGACCTGTATTGGCCGATTTTTTTTTGGCACGAAAATATTTTGAAAGAATGATGGGAAAATAAGAAAAAATGTAAAACATCAGATTTATTTATTTATTTATGTATTTTTATTGATAGTGTATCAAACCATTCTTTGATAAGAAATTTGTCTATCATAATGACCTGCCGAAAGTAAACCTAATAAGTTCTAATTAAACACAAATCAAGCATGATTTGCTGGATCGAGGTGTATTACATATGAGTACGACAAAAAAAAAAAAAAACCGGAAAATAAAGTGATGGTTTACTCCTCCTTTTGATACTTCCCAAATTGGTCTATTTTGCTTTGATTCGTTGAATTCCAGTCAACATTTTATGTTTGATACTCAAAACAGGCCTATATCTAGTATAAAATTAGTTTTTAAGCTTCCTACATGGTCGAAGTTGTAGCCGTATGTGTGTGTGGTTCTATGACTGGGCACGCATGTAGATACACCTGGGTCCTATGTGTTATTGGTCTTAATCCTTAGCTTTTTCCCTTTTATCTTTATGCTTTTCTTATTTGTCGCATAGTCTCTTTTTAGTGCTTCCATCTTATTAAGGGCATATGTGTAATTGTATCGTTTTTCCTATTTTTATAAATAAGCTAGGGTTGGACGATTCTTTTCTTCGTCTTTGACATATATCAGCGCTGAAGTTATTTTCGAACAAGGTATTTGATATTAAAGATTTAGGCCTGTTAAAATACTTTCTTGAAATTGAAGTTTCTCGGTCTAAGAAGGGCATAGTTCTATCTTAACAAAAATATGCTCCTGATTTGTTGATTTCAACTGGGAATCTTGGTATCAAACGTATTGATTCTCTATTAGAAATTAATAGGAAGCTCATGGCAGATGATGGGGAACTTCTTGATAATCCTTGCATGTATCAATACTTAGTTGGAATATTGATATATCTGATGATTACTCGATCAGATTTGTCTCATGCAGTGAGTTTGGTGTGCCAGTTCATGCATGCTTCCCTTTCTAGTCATCTTGAAGCCGTTCGTCACATCTTGCACTATATCAAATCGTCCCCAAGGCGTGATATTCTCTTTGGTCATTATCATAATTTTGATATTAAGGGTATTCTGATACAGATTAGGCAGGTTCCCTGGATGATTGTTGCTCTTCGTTAAGCTACTGTACTTCTCGGATAAATAACTGGTATTTCTGGAAGATTGTTGTAGCTTGTAGCAGATATGACGCTAGATGAGTGTCTGGGGGTGTCCTTTGAGTTGATCTGGCAACTGTGGATAAAAAAAATTGGAAGTTCTGGTTATCTAGGATATTCCAAGGTGAAATTTTGAGCAAGAATGATTATCCAGAGGAAACTCCGAGTAAAACCAGCAGTAAAAGTGAGATTCCTGAGTAAAATAGGTAATCGCAGATGAACATTAGTGCAGATTTGAGGCCATAGGAGCTCCAATGCAGTTCAAATGAATATTCTGAAGTTCTGGTTCAAGTCCGATGCCAAAAACAAAAGAAAATGACCTGATTTTTGGTGCTGCAGCTGCTGACAATAGCCGCTCGTCTGGTGGGATAGATTTCTTCTTATAGATGGATCAACAACTAACAATAGATGCCCCTCTGATGGGATAGATTTCTTTTTCCAGAGGGATCAGTCGGTCGAGATATCTCTTTTGGACAATGTCGTGGTGCACTAGATCAGCATTTGGAGAATGGTGATGGGGTTATCACCTCACTTTCACCAATTGTGATGAATTAAAATCTGCTGGTAGACTTTCAAAATTGGGATTGTAGAAATCTCCAGATAAACATGAAAGATAAAGTGAAGTGGAAAAGAGTAGGTAGAATAGAAAAATTGGATGAGATTTGCTCTTATACCAAGAAAAATGAAAGATTAGAGAGGAACATATGATGAAAGGAAGAGATTCTTGTGTCTTCTCCTCACTATTGTAAGTCTATCTAAAGAAGAAATAGTTTTACAAAGGATAAGACATGCAGACGGGCATTTGTAGATGGGTGTCATATAGTGGATAGTGCATTGATAGCACATAACGTTATTGATTCTTGCAAAGGGAAGGGTTTGAAGGGGGTTATTTGCAAATTGGATATTGAAAAAACTTATGATTATGTGGATTGAGACTTTCTAGATTTTATGTTGGGTCATTTGGGGTGCAGAGAGAAATGGCAAGCGTGGATTCAGGTTTGTGTCAAATCAGCAAAATTCTCGATTTTGGTTAATGGTTCTTCGAATGGCTTTTTTTTTTGAAGCGTCAAGAGGGTTGCTTCAAGGAGATACTCTGGCGTCATACTTATTTGTGGAGGCGTTGAGTAGGATGATTGATAAAGGAGTAGCTGTTGGTCTAGTGAAAGGTTTTAAAGTTGATAATTCTTAGTTTCAAATATTACAGTTACAATATGTTAGATGATACATTGCTTTGTGCTAGGTGGATGAATCAAAGGTTGATAATCTTCAGATGATTGTTCTATGTTTTGAGGTGGTATTGGGTTTGAAGGTAAATTCCGGTAGAAGTGAACTATTGGGAGTGGGTTTAACGAGGAAAGGGGCAGGCTCCTTTGCTAGGATCTTTGGTTGTAGGGAATGTTCATTTTTGACCGCATATCTTGGGTTACCATTATGTATTGTGAAGCTGGCCAAACACCTATGGGACAAAGTAATTGAGAGATTTGAAAGAAAGTTATCAAGTTAGAAGAGTAGGCTCTTGTCTTTGGGAGGAAGGTTAATGCTAATTAAGGTGGCAATGTCTAACTTACCAGTCTACTACATGTCCTTTTTTTTAGTGTCCAAAAGCGATGGTGGATGAGCTCGAAAAAATTAGGCGAGATTTCTTCTGAATGTGGGGCGGAAGAAAAGCGCAAGTTTCATCTTATGAAGTGGGAGGATGTATGTAAGCCATGGGATAAGGGGGAGCCGGTCTTAAGTCTTGGGAAAGATGAATTTAGCGTTATTAGGTAAGTGGGTGTGGAGGTTTGCCATTGAAGAGGGTAGCTTATGGAGAGAAGTAGTAGGAAGAAAGTATGGGTTTTGCAGGAGGTTCTTGGTGGATTAAGGCTTCAACAATGTATAAGGCTTTGTCTCTTTGAAAAGAAGTGGTCTTGTTAAAAAATAAGGTTTAGGAAGGAATTGGTTTTCTTTGGGTCATGGTGAGGGGATTAGATTTTGGGAGGATGTTTGGCTAGGGGATAAAAAATTGTGGGAGTTGTTCCCCCTTTTAGTGGGGATTTTGCAAGAGGCCAACTTGTTGGTGCCAAGGTGCTATTTTTTTTTCTCGAGGAGATGAAGTTATTTGGGCTCCTCTTTGTAGGAAAAATTTAAATGAGGAAGAGGTAGATGAGTTTATGAGATTGTTAGTTTTGTTGAGCAAGGTGGTGCCCCATGGTCTTACATAGAGATGGTTAGAAGAAAAGTCTGGTAAGTTTTTAGTTAAATCTCTCTACCAAATGATTGGTGGCAGGTTAAATGTCAACGGGGTTAGTCACGCAACTTATCTTTGGAGATATGCGCTCCTCCAGAGGTGGCCACTCTACCTTGGCTAGTGGGAAGTAAAAATGTGCTTATGGTCGACAATTTGCACAAGAGGAAAATAATTCTTCCGAATTTGTGTTTTATGTGTTATCAGGATGAGGAATCATTGAACCATCTTTCATTCATTGTATGGTTGCACAGAAGGTCGGGGAAGGGTTTCTCATCATTTTGGCTATTGGTGGGTTATGACGGATTCTATAGATTCTTTCTTTCTGTCTCGGCATGGCGGGGGTAAAGGGAAGATAGGGAAGAAGGTCTAGTGTCTTTGTGTTCTAGCTGAGATTTGGGTATTATGGTTGGAAAGGAATAATTGCCGTTTTAGGAATCGGAAAGATAATACTATGGACGTCTACAAAATGGCTAAAGAGCATGTTATGGAATGGGTGATCAAATCAAAGGCTATTGCAGCAGATCAGTTTCCTGAAAATTGGGCAGATTTGTAGTTTCTCTCTTTATGCTTTTACTTTGTCTTGTAATTCTTTAGGCTTTGGCCTCTTTGCAATAAAATCATCAAAGTTCAAAAAAAGAAAATAAAAAGTCATACTCTGTAGGTGTAATTAAAGTTCATGCACATTATCTAGTATAGTGCTCCAGAGGTGTACTCAAGTCTAAAGTCACTAACAATATCTATGCCTCAGTTAAGGGGTGTGTAGGTGTATGTGTGCGTGGGCCTATGATTGGGCCCATAGGTACATACACCAGGGTAGGGTCTTTTGTGTTATGAGCCTCAATCCTGAGCTTTTTCCCTTTTAATCTTTCTTTTATGCTTTCCTTATTTGCCCCTTAGTCTCTCTTTATTTTTTCCTCTATATTAGGGGCATATGTGTAATTGTACCTTTTTTTCTCTATTATTATAAATAAGATAGGGCTGGATGTCCCAACTTTATGTGTTCTTCTTCTCTTTCTCAAATTCTCCTCTCATTCTCTGACGGAAATGAAGAAAGAAGTGGAAAACGAGAGTAAATTTGAAAATAAAAAAAATTCAAAATGGGCCTTTATAGTGCTGATAAGGGGTGTATTGGCCAATGTGGCCCAGTTCTTCTTAATGGCTGGGTTACCTCCATAGTGCATAAGGGGGGTGATGGATAGCATTAAGTAACAATTGATAAGGCCATAACATAGCAGATATTCAACACCATTGTGTATTTTCCCATGAACACTGTTGATCTGTCTGGGGTTGAGGAACATTAGTATCATGAACCTAGCCTTGCTAGTTAAATGGTGGTGGAGGTTGGGAAACAATGATCATTCCTTGCTTAGAGATATTCCTTTTTTTTGTTTTTTTGAAGATTTGCTTAGAGATATTCTTGTTGCCAGATATGGGGGGATGTTAGAGAGGCCTCAATTACATCTGAATCCCAGATTTGGAAAGCTTCTTGTATGATTTGGAGTGCTATCTCGTGGGCAAGAATCTTTTGCTCATGTCACTTTTGGTTTAGGATTGGAAATGGTGAAAAGGTGAGAACTTGGGAGGATTGTTCGTTCTCGGACATGCTTTTGATATAGTTCTTTGAGGATCTGTATGCATTTGTTGTAGGCAAAGGGATCTACTGCATCATTTCTTCGGTTGGTGGGGTGATATGATGTCCCCCTTTGTGGTGAAATTTGAAAGACCGAGCCTTTGAGTCTTGTTCACTTGCTTTCGTTGATCCAAGCTGTTTACATTCCTTTCTCAGATTTTGATAAAAGAATGTGGGTACTGAATCGTAATGGTAATTTCGTGGTTAATTCTTTGGTGATCTTTACTTGGTAATGCTGCTACCCAATCCCCAAGTGTTCTCTAAAATTTGGGTTGCCCTGGATCTGCTGAAAATCGGATCTTTTATTTGGACGGCTGCTTCCTTTCCCTGGAGGATAGCTATGTGTGATATTTATATGGGCTAGGAGATTTCATTTTGCCGGGTTCCTAGATAGGTTTATGCTGATGCGGACTACCTTGCTAAATCTGGTGCGAGTAGGGCTGCGATGATCATGTCAGTGATGAGATGGTCTGGTTTTGTTTATGTTGTCTCTACAGTCATGTTTTTCTGTAGCACCTTGTTGCATTTGTTTTTACATTTTTTGTGTCTTATGGGGCATTTTTTCTTGTTCCCTTCATTGTAGCCTTCTTCTCTTTAATAAATTTGATTTTTCATTAAAAAATGTCGTCTTCATAGGCTGCTTGAATCATCATCGATACTTCATATTGATACTACACGATCTTTGCATGCACCTTTTTCTTGATATTTTTGGTTGTTGGGAGTTTTGTTAAAGTTTTATGATTGGTTGCCTACCAAACATCAACCTTCCTCCTTTACCCGGGCTCTTGGAACAGGTCATGGCAGAGGCTCACATTGATCACTTATATGCCAACATGGTCTCACCCAACATTGACAACCAACACAACTTTTATATGCACGTCCCATGCTAGTTTAATTATCTCATGGGCTTCATGCTATCTAACAAGGACACTCCACTCTTTTTTACTTTTTTGTAATTGTGTTTTGTCGCCATCTACAACTGAAGCTATTTTCCCTCTTCGACAATTGATGGAGAAATATAGGGAACGCAAGAAGGATCTCCACATGGTCTTTATTGACTTGAGAAAGCTTAAGATGGCGCCCCTTAAGAGTTGATCTAGTGGTTATTGGAATGAAAGGAGTTTCTAGAGGATATATTGACAATATTAGGATATGTATGAGGGAGTGGTTACAAATATGAGGATCACTGGTGTCGAGACAAGTGGTTCCCAATTATTGTCGGCTTGCATCAAGGGTCGACATTGAGCTCGTACCATTAGTGAGTGCATGAAGTGCAATTTAATAACAATAGGAGTGAAAACAAGGAATTAGTTAAGATTGCTGACCAAAAAGTTCCTCGAAATGAGCCAATAATTCATGAGTGTAGAGATTTAGAAGGATTTTGCCCATAGATTTCAATGCTAGGTGGAAAAAAATGGAGATGTGCCTCTGAAGTTTTATGTCATCGTCATGTACCATTCAAATTGAAAGGGAAATTTTATAGGATAGCTATAAGACCAGCCATGCTTTATGGGACAAAATGTTGGGCAGTTAAGGAACAACATGCTCATAGGATGTGTAAATGTGTAGTTGAAATGAGGATGTTGAGATGAATGAGTGACAAGACGAAAGGATGGAATAAGAAATGAATGAATTCGAGGGAACTTACGAATAGCGCCAATAGGTAATAAGATGCGAGAAAATAGACTAGATGGTTTGGTCATGTGCAATAGAGACCAAGAACCACGACGGATAGGAGTGAGTTGGTACAAGTTGAAGGCTCTAAAAGGCCAGGGCGCAGGCCCAAAAGGATGTAAATGGAGGTAGTAACAAAAGACTTGATGACCTATGATATAACTAAAGGTATAGCCCTTGATAAAGTGGAATGGCATAAAAGGATTCATGTAGTCGACCCCAAGTAATTGGGATAAGGCTTAGATGATGACGACAATGAAATGTTGTGTCGCCATGTGACTAGCTTTGGTTTACACGTTTAATTATTGTATATTATATTTTTGGTTCATCATCATAGCCTTATCCCAACTAATTGGGGTCGGCTACATGAATCCTTTTACGCCATTCCACTCCATCAAGGGCCACAACTTCAGTTGGAGCATAGGTCTTCAAGTCTTTTCTTACTACCTCCATCCACATCCTTTTGGGTCTTCCCCTTTTATATAATTATATATCGTTGGGGGTTTTTATTTTCTTAAAAGTAATTATAGTTTTATCATTTTAATACTACTATGGATAGGTGGGAAAATACAACCTTTTAAGTGCTATCATCTCCGGCACCAACTTTGGGAGCCAAAGTTTATTTTTTTAGTTGATTTTGAAACTTAGGTTTTGAAACCCTTGCCCAATGGAATCAAAGCTTGACAGTCGTTTTCATACGTGATTTCATAATTTATGACTTGAATGGCAAGGGATGAGTCTGATGGATTTAGAAGTAAAGTAATTTTCTCTCAGTTGTTGGATTTCATTATGAATGTCCTTTTGTCTAATCATGAATATTAGAAGATAAGCTAAGCTGGATTCAAATGCATGGAGAGGCTTCCTTTGTGATTTCTAACCATGCAAACCATAACCTAACTTTTTATTAGTTCGAGAACTGTGTAGGTGCCTGCTATGGCTGTAGGAGGTGGGGCCCAATTATACAATTTGCCAGTAGTCTCTTGGCCTTAGAGGGAACATTTCAACTCGTAGAGAGTAGCTCTTTCATCATGCCCATCTTTTTCATTGACCTTTTTTTTTTTTTGTTTTTGTTTTTGGTGTGTGTGTGACAATGCTCAAGAGCGGTGTGGCTAAAGGAAGGAGACAAAAATACTTGTTTCTTTCAGAGTATTGCGAGTGCTCGAGCAAGAAGCAATCACTTTAGCTCTTTGATTGTTAATGGTGAAAGTAACTTCGGATAAAGGAAAGATTTGCAATGCCACAATTTCGTTTTATAAAAATATTCAATCCATCGACCATTGGAATAGACCGCGACTTGATTATGTATCTTTTCAAACAACATTGTAGGAAGAGGCTACTTCTCTTGAGGCGCAATTTACAGTCAGAGGTGAAGGCTGACTTTGCGGAGACAAAGCTCCAGTCTAGATAGTTTCTCTATCACATTCTTTTAGATCTTTTGGCACTTGCTAGAAAAGGACATGATGAAATTTATGATAGAATGCGTCGAGCGTAGCGGGCATTCAATGGACATTGGGGCTTCTTTCATAGCCCTTATCCCTAAGCTTGAAGGAGTAGAACAATTGAAAGATTTCCGCCCTATAAGTTTGATGGGGGGCCCATACAAGATTCTTGTGAAAATTCTTGCTCTGCGACTTAGGGGTGTGCTATATAAAGTTGTTGCCGATAATCAAGGGGCCTTCATTATGGGAAGACAAATTCTGGATACAGCTCTTATGGCTCATGAATGTATTGACTTCGGATATGGAGAGAAGAAAAGTCGATTGGCGTGCAAGCTTGATATTCAAAAGGCATACAATCACGTCGAGTAGGACTTCTTAGAATATATGTTGGACATGGTGGGGTGTGGCCAGAAGGGGAGGAACTAGATGCGATCATGCATGCAATCAGTTACCTTCTCTATTTTGGTTAACGGATCACCAAAAAGGTTCTTCAAGGCAACAAGGGGTTTAAGGCAAATGATCCCCTCCCTGCTTATCTATTTGTGATAGTCGGTGAGGCTCTTAGTAGGATGTTGTCCAAGGAGGAGGAGAACAACATAGTGGCTTCAAAGTATCTATTGATAGCCTTTTAGCTAGCCACCTTCAATATGTGCATGACATGATCCTATTTTGAAATACGGATGAGACTTTGGTGGAAAACCTCTGTAAAATCATTGTTTGCTTTGAACCGGTCTCTTGGTTGAGGGTAGATGTGGCAAAAAAATGAAATGTTGGGGATCCATGTATTTGCCAAAGCGTTGGATGGCTTTGTGAGAGTTTTTTGTTACAAGACGGGCTCGTTTCCCTGCATATATCTTTGCCTTCCTCTTTGCTTAGGAAAGCCCGTCATTCACCTATGGGACGATGATTGAGAAAATTGAAAAGAAGTTCACCAATTGGAAATGCCATTATTTATCTTTGGGAGGGAGGCTAACTCTCCTCAAAGACGTTTTCAAATATGCTAGTACACTTTGTCTCTTTTTAAGGGCCCTGGTTCGGTGTTGAAGCGGCTAGAAAAATTGAGGGATTTTTTGTGGAAAGGCTCTCATGATAGTCGGAACATCTTCTGAAATGGGCGGATGTCTTGGGATAGTTGGAAAATCCTCTAAACATGGCTCTCTTGGGAAATGACACTAGAAGCTCGGTTCTGAATTGGGAGGCCTTTGGATGGAGATCATTGTAAGCAAATACAAGGTTCAAGAGGGAGGGCGGTTTATTAAGCAATCATCTCTTTACCGCGCCTCTAACATCTGGAAAGCTATTACGTCGACGGAACACCTAGTAATGAGACAAGTATCACTCGCTATTGGCAAAGGGGACCAAACCCGTTTCTGGGTGGATATTTGGTGCAGCAACAAGCCTCTCCAAAATATCTCCCTCGGTTAGCTAATTTAGTCCTAGATCACTTCGACCTAGCATTGCAATGCTATTCCTTTTGTGGGGGTGCTGTAGTATGGTGTCCTCCTTGCCGTAGAAACTTATCCGATGATGAGATGATAGAGTTACAAGTCTGCTGGATTTCCTCAAGCATGTCGTGCCTTCCCCCGAGGAGGACTTGATGATTTGGAAAGGGCATAGTTCTGGAAAATTTATCGTGGCTTCTTTCTTTGGGTCTTATTCGAGCAATTCCCAAGGCCCTTCCCATCCATATCTCCATTGGAACTATGCGGCCCCTCGATTGGCGGCATTTGTGTGGCTAGTCGGTTGAAAGAGAATTCTAACCATCAACAATCTACAACACGGATCCGTCATCTGGTCAAATATTTGCTTGATGTGTATGAAAGACGCATAAACAATCAATCACTTATTCATCCATTGCGCCTTTGTTTGGAAAGTGTGGGACTACTTCCCTGTCAAGTCTCATGTGGCTTGGGTCATGCCGGATTTTGTCGATGCTTTTCTTTGGGCTTGGCATGGAAGTGGAGGCAGGAAATCAAACAAAGTTGTATGGAGGTTAATCGTTATGTCAACTCTCTGGGCAATCTGGAAAGAGAGGAATGAGTAGTGTTTTAGAAATGGGAGGTCCATGGAGACTGAGGTGATAAGGATAGCTATGGATCTTGTTAGGGATTGGGCTCCTCATGTAAAGTCAGCCACAGCTGATTCATACATTTGGGTGGCAAATTAGTTTTTGCATTGTATTCTTTTTCTGCCTTTGGGTAGGCTTTCTAATAAATTTTGCATTGTATTCTTTTTCTGCCTTTGGGTAGGCTTTCTAATAAATATTTTTGTTCACTCAAATATTTTTCCAGATAACTCTTCATTTCTGGATGATTTTGGGGGTCTTTTTGTTTCCATCTTTCTTTCCCCTTTTTTTTTTTCCTTTTCTTTTTGGGTTCCATTTCATACCATATGTGCCAAACTGCACTGTAGAATGCAAGCTTGATTGCGCTTGGCTATATGAATCTTTACTTCAAATCTGTGGGAGATCCAGTTATGTTCCTCTTGTAGACTTCTTTCTGGGTTTCTTTTAACCAAGTGACCTATGGTGGATTTCCATATCCATGAGGAATAGGAACCGGGTAAAAGTATATGGTCATGATGGGTTCAGTCAGCAGACTCAGCATGATACTCACCATGAGTCTCATGCCTAATTCATAAATGTGGTGCTTTGGGAGATATCCTCTTTGCAGTGTCTATTTCCCTCAAACTTCTAGGATGTTGGTGTATGCAGTCCCACATGGATGTTTGAAAAGTATTTCATCCTCCCTGATCTGGAGTTTCTTTTTTTTTTTGGATGTGGAGCCTTGCAACTTGATTGATGATTAGAGACTAAGGAGATCAATTCTATTTATTCCTCCCAGAAGCTGATAAGATTATGAGATGCTGGGGAGTTATGATCAAACACTCTTTGCTGTTTATGTTAATTGGGTAAGAAACTGAGAGCTTATACTGACCATAGAACTTGAAGAGCCAAGGTCTTGCACAAAACCAAATTGTAGATCAATCTGCAATTTCGCTGCATACTGATGTTTTACACATAATCCCCATTACGAGTTGCAATTTTCTTCTCATTGTAGATTCTTATGAACATGATGATGCCATTAATGCATCCAGTGTGCATTTAATGGAAATATTGCAGTTAGGTCATGCCAGCTCTCGATTTTGAAGAATGATCAGCAGTTGCATTTTGTGTAAAGTATAACAGGATATTTCACGCTGTTCATGAAGTTATGTGATCAACGGTTCATATATGTCAGCAAAATACCT
Organism: Magnolia sinica; assembly: GCF_029962835.1. Lineage (NCBI taxonomy): Eukaryota > Viridiplantae > Streptophyta > Magnoliopsida > Magnoliales > Magnoliaceae > Magnolia > Magnolia sinica. Next base: position 118,872,148 of record NC_080575.1, on the reverse strand, counting down.
CTCATGTAATTGTTGCTGCCTTTAAACCCCCTAAAAACAAATAGGAGAAACCAGTCCCTGGCTAGGCAATGCTTGGTTCTCTGCAACTCATTTCAGTTCTTATCTCTCAAGCTGGATCAAAACTCCAATTGTCTGATTAAGTAGAGATTTTGAGTAAACTCCTATGCTGACTCCCTTGCAATTTGGCTGCGATCTGTTTGTGTGGCATGTGGGCTGTTATGGTTCCCGCTGTTTGGATTTGTTCTTTTCACGATGTTTGCTGGTTGTCTTGTTGTTTTGAGGCCTTTTGACTTTGATTTTCTTGGTTGATTGTGATCAGGCTTTTGCCTATTGGTTGGCATTAGAATTTCTGGGTGTTGTTCCCAATGTATGCAATATCGATTGTATAAGATATTCTTGGTATCGCACTCCAGGGATATGAAACATCCATGGAGTATAGCTGGAAATGAAAAAATCTTGCGTATCGTGTGACGTATCACAATGTATCGGTGATATCTCGCGATATTGCTATATATCACAACTTTTCCCTTTACAAAATTTTGTGGTATCTATCGATGATACCTATGGATATTGATATATCGTCGATACATTCCAGGAACTGCAAGGGAACTTCCCAAAGCCTCCCAAAATCTATTTTTTTTACACATTTTTCTTCAATTTTGTCTCTTCTAAACTGCTTGTGGGTGGATTTCGGTCTATCATTTGCTTCGACTTGGGAGAAAAAACCTACATTTGAAATCAGAATCAAGATTTTCTTGCATTTGGGGCTGTTTCTCAAAAGGTGAGTTATTTTGCATTTTCATCTTTTTTTTTTTTGTTTAAATCATATAAAATCAGTGTGAAATCATAAGAAATCATTGATTCTTCATGTCTTGCATGGAAAACGAAGGATTTCAATATTCGATTTTGAGGTTTGGTGGTGGATGGCCCGATTTGGGGAAATTTCAAAAAATTCCAATTTCTCCCAAATTGCTTGCAATCTTGCACTCTAAACATGAAATCAAACATCTATGAGGCCTAAGCTACTGATTTATTAAGTTTCTTTTAAATTTTGGGAAACATTAATAAAAAATTTATAAAAAATTATAAAAATACAAAATTTTCAAAATTTCAATTCTAACAGCAGTCAATTGAGTCCAATTTCTAAGTATTTAGGAGTGTTTGATGAAATGATCATCACATAACACTCGAAATTCTAGATTTGAAATCAATTTCGTTAATCTTACACTTCAAACATGTATGAGGCATGATCTACTAGTTCATTTATTTTTAAAAAAATATTTTTCAGAATTAAATGATACTTTTTAATTAAAAATATTGAAAAAATAAAAATATCTTTTCCCAAAAATTAGTTTCTACTTGCGGTCAATTGGCTGCATTTTCTTAGATTTTTTGAGCATTTATAACTGTTATGAATTCACTATGTATATAGTTGCATCCATTCAGTGAGACAAGGCGTAGCTTAAGGCCCTATACAAAGGAAACTTATTATGTGCACTTTTTTTTGTGATGTTATGATTTCAAAGTGTGTATTAAGGCCTTTTAAAACAATCTTTGAAGTTTCACTGAAAAATTTGATCAATTTTTCAATGTTTCCAAAAAAGTGTGATACATTACCCAATCCAAACAAATATATCCCGTGCGATAACCGATACGTATTTGTATCCCAAGGGTGCGATACATAACGCGATACTGATAGAATAAACATTGGCTGTTCCAAATAAAATATGGTATAATGGGATGGTTATTATTTCAACTGCACTTGGAATCAGTTTTAAAATTACAAGATTCATTTTGAGAACTCTAAATAAGAAGATTGCATAGATTATGCTCCTATCTCAAAGTTAAGATTCTTTGGTATTACTCATTGTCTTGTGTTGCATGAGCAGTCTGGTTGGACACCTGAGATTTACTGGGTGCTGATGTATGGGTATGATATTTTTTGGGTATTCTGCCAACCGCACATCCTCCAATTGGGCAAATGCATTTGGCTATAGAAAGAACCCCCTATATGTTTGTCATTAGGAATGTAAAAAAAAAAAAAAAAAAAAACCTACAAATACTTGCATACATAACATTGAATTCATGCATGTTTTTGCTGTGCGCATGCGGGAGGGAGGGAGGTAGTGATGCTTAGTTTGGTTTCATCTGACTAGGCCCATTTTGGTTAGTTTCAGCACAGTTTGGACTTTGCTCGCCAAGGTCGACTTGGTTTGGCCAGAACAAGTCACAGACAGAAACTGAGATTTAAATTCATGTTGGTAGCATTTAAGCTATATCCTTAAACAGAGCCTATATATTGTGACAGTAATTTTTGGGGTTTGGTTGATCCTTGCCTTTCCAGTTTGATGCCCACAAGCCTTGTCGTAGCTGGGTAGATTACGAGTTCACTGAAGGTTAGGATTTAGGAACTGAATTCTATGTGATCCATCCATGTCTCATTGTGTATGTAAATAACAGGAAAATGAAGCAAAATGGACTGAATTCTGCCTATTCTAGAACCCTTAATCAAATTGCAAAAGAATAGAAAATGAGGAAAATACCCCCATCTACATAATCCACCAGTGTCTCATCATACAAGAACTCATCTACATCTTTCTAAAAGACGCGAGTCTTCTGGGGTCAACTGGAGACTTAGCGAGTTAACACGATTTGACAAAGATTCTGTAGATGGGAAAAGGTCAGATTTCAAATAACTGCAGACATTGCATGTCCTTCACGCTGAAGTCGAGATGAACTCGTTCCAAACCATCTTATCCACTATAATACTTCACCTTTTGGATAATGGCTATCCAATTTGAAAGAAGTTCTAATAAGCATATGCTTGCTATATACCGCCAAACCACCTATTTTCCTTGATGCAGGGGAAAAAGAATTGCAAAACCTGCGACTAATGTATCAGATTGTTTCATATAATAATGAAAATAAATGGGTGCAGTAGCTGATTTAGAAGTTCTTACATTGTATCCCATCTTCTGCCTTGATTGGGGCTCTTTTACATTCATTTTTGTGGATTTTGTCCATTCCGAAGTGCATAAGGTGTTGTTTCCACTTGTCAGGAAAACATGGATGGCGAGTAGAGATGTCTCGGAATTATGGAAGTGGTCGCAGCAGCCGTGGTAGGGACAGCAATGAAGTGAGATGCTATGACTGTGGTGGGACTGGACATTTTGCTCGAGAATGTCGCTCTGGAGGTTCAAGAAGTTCATACAGGCGCAGCCCGAGTCCACATTACAGATCGGGCAGCCGCAGGTATATCTGAAATCTGAACTGAAAGTTGACTACCTGTATCATGACATTGCTTTACTCAGAACTAATCTGCAATAGTTTTATCTTATTCTATCGAACAGACGCAGCCCTCCAAGAAGCGAGCGTGACTACAGCAGATCTCCTCGGCGTGATAGGAAGGGTTCATACACCAATGGGTATGCTTAAGTCTCTTTGTCATAAGCCGTTTGTCTTTATGGCAATTTAATTGACAGATATTTGTATTATTAGATAAATGAATCTTACGTGTTATCAGGTGCAAAGACTCTTATGTGTTTACAGTTGCAAGTGGATTCTTTATATCATTATCTTATATTATATTTCTAATAGTTAAGCTGGAAAATATTAAGTATAGAGAAATTTTTTTAGTAAAGATTAGGAAGGTGTGGTTAAATGTGGAGAACAAAATTTAGGTAATATTTAGGGTGGATTCCCCCAAATTGGTATTTGGACAGAGACATAGGCGATGCGGATATTCATCCATTCTGGCAAGCACATGTGGTGGTGTGGAGAACTGGAACTGCATTGGATGGGATTTGGTTTTCCCATCACTTCCACCCTGAAACAATATCCGATGTATTTAAGCACATACCTGATGTGCATCATGTATTATTTTGGGAGGAAAAAATCCAACCGGTCTCCATTCTAGGCACAACAAATTCACTGTTTGTAAAGCTGCATTAGAGGCAAAGATATGGAGGTTAACATTAATTAATTTATTTTTTTAAAAAAAAACTGTTTAGAAGAGAGGCTGTTTGGAAAGCATACAAAATAAAAAAGAAAGAAACCTATGTAGAAGACAGGTGATTTTAAACACTTACCAGTTGCTTGACTTTGATTTTATTATCAAATATTTGGTATGAATTCTATATTTGAGTGCAGTATCACAATGGATCGAACAAGGTGCCAGTATCACTCTGATGAGATGACAATCATTTGATTAAGGGCCCACAAACATGGAGGGTGAGAGACCATTTTCAATGGTTCATTTTAGCTGGCCCCAGATGCATGGCTTTGCTTATCCAAGCATGGATATTTTGGGTCATGTGCAATCAATGGTAGTTTTGTGTTATCTAGCAATCTTTGTTTATCATAGGTGGCTCCACTTGTTCCTGCATACAAGTTTGCACCATAAACACGCAAGTTCTAAATCATTGCTCTTCAAAACAGTTGCTACATTCTTTGAATCCTGCATTATTATTTTATTACATACACCCATTATTTTATTACATATCGGGCGTATGGAGATATTGAAGGGGTGATTTCTGGCACATGTGGCAAACAGCATGGGATCTAGGCCATTCATTGAGTGGTGACCACTGAAATCAGCCTGGCAAAAAAAAAAAAAAAACAAGAAGCACAGGCTGGTCGCCTGGTCCAATGATCAAGTGGGCTACACATGATAAAAATGGATGGTCAGTAAAACGATGGCGACTCATGAGCTATAGTCAGCAGGTTTGGCCACCTTATGAGTGAACCTTGATTCTTGTGCTGGGGCATGTTCATGGTAACTCCACCTGCCCAAGCCAGATGTGCTGCAACATTTCTCAATTGCCAATGAATTCTTTGGCAACATTCAGATTGACATATGAGGTTTGTTCCTAAAGAATAACAGCACTGACAAGAGGAGGGGAACTGCTGTCTATTAACACAATACAAAGAAAACAAAGTTAACCTTGTGTGATTAGAAGCCCTTGATCTCTTAGCCCCAGATGCAGGGGGGGGGTGGGATGATATTATTTCAGCAATAAATAAGTAAATAAATAAAAAGCAGATTGAATGCTAAAATAGGAATGCATCTTTGGTTGTCAATGCTTGGTTCGTTGAGTTGTGAAGAAGTTTGATTTTCTGATAGGTTGGTTCGTGTTGCATATGCAGGAGTCCAGACAAAGATCGATGGGGCTACACAGATTGACAAGAAACCAAGTGACCCAATGCAGATTGAGAGCAAGCAGCCGTCCCACTGTCAGATTAACTTCAATTTTTTGAAGTATATAAGTCTCCTCTTACCCATCTTTACAAAGAAACTCATACATAACCATCATCTTAGGAAACCACGAGATCCTCTAAACTGTCTTGCAGTTGTGGGAGCTTTTAAACCTATTTTGGTTTCTATATACCCTTTTATTTGAAAAACTAATTGAGGCTGCACAAAAGTATTTGGATTTGATTTTTACCTTATATTCTACAATTGGCAATGGAATGGTTCATTTCCTGCAAAAGATTTCATTTCCAGGCACAAAACAGAGAAACACTTTTTAAGCCCCCTTTAAATTTACAGACCCAATAATCCAATCAAATCAAACACCACATGAAAAATCAAAAAATTTCACTCTGAGAAAGTAAAAAAGAAAAAGAAGGAAACTGTATTAGCCAAGTAATATTCAAGATGTGGAGAACCAGCCAATTTGCACTACTGCTGGATCTCTTGTGCCTGCACATGACAGCAAGTAAACTCAATTGGCTCGAACAAAAGAGGTGGTATGCCATTTTTTTTTCCTACAGCTAATGGCTGAGTTGATCTGGAAACTCTTCCGACCCTGTTCTGAACTCTCCTTGATACATTCACTGTCTTGGGTAGGTAGCGAAAATTGCCTTGCTCAGGGTCACAAAGGAACATCAATTATTTCAAGTCACAACTCAGCCTGAATAAATCCTGTTTGTAAACTCTCTTTTCCTGTCCATTCAATGTATAGAATTCTCAATTTTAGCAAGAGCCTGGGTACAGCAGCAGAAGGCTTTTGATTGCTTTTTGCTGAATGAAATCCAGACCCATGTTTGAAAAGCTGAAAGTTTCTTTCAGCCATTAATGGAGGAACTGATGTTTTCTCTTTCAGATGAAGAATAGCACTCAACGGAGGATTTCAGGGGGACCCTTGACTTCCCTCTTGAGATGAGGATGGCTGGTCAGTGGCTTCAGCAAGGGCATGGAGCATTGTTATGACCTCCACTGTGTCGTCCAGATAATACTTGGCCTTGCTTGGCTTCTGCCCGACCGTGCAAGCATATACTGCCATGTTGGAGAGTGTGTCCCTTGCCATTGCGCTAATACCTTCGAACATATCCTCATCCGATCTGTCATCGCCGATACACAGAACAAAATCAGCTTGCCTCCCGCTCTCTGTCATCGACGATAAGATCTTCTCTGCAACCAAGCCTTTGCTGACTCCCTAGAAACCAACATCGAGAAAAAGAAAGAAATTTAGAAAGTCAAACAATGACAATGTGACTGCATTAGCGGAATGTAAGATAGCTACAGATTATCATTTTCATCCAATGGTGGTAATCTAACTATCCCAAAATAGTCTGTCACCTTACAGGTTGATGCCAATATGGGTACCATAGGCAAGTCACTAGGATTTTGGAGGAAAAAGGCGCGTAAGGAACCTAATAGGACTGGATGTGTTTTGAAAGATATCTTATGATTATCCATGATAACAAGCCTGTTACTGATACATGACTAGGAAAAGAGGGTACTTGTACAGAGAACTGATCACCTACAGGGGCCTGTCTGCACCATAGACATTGAATGAATGCATTAAATGAGGAAGAAAAAAAATTCAACATTTAATGCATCCAGCGGCTGAAGATGCCCCCTACCACCAACCAGTGTTCTAGGTGTCCGTAGCTGATCAATTCTCAGCTTGAAAACAAGTGTAGTGTACTGTCAAGCCTCGCACTCTGGCAGTTGGGATAAAGGCAACAACGTTCAGGACAGTGGTTGCAACAAATATTATGAAACTCTATCACATTTTATGAACAACCAGGCTAATTTGGTGCCAAATATCATGATATTTCTTGCATCCAAACGCATCCTTAATATCTCTGCTTCTATTTTGAATCTTTCGATCAAGATATCAAAGAGTTTCAGGGGTATGGCTTGTGCATTGCACATTGAGAGAAATGTAGGGGTTTACAAGACGCGAGGGTGGAAGGAGAAGCCGCCGTAAAAAAAACGAAAAAGAAAAAAAAAGGTGAGAATAATTAGTTTTCTCTGGGGGGCCCAGCATATTTAAGGTGAGGGTAAAGTCTAGAGACCATCCTCGTACCTTTTTTGGAGAGCCGACAAAATCTCACCGCATATTGTTAAACATACAGCTGGAGTCTACTGTAAATTACGTATATATCCTTTCATTCGCCTAAAAACCATTCCCCCATCTCCTCAACCATGTCAATTTGCTACGCCCATGCACATGGCCGCACATATTACAGCATGGCACACATGTGAAGTATCAAAGCCATCCATCATGTGAATATCATTATGTTGATGCTATTGCAGAAACCTAGAGGTGGTCCACTTGGTATCCTTGCCAAACATTACAAATGCGTGGACGGGTTAGAAAATTTCGGCCGATTTTGTCACAACCGTACATTTGTTTGATTAGTTGTGGCCCACTTGACCAGTGGACTGACCTGATTCTTTTTTCTTTTTTTTTTGGGGTATGGAATCTACATAATATAGTGGTGTGTGCATTAGCTGACTTTCAAATGCTTGTTGGCTTAGCAAAAGCTCGGGTCACATATAAATGTATAATAGAGAGATGCATACTCTAAAAAAGAATATGAAGGAGAGATGTATGGACATACCTGAGGCTTGACTTCTACAATGAACTGACCACTCTTCACGGCAACTGGTTCGTTTGCCAGCACGCTCTCTAGATGGTCTAACATCTCCTTTGCCTGGGCGGATCCGAATCCCAGGTCTGCATCCCTATGGTGCCAAACCAATGCACTCTCTTTGGTTTCAATAGAAGAACCATCTGTAGCTTCAGTATAAAGGTTCATCACAGGTTCAGCAATCTGCATCCACCCAAATTCAGTACTTAGGCCGCAAATTTCCCATTCTTGGTCTCCTGCCCACCTGAGAAAATTACAGAATTAGAAGAGTGACGACAACACTCTCATTTTAAAAATTTACATGAAGTGATTGACATAATAAGCAAATATACCTCATGAAGTAGCCATGTTCGGCTGCTATTCCAAGCTTCTCACATGGAGAAAACCACTTGCCTAAGCTCTCCCTCCCTCTTCCACTGACGATAAAAACAACATTTTTCGGATCGCTGCAAAGGGTATTCAGGATGGAGAGGACTTCAGGATCAGGGGTCTTGTTGATGGAGGTTTGGGGCATCACGGTGCCATCGTAGTCCAACAGTATGGCCCGGTTCTTGGCCCTCTCATACGATGATACGATGCCATCAATGGACAGCTTCCTGAAATTGGGATCGAGGGCTACCACTCTGAAACCGAAACTCAAGCCAATCCCCCAACATCTTCTTCTGAAATGATCTTTGCAAGTTCTCTCCATGTCTTGCAAGAAGCTCCGTGACCAGTAAGCAACATTGTGGCTGCTAACGTATCTGTAATGCTTCTCGTGTCGCAACTGCTTCTCCGGCTCAGCCATTGAGATCGCCTCATTCATTGCCTCTGCAGTTGCTTCCACATTCCATGGGTTAACCCGGATGGCCCCACTCAATGACGGAGAACACCCAATAAACTCTGATACGACCAACATGCTCTTCTTGGGACTGCTCGAATCAGAACCAGACTCAGATCCTGAAACTCCCTGTCTACAGACTATGTACTCGTATGGCGTAAGGTTCATGCCATCCCTCACAGCCGTAACAACAACACATTCTGCAATGGTGTAGAAAGCAATCCTTTCACTGACCGAAACTGGCTGATCAATGAAGACCACTGGTTCATAGCCGGGCTGGCCCAACTCTTCATTGATCCTCCTGCAGCTTGCCCGTATTTCGGCTTGTATTTCCTCAAGATCTCTCCCTCTACCTCTTGCAGGATTCACAATCTGTACCAAGACGGCCCTCCCCTGCCATTTCGGGTGCTGCTTGAGCATCTGTTCCATTGCCAATATCTTCAAATTGATCCCTTTGAAGATATCCATATCATCTACGCCGAGTAACACCGTCTTCCCTTGGAACTGCTGTTTGAGCTCCTCTACTCTCCACTCCTTATCTGCAAGACTCAACACTGATTCAATCTGACCCATGTGCACACCGACTGGCATGATCTTGATCCCAACTGTCCGTCCATAATATTCTAATCCAATATAACCCCTCTTTGACTGGTACTCCAAACCCAGCATCCGGCTGCAACAAGAAAGGAAATGCCGGGCATAATCAAAGGTGTGGAAACCGATCAGGTCTGAATTGAGAAGTGCCTTGAGGATCTCTTCCCTAACGGGAAGCGTCCTATAGATCTCTGATGAAGGGAATGGGCTGTGGAGAAAGAACCCCATCCGCAGACGGTTGAACCGCCGCCTCAAGAAGGTGGGAAGCACCATAAGATGGTAGTCATGGATCCAAACATAGTCGTCTTCTGGGTTTATCACCTCGATCACCCTTTGCGAGAAGATATTGTTCGCAGCCACATAGGCCTCCCACAAGGAACGATCGAATCGTCCACCATGCTCAACGGAAAAAGGCAGCATGTAATGGAACAGCGGCCACAGCTGCTGCTTGCAGAATCCATGGTAGAATTTGGACAAGATATCAGGCGGGAGGAAAGCAGGAACACATTTGAATCTATCCAAAAGAGTCTGTGAGACATCATCCTGTTCATTCATGTCAACATCGACCCTCAAAGATCCAACGTAGATCACCTCCATGTCTTCAGGCAATCCATCTTTCAACTGCAGCAGCAAAGAATCCTCGTCCCAACTGAAACTCCAACCCTTATTATCAGGCCGCCGTTTGGCTTTTACAGGAAGCTGGTTGGCGACAATGATTATTCGATCCTGGGCGATCGACGATGGAACATCTGATGTCACACTATTGGCCTGATCATCGTCAAGTTCAGAGACGATCCCAGGGACGGTCATCACACGTGGGAGGCGGGGCTTCCCTATGCGGCCCATTGCTGGGAAATTCCCCGACGCCAGATCCAACAGATTGGTGTATGATCTAGACAACATTTTTTTTTCTATTTCTACAAAAAAATCTCAAATACCCCAAAACCAAAACCCAAGAATCTTTTGTTCTTCCCCAAATGGGTGTAATTGAAGATGAGCTATCGAGGAAAAACCTGCTCAAAAGGGAGTATTCAAAACATCAATATGTCTATATCAAAATAAACCCCAAAATCTAATGCAACAGATAAAAAACAGATCCATGAAAATCCTTCAGAATCTAATGGAAAGATTTGAAATTTCTTTTTGGCTATAATTGAACAAGATCCATAGAAAAGAACCCAGATTTGAATTGATGGGAATTGCAGAGATCAGAGAGCAATCAATGATCTGAGGAAAACCCACGTCAAGAAAGCAGAATTAAAAAAGAAAAAGAAAAAATGGGACCGTTTCTTTTCATATCTTGATCAAAGCAGATATATAAACCAAAAAAAAAAAGACGAGAGAGAGGAAATGATTGGAAATGAAACTTACCTGATTAGAGAAATGATTTTTGAGATCTTTTGAAAATCAAGATCAAATGAAATCTCTCCTTTTCTTCTTTGTTACTTAGAAGAGCAGAAAAAGAAAACGCTAGGGTTTGGCCTTCCATTACAATATAAACTCTCTCTCCCTCTCTCTCTCTCTCTCTCGGGCTGTAAAGGAAGGATTTGAATATTCAGGGAGAAAAATAATAACAAACGCATGCTAAGGAGGCTCGCCCAACCTGCTCGCTTCTTCTGCCCCACCACGTGATGATCTTCACCATCTATCTAGAATTGCGTGTGGGCCAGTGGGAGAGATCTTTTCTAAGCAGTCCAGCCATCTCTGAAGGGACTTGATCGATGATGAACGGTTTGGGTCGTCACCTCGTGGTGCAAAAAGTTCCGTCCAACGTTTTTATTTTTCTGAGCTTTGACAAACAGTACGATCTAATGATGAGTGAGAATTTTTCCCTTGCTGTCCATTAACATGATTACTTACAGATGTATGGTCTGGATCATAATTATACGTGAGATATTCCTCTATTGCCCATATGAAGTGGGACCCACCAGATGAACGGTAGTGATCATCTAATTGTTGGGCATAAGCGCGCGAGCCACGACCCACGTTAGCCTCCTTTTTTGAGAAAGGAAAAGAAAAGAAAAAAAGAGGGAAATTTCTTTTGCTGGGGATCGATAGACAGGATAAGGTCGGCCAGCCGACTGCCCTTCCATGCCAGCTGGCACCACGTAGTCGCCCCATCACGCGCACCCACGCCCCGGTCCAGCTCCACGCACGTCGGATCTGCGTATCCGTATCAACCGTCCTCGGCGAGTAGCATCTGGACGCGTGTGAATTCGGCCCCACTGCGGCCTCCTCGTCGTGTCGTGTATCTGCCGTCCGACACGTGGCTAGTTTGGAGGGCTCGCTCCGCGTCCCGGATAAGGCTGGGAGCGGAAGCCGACGTGGCGCCTTTTGACTATGACGTAACAGATGACGTGAGACATCCACGTTTTTATTTCTCTTTCTAGGCCGTGATTCCATGAGAGGTTGCTCATGAGAGGGGGCTGAGTACGTGTCGACGACACGTGTGCGCGGAATACGGTTTAAAGATCTGAGCCATTCGTCAGCTATGGTACATCGTGATCATTCAATTGACCAAAAATTAAATCCATCTGCTAATTGAATAGTTGAAGCTTTTATGACAAAAGATGTAGTCAGGTAGAAAAACAGTTGACAGCAAAAATTCAATATACACGTGTGGATCACATGATGATTTTACTAACCTGATTTTTTGTATATATAATGTTCAAAGTTATCCCTCCCTCATGAGTGGTCCGGATCTACTACACGTATGCCTTATGTATAGATCTCTGACACATATTCTCCCCGCTCATCACATGCGTACCCATGTGGATGCCATGCAAACAATATCTCTGCTCTTTCCTTACGCCTCTTTTCAACCAATTATTAAAATGGAAAAGCAAAAAAATAAAAAATAATAATAACTGAAATAATTACATACTTTTAAGTAAAACAGTTACTTATAACTAATTATAAACCAAACTTACTTTTAACTCAGTGCACATTTCAATACAACCGAAACCTTATTGCAGTAGATAAGCTACTTATTTCAAATAAATAAGTTTAGTTTATAATTAATTATAAACAAATTTTTTTATTTAAAAGTACATAATCACTTCAATTAATTATTTAACTCTTTTAATTTTCATAAGTTATTGAAAAGATGCATCAAAGACGGTGAAGGAGAGTACAAGCCAATAAATGTATTGTTTGCCGAACCTACTTATCTTCTTAGAAGTAGATGCAAAAATAAATTAACTGTGGTAAAAGTAGCTTATCTTTAAGCAACTTAATATCCAAACACTCTCTTATTTGCTGGTAGCCGAACAGGCCCTAAATTAGGGCTCTTTGCCCCCACCTTTTTTTTTTATTTCAGCTGGTCCGTTGGTTCTTTGCCAATTAATAAACGGTTGACTATGCTGATAGTTCGCATCTTTTTCTGAGTAGTGGTGTCTCTTTCGATGGTATACACTTATTTCAATCCAGGCCGTCCAAATGATAAGACACTTAGTAGATGGACCATGACCATAAGAGTGATTGAATATTAAGGCTCATCGTTAAATCAGTGTGAATAGCAGGTTATGCCGAATCGAGAATAAAAGCCACAATTTGGACGGTCAGATTGCATACGATTAACACCTGAGATTACATAGCGTGAGCATTAGTGGCGGACTATCACCGTATTCCAGGACATTAATAAACGGGGAGCGGATTAGGTGCAGCCCTGACCATGGGGCCCACCTTGAAGTATATGTTGTATATCCACGCTGTCCATCCGTTTTTCCAGCTCATTTAAGAGCATAATCTCAAAATGAAGCAGATCCAAATCACAGGTGGACCATCTAAGAGGAAACAGTGGTGAATGAACGCCTGCCACTTTCCAGGGCCCACCGTAATGTTTATTTTCCATCCAACCTATTGATAACGTCACAGAGACCTGGATGAAGGGTCAAACAAGTATCAGCTTGATCCAAAACTTTTGTCGCCTGCAAGGAGTTTTTAATGGTCAATCTAAACTGTTTCTTGTGGCGTGGTCCACCTGAGTTTGAATATATTTCAGTTTTTAGCTCTTGCTATAAAACGAGCTATAAAAACTGATGGACGGAATGGATATAAAATAAATTAATCAAGGTGGGAACCACAGTCAGCGCCGCACCGTGTTGGGTGAGGCGGGCAGTATCTAAGCCACTCCCAAATAATCCGTTTGTGGGGAAAAAAAGAGAGGACTTCTGTCCTTGAGCTTTTCTAGATATCCTCGTCTTCGAAAGGCTTTCGCTTTCAAGGGTATGTTCAATATTGTGTGAAAACGTAGGGGTATAATTGTCTTTTCGATGAAATTGTTAGCATTTGATGGTGCTTTTTATGAGTGGGTAGTGTCCGCGGACGCGGATTTACCGCGGAAGCCTTTCGCAGTAAGTTACCGCTCAAGGATGCTGGGTGGGACCCACCGCTGTGTTTGTGAAAAATTCACTCCGTCTATCCGATTTTCGAGCTCATTTCATGACATATAATCAAAAATTAGTAAGATTCAAAACTCAAGTGGGATGAAGGAAAAAATTTGGGAAAGAAATTCATACCATTGAAACTTTTTTGGGCTCCACCTTGATGTTTATATGTCATCCAGACAGTTTATAAAGTTATTTCCATTTGGATGAAGTAAAAGCACAGCAAATTTACGCTGATACAAAACTTTTATGGCAGTATAATGTTGTAACGGTGCTCGCTGAAAAACCACTGTTTCCTCTTGTGCGATCCACTTGAGTTTTCAAATCTCCTTATTCTTGGATTAATACATGAAATGAGCTCGAAAAACGAATAAACGGAGTGAATTTCTCAAAAAATAAAAATGGTCCCACCGACCATCCTTGCACAGGAACTTCCTACAAAATGCTTTTCGCACGAAATCCGCATTCAGTTTCCGCGGACGCAGATTTCTTGCTAAAGCCATTAGCAGAAGTTCTTGCGCTGGGAACTCAGATGGAGCCCATTATGATGTTTGTATGAAATTCATCATATTCATCTGTTTTTTGAGCTTATTTTAGGCTGTGAGACCAAAATTGAGAAGGATCCACAACTCTAGTGGGCCGTACTAAAGGAAAAGGTGGTTAGGAAAATTCCTACCGTTAAAAAATTAGGAAAATCAAAGGATCAAGTGGACAACATCATATGAAGCAGTAGTGGTGATGATGTTCACTGTTGATACTTTCCCATAGCCACGTTGATATTTATTTACCATCCAACCTATTCATAAAGTTACCTAGACCTGGATGAAGGCGAAACACAAATATCATCTCAATCCAAAACTTTTGTGGACCAAAGAAGTTTTCAACTGTAAGAGTTTAATCCCCATTGTATGGTCCACCAATGTCTTGGATCTACCTCAGTTTTGGCTATTTATCCTGAAATGATATGTATAAATGGATAGATAAATTGGATAAAACCCATACATAACGGTAACCACACAGAGCTCCTGCCCGTTCCGAGCTGGAGAAGGGCAGGGGTAGGACGCAATCCGCGTTTCGGGTGGCAAAAAGCAAGAGGCTGGATTTTTACCCGTTTAGATTAGGTCAGCTCATCTCGTGACAAACACAAGACGATGGCTGGGTCTAGTCTTGGCCGTGACTCGGACCAAGGCGATTTCACCAGCCCCCCAAGACATTGGGTGACAATTGGGTTATTGATTTATTTTCTTGTAGTAAAAGATGATGAGGATATTTTTGTTTTTTTCTTGAAAAATATTGGGGAATTATTTGATACTCTGGCTGACTAGGATGATGCTTGCTATGCAGGGACTATAAAATGGTCCACTTGTCATATGCGTGGAAACAACGGTTGCTAAGTTAGATTACAAATCCGACTGATTGAATATCTGGCTTGTGATTCGTGGATACCTGTTTGTTGAAATAAAGTTATTAGATATTTTGATTTCTATTTTTAACTGTCCAATAAATGCCTAGAAGCTCGTAGACTAATCAAATGAGTCTGATATTTTAGTTTATGATACATCTTAATGAATGTGGGTTGCTTGTAACTCTAAGTACTGTGGGGTCCACCGTTATGTTTGTGTTATATCCTCCCCTTTCATCCATTTCGCTGGCTTCACATGACCCCAGAGAGGAGGGATATCCAAAATTCAAGTGGGCCACTCTAAAGGAAACTTTGGTGATGGAAATACGCACAACTTGGCAACGACCCGAGCACTTTAATGTAGGTGGGAACCTAGCCATAGGGTCTACCTTGATGTGTGCATTGTATGTCCACATTGTTCATCTATTTTGCCAGCTTATTTTAGGACATGGTCTCAAAAAATGAAGCTTATACAAATTTTAGATGGACCGCACACAAGAAAAAGTGGTCACTGAAAAACCGTGGTCACCGGAAGCTTACCATTAAAAACTTTCAACGGTTTTCTAATGTTTATTGGCCATCTAGCTTGTTGATAAGGTTATGAAGACACGGATGAAAGGAAGAAAAAAAAAAAGAACTTTCTTCAAAACTTTTTGTGGCTTACAAAAGGTTTTGTATGAACAATAATTAATATTTGATATGATATGGTACACCCGAAATTTGTATTTGCTTTATTTTTAGAACATGCGTCATTAAGCAAGCTAGCAGAACAAATGGATATTATAGATATACAATGCATAATACATCAAGGTGGGCTTTATGATCAAGCTCCCATCCACATTGCTTGTTACTGGCGATACGATACAAACACCCCGTGTTGAAACCTTTCTAAGATCCACTGTGATGTTTACGTGTCATCAAGAAGGTTTATGGAGGAGGGGAGTTTAATCACACACAGTCTTTCTATAGTAATGTCCCTCCTATGCCCATGTCCTAAAATGAGCTGGCCAAGTGGATGGACCCTTTGATGCTTGGGGTTGCAGGAATCCCCAATTACACCTGATTGAAGGCAATCAATGTTTGGTCTTATGTGGCACTCATAATTTCAATGATTTAGTTTGAATTACTTGCATCCCACCCATATAATTTCTACATGTCTGTGTATCATCCATCATACCCTAGCAGGGTATGGACTTTTTCTCGAAAAAAAAATATCTGGGCTAGTTTGTTGACTCGCGTGCATATCCAAGTGGTGACTCATTTTGTACGGGTGTCCATGGGTACCACAGACATGCATGTTGAGATTTTGGGTTTGGAGGCAGGGAGATATACAGTGGATCACAGAGAACTGTCGTATTTATCAATCGGGTCCACCCATAGTCTAGCATTAGAATGGGTGGCTTACCTTTTAAACACAAAACCCATGAGCTAATCCTAACCGTGACTTTTATTCAGTTGATCCCACGACATATTTGAGAGTTAACCCTTTTACTTTCCATTATCAACTTGACTGTCACAGATCATAACATGATTGTCTGGAATGAGTTTTTTGAAACATAAAGCATCCATGTTAGAAGCCAATTCAGACAAGCTGATTATTGCACTACCATATTATGGCTTTTCTGCACCATATCATCTCCCTTGTATGCATGGATAATGAGCCCATGAATGCCGAGGTTTGCGTTTGGATGACACCTCCAAAAGTCCTTTTTGACAATCTACAATAGGAGCATGTAACAATGACGTAAACATTTGCTAATTAAAAACCAAAATAACTATTTTAATAAATAAATAAATATATTATATGCAAGTAAAAATCCTGTAAGAGGATATCATATCCTTTTTCTTTACAAGGTTTGCACTTGGCACATAAATAAAATTTTCTTCAGAAATGACATCATATCTTTATAGCCATCTGCTGTAAAAATATATATTGTATTTTCATCTATGTTCTTTTGCATTTGTCTTTTTGAGAAAGTATACCATGATGCACATTAGTTTCATTTCTTGAAGGCTTATTTAATAGTTAGAAATATAAATCTTAATATTAATTTTTAAAATTAAAAGTTCATTGTATTCTGAATATAATTTAACTGTCCAATGCTTGAACTTTTAAGAAATGATAATTTAATCTTCAATTCTTTTTTACTTCCATCATATATTACTTCATATTTTCTACACATGTGACAATAAAAAAACATGTGAGGCACGTAACAAGCAGTGCTAATATTTGATCATGCTCTCCCAAAAATTAGGCCGTGTATCATTGGTTGCATGTGGCACCGTATGGTTGCAGAAGAGTATTTATTATAGAAGGCTTTGTGGATGGACAGATGCAACCTACCAATGCACGGTAGAATATAGCTTTTGGGTACATGTATGTAAAATGGACACGTTTCTCTAAGCGACATGACAGCTGCAGTCAACGGTGAAAGCTCCCTGGACATAAAATCCATCTTTTGTTTAAATAGCCTCCAGCGACGCCCACCAACAGCCTTTGCTATCTGGCATAGCTCTGCTGGATTTGTTTCACTGGCCGTTTGTTTTCAACCACCCATTTGATGGCCACCAATCCGAGGGTTGGGATTATTCTATCAATAAATTTTTTTCTTTCCCCTTTCGGCTGTACTATATCCCCAGTTAGCACTGTGACATACACCACGTTTGGGATATTGGTTTCTAGAAAAGAGAAATGCTGATATATTTAAAAAAAATGCAAAACATATCTATTGGTCTATGTCCCTATCGTCCCAAATCAGGAGCGTTAATTGGCTGTTCACCATCTGGGTGGGCCATATCTGACAATCAAGAGGATTGGAAGCATCAATTGTGCAGAATATAGCAGTGGTCCACATTCAATGGCCAAAAGTCACAATAGTTAGATGGTCAGACTTCTCCAATCCTCTCAATCAATTACATATGGCCCATGATGGTACTGGCATACCAGAGCAGCAATCCCAACAAACCCTCATGTTTGCCACGTGTAAGGTAGCACTTCTCCTTGGGAAGTGGTGTGAAACTCACAACCTAAGCATATAAGGAAAGAATAATCCAAGAAGCATTTAGGTAGAGGCACTGGGGCGGTCTATTTAAGAAAGTAGACAAAGCAAATGCAGGTAGACACGGATGTACGCTTTTCCCTGTTCCTAGGACGGTTAGCACGTGCGAAAAAGTGAAATCCAATGGGATGATCCGGTGCATGGTATATACACTGAAACATGCATTAGTGTTTGACGTATGACGGGCTATACACTGAACGGTTACCGTATATGATACTTTGACAGGACATGAGATCATTTGATGGGGGCGAGCATTGATGAGTGGGTCATCTGAGCCTGACGTTGTTTCCGACGGGATTTACGTTGCAAGCCTGTGGTCATCGTTTCAAACAGGTGTTATGTCCTTGTCCAAGAAAGAAATTAGGGTGGTTGGGGCAGTCAGGCCTAAAAGACAGGCTCCGCCCTGGATCATTTGGTTGGCGAGCTTTCATTTTCAGGCAAAAAGCCTCTCTTAGGTCTGTTTGGTTTGGATAACATGTTGGAGTTAGATTGTGATTCTTTAGAACTTGCAGTATCTGCTTTTGCTCATGTTACACAAGTGGTACTGGTACCAATGTACTACGAAATGGTGGGTTTACGAATCAAGACCATCCATCAATTGCCCATCATTCTTAACAAATCAGTTTGATGGTTGGTTAGGGAAATGAATGATCTAAATAGATGGGGCTGGCTCCATGGCTTAGTGATAGATAGGCTTTGTTTTAACCCTGAGATCATGGATCGAATGTCCATATGGTGTGGGTGAGTGTGTGGGGTGTAGGTGTGTGTAAACAATTTAATTAATGATATAAAATGATTGAGTGCTCATCCTTTTTTTTTTTTAAAAGCCACTTTAATGGGATGATTCTAATCTTTCAATCAATGCTTAAGCTTAAGATGATGCATGGACCATATCAATAAGATTAAAAATATTAAAAATAGTCTCATCATTGATTTTTGGTCATCCATAGTTCCATTGTTTGGGTCTCCGTTGATCACCCATGCCTCTTTAAAACCTACTTTTGGTTGGATGATCCTAGCCATCCAATCAAGGCCTATTAGGCTCATACCAATTTTTGATTAAAAAATCTGGTCTACCCTCGTTAGACTTTCGAGTGCCTGCATAGGCAGAAGACAAAGAAGACCCTAACTAGAGCAGGAGACCCTTCGATACTAAAATTAGGCTAGGAATCTGGGTCTGATAGTTTTGAAGGATTTTGTGTAAGAGATTCTGCATACCTTTTTATATAGATTGACTTCTTATTTATAGTATAGGCAGGTTAGAGTTAGCTCGTGTTCTCCGAGGCAATCTTTGCGTAGGTTTCTCAACCGTTACATGAGATTTATGTAAGTGATAAGTGTTGATGTAGTTGACCCTAAAATCATGCAACGGGTGGTCGAGGCCAACCTGAGCTGAGTCCTCGATCACTTAGGCTAAAGCCAAGTTGAGCTAATCCATTGACTGGTCGGGCAGATCTCCATGATCAGCTTAGAATGAGTTTCTACACTGATTGTCACTGGTTAACTCTTCATGTACCTTGATCTGTCTATGCTCTGAGCATAGGGAGCGGACTCATCTCCTCGACGATACTTGTCGTTCTTGATAGACCATCCCTTCGATCTTGCGGAGTCCATCCGTCTTCTGGTCATCCTCTAATCATATATGTTCGAATGACTCTTAGGGGGCGTTTGGCATATGGTATTAGATGGTATTAGGTGGGATGAAATGGCATTTGGTCTTGTGCCAATTTCACTCAATGTTTGAGAAGAATGGAAAAGCTTGGAATTAGATTAGATGGAATTGCATCGGTCCATGCTAATTCCACTAAATGTTAGCAAGTTGTATAGGTCCCAACATGATGTGTGGGCTATATCCACACCGTCCACCCATTTTTCGAGATCATTTTAGAGATTGGGCCAAAAAACCAGATAGATCTAAAGCTCAAGTGGGCCCCACCATAGAAAACAGCGGGGATTGAATACCTACCGTTGAAAACTTCTTTGGAGCCACATAAGTTTTGGATCTGCCTCATTTTTAAGCCCATGCCATGAAATGAGGTTACAAAATAGATGAACGGTTTGGATATAACGCATGTGTTATTCTCAATAGTTTCCAATGATGGTGAGTATATCCATTCAATGTACTGCCTAATTATAAATATAGCATGAAATTAAGCTTATCCCATGGTAACAGGGGACAATCCCTGCCATATGTAATAATTACATTTTTTTAATCCCATCCTACCTAATCCTTCCCAATACCATGTGCCAAACACCCCATAGAGATGTATAGATAAGCTTAATCGAAGCTTGGATATACACAATATCGAGGAGCATCAATGTATAGATAAGCTTAATCGAAGCTTGGATATACACAATATCGAGGATGATGCTCGGGAGTATGAAGCCTACCCTCTCTCCATATTAATCTAGACAGTTGTTCAGGAGCCCTTTGGTCCATATGTATGTGCTTGTGAGTCCGATGGACCCCATGGGTGGTCAAACCTTTTTACCCACAACACCAATCATATCATATAATGTGCTGATCATAGCTATACATCATGCATCATGTTAGCTCTGTTAAAAGCCGCTGTACACATTGGTACACTGTCCTCTAACTAGCTTGAGCTTTTAAATCAATTAATTATTTGAGATGATATCATAGCACTGTCCACCCTCGCCCAGTGTATTCATGCGCGGATCTCGACCAGTGCTAAAGTTCCTTGATATACATTGATGCATCATCTTCTAACTTTTGATTGCCCATCCCACTTAAAAGATACTTTGGTATGATAATCCTAGTCATTCAGTCAATGGTAATGGAAATGGACTCCCAACATTGCTCGTACAGAAAATTGTACCATCATTGATTTAAACCCTTCACTAAGAGGATTTCACCTTTTACTCCGGTGAAAATATAAAAATCCTAGATTGTTCTTTTATATTGAGAAGCCCACCAAGAATATTTAAATATCCGGCCAGCTCTAAAAAGATGTGATGGTGGGGAATGGATATACACGGAATGTTCGGCGTGCATCCGTCCATCTATCATGTGAACTCATCAGAAGCTCCTAAAAAAATGGTGGGCGGGATTGGGATTGAGCTAACATGGTCTCTCGTTATCTTGTGAGGAAATCTCATAAAGGAATTTATCTCTTTTAACAAAGTACCTCAAAAGGGATGTGGGTTTCACCACTTACAAAGAGCATATCCTAAAAGTCCTTTATTTCCATGAAAGCAAACACTCCAATATCCGAAAGCTGATGTTTGCTTGCCCCACACAAACCTCTCCTCCCACGTGCCCACCTCGCGAGCGTGTGTGACATCTAAACGGTGCATAACGTGGTCCACATCACGAAGATGAACATACATTGAATTGTGCCACCTTATACACCGATCAGCTGTCACACACACTTGCTGGGTTGGCATGTGCGTATGTCCTGACATATTTTAATGGGATACTTTTGGAATGCAGCCGTCAGATCTACTCTGCTTAGTGATTCCGAACCGTCTATGAGATGGGCCTCACCATCGATGGAGGATAACTAACGATATACTTTAACACGTTAATTATTTACATCTCATTGGCTGTCACTTTGTGGACGGTTGATTGAAAGGCTATTTCGTCAGATCAACCGTTTAGATTGGATCACTGAATTGACCCCAGATCCAACGGCTATAGTCTCGACTTATCTCCAACTACAAAGCTCTCCGGTGTACCACTATTTCGATGCTCTCACCCACGAATCAGATCAGTCCAGTTGTTGTTGTCAGGAGGGCCACAATTTACAAAACAACCTTTACGGCCGTGCAATTATTTCTGACATCGTGGCTCATCTGCTGAATGGGCCAAATGTAATTTTGCTAGAGAAGATCCATATGTTGGGACCCACTTCGTGGATGGCTGGGATATTTCACTTATCAACCATGCCAGCATATGTGATGGTGCATGCATTAGCAACATTGCACATGCCTGTTTGGTGGATTAAATAGTATGGAATTGCATTAGATCGAATTAACGTCATTATCGCACAATGACTGCATAGCTAGATATACCAAGAGTTTTTTCCTCGTCCAATCCCATATTTAGCATCGAATTCTTTCTTCTACAAAAACACACTATATACTATTAATCCAAATGAGAGTTTGTTGGACAATGAAATTACAATCAACAAACTAGATTTTATAACTGATGTCAGCCACTTGTATGCATATGCAACTTGAATGTCACATGTAGAGTCACTGATTGTGGGGCCCATGAATATAGTGGATTTCAAAATTCACCAAAAATGCAACATTATTTGCTATTAGGACGGATGATATGATACGTGGACTAATCCAATACATCTTGTGGCTTCTCAAGTGAGACCGAATGATATGATATGATATGTGGATTAATCCAATACTTTTTGTCATTTTTAAACATAGGGATGGAATTTGCATGGGACCAAATTTAGATTTGAGATGAGTATATATATATATATATATATAGATATATATATATATATATATATATATATATATATATATATACACTTTTCACAAATTTCATTTACATGGTATGTATCAAACAAAAGACAGATAAATTGAACTTTGCTACAAAAGTTCTGAGCATTATATAATCAACGAATTGTCCACTCAACTTATTACAAATTGAAATAAAGTATGCAAATCCTACAAAAGTATAAACAAAAACTAATTATGGTTTAAACTCTAAGTATTCTACCGCATCATAGCATCGTTCTAGTTCTTCTGCCTCTTGTTTGGTGTATATGCAAATACATATGAAAGAATAAGTGGCCATCTTAGTGAGAGATACTCTCCAAGATTACACATCCACCTTAATAGTCAAGTGTAGTTGTGAAATGAAAAGAATACAATCACAACACATTTCATAAAAGTAAATCTTGTTTAAATGCATGGATGCGTAAATGTGCTCGGGCTAGGGATGCACATTCAACTAGCAATTGTAAGTAAAACCCGATATGTAAAAAAAAAAATAATAATAATAAATAAAAAAATACTACACATTATTCGGGAATCTTAGGTGATAGGCATTGGCATCATTATCCAGAACTTAAAAAGAGCAAACATTGGTATCATCATCCGAAAATTATAGGTGATGTACATTGGCAATATTCAGTAAATTGTAAACAATGATTTGTGAATCGTAAGGAACAAACATTGGCATTATGACTTGGGAATCACAGAAGATTGGCATTGTCATAATGATATGGGAATCCCATAAAATAGACGGTTGCATAATTGTCCGAAAGCACAACTAAATACATCGAAGTTATACGTTAAAATACACAAATGTACGACCGCACAATAACCTAAGATCTCATGTGTCTTACATCGGGGCCATTCAGTAAAGCCTAAATACCATGTATGTATGATTAGCCAATCCTTTATTATTCCAATTTACAAACAACCATTTATACTTACCTTTTCAACTAGTGGCCTTTCAAGTCATTATAATTTAATCAATTCAATAGTTATTTTCAATTTAGGTATATTCAAGATCACCAACAAAGTCATTTAAGGACACCAACATGATCAACTCAAGGATATGAACAAAGTTCATTTAAGGATACCAAAAGGATTTGCCACATATGCCACATTGGCACCCATAGGACCTAAATAATGAACATCTTATCCAACAATTTGGTTTAAGTTTCATAACAATTTGAGCACACTAGTTTAAAGTGAATTCCCACATAAAAGTATCTACAACCATTGAACATTTATATTTTTCAATGCTAGTTCTTAAACATGGGTGGTATCTCCCATCAAGTCTTCAATGTGGCAATTCAACCACATACTAAGTTATATTGTCCAATATACATACAATACATCAACTCCCTTTCACATGAATCACATTTCCCTCTAATTACCAATGCACGATTAACATGTAGTTTTCTAATGCCACAATTAATTTTAGAGCAAACCTTAATTCCACACCTAAATGAATTTAATCATGCTAGAATTCATAAACATATAAGTTGTTCAAACAAGGATCTGACCATGCGATCTTAAACATACAAAGGTGTGTACATAAAAAGATTAATCCAATCAAGTGAGATAATCATATAATCTTAAAACATTAGGGTATGCACACATATAGATTAATCCAATCAAGAGAGCTAATCATGTAATCTTGAAACACTATAGTATGTACCAGTATAGATTACTCAAATCAAGTGATTCACTCATAGAACCTTCTGCTCTGATACTAATTTGATGCTGGATAATTAACCACTTGCTCTAAGAGTTCAAACTGTTAAAGCATGACGAATCAATCCATTTATCTCATAGCACAGGCCTCACATCTCATGGGTGAGAACCTCGGCCAAACTTCCATCGTGAGCCCCAAATCACATGGGTACCGTCTCACACGAGTGAGCCTAGCATCACACGAGCCACCTGCCTCACATGGGCCGCCTTACCCCGAGTGTGTCCCTATATCCCACAGGCTACCCCACTCGAGCTCAATGGTAAATACCCCTACAATAATTTATCTTCATAATTGAATCAATTTGAAGTTTTTAAATTAAGTTTTAATTACGGATTTAAATAGTGGATAGAACAATCATTAATGATGTAAAATGTGTTAAGAATTCAAAGGTGAATTAAAAATGAATTATTTTCAAACTTTTTAAGTATGATGTGGGTTGTCACATCCTAAAATTAGATGATTGAGATGATCAGATTGTAAATTATAAGGCGGTGATATATAATGTAAGTTATGTGTATTCCATCAAGGTATTACATCCAAAATTCAAACAAGCCATAGATTGATTATATTAGAGAAAAATCTGATTATAGATTTGTAAGATCCCACGCAGGGGATGAAAAACCGCTTACATTAAGGCTGTAATAACGGTGGGATACATTATGCATTATAGAGCCTAACACTAATTCTTCAAACAAAAGGTCCATCATGGACTTATGTGGAGCTATATCGCACTGATATAATCTCATAATAGCCAGACATGGGCTTTTTATAGTTTCTTACAGAAAAAAAAAAAAAGAAAAAAGAAAAAAAGAAAAAAACTGTTACAAGAGTGTAACGCTGTTATGCTGATATCGGAATGGCTATAAGGCAAGACATTGTGGCAACCGTTGGTGTTGTTCAATATCTTTGTCCCATGTGGAAATCACCTTTATTTTCATGTGGAAGCAAACAATCACACTGAATTAATGATCCAATCTATCTTATCAATGACAGGAAAGTACACAGTCCTGATTATTGTATTGTAAAAGGTTTAATCATTTTTTGGACGGTAAGCAACAAATTTTATCATTGATATGGATTTCCCGTATGTAGACCCCTTCCGTTACCATCGAGTGTCAATAATTACTTTGTTTGTACACTTTAATCATGCAATCAATATCACAAAAAGTGATTTCCATATATTAATTAGTTGAGGAAGGTGCAATCATCTAGACCATCCATCATGTGGGCCCTGCTTTCAATTGTGAAGCAAAAATTACTTCAATGTGACAGTTTGAACCGTTCGATTAATGGTTGTGAAAATGGTCAATCCACATTGATTATACTCTTTAGTCGTCCATCTAGTGGGTCCCACATTTACTTGCCAATCCCTCTTTAGAATTGGGTCCTTACATGTAGTTTAGTGGTAGACTCACAAGAGTTTCAACCGTAAGTCATGGGTTCGAGTAACCACGGTGGTACGAGTGCTAGGGTGTGAGTATCATGCGTTAAAAATAAAAAATACAAAAATTCCCTCTTTTGAATTATAGGGTTAGGCTATAGAAGGATTGGAATTGAGAAGAGTGAAGGGCCACGTGCCAGTAGGGGAGAGAGAGAGAGAGCCATCAACGCAATGTCATTTTTCTCATCGTGTCTTATATGTGATGTCACTGGAAATCAAACACATTCAAAGCTGGTGTTGTTAATGTTTTAAATATGTCAGTAACATGAGTCTGTCAATGCCACTGAAGGTCTTATTGAAGATATGAGCAGAAATGCACAAGTTATCTCCTATTCTAATTGTAACACACACACACATGTGTATGTGTGTGTAATATGATTTTGGGAGAGAAGAAAGTGTACTGGGGCTTTCAAAAACGTTCCTAAAGGGTGTAAGGGCATAACTAAGTTTTGAAGGAGATTCGAGGCTTGTTTAAATTGGTAAGACCCTGTCTCTTGTAATTTTTAATTTCATATTGTATTAGTTGTCAAATTGTGCTGTATTTTTTTTCCAACAAAGACTTTTTAATATAAAATTTGGATTGTTTTTGTTTACAGTTGGTTGTATGATTGTGTGTTCTTTACTTGATTTGTCTCCTTATACTTCAACATTTCCCCAACAATCAGATCATCACATGGTCCTTATGCGATGTAAGAAATGGACAGTCGAGGAAATATTGACACACATTCGACATTCATGTGTGTCCTACCTTATGCTGGACAAGTGGGATTTTTGTGCCTCAAAATATGAGCAGTGGAGCCCATCTGATGAACGGTCACATGTTTGCCACCTTGGCAAACTTCACGCTACATCAAGATGCTACATGAGGTTGGAAGATTCTACGTTTGGTAGCTGGGTGAACGAATTTGGATTATCTTCACTCCAATGCAATGGTAGACGGAGCGGTCCAGTGCCAAGTATGAGAGGCCCTTATATCATTGTCGTACATATGGCACACGTTGACTAGATCAAAACCGTTCATTTGATAGATCAAATATTGAATGGACCATTGTAAAAAAAAAATCTCCTTGTTTGGACAATCCTAACCCTTTAATCTGTTGAATACAAGTGAACATTAGATGGCAATAATCTGCATTCTCACATTCATTACCAAAAAAATCTTACCAGATAGTTGAAATAGCGCAATCAAAAGGAATTTCGGATTTGTGGGAGATCAATGGCAAAACCTGCAGGATGCCTGTCCGGATCTCCACGATGGGGCAATTCTACCCGTTGATCATGACCTTTAAAATAGTACAGCAAGGTCCAGCATTCAATAAAATAAGTTTTGACAATCCAACATTACCACATTTTACTGTTCGCAGTGGGGCCATTCAGATCAACGGCTTGGATCACCCTAAACATGGGCGCTGCTTGTACCCGGAGCATGAGGAATTGTAGGAAGGCTAAATACCCCTCTACCATTTCTACAAAGATGATCATTTAATCAGTGGGCCACCACATAAATGAGCACAACCCAGAAACCACGGCCATCAGACGATTTTAGTCCATCTACCACTACAAGTATCTGCAAATCCATCCATGTGGAAATCATCAGATCAACGATCTGAACTCCATACACATGGGCCCATCAGATCAAGGTGGCAACCATTTGCTAGCGTTTGTCAAGTATACTTGTTTGGTGCTTGGTTTCTAGTGTCAGAAGCGGTCCACCGTGCCTACCGGGCCACTGATTCGGCCCATGTTAGGCAGCTACAACTCGTTTTGGGAGTTTTGCGAGGCACAGGCCCTGAAAGGGAGGGCCTGCTCCAGCTTGATTGGGCATTCGGAATCCTCAGCCCAGCCAATTCAAACCCACGTTGCCGGGTATGTTTGGAAAAGGATAAAATTCAAGGGCTGGATGTGTGTCAATCTAGACCATTCAAACCAAGGATCAAGTGATGAATGAATCATGGATAATAAGTAACGCTAACTGGACAATCCTAACGTGCAAACCAAGGTCCTGTTTAGATTGCTAATTGCATCTGTAATTCTGTGTGAAAGCGCTGTCAATACAATTTAAGACATTTGTTTAAATACGTGGGTATGTAACATGAGATATGTAAAGAAAATTGTAATCATTATAATGTACTACAGTGGAAATCTCCTGCTCAAATACAAGAATCAATGTATTTCCTCTATTAGTTAATATTTCAATAATGTGAAAGTATTATCATTATGGTTTTATCATGCCTACGAGAACACCAGAATCACCAGTCAAATTGTCTGTTTTCTAGAAGGTAGTTATTATAATTTGAATCAATGTACTTTTTTATATCATACATTTGGGGTAGCATGTTTTTATCATCATCATTATTATTATTATTTTGCAAATTTTATAAAAAAATTTCAACTCGATATAGAATTTACAAAAAATTATCTAAAAAATCAGCCTCACCTATGGTTGGGGTGGACTATATGACCAGAAATAGTGCACAGGGCAATACTCACCCTCCAAACTTTTTTCCTTGATGTGACCATGTAAGATGATGGATGTGCCTGATTTTTAAGTCCCATGCCTAAATTTTGGTACCGCATCTAATGATTAGAGCGGATATCTCTCTCCCAACCGCTTCCTTTGATGTGGCCTATCTAAAATACTCCCCAACCTTTTTAGCCGTTTTTTTTTTTTTTTTTTTTAATTGGCATGGGATTACATATCTAATGGTTGGGATGTATCTTAGGCTTGGCATGGGATTACATATCTAATGGTTGGGATGTATCTCACATACACGTTATTGTGGGACCCATAAAAATCCACAGTGAAACCCACACATGACATGGGTACTCGAACCCATGACCTTAGGGCCGAAAATCACTATATCTACCACTCCCATGAGTAGGTATCCATGAAGTTGTGGATGCCTACCTTTGATTTTTTGCAGGGCATATCATAAAATGTATATGAAATCCACTCTTACCGATAGGTAGTCCCATATTAGGCCAAGGAACAAAAATTCAATCTGACTTTTGATTTGGGTGGGCCACACCAAAGAAAAAAGTTAGAGACGCCTATCCATAAATTTTACAGGGGTCATCATGATGATTATTTGAAATCTACTCCAACTATTACATGTCACACTAAACTTTAGGCCTATGCTAAAAAATTCAGGCCCATTTATGAATCAAATCAGCCACACTAAGGGAAATAATTTGGAGGGTGAGCATTGCTTTATATACTGTTTCCAATCATGTGGTCCATCTAAATTATGGATGGGGGCTGATTTTTGGGTCCTAGGCCTAACACAAGGTAAAGTACTTGGTGGTCCGGATGGTTTCCATGTAAACATCACGGTGAGGCCTAACCGAGCTGCAACGAATGAATGAGATGATAATCAGTTAAGACATATGATGTAGCTTATTGAAGCCTTTTGAAACAGTACATGAGTGTAAATTCCAATTAAAATTAAAATTAAGGGTTAAAATTCCAAATTTAATTTTTATACAAAGTATTTAGACGTGCACGATTTGTTTGACGAGTCTGCCATAGTAACAGCCGTTTGGACACACGAGATCCTGATTAGTAGGCTGCCATGGTACGGTGCTATTTGGACGTACAAGATTTCTTTTGACCGAAACGATAATCGAGCTGTCACACGGAAACAATGCCTGCTTGCTTGTGTGTCTCATGCGATAAAGCTATACTTTCCACGTTTTGAGCCCACATTCCGACAAATGCTGAAAGATAAAAGAGTATCCCACAAGAAATAAGAGTTTGACACTCTGGCAGAGCGTGATAGTTCACACGCATGTGTTCGGGAACCAAGTGGGCATGCATGTAACTCAAACTTAACCCTTCCGTCATGGGCCCTAGAAATCACGGACCGTCCATGAATTTTGGGTTTCGATCAGTCTTATTTTGGAGATACGACCTATCTATTCGGATGGTACAATTTAATAGATTGGGCTAGGTGTCCACCCCAAATAGCTGGGATAAGGCTATCATGATGTGTACTCCCCAGAGGCAAATGAAAGTAAATTTAAACTTTTGATGGTTGCTTTCCCTCAAAGATACACGTACACATGCACACACGTGGAGAATGTTTCAGTAATGTGCTGGGTCCGTGATATGTATCTGAAATCTAAGCCGTGCATCAAATGGACCTCATCCAGAAAATAAATTACCCCCAAAATCAACTAGATCCAAAACACAAGTGGGTCACACCGTTTTAAGCAGTGTGAAATCATGCATCGTCACCTTGATTGTTGGAGACTATTATGAAAGTTGTATTAATACAACTCTCTTACTCTTCTCCTCTCAATTTTTATAAATATCTTTTAATGTATTTAAAATAATAATAATATAAAATTCAGAATTCTTCTCTTACTGTAAAATATCTTAATTTCCGGTGAGACGAAAACAACATGGTAGGTCCCGGCGAAAATCCTAATCTGAGCAGGAAGCCGATTAGCTACTTCCAGGTTGAGTAGGAGACTCTTCTCAAGTCACGTCACCAAGTCCTGTGGGGCCCACCATGATGTATATTTTGTATCAACACTATCCATCTATTTGGAGAGCTCATTTAGGGCACGAGAAAAATAATGAGTCAGATCCAAATCTTGAATGAACCCACGACTATAGAAAACAGTGGGGATAGTAACGCCCACCATTAAAACTTCCAATGGCTACAAATGTTTTTGTCCAAGCTGATATTTGTGTTTTCCCTTCTTTCATGTTTGTGTCAATTAACATACGAATAGGTTGGATCTATGATGTAGAGCGGGTCACGAACACTTTCATGTCTAAGATGAATCAAAGAAGGCCCGATCAGAAGCAAAAATCATCATGACCATCAGAATCATTAAACAGGCATATCTCGCAAATCAGAATGGGTTACTTGATATACCATATATAATTTTGGATAGGACGAGCTACTTTAGTTAACCAACCTGGCATACGCCAAATTTGCGAGATTCCATCCTACCAACGGTTAAATTCCATGTTTAGTTCCATTTTTATTATAAATAGTTAGTTTTAGTTTGATTATAAATCTTCATCCGTTTGGCTTTAGAAATTGTGTTCAATATGAAAAGTGCTTAGAATAATTAGGAGAATAACGTGGTTAAACCACATACGACACTTACTATAAAAGTAAATTTACAATTTATAGGAAGTTACGAATTTTAGGGAGTTTTAGTTATAATTTGCTTCTGATTTCTTTTATATTGCTTGGTATCCCTATTTAAAGGATTATGAACTCGTTTATTTCAATTGATTAATTAAAATTTGAATTTATTTTTATTTTCTTACTTTCTTTCCTTGTGGATTTGAGAAGTCTCTGTGAGGAGTCCAGAGAAGTTCCGTGGATTCGGAATAATTATCCTCTTGAGGAAAACGGTGATCGATCTCATCACGTTCATCCCTACGTCAATCTCAAATAAACATCATGATAGACCTTAGGACGGTTTCAATGGTGGGCGTCACTCTCTCCACTGTTTTCTATGGTGGAGTCCAATTTAGCATTGGATCTGACTCATTATTTGGCTCATGCCTTAAAAATGATTTCTATATGCACGGATAGTGTGAATACAACACATTCATCATGGTGGGGCCTACGGAACTTGGTGACATAACTTTAGTAGCGAGCATTGGTACTCAACATGTCAGTAGCTAATCCGTGTCCTATTGAGCATCCCCTTTCCACCGTTTCCCCATGCTGTGGCCCACCTAAGTTATGGATTTGACTAACCCTTAGGGCTTGAAATTGGGGATGCACACAATGGATGGGTTGATTTTGGGGCACAAATCATGGTGAGGTCCAAAATCATTTTAAGAGAGAGAGAGAGTAATGGAGTTTGTGCTTGTTATGGGTAAATCCGAACCGAACCGCATCGAGGCTAACTCTGGCACTAAAGAGCAAGGCTTCGGACTGATAAGCTTCAGACTTGATGTGAGCATCTGACCCGAGGGCTCTTATAGAGCTACGACGCTGACCTGGGACTGGGAAGAAGTCTTTATACCTTTTACAAGTAGAACCTTGCAGTGGTGACAATACGTCAGAGCCGATCTGTCCTTTGCGAGTGCTCTCACGAAGAACAGTAGCCATTGCGCACCCATTCATCCTACCTCCGACCTGAACCTCTCTACTTAGCGTGTCAATGATCCGCTTATCCGTGGGTTTGGGTGGTCGAGCAAGATCCGAGCCATGAGGTCGGCTTGGACGAGAACCTGGTCAATGACAGCATTAATAGACAACCCAGTAACGCATGATATGAGTAATGCTCTATGCACGATCTCCGGCTAACTACCGACGACTGCACATGCGTAGTTCTCGCGTAGTGGTAATTACCGTGCCAAGATTATCGGACACGTTTAAGACGACCCTCATGTTTAAATACGGATCATTTTTAAAGGAATAGGTACGCAACATCTAGCACCCTCACTCTACTCAACACTACTCAGACCTTGTTCCCTAGCCTGACTTTGACATCGGAGGGTCCCCTGCTTGAGCCAGGGTCTCCTTTGTTTACCGTTTTGTGTAGGACTAGGGTTCGCTCCTTGCTCGCAAGGCTCGGCAGAGGGTGATCCGGATTTTAGTATTAACATTTTGGCGCTGTCTGTAGGAAAACCAATACAAAAAGACGAAAGCTTTACCAAAAATGGCAAGAGGAAAGAACAAAACGCTCCCAATAACGACAGCGGAGCCTGAACCAAGTGGGCAACATCTTACTGCATCCGATTGAGAAGCACCTCTTGGTTGAGAGGCACCTATTATTCCTTCATCCGATTGATCTCGCAGAACGAAGTACAGATGTTGAGGGGCAAGATCAATTGGATGAAGGAACAACAGGTGCCTCTCAGCCAAGAAGAGATGACCCCGGTAGCCGATGAGGAGCCACTACTCGGAAGCTCCCGTGCCAGAGCATCCCAGAACCTGTCTGCTCTAGCCTCGGATCCTACGCAACTAGTAGAGCCGACCTACATATCTGCGACCTCGGTGCTAGCCTTGACTGACCTCTACCATGAGCTGGAGAGGAGAAGAAGGGGCAGAACGCCTGAGGTTGAAGTGGAAACTATGACAGAAAATCGGAACCCGTGGGAAGCTCGAAATTAGATTAAGACTCTACAACGGAACCGGCAAACTCCGACTTCGACTGCAGTGGAAGCAATGATGGAAGAAACTGAACTTCCCTTCACTAGCGAGGTCATGAGTGCAGAAATACCTCTGAGGCTCAGGATGCCCCCTATTGCTTAGTACTTGGGGTCTGGTGACCCCACAAAGCATGTGGAATCTTATCGATCATGCAGATTCAATTTGCCTCGGAAGCGATGATGTGCCGAGGCTTCTCAATAAATCTGATTGGGGCCGCAAGGAATTGGTACCGACAACTCAAGCTAAGGTCGATCAGCACCTTTATCGAGCTCAGCAGGTCATTCTTGACCTAGCTTATCGTCGGTAAGAAGAGTTGGAAGCCGTCGACCCACTTGCTTACTCTTAAACAGAGGAGCGGGGAGTCGTTGAAAGACTACATCTCCCATTTCAATGAAGAGGCTTTGCAAGTAGACGACTACTCCGACAAGATGGCTTTGTCCGCAATGATCAGCGAACTTAAGGAGGGGATATTCCTGTTCTTGATTGAGAAGAACCCGCCTTCAACTCTTGGCGAGCTCTTCAGCTGCGCACAAAAATATACGAATGCTAAGGAGTTCTTCAACTCGCATAAGAGCAACTAGACTTCCAAGTCCTCATCAAAAGGGAAGAGGCGAAGGGATAAGGCGCCGCAGCACATGGACAAAAGGAGGTCAGATGACAATGACTCTTGGGATAGGAGGCCCGAGAGCAAGTTCAGTTCATACACTCCTCTCAACATGTCTCCAGAGCAAATCCTACTAGACATCCGAGATCAGAGGTTGTTGCATTGGCTGAGTTGCATGAACACAAATGCAGGCCAACGGGATAAGCGCAAGTACTGTCGCTTTTATCACGACCACGGCCACAAGACTAGCGATTGCGTCAACTTAAAGGAAGAGATCGAGACCCTCATCCGCAAGGGTCATTTGCGCTAGTATGTAAAAGAAGAAAGGTAGACTCGGAATGATGATTAGCCCCGTAAAACCATGAATGAGGCTACAAAAATTCGGACTATCTATGATGGCACGTTC
The DNA here is from genome assembly GCF_029962835.1 of Magnolia sinica. Classification (NCBI taxonomy): domain Eukaryota; kingdom Viridiplantae; phylum Streptophyta; class Magnoliopsida; order Magnoliales; family Magnoliaceae; genus Magnolia; species Magnolia sinica. The sequence goes on along the minus strand of NC_080575.1, from coordinate 118,838,200 downwards.
GGTGGCGGAGATTCGAATCAGGCTTGTAAAGCTCACTTCAAGAGCACCGACCCTGAGAACTACGTCTACTCGGCCGAAAGGCCAAGGAAGGAGCTTCGAGTAAACCCCTGCAGCCTTACATTTACAGAAGATGATACACGGGGAATCCAGCATCCCCCTGACAATGCCCTGATGATCGCGATGACGATAGCCAACCACAAGGTCTACTGTATCTTGGTCGGCATTGGAAACTTGGCCGATATATTCTGCTCCGTGACGTTTGACAAGATGGGGATAGACAGGTCGCGCCTCCGACCCGTGAAGACTTCACTGCATAGATTTCCTGGAGATAAGGTGATTTTCGAGGGCGCTATTTTCCTCGGACTGTGAGTAAGCTTTTCAATAGTTAAAGCAGTACACGGGGTCACCGTCTCTACTATCTAAGCCCGAGGAGGGTGAGCCTCTGTTTCTCTACTTAACGGTCTTAGCCTCGGCAGTCAGTTTGGCACTCATATGAGAAGTGGTAGGCAAGCAGCGCCCTGTTTACTACACTAGGAAGGCCTTGGTCCGAGCCGAGACCAGGTACCTGAGCATGAAGAAACTGGCTCTAAGCCTAGTCGTCTCTGCTCCGAGGCTATGCCTGTACTTCTAGGCGCATTCCATCATCATCGTCACGGATTCACCTCTCCAACAAGTGCTCAGAAGCTAGAAGTATCTGGACGTCTAACCAAGTGAGCGGTGAAACTCAAAGAGTTCAATATTCAATATCAGCCAAGGACTACCATTCAGGGCCAAGTCGTGGCCGACTTCATAGCTGAGTTCAAGACTCCGAGTTACGAGATCGGAGACACCGGTCTGGAGACCTTGACAAGTTCCAAGGCAGCCCCTGTTGCTCCGCCAACACTTACTCTTCTCAAGAGCGAGAAAACAAAAGGGGAATGTAGTAGATGAACCATTTTTATAGATGAGTCATCCAATTCGAAATGAGCTGGAGCAGGGATCGTTCTGGTCGCACCCAACTCGACCACCATCTAGTACGCAATTAGGCTCGGTTTCAAGGCATCCAACAACGAGGCAGAGTATGAAGCCATGCTGGCAGGACTAAGATTAGCCACTACTCTGGGAGTTTAGCTCCTTGACTTACGGTGCGATTCTCAGTTCGTCGTGAACCATATATCAATAGAGTATGAGGCCAGTGAGGCAAGGATGATTGCTTACTTGGCCGAAGCTCGGAAGCTAATGTGGAAGTTCAAAGATCGTGTCATCAGCCAGATCCTGAGAGCTGAAAACCCTTGGGCCGATGCCCTGGCAAAGTTGGCCTCAGCTATTGAGGGGAAGATCTCGAGGATTGTCCCCGTGAAATTCTCGGATAGCCCGAGCATCGACAGAGCCAACCAAGAAATGATCAACCCAGTGTAAGCAACTCCAAGCTGGATGGATCCGATCATCAGGTACCTCACCGTCGGTGAAGTCCCTTAAGATAAGTTGGAGGCTCGGCGTTTGAAAATCAGGGCAATGCGGTATGTGATCCTGAATGATACATTGTACAAAAAAGGGTACTCTCAGCCGTACCTTAGATGTCTCCGACCCGACGAAGCGGATTATGTGATCCGAGAAGTCCATGAAGGAATTTGTGGAAATCATTCCGGGGCACGTGCCTTGACTCAGAAGATACTTCATTAAGGGTACTTTTGGCCAACGATCCGAGAATATTTCAAAAGCTTTGTCTAGAGGTGCAACAAATGCCGTCCCAAGGCAGCCTGTAGAAGAGCTGGCCCTATGAGCGGGTCATGGCCGTTTGCCCAATGGAGAGTCGACATCATCGGGTCACTGCCTCTTAGAAAGGTGGAAAGGGGCAGACTAAGTTCGCGATTGTGGCAGTCAAATACTTCACCAAATGAGTTGAGGCCGAGTCGGTGGTGAAGATTACCTAGCAAAAGGTGATAGACTTTATGTAGAAGAACATCATCTGTAGGTTCGGGATCTCGCGCACCATCGTGTCCGATAATGGAAGACAGTTCGACAATGAAAAATTCTGAGGCATGTGTCGAGGGCTCGGTATTACCAATGCATACTCATCGCCTCGTTATCCCTAATCTAATGGACATGTAAAAGTTGTGAACAAAGTCATCAAGCATCACCTCAAGATAAAGCTGGAGAAAGCTAAAGGCAATTGGGCCGATGAACTCCTGTTCGTTCTTTGGGCCTACAGGACTACGACTCAGTCATCCATGGGGGAAACTCCATTCTCCTTATCTTACGGTTCGAAGGTTGTCGTCCCAGTGGAGATAGAGCTCCCCACCGCTCGAGTGAGGAGCTATCAAGCAGAGCAGAATGCCGACTAGATCGCGACGAGGCTGAATTTACTTAAAGAGGTGTGAGACGTCGTTAAATTCTAAGTCGCTGCTCGGCATCAACAAGTCGCTCATTTCTACAACTCTAAAGTTAGGACGAGGTGGTTTCAACGAGGGGATCTAGTCCTTCGCCGCATCTTCCAAAACACTACAGAACTTTGAGTAGGGTCCCTTTGGCCAAATTGGGAGGGACCCTATCGGGTAGTCGGCTCGGCTAAACCGGGATCCTACCATCTAGAAGACTTGGAGGGGCGTCCGTTACCCCATCCGTGGAATGTTGAGCACCTAAAGATCTACTACCCTTAAAGGAGAAAGCTATATATGAGTCGGATCTATTAGTCATTTCGGCTCTTAATAAAAGATCACGTGCTCTTCTACTCTTCTACTTGGTTTACTATATAGTTACCTCGCTATCCGAGTACGCTACAAAGGGTCATCTCTCATGTGCAGAGATGAACTCCTTTAATGAACCGATCCCTTAAAGAAGGGGTCGGCTCGTTATTCAACAAAGGTCTACTAAATGGGTAAGCGCACTGCGAAGGGTCATTTCTCAAGTGCAAAAATGGAATCCATTGACGAACCGACCCCTTAGAGAAGAGGTCGGCTCGTTATTCAACAAATTTGATTAGCAACAAGATAAAAAAGCAAAGATCAGGAAAACTTAAAGAAATTGGAATGCAAGAGAGGCTGAATGGAAGAACTCTGGAACTTTTATAGCCTGAGCCAGCTACCCGTAATCATGGCAGACAGATGTCTCCGAAACCAAAATGGTTCAGACCGAGCCTATCTATATATGTGGTGACTCGTGATACGCCCAAGCAAACGTCACTTCGACCCCTGCGTAGTCAGCATCCAATGCTTCGACGTCTCTTCTCCTTTCAAAATCCACATAGCATCACACGATTTAGTCAGTCGAAGCGTCTTGACATCTCTGGCCACGTGTACGATGCCTAGTGGCCAAAGTAGAGGAAACGGCTACCTCTGTGCATGGCACGAGTCTCGAAGATCATCATGGCGACACTTCTCCCAAGCCCATCATTATATGGAGAGCGGCGGTTCGCTTCCCCGAGCCATGGTTCGCTTCCCCAAGCCTTGGTTCACTTCCCTAAGTCTATTACTCTCTGAGTCCGAGCTCGGACTTAGAGAGTAGGGGGCTTCTATTATGGGTAAATTCGAATCGAGCTGCATCGAGGCTAACTCTGGCACCAAAGAGCAAGGCCTCGGACTAATAAGCTACAGACCTTAGGTGAGTGTCCGACCCAAGGGCTCTTGTAGATCTATGACGCCGACCTGGGACTGGGAAGAAGTCTTCACACCTTCTACGAGTAGAACCTCGGAGCGGTGACAATACGTCCAAGCCGATCTATCCTTTACAAGAGCTCTCATGAATGCTCAAAGAACAATAGCCATCGCGCACCCGTTCATCCTACCTCTGACTCAAACCTCTCTACTTAGCGTGTTAACGATCCGCTTATTCGTGGGCTCGGGTGGTCAAGCACAATCCGAGCTATGAGGTCGGCTCGGACGGGAACTTGGTTAAGACAACATTAATAGACAACTCAGTAACGTACGACCGGAGTAATGCTCTGTGCACAATATCCATGTAACTGCTGACGACTGCACACGTGCAGTTCTCACATAGTAGCAATTACTGTGTCGAGATTATCGGACACGTTCAAGACGACCCTCAGGTATAAATACAGATCATTTCTACAGGAACAGGTATGCAACATCTATCTCTCTCACTCTACTCTATACTACTCAGACCCAGTTCCCTAGCCTGACTTTGGCATCGGAGGGTCCCCTGCTTGAGTCAGGGTCTCCTTTGTTTACTGTCTTGTGCAGAACCAGGGTTCGCTCCGAGCACACCGGGATCAATAGAGGGTGATCCGGATTTTAGCATCAACATTGCTCATCTTCAGTGATGAAGGCTTAAAAAATAGTAACTCCCTCTCTCTCTTTCTAAAGATGTAATTGTAAACCTTACCTACAATCGGAATTACTAATGGTATAAAAAAGGTCTCATAGTGTAATAGTAGTAGTTTATCATAATGACTCGGTCTCGTTGAGTCAGAAAGATTTTACTAACTATATATGGGGCCGTGAAGCCTATCAAAGTAGGCTCTCTTACACGGCTCTACTCATCGCCTGCAACATACCACTAAATAATGTATGGCGTGTATAGTGCCAATAGGCCACCGGAGATTCTCTCAAACAGCTTTTTGTCACACATCACTTACCCAACTCAAAATAAGACGAAAATGTATGCTTCTGAACACGTGTCAGAATGGCACATGTGTGCAGGATTGGGCTACTTATCAGGTGCTCACACCGTCTATGTTCAGTCGTCCGAAAATCTGGCAGGTCAGGTCTGTCTTTTCTTATAACCATTAGTTGATTTTTCATAAACCAGTGGCCTGACTGATGATGACTGGGATGGCCTGATTCTTTGGTTCAGGACATTTTCATGGTGTGGCCCGCCAGCTGATTCGACCCAATTCTTCTCCCGATTACGACGTTGACACGTGTATGGATAACGCGATTTAGGACGGCTTCTCATGTTAGAGGGATGGCGTGTGAGAGGCGCACTTACGTGGGCCGAAGACCTCTATCGCTATACCAGTTAGGCTCGGTGGATGTAACCATGACGCGATTACGATCTGGCCCCATCCAGCAAGGACACGTTTACTTACGTACGTGTCATCACCGGTGCTGAAGTGGCTGACAGGTTCAATATCCAAGCCGTTCATCAGGTAGATATTACTTAGTAGATGCTCTCAACCAAAAAAAAAAGAAAATAAAAATTAAAAAAATTAAAAAAAATCTCATCTGTTCAGCCATAAACATGTTTCGTCAATTATACGCCGCGTGAGTGGACCAACGTGTTGGGAGCATCTAACCAAGGGTATCCCAACATGAACGGATTGGATCTAATAACAATATGCCATGCTGGCACGTGTTGTTGTACATGACCCGCGTTGTACACGCGTGTGGGATTAGCCAAGCTCTTAATTCGTTACCAATCACATCTCATGTACTTTTAAATCCAAAAACAGTAGTCCATGGTTGCCGCAGTAGAGAAATCAAAACCACAAATACTCCAATTAGAGAAATCAAAATCAAGAGGGATCCACCTAGGGAAAAATCAAAATCAAAACCAAAACAAAGAAGATAGAGGGTAGGTGGATAAGCATGACAACACCGTTTTAGGAATTTCCACGGAAGCAATAGGGGTTATTTGCTACTCTCGCATAACGCGACTCTTCATACTCATGCACTATGAACCGTACACGTCGCATGCAAGCAACTCGAATCAAACTATCCGGGTAGGTCACAACCCTAACATCAGATTTCATAGACCATCCTAATTTCTTCCGAATGAACATTTGTTTATTTACTTCAGACCGTTTAAGATCTTAAATCCTAACCGTTCATTTGGTATCCTTTGATGGGGCAGTGAAGAATTCTAGTTAACTTTTGGTTCATGGCCCATTTAACGGGGGACCCACGATCGAGACAGCTTAACTTGAGTTACAAGTATGACAGGTATAACATTCCTAAGTGAATGTGCATGAACTATCACACTCGGCCAGAGTATCAAAGCCTCCCTTAAAATGCGATATAATGTAAGAAGACCTACCTCTTTTTTTTTGTTTTTTTTTTTTTTTTGGCATTTGTATTTATCATAACTTTCAATGATGGTGAGACCCTAGATGAAAAAAGAGGGTGGGTGGTTGTCCAGCGATAGATGTGCGAGTGGGCCACCTGAACTCTATGCCGTGAAGGACGTTTTCTAAGGACTATGATAGGCGCAAAAGCCCTGACACTTGACCGAAACATGGCTCTTATTCAATGTTCGCAGCCTTCCTACCACTGAGTCACGCAACCCATGCATGTCCCCAACGTGCCCATTTTAGTAAATATTTTTCAAGTTAGTTTTGCCTCTGTCGCGACGTATAATTCCAGTGTGTGTCACCACCCACTGGGGACAACATACTGAGTTTTCAGATGATCGGGACCGTCCATATTGTGGACTGTATGTTGTACGGGTGATCACATGAAATTTATACTGAAACAATGAGTGCGACCATCACTATCTGTAGATGAATTAAAACAATGAAAATGAAGATATTCAATGGCATTAGTCAACTAGAAAAATGAAAGGATAGGGTCATAACTGGAACTTGGTTATGGGCTAATAGCTTATGTATGGTAGTATCGAGAAAATGGATGGTTTGAGTCGTCGAACGATCTCATAATGTGGGCCCCAGTGGGTGGCGACACACACTGCATGTAAGCCGCGACAGATGCAAAACAAACCCCATATTTCAACTCCGGAGTTTTAGTAATCAATGGAAATTCATGCAAGGTCAATATTCCATGGTCCCACCAAAGGTTTTGATAGGGTACAGGTGTCCCGTACCAGAGTACGTACGGCCGCCTATTTTCATCCTTAAATTCCATTCTTAGTGTGATCTGTACCGTTCATGTTTTTCCCACTAACATATAGATGCTATGATCTTATAATCACGCTGCACGGATTATCCTAACATATGAATCGTGGATTTGAATATAAGCCCTTAACCATTCGTCTTCATACAAAGTAATCCGTTAAACTAAAATTTTTCCCCGATGGCCCTTGTAGCATAGAATTAAAAAGATGGACAGTCCAGATGATCACTTAAGATGCACTATGGCGATGGAAACCTGCTTCCGTAGGCAACGTACCCTATCAAACCCCATCCCATCCTCTGCCTATTCTATTCGAACGAGGAAAGCTTTGATACTCTGGTGGACCTTGGTGGTACATAGCATGCAGTTGGGAATTGTACACGTGGCATACTTTAACGTAAATTACTCCGTTCAAATGATGGGCCCAACTTTAGATTTATCACAATAAACAACGTAATAAACCAATCTCAGTACTAAGAGAGTGGAGACATCTAAGGGACAGTTATAATAAGCAGTGGACGGTCCAAATTCAATCAAAAACAGATTTTGGGACCATGACTATTTAAAGTGGTTGCCGCGATCTGCACCGTTTAATTTGAGTTATTATATATCACGTGCACAAAGTTTCAAGTGCATGGGTATGAACCATCATATACTCTAATTAGACTATCAAAGAGCTCCATCAATTACTCTACCTGACAGAATATCGAAAGAGACTTCCATTTCTCCATGCACCATCTACCCTATGACAACTTGAAACTGGCAGAATTGACGGTGATCGATGATCGCAACCACCATTATTGTTTAAAAAGTCAAACTAGACGACCTAACATGTGAACAGTTATACCATTCATTTTGAAGGTAGCTAATTGGATGGTTATATATATATATATATATATATATATATATATTGGTGAACCTGATTGCACCCAATTTTAACTGGCTCTAACTCACACCCGGATGGACTCGAACCCATGACCTTAGTGTTGAAACTCTTATGAGTCTACCACCAAGTCATTAGAATGGGCTTAAAATGTGTCAGATCCAAAATTCAAGTAGGCCACGTCACAGAAAATAGTGGGTATGGAAACACCCACTGTTGAAATCATTTTAAGGCCTGTCCTAATCTTCTTATGTCATCCAACCTGTTCATTAGGTCATATTCTCACCTTTACAAGTTTTCAAGTGCATTGGTATACATGAACCATAGTAAGTCCGGACCATCGAAGAGCTCCATCTATCATACCTAACAAAATATTGAAAGTGACTCCAGTTCTCCATAGAATATCTGCACTGGGTCGCATTGATAGTGGTCGATGATCGCAACTGTCCATCACTGTTTAAAAGTCAAAGTAGATGACCTAACTGTGGACAGTTAACGTATCCATTTGAGGGAAGTTAAATATTGGATGGTTAATTAGGATGGGCAAATAAATATATTTCTTTTATAGAACCCAACTGGACCTGATTTTAATGAGGTCCAACGCCTAAGAGAAGAGACCAGGAAGAATCCCTTGTAACCTAAGCCCAACAGGCCGCTATGATGTTTTTATTATATTCACTTTGTTTTATAGTTCCCCAAACTAATTTTATTTATTTATATCATGAGTTGACCTTTAAAAAAATTTTAAAAAGTGGGTATGAACACACCCACCATTGAAACCATCTTGACCTGCCTTGATGTTCTTATGCCATCCAACCTATTCATAAGGTGATTCCCACCATGAAGAAGCGAAAACACACACACACACACACACACACACACACACAAGTTTAATCCCAAACTTCCGAGGCCCCTAAAAAGGCTAGGTATCAATGGCGGCAATCAATCCTCGGTGTTGTTCAGTTGAGTTCTGGACATGCCTCATGTCTTAATAGGTGAACTAAAATGAGGTGGAGAATGAATGCATGAAGTGAGTATAACATAGACATCATGGTGGGCAATATAGAGCTTGGGTTACAAGTAATCGTGTTGCATATGGTGATGGCCCCGAAGGTCATCTCCAATTTGAGAATTACTTGTTACTAGGTTACAGTAATCATTAGGGTTTTGTTTGGTTTTCCACTTTCTAGTGTAATTTAAAGTAAATGAGCTATTATTATTTTTTCAAAGTATTTGATTAAGAGAGAATTATGGCATGAAAATGAGTATCAAATACACATAAAGTAAACAAGTAGATGAAATTATAATTATTACATTTACATAATCTATGGTTCATTTTTATAATGATGACCCTCTAAAACAATTAATGGTATAATGTAATAATTGTAGTTAAATATAAGTGATGCCACCATATAGTTACAAGGGTAAGTAATTATTACTCATTTTCAACCAATTAGTGTTGCATTTGGAAAATCTAATAACCCTCAAGGGTTATTTAAATGTATAATACAATATGAATTGAAATGTAAATTGTATTTATCATGGAATTCATATGAATTGAAATCCTCAATTGTATTTGGTAATATATAGATGGAATCAACTACAATAAAAAAAAATTTGCATCCGACATATGGAGTGAAACCACATCAACATGCATTAGACGGATTCTAGGAGTTCTCACATGTGGCCTGTTACAGCGTTTATGTGAAATCCATCATAATCACTAGGTGAGGCATTCCATTTTAACTTTAAGGCCCCAAAATTAACTCTAGTATGTGATTCAAGTAGGCCATATGAACATAAACAATTGGAAGGGCACCCATCCTTAAATTTTGCTGTTATGATGATTATATGAAAACCACTCCAACTCATAAATGCCAAACTATAATTGGGGCATCAAGACCAAATAATTAGGCCCACCCGTGATTCGAATGGGTCACATGAAAAGAAATAATTTGGAAGGTGAGCATTGTCTTATATATTATTCATCTTGTATGGCCCACCTGGATCACGAACCTGATTGATTTTTGGTATCATGGTTAAAATAGGGTAATGCACCTAATGATTAATGTAGATTTTAACATCATGTTGGGGCTCACTAATTCTTGAAATCAAATTCAGGCTATTTTCATGCTTGGTATTTTATATACAATTGATGGTAATTTGGGTTAAAATTCTCCTCCAATGATTTCAAAATGGATGAACCTATCCATTTATCATTCATCTATACCCTATCAAACCCAAATTATTACCGTCTGTTAATATCGTATTCACGCTGTAAAAGGGCCCCGTCATTGTAATGCTAGACATTGTATATATAAATGAAAATCAATGGCTATCTTTTTTTTTGAGGAGAATCTTTTCTTTACTGCTGCCACTGAATTTGAAAAGTGGGTCACGGAAGGGGTTACCGGCAATTGTCGTCCTCACGACTCCATATGCGATGGACAGTCCATATCGTGGGACTTGAAGCCACGTGTACAGTAAAGATAGGTGAATCTGGACAATACGTGTCCGTTTGGTTGATTAAGAAAAGTGAAAAGATAGTGCGCGCCCCTCCCACAAGCCGGTTAATTCAGTTCGACCAAAGTGCCTTTCACATCTCTAGACTCTAGTCAAGCATTTAGGTCGTTTTTCACACCGCCATTCTCTCGTTCAAAAATCCCTTCTTCAAACGGGCCCGCTGGCAAGAAAGCGAACTACCTGACCTCAGCTGATGTCGATTTACCAGAGTTTCTACATCATCTGTTGCATGGAGCGCGTACAATACCTCAGCTCTGTGTTGTTCATAGGTCGACTGTGTGAAATCCGTTCCGTCCATAAGGTGTAGGCATAGATGTTCGATTCTAAATGAAAAATTAATCCTGATCTACAGCTCAAGTGGGCCACACCACTGGGACCAATCAGGAGGGAACACCAACAATTGGCTTGTACTTCGGATCCACCATAGTTTGTATAATCCATCCAAACTGTTCATCTGGTATAACACGCCAGGATCTAGGGACTTTAAGAAATTACCCCAATTCAAAAGTCAGGCAGCGCAAACTAAGTGAACCGAAATTTTAAAGCTGTCATTTGACACTATTTCCTGTACCATAGACTAACTGAGTATTGGATGGGGCTTATTCTTGGCATGTAAATGGACGGAGTGGATGTTGCATGAAAAGAACGGTGGGCCCATAGAGTTAGAGTGTTGTACCCATTAAGTACAGTTGGTGTTGTACAGGCTCTGGTCCGACACTTTTGACAATGCTAGCACCTACTTCCTCCGAACCACGGAATTCGGTGGTCCCCCACTGCGGGAAGTAGGGAGAACAGTATGCAGATCCATGTATCCCTCCCCCAATTGCCAGTCGGCCCCAGCAAAATCGCAAGGCGTACTAACAAAGTCGGTGGTCGACAGACCATCAGATCATACCACAAAACTCATGCCCAGGGGCTATTTGGTAATTTCACCAAACAATATAGAAATTTCAAAATCCGCCATCTATATAAGATCGCTTCGACGCTGCTAACACCTACACAGACTCTACTGAGGCGCTTCCATGGCTACCTTCGCTCCAACTCCTACATTCCTCTCCAACCTAACAATTCTCCTAATTTTCATGGTTGTCGGGATCTCCGCTGCCAGGACGGGCCCATCAATGATAGAGATTCCTAACCGTGGAGATTTAGAGATGATGGCGTTGCAAGAAAAACCTGCGTTGGAGGTGATCTTCCAAGTCCTTGCAAAGGGTCCAATCCCGCCTTCAGGTCCAAGCCATAGAGGCCATGATGCACCTTTTTCCACAAGACATCTCCTACGAAGGCACGACCGGATTTCCAGAATATTAGGGTCTTCTCCTAGCCCCGGAATGGGCCATTGATTTTTATTTTTTTCCTGTATTTTATATGTGCTATTTTAAAAAAAAATAAAAAAATATATGTGTGCTATTTTCAATTGATTTTGGTATACGTTGCTAGCCTTTTGTGTTTTGATCTACTCATCTGCAGTGGATTGTCTGTAATATGTACCGTACAACTACATTGGTTATGCGTTCAAAAGCCTCTAGAAAGAAGATAACGTGATATGGTTGTGGTTTATTTGTGTATTGTAGCTGGAATTTGTAAGCAGTATTCACTCTTTTTTTTTTTTAAATAATAATAAGACTCTGGCATAGTGTGGCAGATGACATGCAGTCAGATTAAATTAGAAATTGCATACGTGGAATGTAAGAGAAATGTTCCTGTGAGAGGAGTACAAGTTATAGTGCTGCTTAGTTGTATTGGGACCCTTAGTCCAATCGAACGAATTGAGCTGTCCATTAAGTCCAGGACATATTTCATAGGATAACGTATATATATCGCACTCTCAGATGATCCGATCCATCCTTAATTTGGGCTTATTCTCTACGGTCATCCTTTTTCCAAGCCACGATGGGATTGTTACAATATCTTGACAAAAGTGATTCTTTAGAATCATATGCAATCCACGATGGTCCGTAACAAATAGATTGGTCAAATTGCTGATTGGATCCTAGTTTGGGTAAGCAATCTTGTCCGTCCATATAAAAGCCCATTGATCAAATGATTTTTGTCAAATGGGTGTGATGTTTACATAGTGGCCTATGAAATGTTGGCTGGATCTAACCAACAGTATAGATCAATGGATTGGATTGTCTAAGTGCTCCAGTACAACTAAGGAGCACTATAACTTATGGTGCTCTTGAGAGAAGTGGAGCTTGTCTCTGTAATTACTTCAAATTAAGCTGTTCGAATTATGGGCTCTAGTTCAGATGTACCCTAAACTAAAATTAGAATTATATCATTCTGACCATCGGATTCAGTGATATTTATCTTTAACGGTTAAAGATGAAAAGTCTCCGAGAATCAGGGGATGGAGTTGTTCAATCAACTTAAGTTGGGACAGTGGATTTCACAATTTAGTTGATTTAATTTGAGTTAATATATATATGCAACGTGTATAATTTGGGTGTGCCTGTTCATCAAGAATCATACTCTGTCAGAGTATCAAATAACGCATCTCTATTATATCTAGACTGTCAAACCGACGGGCCAAATCTTAATTGGATGGCTCACGGACTGGGATTCACGTGGACCATCCATCACCAAACTGTCAAATCATTACAGACGTTTTTTGGGCTTTTAGCAGGAAGACTTCTACCAACCTCTAGGATTATTTCAACCGTGCAATTTTGGACTCAGGTGGTCCGTTCGATACAATGAATGGACCCGCGGACATGTGCATTGATTATTGGGTGGAATAAGTCACACATGTAGTGTCAACTGTCAAGAGGTTTGCTAAGGCCCACATGGGTGTAGACATGCAGACACACGAGCGAACACACGTGTGATTATATTTTTATCAGGTGTGCCATGGTGTTTAGATATTCTAGTGAAAAAATAGGTCTTTTGACTCCTCACATGGATCATATTGCATTAAGCAATTTAACCCTTGTATTTTTGTTACGCGAATCGTGGCCCACATGAGAAGTGAAATGCTTTGATTTTTAAACCAGAGTTGGTGAGACTTGGAAAATTATTAAGATTTGATTGAACGATCAGTAAAAAGTGAAATACATTGATTTTTAAACCAGAGATGGTGACACCCAAAAAAATATTGATTTGACTGAACCATGTGATTTTGTAGAAATGAGGCTTGGCAAAAACATGTTTGAAAGTGATTTATTATTTGACTGACGTCACATGTGACCTGGACTAATAAAATCAGGCCCCTTTTTTTCCGCTTCACCAAATCCGGTTCTGATTTTTTGGGCCAGTTGATCTACTCAGCATCAGCCACGCGAAGCAGGACTCTCCATGCTTTCTGGCCCTTAGCACACCTCAAACTTTCAATGCAAATTTCTCATTATTCAGTGATGAAGGCTCGCTCAGGATTAGACTAGGTCGGTTAGTCTGAGCCTGACCCAATTACTAAACCAGCCAAGACTTTTAGCCCAAACCTGGCCTATAAGCCAACCGGACCCACTTAAAAATCACCCAACATAAGTTCAATTCACTTGTCCCACTTAATTTTACTTGGGCCGGGCTTGACCGATGGTACCTGACCTACCACAGACTGACTCGGATTTAAGAATGGTACACACAACCTCACCCAATCAGCGGATACATACATAACTAATCATATGTACTATTCTTTTTTCATTTTGTTATGGGTTTTCTGTTGGGTTGAGTCGCCTGGCTAAACCCACTTGCAGCATATCCGCATTCGTTCCAGCAGGAGAGATTAGGAGAAGAAAATACAAAGCTCCATGTAGTTCAAATAATACCTTATGTTCTAATGATAGTCTAATGATATGAATTAAACCGGTAACGATCTTCAATTAAAAAAAGTAAAAAATAATTAAATAATGGTCGAACAAAAATGGCATGCTAAAGGCATGTAAAGATACTGCACTCTGTTTGTATTAATCATAATCACTTTTATATATTTTTAATAAAGAGTTAGAAAGCACAAATACAGTCTTCTGTCGTGCTGGTAAACTATTATAAAATCCTAGATAGAAAATTCAAGTGATTCCATCAAAATAAAGAAAATAAAATTACTTTTTTATTTGAATGTTGCTTATGTGACTTGACAACCGAATCTTAATTATATTACATAGGTTGCTTAGCACTCATGCTTGTAGAGCTCTGTCCATTTAAGCACAGGTACACAGCTGCTAATATGGCACACTTGTTAGATTCTGTCCAAATAATCAGGCTTCTTGGCTTGTTAAAATTTGATTTATTGGTCAGTTTCGAAAATTTTGGCCCACCTAAATAGTGGATCTGCTGAATTATAGGATTAGAAGATCTAGTCAGTGTACCCATCTGGTAGAAAGCACAAATATTATTGGATATAGGCAAGTTGTGTTTACTTGTGGACAATTACTAGCGCGTGATTCTATATGAGTTTTTTTCTGAATTATTATTTTTACTTTTATTTTTTGAAATTAAAATTGAAATTAATATTTTTATTTTAATTCATAATTTAAGTTAGTTCTATTAGGATAAGGAAGGGGTATTGATGAGATGGGATTATCCTTCCCCAAGAGAAGAGAGGGTTCGTTCCAACTCTTTTCCCATTCAATTGTGGTTGTCCTACTAACCCACTTCCTCCATAGCTGCATCCAAATTTCTCTATTTAAGAAAGATGTTCTATTCAACTATTGAGATTTGAGAGGAAGAGAAAATAGGGAAGAAAGTTTATATGCAGTTTTTTTTTTTTTTTTTTTGACAGCTGTCTGCTTCTTTAAGATCTAAACCATTGATTATAATATGGTTACCATCTCAAAAGTACAATAAAATTAAAAGGGTTGACAAAATCCTCTCTCATAGTAGTTTGGTAGACTTCCAGAGGTAAATCATTCACTTTTGCCTTTGTGCTAGGGTTTCAAGATTACTTAGATCGTGAGATCTTTTAGGCCCACCCGGTTGGGTCATCTTTCAGATGTCACACGTGTCCTATGTTGGCATGTGTATGTGTTGATGGCTGGGCTACACGTGCATTATCTTGCACCCAATTTCCAGTTTAGTAAAATGGAAGTGTACCCTAAGCTTGCTACAAAGGTTCTACCACTCGAGGTTGGCATTATTTGTCCATCCCTTTGGCCCGGCAATGCCATGATCCAGATCGTTCATCTAGAAGTTCCTATGGTATATTGTCAATTGAAAATAATCTAATCTATGAAGTTCACCATTGTTCATGCTTATAATGGTTATAAACTGCTTTTATGGACCACTCTTTTTAAGTCGATTTGCATGGATGATAAGATCTTTGATGATTGAGAATTTTTTGGTATGAATCATCCATGGCTGGGAGTTGTAAATGAAGGGTCTGGATCATCACATGGTGGGGCCCAAAGGTGTAGACCAACATTTAGCTAGCCCTCAAGAAGAAATTTGTTTTACTTGATTCTTTCTACAGGAATGAAGTTCATGCTCGGCAGTCGGCACTAGATTCCCACGAATGGAACACGTGTGTGAGGTCTAACAGCTCACTCGCTTCGAAGATCAGGTTGATCTGAACCGTGAAGATGAGCCTCACGTGGATGTTGAATGTGGACTGTTGGTTAATTGCCCTTGACCATCCATGTCTTTTGTATTAGTGTGGTTGACAAGATACTTAGGTTGACCTGATTATTGGGACCAGACACCTACATGTAGGACCCGCAAGAGATCGGATCTGACAGACGTGGGACAATGTGCCACCTATGACGAGTGAGCGCCGAAAGAGTGGACCCATGACATAAATATTCCCCCGGCCTGTCGGTACCAACCTAACACTTGAGAGCTGTCCAATCGGTCCATCCCTTGAGAGAACTAATGTTAGGACGTTTGTGGGTCAAAACTCAGGTGGGTCACACCACAAGAAACGAGGGGATTGAAGGCCAACCATTGAGACTTTCTTGGGGCCTACAAAATTGATGATATCTGTATTTTCCCTTCATTTGGATGGTGTGACCTTATGAACGGGTTGGATGGCATATAAACATCGTGGTATGCCAATGTTTCAATGGTGAGTGTTTCCGTGGCCACTGTTTCTTATGGAGTGGCTCATTTGAGTTTTGAATCTGCTTCATGTTTGGGCTCATCTTCTATCAAGATCTTGTGAAATTCATGGGCGGTTCAGATGTCTCATGTGTACATTCACCTCTTTTTTCAGGATGACTCAGACAACGCGGATTTCCTCCCAAATCCTTTCGAAGGAAGTTCCTTTGCTGGAAACTTAGGTGGGGTCCATCGTGATGTTTGTGAGAAATCCACCCCGTTAATCCATTTTTTAAGATTATTTTAGGACACAGGGCCAAAAATGATCCAGATCAAAGACTCACGTGGGCTGAAAACGTGAGGATTGAATATCCACAGTTGAAATATTCGTGGGGCCGCGGAAGTATTGAATCAGGATAATATTTATGTTTTCAGTTCATCCAAATACGAATGACTTTATGAACGGTATGGATGGCATGTAAACATCACTATCGACCCAGGGAGGTTTCAACTGTACCCACCTTTTCCTTTAGTTGCCGCCCACTTGAGTTCTAAAATGAGCCCAAAAAATGAATGAATGGGATAGATTTCTCACAAACATCATGGTGGGCCCACCTAGGTTTCCAGCGCAGGAACTTCCGCGTCCACTCACACGGGCACATTACCGGGTCCCACCCGATCTAAAAGAGTGTGGCACGAGTCAGGCCCCATTTTCCCAATTGGTGGCATCGAACTGATTCAGACAAGCCTTAAAACCATGATACAAGGCCAAACCATGTTTTCATGGGCCCCACCATTCATTGACCAGATAGAAACCATAACACCTCTTCATTGGAATATCCAAACCATCCAATTGAATAAACTTCATTCACTGAATCTGCATTAACTTTTCTCCGTTGAATATATGAACCATCTCTTTCACTGTTGTTTTGTGGTCCATTGTTTTCAGAAATCTCAGATTAAGATTTTTTAGGAATGCATCTTCATCATTGTATCTCCATTTAGAATTTGTATCATTGAATATAACCCTAGATTCAACGGCAATAGTTCAATGTATATGTCAGGGTGTATTCCAGAAAACTCACCTAGAAGATTGTGTTTTACTCAAATTTCAACGTCGGTAAGCTCTTGGGTGGTCTGGAAAGCGTGGCTAAGATTTAAGAAAATCCAGGAATAATAATATCACTGAAATTTCAAAATTGGCAGTTTTTAATTTTCATAAAATCATCCAGAAATTAAATTAATAGTTAACTAACTCATTACATACTTATATAATTAAAAATATAGAATTATTTATTAATTTATAATAATAGTTTTTATATTTATTTTTAGTGAGATTTTCTTGATAATATCACAAGAAAAACTTCAAATTTTAAAAATCCTCCAAGAAAATGCCGAGCAGAGAAATTTGTATATGGGTCACATGAAATTTCTTGTTCTCTTTCAAGTATTGAATACTCTCTCTTTCTCTCTCTCTTGAAAACATCATTGTCATGTAGAATGGTAGGTAGTTGGCTGTGCTGCATTCCACAAAAACGGAGATGGTGAAAAGGATAAGAGAGCGGTTTTTTCTGACCAAATAAGGAATGGGAAATAACACATGCAATACTCATTTATTTTCTCTTACTTCTTTCACAAGCTCTTGTTTCTTTCGTATACATAACAAACCGTATTACTCCAAAGCATAACGTGCAGCCTTGTCTAACATCTCCCTCGTGTTGAAAACTTCTTACCTTTCCTGTCGGTAATAGGGAGAGATTCTGATATCAAGGGACAATAGTAAGATGATAGTTTACCACTATTTTTAAATGTTATTGATTCTTTCATGGAGCCTTGCGTCCATGCAAGGAGATCCAAACCGTCCAAATTAATCCTGGGGATCAGAGTTAATGGAGAATAGCTCGATTATCATGATTATCACACTACAAGACCGTTTATCTGATTGCTATCGCATGGATGGATGGTGTTGAAAACGAAATTGTCAGTGGTCCAAATTCAACACGTGGAATCAAATTTCTAAAATATTTTAACCATTTTCATTTACTAGCATCGCTGTGGACAACGGGCCTAATGATTTGGCTGGTCTGGAGATCCATGTATGTCCATCACTGCCACTTGAAAAATGGTGGTGAACTATTAGGGAAATGACGCTCAGATCGAGAAGACAGTTCATATGCTGTCCACGTAATGGGTTGAAACTGGGTTGTTTTGGACCCGGCAGGATGGCTCGCGGTTCACACTCAAGTGCGTGACCATAATAAATGTACACGTGTCACTGACCAAACATCCGAAATCTGAATATCCCTGAAACCAGTGACAAGAGCGACATGGATACGGAAGATCAGGTGGACGGTCGACGAAGACGTACAATGGTATGTAACAAAGGTCGGACTCGGACTCGGTGCTGGAAAAGCCCGTGGGCCCCACCATGATCTATGTGCTTTATCCACGCCGTCCATCAAAATTTTAAACTCATTTTAGTAGCAATGCCAAAAAAGAGGCGGATATAAATATCAGGTGGACCACACTATAACAAACAGCAGTGAATGAATTTCCACCGTTAAAAACTTCTTGGGGGCCACAAGTTTTGGATCAAGCTGATACTTGTGTTTTCCCTTCGTCAAAAGTATGTTTGCGCAAATCAGAAGGTTGGATGGAAGATAAACATTACCGTAACAATAGGATTTTTTTTAATGGTTGGCGTTCCGTCCCCACTGCTTCCTATGGTGTCCACCCGAGATTCAGCTCTACCTCAGCTCATGCTCTAATATGAGCAATGGATGGACGGCGTGGCTAAAATACATACATCATGTGGAGCGGATAGAGCTTTCCAAACCGACCAGTGTCGACTTCGGGTATTCCACCAGGTCACTGCCTAATCCGAGTCCGTGAACGTCCCCTTCCCACTTCCATATTAGTTTTGCACCGTTTAGAAATGGCGATAATTACTCAACCGGTCACATGACAGAGTTGCAACCCATACTTAAAGTTGCTGGACCCAACCATGTAGCATAGCCGACGGATGGCTTTGAGAAGATAGTTTTAACTAGGGATTTTGACCATATTGGCATTGTTGTACCATGAAATTCTTGAAAGATTTTGGACACTCCAAATATTGGGGGCCTTTGACAAGCTTTAGAAATTCTTTCGGAGTAAAATGCCCTTATCCTTGATTCAGCGGTTGAACGGTTCTTTAGTAGATAAATAAGTTACGTCGTAGTTAATACTCAGAAAGTGACATGGCTAGAAGCCTTTTTCTGCATGGGCAAGGCCAAACTCGTGGGGCCCACATTGATGCATGTGTGTAATCCACGCCACTCATCCTTTTTGCCCTGTCATTTTAGGTCTAGAGTCCAAATATCAGCTTGATTCAAAGCTCATGTGGGCCACATAATAGAAAATAATGGTGACAGTGGCACCCACTGTTGAAACTTTCCAAGCCCATTGTGATGTATGTTAGAAGTGGACACTGCCCAAGTCAGGATTTTTTGGGCCCACGGTGAGCTGGTCGACAAGGTGGACAGAACGAATCACCCCAATGTGGGCCTTCAGGCATGGTACCAATGGCTAGTCTTCTATTTGATAGTAAAAGAAGTGAACATATAACAAGACAACTACGACCCATATAACTGGACAACTACGACCTATATAACATAACAACCACGACCCATATAACAAGAAAATTACGACCTATATAACTGAACAACTATGACCCATATAACATAAAAACCACGACCCATATAACATAACAACCACGACCCATGACAACTACGACCCTTGTAACATGACAACTACAACCTATGACAACCACGACCTATATAACATGAAAATCTCAACCCTTACCATATTAAAACCACAACCCATCTAACATGACAATCATGACCCACATAACATGACAGCAACGACCTCGACCTTTAATACATTACAACCATGACCTTAATCCGTAGCCTTTGATCCATTTTTGGTAGTGTAGGCAGTAAACAAGTGACAATCTCAACCCTTAACACATCACAACCCCGACCTTTAACACATCACAACCCCAACCCTTACACATGATAACCATGACAACCCCGACCCTCACAACCTCAACTCTCAACACATGAGGTCAAAGTTGTCATGTAATAAGGGTCGATGTTGTGATGTGTTAAAGGTCGAGATTGTCATTTGTTCATTGCCTACACTAATAAAAATGGATCGCAGGCTAGGGATCAAGGTCATGTTGTAATGTAGTAAGGGTCGAGGTCGTGGTTTTCATGTTATGTGGGTTGTGATTGTCATGTTAGATGGGTCGTGGTTGTAATAAGATAAGGGCTCAGGTTTTCATATTATATGAGTCATAGTTCGCTGCCAAAAAAAGGACAATGCCGGTGGCTAAAAATGATCGGCAATGACCTTCACCGACGGCTTTTAGCTGTCGCATGGTTCTTTGGTAAAGCATGCGTCGGCATTGTTCACCGACGGATTAAAACCGTCGGCGTTTCTGACGGTAAGAGCGACAGTCAAAACAGTAGGCGTTCTCAATGGCTAAGGGTGACGGCCAAAACCGTCGGTGTTTTCGATTAATTTTTTTTTTTTAAATGAAAATTATTTGAATTTTGATGATATATTTGATTTTGATTTCTTCCTTTTCTATTGTGTGGACTTACTTTCTCAAATAGGTAATTCAACACACATCCAAAACTATATATATCCATTTCTCCAAAGCCTGAATGAACCAATCTATTTGAGAAGGTAAGTCTACACAATAGAAAATGAATAAATCAAACATATCATCCAAATTTCAAATATTTAGATTTTGGACATATGCTTTAAAAAAGAGTAACAAGAGGAGAAATAGAAGATTTGGATATCATAGAAAGCCTTGCAGAAATTTTAAAATCATACTAAAGCGGCATGATCGACCCCACTCAAGATTACATAAGAGTTCCAATTGAAAGATACAACTGAATGAATTACGTACTTAAGTCTACACAATAGAAAATGAATAAATCTAATATATCATCCAAATTTCAAATATTTAGATTGGACATATGCTTTAAAAAAGAAAAACGAGATACAGAAGATTTGGATATCATAGAAAGTCTTGCAGAAATTTTAAAATCATAATAAAGCGGCAAGATCAACCCCACTCAAGATTACGTAAGAGTTCCAATTGAAAGATACAACTGAATGAATTACCTACTCAAGAATCTTAGTAGTCACAATCTCAAATAGAAATTCAAAACCATAAGATACAATGGTCAAACTAAGGATATTGCTAGATTTACTATAAATGTTCTCCAATGAGATTATCTAAAAATAAAACTACAGCAAAAGCCACTGTTGTTTAGGCTGTCCACAAGGTAACTAGATTTGTGACTAGCCAAGGGTCTCTAACTCAGTTAAACAGGTCTAGGTTCAATTTTCAAACACGTTTAAAAAATGAGTCACAGTTCCACCAGCTTGGACCCATTTACAAAAAAATTGGGTCAGGTATGGTACCCAGGTTGCAATTGTATGTGTGCACTAAAGGTGGTGAGATTAGAGCATGGGTTAGATTCGTAGTTGCACATAACAAAGGAACATCCAGATTGAGCTCAGGTAATTCCATGATTTGAAGGACAAACCTGATGCCGAATCCACAAATTGCCCATTGAATACGGGAATGTAGCTTTGCTTGAATACAGGGACGTCCCTTGTTGATCTAAAACAGTCAGAGAATTACAAGTGAAGAAAGAAAAAACCAAAAAAAAAAAGGCAAGTAGGTAATCAGACACTCATTGTTTTGTTAGTAGAAGATACATAAATTTCAAAATATAATTGCCATTATCTTTATTAACATGGAAAATGAAATGAACATTAGCATCCTTGTCTTGTGTGAAGGAAAAGAAAAACTATGTATCTAAGAGATGGTCAAAGTCCAAACAGTTGGACAATAAGTCACGGTTCACCCAGTGGGGATAACTACAACCTTTCATGTGTGTGAAATAAGGCAGATCCCAATCTCAAGTGGATCAATAACTATGTATCGAAGCCGTTCATGCATTTTGCCAGCTCATTTTAGAGCATGGTATGAGGAAATAAGGCAGATCCCAATCTCAAGTGGATCACACCACAAGCAAAAAGTGGTAATTGAACTCCCATCATTAAAAATTTCTAAAGGCCCTCTATAATGTTTATTTATCATCCAATTTGTTGATAAGGTCACAATGACCTAAATGAAGGGAAAACACGGAATAACATTTTGATCCAAAACTTGTGGCCCCAGAAATCCCTACTGTGGTTCACCTGAGATTTTGTATCTACCTCAATTTTGGTATAATGCCCTCAAATGAGCTGAAAAAACAAATGAAAAAAAGAATGGACGGTGTGCATCTACAACACATACATCAAGTTGGGCCACACATTCAGGGCCTCACTAAACTGTTAAACTGTTACCCTGCCTCACTTAATCCGTGACCCCCAACGACGTGTCTTTCGTCAAAGCACACGTCCTTCCTCAGAAATCCCATGAAACTACAAACACTATCAGCCCAAAACTGCAAAGCGGACACCTAGCATTTCAAAAGGTCATAGCCACTAAATAAAAACTCATAAAGGAGGTCCCGAGTCTAACATGTTGGATTACATTAATAGTCCACCTTGCAAATAACTTTCAAAAACCTAAGATCCAACATGCAAATCAAATAGTGCATCAAAACAAAGACATCAGCTATAGAGAGTATCTAACACAACTTCTAGAGGATGATACTAAAATTTTTGTAGTATCCAACATACTTGGAACCCATCAGTAGTTACTAGAAATTATGTTGACATGCCTCTCAGGACAAATCTGCTCTCCCCCTGGGAGTTGTTCATATTCTGTGTTGTCGATAGACTAACTCATTCATGGTTGGGACATGCAGAGAGAATGAAGAAACTGTGTAAAATGATGAGTGTGTAAAAGATACATCCACATGTGTAAAATGATTTCCTGTCAGGACAATGAAAAGTTGTTTGATATCAGCACATTATAGCAGTATTGAATCAGTAATATTAAATTACATATAGTTTGTGTGAGCCCCAGCTCCATTCCAGTCTCCCTAGTAAGAAGGAAGCATTCCATAGACAATTGGTGACACTAGCATTTATGGCACATGCATGCATTGTCCTTGTTTTTTCTTTTTTCTTTTTTTCTTTTTTTCTTTCTTTGAAGTTTCACATGTATAAAATAAATGGATTTTGACAGACAAAGGGGGAAGCTGTCAACTCAGACTACTTGAGTCGGAATTGCCTGCATCCAAACACTAACACAACATTGCTTGCATGCAAACTACCCCAAAGCCATGCATCATTTGCTGCACTGATAGGGGGGGAGCATCCTGTCCATGGGGCCATCACATCTTTTCCATTGTAGAAGGGGAACTTGCTCGAATGGCAATCCTTATGGCCCCACAAATCAAAGGTTGACACCAATTAAGGCATAGTACGTAAACTTGACACTCAAAATCAGAAGGAAATAAAAAATAAACAAAGTGAAACATCTGTAGAAACTTTTAAGCCATCCATGATACAAATACTCCCATGACACAAATTTAGCTTCTCTAGCTAAATTTGGAACCCCGACCATTCTATTCTGAACATCCATTTAATAGCCCACTAATTCTACGGTTGGCTATGTTCAATCCACAGTTGAGCCCTATGGTTTGGACAGACTGGATTGAAATTCTCAACAATGGACATGTACAGTGGATGAGACACCACAAATTAAAAGATGGTGGTGAACCATCATCATGATGATCCTACTTTCAAATTCTGTTCTATTATACATTTATACTTGATAACAGCTTACAAATGGAAATTACACATGAAAGAAGGAGAAGCATTGAATATGGTCAGTGCAGCTCAAACATCCAAGGAAAAAAAGCCTAACTAATCTTTGAAAATTCTAATGAAAGAACACAAATTAGTAAACTTAAAATGGTAAGAGAACAAAGTGCGAGGGGGGAACTCCAAAACCCAGAAATATGACCACAAATACTAGAAAACATAAGAAATTGGTGTAACAAGAAAAAGATGGAGGATCTTTACTAGTTCATAGAATCTTGCAAATCGGAATTATATGTATGGAAGTGAAAACCCATCACTCAGATAAGACATCAAATACCAATTCAGAAAAAAAAAAAAAAAAAAAACAATTGAATTTCTGCAAATTCAGATGGAAGCAACGCATGCAAGAGCAAAAACAATCCTGTGAACTCACCACAGCAACAGATTCTATGAGGAAGAGAAGGAACCAAGTTACCTCAATGGAAGGCAGGGTTACAGAGACATGGAGATCTTTCCCACCATGAACAGCTTCCCTCATGGTGATGCAGTGAAAGCTCTCAACATTCTGATGGACGCTCCAGATGTTCTACACATGTACAACATTGGCACGAGAGGAGTACACAAGTTAAGACCTGCTATGCATGCATGTGGAATAAGAAAACTTCAGCATTTAATGGTCATCTTATGTGAACCCTTCCTTAAAATCACTATTCCAAGCAAATTTGGAAATTTTATCAGGAGATAAAGTCCCTGCTTTTAGGCTTCATTTGGGGCCAAATGTCCCTGCATATCATGATCAGTCTTACATTTTTTGTCGCTAAAAAAATGGAAACTGCAATAGACAGGTGACATTTTCCCACGTTGTCCAATCCAAATAGCAAGAGCCACTCTCATCTAAGTGCATACTTCATTCATCGACAAAAGCGGCAACTGCCAAACGCACACTTAGCTACATCCTTGGATTGGGGTTATGAAAGTTCATTGTATCCTTTCTCGTCACTAATCAACACTCTGTTGGATAAAAAGTAGAAAAGAAACCTGGAGTTCTATAAATGCATGAATCATTAGTACTCAATACACTGCATACAAATAAGGCTACTTTGTCAACACTAGAAATGGTACTGTCATTTTGACAGTTAATAACAACATTTTAAATCGATGCTCTATTTAAGATGTCGGAAATATAACCTCATTTCAGTGCACCAATCTCCTTGCTGTAGTGCTGAACCCAAACTGCACATGGTATAATTGTCCATAATCCAGACTTTTCATCAGGCAGGTCCCACCAGGAACATTCCACATTATGCAAATCATAGGAAGACCAAAAGTTTCTAGAATGCCATGCTGGTAGAACTTGTTAAATACAGATCTTTAATTAACGAAAACTCCACTTCCCTGAACTTGATGTAAACAGTTCATCATTGAAGCGAGTCTGCACAAAATAAGGGAAAACAAAAATCAGAACCTTGAAACTGCAATTACATCTCTCATATATTGATCCAGAGGACACACCAATGTAGATCTGCACAAGAAGAACACTGAGGGAGCAAATAAACCTACCCTTTGCTGGTGTTAGAACAAGAGGATAACAGTTTACAAAGACTTCTGTTTAGATTATGGGGCAGTCAATCTACTTCAAGACAGGGAATAAAGAAATTGTCATGTAAGTTGTTGATGTCAGGATCAACCGAGGCTGTACAAATAAAATACAATGTAGTATCTTGGCTTTGGCGATCCCTGAAGAAAGAATAGTGGTTAATCTGTAGTTTCAAGAATACAAACTCTGATGGATAAAGCAATTTCTTCAGGTGGTCTGACTGACATGAAAATTGGAGCTGATTCTAACATTCTTCATCCCAAAGAAGATTATTGAATTCCTTCAAACCCATTGCAATGGATTCTCTTGCACAAATGGATTGCTGCTGAACTGCATCCTCAAATGCCTTTTTTTGCAGGTCAACTGGGTTTGTACCCAAGACCCAATGTTGAAATGCAAGTTGTCTACCATTGAGCTACAGGCTTCGACCCATCCTCTCTGCTCAAGTCAGGGTCGAAGCCAATCTTTGAGGTACTTATCGCTGAGGGTTTTGGGTACTAGCTACCTCAAACCCAGTACCGGATGCCACAGCACCCCACCAGATCACTGTAGTTTGATACACATTCCATAGATTAATTGTTCCATGTGAAATGGAAAAATAAAAATAAAAGAATCGAAACTCTGTTTTTTAAGAGCCCGAGGTGAGCTTCGTGCCCGTGCAATTCCAAGCTACCCAATGCACCTTACATCAAACAAAAGGAATAAAGGAAGACAGATCATTGGGTTTTTTTAAGAGCCAGACTCCTGTGAGTACATGTACCAACGGCTCTAATTGCATATTCATGGGCAATCTAAACACATTCTAAATATACTTTTTTAACCCTGTTATAACGTCCATTAACACTACATAACGAAAACCACCTTAACTATTATATCTGCACAAACCCTAGACAATAAAATCCAGCACCCCAAAGCTCGGCTGAAAAATCGAGAATTTTTCTTTTTGGAATCTCCTTCAATTTCTTCATAGAATAAAAATAAAATAAAATAAAAAATCAAAGGAGAAGTAGAGGAAGATCGTTCAAGAGAATCGAGATTGCGATTTTGTTTAGCCGAATGGATGAAATCTCGACAGATATGCAAAGCGAAAAGGGGGAAAGATGAGAATGAGGTGAGATTCGTAGCTTGTTTGGGGCGATTTTTATATATAAAAAAGGTGGAAATTAGGGTTTGGTGGATCAGAATGTAGAGATGAAGGATTTCGAGAGAGATCTCACGCCTTTTATCTTTCTCAGCTCCGATTCTAGCTCCGATTTTGCACTAGATTTTCTGCTGCTCCCACAAGAGAGGGAGAGAGGAAGAGAGGGAGGGGAGGGTTTTCAGGAGAGGAGGGAGGACCGGTGTTTGGGAAATTGGATTGGGTACCGAGTCAATTCGCTTTTATCGTACCGAGTAAACTCAGTTGGGCCCATTGTGAATGTATGTAGTTTATCCACACCGTCCATCCATTTTTCCTTCTAATTTTAGGGGTTGATCCCAAAATTTCAGTAAATCCAAAACTCTAGTGGACCATACCACAGGAAACGGTGTGGAATAATGATTTCCACCGTTGGAACTTTCCTAGGGCCCACAGTGATGTTTATTTTTCATCCAACCTGTTCACAAGATCCCAAAGACATGGATGAAGAGAAAACACAAACATCAGCTTGATCCAAAACTTCCATGGCCTCCAAGAAATTTTCAATGGTAGAGGTTCAGTCACACTATTTCTTGTGGTGTGGTCCACTTGAGATGTTTAAATGCTTTATTCTTGAAATAAAGTGCTAAAATTATCTTTTAAAATGGATGAACGGATTGGATAAAATAAATAAATAAATGTGGACCCCACAGAGTTTACTCAGTACGCTAGGACCCCGATCAGCTACTGACAGGTTAGCAGCGAGACTCACTACTGAAGTGACGTCACCAAGTTGCCCACATGGGCCTCACTATAATGTATGTGTTGTATCCAGACCGTCCCTTTTTGAGATATCATTTCACGGCATGAGCCAAAGAATTAGGTAGATATAAGTTTGTAGTGGACCCCACCACAAAAAACTGTGAAGAGAGTGATTCCCACCCTTTAAACTATCCTAAGGCCCACCAAGATGTTTATTTGAAATCCAACCTGTTCAAAAGTTAAAAAAGACATGAAGGGAAAACACAATTATCAGCTTGATCTAAAACTTTTATGGCCTTTAGAAGTTTTTAATGGTGGGCTTCAGTCTCCACTGTTTCCTGAGCTGCGGTCAACTGGAGCTTTGGATTGAACTCATTCTTTGGATATTGGCCTAAAATGATCTCCCCAAGTGGATGGACAGCATGGATGCAAAACATACATCATAGTGTGGCCCATGGAACTTGGTGACGTCACTTCAGTAGCGCTCCCAACTTAAACCTGTCAGTAGCTAATCCGCGCCCAGTACGCTGAGGGTACTCAATCCACTTGACGCTAGTCAGTGACTTGTCAGCCCCACCATGATTATGTATTTGATTCATGCTTTCCATCTATTTTAATAGATTATTTTATGACTTGAAACCAAAAATGAGGTACATCTAATTCTCAAGTGGACCACACCACAAGAAAAACAATAGCAATTGAATGCGCACCATTAGGTCAGGGTTTACTGAGTTTCGCCGACGGTTTTTAGCCGTCGGTGACGCCGACGGCCAAAAGCCGTCGGGGATAGCGTCATACAATCGTTGGCCATGGTCCTATTTTTAATAGTGGTTTCTGTTATATTAGTCACAGTTTTCATGTTATATAAATCGTGATTGTCGCGGGTCGTAGTTTTCATGTTATATGAGATCATAGTTGTCCTGTTATATAGGTCGTACATGTCATGTTATACGAGATCGTAGTTGTCCTGTTATATGAGGTTGTAGTTGTCCTGTTATATGGGTCGTAGCTGTCATGTTATACGAGGTCGTAGTTGTCTTGTTATATGGGTAGTAATTGTCCTGTTCTATATTTATTTCTTTTACTACCAAATGAAAGGCTAACTATTGATACCATAACATAAGGCCCACAATGGGGTGATCCGTTCCATCCACCTTGTTGGCCAGCTTGTTTTGGGGCCAAAAAATCCTGACTTGGGCAGTGTCCACTTCTAATGTACATCACAGTAAGTTTGGAAAGTTTCGATAGTGGGTGATTTGTTACCATTATTTTCTATCATGTGACCCACATGAGCTCTATATCATGTTGATATTTGGGCCCTAACCCTAGAATAACATGATAAAAAGGATGGGCAATGTGGATTATATACATCCATCAATGTAGGCCTCACAAGTCGGGCCTTGCCCACATCCAAAAAGGTTTCCGTCCACGTTATTTTCTCGGGATTGAAATAATACATTATTTTTTCTGCACTCTAAACCGTACAACTACTTATCCAAGGAGAAGGGCATTTGGGTCTAAAATTTTTTCCAAAGCTTGTCAGAAGGCTACCTTAGGAATATTTGAAAGGTTGAATCCCTTTAAGGAATTTAACCATACAATGAGGGCAGTACAATCAAAATTCCTTTTAACTACCCGATATTTACCTTGAATTTGGAGTACTCAAGTTTTACTTTTAACTATCCCTTTTTTTTTTTCTTACTTTTATCTTTTTCTTTTGTTTTGTTTTTGTTTTTTTTTAAGGGATTAGCTTGATAGTACACCCCAATAAGGAATCAATCTTCACTCAGTCTACCACTTGAGCCATGGATTGCTAATTTTAATAATCGATAATTTTGACCGGTGTGATTTTGGAGGAAGCGGACTGGCTGGTGTACCACGCACAAAAGACCTAGCTGGTGTGTACATGTCGAGGATGCGCGCTGACGTTACTCGAGCTCCGGGATGCACGAATGGTTGCGAGGAGATCAAAGTTACACGCCCACTCCAATTATGTATTTATTATTTTCACACGGTTCATCGACTTGGCGAGATCATTTTAGGGCACTGAGTCCAAAAATGAATCATATCCAATTCTAAAGTGAACCACACCACAAAGAAAGGTGGCGACAGTGATTCTCACTGTTAAAACATTCATAGGGCCTTAACATTTATTTCCCATCCAATTTGTTCATAAGGTCACAAAGTCTGGGTGAAGTGGAAAAAAATATCATATTGATCTGAAACTTCTGATACCCAAAAAGCGTTTCAATGGTAGACATTCAATCCCCCACTGTTTTTTGCAGTGTGGTCCCCTTGATCTTTGGATCTCTCTTATTTTTTGGCTCATGTCTTATAATCAGCTCGCAAAATGGATGGAAGGTTTGGATATAACACATACCTCATGGTGGGACCCACAAAACTTGGTGACATCAACACACCAGCCAGGTTGGTGGTGTATGGTACACCAGCAAATCCGCTTCCAATTTTGGAGATATGCTCCATCCACGATGAGAACCACAATTTGGATGGTTTAGATAGTTGTACGTCACTGCTACATCTGAAGAGGATGAATAACCACCGTTTTAAACGGTATAAACCAATCAGAGGAGTCTAGCCCGAGTTTTATTCCCACAGTATATCGATTCATTGAATACATTGTGGATATCGTTTATCTAAGTTAGGTTTGACCGTTGAAATTCTCCCTGGGGAAGATATAAGAAAGTGAAATCATGATACTCTGGCAAAGAACCATGGTTCATACACCTGCGCTGAGATATTTGGACATAAACTAAAGATTTAGCTAAGATGATGTAAGAATTAGAGGTGGACATATAATCGATAGTTATAATGATCAGAGGTTTGCTAATTCCACACATGTAGAGTGTACACATCCACATGTGGGTACAAACACGTGCGTGAGATCTAAGCTTTCCGTAAGGTTGGAAATGATGGTAAGATCTTCTACCTACAAATCAGATAAATTTTTTCTAAGTCATTCATTGTTCTTCCTATGATGTTGCCTTAAGGTGTGGCATGATTTTACTTTCGAAAGACCTAAACAATGTATCCATTGATCGGAGTATCTCTAATATTATCGAAACATCCTTAATATTATCCTTATTGTTGGCTTGGCAATACTAATATTATTGATAATTTTAGAAATTTCAGGTATTGGCAATGTGCCGCTAAGTCTCACATTGATATCGCCAATGTATCGCCCATGTTTTCGACTGTGTAAATTCCAAATATTACTTGTATTACCAATGTATTGATATCGTCAATATTTTCTACTGTGTAAATTTTAGGTATCACTTGTATCTTCAGTGCATCATTGATATTTTGATGATATCATCAATGTATTAATATTGCTAAAAACCTACTTATTAAAAATTTTTATTTGTAATTATTTTATGGATGTATGGTTGTATGTAGTGTTCAAATTGTCAACAATAATATAGATCATATCGCGATATTATCATTATCGCAAGATGAGTGATATTGAGACTATAATTTTCTTTTTTTTTTTCTAGTTGTCAATGCTTTTTCTGTGAAATAACATGTGTTATAAAAAATTTGAAATATTAATGAATGTTTAAATTGAATGTTGGATGGTTGGATGGACGGTTGGATAGATAGGATGGATGGGATGGGATGGTTGAGCTAGTTTCTTATGACAATACATTCTAGGTCCCCCGATTAAATATAAACTTATTAAGTATGCATTTGTTTTTGACAATTTTTATTATGAAATTTACATATATGTGTAGTTTAGCATATCTTGAAGTTTTACTGTAAATTTTCACCATTTTCTCCATGTTTCCTTATATTTTTGGTTTTCGACGATATTATCGAAAATATTAATACTGTTTCTATAACCCTAGCTAGCGAAACTTGGAGCAGTATCGATACTTCAAATACTGAGTTATCTTACCTAATGGAAAGCCTAGATCCCACATGTATCACATTATATCATGTGTATGTAGATGTGTATGGCTCCAACATGCATGTGGAATTAGCAAACCTTTAGGGCTTGCTTGAAGTGAGTGATTGAATGTTATTGAATTGTATTAGTTGGAATTAACACCATTATTTCACAATGATCATATGCTTGGAAATATCATGGTATTTTCGCTGTCCACTTCCATGTCTGGGATCAAATTCTTACTTTGAAAAAAATAATAATATTAAGTGAAACTTGTGTTTGGCAGATCATGAAATTGTAATCAATAGACCAAGTTTTACTACTCATGCTGGTCACTTGTACACATATGCGACTCAATTGTCACACATAAAGGGCACATATGAATAAATGTATAGATAAAACACATGCATTAACATGAGGATGTGGTAGATTTCAAAATCCACTAGAAAATCCCATCCTTTCCTTCCTTCCAACATGTTAGATAGAATTTACATTGGCCCAAATGCAATTCCTTACCACTTAATGTCATGCAGGGCTTATTTGGAACGCGAGATTAAGTGGTATTGAATTGTGTTAGGCAGAATTAGCATCATTTTTATACAATGATCATGTCTAGAGATACCATGGAATTTTGACCATTTAATCTCACTATTGGGGTTAAAATCTTTCTCTAGCAAAAACACTGTATTACGTGAAGCCAATGCTTGGTGAAATATGGAATTGTTATTAACTAATTGGATTTCACAATGAATGCCAGTCACCTATTTGCATATGCTCAGGTGGTAGGCAAAAAGGGTGCATATGGATGAACATCGTGGATAAAACACATATCAATGTATGCCTACGGATGTAATGAATTTCATATTCCACCTCTATGTCTTGTTGGGACTGGATGATATGATATCTTGATTAATCCAATCATTTCCATCAAATTCCAAATGTAAAATGAAACTTACATTGGACCAAATGGAATTCTATACCACGTAATCTCATGGTTCAAACAGGCCATTAATGAATTGTAGTGAATGGTCCAAAGTCAACAAAAAAAGTACCCACTAATCACACAATGGGATCATAAAGCATTCCGAGTTTAATGTAATGACCTATCTAAAGCGGGTCTCGTGATTTGGACAGTTTGATTTTTACGTGTACCAACTTCACAATTAAATGTATCACAGTCAGCCACGGTAACAAATGGCTCCTTAAAAAGGAAATATGCTTTCTTATTGGGCTTTTAGCAGGTGAAGATTGAAACTTTGAAAAGGACGAAGAACGTTTGTGGGTTCAATAAATGGGTGGAAGCTGTGTAGTGTAGCCTTTTTGAAAAGTCTCATTATCCCTCATAATTGTGATGTTACTCAGCTTGAATTTTTTACGGTGGCCCATCTACTGTATGGTCCATTAAATGTGAAATGTAAAATAACAAATGCTAATGAGATAAGAAATGACAAGGAATGCAGTGGGAACCAATTCATTGATCTGAAATGTCAATTAGGTGCGCCCCACTTTCTTTTGTGATTAATGCGGTACAAAGAAATGGACGGTTTGGATCAGTGGTCCAATAACAGGAGATATTGACGCAGGGATGAACGTGATAAGGTCGATCACTGTCTTCCTCAAGGATAACTACTCCGAATCCATGGAACTTCTCTGTACTCCTCAAAGAGACTTCTCGAATTCACGATGAAAAAAAAAATAGAAATAATTTTAAAATATTTGAAATAAATTTGTAGATGTTTAGTAAACGAATTTACAACCCTTTAAATAGGAATACCAAGACTTGAAAGAAGTTTAGTAATTAAATTATAACTAAAACTCTCTAACTTACTTTAAATATTAAATTTTCTATTTATAGTAAGTGTCCTATGTGGCTTAACTACGTCATTCTCCTAATTTTTCTAAACACTTTTCATGTTGGATGCAACTCCTAAAGCCCAATGAATGAAGAGTTACGATTCAATAAAAAATTTACTAAAAATAATTAAAACAAAAATAAACATCGAATTCGCTAGCCTTTGGAACGAGAGTTCGGATAGCGAACCTGACGACCCACAATGTTAGGCCTAGATACCAAAGCCCTGCCTCATCAATAATTTACGTGGGACACACCAAAAGATGAGGAGACTAGGGAGGGTACGTACGTTCTACATGAGAACTTCCATATGGAATGATGTGTCCACCATGTTTTGATTATGTCATCCAACCCGGTCATCAGGTGCACCCCACAACTAAATAAAATCCAAAAGATTCCAACGTTTAGGTGGGCCAGAACAAGTGAAAATATATAGGCTGCAGGTATTGTTATACATTGCTACCTGTAGTATTTCCCACCTGAGATTTTCATAGGGATGATTCTTGGTATGTACGGTTCTCAAGAGGGTTCCCACCCGATGAACGGTTTGGATTCTGTATATGCACCACTGGTAGCTCCACAAAGCTCTAACGTATGATAATTACCATGCGTGAGACGCATGCCATCTTCCTTGTTTTTTCTCGAAGTAACGACAAGGCACCGTTATCTGTCAATCGATCGTCCTTCTACTGGCGAAGACCAGTTCTTAACCCGATTTCACTATTTCAGTCCGGGTGTTATTTATTACTCTGGCAGAGCACTTGCATTCAAAAGCATGTCCATTGCCGCTGGTCAGGTGGGATACATATGCCACAATCCGAACCGATATAAATCTTGAAAACCATTATATAAAGTCAGATCCCTAAAATCAGATGGAGTGAACAATGGATAATCTTTTATTCATGTTGGTCCATGGACTACTTTTTCACTTAAGAGCTGCAGCTACTAAATGGACGGTTAAAATGATCCTTTTTTTTTTTTTTTCTTTTTTTAAGATTAGGCCCATCTATAGATGGCCCCACTATTTACGAACTTTGGTCAGAGATGAGGTGCGCCTATGCATGTATGATCTTACTTTCCCAGGGGTGAAAGTTTTTCTCATTTGCCTTTCCAACAAAGGATCATGGTTGGGAGTATAACAAGCGGAAACGGATTGGCTACTTCCCCTGCCACCAGCCTGGTGGCTGGTGGTCGGTGCTACGTGGCCCCTCCATGATGTCTTTGTTTCATCCATTTTTAGGGATCATTTTAGTTGTTGATCCCAAAAATTAGAGGGATATAATTCCACCTTAGTTGTTGATCCCAAAAATTAGAGGGATATAATTCTCAGGTGGACCACACCATAGGAAAACAATAATGATTGGATATCCACCATTAAAATCCTCCTAAGGCCACTGTACTGTTTATTCGATTATACAGGCCCATATTAAGGGAAAAAAAAAGATCATCTTGATCCAAACCTTTTATGGCCCCAAAAGGCTTTTAATGGTTGACGCTCATTCAACACTGTTTCCTATAAAATGATCTGAAAAAATAGATGGACGGCATGGATGAAGCACATACATCATGATGGGGCCCACAGAGCGCTGACCACCAGCCATTGGCTGGTGGCAGGGGGAGTAGCCAATCCGCGTCCATAACAAGCTAACTTGCTAGAAATGACTTTATCACTCGCTTCACACGTGGAAACAAAGAAAACGTGTGAAATATGAGAGCTACTAATTGGGACAGCCAAACCATGCAGTTACGATAACTAATGGTTCAGATTCTCTTTACATACTGGTCCATCTGGTCATCATAGTGGCTCGCCTTTAAAAATTCATGGACCGGCTGACTTGTTGGTCCAACTTCAACACGCGTGCCTCGTTCTTACGTGTGGGGCCAGTGCACTCTCAATTTCCATTCAAGCAAGTGCGATTATCCATTTTCAAGAGCCGTGGATTCCGTGGCCACTATGCAAAACGACACGCTTTGATACTGTGCAGAGTCGGATGGATGATATGCAGCACATGGAGATTACATACGTGGAATGCAAGTAATTCAAATTCAACGGTCCAAATTATGGGTCCCAGTTTAGATGTATCATGAACTAAAAAATTCTGCACTTATTTGATCACGTGACTATTAGATTAATCCAAATGTCAGGTGGACCACACAGTAGGGATTGAATTCCCACCATTAAAATTTCTTGGGGCCCACAAAAGTTTTAGATCAAATTGCTATTTGTGTTTTCGGTTTCATCCAGGTCTATGTAAGCTAATCAACAGGTTGGATGGCAAGTAAATGTTAGAGTGGGCCCCATGAAGTTTTTAATGGTGGGTGTTCAATTACAATTATTTTCGTATGGTATGGTCCAGCTTAGATTTGGATCTATTTCAAATTTGGAACTATTCTCTAAAATAATATGCCAAAATGGATGAAGGGTATGGATATACGACATTTACATTGAGGTGGGCCCCACAGTCAGGGCCTCACCCACCAAGCTATTAACCGTGCCTCACCTAATCACGAATTAGCAGTTAAGATTTTTAAAGAATTTTGGTTCTATGATTTTGACTTACCGACAGTTCAGTTACATAATTACTCAGTTTAATTCGAGTTGATGGGTGTAACGTGCATTTCTGGCTGCCGACGTATGCCACTGTAGCAAATAACGGCCCATCTACGCAAACTACGTGCTAGGTAGGGTGTTTTGGCAGATCAATATTTAAATTCTTACAAGGGGTTGGAATTTACAATTTAATAAGAGGTTTGTGCTAGGAATAAACGATACAACTGCTTAAAAGGTCTGCAATTTTGTGATTTGATGGACCATGGTTGGGACACATTGGAAATCAATGGTGTAGATTGTGTTAATTAAAAGAAATCTAAATTCTAAGGTGATGGTGGGTAGTTAGTGATATATTGTAAAAATGTGTAGCGTCTAAGATGTAGTTGTGGGTTAGAGAGATGGGGTGTCAGTTTGAACAAGTGCCGCACATTGATCAGTAATCCGGGTCCCATTGTGTATGGTCCATGCACCAAAGTCCTTCCAGAAAAAAATCAACTCTTACAATGGAAGACCGATGGTGGAACGAGCACGAGGGTAAATAATAATTTTTTAACAAAAATCTCATTCAAAGACTTACTTTAGGTGGCATTTTCAACAAGAAGTTCCAAGAAATAGGTTTTAAAAAAAATAATTGTCGTTTCTCTTTTCTCTTTTTTCTTTTTGCTACGTTGTGACTAAAGGCAAAGGGCGTCAATGAGAAATGCTAGGCAAAATCAAAATTTTGAATAGTCTTTGTACGGGCAGTTCAAAATCTAGGCTTTTGGCCTGAATGGTAGACCTACTCAAAAAGCCATGTATCACAAGGGAGCGGATAAGGTGCGGACCCATGTCACCTAAGATGGTGCTGCACTTACGGCCCATCTTGATGTATGAATTGCATATCCATGCCATTCATCTGTTTTTCCAAATCATTTTAGGGCACGAGCCCAAAAATGAAACATATCCAAATCTCAAGTGGACCATAACATCAGAAACAATTGTGATTGATTATTAACAACTAGCCACAAAAGTTTTGGATCAAGCTGATATTTCTCTTTTTAGTTTTCATGTAAGTTTATGTAACCTTTTCAGCATGTTGGATGAAAAATAAACATTACTGATACATTATGTGGGCGGTAGGAAGTTTTTAATGGTGGCAAGATTAATCACCATTGTTTCCTATAGTATGGTCCGCCTGAGATTTGGATCTACTTTGTTTTTTAGATTATGCATTGAAATGATTTGACAAAAAAGATGGACGGCTTGGATATAGATTACATGCATCAAGGTGCGTGTCACGGTAATGGCTGCACCATCTTAGGTTAGGCCAGGACCAAATAGCGGTAGAGGTGCATAGGCCATCCACTGCGATAGTCACCAGTCAAGTGGTTGGGACCTCTGCACTGACCCACTCGTGCAGTTTGAAACCTGGAAAATAATGACCCAACTCTCCACGGCACCAGAGTACGATGCTTCTGGGTACTAACCCTTTGGAAGACATTTTTAGAGGGGGAGGATATTAGGTGCAGCACCAGCCTCACCCAAGACGGTGCACCCATTACTGCTGAAGGGCCGTGAGCCTAAAAATGAAACAATCAAATTCTCACGTGTATCATATCATAGGAAATAGTGATGTTTGACCAGTAACGAGCCACAAAAAGTTTTGGATCCACCTGATTTTTGTTTTTTTTGTTTTTTGTTTTCCTACATCCAAGCAAATAAACATTAAAGAAACATTAAGGTGGGCCCCAAAGTTTTTAATGCTAGGGAATTCAATTATAGCCTTTTCATTTAATATGGTCCATTTGAAAATTGGATCCAATTCATCTTTGGGCTCAAGCCTTAAAATGATCTTCGCAAAACAGATGGACGGTGCCAGATATAGAATACCTGCGTCAAGGTAGGACCCATGGTAAGATTCGCACCATCTTGGGTGAGGCCTGGCGACAACTACTCCCTTTTACGGGGTCACTTTGGGAACAGATGGGCAGAGGAATGGAGTGCTGCAAGGCTGGTGATTAAGGTGGGATGCAAGGATTTACCAGAGATTTTTTTTGTTAATCTTCATTATTATTCAGTTAACTACTTTTTCATGTATATATGGAGGTGAGCTTCTCTTCTTTATTTTCCCACTACATCCAACGGTTGAAACGGCTCTCAAAGCGTTTTCGAACGGTATGCACTATGGCAGGTTTACTTAGAACAGTGGATGGAGGCATTTCGGGAATAACATGGTGAAGGTATTTTCCAAAATAAAATGTTAAAAAGCATAAAAGAGATTTATACAGACTCATGGCTAACCAGCAAGAGGGTACCAAATCGTAACAGTGATTTTACGGTGGGCTTCCAGTTGGTCCATGGTTTAGTGATCAGTGATCCAAAAAACGCTCACACGAGGACTCTCGTGAGTGGTCCATGCTACAAAAACCCCCAGTGATTTTTGGAACATGAGCAATTGCTGGTAGAGCAAATAAGAGGACGTTTGGCACCATGGATTTGGGGTTATTTGAGGGGATTTCAAATCGTATGCTTGGCACCATAAAGCAACTGAAGGTTTTAAATAATTAGGGGGTTTGAAATCCCCTCAAGAGGGAGAGTTTGAAATCCAGGATAAAAGTTTGGATTACATCTAAAATCCTTTTACAAGTTTCATGTGTAACATATGTGTCACTGGGTTATTAATCCATTGGGCACATGGCCCACTGATGATATCCCAAAACAATCAGATTATCAATTGCATCACTATAATTACTTTAATACAATGATCCACGCCATCCAAACATTTTCCATGTAAATCAACGGTTAAAAATTGTTAGTTAGTCACTTGGATGTGATTTTGTGATTGTGGCCCATCCGACACATGGAATTTCATCATTTTCGAGCAAATGATATATTTCAATGGGCTTATTACAACAATGTGTCAAACATTACATATGTACACTAATTATAAATATTAAAGTTGATTTAGTAATTAAATTCAAACCTTTAAATAAAACATGCATATTGACCTTTGGATCAAGAGGATTCTAAATCTAGGGCGCCAAACACAATAAGTAGATTTCAAATCCAAAAGGTTCCAAAAACAAGCCCTAACAGCAATAGTTTCAATTAAACAATAATGGGTCCCAGCGTCTTAGAAGTGACACTTGTGAAAATTAGTGTTGGGTCACTGTGGATTGGACTCTAAACTACTACTATTGAGACCCTCGCACTAACTGGTGCTTTATGGGCCCACCATCGTGTATGTGTTTTATAAATGTTGTCCAGTCATTTTGCTAGCTCATTTTAAGATATCAGGCAAAAAAAGAGAGAGATCGAAATCTCAGGTGGAGAACATCAAAGGGAACAGTGGTGATAGAACACCCATTTATGTTTATGAAGTTTTTAATGGGCATTCAATAATCACTCTTCCTTTAGTGTGGTTCATCTAAGATTTTGTTCCCTCATTTATGACCTCTTACCCTAAAATAAGTTGGAAAAAATGCACAGATGTAGTGTATAAAAACATATTTCGTGGTAGGCCCACACACCACTGACCAGTACCGCACACAGCACAACCGAATTTGTGCCCTTGTCAAATTAACATCGTATATGCAGACGTGTGGTAGAAAGAAAAAAAAACGTAGCTCATCTGGTGGGCCCCAAGACAATAGTTCCATTGTGGAAAGGCCAATGGATGGAGCTATGCCAGCTGTCTAATTTTCGGCCTTCAAATCAAAGGCAGAAAGGATCAAAAGTCTTCGGTGAGAAAAGGAAAATCTAGCAGTCCAATGCACTCAAGTGGCATCCTTTTCGAAGCGGTAATTACAAACTTTCTGCCGATCGTAACTGGTACAGAAAAGTTCAATTTTGAATGGACATCTCATCAAACCGAACTTAGCCTAACACGAGAATTGAAAAAGAGGAGGTTTGCTAGAAACCGATAGGGATGCGCTGAGACGTTAGACTTTGAATTTGGTTCATTTTCCAATAATCCAAACCGTGAATATGATATCTTACACTTGCATGGTGGATGGAAAACAAGTAAATTTTCTTAACTATCACGTCATTTTCCAATGACACAAACTGTTCATATGACGAATTTCACTTGCATGGTGGATAGAAAATAAATTAATTTTCTAAAGCTGAATATTTTCAACCTCTTCTATAATTCGGTAATTTTGCTTTCAATATGGACGGCCAGTGTAACCTTTACGTA
Source organism: Magnolia sinica (assembly GCF_029962835.1). NCBI lineage: Eukaryota > Viridiplantae > Streptophyta > Magnoliopsida > Magnoliales > Magnoliaceae > Magnolia > Magnolia sinica. Next base: position 118,798,291 of record NC_080575.1, on the reverse strand, counting down.
ATGAAACGGTCCAAAATATTCGATCGGAGGATATGTTTGGGCATCTACCGTCCATGGAATCAAAATCCAACTGCTCAAGTCTCGACGTATCCTACGCCAATAGGTGGTGATGTATTCCAGCCAATGTCACGAAAAAAATACAAAGAAAGACAAGAGAAGGGAAAAGTAGAGAAAAAGGATAGAAAATAATTTTAAAAAAACAAAAACCGTCTACCCCAAATTGCAGTAGATTGTTTTCTTGTAACGACCACTAACAATATTCAAATATACTCAAAATTCTCTAACCGAAAGTTGAGATACTTCAAAAGTTGGAAGAATAACACCGACTTCACACCGTAAAAGTAGCTTAATCATCATGAACAATCGAAAATGGTTCCCACCAAATGGACGATTCGGATCATTCGTACATTTACAAGAACAAGGCACGAAGTCATACCATCTCCAGGCCACAATACTTTCCATGGCAAGGTTGTTGTTTATAGTATCAAAGTTTCCTTCAGCCGTACATTCGTTTTGTAAAATATGGCCCATCTGATTAAACGACTGTCCTGTTTTTTTGACAGAGACATCTACATAATAGGAAAGCCATGATGGATGGATTGGATCTTGTAGCTATATTGATTGCTGGCAGAAACGGTGACGTATGCGTGCATGTGTACGAAAGCTCCTTACCCATGAAAATTACTTCACTGATTACAGACATGAGACATCCACAAAGCTAAAAAAATGAAATTTATTACATCAAAATAATAATTAAACGATTTCCCATTTATTATTTATTAGATTGACTATAAAAGTCAGGTAAAACAGATTGATGTAATCCTCATCTTCTCAAACGGAGAGAGGAGTAAAAAGAAACTGTTCTACAAAAATACCCTATAGAGATTTGTACAATCCTAAAATATGCAAATAACTTAGAATATTCACCCAAAAGAATGGAAAAAGAAAACGAAATAAAAAAATCGCCCTACAAAAATACCAGAAAATAGGAAATCGAGGGAGGTATTCTAATGGCCGGCACCAGGACTTGGAACTGACTTCAGAATCCGATCCATTCTGGAGAGATGCATAGCAAAGAGCTTTTCGTCGACGATGGCAGCGTGATTCTTGTTGCTTGGGGCTGATGGTGGTACGGTTCCTTTGGGAAGGGCGCTCAGGAGAGAGCTACGATCCAAGTATGGGATTCTCTCCATGCTCACGACCTTGTCTCCTCCGTCCATTTGGTGGTGCTCCTCTTCGGCAAAAGGGGCATTTAGGACGGAATTTTCCCCTGTAGAAGAGGCTTTTTCCATGTCCAGAAGCTTTCTGGCGTGAAGAGTAGAAGTGAGAGAAAGAAGAAGGAAGAGGATTGCATGAAATCGAGCCATGGGGGGATTTGTATAAGGGTTTTGGGATGTGGGTTTGTTCTGCAGAGAAGGGGTTTTTAGATTGTATGAAATGTGTGTGTTGAGAAGGCGGATGGAGGAGATGAAGGGTTGTATCAATAAATAGAAGCGAGAGAGAGAGAGAGAGAGAGAGAGAGAGAGAGAGCAGACGTGAAACGCAAGCTACTCCTAGAAGAAGTCAGCGGTTTGAAAAGAGCAAAATGAAATTGCCGCGTGGTAGTGAGCAAGTATGCGCTGCCGGCTTACTGCCTTCCTTTCTTGTGGATTTCTCTAGCACCGTCAATTCAGTCACTGAGACTGAGATCTTCTTTGGCCGGCTCTCTCGTCCCTTGCTTTCGCCTTTCTTCTTGCCGTGACTCTGCTGACGCGTTATCGAACTTAATGTGCTTGCTTTAGACTTTAGTTAGAGGATCTGTAATCGTATTCTGCCATATCATTTAATAATCTTGCACACGCAGACACGGCGTTAATCGTTAATCCTAACCCTTGGGCTAGTGTTGTGATTGATTGATCCTTGCTCTTTGATTAATACATATTTTCTTGCTACCGTTTATTTGTTGGCTGTGATTTGCAGTCAGATGTAGGTCTAACAATTTGGATGGCTCGGATTGGGCGTGTCCATACAGATGATGTGTTATACTTTGGATGAGTTTTGGTGCGTGTATGATCTGCATGCTGTAGAGCGATACTCGCAAAAGACATGCGTGTGGATGGGCAATGATGCTTCCACACGTGAGGACAAGTGGCTCGCATCTGTGAGATCCGAGCTTTTCGTAGCGTCATTGAGGACTCTGGCCCAAAATCAGTCCAATTCAGAGTTCACGATTTAAGTGAGACGGTTACCAAATTTCTGCCGTGTCAGTTTTATTTGTACAATGTGGCCCACTTGCTTATTGGACTAGTCTACTTGTTTGGGTACATCATCTTGAAGGTAAGCCCAACTGATGGACGGCTTGGATCTGACATGCGCAGATTGGAGCCCATCCACACAAAGGGGGCTTTGCAGAAGTCTTCTTATCATCACTTGGGTCTGGGCCGAATCAGTTCAAAATCCGGGCCTAACCTACGGGACGCGGATTGCGTCTCACCCCCGCCGTCTCTAGCTCCATACGGCCAGTTCTGTGGGCTTGCCCACCGTGATGTATCTGTACATCCAAGCCGTCTGTACCTTTTCTCAAATCATTTTAATGCGATCATAAAAATGAGGAAGATCCAACGCTCAAATCGACCAGACCACATATGGCTCTTACATTTAATGCAACTGGTGCATTAAATGCAACCAAGCTTATTATTCAGTGCGCGTCCATTTGAGCGTTGGATCTGCATCATTTTTGTGCTCATGCTTTAAAATGATCGAGGAAAGGAATGTAAGGCTTGATGTACAGATACATCACGGTGGGCCCACCGACATAACTGCCCGTTCAGGACTAGAGACGGGTTGGGTAAGACGCAATCCATGTCCAGACCTACCAGGTATTCAATCCCCTCTTGGACCCAGAATTTTCTACAACACCTATTCTAAAGGTTTATAAAACAACTAACCACTTTAAGCCTACTATGTTGTATATGTGAAATCCATTATATAGATGGGGCCTGTTTTGAATATAATAAGTGTTGATCCAAAAATCGGGTCCACTCTCTTTAGGCCTTCGAGTACTTGCATAGGAAGAAGACAAAAGAGAGGCTAGAGGAGTGGGCCCTCCAATGCCAAAGTTAGGCTAAGAATATGGGTTTAATAGTGTCGATGAGTCTTTTGAGTGAGAGATTTTTGCGTAACTTTTCGTGTAGATAGGATCCTTATCTATAGTATATGTGAGCTAAAAATAGTTCTTGATCTTAGGCGTAATTTTTACATAAGTTTCTCAACCGTTACGTGGGATTTGTGTAAATGATAAGTGTTAATGTGGTTGACCCTATAATCATACAATGGAAGGTCGAGGTTGACCCAAGTCATGCCCTCGGTCAGATAAGTGTTGATGTTGACCTGAGCCAAGCTCCTGATCAATCAGGATGAGGTCAAGCTTACGCAAGCCACCAATTAATCGAGATGATCTACATGGTTGGCTTGGAGTTAGTTTCTACGCTGATCATCACTAGTCAACTGGTCAATTCATTGGTCTTTCTATGCTTGGGTATAGGGAACAGACTTATCTCCTCAACAATACTTATTGTTCTGGACGACCATTCCTTTGATCTTGTCAAGCCAATTAGTATTCCGATCATTTTCTAGTCATATAAATCTGGACATTCCTTAGAGACCAAATAAGCTTGGTTGAAGCGCAAAAATGTATGGTGCCGAGGCCTAAGCTCGAGAGTTCAGCACCTACTCTTCTCCAGAACAATCTGAGATAGTTATTTAGGAGCCCATTGGTCCAAAAGCATGTGCTCATGAGTCCGAGCTAACCCCATGGGTAGTCAAACCATTTTTACAACCCATAACAATAGGTATAAATATAAATAAAGATTGCAAATCTTGTATATTTGGTAGCATTTTCAAATAGTTCGCAACCTAATAGAAATTGGGAAGTTTGGTAGCAAATGACATCTAATAAGATTGTATTTTTTGTAATCACAATGTTATACCATTCGTGAAAGTAACTTAATAAACATGTACTCTTGAAATTTCATAAGCCATTATAATACAAAAGAGAATTATCCAATTTCCATTATGTTATATGGACCATTTTAATTAGGCAATGAAAAATGGGCGGTAGATATATAATGCGTTGTTAGTCTATCGACAGTCTGTTGCCTCTAGGTTTCAACTTTAGTCACGTGTGATATTTGTGGTCGTGTCAAAATTGACGAGCATGTTAGAATCGACTATGCAACTTGATTCGAATCGAATAAATTTGACCCGAAGTGCCAAGATAGGTATATACATAAAATTCAATACTATATGGCTAAGATATGAGAAAATTGATCGCTTATTTAGCCACTTATAAGTTGTTTTACATAATCAGGTGATTATCGAAGGGTAGAGTTCGTCCTCCGAAAATGGATTCCACACTGCCTTCCATACTAAAAGACTTTCAAATTTAAAAACAAACAAAAAGTAAATATGTACCCAAATGGAGTAATTGCAAAGCTCTTAAAGAAAAATTGATTGTATTAATACGGTTTTTGTCATACACCTAGATTACTGTTAAATATTGCAACTACTCTTAATGTAAGATTATACTACTGTTTATGTTGATTGTTAGGGAAAAAAATATGACAAGTCCTTGAGTCGGCCAGAAAAGCGGAAGAGTAGTGAAGCAATGGCTCGGACTCGTTGGATGCCGAGTCCGGATAAAGGCCAAAATCCATAAGAACGCTGGATGGAGAAACGTAACTCGGACTGTGAGGTCCCTGACCCGACCGTAGCCTGAGTGTCCTAAGCCGTAAAGCGAAACCTCAAAAGGAGGAAGTGTACCTCAAGGCCCAATCGAAGCCTCATAAAGGAAAGCCTAAACCGACAAGTTAAAATCAGTCGGCCCTAGAGCTGCCCAAACTTTAGTCTGACTCAAGGATTGAGTCAATCAACAAAGGAGGCAGAGAATCAACCTTAAAGCTTATCTCAGCATGACAGTGTCGGAGAGATAAGCATCGGCCTAGCTATAAACACTCCATATCCAAAAGTCACCTAGTAAAACTCTGGATCTCTACCCAAGATCTTCGGAAGATAAAATAATGATCTCCGAGAATCTAGAGGTAGCAGGGATTGCGGATCCTCAAATATTGAGATCTGCTCATACAGGATTTACCTTAAAAAATATGAAAGCCCTACGGGGTAATACGCCATTTTAAATACAGAGACCTTCATGGTAAAAAGTATGCATAAATTCTCACCCTAAAAACCTTTCAAAAAGACATAGATTCTGACTTAAGCATCGAAGGGTCCCTTGGTAAGACCAGGGTCACCTTTTCCCTTCTATCTGTGTAGGTTTCAGGGTTATTAAGGGGGCAAGCCGAAATCAGCATCAATAGTTTGACGCCGTCTATAGGAATCAATAGGAAAAGTCATTTTCTCCAGTTATAGAGCACTCTCTAATGGCGAGAACAAGGAAAACCATCCAAAATGAGCCCAGCAAGGTCTCAGTCATCGGACCACCAACGACCGAAGGCCCCCATGGTACAAATGGAGCTCATGCCCAAACGGCCCAGAACCAACCTGACAATCGATAAGGTTCTTCAGCCCGTCAGGTAACCTCCGTTTCAACCAGATACATGCAATGAAATCGTGGCAATGAACGATTAGACAAGGAGGTACAAGATCTCAGGACCGACGTGAATTATATAAAGCAAATGTTGGAACAAATTCACCGTCAGTAGGTCCAGCCGCCTCAGCAAGGTGATGGCTGGGCTAATGCTCAACACCAATTCGTCGATCAGCCCGTCACGCCTTGAAGTGCCCCTCAGTAAAGCCAGCACCAGGTTCCAGTTGAACCGGCGCCGTCCCATGTCTTTATGACCGCTCCACTGTCTGCCACCGATTTACAACATGAAATAAATCGGAGAAGGCGCAACAGGCCCCTCGTTAAGGGAACAGCTGATAGTGATGAGCCCTGAAAAGCTGAACGCAGGACTTGTGAAAAGAAATGCGAGAGAAAATCGCAGATATGAAGCAAAATCGCCATACCAATCAAACTGGGCCCAAAGCAAAGGCATCCCCGTTCACGGAGGAAATCATGCAAGCTCGGTTATCGGAGTGATTCCGCCTTCCTCAAATCCCACCCTTCACCGACAAAACCGATCCAAATGAGCACATTGAATCCTTCCGAACTTACATGGAATTGCATGGTGCCTCGGACGTCGTGATGTGTCGGGCCTTCTCTCTCACTTTGGCCGACGTAGCTCGGCTTTGGTTGAAACAGTTGAAACCGAAGTCGATCAGCTCCTTCACCGAACTCAGCGACGCTTTCCTTGCCAATTTCATTGGTGGGAAGAAAAAATTGAAGTCATCTACGCATCTGAACAATATAATCCAAAAGGAGGGAGAGCTACTTAAGGATTATATCAAGCGTTTCAATTTTTAATCGCTCCAAGTCCGGAAGCACTCGGACGAGACAACTCTCAATTCAATTATGCAAGGTGTCCGAGACAAGACGTTTCTTGCATCTCTGGACAAGAACCCGCCTACTACTTTAACTGAATTCATGGCTCGGTCCGATAAGTATACAGACTTCGAAGAAACCCGAATCCTGCGCGAGGTCGCCCAAAATGCAAAAACCCTAGCCAAAGAGCCAGCTTAAAAAGAAGTTGACTGGGCTAGTGGTAAAAATTGAAAAGATGATCGGTCTCGCAATAAACTTAAGTCAGAAAAATGGCCTGATCACAAATTTTCAACGTACACTTCGCTCAACAAGCCACAAGAGCAGGTATTAATGGAGATCAAAAGTGAAAGATTTGTCACTGGCTAGGTAGACTTCGGAGTAACCCGAACCGACGGAATAAGAGCAAATACTACCATTTTCATCATGATCATAGACATAACACTAACGATTTTTATAATCTGAAGCAGGAGATTGAGAGGCTCATTCGAGAGGGCCATCTCGGCAAGCATGTCAATCCTGGAGCCAGGACTACAAAAGAATGGCCAACGATAACCAGCCCACTGAGGATATCTAGACTATTATCGGTGGCCATTTGGGTGGAGGCGATTCAAGTAACGCTCGGAAGAAGCATGAAATGAATATTGGTCGGCCTGTGTCCAAAATCATGGTTTTAGCTCGGCCTCTGAAGGAAAGAAAACTTAAAAAATACACTGTAGCATTTACAGAGGAAGACGCCAAGGGCATCTATCACCTGCATGATGATGCTTTTGTATTCACTGTTACTATCGCAAACCGCCGGGTCTTCAGAGTTCTTATCGACATGGGTTCATCTACAGACATATTTTTACACAAGCATTCGACAAGATAGGCATCGAACGATTGGCTCTAAGGCTCGTAAGGACTCTGTTGATCAGATTCTCAGGTGGACAGATTCTTCCTAAGGGAGGAATTTGCCTCTCGCTCACTGCTTGGAAGGCGCCGAGTCAAGCCACTATTACGATTGACTTTTTAGTAATTGATCAATCTTCAGTTTACAATGCTATCCTCGACTGAGAACGGCATCGGGGTGGTGAAAGGAGACCAACACAACGCTCGACAATGTTATGCTACTGCCTTGCAAGTACCTATGGAGGTTGTAACGATTGAAACCCTAGATCTGCGTAACGAATCTCCCAGCCGTGACCAGCCCGTAGAAGAGCTCATCCAAGTACCCTTGAATGAGTCAGACCTTTCGAAGACTGCCCGAATTGGATCATCCTTGATTACGCCATTGAAAGAGAAGTTGATAGTCCTATTACGCCGATATGCCGACGTCTTTGCGTGGACCCATGAAGATATGTTGGGTATTGATCCTTCAGTGATGACTCACCGGCTCAAAATCGACCCGGCGTGCCCTCGGTCCTAAGAGATATGTCGTAATCGAGGAAGAGGTTGGAAAACTCCTCAAAGCCATCAAATCAGACGCCTTTGGATATTACTAAGCCGATACCATTGGCCATGCCCTTGGGCCATTTCCGATCGAGATATGGGCCGTATATCAAGGAAGAGGTTGGAAACCCACTCTCTCACCAAGCATAAATTTTAAACCCTTAAAGAAAAGAGAGAAAAGAGAAGGAGAAAGTGAAGAGAAATGAGTGAGAGTGGGAGTTAGTTGTTGGGATCTTTCCCTGACGCTCCACGCGCTTAACCACAATTTTTGTATCGCTATTCCAACGATTTCAACACCATTCTTAGGTAAGAAAAACCTAACCTTAACCTGTTTTAGGGTTTCAAATCATGTAAGTGATGAAATAGCTAACCTATTTCGTACTGTAGGTTGCTGTTGTGCCGTAGACAAAGACTCGGTATACAAACTGATTTCGATACTTGTTTACCGGCGTAAGGTGCGGACTATAAATGTTTAGGTTATGGTTTTCAAGGCTTTCAATGTCAGTAATGATTTATAACTGGCTTGATTGCTATCACACGTGCTTAAATACGAAGGTTTTTATATATTACACATATATGTGAACTATGTTGATTTTAAATGCATTTCATGTGTTTGTTGAAATGTTTGAATGAGTATGGAATTATGATTTGTGTTTGCCATGATTTTTAATTGGGAATACTTGATTGTTGTACGTATGACAACTCCTATATGGAAGGATTTGTCATAATATATGTTATAACTAATATATTATATGTATGTAATATGTGTAGTCTAAGTGTTTGATAAAAAGTGACCGACCATATAACTGATATGGAGGAAATGTTCCTCATCTTGCAAAGGTATAAAATGAAGCTTAATCCAAGCAAATGTACATTTGGCGTGGGTTCGGACAAATTCCTCGAATTCCTAGTCAGTCAACAAGGGATTGAACCTAACCCTAAAAAGCTTAAAGCTCTACTAGACATGGAGTCCCCTAAGACGATCAAAGACGTTCAACGATTAACTGGAAGAATAACAGCCTTAAATCGCTTTGTGTCTTGAGCAACCGACAGGTGTCTCCCCTTCTTCAAACAATTGATGGTTTGGCAAATTGTTGACTGGACAGAAGAATGCAAAGGCTCCTTTCAGCAGATCAAGGAATACTTAGGATCGCCACCGTTGCTTTCTAAGCCCGAGCTAGGTGAGCCATTACTAATCTATCTAGCGGTATCTGATATAGTCGTAAGCTCGGCCTTGATCGGCGAACATGAAGGCAAACAACTCCCGATCTACTACATCAGCAAGGCTCTCGTTCTGACGAAAACAAGATATCCGACCTTGGAAAAATTGGCCCTTGCGCTAGTTATATCGTCCCGATGCTTGCGGCTATATTTCTAGGCCTACTCGATCACTGTCATGACCGGTCAGCTTTTACGTCAAATACTACAGAGACTAGAGTCCTTTAGGTGGCTTACAAAATGGGCAATCGAGCTTGGTGAATTCGATATTCATTACAAGCCCCAGACCGCAATTAAGGGACAAGCCGTGATAGACTTTATCGTCGAAGTCACAGTGCAACCTAAAATCCCTGCCACTAACTCAGCAGAGTCGTCCGATCGTGCCTCACCCAACCCCCCTTTTGGTCTCTTTATGTCGATGGTTCCTCTAACTCTAAGGCAAGCAGGGCAGAGGTAGTCCTAGAAACTCCTAATCACACAGCCATTCAGTATGCCTTGAGACTTGAATTTCAGGCTTCGAACAATATAGCAGAATATGAAGCTCTTCTCCTAGGGCTCCGGTTAGCGGCTGGTTTCAGGGCTACTCATCTGAACGTGTATAGTGACTCCCAACTAGTCGTCAATCAAATAGCTGACTTATATCAAGTTAAGAAGGAAAGACTGAAAGCTTATCTTGCAAAGGCTAGAGAGATGATCACCAGATTTCACCAATGCTCTGCCACCCGGATCCCAAGGCCGTGAATGTTAAAGCCGACCTACTAGCAAAACTTGCCTTAGCTGACGAAGACAATATCCCTAGGTCTGTTCCTATCGAATTTGTGGTCGAGCCAAGCATTGGGGGAACCGAGTCTTCCACCTTGCTTCGCATTGATTATAAACTATCTTGGGTCGACCCAATCGTCAAATACTTAGAAACTGGCGAACTCCCCGAAGATCGAGTCGAGGCTCGACAACTGAAGGTTCGTGCGGCCCGCTACACTATGCTTGGCGACGTTCTATACAAAAAAGGATACTACGCATCCCTCCTACGATGCCTGAGACCGAGTGAAGCCGATTATGTTCTGCATGAAATTCATGAAGGCATTTGTGGTAATCACTCGGGCAGCCGATCCCTGGCCTACAAAGTCATTCGACAAAGATATTATTGGTCGACCATTCAACAAGATACTCGGAAACTCGTTCAGGGTTGCGATAAATGTCAGAGATTTGCTACTATCCCTTGACAGCCACCTAAAGAGCTGACACCAATGGTCGGGCCTTAGCCTTTCGCCTAATGGGAAATTGATATCATCGAGCCATTCCCTCTAGGAAAAGGACGGACTAAGTTTGCCGCCGTAGCCGTCGATTATTTCACCAAGTGGGCTGAGGCCGAACCCCTAGCCAAGATAACCGAGCAGAAAATCACAGATTTTGTTTGGAAAAACATTATCTATCGATTCGGGATACCTTGGACTATTGTCTCCGATAAAGGGAAGCAGTTTGACAGCAACCAGTATCAGGAAATGTGCCAAAATCTAGGAATAAGGAATGTTTACTCGTCCCCGCCTTATCCACAGGCAAACAGACAAGTTGAAGCTGTCAACAAGGTTATCAAATAATACCTACGGAATAAGCTGAACCGAGCCAAAGTAGCATGGACTGAAGAACTTCCCAAAGTCATTTAGGCATACCGAACTACAGCCCAAACTGCGACAGGAGAAACCCCCTTTTCGCTAGCCTATGGCTCGGAAGCAGTCGTCCCTATGGAAATTGGCCTACCCACCGCCCGAGTAAGTTTATATGACGAGCAAAATAATGAGGAGCTGCTAACTCTCAACCTCGACCTCTTAGACGAAATCAGAGAATTGGCTCGGCTTCGGACAACCGCCTACTAACGACTGGTGTCTCGGTCTTACAATGCTCGACTCAAAGTTAGGCGATTCCGAGCAGGAGACTTAGTCCTATGAAGAACGTTTAAAAACACCAAAGAAAGTGGATCAAGAACGTTGGGCCCCAATTGGGAAGGCCCCTACGTAATCACCAATGCTATCCGACCAGGTACTTATCGATTGGAAGACCTAACGGGGCAACTCTTGCCTCACCCATGGAATGCCGAGCATCTCAAGATATACTATCCTTAGCTCAGCAAGGAAGTGATCCATACTTAGCTTAATTGATTAAACACTTGCGAAAAAAGAAAGAAAAATGTGTAGAATACTGAATAAGCAAAAAACATATATTCATTGATCAGTAAAGTGTTACATTGGTCAGTTCATTGACTACAATTGTGTTGGAATGATACATGATAAATACTCAACATTTGGATATCAGTAAGAAGTAGCATTTAACACTGTTGACTCTCTCAACCTTAAAGTTCGGTGTGCTTGAAGTGTCTAAAGCAAATGTGGGGAGGAAAAACGAATTGTTCTCCACCACACTAACTTTAGGGCTCGGCTTTGCCAGCCACACCAAGAGCTAACCCAAGAGATGCTGATGGAGCTGCATTCGGAGCAGTAGTAGAGGTGTCATAAGTGTATGCCTCGGGGTCAACTGTTGCCTTGTCAAAGCCGGACAGATCTAGATGGGGAAAAGTGTCTTTCATCACTTCAATACACTTGGTGTAACCCTCTCGATAAATGAGGGTCCGCTCTTCCTCAAAAATTGAAGATGAAAGGAACTCTTCCACCACCTCCTCTCTCGCGGTTGTAAGGGTGGCTTTGTCCCCCTTCGCAAGCTCCTGAAGCTTCTTCTGAACCACAGCACGCTTTGTGGCTGCCTATTCGAAGGCTAACCTGACTTCTTCCAATCAAGAGGCCACGCAATCTCTTTCTTTCGTGGCCGACACAAGAGCAGCCTTTGCCTCCTCAAACTAGCCCTCTACAAAGATAGTCCGATACTCGACAAAGGATAGCCGTGACTCCACTTCTGACCGTTGAGTCTCAGCATCTGATAGCCTAGCCTCTGCTTCCATAACACGACGAGCCAATGCAGATACTTCGGTACAGGCCTTCGGCATACAAGGGCGAACTACAAAAAGGAAAAAAATCTAAAATAAAATGACCGTGAAGGGTATCGACATTACCTCGAGCAACAACGTCCTGAGCCTTCCGAGCGTGTTGTCCACGAAAGTTGCCTCTAGAAGGCTGAAGAACTCCCCCACGAACATCTGCTGACTCGCCTAAGGAAGGATCTCTTCAACCTTTTGACGGAAGACTATCCTCGACGGAAGACTATCCTCTCTTCCTCAGCTGCTCTCATCCTCCATGGCTCCCTCTCCTTAGCTCTAGGAGCAGTGGAGGCTTCAGCCGGCTCAGCCTCGGGAGCTTCCCAAGGCTCCTCAGATGGCCCCACCACCGCCTCAGCTGTCCCTGCCTCTAAGGCAGCCATTTCCGTCACTTCCGCCGCCTCTGTGCCTTCATCAACCCTGATAACAGTTAAGGAAGCAGGAGGGGTGGTCCTAGCCGGGCCCTTTGAGACCGCCCTGTGTCTCTTCAAGGCCCTGGAGCCCGAGCAAGGCAGGGCTCGGATTTGAGATGGGGGACAAAGAGAAGGCCGAACTTCAGACATCTCTGCAATTGAAGGAGAATGAGTGTCAGTACAATCAAATAGGCAAAAAAAAAGATAAGAAGAACTTCTCACCGGTTATTGCGAAGTCAAAGCCCCAATAAAAAAGAAGTTCCCGCTGGAGAGGCCTCTTACAAGATCTCCTCTCCGGGTCAAGAGCTCAGAAACTCTGAATCCGAGTCAGAGAGTCCGAGTCAAGGTTCGGAGGATGCTTCGGTATTGCTAAAAGTAAAGAAGTCGCATCCCTGATTCGGCGAAGATGCGATAAGTAAAAAATAAAAAATTGCATCGACTCTACCTGCTGCATAAAAAGCTCGAGGGACGAAGGGGCGGATATGCCCGGTCTTAGCCGACTCCCATCTGCCGATGGCCTAAACCACTTATCCCTCCAGTGCTTGTTCGATTAAGGAGAGTCAGTTATCAAGGACCCACCAGTGTTCCGCCAGGAGCAGAAGAAGAACCAACTAGGGTGCTGAGTGTGTGCTCGCACTTGATATAAGTGAAGAAATTCGTTCACACTTAGCTCGGGCTGTCGCATCTCGGCCTAGAGCACCGCACAGCTGAACAAGTCCCTCCACCTGTTCGGCACGACCTGTCCCGGGGCTATACCCAGACTGCCCAGCAGTTCCCAAGCAATTTTTAGGAGTGCTAACCGGAGACCGCATTGCAACGCAATAAGAAAAATTGCAACTGCCCCAGGTGGAGGTTGGTTGGGCAATTCTCCAAGCCAAGGGAGAGTCAAAATAACCGAGTCCGGAATATGATATCTGGATCGGATCTTAGACAGCTCTTCCGCTGTCATCACTGAGGGCACGGGTCCTTTAACCCATTCTTCGGTCTCAATCTCCTCCTCTCCACCTTCCTCAGGATCAAAACGACCAGAGGGGCCCCCAGTAGCCATACATTCAGGAAGCGGATCTAATGCCTCCACTGACGCCACCGGCCTCTCCGCTGGAGGGTCTACAACCCTCTGCGAATGACGAAACAGGAGGTCTGCCTCTCCAGCAACCTCCGCCAATAGTGAGGGTGATTCCGAAGCCACCCAAAATTCGCTCGCTTCACTTTCACCACTGTATTCTCCTTCCCTAGGGCTTGTGGGGCCTGACATTGTTAAAAAAAATAAAGGGAGGAAGAAGGAGCTCACTAGGAGAAATCCAAAAATGTCGAAAGCAGGCGGTGGCGTAAAGGATTACAAGGCCGAAATTCACGAAAGGAGGGAGGAGGCGAAAGTATAGGAGAAAATTGAAAGAAGGCGCGAACTGGCAAATATTCATATAGGGCGAGCCTCTCTTATAGAGCTGCCATGTGGCTCCAACATTAAATGAGGAGCCGAAGCGACGCCCCCTCGAGTGCCTCGACTTTACATGTGGCAACTCCCTTTGCGTTGTCACCGAACATGTGGCCATGTCTCCGACCTTCATACGCCCTGACGCTACAACGATGGCCGCTCCGCTCGTGCGATCTCAATAAACGAGTCAACGCGTGGTCAAACGAAATGAGATATCTCGGAAGTCACGTAAATCGCCCTATACTCAATAAATGCTTCATCATTACTCGGCTCTAATACAGTCTAACTCAATTCCAGAATACTCCGCAACCGCCTTAAGGCGATGCACGGAGTAGGGGGGCTTACTGTTGGGGAAAAAAATATGACAAGTCCTTGAGTCGGCCAGAAAAGCGGAAGAGTAGTAAAGCAATGGCTCGGATTCGTTGGATGCCGAGTCCGGATAAAGCCCAAAATCCCTAAGAACGCTGGATGGAGAGACGTAGCTCGGACCGTGCATGAGGTCCCTGACCCGGCCATAGCCTGAGCGTCCTGAGTCGTAAAGTGAAACCTAAAAAGGAGGAAGTGCACCTCAAGGCCCAATCGAAGCCTCACAGAGGAAAGCCTAAACCGACAAGTTAAAATCAGTCGGCCTTAGAGCTGCCTAAACTTTAGTCCGACTCAAGGATTGAGTCGGTCAATAAAGGAGGCAGAGAATCAGCCTTAAAGCTTATCTCAACATGACAGTGTCGGAGAGATAAGCGTCGGCCGAGCTATAAACACTCCATATCCGAAGATGGCTAGTAAAACATTAGATCTCTACCCGAGATCTTCGGAAGATAAGATAATGATCTCCGAGAATCTATAGGTAGCAGGGATTACAGATCCTTAAAGATTGAGATCTGTTCATACAGGATTTACCATAAAAAATAAGAAAGCCCTACGGGGTACTACGTCATTATAAATACAGAGACCTTCATGGTAAAAAGTATGCATAAATTCTCGCCTTAAAAACCTTTTAAAAAGACCCAGATTTTGACTTAAGTATTAGAGGGTCCCCTGGTAAGACCCAGGGTTACCTTTTCCCTTCTACCTATGCAGATTTCAGGGTTACTAAGGGGACGAGCTGAAATCAGCATCAACACTAATAAATGTAAAGAGGATAGATTTGTTCTTTTGATTGGGTTATTATACACTTTAATATGTTGAACTCATTTGCTATTTATATAATTTCTCATTGAACTCCTTTACTATTTTTATTTTTATTTTTTTTCTGAGATAGCCATTTGGATACTTCTTCTCATATTCGATCATTTGCAACAGCTGTTTGACTACTTTCATCTTTCATTGCTGAGTCATATTTTGTCTTCAGATGATGTGTATTACTTAATCCTTATCCTAATATTTTCAAAAATCCAATGCTGTGATGTATGTTACGTACTCGTGTAATAATATGTCCTTTCATAATTGACTCTTTCACTTTTTCAATTTAAAGAACACCGTCCAAATTTACAATTTATTGCCATCCACTTTTCCTAATTAAGTGATGCAAAATACAATGTAATGCACACCAGTTGCATTTATCACGAAATGGATGAAAAAGAGCTCCCGAGGTTATTTTTCTAACAATCGACAAGATTTTAATAACTTCAACTGTGGAACGGACCTTAGGATGCGGATTAGCTACCTACAGGTTGAGTAGTCCCACCATGATGTATGTGTTGTATCCACATCCATCCATCTGGAGAGGGCATTATAGGGCATGATGCAAAGAATAAGGCAAATACAAAGCTTTAGTGGACCCCAACACATAAAACAGTGGAGAGATTTAACTTGTTAATAAGTTAATACAGATGTTAAAGAAAGGAAAACACGAATATCAGCTTGAACGAGAACTTTTGTGACATTTAGAAGTTTTTAACCATGGTTTTCTCCACTGTTTTCTGTGGTAGGGTCCGCTCGAGATTTGGATTGGACTCATTCTTTGGCTCATGCCCTAGAATGGTCTCTCCAGGTGGATGAATAGTGTGGAAAGAAAACATACATTATGGTGGGACCCACAAAACTTGGTGACGTCACGCAAGTATCGCTACTAACTTATAAGCAGTGAGTCCGCGTCCGACCGCGTATCGACTCAGCCCTAGCCGGTTGCGGATTGGCTACCGAGAGGATGAGTAGAGAGACGGCTACCGAAGTAATGTCACTAAGTTTTGTGTGCCCATGATGATGTATGTTTTGTATCCACGCCGTCCATCCAGCTGGAGAGATCATTTTAGGGTCAGATCCGAAGAATGAGTCATATCTAAAGCTCCAGTGGACCCCACCAGAAGAAAAAAAAAAGTGGGGAGAGGACACCACCTTTAAAAACTTCTAAAGGCCACAAAAGTTTTGGATCAAGCTGATATTTGTGTTTTCCCTTCTTTTAATGTATTTGTTAACTTTTGAACAGGTTAGATTTTGAAAAAACATCGTGGCCAGCCTTATGAAGGTTTCAACGGTAGGCATCAATCTTTTCACTATTTTCTGTGGTGGGGTCCACTAAAGATTTGGATACGCCGGGTTCTCTAGGTGATGCCTTAAAATAATATCTCCAAATGAATGGACGCTGTGGATACCACACATACATCATAGT
Source organism: Magnolia sinica (assembly GCF_029962835.1). Classification (NCBI taxonomy): domain Eukaryota; kingdom Viridiplantae; phylum Streptophyta; class Magnoliopsida; order Magnoliales; family Magnoliaceae; genus Magnolia; species Magnolia sinica. The sequence goes on along the minus strand of NC_080575.1, from coordinate 118,781,785 downwards.
GGGTCCACAGAACTTGGTGACGTAACTTCAACAGGGAGTGTAGCTACTTAACCAATCAATATCTAATCCGCGCCGACTCCGCGCTAGCCGCGCGGCGAATCACGACTCATCAGGCAGACGGATAGGGTCAACCCGAAAAATCCGGATTCTGCACGGAAAGCAATAAAAATTACGGTTGGGTACCGTGCAAATCCTTTGCAAGTAATAAGATCGTTCGTACAAGTGTCTGGGGATTAGGGCCAAAGGGGTGCGCGTATGGCATCGAACCGATAAATTACGTGAGCCAGATCACCAGAGCTGGACGCCGCGAAAATCAGGCCAGTCCATCTTCCATGTGTGCCACCACAAAACTTTGGTAATTTTTGGATGGTTGTCCATTATTTTTCCTGAGTGGAGCCTTTCTTATCGTGTATAATCCATCCAACCCGCTTACTACGTGAACCCTGCCGTGATGATAAGATGTGCCAAAAATCAGGCCTGCTCGATCATTAGTTGAACCACGCCATATAAAACAATTGAACACAGTCCATAAAACTCCAAACTCATTAGTCGGTGGTCCGCATGATGGGTGGATCAGTAGAATATTTTGGTGTCCAACTTCCACTGCAGAATAGGTGGATCACATACACACAGGCCGAGGAACCGACCACACGAATGCTTCAACTGTATTCACACGCGAGAAATACGGCTTTGGACTCCGATTCGGCAGTCCCTTCCAGACCGATACCTCCGTACTGGTCAGTGATGTGGCCCACCCATGATGTATGTGTTTATCCACGCCGTCAGTCAATTTATCTAACTCTTTTTAGGATAAAAGCTTAGAATAAAATAGACCCAGATCTCAACTAAACCACACCATAGGAAATAATGGTGAACCGACAATTACAGTTAAAACACCCAAAGGCCCACTGTAATATTTATTTTCCATCCAACCTGTTAATTTGGTCTCACAAGAATATACTTCGTTATTTAGATTATCTCCTAAAATGAGTTGGAAAAATGGATAGACTGCATGGATAAAACACATACATTATTATGAGGCCCGGATAAGTACTGCTTGCGTACGGGTCACTGCGGAAACGGATTTGCTATTCCCCCTGCCACCAGCCAGTGGCTGGTGGTCGGTGCAATGTGGGCCTTACCATGATGTATGTGTTTCATCTATGCCATCCATCTATTTTTCTAGATAATTCTATGGTATGAGCTAAACAATGAGGTATATAAAAATCTCAAGTGAACCACATTATAGGAAATAGTGTTGAATTAACGTAAACTATTAAAAACTTTCTGGGTGCCATAAAAGTTTTGGATCAGGTTATATTTGTTTTTTCCCTTCATCTGGGTCTGTATGACCTAATCAACAGACTGGATGTTGAATAAACAGTACATTCGGCCTTAGGAGGATTTTAATGGTTGATATCTAATCATTATTGTTTTCTCGTGGTGTGGTCCACCTGAGATTTATATCCCTCTCTTTTTTGGGTTCAAGCACTAAAATGATCCGTAAAAATGGATGAACGGAATGGATAAAGCACAGACATCATGGTGGGGCCCACAAAGCACCAACCAGCAGCCATTGGCTGGTGGCAGGGGGTAGCCAATCCATTTCCGGTCACTACTGAATCGGAGTCCTGGAAAGCCGGCTACGCGGAGTCACCGTAGAAACCTTTTACCAAACGTAAATTGGGAAGCGTGCAAGGATAAAATGTGATTCCGGGTACTTCATGGTCCGATCAGTGTTTCTGCGAAAAAGGCAAATGTAAAAGGTACGTAACAGTCAATATTCAGGGAGGATAAGTGAAAAAAAATGTACAGATATAGTTATCTGAACCGTGTGATTTTGGATCTGTGGGCCATCCAGGGTAAGATCCAGTAGGTGGATTGTGACGATTCACAAGGCTCTATGTCAGGTATAGCATGCAGATGGGGCCTCTACTATATTTCAGTCCTGAATGTACCATACCATTTTACAAGTAGGATCGCATAATGTGCAGCGTCGGCAATTACGCGAGTGTTTACTGTTGGGGGCAAAAATACAAGTCCGAAGACTCGGACTTAATGCCTCGGGACTCGGACTTGATACCTCGGGTTGCCGAAGGATGCGTCAAATCCGAGGCATGGTTCGCTAAACCGAGACAATGGTTGAGTCGGTTCGAACGACTTATCAGCGTTCCGGGCATGTGTCGGGCGGACCGCCTTGCAAGACCGACCGTCGCTAGGTCAGATCTCATCCCGGATATCTTGGGATAAGATCTCTGACCCCGAAGCTCACGGGATCGGATGATGGCTCAAGATGGGCACGATCCTATCTCCGTGATACCAGGAGAAGATCCCGCGCTCAATATCAGGAGGACCCCAGCAGCTATAAAAGGAGGACCCTTGTCACCTTGAGAGGTACGAAACAAATCCCTCCTAAAAACCTTCCAAGACTTTGAGACCCCGAGTCCAGGCCTGACTTTGGCATCGGAGGGTCCCCTGCTCGAGCCAGGGTCTCCTTTGTTTTCTTTCTGTGCAGGCATACAAGGGTCTAGGAGGACGAACCAGATAATCGCATCAACAGTTTGGCGCCGTCTGTGGGAACGTGCAAAAAGCCATCTCGTATCTCTATACTGAGTCCAATGGTGATGACTAGAAGGACGGTCCCAGAAGAAGATTTGAATGAGAACGCGATTACAGGGCCACCCGGTCCAATCGCCGTTCCCCCAGCCCAGAAACAGCCGACGAGGGGCGACCGGAACAAGCAACAATCAGCGGGGTCGCGACGATGGGCGGTTGGACAAGGAGGTTCAGGAAATCCGCTCTGATATGAATACGATGAAGCAGATGCTGGAACGAATGTATCAGCAGCAAATGCAGCCACTCCCGCATCTTCAAGGGGAGACAGCGCGCGTACCGACGGCGGCGGTTGATCCTCAACCTTCTGCGCCGCAGTCTTTCCGGCCGAGCCAACCCCAAGGCGGGTCAGAACCATCTCCAGCGCAGTCGGCCAACGCTTCCCTGCCCCAGACCGATCTTCGACACGAAATAGAAGCGAAGAAGGCGCAATCGCCCTTCCATGGAAGGCACGGCAGTGAAACCTTGGAGCCGACATACAAAATTTCAAAAAAGAAGTGCGGGAAGAGATGGCAAAAGAGATGGCGGACATAAAGCATGGCCGGAACGTACTTTCGACCGGGTCCGAAGCGAAAGCATCCCCCTTTGTGGACTCGGTATTGAAAGCCCGATTGCCCGAGAGGTTTCGATTACCTCAAATCGCTCCTTTCACCGGCAAGACTGACCCGACCGAGCATATTGAGTGCTTCAGAACCTATATGGAACTCCATGATGCCTCGGATGCAGTAATGTGTCGGGCCTTTTCTCTTACATTGACCGACTGTGGTTCAATCAGCTGAAGCCAAAGTCCATCAGTTCATTCGTTGAGCTGAGCGACGCCTTCCTCACCAACTTCATCGGCGGAAAGAAAAAATTAAAGCCCCCTGCACATCTGAATAACCTAGTTAAGAAGCAGGGAGAGCTATTGAAGATTACATCAAGCGTTTTAATTTCGAATCCCTTCAAGTTCGGAAACATTCGGAAGAAACGGCCCTCAATGCACTCATGCAAGGAGTTAGGGATAAGCCATTCCTGGCATCTCTAGACAAAACTCCGCCCGATACTCTGGCAGAGTTTATGGCGCGGTCCGATAAATATGCCAACGCCGAGGAAGCACGAATCCTGCGTGAAACTAAAACCTCGGCCAAAGAGTCGGCCAAAAGAAGCCGACTCGGCGGGAGGAAACGCAAAGAGGATCAAGCACGTGATGAGCGAAGGTCGGAAAACGGCCGGATCGAAAAATTTTCCATATACACTCCCGAATAAGACTCGGGAAGAGGTATTGATGGAAATAAAAACGAAGGCTTTGTTAGGTGGCCCAAAGCTCAGGAGTAATCCTAATCGGCGGGATAAGGATAAATTGCCATTATCACCGCGATCACGGGCATAACACAAGTGATTGCCGTCACTTAAAAGAAGAAATCGAGCGACTCATAAAAGACGGCCGACTCAGAGAATATGGTCAAAGCTGGGGCATTCGAGGCGCGCCCGACCGAGAGTCAGCCTATGGAAGAAATCCGGACGATTATCGGCGGTCCACAATGTGGGGGCGACTCAAACAACGCGCGAATCACGCACGAAAACTTAGTCAGCCTCAGTCCGAGCTCATGATTATAGATCGGCCATCAAAGGAAAAGAAAAGAGAAAGGTATTGCATATAGTTCACTCTGAAGAAGACGCCCGAGGTATCCATCACCCCCACGATGATGCGCCGATCGTCTCCTTGGCGATCGCTAACCGAAAAGTGTTTCGGATACTCGTCGATACGGGGTCATCTGCAGACGTGTTATTTACTCAAGCGTTCGACAAAATGGGGATCGAACGATCCATGCTATGCCCAGTTCGGACCCCGTTGATCGGTTTTTCCGGAGGACAGGTGCTGCCCGAGGGGATTGTCTCATTACCACTCACTGCTGGTAGTGCCCCACATCAGACGACGATGATGGTTGACTTCCTGGTCGTCGATCAACCCTCAGTATATAACGCAATACTCGGCCGACCTTCATTGAGTCTCCTCCAGGCCGTGGTATCCACATACCATCTTTCATTGAAATTCCCGACTGAGTCGGGAGTAGGAATTGTCAAAGGAGACCAGCAAGATGCGAGGCGATGTTACATGATAGCCGTAAAAGGAGCCGCCGATAAAAGTCCGACCAACATATTAACAATCGAATCATTGGACCCTCGGGGCGAGAATTATGAACGAGGGCGGTCGAGGATCTTGTCTCGGTCCCCTTGGTCGAGACAGATGGATCCAAGACAGTGCACGAATTGGCTCGTCTCTGCAGTCCCCTTTGAAAGAAAAGCTGATAGCCTACTGAAACAGTACACCGACGTCTTTGCATGGGGTCACGAGGACATGCCCGGGATCGCCCCTCTGTGGTGACTCACCGACTCAACATCGATCCGTCGTATCGACCGATCCGGCGAAGCGGCGACCGCTCGGCCCCGAGCGATACGCTATCATCGAAGAAGAAGTCAACAAACTCCTCCAGGCTAATTTCATAGAAGAAATACACTATCCAGAGTGGGTCGCGAATGTCGTGCTTGTAAAGAAATCCAACGGGAAGTGGCGAGTCTGTATCGACTATACCGACTTAAATAAAGCCTGCCCCAAGGATAGCTTTCCGCTTCCGAGGATAGACCAGTTAGTAGATAGTACAGCCGGACATGAGCTCCTTAGCTTCATGGATGCATATTCAGGGTATAATCAAATTGTAATGCATCAAACAGATAAATCAAAAACTACCTTTGTCACCGACAAAGGCCTTTATTGTTACCGAGTGATGCCATTTGGTCTGAAGAATGCCGGTGCAACTTATCAAAGGTTAGTTAACAAAATCTTTGCTCGGCTTATAGGCCGGACTATGGAAGTATACATCGACGACATGCTCGTCAAAAGCATACACGCGACAGATCATGTGAATAATTTGGAAGAAATGTTTCTAATCCTACGGAAGTTCCGGATGAAGCTGAATCCAAGTAAATGTGCTTTTGGAGTAGGCTCCGGTAAATTCCTCGGTTTCTTGGTCAGTCAGCGAGGAATAGAGGCAAACCCTGAGAAGATAAAGGCTCTGATTGATATGGAATCCCCCAAAACCATTAAGGACGTCCAAAGATTGGCCGGACGAGTCGCAGCACTCAATCGGTTCCTGTCCAGAGCAACGGATAAGTGTCTCCCCTTCTTCAAACAATTGAAAGGAAGACAAGCGATGGGTTGGACGGAAGAATGTGAAGCGGCATTCCAGCAATTAAAATTATATCTCGGTTCTGCACCTCTCTTATCAAAACCCGAATCAGGGGAGTCCCTGCTCCTTTACCTAGCAGTGTCGTTCGGCTTTGATACGAGAATCCGAGGGAAAGCAACTGCTTGGAAAGCGTTATTGCCAGCAGAAACGAGATACCCAAGCTTGGAAAAAGTGGCCTTGGCTTTAATAACTTCCTCTCGGCGACTTAGGCCGTATTTCCATGCCCACACCATCATTGTAATGACCGACCTTCCGCTTCGCCAGATACTTCCGGCCGTCTCACCAAATGAGCTATCGAGCTGAGTGAGTTTGATATTCAATACCGACCAAAGGCAGCAATCAAAGGGCAAGCCGTAGCTGATTTTATCGCCGAGGAAACGTCTTCAGCCGAACTTTCAGCAAATGATACACCGAAGGAGTAGCTCCGACCTCAACCGCTTCCCCTTGCCTATTCCATGGAATCTGTATGTCGACGGTTCTTCCAACTCTAAGGCAAGTGGGGCAGGGGTGAAAAGTGCAACCCCGATCATACCTATATACGTATGCCTTACGACTTGGATTCAAGCGTCGAACAATACGGCGGAATATGAAGCGTTGCTTACTCGGCCTCCGACTCGCCGCTAGCATGGAGTCACGCACCTAAGCGTTTTGAGCGACTCTCAGTTGGTTGTAAGTTACCGGTGTATACCAAACACGGAAAGACCAATTAAGGGCTTACATGGAGAAAGCGAAAGAACTTATCAAAAGATTTCAATTCTGTCGTGTGACTCGGATACCTCGTACGGAAAACAGCAAAGCCGATTTGCTAGCAAAGCTCGCCTCGGCCGAAGAAGATGATATACCCAGGTCCGTCCCTGTCGAATACGTCGATAAACCAAGTATAGACGAGCCAATTAGCGAGGCCGTCAATACAATCGACTCGGAACCATCCTGGATTGATCCAATCCGCCAATTCCTTGACGAAGGAAAGTTGCCAGAGGATCGCACCGAGGCCCGACGAATTAAGATCCGAGCTTCCCGTTACACCATACTCAACGGGACCCTTTATAAGAAAGGATACTACGCCCTTTCTGCGGTGCCTCAAACCCAGAGAGGCAAACTATGTGTTACGGGAAATTCATGAAGGAATCTGCGGAAACCACTCTGGAGGGCGATCCCTCGCCTACAAGGTCTTACGACAGGGATACTACTGGCCCACTATCCAACACGACGCTCGTGAGCTCGTTCAAAAATGCGACAGATGCCAACGGTTTGCGGCAATTCCGAGGCAAGCACCCGAGGCACTGACGCCGATGACGGGTCCCTGGCCTTTCGCACAATGGGGCATCGACCTCATAGGACCGCTCCCTATGGGAAAAGGTCGGACCAAGTTTGCTGTGGTAGTAGTGGACTATTTTACGAAGTGGGCCGAGGCAACCATTAGCCAAAATAACCGAGCGCAGAAGATCACCGAGTTTGTATGGAAAAACATTATCTGCCGATTCGGAGTACCGCGCAATTTCAGACAATGGAAGGCAATTTGATAATAGGAGCTTTCGTGAGATGTGCAAGAACCTCGGATCATGAATATTTATTCATCACCGCATCACCCTCAAACCAACGGACAAGTCGAGGCGATTAACAAGATTATCAAGCAACATCTTCGGACCAAGCTTGGCCGGCCCAAAGGAGATGGGCCGAAGAGCTCCCGAAAATTCTTTGGGCTTACCGAACTACAACCCGAACGGCCACAGGAGAAACTCCGTTTTCACTCGCTTACGGCTCGGAAGCAGTCACTCCCGTCGAAATCGGATTACCTTCGGCTCGAATCACCTTATTCAATGCAGAAGAGAATGAAGAACTCCTTGCACTTGGACTCGACCTTCTGGACGAACAAAGGGAAAGGGCGAGGCTGCGCACGGAGGCTCGACAACGACAAGTGACTCGGTTCTACAATACCCGAGTTAAGATTAGAAGATTCCGAAGGGGAGATATGGTTCTTCGGAAAGTGTTTTCCAACACTAAGGAGTTTGGGTCGGGTACACTGGGACCCAATTGGGAAGGACCCTATATCGTCTCGGGCACCATTAGACCAGGAACATATCGGCTAGAAGACCTAAACGGACAGTCATTGCCTCATCCATGGAACGCTGAACACCTCAAGGTCTACTATCCTTAGCTTGCTATTTGATGTTTAAAGAGTAAAGCCGAGTCAAATGAATAAAGACATGCTTTTCTTTTTCATTCGTCCGAATATGTGTAAGTACAAAAGCAACCGAATACATCGGAGCAAAAAAAAATATATACATATGAAAAACCAAAGTCTTCATGCGTCGGCCCCGTCCCCGGCAGTTGTGTCTTCAGCGGCGGCGTCCGGATTCTCGGACTCTGAGGCTAATATCCTTGACGCATTCCAGATATCCGCTCTGGAACAGGCGATCCCTCTCGTCCTCAAACTCGGCCGACTCAAGGAATGCTTGGACGGCCTGGTCCCTAGCCGTCTCGGCCTCCCGAGTCTTCTCCTCGGCCTGCTGAATGCGCTCCGCCGCCTCAAGCTTAGCCCGAGCTAAGTCATCCGCGCACGAAGCATGGATTGCGCCTCCTCGCGTCGACCTTCGGCCTCAGACAGAAGAACCTGCAGCCGATGAGTTGAGGATAGCTCCTTGCTGGCCTTGATTAAGCAAGGAGCGAGTTCAAAAAGCATCCTGGCAGCGTGGCTGACAGTCTGCGACGACGGGGCGTTGTAGAGTTTCACGAACTCTCTTTCACACCCATGGGCCAGGGCCCGAGGAACCATCCCCGACACCACTTGCTGCAAGGATTGACGGCCCCTCCTGGTTCGTCTCTTCCCCTCGGGAGGACGCGATCCTCGTCTCTTCCTCCCCCTTGAGGTCGCGGCTCTCTTCTTCCCAGGCTCGCGTCGTCTCAACGTGTCGAGTCCAGTGCCCCGAGGATCCGGAATCGCCGTCTCTTCCCCGGTCGGGAATCACGGCAGTAAGAGCTCAGCTCTTTCTCCTTCCGCGGCACCCTTTGCCTCTTCGGTGGCCGAGGCTCGAAAGAAGAAGCGGCCGCGGAGGAGTCTTGAACTTCGTGGAGGGCAGCTCAGTCATCTCGGTTCGGGGACAATCCTTAGGTTGGGACGAGCTTCGGGCAGAAAACAAAAGGAGGGGGAGAGTAAGGCGAAGTAAGTCGGTGGAAATTTGGAAAATTAAGATTCATTCTTAATTACCTGTAACTTCCGAGTCTAGACCTGCAAGGAAGGCGCTCCGGTTGTAGAAGCACCTTCCAAGACTGTCCCTCGGATCCAACGACTTCAACTCTTTGATCCGAGCCGAGGCAGTAGTTAGACAATTTCGGTATTAAAAAAAAAAAAAAAAAAAAAAAACCAAGTCACTGCTCTTTGGAAAGTCCGAGGGACACGAGCCTCGTGGGACCGGACTCATCCGTCTCCCCGACCACATGCCCAAAACCAACGCTCTCTCCAAAGTGTTTGTTGGAAGTGGGAGGGTCGGTTATCGGGGAACCGCCTCCGCCTCGCCAAGCAGCGAAGGCGGGGTAGTTGGATTTACAAGTTTGATACATTCAGAAATTCGTGTAAGTGGTGGCTGTTCCATCTCGGCCCACAACACCGCACATTCGAGTAAGTTCCTCCACCCATTCGGGACTATCGCCCGGGCAATCTTTATGCGAGACAAAACTCCCCGGACTATTGAAGGGGCCGACGCAAGCCGCATTGCATCGACACTTGGTAAATCGCGACCGCCCCAGCAGGATTTGTAAATATGTGGAAGATAGGTGATGACCGACTCGGAATATGGTAACTCGGATTACAAGTCCGTCTCGAAAGACCGAGGACGCTTAAATCTTCCCGATCCTTCTTCTTGATTCGGCTGCGCCGACTCACTAACAAGATCGGGGGTTCCTTCGCGATTAAAACTTCATCTTCTTCCTCCTCATCCTCCTCCATATCCCTTGGCAAGTTAGGCCTTCCCGGGCGGGTTAATAGAGACGACCCGCCCCGAGAAGGACCGACGGAAGCAGGGCGCTCCGTGCGATTCCGCAACGTTCCAAAAACGTTGCGCTTCGCCTTCGTCTCCGGAAGCTCCCCCCTGGGGACTTTGAGAACTCCTATCCGCCATTATTACCAAATAAAGAGGAAGGAGAAACTCACCGGAGGGAGAAAGGAAAACGGAGATGGCGGAAAGAGGCACCGACGGTAAAGAAAAAGAAAAGGAAGGAGACGAAAGGCTATGTAAACCCTAAAGAAAATGCGGAGCGGGAATGGCAAGAGCAGTAAAAGTTTAAAGTGCGGGGCCTCTGACGTTATATAAGGTCGTCATACGGCGGAGACAATTAATGAGGAAATGATTCGACGCCTGCATCGATTCCCTCGCTCGGCACGTGGCGCACGTCAACTGGCAATAATAATACCTTCGCTACGTGTCCAATCCTCATTGGCGGGATGTGTGATTTGACGGCGCATGCGATGTCAGTCCCCCATCAAAGGCCTCATGGAATGCATTTAATAATCACGACTCATCTCGGACTAACCGACTCAGCACTCGCTACTCCTCGGTGTCATATGAAACACACGGAGTAGGGGGCTTGTTGTTGGGGGCAAAATACAAGTCCGAAGACTCGGACTTAATGCCTCGGGACTCGGACTTGATACCTTAGAAGGATGCGTCAAATCCGAGGCATGGTTCGCTAAACCGAGACAATGGTTGAGTCGGTTCGAACGACTTATCAGCGTTCCGGGCATGTGTCGGGCGGACCGCCTTGCAAGACCGACCGTCGCTAGGTCAGATCTCATCCCGGATATCTTGGGATAAGATCTCCGACCCCGAAGCTCACGGGATCGGATGATGGCTCAAGATGGGCACGATCCTATCTCCGTGATACCAGGAGAAGATCCCGCGCTCAATATCAGGAAGAGAATCCTTGTGCTCAATATCAGGAGGACCCCAACAGCTATAAAAGGAGGACCCTTGTCACCTTGAGAGGTACGAAACAAATCCCTCCTAAAAACCTTCCAAGACTTTGAGACCCCGAGTCCAGGCCTGACTTTGGCATCGGAGGGTCCCCTGCTCGAGCCAGGGTCTCCTTTGTTTTCTTTCTGTGCAGGCATACAAGGGTCTAGGAGGACGAACCAGATAATCGCATCAACATTTACCATCACGGGAAATGCCAACGTACTCGCTCGTGTGAAGTGGACAGGGCCTCTGCTACACACGAATGCTCATGCACACGTGTAAGCCATCGTGTGCATTCATCAGGGTTAGGAACACTCTGGCATTCCCAAGATGACAATCAGCGAGTCTATTAATTTGGTAGGCCACGCGCGCATAATGAATACTGGAAATTTTCCATTGTGTTGTAGCCGTTCATTTATCTGATATTAGTACGGAAGCGGATTGGCAGGTCTACCACACACCAGCTATATAGCTGATGTAGATACGTGTCTGCGAGGAATCGCGCCGACGCTCCTCGAGTTCCGAGTTGTACGAACGGTTCAAATGATATCAAAGTTACAAGGGCCCCACAATAATGTATTTATTATATCCACACCGTTCAACCATTTTTCGAGATCATTTTAGAGCAATAGAAAAAGAAATTGAATATATCCATTCTCAAATGGACCACACCAAAAATAGCAGCGAAAATAATGATTTTCACTATTAAAAAATTCATAGGGCCTACCATGACGTTTAATCTGTTAATAAGATAAAAAATACACAGATGAAGAGGGAAAAAAATTTCATATTGATCCGAAACTTCTGTGACCCCGAAAGGGTATCGATGGTAGACGTTCAATTCCCATTGCTTTTTGCAATGTGGTCCACTTGATCTTTACTTCTGTCTTATTTTTTGGCTCAAGACTTAAGACTAGCTAGGCAAATGGATGAATAGTTTGGATATAACACATACCTCGTGATGAGAGCCACTGAACTTGGTGATGCCAATAACATCAGCTATATAGCTGGTGTGTGGTAAATCAGCTTCCTATTAGTACGGCTTGTCCTAGTAGTGGACCAGTCTATTTATGAGCGAGGAGGATGAACAAATTCAGGATATCTGATGAATGGTCCGCATCTTTCACATGCAAGCAATGTTGGCACGTGTACGGTGAAGCTCCCTCGTGCATCTGAGCTGGTCCTTTAGATAGATTCTGTTGAAGCAAAAATCTAGTTCGTCCTCTTAGACCTACGTATACCTGCACGGAAAGAGGACAAAGGAGACCCTGGCTTGAGCAGGGGACCCTCCGATGCCAAAGTCAGGCCTGGATTCCGGGTCTAAATGTATTGAGGGGCTTTGAGAAAGAGTTTTTGCCTTACCTCCCAAGACGATGGAGGTTCCTCTTTTATAGCTGCTGGAGCATTTAATCGTACGAGGATTCTTCTCCTGATATCGTGTGCGGGATCCTCTCCTAGTATCACGGAGACAGGATCGTGCCCATTTCCGGCCTTCATCCGATCCCGTGAGCTTCGGGGTCGGGGATCTTATCCCGAGATATTCGGGATGAGGCTTTATCTTGCGCTGGCCGATCTGATAAGAAGATCGGCCCGATGCATGCCCGGATTGCTGATGTGTCGTCCGAACCGACTTAACTTCTGTCTCGGTTTAGTGAACCATGCCTCGGATCTGACACATCCTTTGGCGACCCGAGGCATTAAGTCCGAGTCTCCGAACTCTGTATCTTTTGTCCCCAACAGTAAGCCCCCTTACTCCGTGTGTTTCATATGACACTTAGGAGTAGCGAGTTTTGAGTCGGTTCATAACTTAGTCCGAGACAATAAGTAGTCATTTAATGCATTCTGTGTCACCTTTGACGGGAGACGGTTCAGTTTCTGACATCGCACGCGCCGTCAGCCGTCAAATCGCTCACTCCGCCAATGAGGGTTGGACACGTAGCAAGGGCATTATTGTCGTCAGTCGACGTGCGCCACGTGTCGAGTGGGGGAGTCGATGCAGGCGTCGAATCATTTCCCCATTAATTGCTTCCGCCACATGGCGATCTTATAAAATGGTGGGGCTCCCGCATTTCGAACTTCTATTGCCATTCCCGCTTTGCATTTCCTTTGGAGCTTTTTCGGTCTTTCGTCTTCTTCCTTTCCTCTTTCTTAACTGTCAGCGGCTCCTTTCGCCATTTTCGTTTTCCTTCCTCCCTCCGGTGAGTCTCCCCTTCCTCTTTATTTAGTGATAATGGCGGCTAGAGGTTCTCGAAGTCCCCAGGAGGGAGTTTCCGGAGATGAAGGCGAAGCGCAACGTTTTTGGAATGTTGCGGAATCGCCTTCCTTATTGACAGAAATAGCAGTTGATGCGAACACTGCTTTTCTTTCTGAGAGGGTCACTGGAGCTCCGGCGGAGCGCCCTGCTTCCGTTGATCCTTCTCGTGGTGGGTCGTCTTTAATAACCCACCCGGGAAGGCCTAATCTTCCAAGGGGCATGGAGGAAGAAGAGGAGAAGGAAGAGGAAATGTTGATTACCGAGGGAACCTTTGGGCCGGTTCCTGTTGATGAGTCGGCACACGCCGAGTCTGAAGGAGAAGGATCGGGGGATGATCTAAGCGGCCAGGTTCCTTCAGTTTTAACTGAGGCGGATTTAGACAGAATCCGAATCGGGTATCACATCCCCGAATCGGTTATCACTTATCTCCCCCGTCCGAATGACTTGCCGGATCATCCTCCTGCTGGGGCGGTCGCGATCTACCAAGTCTCGATGCAATGCGGCTTGTGTCTGCCCCTTCAGGCCATTGTCCGGGGAGTTTTATCTCGTATTCAGGTTGCCCCGGGGCAAATAGTTCCGAATGGGTGGAGGAACTTATTCGGGTGTGCGGTGTTGTGGGCTGAGATGGAACAGCCACCGCTAACAGTCGACGAATTTCTCCACTTATACCAAGTGCGCGTTAACCTGAACTACCCCGGCTTTTATGTCTTCGCTGCTTGGCGGGGCGGAGGCAGCTCCCTAATAACCGACCCCCCCACTTCCAACAAGCATTGGAGAGAACGTTGGTTTTGGGACTGTGGTCGCTCGGAGACGGCTGAGTCCGGGTCCTGCGAGGCTCATGTTCCTCGGGCGTTCCAGAGAGCAGGTGACTTGGGTCTTCTCTCTTGCCCTTCTTTATTTTTGTAATATTCTGAGTCTGACGGGCTTGTGTCTGGCAGACATTCCGAAGAAGCGGCAAAAGCTCGGCTCCAGTGCTTGGCTCGGATCAAAGAGTTGAGGACGTTGGATCCGTGAGATAGGTCTGGAAGGCTCTTACAACCGGAGCGTCTTCATCTCGCAGGTCTAGACTCGGCCGTCACCGGTAATTGAAAATGTATCTTCATGTATCTTCTAATTCCCCCGACTTACTTCTTTTTTTTTATTTTTAGATTTGCTATAATTTCACCCCATCTCAAGATTGTTCCCGAATCGGCCCCTCGGAAATGACTGAGCTCGTCCTCCTCTTAGGCGGTTTCGAAGTTAAAGGCTCCTCCGCGATCGGTTCTTCTGTCGGAGCTGGCCGCCGAAGAGACAAAGAGTGGTGCGGAAGGAGAAGGAGCTTGCGAGTCTTCTGTCCCTACCGTCGTCGTAATTTCTGACACGGAAGAAAGGGTGGAAGCGACGGTGGCCGCAGCCTCGGAACCTCAAGCGGCGCCCGACTCGGGACACGTTGCGACGGATGTTCCGAGACGGGAGGAAGAGACTAGGGCTGCGTCTTCCAGAGGGGAAGAAGAGACGAGGACTGCATCCTCCAGAGGGGAGGAAACGAACCAAGAAGGGCCGTCCGTCCTGCAGAAGGTGGTGTCGGGGATGGTTCCCTGGGCCTTAGCCCATGGGAGCAAAAAAGAGTTCATCAGTCTCTACAACGCTCCTTCATCACAAACCATCAGCCATGCAGCAAGGGTGCTTTTTGAACTCGTTCCCTACTTGATTAAGGCCAGCAAAGAGTTACTGCAGACTCTTCTGTCGGAAGCCGAAGGGCGACGCGAGGATGCCGAAACTCGGGTCGGCGTTCTGATAGGCGAGGCGGCCCTTGCCCGGAAAGCTGCCGAAGACGCAAAAGCAGAGGCGGCTTCCTCCAGGAGAGCCCTCGATGAAGCGCAAGCCGAGGTTACTCGGGTATTGGCTCTCCTTTCCAGAGCTGAAGAAGAGAACCGACGAGTTCTCGCAGTCCATGCTTCTTGTGCAGATGACTTGGCTCGGGCTAAGCTTGAGGCGGCGGAGCATATTCAGCAGGCCAACGAGAAGACTCGGGAGGCTGAGAAGGCTAGGGACCAAGCCGTCCAAGCTTTCCTTGAGTCAGCGGAGTTCGAGGATGAGAGGGATCGCTTGTTCCAAAGCGGATATCTGGAATGTGTCAAAGACATAAAGAAATCTTTTCCTGACCTTGATCTCTCAGAAATCGAGGGAGGAGGAGCCTCAGAATCCGAGAATCCGGACGCCGCTGCTGAAGTCACTGCTGGGGATGAGGCCGGCACATGCGAGAATGCTTCGGGTACCGTTCCTACCGGAGGACAGTAACCAGGGCCCCTTGTGTTTTTTTTTTTGATGTATTCATATGTTATACTCGCATGTGGTTGATGAATGAAAGAAAACGCTTAGTTTTATTCATTTGACTTAGCTTTGATCTTTCTTAGTTCAGAGTCTTTAAACATTGAGTACCGAGCTAAGGATAGTAAATCTTGAGGTGCTCAGCGTTCCAAGAATGAGGCAATGGTTGTCCGTTTAGATCTTCTAGCCGATACGTTCCTGGTCGGATGGTGCCCGAGACGATATAGGGTCCTTCCCAATTGGGTCCCAACGTACCCGATCCAAATTCCTTGGTATTGGAAAATACTTTTCGGAGAACCATATCTCCCATTCGAAACCTCCTGATCTTAACTCGGGTATTGTAGAACCGAGCCACTTGTCGTTGTCGTGCCTCCGTGCGCAGCCGCGCCACTTCCCTTTGTTCGTCCAGAAGGTTGAGCCCGAGTGTAAGGAGTTCTTCATTTTCTTCCGCATTGAACGAAGTGATTCGAGCCGAAGGTAATCCGATTTCAACGGGAGTGACGGCTTCCGAGCCATACGCGAGTGAAAAGGGAGTTTCTCCTGTGGCGGTTCGAGCTGTAGTTCGGTAAGCCCAAAGAATTTTCGGGAGCTCTTCGGCCCATGCTCCTTTGGCCCGGTTAAGCTTGGTTCGAAGATGTTGCTTGATAATCTTGTTAACCGCCTCAACTTGTCCGTTAGTTTGAGGATGATGAGGTGAAGAATAGGTGCTGATTCCGAGGTTGTCGCACATCTCGCGAAAGCTCCTATTATCAAATTGCCTTCCATTGTCTGTAATAATGGTACGGGGTATTCCGAATCGGCAGATAATATTTTTCCATACAAACTCGGTGATCTTCTGCTCGGTTATTTTAGCTAATGGCTCTGCCTCGGCCCACTTCATGAAATAATCCATTGCTACCACAGCAAACTTAGTCTAACCTTTTCCCATAGGGAGTGGACCTATGATATCGACACCCCACTGTGCGAAGGGCCAGGGACCAGTCATCGGCGTCAGTGCCTCGGGGGCTTGCCTCGGAATTGCCGCGAACCGTTGACATTTGTCGCATTTTTGGACGAGCTTGCGAGCGTCGTGTTGGATAGTGGGCCAGTAATATCCCTGTCGTAGGACCTTGTGGGCGAGAGATCGCCCTCCAGAGTGGTTTCCGCAGATTCCTTCATGGATTTCACGTAATACATAGTTCGCCTCACTGGGTTTGAGGCACCGCAGCAACGGAGCGTAGTAACCTTTCTTATAGAGGGTTCCGTTGAGTATGGTGTAACGGGAGGCTCGAGTCTTAACTCGTCGAGCCTCGGCACAATCTTCAGGCAACTTTCCCTTGTCAAGGTATTAGCGGATTGGATCGATCCAGGATGGTTCCGAGTCGATTGTATTGACGGCCTTGCTAATTGGTTCATTTATACTCGGCTTATCGACGTATTCGACAGGGACGGACCTGGGTATATCATCTTCATCGGCGGAGGCGAGCTTTGCTAATAAATCGGCTTTACCGTTTTCTGTACGAGGGATCCGAGTGACACGACAGAGTTGAAATCCATTGACAAGTTCTTTCGCTTTCTCCATGTATACTCTTAATTGGTCTTTCCGTGTCTGGTATACACCGGTAACTTGATTAACAACCAACTGAGAATCGCTGAAAACACTTAGGTGCGTGACTCCCATGCTAGCGGCGAGTCGGAGGCCGAGTAACAATGCTTCATATTCTGCTGTAGCGACGCTTTGAATCCAAGTCGTAAGGCATACTGTATATAGGTATGATCGGGGTTTCAACCCCAGCCCTGCTTGCCTTCGAGTTGGAAGAACCGTCGACAAATAGTTTCCAGGGAATAGGGTAGGGGAGCGGTTGTTGTTGGAACCGCAACATCCTTTGGCATATCGCTGACCGGGAGTTCGGGTGGTGTTCCTTCGGCAATAAAATCAGCTACAGCTTGCCCTTTGACTGCTACCTTCGGTCTGTATTGAATGTCAAACTCACTCAGTTCGATAGCTCACTTCGTGAGTCGGCTGGAAGCTTCTGGTTTTTGCAATACCTGGCGAAGCGGAAGATCGGTCATTACGATGATGGTATGGGCATGGAAATACGGCCTGAGTCGGCGAGAGGAAGTTATTAAAGCCAAGGCCACTTTTTCCAAGCTTGGGTATCTCGTTTCTGCTGGCAATAACGCTTTCCAAGCAGTTGCTTTCCCTCGGATTCTCGTCAAAGCCGAGCTAACCGCTGCCTCGGATACTGCTAGGTAAAGGAGCAGGGACTCCCCTGATTCGGGTTTTGATAAGAGAGGTGGAGAACCGAGATATGATTTTAATTGTTGGAATGCCGCTTCACATTCTTCCGTCCAACCCATTGTTTGTCTTCCTTTCAACTGTTTGAAGAAAGGGAGACATTTATCCGTGGCTCTGGACAGGAACCGATTAAGTGCTGCGACTCGTCCAGTCAACCTTTGGATGTCCTTAATGGTTTTAGGGGATTCCATATCAATCAAAGCCTTTATCTTCTCAGGGTTTGCCTCTATTCCCCGCTGACTAACCAAGAAACCGAGGAACTTTCCAAAGCCCACCCCAAAAGCACATTTACTCAGATTCAGCTTCATCCGAAACTTCCGTAGGATGAGAAACATTTCTTCCAAATCATTCACATGATCTACCGCGTGTATACTTTTGACGAGCATGCCGTCAATGTATACTTCCATGGTTCGGCCTATAAGCCGAGCAAAGATTTTGTTAACTAATCTTTGATAAGTTGCGCCGGCATTCTTCAGACCGAATGGCATCACTCGGTAACAATAAAGGCCTTTGTCGGTGACAAAGGTAGTTTTTGATTTATCTGTTTGATGCATTACAATTTGATTATACCCTGAATATGCATCCATGAAGCTAAGGAGCTCATGTCCGGCGGTACTATCTACTAGCTGGTCTATCCTCGGAAGCGGAAAGCTATCCTTCGGGCAGGCTTTATTTAAGTCAGTATAGTCAATACAGACTCGCCACTTCCCGTTGGATTTCTTTACAAGCACGACATTCGCGACCCATTCTGGATAGTGTATTTCTTCTATGAAATTAGCCTGGAGGAGTTTGTTGACTTCTTCTTCAATGATGGCGTATCGTTCAGGGCCGAGCGGTCGTCGCTTCTGTCGGATCGGTCGATATGACGGATCGATGTTGAGTCGGTGAGTCACCATAGAGGGGTCGATCCCGAGCATATCTTCATGACACCAGGCAAATACGTCAGCGTACCTACGGAGCAGGGCTATCAGCTTTTCTTTCAAGGGGGACTGTAAAGACGAGCCAATTCGTACCGTCTTGGATCCATCTGTTTCGACCAAGGGGACTAAGATAAGATCTTCGACCGGCTGCCCTCGTTCATGACTCTCGCCCCGAGGGTCCAATGATTCGATCGTTGATATGTTGATTGGACTTTTGTCGGCGGTTCCCTTTACAGCTATCATGTAACAACGCCTCGCATCTTGCTGGTCTCCTTTGACAATTCCTACTCCCGAATTTCAGTGAAAGATGGTATGTGGATACCACGGCCTGGAGGAGACTCAATGAAGGTCGGCCGAGTATTGCGTTGTATACTGAGGGTTGATCGACGACCAAGAAATCAACCATCATCGTCGTCTGATGTGGGGCACTACCAGCAGTGAGTGGTAACGAGACAATCCCTTCGGGCAGTACCTGTCCTCCGGAAAAATCGGTCAACGGGGTCCGAACTCGGCGTAGCATGGATCGTTCGATCCCCATTTTGTCGAACGCCTGAGTAAACAACACGTCTGCAGATGACCCCGTATCGACGAGTATCCGGAACACTTTTCGGTTAGCGATAGTCAGGGTGACAATCAATGCGTCATCGTGAGGGTGATAGATACCTCGGGCATCTTCCTCTGTGAACGAAATGCAATATCTTTCCCTTTTCTTCTCCTTTGGTGGCCGATCTATAATCATAAGCTCGAACTCAGGCTGACTAAGTTTTCTCGCATGATTCCTTCGAGCATTGTTTGAGTCGCCCCCACCTCGCGGACCGCCGATGATTGTCCGGATTTCTTCCATACGTCCTTCAGCTACCCCAGGTTTAACCACATGTTCCTTGAGTCGGCCGTCCTTTATGAGTCGTTCGATCTCTTCCTTTAGGTGACGGCAATCACTTGTGTTATGCTCGTGATCACGGTGATAATGGCAGTATTTATCCTTGTCCCGCCGATTAGGATTACTCCTGAGCTTACTAGGCCAGTTGACAAAGCCTTCGCTTTTGATTTCCATCAATACCTGTTCCTGAGTCTTGTTCAGGGGGGTATATGTGAAAAATCTTCGATCTGGTCGTTTGCCTGACCTTCACTCATCATGCGCTTGATCATCCTTGCGTTTCCTTCCTCCGGCCGAGTTGGCTTCCTTTTTGGCCGACTCTTTGACCAAAGTTTTGGTTTCATGCAGAATTCGCGTTTCTTCGGCGTTTGCATACTTATCCGACCGTGCCATAAATTCTGCCAGAGTATCGGGCGGAGTTTTGTCTAGAGATGCTAGGAATGGCTTATCTCTGACTCCTTGCATGAGCGCATTGAGAGCCGTTTCTTAGGAGTGTTTTCGAACCTGAAGGGATTCGAAATTGAAACGCTTGATATAATCTTTTAATAGCTCTCTCTGCTTTTGAACTATGTTGTTCAGATGTGCAGGGGGCTTCAATTTCTTTTTTCCACCGATGAAGTTGGTGAGGAAGGCGTCGCTCAGCTCAACGAATGAGCTGATGGACTTTGATTTCAACTGTTTGAACCACAGTCGAGCTACATTGGTCAATGTAAGAGAAAAGGCCCGACACATTACTGCATCCGAGGCGTCGTGGAGCTCCATGTAGGTTCTGAAGCATTCGATATGCTCCGTCGGGTCGGTCTTGTCGGTGAAAGGAGTGATTTGAGGTAATCGAAACCTTTCGGGCAACCGAGCCTTCATTACCGAGTCCACAAAGGGGGACGCCTTTGTCTCGGATCTGGTCGAATACATATTCCGGCCATGCTTCATGTCCGCCATCTCTTTCGCCATTTCTTCCCGCACTTCTCTTTTAAAATTTTGAATATCGGCTTTCCAAGGTTCACTGCTCTCTGCCGTGCCTTCCATGGAAGGGCGGTTGCGCCTTCTTCACTCTATCTCGTGTCGAAGATCGGTCGGGGGCAGGGAAGCGTTTGCCGACTGCGCTGGAGATGGTTCTGATTCGCCTTGGGGTTGGCTCGGCCGGAAAGACTGCGGTGCGGAAGGTTGAGGATCAACCGCCGCCGTCGGCACGTGCGCTGGCTGCATTTGCTGCTGATACATTCGTTCAACATCTGCTTCATCATATTCATATCAGACAGGATTTCTTGAACCTCCTGGTCCAACCGCCCATCGTTGCGACCCCGCTGGTTGTTCTGGTGGGTTCTGGGCTGCGGGGACCGCGACTGGACCCGCTGGCCCTGTAATCGCAATCTCATTCAAATCTTCTTCTGGGACCGTCCTTCTAGTCATCACCATGGAATTCAATATAGAAATATGAGATGGCTTTTTTGTACGGTTCCCACAGACGGCGCCAAACTGTTGATGCAAAAATCTGGTTCGTCCTCTTAGACCTTCGTATACCTGCACGGAAAGAGGACAAAGGAGACCCTGGCTTGAGCAGGGGACCCTCCGATGCCAAAGTCAGGCCTGGATTCCGGGTCTAAATGTATTGAGGGGCTTTGAGAAAGAGTTTTTGCCTTACCTCCCAAGACGATGGAGGTTCCTCTTTTATAGCTGCTGGAGCATTTAATCGTACGAGGATTCTTCTCCTGATATCGTATGTGGGATCCTCTCCTGGTATCAGGGAGACAGGATCGTGCCCATTTCCAGCCTTCATCCAATCCCGTGAGCTTCGGGGTCGGGGATCTTATCCCGAGATATTCGGGATGAGGCTTTATCTTGCGCTGGCCGATCTGATAAAAAGATCGGCCCGATGCATGCCCGGATTGCTGATGTGTCGTCCGAACCGACTTAACTTCTATCTCGGTTTAGTGAACCATGCCTCGGATCTGACACATCCTTTGGCAACCCGAGGCATTAAGTCCGAGTCTCCGAACTCTGTATCTTTTGTCCCCAACAGATTTTATCTTTAATTTGACCTCTGTTAACTGTTAGTCTCCGTTAAATGAGGTTTGCACGTTTGTCGGATGTGTTCGGCTGTTACGAGAAAGGTCAAACTTCAAAAATGCCTTCTCTTACAAGTCGCGGGAATTTGTTTTTCAATTTCACGCGTGTAGTCCTTTCCATCTATACGCCGTCACACGTGTCAGTATGAAACACGTGTGAAATACCTGAGGTTTCCATCTAGTTGGGAACGATGTTTGAACTCCTGCTTCAAAATCAGACCGTGAAGCTGTTTTCTGGATGTACGGTGTATGGTATGCTGTGGCCCACTGAGGTGTGAAAAGGCTTGATTTTTATGGCAGAAGATCTAAACAGTTCAGTCCACCTGATGGAAATCTCACACAATTACATACTGGCACGTTTACCTGCGTGTTGATGGCTGATCTCCCACACCCGTAGGGAAATTGCCCATGTCACAATACTTCCGTTGAAAAGTAGGACGCGTATTGCGTGCTACCCCCGCCCGTCCCTGGCTCCGAACGGGCAGGTCTGTGGGTGAGTCTACCGTCATGTATCTTTACATTCAAACCGTTTATCCCTTTTCTCATATTATTTTAAACCTAAAAACAAAAATGACGCAGATCTAACAATCAATTAGACCACGCTAAAAAATAAACTTGGTCGCATTAAAATACATAAGGCGTTAAATGTCAGTTGCATTAAATGGAAGAGTCATATGTGGTGTGGTTCATTTGATCGTTGGATCTGCATATTTTTGTTGTTATGCCTTAAAATAATATGAGAAAAGGTATAGTTGGTTTGGATGTACAGATACATAACGGTGGGCCCACCCACAGACCTGCCCGTTCGGAGATAGGGACGGGCGGGGGTATTACGCAATCCGCGTCCCGAAAAGTATGCATTCGTAAACGATACGCCCTTGGAAAGTCGCGCTGCGCACCTTGAGGGATTTCTTTCAAAACCAATAGCCACGTAGGCGGAACTTTCATGAGATCCAATCTGTCCATCAGGTAGGATGCTTCATTTTAACCATTGAACCCAAATATCATGGTCATCCAAAATTAAGGTAGACCCCACCAGAGGAAACAGTTGGGATGTAACACCCACTGTGAGTTTTGTGTGACCGGTGGTATTTATATTCCATGAAGAATAATCCAAATGCAAATATTCTAAAACTCAGGTGGGACGTATCACGTGAATTTAAAAGTTTTAGGTATATTTTTTTGGGTTGCCCACCCAAGTGTTGAATCATCCAGATTTTGGGGAGCAAGCCCCAAGAAAGAGTGATGTACGTGATGGGCTGCTCGGATTTTTCGTGCGTTGAATCGTTTCTCTTAGGTTAGTAAATGTTACCCCGGTAGGTGCAGGCGCAGAGCCACCCAATTGTTTTCCTTCATAATACGTTACCGGAGCTGCAATCTTAAGGAGAAAATGATCACCTTAGATGCCACCTTTTATCCAGCGTCTTTTATGAAGAGTCCATAACCTAACTCTCCAAAGTAGACCTTGCACATACTGACGGAGTATTTCAGGACGAAAATACCCTTGTCCGTATATGCAATGCTACGCGACAAGCAGGGTACTTTTGTCTTGAAATGCTCTGTCCTTACTTGCAAGGTCTAAGTTGAGAAGGTAAGTTTTGGACTTCAATAAATGACGCTGGATAAAAGGTAGCGTTTACTGTGGTAATTTTCTCCTTATTTAGCTTTGTATGTCTAAAGAGGAGAAAATTATTAAACGCTGCCTTTTATCCAGTGTCTTTTACTAATGATGCAAAACTTACTTTTCCAACTTAGACCTTGTATGTACGGATAGAGTATTTGAGGATGAAAATACCCTCTGTACACATATGCAATGCTATGCGAAAGCAGGGATATTTTCATTTTGAAATGCTTTGTCCGTACATGCATGGTCTAAGTTGAAAGGTAAGTTTTGAACTCTTCATAAAAGACGCCGGATAAAAGGTAGCAATCACCGTGCTAATTTTCTCTCTTAAAAGAGAAGTAATATGATACTCAGCCTGCGTATGACTGTTGATAAGCAGGCACTGAGAAATTATACACGTGGCATGTATGAACTTAAATAAATCAGCTATTTTTGCAACTCACTGTGGCCAAGTCATAATCCAAAAGCCAGATTGGTGGAGAAATCCTAACCTCTGATTCCTTGACACATTTATGGAAATAGGACCGTTGCATTTTTTTATTTTAACCGTCCAATACATCTCTGCAAATCCAATAGTAAGAATAAGTTTTAGATCATGGCACATCTACGCTGGGTACCCTAATTTGAACGATTTAATTTGACTAATTATATGCCACGTGTGCAATTTCTAAGTGTCTGCATATAGTCGATCAAACTCTGCCAGAGTATCAAAGTTTTTCTCTTTAAATAGTGGTGACTCTTCAACCGTACACATGGCACGGCTAGAGGGCAATCCGGACTGTCCTAACAATGACTTAACTTTGGATATGACTTAACTTTGGATGGATCCACATTGAAAATTTGCATTGCTAGTATCATATTAACGGACGATTTTCCCCTTTAACTTGAACCCCTCATTATCTTACATCTAACCATCTATTTGATTGCAGTTAATTGGATGGTTAGGACTGCTTTATCAATATGATTTTAGAAATCTGCTTCATCCACAATGTATAAACAAAGAAACGGTTATAAAAGAAACTTGTACACAAGTCCATTCATACACTGTGGCCCACTTGATGAGTAGACTGGTTTGACTCAGGCCAGAATATCTACTAGTGTGACCTACCTGATAAATGCAAGTCTTACGCATGTTAGCCAACAAATCGCAGCTATGGATTCAATCCTGGTTTACTCACCATTGAAAATATTGTAATTGACTGTTATTTTATATATATATATATATATAAAAGGAATTTTGGTAATCTATCCAATAAAGAAATAAGATGAGTTCCTTTCTTGGAATGGGTCAAAGGAATATAATATGTAGTAACCCTAGATCAAGGGAATTCAAGCTATTGGACTTGGATGTAAATAGCCCAATTAGAAAATTTCCACAATCACTATAAAATTAGGGTCTAATTCCTTATTTTTCCTTTCTTATTCCACTAAACTATTGCAAATGGTGCACTCATGTGTAGAGGGATGCAATGGTTTTCAAGATGTGGGAAAGAGGTTTAGGGAAACGGTTTTAAATAGGAGTTATTTAATACTTTAGCCAAGTATGATGGTTGATACTTGGACGCTTTGAAATTGTATATGTGGCAGGTGAGCTATGTTGAAGAGATGAGTCAATTGCAAGGCACCTAATTAAATTACAAAACCCCTTAGTATGTCCTCCAATTACGAATTCCACGTGTGTAGAAGCCCTGCACATCCACACCCACACGTGTAAAAAATTGCCAACATCAGATGGGCGTGCTTAATTTGACTTTTCCATGAGGTGGGCCACACACTTTAAATCTTCTCGTATAAGAAGCAAGCTCTTTTCACACCTCAAGTTGGCCACAGCCTACATTTAGAAACAAAATTTTGACTATCAGTTCAGTTGGAAAGAGGAACGAAATCCACTGATGTTGTAGACGGAAGATGTAGGCATCATTTCCAACTAGATGGAAAGCTCAGATCATGCACATGCGTGCCATATTCACATGTGGCAGGGCCAGGCATGCGTGTGGAATAAGCTAAGCTCATGTTA
The DNA here is from genome assembly GCF_029962835.1 of Magnolia sinica. Taxonomy (NCBI): domain Eukaryota; kingdom Viridiplantae; phylum Streptophyta; class Magnoliopsida; order Magnoliales; family Magnoliaceae; genus Magnolia; species Magnolia sinica. The sequence goes on along the minus strand of NC_080575.1, from coordinate 118,756,647 downwards.
GGTTGGAACGAATAATTAAATATGGAATGTCAAATATAAGAATGAAAAAGAATTCCAGGATAAGATCTTGAGACTCTCACAGCACTCTTAGTCTTCTTTCCCAATAACACGTACTAACACCATTTACTACTTTCACCGACTTAGAAAAATAAAGGGCAGAAAAAGTGTAGTCAATTAAGGTGTGCCCTTGCATCCAGACAAAATCATATTCACCTGCCCATATCTAGTTGGACTAGTGCACAAGATAGTCAATCCACACCATCGCATTGATGGACCACGACCCAGAAATCGCGGATAAAAAAGCAATCTTACCATCCGGACTGATGTGCTCTTTCAGGACCTTCATCCATGTGAAAGACATGGCCATTTATTAGGCATCCAATCCATTGGTTGGTCTGGCATTAATAATATATAGAGAGAGGATTGTCATTGTAATTGTAAAATCCAAAAATTCAGTTAAAATTCCCATTTTAAGAGAATGTTATGCAAGTTTTAAATGAACCACGAGTATTTAAAGCAAGCTTGGAAATTCAATTAGTCATACCACGACTTTTGTGCATGTGTGACTTTGATACTCTAGCCGTGAGTGACTGGTGATCCCGGACGCTTTTATCTTTTATATATATAAATTTTTACAACACACCACACTTGAATACATGATCTCATTGCTTGTTTTGTATGCCACTGAGCCATAAGAAGGGACCTAAAATAAACGGTCCAATTATGGGTCCAATTTAGATGGATTTTAAGCCAAAATTCATACCTATTTGATTATTTTACTATTGGATTGATGGACCTTTCAATGGACGGTTAAATATGAAAAACAATTTTTTTTTTAAAAGTCCTCTATCAACAAGCAACTGATGCGAACAAGGGTTGGAGATTTTTCAGCAAATCTGATTTTGAGACCATGACTTAGAGACAGTGAGGTCCGCTATGCCGCAGAGCCCTCACCCGAGGAGTAAATCATCATGTGAAATTTACGAGTGCCTAAGTATCAAGCTTCATACATTGTTAGAGTATTAAATAATTCCCCTGAAAAGCAATGCGTGCATTTCACGCCTACGCGGAGGGTGGAAGCGGGCCTGCCTATTGGAGCCTTTGAACGCGGGCCGTAGTTTGACGGAAGACGAGGTCAGTATTTTCACGAGGTTTTGTAAATGGGCACAAACCGAGCCTCTTTTTTTGTGCCGTTTTAACGTTGAATCGAAGCCACAGAAAACGAGGTTGGTGGTGCGAAAGTCCCATGTCTGCAACTTCCGTTTGACCATAGAAGATGGATTACATGGTCATGGTTGATGCGCAGGAATTTCCACCCATGTGGAGTCCAGGGTTCCATGATCCAAACCACTGATATGATGGGCTCTGCCGTAGATGGGGGGATTCTACTGAAATCATTAAATACTCCCAGACTTTGAATTTGGTTGCCTACAAATTGGTTGACTGCTCTCATCAAACAGAAAAAAAAGAAAGAAAAAAAGGCTGAATGGCGACTGACTTGCATCTACAAATCTAGTAGATTTCTACGAAATTCCTTATCCACATCCGTTCCCATCATATCAACGGTTTAGATCACTTAAAAATGGTCCCCACATGTGTGTAATCACACGCAAATCCGGCCGTTGGATTTACACGGTTTCTTGTTTCCGTCCTGTCTTATTTGATTCGCTGTTACAATAGAGGGGACCAACGGCATGGGCCTGACTTATAACACCTGATGAACAACATGACGGTCCTTTGTCGACTATATGCACGTGCCAATGTGAATCTCGGCCTTAACTTCTGGTATGGATTTTTGTTTTTTTAATAGTATGAACCATGATTATCAGTTCATACATAAACCCCCCACAATTTAAAATTTCAACGGATAAGATCAAATGATCGATGGACACGATGGCAAATCAACGTGCAATCAGGAAATCAAAACAAAACCATCAAGTTCTTGTCCACAAGAAAATGACCCATGCTCAATTGGTCATGTACTTAACTTTATTTTCAGAAGGATCAGTTAAAATGTTTTACATGAGAAAAATAACCCTACTGGCCCAAAATTAAAGGCACTGTTGGGGCCCTCCATAAAGGCCCACCGTTCGCTAGGAAACAGAGCCAATGGCAGAGGAAGGGACCCAAGACACCCTTTTCAGTTTCCAAAATCAGTGGGCAGAAATAGTGACTTTGATAAATAAGTGTCGGCAAAGATAATTAAATATTTGGTCAGTAACAAGTTGTGTTGGCTTAAAGGTTTACAAGAGTCGTATGAATGAGTCATGATGGCGATGCATCGAGAGACAATCTGCAACATGGTGGATGATGAGTCGTAATCTGAAAAGCAAGCCATCATGTAACAGAAACATGAAAATTTTTAAGCATTCATCAGATGAGAATATTGGGACTTGATTAGTCGTGAAATTATCGATTCTATGCTCCATATTCCTACTTAATTTTTAAAATTGGAAGTTTGAAATACAGGGAAGGATCGGATGCTAAATGCTACTGTCTAAGTTGTGAAATCTGCCCATTGGTCACATGGGCCCTGCCTTGGGGGGGGGGGGGGGGGGTGGGTGGGGAAGCGGGCGCAATATGCTGAAAGCCACTCTGGTAGAGTAAACTAATCCTAGGCACTGATTGAAGGGCTGTTGGGCATTTAATGTGGACAGTTGGTAGTATGTGTACCACCCATGGTACGGTCCTGCAAATGCGCAACTTTGACTTTTATACATGTGTCACATATGTCCCGATTGAGCTTTTGATAACTAACTTTAGCATTTAGCACTGAATAATCATCACCATGGTTTTGTTTATATTACACTGATACATTTAAAGGACTATTTCATTTCATTCTTGTTACCGCCATTTCTCGTGAGAACCAATCATATTAGGTTACGTGGAGTTTGGATGAATTCACGTAATGTATTTGAATATTTGTAAAGATATAAAAAAAATTTTCTTAATAATACTACTGGAACACATCAAACAATGCCAAGTCATTGTTTCAGCAACGGGTGAAAGAGCAGCTGTGAAATGTGGTTACAAAACAGATGGCTGAGCGAGAAACAACAGATGTCAAATAGTGATAAACAATTATAGTAACCGCCAAAATGTAAAAAGAATTTAGATAACCATGTTAAAGTTATAAATAGCAAATGAATTTAACAGAAAAATTTCGTCTCATGCTAACTTATTCAAAACCAAATATCACTATGCAATTATTCTTTCAATTATCAATCAATAACATAGTGTAATTCTTTAATTTTCCCTCCAAAAGTGGATTCCTAATCTAGCAAAAAAAAATCATTTTTTTAAGAAGCATTTTTTCCACCCAAATACTTTTTGAAGGCCCAGGCAAGCCCCAAATCCGCAAGTGAGATATCCATGTTGAGAAAGTTTCTCCTACATTTTGTTTTTTGAAACTTGGCAATGTGTTGCTTGACTGCCTCTCACGCACGTCCGAATATATTTTCAAAAATCTGAAGTGCTCATCAGACTCATGACATAAAAGCACATGCGGATGAAACATCATCCCATTGTATATATGCTTGAGTGGGCTACAATCTCATATTTTAATTCTTGTAGTTGGTATGCTCTTGATTGGCACTAAAACTGTATTGGTGCTTGTCTAGAGAAAAATATATTAAAACACATTTTCAGTGCCATCCAAAAATGCCCTAATCCCTTTAATATTGCTAGTGGATAAGCTCTTTCGACATGCACTCGTGGGTCACCCTGACATTGTGATCAAGATCAAATCGGCCCTATTACCTACCCTGAAAAAGACTGTATATTTTGATTATTCTTATATAAAAAAGATAGTAATGTCCTACTCAATAAATAATATTACAACTGGTTTTTCTTAAAGAGAGTTCAATAAAATATGTTTTGTTGAATCTCTGCATCAAAGTACATTTTTTAAGACCCATGGAGCTACATGAGGACTTGGATTTGGTGGATCCGGGGAACCATAGAGGCCGGTGCATCTATGAAGGGGCCCACCATGATATATGTGTTTTATATTCACACCATCCATCCATTTGGGCCCCACAGTCTGCATCAGCTATATTAATTGTGAAAGGGAAGTATGAAAAATCATTCACTATACCTAATGAAAGGCCAACAGCTTCAGCAGTTGGGAATTGGAAATTTAACCTCATAGATAAAATATTCTTTTATTCTGATCAATTCTAGGTGCACCCAAACGCGCCTACATCCATGATTCACCATCAGAAAGAATAAAAAGTCTCTGGCTTCAATATGTGCTGTTTGCATGCCGACAAATATTGTATTTGTAGAACTCCAAAACTTGAAAACTCGATCAAATCGAAGAGTCAAGTAACTCAGTGAGTTTTTCGGTAGACTCGAATCAAAATTAGTTTATTACATGGAAAAAAAGAAGAAGCATACAATGATGGATCAAGCAAATTAAGCCCAGGTGAGAGAGGGACACTGAATGGGACCCACCTGTACGGTTTTTGAACCTAACCAACTGCATTGTTTGGTTTGATTGACCATCCTACAGTAAAATGCTGCAGTAGGACCTACCCAACCTTAATAGGGTAGGGTAACAATCACGAGAGGGTCAAGTGGCATATCACGTAATTAATTTTTTTTTTCCTTTTTTCTAGATTTCTTCCTTAAAAGCGCTTTTAAGATATCACATGGCCTGCTAAGATGGTTACTATACCATAGTACCGGAAAGCATGACTTAGGGCTAAATTGTTTTTATTTTGATTATTCATTATTTATCCACAAATCATATAGTTCAAAAAACTAAATCAAATTTGTTTTTAGTTTAAGAATCGGCATCTCATATTTCATATTGATAATATTTTAGAATTGATTTTGATTGTTAATTACATTAGTAAAATTGTAAAAATTACATTATTATGATTTTACCATGATAAATTAAATTCATGAATGGCGGTCTGATGCAAATGTATTAGGAAACAGGTAAAGAAATATATAATCATTACAATTTTAAAATGCACTTTAATATATATGATGATTTGACATCAAGGTAGAAATGTGTCATTGTTATGATTTTATTAAAATAAACCAAACACAAAAATTATTAGCCAAATACAATGTTTGTAATCATTGTACTTTTAGAATCACTTATTTCTTTAATTATCTTAGTAAAATGGTGGAAATGTGTAATTATTATAAATTACTTAACCAGTCATCTCATAGAGCATGTGCATTTAATTGTTGATTTCCGTACTTAATTTGTTGGTGGTAAAATTAAAATACTTGCATTTTTACATTACTTTAATATCAAATTATTAATAAAATATATTAATATCTCTTGATGTAGAATTTTGGCTCACCCTCACCGAGCTCCTAGCGCTTACACCAAGCCTTGTATATTTGCACAGGAGAAGAACAAAGGACTCCTTTGTTAGGATAGGGAACCCTTCGATGCCAAAGTTAGGCCAGGAATCTGGGTCTAAGTGGTGTGGATGGGTTTCGGGTGAGAGATTTTGTGTACCTGTCCCATTAGATGAAGTCCTTATTTATACTATTTGATATAAAGTGGGTGTCCACTAATCTCGGCACGATCTCAGCTATTAGACGAGAACTGCGCATGCGGTGAAGTTGTCAGTTATCCCATGATCATGGAAAAATGGTCAATGATATCGTGCGTTACTGGAGTGAGCTTAGCTCAGCTGATAGAACTCAGCTAGTTGACTGAAGACGAGCCGAGCAGAGCTTTCCAAAACCGAGCCTGGGCTATGCTAGGTCGGCTAAAGGCGGCCTAAGCTGGAGTCGTCAGGCATGACCTAATCACTTACCCGATGATGATTTGGACTAATCCATCTGAGATTATATCATTCTAAGTGATGACTCGGACTTATTGTGCTTGTTGGTTCCTTTTGGTGAAGCACCTCCAAAACGATCACTCGTTTGTCTGAGCTAACCTCGAAGGTGGTCGGATCATATTTTCCCATAACAATATCATTATTTGGATTTAAGATTTTTATGGTAACACCATGTAAAAGTGCTCTATGATTGTAAATTCTTTTACTTGTTTTTTAAAAATATATTCACATTTGATTGACGATTCGTATGTTTGATTCAGTAATTGTAAAATTGTAATGATTATAAATCTTTTATGTTATTAAGATAATTGGAAAAACAAACAAGACCTTGTAATACACTACTGATGTAATCACACTCCAAACATTAGTGCTTGTGTATCAACCATCAAATTGTGGAGTATTTACTTATTTATTTTTGAAGTCTACTAGGAATGGTTCACCATACATTCCCTTTAACTACTCCAAAAATTGATTTTGCTATGCTTGTAAACCCATATTATGCTTTTATTGTGCATACTATAGATAGACTTTGTAATGAGCACACAGGGTTAGTTCGAGCCCACCTGTCTACTTAAAAAGGGGGCTTATTTTCTTTCTCCAACTATGAAACACACGGGAGAACCCCCTAAGGCCCAAACATATTTAAGAAACAGGTTAAATTAACTCATCTAACCAATTATTGACGAAAGTGATTTTTATAAAATCTCACTTCTATTTTGGCCTTAAAAAAGAATTTCTTTAGATGTTAGCATCACATATGTGGGGTCTTTTTCTTTTCTTTTTTAGTCAAATTCAAGTAATGGCCAGTAGTCTATATGTGAAAATAACAAAAATTCTCCGAAAAAGTAATAATCATAGATAATAATTTGGATCATTTAAAAATATGTGGCTAGCAAACTAGACTATTTAAAGATGCTAGACAATGATCAAGACAATTTAAAAACGAGTGGTTAACAACTATATAGTTCAAAAGTATGCGAATTACGAGCTGGACCATTCAAAAATAGTTAATAGTAATCTAAACTATTTCTAGATGGTGGAAAACAATCTAGATCAATCCTTCCATATATATATATATATGGAAATGGTTTTATGTTGTCGAGCTCATGGGAACTTCTCATGAGGTCGAACTATGTGGGCCTATTGTGATGCGTGCTGAACATCTACCCTATCAATCAGATACAACATTCCATAGCGGGCCTCATGCATAAAAATCAAGTCAATCCATGACTTTTGTGGGCCACACCACATACAAAATGTAAGGCCTGTATCTTAGACCGTACCGTTCCGTAGGCTTCCGCGGTCCTCCCGGTCGAATTCCGGCGACTCATGATCTGTAATCTGCAGTTGTGCGCGACCCTGACTCGTATCCCATTTTTCAGAATTGGCTCGACCCGAGACCTATACTCTTGTGACCGCGTCGTCGCTGCGTCTCGCTCGCCGAAGCGATACCTGTGCCAGGAAGTGTGGGCCCGTGTTCAGTTTGAGGAAAACACCGCACGTTGTAAATTTCAAGAGAATCTATCAAATCCATCACATCAATCACATCACTTGTCAAAAGTACACCCATCACTCAACCCATTCCTCTCCCCATGCCCAAGTACAAAAGCAACCCCAAAAAGTCAACAAGTACCTTACCTCTCATGTCACTCCACCGTCCCTCTCTCCCACCCATCTCTTTCTCATTCTCTCTCTCATTCTCTAAAGACAGGTAACTCCAACATCCATGGCTTCCATGGAGAACCTTGGTGTGACCCACCTTTCTATCTCTCATCCCCACCCTCCAAAGTTCATCTCAACCGTTAAAATCCAACCCTTGGAACTCTAGATTGCGTCGGTGGAAGGACGAGTCCGAGAAGATCAAAGGTGGGTGCTCTATCGTCGATTTGTATTTGAGGGTCCACTTGTAGGTGGGACCCATTATGATGTTTATGTTGTAATCATGAGGGACCCATAATGGCGAGGTCCCTCCATCACCGTCTCTCTCTCTCTTTCTCTCTCTCCCCCTCTCTTTCTATCCATTTTGATGAGGTGGGCCCCACCATTTCGTGTTTTATTCGCACTGTCCAACATGAATGGTGGGACCCACCATGAAACTCGCCTACCTTCAAGCTGCCTATGTTACTCATATCCACAGCTCAGCTGGCAGACGGAGTGGAGATACCTCGTTTCAACACTTGGGGTCTTGATCCTTATTGGCGGTGGCTAACATGAAGTGTGTGGACTGATGTGGGTGTATACTAGCAAACTAACCTGGTGGGTCCCACACGTGTGGACCCACCTCATGAAAATTGGACTTGAACCGTCCATCGGTTTGACGTCCAGCAGCAGGTAGCTGCTGGACTGTCAGTTAGATCATGGGTCCCACCACATGATGTATGTCAGCCGTCCCTTTTTGCAATCTCTAACGCACACGCACACATATATATATATATATATATATATATATATATATATATATATATATATATATATATATATATATATATATATATATATTGTATATATAATATTATATAATATAATATATTATAATATAACAAATGTTACCGTGGGCCACACCTACGTGGGACCCACCTGATGAGAGGATTGGATGCCACACCTACACGTGATGTATGGATGTTATCCACCGTCAATTGCAAAGACGGTGGGAACCCACCCATTTTTTTAATGATCCACCCAGCCTATCCATTTTGGTAGGACACGTGGCCAGCAAGTAGCTGCTGTACACAGCAGTTGTGGTGGCCTATCATGATACATGTGTTATATCTTCATTGTCCAGTCCACTAGACGTGGACCCCACCTAAATGTATATGCTTTATATCCATTATCCAGATGGACAGGATGGTGGGGTCCACCTTAACGTGTGGACCACTTGATGTATGTATTTTAATCCACACCGTCTAACGGTGGGCACTCTAGTTAGTATATATAATATTATAATATAGTATATTATATTAAATTATATATATATATATATATATACACACACACACACACTTAGTGGAGTGAAGGATGTGGGATGTTTAAGCATACGTGGGACCCACCTTATAATATGTAACCCACCGTCCAGATGGATCTGGACGGTAGGGCAATCCCTGCCATTGGTGTATATATATATAATATTTTAATATTATATATATACACCTTATATACTTGAGGTGAGCCACTACGTGGACCGCACCATGATGTATGTTAAATTTGCGCCGTCTAGTTGTTGGACGGTGCAGCAACCGCGATGTCCAAGCCGTCCATCAGATTGGACGTGGGCCCACCATGCCCCATGTGTTTTACCCAGACCATCTACAAATTTGGTGAGTTCTGTCCTTGGGCTAGAGACCAAAAACAAGACAGATCTAGTTATTAGGACTCCGCCATGGTGCATATGCTTTAGCTGCAACGTCCAACCATTTGGCGGATAATTTTAAAGCTTGAGATCAACAATAAGATAGATCTCTGATATCAAGTGGACCACATTGCAGAAAGCAGTGGTGTTGAACGTCTACCATTGAAACGCCATTATGGGATACAACGGAAGTGTTGGATCAATATGATATATTTCTTTTCCCCGTCCAATTTTTTTTCTTGTGACCTTATGAATGGTCTGGATGGGAAATAAACGCTATGGTGGACCCCTAAAATTTTTAACTATGGGGGAACCATTATCACCACTGCTATATGTGGTATGGTCCAGATGATCTTTTGATTGGTTCATTGTTTGGATAATGCTCTAAAATGATCGCTATAATAGATGAATGATGTGGCCCAATTAGTGTGGCCCACTTGTTGTATTTAAGAGGCCCAACATGACGTATTCGGGGCCCATGGGTTGAGGCCCAATGTGATGCATTCAAGGCCCATGGGTGAAGCCCAATGTGATATATTCGAGGCCCATGGGCAAGTCCCAATGTGATATATTCAAGGGCCATGGATGAGGCCCAATGTGATATATTCCAGACCCATGGGCGAGGCCCAATGTAATGTATTCAAGGCCCATGGGTGAGGCCCATTGTGATGTATTCGAGGTCCATGTGATGCGGCCCATAGTGATGTGTATGTAGCCCTTGTATGAGGCCATGATATTGTCTATTAAACCCTTATGTGAGGCCATGGGCCCATTATATGTTTAACCCTATGTGGGCCACTCCTTGGGAGTAATGTTGGTTGAATATTCACATTGTGACCTTCCCTTAGGCCTTGTTAGGTCCATTCCGATTCCGATTATCGATTTCAATTGTCGAGGCCGAGTCTAATTGACGAGGCCGATTCCGTTAGTCGAGGCTGATTCCGATTGACGTGACTGATTTGCCAATTCTGATCATCGATTGATTCTAATTGTCATGACCGATTACTGATTCCGATTGATATGATCGATTTACCGATTCTGATTAGCGATTGATTCCAATTATCGATCGAGGCCAATTGCCGATTCTGATTCATCATGGCCGATTGTCGATTACCGATTGAGGCTGATTATCAATCGAGGCCAATTGCCGATTCTGATTCATCGTGGCCGATTGCCGATTATCGATCGAGGCCGATTACCGATTCTGATTTGTAGTGGTTGATTATCGATCAAGGCCGATTGCCGATTCTGATTCGTCGTAGCCGATTGTCAATTACCGATCGAGGCTGATTATCGATCGAGGCCGATTACCGACTCTAATTTGTCGGGGCCGATTGCCGATTCCAATTGTCTGGGCCCAATGTGATGTATATGCGACCCGTATTTGAGGCCCGACGTGACTTGTATTTAGCCCGTGTCTAAGGCCCAACGTGATGTATATTGAGGCCTAAGAGATGAGGCCTATTGTGATGCTTTTGAGAGCCAGGCGATGGAGTCCATTGTGATGTATGTTAGGCCCATGTGAAAGGCCCATCGTGATGTGTATTAAGCCATTGAGTGAGGCCCATGGTGTTGTATATTTGGCCCTTGTGTGAGGCCATGGGTCCACTATATGTTAGGCTCTATGTGGGTCATTCCTTACGGGCAATGTTGATTAAATGTCCACATTGTCGAGGCCGATTGTCGATACCAGTTATTGATACTGATTATGAATATATGACAGTATAGCATCATGATACATGCCCATACGCATCATCTGCATGTTTGTTATGAGATGTGGTTGATCATTGCATATGTCATTGAGCATGTTGTTATGAGACTTCCTGATAGGCGGAGGTTATCTCACATGAGCACGCAGTATGCATAGGATTGATGCATGACTGGATTATATGACTCATGCATCTCGCATTATGATTACTGTATGCCCTAACGACATTAGGGCCGTAGCCTCCAGAGGCATATCGTGGATGGCCAAATGGGACACCGGAAATATTTGGTTCTAGCATACGGGTGCTATAGATGTCCTTGGGTAAAAATTTCTAAACCTCCGTGGACAGGAGATGCCCCAACGTCAAGACCAAGTGGATATATGAGCGCCTGAGTGCCGAATACTAAGAGGCGGCGTCTCTCACTCTGTCGTGGTCAGTTGGGAGGGGGTGTGACTTTACACGCTTGAGTGAGGGGGCAATATCTATGTTGAGTTTGACCAGCTTGAGGAATGGGTCCGCTATCGTCGAGCCGGGTCCGATACTGGCAGGCGAATAGTGAGGTCTCTTTCACTTACCCAGTTGTGCGCTCGGATATGGGCGGCAAGCTGGCATAGAGTGTAATAGACCCCGGTGATGATCCTAGAGATGAACCGTACTGATATGTGGAGTTATTGAGCAGGAGTTGCATACTCATTCATTCATTCATTCATTATCCACTCGGGCTGGTGGTGCGCAATTGATTATTGTATACCTTCGTATGGTTAGGATTTCGGTTGGGCGCGCGACTAACCTGAGATCAGGAGTCTACCACATTGAGTCTGACTATCCAAATTTAGGTATGGAACTGTTTGGATAGAAGTCCCTTGTGATAGACCCCATAGTAGTCTGCGATACTACGTACTATCATCCCGGCTTCACACTCCAGTATGATCATTCCATTCACACTATATATTGCATTACATTTGTGGCATATGGCATTTTGGGATACCTGTGTTTCTGCATTATATGATTTAGATAAGGCATCTGATATTTGACTCTTTATGACTCCTCATTTGTATAATTGATTTGTATCGCGCATTCTGATATTGTTCCTCATTTGTATAGTTGATTTGTATCGCGTATTCTAGTACTGTTTCTCCTTTGTATAGTTGATCTGTATTGTGTATTCTGATATTGTTTGACTTATGAACTTGTATTTTCGCTTACTCTGATAACGTATGATTCATGACTTAGCACCTATTTCGACATTGCGTTGAATACTTAACACGTACCTTGTGCACAGACTTACACCACCCTCTAAGCTTTCTATAAGCTTATGCACGATAAATGCGTGTAGGTGATGTTAGGTTGCAGCAGTGTTGAGCTTAAAGCGTGCGGTGGTCTTCTGGTACTTGATTTTCGATTTATGTATTTCCCTTTCAACATTGTACTCAAATGATTATATTAGTAGATATATGATGATAATGTTGCCTTTGTGAATTGGGTAATCTTGTGGTTATGCTTATTACGAGTTAAATGTATAAAAAAAAAACCCTCCTTCTAGGACCCCAGGATCGGAATCTGGCGTATGGACGATAGGAGCCGAGAATAGGGTACTACGGAGACTGTCAGCATCGGATTCGGCAATCGGGATTCATGTGAATCCGATTTTCGGGTTTGGGGCGTGACACAAAAGTTGAAAGGGGTTATCCTCCCACTAAAGCATTCATAATCATTTGTTAGGCCCACCGAGGTATAGTTCACAAATCCAACCCATCCATTATATGTGTCCTACTTGGAAGAGGGATCAGACTAAGTTTCAGACGCATCCAAATTTTAGGTGGGCCCCACCAAATGCTTTTATATGTTTTAGGCATGTCTTCTAATTATTTTAGAAGGTATCGCCCACATGAGTTCCTTATACGCTGATTTTTGAGATATTCGATCATTTAAAGGGGACCCATCAAATGCACGGTGTTGATGTTCGACACGCATCATAGTGGGGTCCACACAGCTTAACCTCATGGGAAGCTCCCACACATATATATAAGATAAATCTATAAAAGCCTCTTAAATTTAGGTACTTACTTTAGATTTAGATATAATAACTCTAAAGCCTTATGTTTTGCCGAAGAAAACTTCAAATCTTTAGATTTGAGAACATTTATTGCAATGAAATAATTTTTATTAAATTATTATTTATTATCTTTACGAAAGTTTCTCATTTCGTTGATTTTTTGAGTTCTTAAATTTTTCTTAGCATTTGGATTTAAATTTTTCTTAGCATTTACATCTAGAAAATTCACAAATTTAGTAAATGTTCAATTAAAAAAACATACAAAGAGATTTAAAATCCATAGATTTTACAAATCCTTGCCCTGAAACCCTCACCCCAAGCAGCCATTAAATAGCGAAGTGTAACAACTATGCTAAAAACATCCAAAGCATATTTCACATGTTAAGCAATCCAGTCATTTGTAAACCGATTTCTCCATTAACTGCAGCTTGGTTTCGGTGGATTGAAAGCGCGCATTTTCCGCACCGTCTAAAGTACGGGGCTTTCCGCGTTGAATGGAACCAACACACAATGCATGTTGGATGGGGAATTTCCGCGCCTTATCATAAATGGACTTTCCTTCTTTGAATGTGGACAGAGGACCGTTTACCAGCTCGCGGAAAGCGATTGTGGACGGCTCAGATTGCTCGACATTAGTTTTTAGACTGCCGGCCATTCATAGTGGGCCCGTTCGATACATCGGATTGCCTACTGACTAACTCAGTAAGCTGTTATCGTACTGAGTAAACTCTGTTGGGCCACCCTTAAATGTATGTGGTCTATCCACGCCGTCCACCCGTTTTTTTGCTCATTTTAGTGGTTTAACCAAAAATTCAAGCACATCCAACGCTCAAGTGGACCACAATTTGGAAATAGTTAGAATAATTATTTCCACTGTTGAAACCTTCCTAAGCTCTACAGTGATGTTTATTTGTCATCCAACCCGTTCATAAGATCAAAAAGGCATGGATAAAAGGAAAACAGAAATACAAAATTGATCTAAAACTTCTGTGGTACCGACGAAATTTTCAACCGTAAATGTTCAACTAGCACTGTTCACTGGTATGGTCCACTTGATCTTTGGATATCCTTCATTTTTTGGTTCAGGGTATGAAATTATTGGATAAAATGGATGGACGGAGTGGATGAAATACATAAGTCACAGTGGGCCCCACAGAATTTACTCAGTACGCGTACTGAGTGAAGGGACTCGGCTTCAACAGTTAACCCTCCGACTCCCTTGTGAACTGCTTTTGGGCCAGTGTATTTGGTACCCAAGAAATACTTTTAGACAATGGCAGGGTCTGATGGATGATACGCAGGCAATCATGAATTACATACATGAAGGAAAATGTATACATGGAATATTTTAGGGCTGTCAATGGGCCGGCTCATGCCAAGCAAAATGAAAATTTTAAATAGGCTCAGCCCAACCATTTAAAACCGAGAGTGAAGCCCACAACAGGCCCAGCCCATTAACGGCCCCATGGAATATAAGTAATTCAAACTACACCGAACTTATGGGTACTAGTGTAAATGTATAATGATCACAAAAACAAGTGTGCATCAATCAAAGCTTGGAATGGTTAGAACAGTCTAATTTTCAGACTTTAAATGATAACAGTGATTTCCAGAAATTAGTCATTTTAGTTGGAATTCGTGTATTCTACCATTTCTATATACCTCCATGTCACGCGTCATGCACAACCAGAGTATCAAATAGCTTCCCTTTCGTGCCCAAACCTACCCATGCGCACTTCCCCCATACCCATGGCTATGTTTCACCTAAAAAGGACATTCATTCTATAGAGATTAGGATGTCGGTTACTCATTATGACATTAGGCACCCGTTATAGTTTTAAAATTTCTTTAAAAATCCCTAGGAATTCGCACCTTCTTAAGTGAGGACCCATGCACACCTTTGCACACATGTCATGGGAACAGAATCTGAATGGTCCACCTGATGAAGCAGCCATTGAAACCATATCAAAATAATTTTCAGCCTGATCCAAAACTCTGGTGGGCCATGAAAAAAAGGAAAATGTTTCCTCCCTTAATTTGCATTTATCCTTTCTACGTCCCACTAGAGTTTTCAATCAGGTTGAAAATTGGTCCTGTGCGGTTTCAAGGGGTGCCGCATCACATGGACCATTCAGATTCTGTACCCATAGCACTTGTGCAAAGGAGTGCATGGGTGCTCACGTAAAAAGGTGCGCAGGTGAGCATTCCTATATATATATATATATATATATAACTGTTTTTTTCTTTCAAAAAGTAAAAGTATCACCGATAATATGTAATTTTTTATTTTTTATTTTTTAAAACAAGCAACATCTGATTATTCTGTTTTTTTATGATGAATAAAAACTAAAAACCATTTAAGTGGAAAGACAAGATCAACCAAACTAACACATGCGTATTCGTGGAAAATGATCATATGGTGTCCCAGCAATCTCTGTGGGATGCACTATGAAGTGCGCATCAGATCAACCCTATTAAGACGGTGGACCCATCAATATTACAAAACATGAGGCCCAAAAGCAGCTTGACCAGAAACTCAAGTGGGTCACATCATAGGGAACCGTTGAAATGAAACACTCAACTAGTATAATCTTCTGGACTGATTTTTTGAAAAACAAAAATATATGGGACAGATTCCATCCAATCCATTCATCAAACGGGATGAAGTGACACACCAAAATTAGGCCATTCCAAAACTCAAATGGGGCACATCAGGCTAATTTAGAGATTTTAGGCATGATTTTTACTGTTCCCTAAGGTGTGACCCACCCAAGTATTTGATCAGGTTGATTATTTAGGCAGTGCACTTAATGGACGGAGTGGATGTCATTCACACATCACAGTGGGCCCCACAGAGGTTGACACTATCGTTTACTTGTGTGCACGCGTGTATGAACGGTGCACGTATTTACATTCAGGCTCAGGCCAGGATCCCGTGTAGTAAGGGTATTACCCACAGTAATTATTATTTAGGCCTAAAAATAATACTTTGGGCCCACACCCATTAGCTATAACAGTAGCCGTCCATGTCTGGCCCGGCTCTAGTAGCTTGGGCCCATCCCATCCCCGTTCCTTAGCTCATGGACATGGACACACTTCAACCGAGACTGGTCCACCCAGTTGAAACCCTAAAATAAAAAACGTATTCCATATCCAAGGAGCTGTTTCTTTCTGTGAAAAGTTTCAGAGAAGGTTGGGATGGGCCCTCTGACTGGGCCTCTTACTATTTAGTCGTCCATTCCCAGCTTGCTAGAATAGCATAAGGCAAAGCGAAGGCCCGGTAAGCCTTCACATTTCAAGAAGAAAAAATTGGCCAGCATTCAATAAATTTAGTCTCTACTTTGGACGATCCAGATCATTCATCTTTTGGGCCACCCTGCGAACCATCCTAGCCATCTAATGTTAGCCTCCATATTTATTGTTTAGTAAAATAAAGCCAACGATCCATGTGCAAGAAGAAAAATTCCATTGATCGAATAGGGACCGCTTGACCAAAGAGATTTTGTGTTTGTCCATCATCGATGTCGCGGCCCACCAGAGAGATTATCTAAATGGAGGCTCTCAACTGGGTTACATAGAATGGGCTTAGACCTATGCATGCCTATTATCCAACTACTGCCTTAACGGTTTTAAATAAGTTGGGTGGGAACAGATCATAGTTGTAAGACTCAAGACACGGTCAGAGCCAATCAGGTTGGATTTATACGAGTCATGCAACTCAGGTGAGTTGGGAAGATTCACCCTTGACCCAGCTGAGTCAGGAATCGAGTCAAGACCGAATGAGACCAGTCTTGAGTCGATTTGTGACTCTGCCAGGTCATGGGTGTATTGACCCGACTCACCCAAGTTGCTGATTTTAAATCCATGTGGCAGACTGACCTATTGGGACTTCAGGCAAACTAAGGCCTGCATATGGCCCAGTTATTATCAGGCCTAAAGCTTAGGCTTGGGAACATCCATTAGAACTCTGGGCTTAGCCCACCCCAGCCAATCCTAAAGTGGGTAGAATCGAGTCTGGCCATGGCTAAGCCAGCTCAGTTACAACGCTATCCACATCTATCTTTACTTTCCAGATGTAATATAACTTAGCCAAGCAGGCCATCTTGCTGATCAACTTGCTAAAGAAGAAATGGTTCCATGGCCCCGTGTCATTGCTGCCCATGGCATACATGGATCAGATCCAGACTGTCCGAACAATGGCCATATAAGTCAACAGTTTATTTATTTTATAACACACGCACGCACACACTCACGCCGTAATGGGATTTCACCACCTATGGGTACTCGAACCCTTGACTAGGTCTTGAAACTCCTGAGAGTCTACCTTCCGAGCAGGAGTAAGGACCTTCAGTTGTGATTGCTTGTGGGCTGTGGCCATCTTAGGTTTGAAATATCTTCATTTTTTTAAAAAAAAAATCAGAGTATATATTTTAATGGACTTATTATAATTATTATGTCAAATATCACATGAGTACACTAATTAGGAATATTAAAATTGATTTAGTAATCAAAATTCAAACTCTTCAGAAACTGAACTCTTGTAAATACACTACATAAGCATAATTATTTTTGGATTAAAAGGGATTCTGAATCTAAGGTGCCAAATACAACCAGATGATTCCAAATCTAGAGTCCGATTCCAGGTAACTCAACGGTGAGAGCTTGGATTACATTTAAAATTCTTCCTAGAGTTGCATGTGTAACATGTATGTCACCAAACTATTATTTTATTGGGCACGTGGCCCACTAATGGTGTCCCAAAATAATTAGATTATCAATTGCATCACTATAATTACTTTAATATTATGATTAGCACTCTCCAAACATTATCCATGTAAATCAATGGTTAAAAATCATTGGTTTGTTAGTTGTACATTACTTTGTAATTGTGGCCCATTCAAGACTTGTAATTTCATCATTTTCGGGCAAAGTGTATATTTCAGCGGGCTTATTGTAACCATTATGTTAAACATTACATACGTTCACTAATTAATTAAAGATATCAAAATTGATTTAGTAATTAAATTCAAGCCCTGTAAAAATATCATGCATAGCTACTTTTGGATTAAAGTTGATTCCCAATCCAGGGTACCAAACACAATAATAGGATTTAAAATTCATTGGGTTCCAAATCCATGCTCCCAAACAGGCCTTAAGCTTATTAGAAGAACGGCTCACGAGTTTACGGTTAAAACTACCTATGCCTTTGAGACCGATTGGCCTGGAACGGCACACTCCCTCTCAATGCGTCTTCTCTACTTTCAGCTTTTACCGCCATATTGTTTTATTCTTTTATTTTTACTCATTGTAACAAGAGAGAGTAATTGCAAAATTCCAAGGGGTGAATCTTATCAACATCAACTCAATCGGATGGTAATCAGAAATGGGCCCCACTTGATTTGGTTTAAGTGGATCCGATCTTGACAAGATGGTGATTTGATCTTGACAAGATGGTGATAAGATTCATTTACACGTACCAATATGAGTCTTGGATGCGGTTTATTCACGACATATGTTGAGCGTCCTTGTTCAAGCTCTGCATTATGTACGTGCACACTCCTCACACTTGGAAATGCAACACGTGAGTGTACAGCAGGCGATCCATATTTCCGGAAGCGGATTTGCTGGTGTACCCCACACCGGCTATATAGCTGTAATGACATCAGTAAGTTATGTGGTTCTGATCAGGTATACCTTATATTCAAACCGCCAAGCTCATCTTAAGGATTGAGATGAAAAATAAGACAGATCTATCAAGTGGACCATAGTGAAAAAAGCAGTTGGGGATTGAACGTCTACCGTCGAAACCCTTTTTGGGGTCACAGAAGTTTTGGATAAATATGCAAAAAAAAAAAAAAATTCCTCTTCATTCGGGTCTTTGTGACCTAATGAGCAGATTGGATGGAAAATAAACATTATAGTGGGCCTTATGAAGTTTTTAACAGTGAAAATCATAATCTCCACTGCTATTTGGTGTGGTCTATATGATCTTTGGATATGATTCATTTTTTTGGATGATTCTCTAAATTGATGTCTAAAAATAGATGAACGGTCTAGATATAATAAATACATCACTGTTGGGCCCATGTAACTTTGATCTCCTTTGAACGGTTCGTACAATTTGGAGCTCGAGGTGCGTCAGTGCTCGTCTTCTCAGGACAGGTACCTACAGCGGCTACATAGCTAGTGTGTACACTAGCCAATCCGTTTCCCACATTTCCATCCTGAAAATTTCGGACGCCTTGTCCTTAGCTAGGAACGGACAGGGTTTATGAGGGGCCATAATGATGTATGGCACCATCCATGCATTTTTTCATATTATTTTAGGGTAGAGTCTAAAAATGAGGTAGGTCCCAGGATGAAATGGACCACTCAGTAAGAATTAAATACCTATGTTAAAAAAAAAAACAAAAAACAAAACAAAAAGAAAAATGGAGAGCTCCATAAGTTGTGTTTTCCCTTCATCCAAACATATGTGACTTTTTCAATGGATGAGATGTCAATTAACCACCACTGATGGACACTAAAAAGGTTCAATGGTCAGTATCAATATCTCCCCTATTTTCTGTATTGTAGTCAGCTAGAGTCATGAATCTACCTTAATTTTGAGCCCGTGCCTAAAATGATATGGCAAAATAGATGGATAATGTGAATAAAACCCAAATATCAAAGTGGGCGAGTCCTAATATGTTCCTACCTAGGAATTGGTAGGAGTGTTGAGGGAACTGTGGAAGCACATAAAGATGAATTTAGGATAACAATCTAATAGCACCAAGCAAGCACAAAGAGAACACAGAGATTTTAACATGAAAAAATCCTTGCAAAAAAAAAAAAATCATGGTACAAAGCGACAAATGATCACTATAAAAGAAGAAATTACAAAGAGAAAAGCTTACCCGACCTGAACAACCTCGAATCTCCCCTTGCGACACCCCTTTAAAACCCTAGGACTATTTAGAAACCTTTAAAAATCCTCTTAATCCCTTTTACACCTATATTTATAGCCTATAAGAGAATCTCAAGCAAAATCGAAAACAAATTTCGTGGATTCAGCGGATCTATAAAATTCTGCGCAAAACGTTCGATGTCATCGAACTTCGAAGCCAGGTCGATGGCATCGAACTAACACTCAAACTGTCCAAAGGCAAAACCCGATTTTCTGTAAAATCTCGATTGCATCGATCCATGTTCGATGTCATCGAAGGTTCAATTGAACATCCATCGATGACATCGAAAAAGTGCCCAGATAGGTCAACGACCAACTGTAGAAAATTCAAAAAATCTCGATGGGATCGAGCACTGTTTAATGCCATCGAAGGTGACATCGAACAGACTATCGATGGCATCAACATACCCTATATCTAACTTGATTTAAGATATTAAATACAACAAGGGGTGCCTCTTCCTAATTAAAGATACTCTTATAATAGATTGAACATTTTAAAACTCCTAAGTGTTTTAAAAGATAGACAAAGAATGTCAAGCTTTTAATAAACCGAATCATTACTCTTACAATGGATTAAACATTTTAAAACTCCCAAGTGTTTTAAAAGATGGACAAAAAATGTCAAGCTTTTGGTAAACCGAATCAACGACACTTTTATTTTAATGAATATGTTTTGTTGTTAAAAATGAATGTAAAAGCTTTTGTGGACTATTTAAAAATAGAGAGTAAGATTACTGTCCATTAATAAATTTGAATAGAAGATAAACATTTTTAATTAAGATGAATGAATTTATGTAAGGTTTACTTTAAAAAGGATAGATATGAAAGATCCCAAGAACAACATTGGATAAATGCATAGAAATTGTTGTTGTTGGATTCTGGCAAACAGATATGATCGATGTAAAATTGTGCTCTCTGATGGATTTGCAAGTGCTATAGAAGATATGAGTAGCGGGGGGTGCTAGTCATCGAATGTGGACCCTTCAATACCTAATGTAGGCGTGTAGATGATGATCTCTAAGGTTTAAGCCAAGTTTAGATCCACCCTCTTTCTTTTTTTCCTTTGTTTCTAGTTTTGAGAAGTCATATATATAAGGTTGTGGAGGAGGTTCCATCTCTTAATGTGAAAAGCTAGAGAGTTTCATTCTAAGAGGATTCCAATCTTGGAATTTTTAGAGTGATGTTCAGTCGAACTTGAATATGTCGGAGTAATTTTTGGCCAAGATCAAGATGGATTCTCCTTTATGCATTCGAAGCGAGATTCTCTCTGGATTACTTATACCGCTTCTCTGACAGTGGTCGATTTGGTGAGCTCAGGACTCGAGCTTATTCCTTACAAATTCTTTATTAGTATTGTAGACATTCCTGGTGAGGTGAATTCTCTCCTATCAAGTTTCGTCTTCTAATGGTTCAGCTTGGCAGCTCGTATATGAGCTGAAAGAACTCAACATCCTGTGTCAATGGCCCTTTTACTTATGCCTCAGTCACCCCAATTTGGGGGTCTTCTTCAGCGTCCTGTGCTTGGAAGCATATCACTTAGGGCCTGTTTGGATACATATTTTGAGATGTATTGTATCGTATTAGAAGTTATGATTTAACGTTTATCATGTTTGGATTGGAGTGAATAGGAGTTGAATCTTATGCGTGCGAATACAAACTCCAGCCAAATTTTCGAACCGACGGTAGAGTATTGTCAGTGGGTTCTGTTGCCATCAATACTTCGTATTCATTGCGCTGTATTCGGCAGCAGATGAAAGTTTGAAATTTGTACGATTAAAAGATATTTGGTACTTATGCAGTGTAAGATCGGGACCGTTCATTTGGTACATTTCAACGTGAAAATCATCTGGGCTAAAAATCAGAAAGTTTCATACATCAAACAGGCCACCCGACCTAATTAAGATTATACAATACGCAGACATAATACGTCCTATCCAAACATTGATCTGTATAACGTATTATATACTATGCCAAACAATACCTCCTATCCAAACATTAATTAGTTTCTGATTGATTTGGATGTATTCTGAAAACCGTCTGATGTATACATGAACAATACCCAAAGACAATACAATACAATACAATACTATACTAAATCCAATCAGCCCTTATAGATAAGGGTCTTTTTTCTTGTTCGAGAGACTAGCACGATTTTCCCCACAATAGAAATCTTACTTATTTGGATTAAAATTTTCTATTTTAACTTTAGCCTTATTTATAAATAATATATGCATAAATAATTGTATTTTACGTATAATTTGTATTAAACTTATACTTTTTTACTGCCATTTTTCATATGATTCAGACCGTTGGTTGGTTCCTCCAAATTATCGGCATTTATATTTTTTTACCCACATTTTTAGAGTAATTTTCACAACCGGGACTGACTTAAACACATAGAATTCCCGCTTATTTATTTATTTATCATATGCCGTTTTGCCAATTTTGGTACACTGCAAGTGTACGAGAACCAATGATCGGTTCAGAAAAACCAGGCAGCTGTCCGGATTATATTCAGGGATGAGACGCCTGACGAACCGACAGGGAAGGTGTACCACACACCCGCTATAAAGCTCGTGTAGATGCAACGACGAGCGCCGGCGCTGGACGCCGATTGGATGCTGACAGGTCGAGTAGCGAGCCTTGCTGCTGAAGTGTCGTCATCGGGTTTGTGGACCCAGTATGATATATGTGTTGTATCCACGACTTCCGTTCACTTGTATATACTATTTTAAGGCATGACGCAGAACAAGGCAGATCCAAAGCTTTAGTGGACCCCACCAAAGAAAACAGGGGGAAGATTGATACCCACCGTTGAAACCTTCTTAAGACCCACCGTGATGTTTTTTTTGAAATCCAAACCGTTTCAGAAGTTAACAAAGACATTAAAGAAGGGAAAACACATATATCAGCTCGTTATAAAACTTTTATGGACTATAGAAGTTGTTAACGGTGGTGTCACTCTTCCCAATGTTTTCTCTGGTGGGGTCCATTAGAGCTTTAGATGTGACTCATTCTTTGAATCTTACCCTAAAATTATCTCTCCAGATGGATGGACGGCGTGGATACAAAACATATACCATGGTGGGGCCCACAGAACTTGGTGACGTTACTTCAAAAATAGTTAACAGCAATCTAAACTATTTCTAAATGGTGGAAAACATTCTAGATCCATCCTTCCACACACACACGCACACACGCGCATAGGGAAAGGAAATGGTTTTATGCTGTCTAAACTCACGGGAACTTCCCTTAGGTTGACCTGTGTGGGCCCACCATGATGCGTGCCGAACATCTACTCTATTAGTCAGATACAACATTCCATGGTGGGCCTTGGACTTAAAAATCACGTCAATCCATGACTTGTGTGGGTCACACCACATACAAAAGTTGAGATTTATCCTCCCATTAAAACATTCATAATCATTTGTTAGGCCCACCGAAGTGTGGATCACAAATCTAGCCCATCCATCATGTGTGTCCCACTTGGACAAGGGGTCAGACTAAGTTTCACACTCATCCAAATTTTAGGTGGGCCCCACCAAGTGCTTTTATATGTTTTAGGCATGTCTTCACATTATTTTAGGTGGTATGGCCCACCTGAATTCCTTATAGGGTTGATTTTTGGGATATCCCATCATTTAAAAGGGACCCAACAAACGCATGGTATTGATGTTGGACACGCATCATGGTAAGGCACAGCTCAACCTCATGAGATATATATATATATATGTGTGTGTGGATAACCTCACCAATGGAAATAATGTAAAATTGCCCATAAAAACTTCTACGTTAGCAGAATGGTCCAGCTGAGTTTTGAATCAGACTAAGATTTATATCTTCCTTGCTGATTCACGCCTGATGAACGGATTTGATGAAAGATAGACCCATGGTGGCTGTACACACAAACTTATGATTCTATCCATGGTTGGCTATGGTGTGGCCCACATGAGTTGTGAAGTCTGATGATTATTGGCTCCATGGCCCAGCAATAATTAAGGGGCACACCTGATGGACGGAGTGGATTTTCCGCAAACAGTATGGTATGCCCACATAACTTCATTGTTGTACGAGATGTCTGAAGCAGATGCCGCTCCTCGTTTCTTTCGCCATCATGAGCTGTTGAAAATCAGAAGAGGAAGGGTCCCCTCAAGTCTCTCCTCTTAAAACAAGGCATAAACCGACAAATTATACGTGAGAAGGAGACAAGAAGATAAGACAAAAAAGATATTGGCACGTGTACTGCCGCCTAGATGCTCAGGGCCCCACACGTGTGCGGTGCCTAGCAAGACTCGAGATTCGAAATACCATGGGTGCTCGCTCTTTTGTCCACAGCAACGTCGTGATCCTGGACTTTTGTATAGATAGTCCCACCAAGTGCCACATGGAACAAATCTCAATGATCAGAGCATCTTCACCGTCCGTGCGAAGGTCAATCAGTCCAAACGTATTCAGTGATTGAAATCTATGAGACTTTCCTCGTGGTCCATAATCCATATATGACGATAGGTTTTTCTAGATGGACCGTCTGGAAGTCGCGCTCCTTTCAAAGAGCCGATTCTGAATACGTGGCACACATGCATTAGGTCGAAACCGTCCATTTCATGCTTCTAATAGTGATTGGGCAATCGTCCAAGTTCAGTGTTTAGACACTTCTAGCCCTTGATTTGATGGCATAAAAATGAACGCTAAAAGACGAAAATCAGCAACGGCTCATATTAAGTGAAAAAGGGATCAGTTATTAGATGTTTAAGATAATATATTGGAAGAAAATCTTCGTTACTCATCAATCAGCGGCTGAGTCTAAATGATGTATGGTTCAGATCATCATACATATGTCCCACGTGTGTGGTACTCAATCTGAAGGCATGAAAATCTGATATGTGTGATTTTTGAAATGTTTGACTAGATGGACGGCTTGAGTATTGCACCGGTGGAATGTGGAGAGAGAGTTCTAGCCACACGTGTTCTGCATTCTCACGGTGGCACCCGTTGTTTTTTTCTGGATGCGGATTTTGCGGTGACCCTGCCATCAAGGACGGCCGTGATGACCAGATGTGACCGGATTTAACTGAGCCACCCACCCCTATTAGGAATGGCACGTTCATGTACGTACTGAGAAGACACAGAACAATGCCTAAACATGCCTCGGTTTGAATGGTCCACCTACTGCTAATGTTCGACATTTGGTGCCAAGCAACGCTACAGGGACTTGGATTGGATTCATTCGGATTTCATTGTTTTCTAAGTACCCAGTATGGTGCTGATCGAAGCTTGTGGGCCTACTGCGATGTATGTGTTTTGTCCACATAGTTTATCCATTTTATCAGTTTATTTTAAGCATTATCAAAAGAAAAAAGGCAGATTCAATGATTAAGTAGGCTACACCACATGAAACAGTGGTATACAAATTTTCAATCAAGCTTTGCTCCTTCGTTCCAATTTATGTGACTTTATGAATAGGTCAGATGGTAAATAAACATGTTCATGAGCCCTACGAAGGTTTCAACGGTGAGTATCACTATCCTTACTACCTGTGGTATGGTTTACTTGAGCTTTTGATCTACTTCATTTTTAAGTTTGTTCGTTAAAATGAGCTACAACATGAATGGACGGTATGGCTACAATACATATATCATGGTGGGGCTCATAGAGCTTCACCAATCGTGAGGCTAACCTCAATATAAGTATTGTATATTTATGCCGTGCATTTGTTTTGCAACTCATTTTAAGAAATGAAAAAAGGAAAAATAAAAAGAGAGAGATATAAATCTCAAGTGAACCACACCACAAGAAACAAATCTCAAGTGGACCACACCACAAGAAACAGTGGTGGTAATGACATCCACTTTTGAAATCTTCCAAGGCCCATGGTAATGTTTATTTGTCATCTAACATGTTCATAAGGTTATATAAACCTGGACAAAGTAAAAACACAAATATCCACTCAATCACAATATTTTGTAGCCTATAAAAAGTTTTTAATAGTCATTCACTACTATTTCTCGTGGTGTGGTCCACTTCGGATTTGGATCTATTTAATTTTTTGCCCATGTCATAAAATGATGCAGAAAATAAATAAATAACATAGATATATAACCCATATATCTAGGTGGATCCCACTCACATCGGCCATTTGTTTTGCCAAATTATTTTAGGACATAAGCCAAAAATTGAAACAGATCCAAATCTCAGGTTGACACTACCATGCATAGAAAATAGGGGTGACTGACCATTGAAAACTTCTTATATGCTACAAAAGTTTTGGATCAAGCGGATATTTGTGTGTGTTTTTTTTTTTTTTTTTTTCTTTCTTTCTTTCTTTCTTTCTTTTCAACCAGGCTTTTGTGACCTTATCAACTGGTTCTATAGCAAATAGACATTTACAAAATATTAGGGTGGTCTTTAGGAAGTTTTTTGTGGTGGAGCATACAATCACCACTGTTTCTTATCGTAAAGTCGACTTGAGATTTGGAGATGCTTCATTTATGGATCATGCTCTAAAATAATCTATCAAAACACATGAATAATGTGGATATAGAATACACGCATTAAGGTGGGCCTTTCTCCTTTGAAATTGGTTCAGTCCAATGCGGGATGGGTTAGGGATGTCTTCATGATCTTGTGAAGGGAAGTTTGTGCAATCATTTTATCAATCACTATAAAAATTGGCACGTCGAAACTATCAATACTCGGATCTTCAATATATGCATTGGTTGATAGGCTGAGATGTCTGCACGATCCTGTGAAGGAAAGTCCATGCATTCATTGCTATTAATCACTATAGAAGTTAACGCGTCGAAACTATCGAACATCACATACTGAATATGTGAATTGGTTGATGGGCCATGGATGTCCGCATGATCCTATGAGGGAAAGTTTGTATAGTCATTGTTATCAATCACTTTAGAAGTTGGCGCGTTGAAATTGTCGAACTTTAGATCTTGAATATGTGAATTGGTTAATGGGCCAAGGATATCCGCATGTCCCGTGAAGTGAAATCCATGCAGTTATTACTATTAATCACTCTAGAAGTTGACGCGTTGAAATTGTCGATCCTTGGATCTATCATACATGAATTGGTTGATGGGTCAGGGATGTGTGCAAGATCCTGTGAAGGGAAGTCCTTGCAGTCATTACTATCAATCACTCTAGAAGTTGGTGCATCGAAATTGTCTATCCTCGCATCTTCAATACATGCATTGTTTGATGGGACATGAATGACTGCATGACCTTGTAAAGGGAAGTCCATGCAGTTTTGGCTATCAATCACTCTATAAGTTGGCATGTTTAAATTGTCAAACTTTGGATCTTGAATATGTGAATTTGTTGATGGGCTAGTGATGTTTGCATGATCCTAAGAAATAAAGACTGTTCAGCCATGGTTTTTTTTTTTACACACGCACACACACCCCCACACACTCACACCATAGTGGAATTTCACCACCTATGGATACTCGAACCCTTGACCGGGTGTTAAAACTTCTGAGAGTCTACCAACGGAGCAAGAGCAAGGATCGAGATATCCACAGTTGGTACTGACGCATTCAAATCTACCGCTACGTGCTATTTTATACGTCTGACTTTCTCGATAAAGAGAGGTGTCTGAGAATTCAGGTCCTGACTAAAGATAATCATATATGTCGTAATGCCATCGTCGTCTATCATAATTTGTGGGCCAATTGATATGATGTCATGCATAGCGTAAATAATCTTCATTTTAACATCATATTCCATAAGTAGTGTCTGTATAATCTTGTTTTTATATAGTAGCTCCTCATATTTAATTTTGTTGATAACAAAAATCATCTTTTTCTTGTCATCATTGTAATCTCATTTTCTTTGTTCATATATCAGCTCCTCATCATAATGGCACTATATGGGCCGGATAGACATGATGTTCAAAATTTGTTGTACCTTACAGGAAAAAGGCTTCGGCTATTAGCATTGAAATTACAATATCCTCATATTCAATATAGATGGCCATTACATACCGTAGATCGCTGATACACACCGTGGATCGTCAATATTTACTGTGGATTGACAATATTAACTATGGGTCACCAATTGTAAGTCACAACGTTAATGTAGTTGTAGGTCACAAATAATTCTAATTTTTTTAAAATGATCCAACTGCAGGTTCACGACTATCCGATTAAAGTATACGAAGGCAGCCCAATTATGATGGAGATTTTCTCCTCATTGCTGGATTCGATGAAATCAAACTAGTTTCGATATCATCGATAATTGTCGAAAATTTTCACCCTTGGTCGCTGGACAGTTTTGGTCTTATTTCGATATCATTGAAGAACCTTAGATGATATCAAAGGTTGTCACCGAAGGACCTTCGGTATCATCGAAGAGTTACGCAGATGCGATTGCGGAAACACAGATTTTACAGAATTTGTTTCCTATTTTGATTATACCTTTTTATTCTTATATAAAGGGGTGTATGCGGGATTGGGGCTGATTCCAGGGTGTTCTAAGTGTAATACCCTGAAAATCGGGGGTCATGCATACACTCGACTCTTGAGTTTCCGGAGTCACTTATAACCGATTTTCATTAATATGCATTTAATCAGGTTTAAATGCGCAGCGTGAAATTTCCTGGAACATGAAATACAACCACACAAGTCTACTAAAATGAAAGAGATTTAGTATATATACAGGTCCAAAAATATATAAATGGGTCGCACAAGGCGTTGCCCAGCAAAAACCACAAAAAAAGAATGATATGTCCAAAAAGAATAGAGCTGAGCCCATTGCTCAGCGATCCAAATCCTGCTTATCAAGCCGATGGAGAGCTGCCCATCAGCTGGAAGTAAGATAGCTCATCCTCCCCATCAACACTCACGCTGTCAGGCTCCTCATACTTTGCATCACCTGCATCTATGGGAGAGTCTAGTTGGTGTTTTAAAATACCGTCCCAGAGTGGGAGTGAGTGATTAACTCAGTGGGTGCTATTAGTCTTAAGTTGTAACAAGCATCAATTATATTATGAATTTAATGAAAAGCAATCATTCATAAATATCTAACTAATCTTGTTAATGCGTGTGCATGACGGATGATATGATGCATAAGTTCATTCATCCAGCAGGTTGGAAAAAACTGATACACCCCACGTATCAATGACCTCAACTGGTTGTGATGACAAGGCCCCTCAACGTGCGAAATCAGGGCACGCGATCCTTGATCTCATCAGGTTCCCCACCCCCGACTTCAAACACATGGGGAGTGCTAAGAAAGGGATCGCTCGCGCTCACTACAAGGAGGTGTGTCACCCCAGCGTAAGCCGACAGCTCGGTCACTGTGTCCCATTCCACCATGTCGGGCTCACGAGTCAGTGGATAGGCTTCAATTAGTTATCAATGGGCTACCACGGTTGTAGGGTGTTTCAGGTTTCATACATAGGTGAGCAAACAGGGTTAACAAATAAGGTTAGATAGTAAATGGGCTAGACCGCACGAGTCCAGTCAAGCACGTGACAGACGACATCGATACAAGCGACCCATGTAATCTAACTACTGTCGCCCACGCGCACTCGTCCAAATCCATGGGTTTAGCCTTAGGATAGTCCTACCAACGGGACCACCTTCACTCTCCTCATATTCCTGACCAACCCAAGGGTTTTGATGGTCATCTATAACATGCTAACAATCAGGGTTATCCTCTAGCATAAACATCATCATGTTCTTATACTTCTCAATATATAATTCAGATTCTCCTAGCAAGTGAAGCTAACAATATCATAAACAAGGTGCATGTGTGTTGTGTGGGTTAGTGAGGAAGTTAAGCACTTCATACATCTCATAGAACCAACATACACAAGAATCAATAAATCATACATGCTATAAGGCAATATCATATGAGAAATCAAGCAAGACAGAAACATGTAATCATTCATTTATACCAAACCATATAAGAGGCAAGAACAACATCGTATGAGAAAATCAAATAAGACATACAATTCCATGCAATTCCAAACAGACCAAACAATTCTTAGGTTTTCTCTAGATTCACCAAACGCATCATCCAAGCAATCAAAATCATTAGACTCTTACTACAATTTATGCTAAGCCACCTAAGGATAATAGTCCGCACCTTCGGATGATTGAGAGCTCTAAGAAACGATTAGGATTGCCAAGCTCACGGGTGGATTCGTAGAGATCCTGAGTCAAATGAACTTACATGTTAGGATTACATGCAACATCTAGCTCAACACAAAGGATCTCAAGAAGATGGGTGCTTACCTCTCCAATCAGTTGGAATTCAAATTTAGAGTGGTGGGTGTGGGACCTCTTGAGGAAGAAGGAAGGAATTGCAAGATTTGAACTCTCTTAGGCCCACCTTTCTCTCCCTTCTTCCTTATCTTATTCTCTCTCTCCTCTTTCTCTCTCTCTTCTCTAGTCGTATGGGGAGAGGGGGTGCCCAAATGAGGCCTTTATATAATACCAGATTTGGTGTAAATGGCCCCAAGGGCTAGGTTTTTACTATACTAGACTTATGGGAGGGTCTTTCTAAGCTTTAAGGCCTACTATGGGGTGTACATACTGATATACACCATAGGATAGTTAGTTCTAATGATGATCTACGTATGTATATGATCAGACCGTCATTTGGATGCGTCGATCGACATATATGATTAAAAGTCTGTTTAACGGTCACCGATAGTCGATTGGGGCCGCAACTATAAGGATATGAGCAGGAAAATATCCTTACTCTACAAGTAAAGTTTGGTCGTAAATCGACAGTCTAAAATTCTCAATTTTGCATAAGAGTGGACGACACAATTCACTTAAGTTTCAGTTCATTCCTTTAGGGTATTTGCACTTCTCATGCACTCGTCTTTTAGCTTAAGTTGAGCGGTTCTGGACAGCATCCAGGTCCGACTCCCGCGATGGACGTCAAGCCTAATAAGATGGACATTATTCTATAGTTTTATAACTAGTGGCCCACAACGAGCGATCTAGAGCTTGTTTGGAAAATCGGGACATTTCTAGAATGAATTAGGTATTGAGATTTCTCGTGAGCAATGATTAGGGTTTGGATTGACTATATTCATAGTGTGGCCTATTTATAACTAGTGAAAGTGGAGATTTCGTCATGATTACTCTAAACCGTAGGTTTTAGGGTAAAAGAGTAACGGGGTTGATTTGGTCTATTAGCCAAGATCCGAGCCTTATCTGACTCGGCTTTGGTTAGATCTTTAATTTGGTCATGATTGTCTTAATTGGTTAGCAATGGCATGGTTAGATTTGGGTCCTATGTGAGTAAATCATGGGGCTACACCTGATGTTCAAGTGATCGAAAGGATTCGTTGGCTTCCTACGGTTGATTAATTGAACTTGTGCGGTTCTTTACTAGTACCACCCCTTTATAAACTAACATTGAGTGATAATGGTCATTAAGTGATATTATAAGTTAACTAATAGAAAAAAAAATTTAAAGATTTTTTTGGAAATCCAAAACAATGAAAATCTAGGATATTATACTATTGCTTAGTTCATTGCCTGACAGTTGGGAGACATTTGTGGTGTCTCTAAGTAACTCTGCGCCAAATGAAAAGGTATCCATGGAACATGTAACCAGTTGTCTCTTCAATGAGGAGACAAGAAGGAAGTCTCAGGGGTCTACTCAGTAAGAGGCCCTTGTGACACAGGAATGGGGGAAAGGAAAGAACAGGAAGGGCGGGAAGGCCCGAGATAAATCAAGAGGCAAGTCGAGTACTAGGAAGGATGTTGAATGCTGGAATTATGGCAAGAAGGGCTACTATAAGTATGAATGTCGTAAGAATAAGAACGACAAGAAAGGAAAAGGAAAGGAGAAGGAAGATGAATCAGATTCCACTGCGGTTGCTTCAGATGGCGACATTTTATTTATTCTTTCAGCAGATCATGATGTATGTCTCACGGCTACAAGTCAGGACATCAACTGTGTGATAGACTCGGGAGCCTCTTTTTATGCGATTCCATGCAGGGACTTCTTCACAAGCTATAAATCAGATGACTATGGGACCGTGAAAATAGGAAATTCTGGCGTATCGAAGATCATAGGGGTTGGTGATATTTGTATGAAGACCGATGTGGGCTGCACATTGGTTCTCAGGGATGTGAGGCATATCCCAGACCTTCGCCTCAACTTGATATTTACGAGAAGGTTGGATGATGATGATTATGAAAGTCGGTTTTCTAGTAGGCGTTGGAAGCTCATCAAGGGTTCGTTGATAGCAGCCAAAGGAAAGAAGTGTTGCACCCTTTACAAGGCAGGTGTCAGTGTGTGCAAGGGTGGGTTGAACGCTACAAAAGATTTAGCTATTGACATATGGCACAGGCGTATAGGCCACATGAGTGAAAAAGGGCTTCAGTTACTAGCGAGGAAGCGGCTTCTTCCAGACGTGACAGGTATACATCTCAAAACCTATATTGATTATTTATCAGGGAAACAACATAGAATTTCATTTGTTAAATCTGCTTCTCATGTTAATAAAGTACATGCATTAGATTTGGTTTATTCTGATGTTTGTAGTCCTATGAGGACAAAAACCTTGGGTGGGGTATTGTATTTTATTACTTTTATAGATGATGCATGTAGGAGAGTTTGGGTTTATGCTTTGAAATCAAAGGATGAGGTCTTTGGTGTGTTTAAATTGTTTCTTACTATGTTCGAGAGAGAGACAGGTAGATCATTGAAGTACATCCGCACTGACAATGGTGGTGAATACATTGGAGACTTCCATGGGTATTGTAAGTCCCTGGGTATACGGCATGAACAGGTGGTTCCCAAGACCCCCCAGCATAATGGTGTAGCTGACCGAATGAATCGCACCATTGTAGAGAGAATCAGAAGCATGTTATTCCATGCAAAGTTGCCCAAGACATTCTGGGGAGAAGCAATGCACACGGCAGTGTATCTGATAAACAAGTCTCCATCAACCCCATTAAATGAAGAAGTACCTGAGAAGGTGTTGACTAAACAGGATCTATCGTATAGTCATCTTAGGGTGTTTGGATGCAGGGCATCCGTTTGCGTACCAAAGGACGGAGGTTCAAGCTTAATATGAAGATCAGGCAGTGTGTGTTCTTGGGGTACGGTGATGAAAAGTTCGGTTACAGATTGTTGGATCCGACCGAGAAGAAGCTCGTTAGGAGCAGAGATGTGGTTTTCTTTGAAGATCAGTGTATAGAAGACATTGGTAAGCTAGAGAAGAACCAACCTATTTCAGGTGAGCTAGAGATATGGATTCGATTATTCCTCCCGTGGGGAGTACAACAAGGTGCAAAGGACGAGAGAGTTCCTTCAGAAGATGGACCAGGAGAGCGGCCCCCACTTGATCCACCTATTGAGACACAGGTGAGAAGGTCATCTAAAGATAGATAGTCGTCCAAGAGGTACTCGCCGCATGAGTACATTATGCTCACTGATGAGGGAGAGCTAGAAGATTGTTTTGAGGCCCTAACTGACGAGCTTAAGGGGGAGTGGTTGAAAGCTATGCAAGAGAAAATGAAATCCTTACATAAGAACCACAGCTATGACATGGCGAAACTGCATAAGGGCAAGAAAGCTCTTAGCAACAAGTGGGTGTTCAGAAAGAAAATTAAGCAGAAGAATTCACAGATGAGTTTCAAGGCTAGACTTGTGGTGAAAGGGTTCGGTTAGAGGAAATGTATAGACTTCAAGGAGATATTCTCACCAGTGGTGAAGATGACATCCATACGAGTGTTGCTTGGGTTGGCAGCTAACATAAATATGCAGATAAAGCAGTTAGATGTTAAAACTACCTTTCTCTATAGTGACCTAGAAGAAGAGATCTATATGCACTAACTAGAGGGGTTCGAAGTCACGGGCAAGGAGCATATGATGTGTAGGCTGATGAAAACCTGTATGGGTTGAAACAAGCTTCACGGCAATGGTACAAGAAGTTCAACTCGTTTATTTTGAAATATGGGTATGACAGAACGGAGTCGGAGCAGTTGAGCAAGAATCCAAGTCAGCACTCTAAGTCGAAGCACATAGAGATTCGGTATCACTAGATCAGGGATACTTTGGAACAGAAGGTGTTAAAGCTTGAGAAGGTCCACACGGATGATAATGGGTCAGACATGATGACCAAGGCTTTACGCAAGGGTAAGTTTGAGGTTTGTAGAAACCAGACTGGCTTGAAGAAGGTGAATTTCTCCTGAGTCGAAAAGGGAAAGATTTTATGGAGATTTTCTCCTCATTACTGGGTTCGATGAAATCGAACTAGTTTCGATATCATCAATAATTGTCGGGATTTTTCACCCTTGGTCGCTGGACAGTTTTGGTCCTGTTTCGATATCATCGAAGGACCTTAGATGATATCGAAGGTTGTCATCGAAGGACCTTCGATATCATCGAAGAGTTACGTAGATGCGATTGCGGAAACGCAGATTCTGTGGAATTTATTTCCTATTTTAATTATACCTCTTTCTATTCTTATATAAAGGGGTGTATGCTGGATTGGGGTTGATTCCAAAGTATTCTAAGGTTTCATAAAGGTTTTCTAAGAGGGCTTAGGGCTATCAAAGGTGTGAGAGAGAAAGAGAGAGAGAGAGATGAAGCTTGTGGAAGAGAGATTCTGCTCGTAGAGGTGATTTACTTCGCAGTCCACGTCTCAGCGCTTTTACGTCCTCGTGATTGGTAAGATCCCTCTGTTTTTTCATTATTCTCTTATTGTTCATCCACTACTGCGTAAGTGAAGAATGTTTGATCCAAGCGGTGTGTGCTTATGATCGGTTGTAACATTTTGCTTTTTAGTAAATTGTTGATCTGAACGAGGTTCCGTGGTTTTTACCTCTTTGAGGGTTTTCCACGTAAAATTCTCTAGTGTCATGTGGTTTATGCTTCGATTTATTTCATTAATTTATTATCCCATAATTCTGATTTATTTTGAAAAGTTAGATCCTAAGATTTTGTACAAGACCCTTGTCAATTTATTGATCTAGCCGGGCACATAATTCTCGTTTAAAAAGAACCTTTCATTGGTGTAAGAATCTATGGCTTGCCGAAGGATACTTTTGTCATTTAAAAAGCAAAGAAGTGCCGACAGCCTACAAAGCTAAAAAGATGTACATTTAAAATCCAGTGTCAGCACCTTCGTAACGTCACGATTGAGTGTCACTTTAATTAATAGCCCATCCCATGTTGAGCGTGACACTTTAGTGTGGGTGTTACCCTTATCACGGGGCCTACCTTGTTGATGTGTTGTATATCCACGCCGTTCATCCGTTTATAAAGCCAAATTTAGAATGTGCCAAAAATTAAAAAGATTTAAATCTCAGGTGAAACACACTACAGAAAGCAATGGTGTTCGAGTTCCTTACCATTAAAAATTCCAAAGGAGCCATCGTAAGGTTTTCCTAATGGTTTTTTTTTTTTTCCATCCATCATAAGAGACGTCCACGGTGGCAGGATCACCGCGCAATCTGTTCTGTTTTTCTGTCCTTCCAAAAAAAATAAAACAGACCTGACAACTTCAGGTAAGCAAATAAATAAATAAATAACGCACGCTGTGAAATGTAGAGTGGTCACCGTTTGGTTCCTAGATGAAGTTGGCCCCTCATGCATTTTGCAAGCGTACCAAAGTAGATCGTTGGTTATCATGGGCACCACACATGCATGTCGAATGCAGACCGCTGTTATCGTTGGGTTTTCTGCTAAATCCATCCAGGCCGTTCATCGGCGGGTCCCATTGCAAAATGGGTCAATCATTCATTAGTAATCATCATTGTCCACACAAATTAAAATGAGTTAGAAGCTGCTTTTATGGACCATCCTTTCCAACTTGGTATGGTTGGCGAAACATTGCACGAGTGAGATTTTCATATGTAAACCCAACCATATTGTGGGACCTTCTACGTGAACAGTTAGGATCATCACTGGGCAACATGAGAAATAGCAAGCTCAGACGTGGATTGCGTGGTGACCCTGGTGGACGACCAACCTCCGTGGTGGCAGGACTGTGGAGCCCACCGTGATGTATGTGTTTTATCCACGCCATCCATCCATTTCGCTAGCTCATTTTAGCCCGTGATCCCATAATTGAAGTATATCCAAACTTCAAGTGGACCACACCACAGGAAACAGTGGGGATAATGACATCCACCGTTAAAACCTTCATAGGGCCCACAGTGATGTTTATCTGTCATCCAACCTGTTGATAAAGTCACACGGACATGGATGAAGGGAAAACATAAATATCAGCTTGATAACTTCTGTGGCCATCATGGTGGGCCCCACATAGTCCTGCCAGAGGTAGGTAGTAGAAGGGAGATCACACATTCCGCGTCAACCAAGCTTGCTTCCATAGCTTCAGGGCCATGATGAAAATTGATTTGTTGCTCTACCTTGTGGATGCCCCTATTTAACTACTTTTGACTCATTGATGGATGGCTAAAATCAGTTTTAAGAAATTAATCAATGATCCCATATGGTTCAGCGGACCGTAGGATGTTTTGAAAGCAGAAATTTTTGGGCCATATCCCATCCACGTAGTGGACCCGGAAAACAGTTGTGATCATCCAGCCACAAATATTCGGAGAAACGAGATCATTGCTCTTGAGGGGGCAACTTGGCTATATCACGTTGAAAGTTTTTTACCAGTGTTTTAGACCGTTGATTTTGTCCAACCCACTTTTCATGTGCCGTCGTGCAAAAAAAAAAAACAAAAAAAACCCTCAAATTCGATGGGGATGAGCCCATGTCATGGCCTATCATGTTGGGTTAATCTGAGTTTGAAGTTTTTTTTTAGGGTTTCTACTTTCTACCCATAAAAAAATGGGGATGACTCTAGAAAGCATTTCAAAATGTGAACATCCAAAATCTCATTTTTGAGATGCATGTTAGTATTCCCGCCATCATTATCGGAGTGAAAGTAAAAGGATAAAGAAACCTATAATGATAACGAGCTAAAGGCTATAAAGCCTATAAGAAGGCTAAAATGATAACAAGCTAAAGGCTATGGACGTGGATTGGATGGTGTTGCGTGTTGCCAACACCAACCACAAGCTGTGTAGTGATTTGTTGGAAGCTGTGGGGCCCATCGTGATCTATGTATTCTATATCCACACTGTCCATCCGTTTTTCTAGCTCGTTTTTAGGACATGAACCCAATAATAAAGAAGATCCGAGGCCCAAGTGGACCACACCACAGGAAATAGTAGGGATAGTGACACCCATCATTGAAACCTTCCTATGGCCCACCGTGATGTTTATTTGCCATCCAACCTGTTGATAAAGTAACACAGACCTGGATGAAAGGGAAACACAAATACCAGCTTGATCCCAAACTTTCGTGGCCCCCAATAAGTTTTAGTGGTGGGTGTTCAATCATCACTGTTTCCTGTATTGTGGACCTGTTGAGATTCGTATCTACTACATTTTTGGATTTATACCCAAAAATGAGCTGGAAAAACGGATGGACGGAGTGGATATAAAATACACACATCGATATGGGCCCCACAGTGCCCAACACATCACAACACGGCTGCTGGGGGTAGTGTTGGCAACGCCCCTGATCCGTGTCCAAAGGCTATAAGCTATGACCATGTAATTGCGGAGTATTAGCAAAAGCTAAAGCTAAAGCAAAAGAAACTTTCCTGACATAAGAAAACTCTACAGAAAGGGTTAGGTAAAAGCGTTAAAAGGTCCGCATCTACTCACGTGATCTACTCCTAAGAAACCCGCCCCTTTCTTTTGAATAGGAAAAACAAAAGATTAAAAAAATAATAATAATAACAAAAACAAAAATGCAACCACACACACACACGTTCTCAATAACCATCCTAACCGCTTCCTAACCGCTCTGCATTCAATTTCAAATACCAACTCCCATCTCTTTCTATCCCATTTCCAAAACACACAATACCATACCCAAAAACCACGAGGGGAAAAGAGAAAAAGAAAAGAAAAGACTCCCTACCTGCAAGAGAGAGAGAGAGAGAGAGAGAGAGAGATGAAATGGGGAAGAAAGAAATCACCTGGGCTCTCACTCCATATTTTCTCTACTTCCTGGCTTCCAAAGCTCAAGCAAATGAGCACCAACAAACCCAAATCCCGACCTGCAAAAACCATGCAAAAAACAAGACCAAAATCACCCAAGAGTCCTTCCTTGCCTGTTTGTTTTAGACATTCTCGGCAATCCCAAGGCCGCTGCAGCTTCCATGTCAGTTCAGTTCCCAACCTTCCTGTCTCGCCCGAGATTCTTGATAGAAGGGCTGATCAGGACCTCACCGTGGAATCTGAAGACACTTTCTGGCAATTCTCTTTTTTAAAGCAAAGCAATGAATGCAAGGAGAATAAAGATGTTCCCGAAGGCAATCTTGAGGTTGGATGCTTGAGTGGCGTGAGTTGCGGGTCGAATGGTAAATTGATGGGAAATGGACCGAGTTGCAAATTCTTGGAATCTCAGAAGTTCGGCGACATGCTCGCTGACATCCGAAAGACAAAATTGCGGGAGAATAAAAGACCGGAGAATGTAGAAGATCAGAAGGAAACGGGATTCAAAGCACCACCACCGGTAATTGTTAAAGAAAGGAAATTAAGAATAGCAGATCAAAGAACAGAAGAACACATGACATATCAGAGAGGACCGAAAAGTGAGCAAAAGGCATCGGGGCTAATATCAGGAAGAACAGTTGCTTTAGATTCAAGAAAATCATACCAAGGAGTTGCACATGAGCCTGCAAATTCAACTCTGTCCATGCAGAGATCGGCAAGACATCAGATCATTGAGGCTCTCCTGTCGAAAAGCGAGGAACAGAAAATTGGAGGAGCAAAATCGTCCCACAGGAATGGGGAATCGCAGCAAAGGAAAATCAGACAGAGATTGAAAAACAGAGTTCTTTCCCCAAGAACAGCATCAAGGATCGAGATCTGTAAAATAAGAGCTCTTGAGGATTTAAAGAAAGCGAGGAAGAAGAGAGAGGCAGAGATGGTGAGAGCTTTCGAGAGCTTTGCAGTGGTGAAGTGCTCATTTAATCCTCAGGAGGACTTTCGAGAATCGATGATTGAGATGATCCTTGAGAATGGGATCGGACAGCCGGAAGAGCTCGAGAGCCTCCTGGCTTGCTATCTGTCTTTGAATTCAGAAGAATACCATGATGTCATTGTAAAGGTTTTCAAACAGGTATGGTTCGATTTGAACCGACCAGGTTCCATTTCTGACATAGAAAAGGTGGATTAGTGTTTTGATTAGAGAAATTTTTACTTACATGTTGTATTATGTAGCTTGGGGTTTAAAGCATTGATGTAAAGGAGTTGATATGTATATTTTCTAGGCTTTAGTCATGCCATGTTTTTTATCACTACTTTTTCATATGTAAATGACTTTCACTTCTCATGTTAAGTGCAATCACAAAGACTGTTGTGGGGCAAACCTAATTAGTTTCAGATGTGGTCTACGTCTAGGTTCAATCTTGATTGGTGACCTTATCATTCCTCTGCTCATTTTAATTTGGGAATAATGATCTAGGAATGCATATGAGAGAATCACTTCGAAATGCTTTAACATTATAAGAATATCCATGCAGTAGCAAACTAGTGGACAATGCCATGTTTGTGGCCCACCTAATAGGATCAATCAGAATTTCCATTGAAGGGTGAAATGGGGCGCAAAGATTCAACTAGGATCATTAAAAAGAATATAACAGTTTTCCATGTGAAAAAGACAACATATTACAAATTAATAGCCTCACATAAGAAAGGATGCATTCACTTACTAAAAGAATCATGATATTAGGATCTTATATTTTCCGACTTCCAAACGAGACCCCAAAAATTAGTGAGGAATGTAGGCAAACTGGTCCTCTTAGGGAAACAGAACCCTAGCACGGGTGCAGATTGGCCCACCTAAGCGATGCCGCTGGGGGTATTTCGGTCAATACCAAATACACCTCTGCTTAGGTGGACTAATCAGCACAATCATGGTTGCTTTTCATTGAGTGCACTATTGCGCCTATGATTCCTCATCAGCAGGCTGATCTGGAACTGAATTACCTTCTCAGTAAATGTGAGAATCCTCCATCTTTGTACAGTTTGTAATTGGATTGCTTACATCTTTAACCATGGCAGCAATTGTCCATGACAAAGCTTTATTTTGGAGAATACTAACTACAATTTTAAAGGCAAGCCATGATTAAATGTCCAGTTACTAAAATTTCTTACATGACCCTATTTGAAAATTGGGTCATAACAACAAGAAGCGAAAGCCAAAACGGCCCTTTCATGTGTGCTAATATTTAAGAAAAAAAAGGAGGCAGTTTCTTTTAGAACATCCAAACACTCATTGGATCACACTTCCCTCAAATCTATGGTAAGCAATCACTGCTGCAAAACTAGAATGAATGTTATACTGTTAAAATTGGAATTTCAATAATTGGCAGCAATTGGGTTCTTGAAACTTTTTTATTAGGGAGGTGAATTGAACTTGAAACATTTTGCAACAAGTGAACATATATGGATATTGAGACTCCCTTTGTTGCACGGATTGCCAATACAACGGAGGAAAAAAGGTATGCTCTGATAATGCATAGTTTTTAGATATGGTTTTTTTTTTTTTTTTTTGAAACTTCCAGGCAGCTGAATACATTGAAATTGATCTAAAAATGTTTATATTTAATCTTGCAAGGCCTAAAAGGCACTTAGATTAGGCACTGAATTGCACATGGAACACATTTGTTAAAATCTTGGTAGATTTTTGTACACCAATAGAAGCCATTTTAGTGGAGTATGATATGAGGGTTTGATTAAAATTCTAAACAAGAGCATTTCAGGACATGGCAAGGGTAATTTAGCAATGTCCAAACGAGGATAGATGGACTCAGTTCCAAAAACTTAATTCCTTTAATTAAGGATAAGTTGAGAAATAAAGCTTCAACACATACACAAGCTTCGACTATGAGCTGATTGAAAAGTAGTTGGGAATCTAATTTCTTCAAAGGAGAAAGAATGCCACAAAATATTTTGTATTGCTTGAAAGTTGAGTGCGCGTTAAATTTTCAATAACAGCATTATGTTATTATTTTTTTAATGACGATAGGGTGTCCAGCCCCTTTTTTATGGGAAGACTAATCCCTGCGGATGCACGTAATCACTCGCAAACCACGTGCATCGGGTAAAGCACAGAGAGGGGAATCACATTATCTTATCAATTACCTCTTAAATATTATAAAATACATTATGATAGACATATCAGTTCAGGAATACCCATATGAGTACATCAGTGAGACTTCAGCCTCTTTACAAAGGGCTTCCTACCAACTCGAGGGTTGGCTACAAATTTTCAATTCTTACACATAAACTACTACTATTTCCAATCACAGCTTCTGGTACTGTACATTAAGTCTTCAAACAATTCCTCGTGAAGAAAGCTATGGACGACCATGACATGCACACCATATAGATTGGTAGGCATTCTGGCAGAGGATTAGGTGAAAATGTAAACCTCATCATATCCCTTCCTACAAACAGATAACAGGCAAAGCTCAGTTAGTTCATGCATTTGAATACTTTAATATGTCTGAACAATTTTTATAATCTTACCCAGCCTTCCCACAGTAAGTAGGACTATAATTGTAAATGAGATTGTCAAGCACTTCTCTAGCAGATGGCCTATTTAAGGACTTTCGAGCCTCGCTGTACAAAATGATATGGTCAGTTTAAGCAATTCATGTTTGCAATTTTCAAATACATGGTGGCTGAAACTAAATTTCCAGATTAGGTCAAAATACAAAATTGAAATCCGGCTGAGAGTTTTACTAAACACAAATTTAAACAGGAGACTGACATAAATAAGTTGTGAAAGAAATTAGTGCCGTAATATGGTGGGTGGGTTCAGGCCAATCCACTGTAGTCCTTTTAATCAATCAGGCCTCTCACCCGTCTATTACTCGGGCATGAAATTCAAACCCAGCCCAAACAATGGGCTTAAAAATCAGGCCAAAACTAGCCCACTGCAAATCAGACTTGGAAGACTGATGAGTCAGGCCACCCCATTGCCAGCTGTGGATGAGGAGGCACCTTGACTTGAGAGCAGGGAAATTTTGATGGTTTTGTTTTGGTAGTAGCCAAAAGCGATGGTCAAGAAACTAGAAGCCTTGATGCCACCAGGTCAAATGACTAAGCCAAGATGGGGAACTGCCATCACAATGACAGGGCAGACCCAGCAGAGAGGTTTTCAACTAACCAAGGAGATTCATTTCCCACTTTTTTACCTTAGTACTATAGAAATTGGAAATGGAAAAAAGAGGATTGCACTGAGAGTTCTCTTGCAAAAATCAGAGCAATTAAGGTTCTTGCTCACCTCCTTAAGGCACTCTTTTTGTAATTCATTATTTGAAGGGAAAAAACATCAAAATGAGATACTCGGGATGCAAATGAAATAGGTGAATTGCATGCATATGCAAGTAAAAACATATGCATGTCGCATGTCATCTCCCCTGCATGTAAAAGATAAAAAGGAAACAAGGATTCAATCTGGCAATAAACAAAGAATAGATCAAACACAACCTGATGAAAAAGTTGGCAACATTTTGAGTCACTTGAACTGCATCCTCACTGTGTGGAATCATCGACAGCCCCCACTCAAAAGCATTTTTCTGCAGTAAAGTAGATTAGTTTCAAACTTAGTTCATATTAAAAGACATACAATGATAACTGATCTATGCTGACAGCTGAGTAGCACTAGATGAACAAAGCTTCAAGTCTTGTGTCTCAGATAATCCTCTACTCTTCACTTTCAACAAATGCAGAACCCTCCTAATATAGGCAAACATATGCTTGGCAAATCACAACAAACCACATCAGCCAACATGCTGTTGGCTCGACCCAATAAGCAGCCACCATGTCAGACTGTCAGGATAAGGCTCGACCACACTAATGCTAATCTAAATCAGTAGCTCAATGCATCTCCATGCCATGATTACAGTCTGTTACACATTGAGAGGCTTAGAGACATCCTCCAGTAGCAAGGGCTTCCAGAAACATGTTAGTGAAGGGGAGCCTCCTTGGACCGAAGAAGCAATCCTGAAACAATCTGCTGAAATTGCCAGCTCCAAATGATCAATTCCCCTGGTGAAACATGCAAGGGATCTTGGTGTAGGCTCCTCTAAGTCAACCAGGTTCCTCGAAAGATGAAGGCTCTCAGCAAAGGTAATAGGATTCAGTGAGTAGCAACCTGGCACATGTGCAGATTTACTCAAGGGTGGGGTTTGGATGGCTTCAAATGCTGAGCCCCCTCAACGCGCAACATCTCACGCGTGCATGCACACACACACACATGAGAGAGAGAGAGAGGGAGAGAGTCTCGTCTAACACACTAGTTGTAGATGAGAAAATCATGCCACTAGTTGCATGTGAGGCCGACGATTGTGTGTTTAGCATCCAAGCCATCTACAGGGGTCCCCAACAAGATATTCAAAAACAGTTACAAAACGGCCGTTACATTACGGTAACGGCCATAACCGTTATGCATTACAGGGCTGAAACATCCATAACGGCCGTGACAGGAAAAACAACCCGTAATGGTCCCTCAACGGTCCCGTAACGGACCAAAAACATGCTTTTTTTTTTCTTCTTTTTTTTTCAGAAAATTTTTAAAAATGCCATGACAGCCATTACAGCCCATATCGTAACGGTAACTGCGGAGTTACTGTTATTGAACACCTTGGGCCCCACTACGAAAATGGGACACCTTGAAGATCAAGCTGATCAAATGAAAGAACTAAGGGATTTTCTTGTGTAACCGCCTATCTTTTAGGCTATTCCCGAATAAACGCATGCTTTCAAAATATTTAAAGCAAAACGCTTAAGTTTTGCAACTATGGAGAAAAAGCTGCCTCTTGATGGAATTGTGTTGTTGACTTGTCTAAATGACGGATTTGCCCCTACACCTTTTTTTTTTTTTAATGGTTACACCCATTGCAAAGGGTAGGTGTGTGGAGGATTCTACAAGGCCCACCTTTATGCGTGTGTGAGATCGACACCGTCCATCCATTTTGCGATCTCATTTTAGGCGATGAGCCCAAAAATGAGCTAGATCCGAAGCACAAGTGGACCCCCCACAAGAAATATTGGTGATGGAAGGCCTACCATTAAAAACATGTTGAAGCCATGGAAGTTCGGATCAAGCTGATTTTGTGTCTTCCTTTCATCTATGTCCATGTGGCCTTATCAACAGGTTGGATAGCTCTAATAAACATCATGGTGGGCCCTAGGAAGTTTGCAACGGTGGATGTAAAAAAAAGGGACGTGGCTTTGGA
This sequence comes from Magnolia sinica, assembly GCF_029962835.1. Taxonomy (NCBI): domain Eukaryota; kingdom Viridiplantae; phylum Streptophyta; class Magnoliopsida; order Magnoliales; family Magnoliaceae; genus Magnolia; species Magnolia sinica. Next base: position 118,712,502 of record NC_080575.1, on the reverse strand, counting down.
GGTAAAAACATGGGATGCAGATTGTTAGGCACGGCTTCAGTGGATCTGGGGATCCACCAAGGTGGGTGGGATTCCTGTGGGGCCCACCTTGATGTATATGCCTTATATCCACGTTGTCTAGCTATTTTAAAAACTCATTTTAGGGCATGATCCAAAAAATGAAGCATATTCAATCTTAGGTGGACCATAGTACACGAAACAGTGGCAATCAATTATTGAAAACTTCTTGTGAGAATAAAAGTTTTGGATCAGGTTGATATTTGTGTGGTCTGTTCATCCAGATCTTGGTGACCTTATCAACAAGTTGGATGGAAAATTAACATTTTGATGGGCCCCATGAAGTTTTTAATGGTGGGGATTCAATAATGACTATTTCTTGTGGTGTTGGTCTGCATAAGATTTGGATCTGCTTTATTTTTTGGATCATGCCCTAAAATGAGCCGTCAAAATGGATGGACAGTGTGGATGTAAGGCACATACATCACAATGGCCCCACCGTTAGGGATCCACTAAAACCACGCCTTAGATTGCGTATGACGCTACCAATAATGGAAATGGATTGCTTGGTGTGCCACTACTGACCTCTGTGGTGTGTTGACATCACCAAGTTATGTGGGCCCCATCATGATGTATGTGTTATATCAAAACCGTCCATCCATTTTTTGAGATCATTTTAGTGCATGAGACCAACAACGAGCCGAATACAAGACCCAAGTGATCCACATGAGAGGAAACAGTGGGGATTGAACAATCACTGTTGAAACATTCGTATGGCCACAAAAATTTTGTATTAGGCTAAGTTTTTAATTTTTCCAGTTCATCCTAGTGGGAATGACCTTATAAACAGTTTGGATGGCATATAAGTATCAAGGTGGAGCCTAGGAAGGTTTCAACAGTAGGCACTCCTTTCCCTAGTTTCCCTCTCTGGTGGCCCACTTGAGTCTTGGATCCAGCTCATTTTTTGTCGCATGTCCTAAAATGATCTCAAAAAATGGATGGACAGGGTGGTTTGCCCCACCTAGGTTCCCAGCACAAGAACTTCATCCGAAAGCCTTTGGCAGGAAATTCACATCCGTGGTACACCACACAATCTGCTTCCTCCAGTAGCCACGTTGCTACTGGACAGTGCTCTATGGACCCCCTCCATGATGTATATTTTTATCCACGCCGTCCATCCATTTTTCAAGATCATTTTAGGGCACGAGCCTAAAAATGAGGGAGATCAAAGTCCTTGGCGGACCACACCACAGGAAAACAATGTTGATTGAATGAGTGTAGTTTTGTCATTTTAAAAAATATAGTTCATATACCGTATATAACCCTAATGGTATATGACAGCAAGCGGCTAGATGTCTAACGGTGCAAACCTTAGGCGCTTTATTTTAAATATTTTGAAAGCATGCATTTATTTGGGAATAGCCTAAAAGGTACACGGTTATACAAGAAAATCCCAAGGATTAATAGAAGACGATTGACAAAGATGGGATCTATGCAGTCATAGGCAAGTCAGGGGCACGCCTAACACGTTTCACTATACCTAAGGTTGTGGCTAGGTGCACCCAGGGAATGCCAAAACGGTTGCGTATCGGCCGTTACGGCCGATACGTAACGGTAACGGTACACACCGTTACCCGATTCGGGGCCAAAACGGCCGATTCCCGTTTTTGTACCCGTATCGGCCGATACGGGCCCGATACGGGCGTAACGGCCGTTACGGGCGTAACGGTCACCCGTAACAGTCAGCGCCGTAACGGTCGAAAAACGGCCATTTTTTTTTGCATTTTAAGGTCCGTTTTTGATGTTTTTTCGAAATTTCTTGCTTCCAAACTCCTCCTCACTCCTTCTACTGCTAATTTCGACCAACCTTGGGTGAATATTTGAGGAAAAAACACATTATATTGGCGGATTTTGTTGAATCAAAGCTTGGTGGGCCATTTTTCATAAATTTGTCAAAAATAGGTATTTATACTTTTTTTAATATGTTTTGCTGTTTTAATTATCTCATATGATGTGTTAATCATAGTAGAACATGTTAATATGCATTTTACAGATTTGGGGTGCCATTTAATATTTTTTTAATTTTTTTTTTTATTTACGCATGAATTTTGCCCCTTTTTTTTAAAATTCAAAAAATCAATTTTTAATGATTGTTTTGCTGTTTTAATCACTCCATATGATGTGTTAATCATAGTAGAACATGTTAATGTGCATTTTACAGATTTGGGGACCCATTTTATATTTTTAAATATTTTTTTCTATTTACGCATGAATTTTGCCCCTTTTTTTAAAATTCAAAAAATCAATTTTTAATGATTGTTTTGCTGTTTTAATCACTCCATATGATGTGTTAATCATAGTAGAACATGTTAATGTGCATTTTACAGATTTGGGGACCCATTTTATATTTTTTAAATATTTTTTTCTATTTACGCATGAATTTTGCCCCTTTTTTTAAAATTCAAAAAATCAATTTTTAATGATTGTTTTGCTGTTTTAATCACTCCATATGATGTGTTAATCATAGTAGAACATGTTAATGTACATTTTACAGATTTGGGTTCCAATTTTTTATTTTTTAATTTTTTTTTTTAATTTAGCATTAATTTTTTCCCTTTTTTTTAAAAATAAAAAAATCAATTTTTAATGATTTTTTTGCTGTTTTAATCACTCCATATGATGTGTTAATCATAGTAGAACATGTTAATGTGCATTTTACAGATTTGGGGTCCCATTTTATATTTTTTAAATATTTTTTTCTATTTACGCATGAATTTTGCTCCTTTTTTTTAAAATTCGAAAAATCAATTTTTAATGATTGTTTTGCTGTTTTAATCACTCCATATGATGTGTTAATCATAGTAGAACATGTTAATGTGCATTTTACAGATTTGGGGTGCCATTTTATATTTTTTAAATATTTTTTTCTATTTACGCATGAATTTTGTCCCTTTTTTTAAAAATTCGAAAAATCAATTTTTAATGGTTGTATTACTGTTTTAATCATGCCATATGATGTGTTAATCATAGTAGAATATGTTAATGTACATTTTACAGATTTAGGGTGCCATTTTATAATTTTTTAATATTTTTTTCTATTTACGCATTAATTATGGCCCTTCCTTTTTAAATTTAAAAAATAATTTTTTAATGATTGTTTTACTATTTTAATCATGCCATGTGATATGTTAATCATAGTAGAACATGTTAATGTGTATTTTACAGATTTGGGGTGTCATTTTATAATTTTTTTCTATTTTCGAATTAGTGACTTTATGTTTTTATTTGCTTATATTGGACAGGTTTTGCCTTGGAGCTTCTTAGGGTTTAGTTAGAATATAAAACCATCTTTATTAACATAGGTCATACACTCATACTCAAATCTAATTATCTAGTGTCTACCTAAGCCTAAAGAAATGTCTGGATCTGGCCAACAACAAGTTAGTGATGATATTGGATGGCAACATTGTGAGAGGGTTGGTGGTACTAGGCACCAAATTAAGTGCAAGTATTGTGATAGACTAGTGACTGGTGGAATTACCCGTCTCAAACAACATTTGGCACATCGAAAGGGTCAAGTTGCGCCATGTAGTAGAGTACCGAAAGAGATAATGCTTTTAATGCAAGCTAGTCTGGATGAGTCGAAGGGTAAACGTGCTGCTGTACAAAAGAAGAAAGATGATATTTTGGATGCAGCTCGACAGGAAGTGTTTGGTCCTGAATATATGGGCATTCGTGATGAAGATATTATTGATTCTGACGAAGATTCAGATCGAGAACTTACTATAGCTAGGAGAGAGAGCTTGCGTCTAGCTCGTGAAGAGGAAGAACGTCGCCGCATGTTTGGCACGCAAGGGTCAGTGCGTGATACAGGGGGGGGGAGTGGGAGTGGGAGTGCGACTGGAAGTGCAACTGCTTCTGCAGGTGGGGGTGGGGGTGGGAGTGGGGGGGTAGGTTTGGTGGGTTACGACGTATGTTTGGGAGCCGACGACAGACATCTTCACATGATGCCCCTATACGTTTGGATGAAGAAGTAAATGAGCCTAGGAGACCCTCTATTGATCCAATCCTATTTAGGAAAGAATCAACTAAACAAAAGAAGATAAAACAAATGTGGAGTAGAACTTCCGTTGAGAAATTAGGTAGAGCAGCAGCAAAGTTATTTATACATGCCAACATACCTCCTAACGCAGCCAATTCTCCATATTGGCAGGTGGTAATTGATGCAGCAACAGAAGCAGGTGAAGGAATAAAAGCTCCCACGGCTAAGGAGATTAGGAGGAAAATGGATAGATGCAGAGTATGCGGATGTGAAAGCATACGTGGCTACCTTTAAACCTGTATGACAAGCCGGAGGATGATGATCATGTGTGATGATTGGATTGGCCCAACCAGACGCAGCATGATCAACTTCATGGTATACTGCCACTTAGGAACTATATACCACAAGTCAATTGATGCCTCAGAGGCAACAAAAAATTCTACTTATATTAATGGACTAATGGATAAAGTTGTGGACGAGATTGGAGAGGAGAATATAGTGCAGATTATGACAGATAATGAAGCAACATATAAGCTTGCGGGACATATGTTGATGGATAAGAGAAAACATCTTTTTTGGTCATCATGTGCTGCCCATTGTATTGATCTTATATTGGAAGATATTGGGAAGAAGAAGAATGTTAAGGAAATGGTCGAAAGGGCAAGGGAAGTGACGACGTTTATTTACAACCATAATCAAATAGTTGCAATAATGAGAAAGTTTACGAAAGGACGAGAGTTGTTGAGGCCTGCGGCGACTAGATTCGCAACAAACTTTATAGCATTAGAGAGTTTATTCCAGCATAGAGAAGAGTTGAGTGAGATGTTCGCTTCCCGAGAATGGCTCAACACAAAACATGGGAAGAAGACATCAGGAATACCGGTCGAAGTTGTGAACACCATACGGGACAACAAATATTGGAAGAAGGTCAAGGCGATCCTAAAGGTGATGGAGCCACTAATGAGGGTACTCCGTCTTGTTGAATCCGATGAAGCACCTACCATGGGCTTCATATATGATGCCATGGATAAGGTAAAGCTTGCAATTCAACGTGATTGTAGAAGTTGGCAGACTTATTGGAAGATGATCGACAAGAGATGGACAAACCAACTCCATCACGATCTTCATGCAGAAGTTACTACCTAAATCGTAGGTATAGATATGTCTAATCATTTGTTGCGGATGATGAAGTTCGTGTCGGGCTAAAAAATGTGATAAAGAGATTAGAGCCTGACTTAGATCTGCAAATAAAGGCGTTGAATGAATTAGATACATTTGGAAATCGCCTTGGTAACTTTGGAGATGCTCTTGCACAGCATGCATTATCTATATTGCAACCGGCCGAATTGTGGATTTATTTCTTAGTTTGTACGAATGTACTCCAAAAAATTGAAGTATTAGTTTTGAGACTGACAAGATCTTCCTCTAGCTGCTAAATGAATTGTTGTTGTTTTGCGCAAATTCATTCAAAGAATAAGAATAGATTGCAGACTAGAACATTAGATAGACTTGTCTTCATGCACTACATAAAACTAAAAATATGACGACATCATAGGAGCATTACAACTGCCGATGACGGAGACTACTGTCCAATAAACTTGGATAATATTTATGATGAGGATGACCCACTTCTACCTTGGTTGGAAATAAGGAAAAACAAATTGAAGAGGATAGTGAAGAATTGGAAATTGATGACCCGGAAATACGCGAAGCGCAACATGAGAGTCGTGCAGATGTGTTGGACCCAGTAAGAGGGGCAACGTTTATGCCAAGTACGGGTACGGCTCAAGATCAACAAAAGAGTACGAGCAATGGAAGCGTGACCGTGTCGGATGATGGTGATGATGACCCACCTGCCCCTGGTGCTGGCACTTCTGGTGTTGCTCAGTGCCCTATACAGCCGTCTACAGATCATGATGTCGATGAACAGCGACGAGGTGGTACACGAGGTCGGACTTATGAGTGTACCGAGTCACGATACAGCCAGCAGGAGGTGGGTACATCTAGTGGTGCACCGGGTCCGAGAGGTTCGGAACATCAGCAGGCTCATGGTCCTGGTTATTATGATGGATATTTTTATGGTCAATTGAATTATGATGGTTATCAACCTGTTCCATCACATTCATGTTGGAGTAGCCCTCGATCAATATCCATATGATTATAGATATCCGAGATCCAAATCCAAGTTACTCATCACGAGACGCACTCTCAATCTCAAGATTCTCAACAGGCTGAGTATGGGCACCGGTATGGCTATTCGACGGGCACTGGTAGATCCTTACTCGGGTCAGAGTCGTTGCCTAGTCGAGATCAATCATCCTCTAGTTTCGTTGATCTAGTATTTCCTTCGCATTTGGATATTATGGATATGTAGCACCTACACCTATCGGACAGCCTCGGATGACGATGACGATGGCGATGATGTGGAGGTCGAGCAACCACAAAAGCGATTTTCATTTTGGTGGTGACTTGTGAGTATATATTTGTGTTAAGGTAAGTATTTGTTGCAGCAGGCAGCTCACAACAGTATTATTGCAAGAAGCCATGCACACACTTGACACTGCCGAACTTGTATTTAAAATAGCTCCCCTGACAACCAATCAAGTAATCCTTAATCAAGTTGCAGGGGAGTATATCAGACACTACTAATTATTTTTTTTAATATTCTTGACTTGAGGATGGATGACAGGTCATAGACAGGAATTACACTATCACAGTCACGTGCATGGTGCACCACACTGCACAGGACCACAGGTATGTTCGAGAAATTCCTCAAAAATAATTGCAAACACCTGATGTAAGATATTTTCATTTTACATTCATTCTAATATATCTATCATTGATAGTAGATAGTTAGAAAATTAAATATATGATCAAATTCAGGTTATCTGGTTCATAAATTCATCAGACAGTCCGATACAACTTCTCACCAAAGAGTGGACCGTTACACCACCATAAACATGTTCCAATTTATAAATGAATGCATATTTGGAATGCTTAGAATATTCTGGATTTAATCCATATTTTTTCATATTTTTTTGGCAAAAAAAAAATTTTGCGCCGTTACGCCCCCGTATCACCGTTACGCCCCCGTATCACCGTTACGCCCCCGTATCCGTATCGGTTTTGGAGGACACCGTTACGCCAACCGATACCGATACGGGATACCTTGGGTGCACCTCACACCTAGATGCACTTGTGTGCCACCAGCAAATGACGTAAGGTACCCTTGTGGGAACCTCAAAGAAAGGGTATTTTGAGTTTGCTTTTTTTCTTTTTCTTTTTTTTTTTTACACTCATAAAGGGTGAAAGGCTTAAGGGGGTCTTAATAAAACCCTTTGAACAGATTTTTCCCACTTTAAGATAAAAGCTTTGATTTTCGAAAAATCTCCTCCCAAATTTCTTAGATTTTTTTTATGAACTCATGAGGTCTTCTCCTTGACTTCTTTCTTCTGTTAGTATTTGAAGATCAATACATTGACTTCTTGAAAGTAACTTCAGCTTCCATTTTTTGTCGTATAATAGTGTAGTTTCATGGTTTGATGGATGGTTTAATTGATGATAAGTAGTTTTATCGATCTTTAATTTGTAAGGAATGACTTCCCTTCTATCTTGGCACATCTTGCTTGCTCTTTTTTAATGAAATAGTTACTTTTCAGAAAAGAATAAAGAAAGAGAGAAATAAAAAGATATTACTAGTTTGATAAATAGATCATTTGGTGCATAACTTGCTTTTGCTTAATTGCCTTATGTTATACTGTTGGTTTTTCTTTGAATGAGCTTGTTGAATTGATTGGTTTGATTGGAATGATTTGTGGATTGAATGGAATGTTTGAGTACATGAAAGTGTAACTGTCTGCCTGGATCCTTGCTCTTGCTCGGGTGGTAGACTCTCGGGAGTTTCAACACCCGGTCAAGGGTTCGAGTATCCATAGGTGGTAAAAGCCCACTATGGCGTGAGTGTGTGGGGGTGTGTGTGCATGTGTATAAATAAATTTTATTTTTAAAAAAAAAAAAAAATTGTAACAGTCTGCCTAAGATACATAATAACTTCACAATTACTTTCATTTCATCGTCTCAAAGTTAACTTGTGAGCTAACACTATTGAAAATTTGAAAAGAAATCGGGATGTATCTATATGTAATGTGTATGGTATAAAACCATTGTGATAAAAAATAAAAAATAAAAAAATGTACCTCAGGTGTGAGCTGAGGCACCTCTGGTGTTCCAGGGGCACTTGCATCTGGCGCGAGCCTAGAGACTTCAACTACACTACCACTAGGTAAATACAAGTGAAATATCAAAGACAATCACACAAGATTTGCCACGCACACCCAAGATGATTTTACAGTATCCCATGTTGCACCCAAAATGTACACATCGTTATCAGCTCAATGCAACTCTATCTAAAATGAAGTAAAAGACTTTATTTTCCAACATTGTTATCAGCTCAATGCAACTATCTAAAATGAAGTAAAATGTTTTATTTTCCAACAAGCTTTCCACAATCCAAATAAGCAAGGTGCCACCTCTAAATTGAGTGGACGGAAACTACTGAAAAATACTTCCCTAAGCTTGTGAAGCTGTGCACTCATTAAGGGCAAGGGTAACATTTAAATATCCGTGGCTTGGTGGTACTAAATAAGTAGGTACTAGTATGAGTGCCAGCAAAAACCCACTTAAGTTCATTTTTATGCACCGGGCATGACAGGAGGTGTTAGTGCCTGTTGGCATTTTAACTGATGGTTTAGATTCATTCCAGTGCTGCGGCCCAACAGAACATCCATGGGCCTGACTTCTCAATGGAGGAACGGTCACATAACGACACATCAGCTGGGTGGTTTGGATGAGGAGGTAAATCACTACCTCCCCAACTGATTTTACACAATACTGCCTGAGACCTCTTTTAACTGCCATGTAAGTCCATTCAGCAGAAACAAAACTAGATGATAAACAAGCAACATCCAAACAGGTCAAGAATTGTCTTGGAATGGGTCAAAATAAGTATACCTTGAATGAAGATAGAGTTGGCATTGACTTTCATCATCAAGGAAAAATCTGTGAAGTACTAAAGATCAGTTCCAAAGTAGAGCTTGCATCAGGCACAATGGATTCTAAAAAATTCCATAAACTAAATCCTATGAGAAAACATCATAGTAGTACTCAACTTTAGGACAATTTCCAGGGATGGAAAGCCAGAGCTTAGAGAATACCTCTGGATGCCACTGGAAGCCAGTTACAGGATAGTTGCGGGCTTGAATGGTAGAGACATAGACCTGATAAAATAATTAGCCAATGAAAAAAATTTATGTCAAGGCAACAACAAACCAATGAACTGAGCTCTCATTCTATGTATACAATAGATGCACATTGCAAATAGCTTGTTTCTTTACCTTATCATTTGTATCAGCGCTTGTTGTTAACATTTTAAAGAAACTTGATAGTGCGGGATTACCTTCGAATCTTTTTGGAGATACACCATACTGTAATAGAAGTTCAAAACTCAACCAAATTAAGGCACACTGGACTGGACTTTTAAAAACATATGCATGCCCCTTATAAAATAAAGAAACTAAATCTCAAAGTCAATGCCACTGGACTAGACTCTTAAAAAACATATGCATATCCCTTAGAAAAATAAAGAAACAAGCTCTTAAATTAGTTAAACTTAGAGCACAGTTCCTGAAAGTTCAATGAATTATCTATACGATTCCTGAAAGTTTAATGAATCATCTATCTCCGGTAAAATTTTGATGACGACCAACAGCCAACGGGTAATTTTATAAAAGTGTAGGTGCCGCCTAGTAGCAATGATGATGCGAACATCAGTGATGCACCCATTACAGTGTATCAGAGGAGGAGGCGTCGCCGACAAAGTACCGTATTGAATGCGTTGATGTGGATGGACGACGGGTCCATCGGACCCATTTTCTGACGAGCTACGAGTGCAAGAGCGGTATGACCGCACCCTGACCACAGGCCCATGGGGCGGATTCCATACCCTGTCGCGCTGGTGTTTTAATTTTAGGCATATCTTTTTTGTTATTTTCCTTGTTTCTAGGAGCTTTAGTGCACTTTTTGTTTTTTTCCGTGGCTTATATATACACTGTGAAAAACCCTATTTTATTATTGGATGAATGAGAATTCGTATGCTTTCTTCCTCTTTTACATTAAGGTTTCAGGATTGGCTTTTGGGTGTTGAGGATTCCACCCCGGTTTTAGATTTTCCTTCTTTTTAGATCTTCGAGGTGCGGGAAAAGGTAAGATTCAGCCGTCTTCTTTTATTTAATGCCTTGGAATCAGTACTCTCTTTCATCTCAAACCCGTCTCTTCTTCGTTTCTTTCATTCCTCTCTAGATATTCCCTTTTAGTTTAAACGGAAAAGAGGGATGACTAGTCAAGAGAATCGGATCCAAACTTGACTGTGGACTGGCTTATGCTAAATCTAGGATATTATCATATCCCAAGGTCTTCCTTTTTTACCATTTGCGTGATTTTAGCTAAGAGACATAATCCTGAAGGAATGATTTCATCTCTGTATTGAGATTTGCTTAATCCCTTTGATTGAAAACAATTAGTTGATTAATTTTATTATTTGAATCTCTTCAGCCTGATTATACATGCATCTAGGGTTAGGCCATCACATGTCTCTGCATCAAATGTGCAAGCCAGTCCCAAGCACAAGTAAAGGACGAGGGTCGAGGGTTGATGTCAAGGAAGCAGTTGTTAAACTTTTGCCAAGCAAATCATGAGTCAATACAAGGGTATGATGATGATGATGATTTATTTATTTTTTTCAATGAATGGATATTTTACTGAAAAAGAAATCAGAAACCTAAAATCAGTGTTTTGAATAACGAATAATGTGTAGCTTAGTGTTCTACACGCTACTTCTAAATTTTATTCAAGATTGAGCTTGGTTGCGCCAATTTCATGGTATTCTACACCAAATTAGACTGATTAATAATGAAATTTAGTAAAATTTCATGATATTTTATGCAACCAAACACAACCTAAAGTAATAGGAAAGGGCAATGAATGAGTATAAAGGTAAAGAAAGAGTAATGAAACTGATTTTTAATACTATAACTTTATATTATTTTACTAAAAGCATTGAAAAGATTAACTAATTTTTATTAAAAACAGAAAAATATAACAAATTATTGAAAGCATAAATTGATTTTAATGTTGTAGTGAAAAATAACTTGCAATGTGAGCTATCTAGCATATAGCGTAGTCTACGTAGTGTGTAGCATATGCAAATTAATCATGCAACATAGGCTACATGCGACTTAAGCTATTTGCATGAGCTACGTAGCATTAAGGCTAAGCAATGCCATGAAGCGTAACCTACACACTATATAGCGTAGCTATTTAAAACACTGCCTAAAATACAGCAGCTACAAGAAGTAGCAAAAGATTATAAAAGGATGTCCAATATAAGGAACTCCTCTCTAGACATGCCCTTTTTAACTAATCCGTCAGCAATATCATTTGCTTCCCTTTTGACAAGATGGAGAGCAACCGATTAGATACTATATCGACTGCTTCATCCAGCATATTCACATATTCCCATGGATATTAAACCAAGGATAGCCACTGAAGCACCAATTTTGAGCCACCTTCGGCAATCAACATAACATTGATCCATGCTTGCATGATGATGTTGTTGATGATGACATGTTTCTAACAAAAGTTTCAAGAACTACTGCACTTTTGGTTTTCCTGTGTGAACATTGATCCATGCAAGAGTTGGGTTCCAGATTGGATCCAATGAACTAATTTTTTATTTACTTAGAAATGATTTTTTTTTAAAGGAATTTACTCAGAAATGATACATATACAACTTCCATATTAGAATTTACACATATAATATAGTAAAGAATAGCCATGTACAATGGCCAAAGTACTACCGCATCAATATAAGAATATCAATACTACCCTAAATCTAGAAATGTGAACGTACCACTTTGTGTTTGCTGCTAGGCAAACTGAATTTAGATGATTCTGGTATTTTATTTTATTTTCTAAATAGCAAAAAATAGAAATACTCAAATATCAGGCAGCAAAAGCAAGAACAGGCTTAGAATCATGCTAGGGAGATCAACCATTAAGGCAATTTTCTTACTTAGACAATTAAGGCGATTTTCAACACTGAGATCTTGGTATCGATTCCCTAGTGGGGGTGGCTAACCGTGAAGTGTGAACTGACAGTGGGTGTACTAACAAGCTAACAAAAAAAAAATATTTAATGGAGAATTATATACTAAGAAGAAAAATCTCTACACGATTTTCACATATATGGAGAAAGCAAACAATAGAGCACCTAGGGAGGTAATGTACTAAGTGTTGAGGGAAGGGGTCTGACATCGTTAAAGATGGATGTTGCAAGATTGTGAATTGCTGGTAGTGAGATCGATGAGTTCCCTATTGAGGTGGTCTTCATCCAAGGTTCACACTAAGCGCTTACTTGTTTATACTTATCATGGAGGTCAATTAAGAATGATGTTGCTTGTTATTTGTTCTTTGCAGATGACGAGTTGCCAGTCGACAAGACTAGAGAGTAACGCTTTAGAGTTTAGCAGTTCAAAAATCCAAAGAACAGGAGATAAAGTATTTGGAATGCTATTGCAGCAGGAATAGTTGTAGAGGTTAGCCTTTAATTAAATCAATGACCAGGAAAATCCACAAAGCAATCCGTTTCATTACCTTGCCTCTATAATTCATTAGGACAAAAAAAATGTGACAATGTTTCCAATAGAGCTGCGTAGATATGTGCAGATGTCCTTTGGCGAATATCTTTATAAGGCAACTATTCAATTAGCTAATTCTCTATGGGACAATGTTGCACAGTTGGGAGGTAATGGGTGCAGAGGATGGTTGTTATAGAGATGATGATGTTAAACATGGATATGTGGAAAGCTAAGAAGGATAGAATCAAGAACATGGATATGTGGAAAGCCAAAGAATGTCCCCAGTGGGACATAAAATGATGGAAAGCCAATTGAGATATTTGGGAAATGCGCTACAAAAACCAGATGTTGCCAGGTAAGAAGGGAAACTATGACCGTGTTTGAAGGGCCAGAAAGGGGGATGTGGGGAAATGGTACGGACTTCGATCAAGGAGGTGAGAAGGTTGTGTAAGGATTGTTTACTTTCAGAAAATATGGGCTTAGATACGAATGGTTGACAAAACAAGATCCTTAATGCCAACCCAATAGTTGGGACAAGGCTATGATGATGATGATGATCAAAACTATCTGCAACTAAGGTAGTGAGGTGAACGCTAGTCTTCATTTCTAAGCACACTAAGCCTGCAAAATCCATGATTGCAGGTAACATCAACTTGGAAACAATGTGAGGAGAACTGCAATCTCAACAAGAATTGACTCATTTCAGGAAAATAATACATGTTCACTTTCTCTATTGTTTGTAATTCTATTGAGGCACTGCAACAATGAAACCGAAACTTACAACTATCACAACATGTCCAATGATGTTCTAAGAACCCCATAACAAATGAACTCGAAATCAGATTGCAGATAACAATGATCTTTCAATAAAAAGCATTGAAGCAAAGGCAGATTGAAGATAAATGTATATGATAAAATTAACAATGGTGACTGTACTTAAAGAAGGAAAAAGAACTGGCAATGTTCAGCAATGCAGCCATAAGTGTCATCACTGCAGTCCTAGAACTTACATGATGGTTTTGCATGACAAGACACTCTGTACTCAGTTTTTTAAGTAATTCTGGAGAAAATCTGCACAATCAGTGGCCAATATAATGATTACATGAGTCACCTCGAGAGACATGTAAAATAACCAATTTCAATGAGGACATTTGTTATAAGAGCATATTATTAAATTATGGTGGTTTACCATAGAAGAATATAATCTCATCTTCATCGTTTTCTTAACAGCCTCTAAATAGAACTGGCCTCAGATCCAGAATTTTGCTGACATGAGAGGCAAAGGGAACCTACCATCCAGCAATAGTGCCCATTCCATTTAATGTTCTATTGAATAGTTAGTCCGATGCTTCTTTGTGCTATATACACGTAGAAGTTCTCTAAAAGGGAAGGGGAAGGACCAAAAGGATGTGAGTGGGTGTAGTAAGAAAATAGTTGATGACCTATGGTTTAATTGAGGATATGGTCCTTGATAGAGTGGGATGGTGGAACAGGTGTAGCCGACCCCAAATAGTTGGGATAAGGCTTAGATGATTGTGATGAACTCATACATTACCAAACTCATGGCGATGGAAGTGATATAAAAGTAAATTCAACTCTGGAACTATTTACCTCTGGAAGACAGTTCCTTCAATGTTAGCATTTTTTGTGAATTGAAGAGTAGATGCTTGATCAGTTGCACTAAACCATTCAAGAATGTTCTTGTCCTACAATCCCAATTAAATAATCCGTTGATAAGAAAGGATATATCAATAAGTTATATAGAAAATAAGATATAACAGACAAAAAAATCAATCAGGTTAACTTAGTGACATGTATATCAATGTCAAACACAATCATGAGATGAACATGGGGACCTAGAAAAATTGAAACAACAATGCATCCTTAGAGCTACATAATGATAATGAAAGATATAATATTGAATAAATATTAGGTCCCATTAATAAAAGATATATATATATATATATATATATATATATAAACATGTACAGATAAACAATCCCCAAAGGTTTCAACTGCCACGAAGCATGGCCAATCATCAATCTGGATAATTCATTCAATCATACCAATGGAGACAGATCACTAGCATGAAAAACGGATACCAAGATCGAATGGAGAAACAAAACAGGTCCAATCATCATCTTCAAACATCTATTCAATAGGTCCCACCACGGATCAATTATGATTTTAAGGAAACACTAGGGTTTGATGACGTTAACCATCCGGATCTATGGCTCAAAAAAGAGAAAAGGGGAAGGCTGTAATGAAAAGGTTCACATTTAAAAGGTTAGGATCAAGCACTCATGGTGATGTTTGCACCATGGCTTTCACAGTGGCATGACTGAATGTGTCCAGATTGATTGTTTGCCCTGCCACAAGTCGCTTGAGAACTTTGGGGACGTCTCTAGGGTTCCCATGAAGGTGAGGACATTAGCCTTTCCCTAAAACTATGCACTTACTATATATAAATAATAATCAAGTCAACAGAAAAACAAGCTAAAAGTTCTGCACTAATAATCATGTTTAGAAGCACCTGGCAAGCATGTTCAACATGAAAATTTTCTTTACTCTTACTCTTTCCATTTCTTGAAAAAGGAATATGCTTCGTACAATATTTCCATTTAATAGAACTACAAACAGCCATATCTACAACATTAATTTCCATTTAATAGAACTACGAGCAGCCATATCTACAACAGCCCACAAGCATCATGTGATCTAAAACAATTTAGTGTACAGCTAATTTCCATGGCATATAAAGTGTTGGAGCATAAGCCTAGAGCTAGCACAGTGCATTCTCTCCAGTCAAACATTCTCCATCTCTCCTACAAACCATTGTATCATGAGCGGAAATATTACTATGCACACCTATGTTTACTAAGTTCACTAACTACTGAGAGAAATGAGCCTGACTTCTATGACTAACAAAAGGGGCTCCTAGGATGCTATGAAACATAAAATCCATTGTCTAAAAAGGTATTTTTGGGTCACAATACATCAGGACATGAATAATGTCCTAAGGTACCCAGTTTATACAAGTGGGGCCCATGGTTCAGTGATATGGACAATTGATTGCTCGCAGTTGATCAAGATTAAAAGATCCTAGCCATCCAATCTCTCACTTTTTCCTGGACAAGTAGTGTATTATTAATTTATTATTGTTGTTGTTGTAGTTGTTCTTAACCATCTATTGGTAGACTAATAGTAAGAGGGTTAGGATCTTCAGATCAGGAAAATGATGGAACATCCATCATCCAAATGCAGCCCATCAAATCAATAGTGAGGATTGCTAAACCATTGGTCCACCAGTAAAGACAGGGCATGTGATTCACATCCTGATGCATGAGGACCGAATAATTCCTCTTATCTTAAAACTAAAAGAACTACACAATAATAAACACTGAGATGTAATTGTCTTCTAGAAATTGAGAAAAAAAAAAAAAAACAAACAAACACTGAATGCAAAAAGATATTATTATTACCTTGCTGACGATCATGCTTAGGAGCTCAAAGCCTAAGCAGATTGCAACCAAAGGAAAATGATCTCCTGCTTCATTTTTCTCTATAGTTTTCTGTAAAAGCACAAAACAACTATGAGCAGCATATAATTAGGCGAGGTCAAAAGGTCAGCCAGCATTAGTGTTAATAAATGAAGAGGTTAGAAGAAAAGCATAGCATCCAAACGTTTCTCCTGGTGAATTAATTTTGTTTATTTCCTTGATTAGGTTACAGCTTAAAACTGAGCCCATTCTGCATAGAAATTTAATAGAGAGGAGTGATACTTATGTGGAGGAGATGTATGTGCCAAATGAATACTACTACACCTCAACCTGCTGCCAGAGATGTAAATACCGTTCTCCAATGGTATACTGTTAACTGGTAATCACATAAAGAATATTTGTATTCACATATATATATAACACCATCACTATGAGTGCGTTCACTTGCACGGGATTATTTTTTTCATGCAAGTTCCATGCGGTCTTGTAATTCTCAAAGATTAGAGTGACTCCTAAACCAGGCTGGGTCGATTCCTCCAGAATCCACATGGGAAACCAGGAAGGGCCCAAATCCCTGACCCAGCCACCCAATTAGCGACCTAGCCTGGGGGACTCCAGTGAGTTGTGCATTTACTGGCCTGGTTTGTGAACTATGATAAGATGCAACCGTCTTTTGCTGATATACATTCTAAGGACCAAAAAATTAGATAAACGTAGACCCTTCTAAGTGACAAGAATCTACTTTGTGAAACACCACATGATTCCCTTCAAATTCACCTGAAAAAAGGCCCCACTTATTTCTCAGGTTGCAAGTTAATTCAACATAAATTATCTTGCAAATGTTATAAGCATTGAACATGCATCCAAGTGAGAGTATTTCAACTAGCTCAAGGGTTCAATATTGTTGAGAGGGCTTCTGCACACATATCAGAGGTTGAGGCCAAGCTTGAATAAGATTCTAGTCAAGGAGTTGTTTGGGTGTACAGAGGAATCTAGGTAAGTGACACGATAGAATTTACTATGATTAATGGAATTTGTTTATAATTAGTAAGGATTGCTCGATTGCTTTAAAAGTTGTTGAGTGGTTAGTAGTTATTTGGTTTAGGTCCAATTAATAAGGATTAGCTTGTTGAGTTAAATAGGCTATTATATACTGCTTGGTTTATACATGTATCGGATAATGGCCTTTTTTATATAGGGAATATGGGCTCGAACCCAAGACCTCAATGTTGAAACACCCCCTGCCTACCATTAAGCCATGGGCTTGAACCCTGGGATAATGACTTTTAAATGGCTGGAAGATTGGAATGTGAGCTCGTAGAGAGTAGGGACAGGTGAACAGAAAAGTTTTATCCCTTTATTTTATATTTTATATTCTTTGGCTCCTCTCATGTGCGTGTGTGACAGAGAGGCATAAGTTCATTT
Source organism: Magnolia sinica (assembly GCF_029962835.1). Classification (NCBI taxonomy): domain Eukaryota; kingdom Viridiplantae; phylum Streptophyta; class Magnoliopsida; order Magnoliales; family Magnoliaceae; genus Magnolia; species Magnolia sinica. The sequence goes on along the minus strand of NC_080575.1, from coordinate 118,694,845 downwards.
CCTCTTACATACCACACTTGTGGTTGTTTCATGAGCACCTTTGTGATGGATTTACCAATCTTGCATCTAGAGGTCTTTTTGTGAGATTTGTAGTGCTTCTTTTCATGCACTTTGCCTTTGTAGTGTGTCTTTGTAATAAATAACACAGTTTTATTAAAGGAAAGCAAGGAAACAACAAAGGAACAAGGCAAATAGCAAACAAAACTCCACAACCATTGTTGTGTGTTGGTCAGGAAGATTTTTTACATGTTGAATCAAAGCAAGGGTGCATATACTCTTTGTAGGTTTTCTCAGAGCTCTGTCGCTAGAAAGTACACGTGTATAAGCTTCAGCAAAACTTGTGTTGGCACTGACTGATATTGGCTTGGACAATTGATCAATCCAACTTGGGTTAGAATACTCTGGAACCAAATTCTAGTTTTAATGCCCCCAACCAAACTAATATCAAAAAAGAAGGCCAGTGCAGAAAACGAAGACCCCAATATTGAACTCCAATAGTTGAACTTCTTACTAGAGAATAACCCAAAGCATAGAAACTGCATCAAACAAGATTTGTGTTTTAGGCACATATGAATATCTAATCTTAATAAAGAGAAATGGTATAGCTCCCAATAATCATAATTCACAAAAGGCACTCTCTTTTTCTTTTCTTTTTTTCTTTTTTCTTTTTTTTTAAACTTATATGGATATTGGGTCAGAAAAATAAACATAGCACAAATCACAAAAACAGTTAAACACCTTGAAAATCTCCTGCACAGTCTCATAGTATAAACCAGTTTTAGCCCATCCACCAGTAAATAGCACACCGTTCACCAGGTTGAGCTTCTGCAGTAGATGAACATTGTATGTCAAAGTTGAAATTCATGCCATGTATTTATCAGAAAAACAAGTGCAAACAGAAGGAGAAGCCGAACAGCATCTTCAAATAATAGTTATTCAATGAAAGAACATTCAAGAACCTAAGATTCGGTTGCACACACAACTAAATTGGATTTCAATAGTGAGGTAGTCAAATTGCAACAACCTCCATTAGTATTTGTATGAGGAAGTAGCCCCCAAACTGCAATTATGCCCTGTTCAGCACATCTTGAAGGTAATTTAATTGCAATATGGAGCCTTCTCCCTCAATATAAATACTAAAGGTAAGTATGATTTGGTCATATCTACTTAATGAACTAATAGCTGCAGTTCAACGGAATAGAGCATCCAAATGTATCCTTAGCCCACACAGGATTATAATATTGTCATGATTAAAGCAATCTCATCAGTTAAGTTACTCAACTTGAAAAATAAAAGCTACTGTAATCTTGTCCAAGAAAAATTAACATGATGTAAAAGAACCATGCTAACTTGACCATGCATAGTCATATGGAGGCATGCACGTGCCTAGAACTAACCGAGCACCATGCTGTGAGGAATGTGCATAAGATCTACACCGTCCATCAGGTGCGCTGCCTCATATACACTTAGGAAACTGAAAATTGGGCCTGTGCAGAATTCAGACAGGCCACGCCATAAGGAAGAGTTGAGTTGGGACGCCCACTGTTAGTTATGTATGGGGCCCACCGTGGTTTTTATTTATGCTATCCAATCCATTCATATGACTCCTCACCAAGAGAAAGGTACTCTCCAAAATCACATTATTCTGAAACACAGGTGGACCAGACCATGTGAATCTATAAGTTTTAGGCAGTTTTACACCGTTCCCTATGGTGAGGCCCAACTGAGTGTTCGATCAGTGTGATATTCAGGATCAGGCCTAACATGGGGTGGGGCACCTGATGGACGGGGGTCAATCACATCCACATGATGCTGTCCCTCGGCGTCAGCGAAATAGTCATAGTCACACAGGTGTTCTTGGTGTAAAAACACACTGGCTATTTACAGGAAGAAAGGCTGTGTTTGGATGCACTACTGAATTAGATTGCAATAACAGGTCCAAGAAGAGGATCAGACTCCAAATTGCAATTCAAGTTGGACAAAAAACAAATACAACTGCAATTCGAGGATTAATTCAGTAATTCTTGATTGTGAGTGCTCGGTCATATCGGAATTTGATTCAGTTGTGCATCCAAACATGGACAGAGGATTTCACCTTGGCAAGAACCTCCGGCGGCTCGTTGTAAATGAGGGGAATGACGCGGGCCCCAGCCGACTCAACGAACTTGATGTAGGAGGCGGCAATGTAAGATGCGTTAGTGGAGTTGTTCAGCCGTCCGGAAGCGCCATCGCCGGGGTGGGACAGGATGCCAATAACGGGGCGGAAATAGAGGGTGGGATCGGGGGAGGGACAGAAGGACGGACGGTCAGATCGGAGACGGGAATCGGAGGGGAGGAGGATGGATTGGGCCTTCGTAGTGCTGAGATTTTTGGAGAAAGAGAGGAGGAGAGGAATCCAAAGGCATTTCCAGACGTCGCAGTAGGAAGGAGACGGAGCAGAAAAGCAGAGGCGACGAGCCTCCGTCTCTTTGGCCATTTCACTGCTGCTGCTGCTGCTGCTACTGCTGCTGCGATTTTCAGAGAAATCGGTGGAGGTGGTATTGGAGAGGAAGCGAGCCTGCATTTCTATTGGAGGCTTGAGAGACTGTGATTGACGGTTATGATTTATCGGAGAGACAGCGATTGATGGTTGCCGGATTGGTATCTAGTTCGCCACGAGGACGACGGCGTTTTATATAGATTTCGTCGCAATCTCCCGATTGGATGGATAGATTCCTGCGAAGTTCTACCAGATGGGTTTGATTGAATACATTCCGACTTGTTGCAATCTGATACGTCAGGACTTTTGTCTTCTGAATACGAATATGGGTCGTCTTCCAATAATCCTGACCGTTTATTCATTATTCTCAAATTGGATTATTTCAAGCCCACTGAGTTGAAATAAGGCTCATTTGCTATAAAAATGGACGGTTACCATAAGCTTTTATAATCACAGGGTAAAAACATTTGACCTGAGAGATTTTTGTAGGCGGACTGGGTGTGATTCAATCCGTCAGGTGCGGCACCGTATGTTTGGAATGGGGCCAAAAATCAGGCGGATTTAACACGGGTAGGCTATGCAATCTGCATCCCCATCTCTCGCATTCTACTTGCGGGAGCTCTACGGGGCCGATCGTAATGTATGCATTCTATCAGTGCCGTCCACTCATTTTGTCAGATCATTTTAATATACATGTCCCAAAAAGAGGTAAATTCAAAGCTTGCTTCGGATACCACAAGAAAAGGTAAGATTTGAATACCTGCGGTTGAAAACTTGCTGGGCCCACAAAAGTTCTCGATCAACCTAATGTTTTTGTTTTCGTTTCATCCGAGCCTAGGTGACCTTAGAACAAGTTGGATGGCAAATAAGCATTGCGACTGGTCATGTTTCAACAGTGGCGTGCTTCTCAGGCTACTGCCTTAAAATGGTACGTTGAAATGGCAAATGGCTCGGAAAAAGTAGATGCATCGTACGCACTCAGAGCCACGGCCAGGGCGGACTGGCTGGGGTAGGACGGAATCCGCCTGAAACGGGTCCGAGGCGGTGGGGAGTGGAGTAGGTACGGCCCCAGCCTCATGTCAGACAGTGCATCCCTTACCATGGGCCCATCTTGACTGATGTATTCTATATCCACGCCGTCCATCCGGTTGGGCAGATCATTTTAGAGCATGTTTCAGAAAAAGAATAGATTCGAATCTAAGGTGGACCACAGTATAGGAAACAATGATCAATGAACTTCCCACCATTAAAAACTTCCAGGGCCCACAGTAGTATTTCCGTAATTTTTATCTGCCATCCAACCTATTGATAATGTCGGATAAACCTGGATGAAGGAAAAATAAATAAATTTCAGCTTAATCCAAAGCTTTTGTGGCCTATTAATGGTTAATCATCAATGTTTCCTATGGTATGGTCCATTGGAGAATTGGATCTGATTCATTTTTGGGCACAGCCACTAAAATGGTTTGGAGAATGGATGGACGGAGTGGATATAGAATACATGGTCCAAGATGGGCATCATGTTGAGGGCCTCACCGTCTTGGGTGAGTGCGGGGCCGCAACTAATCCGCTTCCCTTGTACGCTGCTTTACGGGTACGTACGGTGATTGAATAACCAAACTGGAAGGAAGGCTGACGTGGAATGGCTATCAGCTATGTCGATAGCGGCTCAACGGAAGCTGCGTTTTACAATCTTGCAGCCAGGACTTGGAAGCGCAAAACACAGTCAGCCATCACATGCCAAAGTAGGATACGTGTGAAAGATCAGGGCCGTTATTATGATGCGCCTCACAGTGAATAAACTGGAGAGAATAGGCTGGTCAATTGTCAGGTCGTCTAGGAAACAAGAGGCTGAAAAAGATAAACGATGGTCCACGTTTAATGAATGGCCTGATGGAGCTTATTTACAGTGTAATCACGTGTGATGAATGGATTGCATTTCCTACACTTGTTTCAAGTGGGCAAATGTATGGTGCTTGCACACATGTGCGGATTTGATCCTCGTGTGAGGAAATCATACCAATGCCTATGTTAAAGTAGCAGGGGTGTCAGTGGGCCGGGCTCGGGCCTGAAACTTATAATTTTGAATAAGCCTGGTCCGAAGGACCGGCCCTAAACAGATCAAAAGCCTGGCCGATACCTATCGCATGCCTGCATGTTGACAGCCCTATTAAATATACTTTTCGGATCTTGTCTTCAAAATTGAACGTGCGTTGCGTCCTACCCTGCCCATGTACAAATCAGAATGCGCAGGGACTCCCAGGGACCACCACGATGTATTAGTTCTATCCATACCATCCATCTATTTTTTCATGTTATTTTAGTATGTAATCTAAAAAATTAGGCAAATCCAAGTCTCGAGTAGACTGCACAGTGAGGATTAATGTAACGCCTACAATTTTTGTTAATAAAATTTAAATTTTAAATTTTAAGTAGAAATGACATCTACCGATCTCATCATCTTTTCTCTATTTATTTTTATTCAAAACTTTCCTCGAGAGTATCTCATAGTCTCCCAACGAATTCTCTTTTTTAAAAAAATGAATGTAAGAAGGCGAAAGTCACCAAAAAAACTCGTAGAAAAAATTATGAAAGGAAAAGTGAGAAAAATAATTTTTATAATTCACCTATTTATGTTAGTATTTTATTTATTTTCTTTATTTTATTATTCAGATTAGTATTTTATTTATATAATAGTTAATTTGGCATGATCTAAACATTGAATGTATTGGATCAATCAAACATCTATTGTGTATGTTTAATTTATTCATGTGAAAAGGTATCTGCATGATTTTAAGGGTCTGTTTGGACAGTGGGATTATAAGGGATTAGGTGGGATGGGATTCAAGGGATAAAATTAATGCCATGCTTTGTTGATAATACGGTGGTATATTGAATGAATATATCCACCATCATTTGAAATTACTGACAATAACAAACATTTGTTATATCTAAACTGTTTATTTGTTTTGTAACATCATTTTATGGAATGAGCCCAAAAATGAGGTAGATCTAAAACTTATGTGGCCCCAAAGAAGTTTTCAACGGTAAGTATTCAATCCCTGTTGCTTTCTATGGTGGGGTCCACTTGAGCTTTAGATTTACCTGATTTTTTGGCCCATGCTTTAAAATAATCTCAATAAATGGGTGGACGGTGTGGATATAGCCCACACATCATGGTGGGACCTACACAACTTGCTAAACATTGAGTGAAATTGGCACGGAACCCAATGCAATTCCATTTAATGTAATTTCAAGCTTTCCCATTCTTCCCAAACATGGAGTGGAACTGGCACAGGATCAGATGAATCCCATCCCACCTAATCCCTTCTAATCCCACTGCCCAAACAGACCCTAAGGCTAATGTGTGGAATTTAAGATTTTAAGGTATGCACATGGCTTTAAGGCTAATGTATAGAATGTAAAATTTTTTCATGATGGACAGCGATTAGTATGATCTGTACTGTTCATGAGTATTGTAAGACTTAATTATGTAATATTTTTAAGAATCAGACCAATTCGACACCTTAATGAACCGTACTGATCATATATCTACCAATTTTCTTGTATAATCTAATGAAATTGAATAAATACCGGAAGAATAATTTTTTGCACAAGATACAACTTGGCATAGAGAATTATATGACATAATTTAAAATGTGTGATTAAATCATTACTATTCATTAATTCCTTAAGATTAAAATAAATTAAATTATTAAATTCTATACTGATCGGACCATTGGATGAGCAACATCGATATGAAGAAATGATAGATAATAAATCATACATTTTATTTATTATGTGTAATTATAAAATTAAAGAAAATTCTTATTTATGTGATTTTATAAAGTTCTAATTCAATTCAAACCGTTGGTTCACGGAATCATTTCTACCGCATCAAGGTGAGTGATTTCGATGTGTTTCTCATCCATCAAGTTAAAATAGATGGATTGTTTGATATGTTGTATGCTCAGTCTGATATAATTTTCATGTACTCTTAATTGATTTAGACAAAGTGTGATTTCTGTATTAATAATAAAATGATTTGATTAATGTGTTAAACTATATTGATCTAAATATGGTAATATAATTAATCTATTCAATACATGATTCATGATTACTTGGTGCATCTATCAATTGCATGTACAACACGTGAGGAATTCCTGGAGAACCTCCTTGGATAGTATCCTGGTAGAATCGTTATCAGAAGCCTATTATATTAGTAGAAGCCTACTCAAAGAGTAGATATGGGCTTTACTTATACTTACAAAATGGTAGAAGTCTATCAAAGGGCAGATGCGGGTTAACGTGTTTCTAACTCAGGCAAGTGGACGGATTTCTACTTGATGCATTAATGCATTACATTTGCATTTTAAAAAAAAACTATATTGTGTATGATTATCGGCTTTCTATTATAATTTGATATAAAGAACTATGTTGGGAATTCTCACTAGGCTTGGTCAACTTATTCTTTATTGATGTAAAACCGTACAGATGAGCAATTAACTGATAAGTTGGCGCAGGAACAAGAAGTTGTGGTTGAACTGGTGCACGATACACACACATGAGACATAGCCGTACCCATCAGAAGAGGAATTGACCGTATTTGGACAATTTCTAATTATTTTATTAAAATTTTATATGTTAGGATAGTCTGATTAGAAATAATGATTTTATTTAATTGAATTGTGCTAGGTCTGTAGGAAATATTCATTGGTAAGTTGTATTGACTAAATGAGCAAAATTATGCTGATTGAATGCTTATGGATGTTGAGAATAGACAAATATTGATGATTAAATCATTATGTAAATGACTGTGAATGAACCTAGTTGGAATATAGAAATGAATATTAATTTTACCTCTGAATAATTGTATAATAGAATTATAATGGAATGAAATTAGTACACTTTATAATTTTATTTTTTCTCTTTAGTTATATATGTATGATCTCATGAATAGGTTGGATGACAAATATATCAAATTGTCTTTTTTTTCCCCTTCATTCATACATGTATGATCTCATGAACAGGTTGGATGACAAATAAACATCAATGTATGCCTTAGGAAGGTTTTCAACGGTGGAAATCATTATTATCACTGTTTCCTGTTATGTGGTCCCCTTGAGCTTTAGATAAGCTTCGATTTTGTGCTCAATCTATAAAATGAGCTGGAAAAACAGCTGGACGGCGTGGATAAACGACGTACATTCAGGGTGGCCCCAACAGAGTTTAGTCAGTGCAATAAAAGCCTATAGAGTAACTCGTAAGCAATCCGATTTCCACGTGTGGGACGGGCGGAATGTCACATCACATCATAGTGGCCCACCGAAATTTATGTTGCAGCGTTGTGAGAGGCCACGTGTCCTATGATACCCGGAATCGCATCGGAGTAAATCCCATCGTACTACTTCAGATAATAAACACACGTGTCAGCTGAAACTGGTGGATGTTCTACGTATGCGTCATATTTGAGAAATTGACCGCTCTATATCCACCTTTTAACTAGCATCTTTTCTGAACCATCTCAAACCTACATTCCCAGTCTAAACCTCTCACATACGGACAGATTATTTGAGGACGAAAATACCCCTGCTTTTAAAAAAAAGTATTTTCGTCCTCAATTAGTCTGTCCGTACGTAAAAGGTTTAGACTAGAAAAGTAAGTTTGCGAGCGCTTCAAAAATACGCTGGATAAAAGGTGGCTTTTACATTGGTCAATTTCTCTTTCTATTTTTTAGTCGGGCGCGCCCGCCGGACAGAATCGGTCCAGGCAGGGCATCTGTGGTGCCCACCGTAATGTATGGGTTTTATCCGCTCTGTTTATCTATGTTTCTAAATTATTTTTAGTTACGATTAAAAAAATGAGGCATATTCAATGCTCAAGTGGACCACATGGTGAGGATTGAACACTCACCGTTAAAAACTTAGTGGGAGCCATGGAAGTTTTGAATCAAGCTGAAATTTGTATTTTCCCTTCATCTAGTCATATGTGACTTTATAAACCGGTTATATGACAAATAAACATTACGGTGGGCCTTGGGAAGGTTTCAACCTTGAGTGTGATTGTCACCGTTGCTTCCTGTAGCGTGGCTCCGCATGAGCTTTGAATATGGCTATTTTTTGAGTTCATGACCTAAAATAATATGAATAAAATAAAATAAGTAAATAAACAATATAGATAAAACCCATACATTAAAGTGAGCCACATTGAGCCCCTGCATGAATTGATTTTGGTTAGATCTGTCAACCGGCCACGCTTGGGTCAACCTAGACTTTGAACTGTTTGCGGGGCTATTCAAATTTTGGATGGTATGGGCCGAGCCTAGCCTATTGACAACCTTAATTTCCAAGAGTAAGACACAATCGGCTTCCTCAAAATATAGAAAACTCTGATGAACACTTTCGATTAAAATATTTCTAATAACAATTCACCACTTTTAAGTTTTTGGCACTTTTCCTTTTTGGAAAAGCACACAACAATGGGTACTTGAACCAATGACCTCAATGTTAAAACGCACAGTCTACCATTGAGCCATGTGCAGGGACCAAAAGTTTTCAATTCGACAAACGCACTTAAGTTATGTTTTTCAGTTTAGATGTCTCTTGAACCAAAAATCACACGTAGTTACATTTATTAGCCAGTTAAAAGTAGAAGAAATGATTTGGTTTCAACTAACATGTGCCCATGAATAAGAGGTTAGGATTGCTCAACCAATCTAATTACGTGACAGTGATTTAGCAACCGTGGTCTACAATTTAATTGGTTTAACTTCAATCATGCCACCAAGATGAGTTTTGGTAAGTGCATTTACAGTATTATAAGCTGCCGGAGTATTATATATGTTATCCATAAAAGAATATACATGTGGTATACATTATCTCAAGTTAAACAGTCCAAATTATGGGACCCACTGCAGACAGGTCAATATTATCCACCATGTGCATATCATCCCTCAAAATCTGTCAACGTGTGTGTGTGTGTACACACACACCCTTCTGTTTCATAATATGCATGTGGCTCACCAAGATAGTCGATCAGGCTGATTTTTTTTGCCCAAAAATGTTCTAAGGCCCACCTGATGAATGGAATGGATTTCAAACCCATGCCCAAATTTTATTTTCTTTGGCCTACCGGAGCTTTGAAACTGCCTTTGTCATTGGTTAACACAGCTCAACATGATAAGGAGAAACAGATGTATAGCGTGGAGGGCTCTACAGAGCATTTGTTGCATGTCTCCTAGTAGTACCGGTGGCCTTAGCTACACAGAGCAAAATGGGCCGGCTACTCACATCTTGTTGGTGGAAAGGAAAAAAAAAAAAAAAAAGGCACATTGTGCGCCCTTTGTAACTGAAATCTGAACCATTCAAGAGGCAAAAGTTACATTTTTAGTTTCCCAAATACTCCCTCTTTTATTTGAAATGTTTTCCTATATCATTTGAATTTCCAAAGGTCTACATCCTTACTAATCGTGGGGACAAAAATGTTATAAACAAACAAAATGTAGAAAATTATTTTTTGAGGATTAAATATGCACTTGCTGGAATCATCACTAAATTAACCCTTTCAAAAAGCACGTTTAGTTTAGGTATGTGTCCAAATCCATGCTTAGATCTGGGCTTGATTCAAGATTAGTGTCTAAACAAATATCTGAATCTATTTCGAGTCTTGATTAATGATCAAAAGTAAACAAAAGAAATGTGACATAAGATGAAGGTAAATGGACATCAACATCAAGAGAAGCAAATCACTTGCACATGTTTGTTTTGTTAAAGAAAAGTTTAGGATTTCCTTTGCATTGTACTGTTTGGTGTTTGGATTGCAATATGACAAAATGGAAAACTTTTTTCCTTCAGAAGTTTCATTTGAGGCTTTTTATTAAAAGAAAACTTTTTACTTTTTATCTTTTTTTGAACATTTTGAAAGGAAAAAAATTAATTTTTTTGAAGAAAAGCAAATGTAAACACTTTATTACATTATCTACTACTTTTCAAATAGGTGCGTCTTGCAATTGCATAAGCAAATGAACATTTACTCTTTACGAGATGGATGTCACCGCATCTCTTCTGCTTAAAAATTTTTACTTGGAAAAATGGTAATGATTTCCACGAAATCCTATATTTCCTTTGCTTGTTATAACACATAAAAATGTCATATAACAGGAAAAGTCATCCAACCGACACATGAGCTACTAATTCCCAAGACGGGGGGGTTTCACGGCCTCCAATTTCCACAAGGAATCGTCAACCGATCAAATGGCGCCCATTCTAGAAGAATTGGGTAGTCTGGCCCTCTCGAAAGTCGCATTTGGCTGCCATTGATGTGATTTTCCCATCAAGTAGCAGTGCTAGAGTCCTAGGACAGATCAATTTACAAATGGTGATCATATAACAATCTGATTTCTCCAGCTGAATTTGGACCACTTACTATAATACTTTTGACCATCCATTTGATAGTCACCAGTTGGAAGGTTAGTATTGCTCGATCAGTGTGGTTTTGAGCTGTGATCCATCCACAATGTGCTCCATAAATTGGATGGTCTCGATAATAGGTGCATAACTGCAGCGAATTCTCAAATGGGACGGCCAATTGTACGGATTTCACCTGTTGAATTCTAACATTGACCATTTTGTGTTTGACCTTTCATTTTCTGGCCATCAATCTCACAGGGGTAATCTATTTGCTGTGAATTGTTCACACGTACAGGTGGGCGTATGATAAAAAAGAAGTATGAAAAATTGATCACAGACCACATGTGACATACGCGTGAGGCACAGCTCTAAATAGGAGTACTGAATTTCAAGCCAGGATACGTATACGGTGGGGCTCACCTCATGCCACGAGAAATCATGGTAGGGCCTCAAAGAATAATCAAAGTCCCGTATTAAATGGGGAAATTCTGTTAATTGGGCTACCGAACTGATTTCATTTTGGTCATTGGACCCAAGAGTCATTCGTTGAATATCAATCCATGGGTCACATCACCAGTGGGATCTTTTGGCTCCAACACTCTTATCCAATCTCAAGTTTTTTTTTTAATTATTACATATTATGTTTCATTGTATTGTGATAATCAAGCTGTCATACATATTATCACCAACTCAACCTCACATAAATGAATAAAACATATTAAAATAGATTATCACTTTATTCATGAGAAATTGTCAACTGAAGTTGTCTATATGCCTCACTTTGTCCCAACGATCAACTAGCCAATGCCTTTACAAAGACAACATCTTGTTTGTCCTTCTAATAGAGGGCAAATGTTAGAATTAATGTGCGAGCATACAAGGATGTATATATTGCTCGGGCGAACTTATCATTTTCATCTATAAATAGAGAGGAGGGACCATAACTTTAACCCTAAAATTTCTCTCCATTCTTGATCTCCCAGGTCATTAGTTGAATGAATTAGTGCACAATCACCCCTCCTTTGGTTGGCGAATTTTGCTAACTTGGTATCCGATTTGAGAAGGAATGTGGTGTTGCGGTCTAGCATTGATGTGTGGGTCGAGGAATTTTATGATCATTATCCGGGCTATTGCCATAGCGGAACAAAGTAGAGAGAAAAGGAGAAAGAAGGTGGCGAATAACGCACATGAAAGGTACCCGGTGGTGGCCATGGATAGAGGTTGAATGGAATAAATGGCTTGAATTTATTTGGGGAGTGATTGTCACATTAGCTTGTTTGTGTGGGGTTTATGGCATTTTTTGGGGTGATATTAGAATACTAGATGTTGGATTGAAATGGGGTCGGAATGATTGAATCATGGCAGGTGGACACTTCCAAAATCGATGGCTGAAAACACGTTTTGAGAATGTGGAATGAGAATGAGTCGGTTCCATTGTCACATGCAAATGAGACTAGTCATTTGGATGAATTGGCATGCTTTTGCGACGAGGGATGTCCGAATGCATTCTCCCGTACGTACATATTGCCTTCTGTGGTACGGGAGATGATAAGGTAGAGCGTGGAGAATGGGAATGAGGTAAGGTCTCTCTCCTTACTACACGTGTATGATGATGTTGTCATTATGGGCCGTCCATTTAGTTAGATCTACTCCAGATGACAAATATTTCGAGATGCATATAGAATGATCTTAGCCGTATGATCGGTCAAGTTCAAAGAGAAGGTAAGAAACAAAATGGTTACTGAATATTCAGTGCTGGGAAGTGAAGAAAATTGATGGATACGATTGTCCAATGGAACGATTTTGAGATATATGCCACCCATGATAGGTCCCAGCAGATGGACGACCTCAATTAATACATAGCCCTTCCGACTATCAAGCGTGTTGCAATTGCAAATGCCTCATTGTTTAGATGGTGATAGAGGTATGGCCATTTGGATGGAAGTAAATGGAGGTATATGAATGGAATTGAAAGTAAATGGAAGTAAATGATAGTTGAAGTACGTTTAGATGGGAGTAATTGCGGGTAAATAAAATGAAATGGAGTAAATATGTATACAAATGAATTCCTCTTTACCAGAGAGGATTTGAAAACAAATGAGAAGAAATGCCTTTTTGAATTCCTTTGAGATTCGCACGTCTTAGCAAAGGTAACGCGACATTCATGTCATGTTAATGATATTCTAAAACAATTCAATTATGGCTACATTATTAAAATCATATCAAAAGAATGATTTAAACAGTCTAAAGAATAACTATTTAAATAAGTGACTAAAAAATGTTGCCAAGTTACTTGTTTGTGATCTTTATAATAACTAAGACTTGGAACTTTCTCATTTTTTTACTAAAATATACATTTCAATAGGCTTATTATAATTATTAATATCACCTACAAACGCTAAGTCAGGATAGTAAAACGCATTCCAATTACTTCCATTTACTTTCATTTAAACCGAATATTTGAATTTCAAATGCATTTCATTTAGTCCCATCCAAACACAATTCCATATGTTATTTGCTCTTAAATAATTTATCTCTAATTCCATTTTCCATTTACCTTTATTTACAACCTCCTAGAACCAAGTCAAGCCCAAGCACAGCCTAATACCAATCAGATGGCGTTGGCATCAAGAAGTGGAACTAGAGGCCCCTTTCCTTTACCATTGGTTCGTCAACACATGATGTGGCCCCCTTAGATGTGGATGAATAATCTGGGCCGTCAATCTGATGGACCCTTCTCTTGATGGACAAATGTACAAATATCACTCAGTTGAAAAATCTTATCCTTAGGATTAACAGCCTTCCACTGGATATGGTTAAACGAGAAAAATGGCCAAAGATGTGATCATCTGGCCATGCAGCTAGATGAGCCCCATGATGGTATTATATTACTATTTAAGGGAGTAATTTGATATTGTGGCAGCGTATGACCCGTAATGAGTGCCTGCTTTTTAAATATGGAACATGCATGGAGGGACCCACCAAAGACAAACCTCATCTTTTAGAATAATAACTACAATAGCCAATCGCGAGAGTAGCGGTTTGAATTCTGCCATGTTCACACGTGGTGATGTTGCGTATGAGTGAAAGATCCGACTCATTCATCAAGTGGGTCACGCCATGTATGAGTAATGGCCAAAGTATTTGGCTGATTTCAGATAGGCAGATCTTCGTACGTTCATGGGGCAGTGCCCATCATGGATGTGCCAGGTGCACATTCATGCTTTGCAGCACACGTGCCAACATGGCACATACGTGCGATCTTGGGGCATCTTATCCGGTGTAGTGCAAAATGATACCCCTTGGCCATTAATAGGCTGGTCTACTCATCAAGTAGGACTTAAATGAATGTATACTGCTATGGAAAAATATAATTCGACCACCTTCAAGGTCAACTCGGCCCGATGAAGGTTTGTCCCCGAAACACTTTATCTAGGAAAATTGACATGAAGCTAACGCCCACTTTCGCAAACATAGCCCTCAGCAGGATATGGTCCCAAGTTTTTGTTCACTCACACTTGGTAGGAACTGGATAACCTGACATGAACAAAGAACCATCGAAGAACAGCTAGAGCCGACGAGAGATCTGGTTCGAGCCATAATTTGGATTGATTTGGTCGTGATTGAATCAGCTCGGGACATCTTCGACTTAACAATAGAGCCGAGCTCTGGTAAGCTCGGTCCAAGTTGCCCTCAGTTGTTCAACAGAGCTCGACTTAGATGAGCTCAGCTCAAAACCGTTTTCGGTCGACCAGATCAGCTTGGCACAAGACCCCCTCCTAATAACGCACGACGAAAGTAATTGCCCAACGCATGATTCTAGGGTAACCAATAACATTCACCATTCACGCATATCTCGCCTAATAGCTGAGATTGTGCCTAAGATTACGGGCCACCCTATCCTATGAACACTATAAATAAGGGACCCACTTACAGGAATAGGTATGCAAAATCTCTCACCCTGAGCCCCTCTACACTATTAGACCCAAATTCCTAGCCTAACTTTGGAATCGAAGGGTTCTTGCTCTAGCCAGGGTCTCCATTGCCTTCCTTCCATTGTGCAGGTGCTCGGAAGGTTAACAGCTCCGTGAGGGTAGACCATGGAACATTTGGTCATCTTTCTATAACCGTCCATTTTTATTTTTATTTTATCCAAGTGTGGCTGGCCTCTTGAGTTTACGAGTGATTTTTG
Organism: Magnolia sinica; assembly: GCF_029962835.1. Taxonomy (NCBI): domain Eukaryota; kingdom Viridiplantae; phylum Streptophyta; class Magnoliopsida; order Magnoliales; family Magnoliaceae; genus Magnolia; species Magnolia sinica. Next base: position 118,679,766 of record NC_080575.1, on the reverse strand, counting down.
AGCCAGAGCATACTCACTCTTACTCCTGCCCAGTGAATGGTTTGGATCACACGCATTGGAACCCACAGTGCGATCTCATTCCCTATAATTATAGGTCCCACATAGCAAATATAGTGGGCCCACCTGATGAATGGTTCTATGCGGCCCACCTTATTACCTGGTCAGCCTCTTTTTGAAAAGTCATAAAACAAACACAGTGTCGCAATTCATGAATGATCCCAGATCTGTTTCATCCATAACCCATTCTGATGGCTTCTTACGGGAGTTGCACCACAGAAGAAATCAAGTCCATTATCTTTAAGGATGCCAATGGGCGAAGTGGTTCGGCCCGGTCCTGCAGGGCTTGTCTCTAAGCTCGGCCCAGGTTTGAAATCTAGGCCTCGTGTCCGGTCTAGATTGGACCATTCAAGTCCTCGATCATTTAAATCTTCTTCTCAAAGGGCCCGCCCTGGTCAATCCTATCCTGTAAAGCGACGGCCAGGATCTTCTAAACTGGTCAATGCCAGGGCACAGGGCGCTAGGGCCAGACAGGGCCCAACCTTGATTCGGCCCTAGCCTGGGGAGTTGCCGACCCTAATTACACTCAAGGATAGATTGAAGAGGTTAATCGTGGCACACGTGTTAACATGATGCATCTGTTCAATAACTAGGTCACACTACTTAGGTGGTGCCAACCGTTAAATCAGGCCACTTCTATGAGAAAGATGTACGGTTGGAAATGAACTTGCGGCCGCATGTAATTGGCACCTGCACCACTTCTATGATCTGATTTTCTTGTTGAATCTGGGCTTGCTACCTTTAACCATCCACTTGATAGTCACAAATTGGACGATTAGGATTGTCCGTTCAGTGTTTCTGTTTAGGCTTATGTCCATTCACAATGTGCCCCACCAATTTGAACGGTCTGGATTGCGCACGTGTGTCACGTGTAAGGAGGATGAGTCACCACCATTTTGGAAATGATGAACTACAACCAGTCATGTCCCAAAGTAAGGACTAGACCAAAAATCCTCTCCAACAGATATTGTGTGCAGCGGGTATAACACGTGTGGTCTATGGGGTAACAGTGCTGTGTCCTGTGTGTGGCATCCACATCCACCTCCATCAGGCGTGCCTCTTGATGTTAGGTTCGCTAAAAATCAGCTCGATCCACAACTCAAGTGGGCCACACCACATGGAAACAACGGGGAAGGATTGTCAACCGTAGGTTTGTGTATCCGGGGCCTTGGTGGACCACACGATGTGAACTTAGAGATATAAAGCTTGATTTTTTCAATTTCCCCCCATCTCCAGGCTCACCTGAGCTTTGTACTGGGATAGTTTTTTCGGATGCACCATGAACATGAGTAGGCGCACCTGATGGACGGAGTGGATGTCACACGCACAACACCATGGGCCCCACATAGCTAGGGTGTTTTACTTGTAAAGGATTAGATTCCGCAAAGAATTGTGGCATCTCCGCATACATGTTTTAATTCCAGACCATCCAAATCACAGCGAGATTGTGCATGTATCATAGTGCAAAATCATGACAATCCAGACAATCTTAACCATCGGATCTCTCCTCTTGAATTATCCTGCTACTGACCATTTTATGTTTCACCTCCCATTTGATGACCATCAATCAGACAATCAGGGCCGTCTGTCAGTGTAATATCTTCATGCACATGGAAGTGTCACACCCACATGACAAAAAAAAAAAAGGAATGCTTTGAACGCCTGACCACAGTTCACATTTGGCGGACTGATTTTCAGGCCATGACACATATATGGTGATGCCACCCATTGAACATCTTGATCTCACACACACGTGTGCTACATTGTCACATGCTTCAAGTAGTCATCCCTCGGCGGAAAAAGAACCAAAGTATTCATTAATATTTAGAAAACAATACAAAACCAAAGAGAAGGGACAAGAACATCTGAAATAACTAGATAATTCACGAAAATGGTATCGCTATATTTGCAGCAACATATCACACGTGCCAACGTGGCACGCATGTGCCGTGTCCAGGATCTTCATCAAAATGGGCCCTACGTTGTATATTCCTTATCCCAAAAATCCAAGTGTTCCATCATGTTGGATCAGTTGGATCTCAGTAAGAACGACTATTTAGAAAGCAATAGCCAATCTACGCATATAATATTGCAGAGGTGTGGACCACTTGACCAGTAAGCCAACCAATTTTATTTTATTTTATTTTTCGCTGGGACACTTTTGTAGAGGGGCCCACCTGATGAATGTCCTGGATCATGCACAAATGCACCATATCAGCAAGCAAATCGAGGGTCAGTACGGCCTTTCTCCAATGATATTGCCATGAGGATAGTAATTGCAAGTGATATATGAATCCCCACTCCTGCATATGATCTTAGCACACCCAACCATCTCCGTAGTCTTCCAAACCAGCTGTGTGTAGTGCAAACAGTCCTTGTTTTCCATACACTTATTGGACTTGTAGTCATAGAAGGACTCCTCAGCGGCCCACGCGGCGATCGCATCAGATGGCATCCAACTCTTCCCCTTACCCCAGAAGATGTTCTCACCCAAGTCACCATTTGAATGAATCAGTGCACCGTCTCCCCTCCTTTGGTTCGCATACCACTTAGCGAAATTCGCTAACTTACTGCTCCATTTGATTTGAGGTACGCCATGTTGCACTCGAACCTTATTGTGGGGGCCAAGGAATTGTGTGGCTGTGATCTGGTTTTGGCTGTGGGCCGCAGTGGCGGGACGCAAGATAGTGGAAAGGAGAAAGAAGGTTAGCAATAACATGCATGAAAGGGAGTTGGTGGTGGCCATTGATGGAGATGGAATGGAATGAAAGGTCTTGATTTGTCTTGGTAATGTATGATGGTTGAATTAGGTTGTATGTGTGGATGTTATATATATAGAGGTTAATGGAATTTTGGGGTGGGATTAAAATACATTAATTGGATTAAAATGGGGTAGAAGATTCGAATCATGGCATGTGGGCATTTGCGAAATCAATGGCTGAAAACAGGTCTTGAGAATGTGGTAGGTGAATGAGTCAGGTACGTTGGAACATGCAACTAATCATTTTTTCATGTATTGAAAATGGTTTGTGAGGAGAAAGGTCTGAATGTTTTATCCATCATGCAAGTAATCATAAGGCATTTTGAGTTCGGTATGTTGTATGCGAACTTTGTCATACGGCAGTTTCTATTGAGCCAAATTTTTACTCATGTGGAACATCTGAACCGTGTAAAATCTGGGCCACAGCAGGAAGATCAATTAGGTAAAAAATGGGATTGATCCACGCGTTAGATTTGTCACACCTGTACATTCACTCAGACCATTGGATGTCCGCTGATTTTGACGGCGTAGGTCCCATGATGAATCGATGTTTTGGTTTTTGCCCATCGAGATCTTCATGGTGCAACCCGCCTTTTGCAGGGGTTGATGGTGGCCCACCCCATGGAAGGTTCAGATTATCTGGCCATCCAGCTAGATGGGCCCACGAATGAACCCTCCAAAAAGCTGAATGTCCTTGTAAAAAAAAAAAAAAAGCTGTCCACTGTACATTGAAAAATAAAAAATACGCTGTTTGTACGAAGGACGAGAAAGATACATGAGAGTATGAGTAAACTAAAATATGCGTTTACCAAAATTTGGCTACTCATCCATGATATACATGGCACGTTTTTTAGCCAATCCAAACCGTCCAAGTCATCGTGGATGGATTGTAATCTGAGAATCACATTGATTTGATGATCTTAACCCTCTGATGCCTTTATTTGAATGTGAACTGATGATAATTTTCCTTTTAACCATCCTTTGATAACCACCATTAGGTTGTTAGGACCTGGGAACTACCTGATCATCCACGAACTCACCAAATGTACCTTAATCGAAAACGCCCATTGGGACCCACCAAATATACCATCGTCCAAAATTAGCAATGGTCCCCAGCCAACGGGAAAAAGAGCTTGGATAAATCCACACGTGTACAAGTCAGCTAATGCATTTGTCACTCAATATGCCAGCGTGGTAATCAGGTGTAATATCCAAGCCATCCATCAGAAGGGTGCCACCTTTTAGATTTCCCACCCCAAGAATCAAGTTGGTCCACAATTAATTGAACAAACGTATAGCTGTGAAAAAAATCTGCAAGTTCTGAAACCCGTCCACTTATTTCTATTATCTGACACACTAACTTAGTGCACCCATGATGGATGGCTTGGATATTTCACCTGTGTGCCACGCTGGCGTGTGCATTAGCTAACTGGTACAAGTGTAACCCATTTGATTTTCGGACCAGATGTGGTGGGCCACTGTCGGGATCACCATACATCTGTGCAATATGTACCCACCTTAATTAAGTTTTACTAAACTAATGGCATTTTCAATCTTAGGAATGTATCTGCCCGAGAAAGACCTGTCCGGTCATCTGGTGGGCCAGAGTTGCACATCGAACGTGGATAGTCGTCGATTATTTTAAACTGTTCGTTTCTTTTGTGCACATGTGGCTTAGATGGTGACTATATAATGGTGGGTCCAACCTGATGAATACCGATAATCAGAGTTTAAAAACTCGGCGAGTTTCTCCGTATAAAATTTCCTGAATTTTTTCAGTATTTCTACCTATTTTTAAGTAGAGCTTTGCTAAGCCCGGACTGAGTTCAAGAAAAGCTGATGCACACGCCAAACATGTTCCAGCATGGCACAATAGGTAGATAATCCAGTCCATCCAACAGAATGGCACCACTATATTAATGCCATAGCCCAAGAATAAGGTTGATACACTCGTCAGGTGGGCCGCAGTTTACAAAACAAATGTACAATTCTAAAAAACTTGTCTGGCGTTTTCTAACGCATCCCTCTATTTCCAATATTAGGACCTAAATTAATGCTCATTGGATAATATTTTATTTTTGGATAAACAGGTAAGAGGTCGGACCAACCCGATGGATAGATTAGATCTCCTAAGTATGTGCCATGCTAGCACATTTGTGTCATGTATATGAACTTTATTGCATACCGGTGTGCGCTTAGCAAACCTTTTTTTCTTTTCTTTTTTTTACACACGCGCGCACACACCCCGCACACTCACGCTAGTAGAATTTCACCACCTATGGGTACTCGAACCCTTGACCGAACTCCTGAGAGTCTACCACCGAGCAAGAACAAGGACGCCTTGACCGAGTGTGCGCTTAGCAAACCTGTTATAAATATAACGAGTCGTTTGGCACCATTGGGAGGGGGGTTATGAGGTGATTTCAAATCATGCTTGGCACCCTAAAGTAATTGAGGGTTTCAATATCCAGGAGATTGAAATCCAAGGTGAGAACTTGGATTACATCTACTAAAATCCTTTCACAGTTGCATGTGGCTATTAATGCCTACTGATGATATTCCAAAAGAATCGGATTATCCCTTGCATCACTGTAATTACTTTAAATTGTTGGTTAGTGACTTGGATGTAATCTTCTGCTTGTAACTCATCCAAGATTTGAATTTCATTAGTTTTGGGCAAAGTGCATACTTCAATGGGCTTATTACAACCATTGTGTCAAACATTACAAACGTACATTAATTAGAGATATTAAAGTTGATTTAATAATTAAATTCAAACCCATATAGATATGCTATACATAGCTACTTTTGAATCATAGAGAATTCTGAATCTAAGGTGTCAAATACAACAGGAGGATTTCAAATACAAGGAGTTCTGAATCCAGGGGTTCCAAATCCGCACTCCCTAACAGGCCCTAAATATATAAATAATGCCGAGTTGTGAGAAGTCAGTCCAGTTTGTTGATTATTTCTTTTTCCTGAGTTTGTACGGTTTTTAAGTCCTGATTTTCTTGAGTTTTGACCAATTAAGTAGAGAAGAGGAAAGTGCGGTGGGCTGGACCAACCCAACCGGTGTCCAGCCGCATGTGTTGGACTCGGCCTGAAATTTGGTTCTGGTAATTGACGAGTCTGGTTTTGTAGTTGAGTACGCCAAAAATCTCGGTGATCGGAAAAGCCCTACTTATTAAAGTTGGTAAGGTGAAAGGATTTAAAACCGATATTTGTGTATGGTATACATGAATCACCGTCAAAATCCCGTCGTATCGCCCCGTATTTCAGGCGTATTGTTCATGTACGAAGCCGGTATATATCAGGTGATATGTACTAGTTTGGGCAATACTTAGAACGTTGGTAGAATGCATATGTTATACTGGGATGGGATGGGAAGGGGTGGGCCTGTGTTAGGTGCTTAGCACCAATGTTATACTGGGACATGCTTGGGCCCGATGGCCCATTTGCCACCCTAGATAGGGCCAAAGAAAGAAATAATGTGATTTGTAAAGGTTTTACTTTTAAAAAATAAATAAATTCATGAAACCGTCAATTGTGTGATGGCCTATCAACTGATGTGTCTACATGACATTTCGGCCCCACCTATCTGGAGAATCTAATGTTTGGGCCCACCTTTGGACTGCCCCATGCAGCAAATCCACCTTGACCAGCTGATGATCCAAGCTACCCACCAAGAACCTTCAAGTGGAGGTTTACCATATATATATATATATATATATGATGGTCCACCATCAACAGGAAATAAATAAATAAGCAAAAGACAGGGTATTAGGACAATACAATCAGAACAACTCGAGAATTGGGTGGGGCCCGGGTGTAGGCACATCTTAATATGCATTGGATCATTCTTTTTTATTATTATTATTTGGTAAATATTTGTACTCATCTTGTCCTCCATATTCCTAATTTTGCAGTGTGTTGAGTTCATGTAATGGACGGTGATATGTCCTTTTAAGAAGGATTTCATATTGAAACTCGTTAATTTCAAGTGTATTGATTCCCATCTCGTTTGAGGTCCCTGTTTGCCCATGCCGGATGGGCCCAGTGGCTGCCTGGATAGACAATCTGAACCGTCTATACCGTGGGCCCTGAGGTGGATAGGCAACTGGACGTTGTTACATTACTTACTACCAACTTGAAGGCAGTGGTATCATAGCATTTACCTTCAAAGCAAGGACTAATTAGGCCCATTTCATAACGAAATCCACATCAACCAACACAGCTGGAAAGATAAACAAAGATTCTCCATTGAAAACCAAACACCAAATTCGATTTACAGAGCATCCAAACATCAACAGAAACGACATCCCCTAATTCAAAAGAAGAAGGAAAAAAAAAACGCTTCCTCAGTATGGCCTTTGACCTATGACATTCCCATGAGGATAGTAATTGCATGTAATGAATGTATCTCCACTCCTACATTCGATCCGCGCACAACCAACCATTGTGGTGGCCCTCCAGACCATCTGTGTGTAGTGCAAGCAGTCCTTGTTTTGCAAGCATGTATTGGACTGGTAACTGTAGAAGGACTTCTCGGCAGCCCATGCAGCGACTGCATCAGATGGTGTCCATTGCTTTCCTTTCCCCCAGAAGATGTTCTCTCCCAAGTCCCCGCTCGAATGAATCAATGCACAGTCGCCTCTCCTTTGCTTAGCATACGATTTTGCAAAGTTTGCGAGATAGAAACTCCATTTGAGCGGAGGAAGGCCTTGTCGTGCTCTAACCATGTTATGTGGGATGAGAAATTGCTCAATATTGGACATTGGTTTTGCTGTCATGGCCATGGTGGGGAGGAGCAGAGAGAAGAGGATGCATGTAGCTAAGAGCAGACATGGAAGAGACTTGGTAGTAGTAGACATTGATGATGGAGATGGAATGGAATGAGAAGTTGGTTTTTCTTTGAAAAAAATCTAAGAGGGATGGAAATCTCAAGTAGTTAAGAAGGGCTTATATAGAGATGGAATGCCAAATGGGTATTAGAAAAATGTGTATTTGTTTAGAGAGAGAGAGAGAGAGAGATTAAAAGGTATATGAGTAATGTCATGTGTTTCTCCTAAATCCGAGGCTGAAAACATGTTACTGAATGTGGAAGAGGAATGGCTTGATTACTTAAATGTCTTGGAACATGTTACTAATCATTTGCATGATGATTCTGATTCTTGGGGAGATTCCAGATGTTTTGCCCATGAGCTAAGGGTGGCCCAGCTCTTGGGTTCTTAAAATTGCTGGCGAGGACTGGGACCCAGGCTTTTCAGAGTCATTTTCTTCTTATCAAAATTAATTATACGATGAGACCCGCTGTGGATGGAGGGGAGACTGCAGAAATATCTTAGATTTGAATTATTTTCAAACCTTCGATCGTGTTACTCTTTGCTGTTAGGGGTAGGACCAGGGCTTGCCAGAGCTAACCTTGGCCCAGCCCTAGCCTGGCCAATTGTCACCTTACCATGGGCCAAGTGATGGCTGAAAGGCTATGATCAAAAGGTCTTTTCATGTAAAATAGAAAATGTAAGAAATGGGAGTTACATGGAAAATGATTTGAGACTAGTTTTATTTTTAGAAAATAGGGAAAACCGAAAAAATGGTGGCCCACAAAATCTTATACAAACAGTTCTTGCTGTGGCCTGCAAACTAACAGTTGAAACGAGAATGGTTGACAATTTACACCAGGGAGAAGGTCAGTTAGTTGGACGGCTAGGATTGTCCAACTGTGAAGTTCTTTTGTGGTGGCTAGTCCATGGTATGGTCCACTGGATGAACAATCCTGATTGGGGATTGTTTAGATAAGTGGGACCCTGGGTGCATCCAAATTCTAAATGCTGGAAACCCTCTATATGTGCGGAACTCGAGTTCTTGAGCGGAGAACTCCCTGCAATCGCATCCGTACAACCGTACAGCACATAGGCCATTTGAATAATGGAGAATAACGTGGGCCACCAGCACACAGTTCCACCCATCCAAACCCCTGACAGCACGGATTCCATGTGAAAAATGAAATATAGAGGGAAGTGCTCAGATGGCTCATTCGTGGAAGTGGCCCATGGTTCACTGATCAAGATCATTAATCGGATGGTACTAACATTGGATAAGGGATGCCCCAACCTCTTCCAGATTGGAATTTACTAGCCATCCAATGTATGGCGTCTCTTTCTTGAATGAAAGGCCAAGGATTGTACGGATTGCATATTCCAATATTTCTCCACCAAACATTTGTAGTTGACCACGTCAAGGAATTAGGATGTGGGAATCTCTGGGACATCGCTCATCCATTGAGAGGCCCATTAGATCAAAGGTCGAGATCACTGGATCCTGGCCCTTGGTCTCAATATGTTTCCACTAATCAGAATAATCATTACGGCCTCAAAGACAACTGGATTGAGCTTGCATCAATCACATCTTAATTATTAAATAATGTATCACAATCATAATGTAAGGTTTTAATATTACGTTTGGAAAGCTGACATTCAGATAAGCAACAGCCCATTTTTCTCTGAGGCCAGATGTAATACAAAAGTTTCAAGGATAAGCTTAACGTACAAATATGTGGAGCCCACCGTGATCTTTGAATGGGGAGAGGATCAGGTGTGGGCCCGGCCTCACCCAAGACTGTGCGGCCCTTACCGTATGGCCCACCGTTATGTATGTATTATATATCCACGCAGTCCATCTGTTTTGTGATGTCATTTTAGGGCATGAGCCCAAAAGTGAAGAAGATCTAAATCTCAGATGGACCATACCACAGGAAACAGTGGTGAATGAATGCCCTACCATTAAAAACTTCCCAGGGCCCACTGTAAGGTTTCCATAATGTTTATTTGCCGGCTGAGCTGTTGGTAAGGTCACATAAACCTGGATGAAGGGATAAAATAAATATCAGCTTCATCCAAAACTTGGGTGGCTCATTAATGGTCAATCATCACTGTTTCCCATTGTATGGTCCAGCTGAGAATTGGATCTACTTCATTTTTAGATTCATACCCTAAAATGATCTGTAAAAACTGATGGACGGCATGGATATAAAATAAATACATCAAGGTGGACCCCACGGTAAGGACCATACTGTCTTGAGTGAGGCCAAGGCCTCACCAAATCCGCTCATCTTTTAATCACATCTCTCTCTAAAAAAAATATACTTTTAATGACACCAATCCTTCATTCATGTTCACCACCTTTTGTTCTCCTTGCACTGAAAAAATCTGGCCAATCCAAAACTCAAGTGGGCCACACCACAGGGAACAGTTGAGATGGGGACACCATTAGAAACCTTCCAGATTGTATGTGGAGCCACCGTATTTCATATCTGCCATGTAATCCATTCAGAAGATGCACCGCATTCAAACAACGGACACAAATCTTCCCATCCAAAAACTCAGATGGCCAGCAAAATTTGATCTTTAAAAGTTTGAATGATTTTGCGTTGAGAGACTCGGCTGAGGTTTGGGATCTGAGGAGAATAGGTGTACATGATGTATTGGACGTCATTGAAACACCACCGTGGACCCAGCATCTTTTTTTTTTTTTTTTTCTTTTTTTTTAAATTATTATTTAGTAATTACAATAAACGTTTTTAAATATTTTATTTTTGGCAAGATTTTCCCAATAATATATCCAGAAAAACCTCTTAATTTGAAAATCTCCCAAGATATTTCAGGGCTGAGAAATTGCCGAGAATGATATTTGTTACTATGGTTTTTTAGCACAGAAGTGATTGACATTTTCATCAATGGGATTATAGGAATAGAAAATTCAGATATATCATTAGAGAAGGATAAGAGAAAAATAATAAGAAACTATGTACCTATGAACCTTATGCAGAGGAATTATATGCTGTACTCCCAAGTTATGAAGACCATCCATTGTCAAAATAAAGGCACATGGGCATGTTCTTACAGATACATTGCTCCATGTGATGAAGCACCTTACAGATACACTGCTCCATGTGATCAAGCACCATTTTATCCCTTTTGAACAAGTCCAGGTAGTAGGTGCTATGGCGTCATTGTTGATGTATCCTGTAAATGGGAAGCAGCCATGTCATACATGACATGTTTATCTTTTTTCTATCGTTCAGCAACGAAGACGGGTTCAGATCCACGACCTCATCTATTGCGTGCTTACACACACACACACACACACACACACACACTTAGATGATGATAGTGTCTGTGAGGTACATGCAGGGTGTTAGATGTGATGCCTTTTTAGAAGCCTGATTCACCAACATGGCCATACAAATATATTAGAAATATTAAAATTAGTTCTATGTTTAATAAAAACAAAATGAAACAAATAATAATCAACCCATAACTTACGTCATTGATATGTAAAATGAAAAAATAAATAAAATACAATAACAGCCGAAAGACACTTCCTGTCCAACTGTGTAGACACGGTGCTACATCTCTAAAAGACATGTCCTTGTTAGAAAGAGCAAAATCTCCTACACCCACCGAAGACAAGCATATTGGTGAGATGGGAATGAAGATTAGAACAGAAGAAAGAGAGAAAATAGTGGAGATGACACAATCAGCAAAACTTGGGTTCACCTTTAAAGAATGTGGGAAACTGATAGAAATGTATCTTTGTAAGGTATAGAGGAAGAAGGGTTGAAAGCAATGAAAGAAGTATGGTTAATGGCCTGTTATAAGCATGACCAATGTCATATAGATGCAAATTTCACTTTCTCAATGCAACTACGCAAAGACAGAGAGACATAAGGCATGGGCTATAGGGAAGCATATGAAGGTGAAAACAACGAAAAAACCAAGAAGAAGAAGAGGGGAAGGAAGAACAATATGTTCAAATAACATATCATGGCAACAAAAACTATGTTCAGTGCAATAGCCAGAGTCTGGAAAATAGGTTTCACAGGGCATATCAGCTCATCTTCGTCCTGAATATATGGGGTGCATAAGTCCATATCAGCACATTTTTTAAGGCAAAAAAATGTGGAAAATATCAGAAACAGGTATTAATAGGAAAGCCAAAAATCTATCATTTGTTGGTGTTTTCCATGTGTATTACACGGCAATCAGACAATTCTTTGGTAAGAATGCTATCAGTTGGCCTCACTAGTTGAAAGCTGAATTCTTGAGTCTTTGACCCCTAAATTTGGTTTTAAAGCTTATAAATTAGAACTACTTTGGTCGATCACCATTTCTATTGTAAAGGGTTCATTACCATTTTAACCATAACATCATGAGAATCACTTCAAATGCCTTTGGAATTAAAATATCCTTGATTACAGTAACAAATATTGTGAGGAAGATGCAGTGAGAATATTATACTTACTATAAGTAAATTATCTGCTTTATAACCCGCATCTCAGAAGAATTTAATTGATATGTGGTCATTACAAACATGACTAGCAAATGAATTCCTCTCCAATTCAATTCATTGAATCGTATGTCCAAATCTTCTGTTTTGATCTTCAAAATAGGCCTAGATCTACTAGAAAATGAGTTACTAGCCTTTACTCTTGAAATGAAGAAAATACAGAAAAAATGTGATGAGAAAGTGAAATTTTTTAGAAAACACCTTTTTATACGTATTTTGGCAGTGTCGAGATCTACGCCCATATTGGTAAGCCTACCGATTTTTTAAGTAGGTCATTTCACCTTCATATCGACTTCTGTAATGGCTCATACAGATATATTATGCTCATACTGACTAATACTATACATATGCTTGGAAATGCAAGCTAAGAACTGCTTCTCCTGTGCTTATTGCAAGGCGTGTTACTCGAGCATTTACAATGGCTGTGGCATCCAGTGTTCCAAATATCGGTGATATTATTAATAATATCATTGACATTGACAGTATTGCCAAGTCAGCGATATCGAAACTGATGAAAACTTAAAAAGTTTTAAAATATTGCCAATAGTTTTAATAATATTGGGAAAATAAGTTCTCCCTAGTACCAGTGATACTATTGATCCCTGATACCAGTGATAGTATTCCCAATATCAGGAAAACATTTGTAAACAGGCGAAAATTGACAAAAAATTAGAAAAATCTCCAATTTTTTATTTTTTATTTTTTTCTTTTTACAATTTTGTTCCTTGGGTGATTTTTACCACTCTTGATTTTGATTAATCCAAGTTTGGATTTGAGGAGAAATATCGACTTGAAATGAAGACAGCCGAAACTCAAAGGTGACAAAAATCCACAGAAACTTTTTTTTTTTTTTCAAATGTTAGCAGGGATTCATGGCGAAGAAATTAACATTTAAGTTAAAAAATACGAGAATTTGGTGAAATCCTAATTCTTCCATTTTTTTTGTATTGAAAAATGTATTTTTTGCTGTTAATTAATGTTGAAATTTTATATCTTTTAACAACACATGGTTTTGTATATTTATTTTATATTATTTTTTTCAACAACACATGGTTTGGCCCCTCTAAAATGAAAACTTATTATGTATAGCTGTTTTTTGCAATAATTATATTTTTACATGTGTAAACATGTATCTTTTAACATCTCCTGAAGCTTCACTGAAAAATTCCACCTTTTTTCCGACATTTCCCCAATATTTCCCTCAAGCAGTGATATCTAAATATCAACAATAATATTGACAATACCGATGCATGTTTTCGTATCTCTAGTCATCGATACATGTAACGATATCGATACTCTGAACACTGGTTGCATCCATATTCTACTTCAAACTATTGTGTAAAAGCCTCACCTTTCACTCATAAATGACTTCCCCTGCATTTTCATTAGCAGGGCACACAGCTGACGAAAGACAATAGGACATGGCACACTACTCCACTCATCTCAGTGCAACACAACTGCCGCACAAGTCATAACAAACCAGATTTCTTTGGTGCCCAGGGATCAATACTGTTGTTTTGTTCATCTCCAACTGAACCTCCCCAAACTTCGCAAGTCTTTCATCCAAGGATCAATGCTGTTGTTTGGTTCATCTCCAACTAAGCTTTCCCATACTTTTGCAAGTCATTCATCCACAAACAATGCGTCTCATGGTCTACAGCACACTAGTCTGACATTCAATGACCCCAAGTTCATAGTTCATCTTGTTTAGAGCCTAGTAAATGCAAGACATGAACATCCTCCACTGCCCTTCAAGAAGTATGATCCTACAATGTTCTGACCATGAAATCCAATCATACCAACAATGTGATGACCATGCAATCCCAATCACAAGGTCAGTTACAAAGAAGAGGTTGCAGATGAGATTAGATCATGATTCCAACCATAACAAGGCGAGGCATCATCATTATCTTGAAATTTCAAGATATGGCTAACCACATAATGTTGAATTCCGACATTTCATGGATATCGCTAATCATCTAATGATAAGGAACCACCCCACTCCAATTCTGTGATTCTTGTATAATGCATGTAGTAAAACAATCACGCATCTCTCGAGTAGCATCAGTGATTCACTCCTAATTACCTACTGCCCTCACTAGTTCTCCATGAACATGTTAAACTTATCTTTGGTTCTCGATGCTAAAGCAATGAATCATGGACATCTAATTAAGGCAATCTTGGTAATCCAATTCCCGATAGAGGTTTTGGTATAATGGGTGATGGAAAAACAGTACCTACACATTGCCACTGCATCAACTCCATTCTCTTCTGTAGAAATGTTACAATCCCAAACTATTTCTTGTTCCTAACATGACAATAAATCTTGTATTCTAGCTACAAGATTTCATTTACCGTCTTGAAATCCTAGTTGATGTCTGAACAGATCATCCATTACGCTAAAAGTTGGCTAGAAGACAGAAGCAGGACTACGACGTATACATGCCAAAAGGTAGCCACATTTATGCTGTCTCAAGGCATTCATGATTCATCTGTTTCAAATGCAATTTGGTACTACAATGGCAAATTATGCTAATTTATCTAAAAATCTATGATACAAGCAATTATGGCCGGTTCCCCTCTCAGTTGACAAGTTGAGCAAAACAGTGCACTGTTTTCTTAGTAATAAAATGGTTAGGATTAATCGTAAGGTGTATCTGAGATATGCAAACAGTCTTAGGCATGATTGATCCGTGTATGAAGTATGGGTCGAAATGAAGGAATCAATTCCATTCTACAAGCACCACAAAAGGCATATTCCAGGCTCACTTCAGATTCCACTACCCTTCGCTCACATCAATGAGTATAGGCAACAGAAAGATTAAAACAACACAAGAAAAAAATTTAAAAAAATTTAAAAAAAAAAGGGAAGAAGAAGAAGAAGAAGGAATATAATGAAGCAGGTCCATAGCCCACCTAGGCTCACAGCCCTTCGTAAAGCCCAACATATGCTGATTCTGGACTGTTTATTTATAAATTTGGGGTCTAAATATCAAGATTTTTAATTTACTATTTGTGAAGAATATGGGGGTCGATTTTAAAATGTGATTTAAGAAATGGGGAGATAGAAGGGCTAATTTGAAGATGTTATCGAACATTTGGAGAATTATTTCCTAGATTTGTTTTTACGATTATTAGGCTTTTGCTATCTTAGGCAAATTACATTGATTTGAAGTCAACTATAATTGATTTGAAATCAAACTCTTAGTTGGGAGGATTCTCATTAGAGATTTATTTAGGGTCCGTAAAAAAGTGTGGTGTAGGAAGTAGACATTCCAAATTTTTTAAGTGTGAGTTTTCTTAAATATTGTAAGAAGTCTAATATCAATAAAGCTATTTCTCCCTCTCTACTCAAATATTCTTGTAGGTGTATCCTTATCTATTTCTTTGCAATCAGAGTGTCGAAATCTCATTAACTTGATAACCGGGTTGCACCATTTTGGTATCAGAGTGGGTGATTGTTAGGTTATTGCCAACTCTACATCATCTCCAAGTAGATTGAATCCTTCAATTGACCCATCCACTTACAGAGCATGTTAGATCAACTCATGCATGTGGTAGACAAATGTCACTACTAATCAAGTGAGGAAGCTCCAGCCTGTAGAGAATCAAGAGACCGAAATTGGAGCACGCGGACACGTAGGGGAAGGTCCCCAGACTCCCCACTAAGGTCCTAACCACAACAGGTGGCCTCAGGTTTTAAAGAAACCAATGATCGAATCTTTCGATTGTTGGAACATTACAAAGAATTTGGAATTGAAGTAGAAATTCTGAAAATGACAGAGATCCATTGAGTCAAAGGAAGAGCTGATATTTGAGGTGATTGATGCATTAACGTTGGACCTACACTTGAATTCGCCAATAGATCAATTGATGAATCCACTAATAGTAGCAATCAAATTTATAGACATGCAAATAGGTCTCAACACTCAAATTGAAGCACCTTTGCAAAAGATGATTGTGGCATGAAAAAGCAACAAATATTTCGGAATCCACAAAAAACTATAACGTTACGCCAAACAAGTTGGTACCCATAAAAGCACAAGCGTAATGGACATATCATCTATAGTGGACATCAACAAAGGTTGTGCCAAGACGATGCTTAGGTTGCACCACCAGCTTCCACCAAAGAAGATCTGTTGAAGAGGTAGTAGTTCCAACTTGGGGACAAGTTCTTTGAATTCCAAGGAGAATTGATGCAGGTCCATAGCCTACCTAAGCCCACGACTCACAATAAGGCCCAACATGTGCTGATTCTGGACTGTTTATTTATAGATTTGGAGCCTCAATATCAAGATTTTCAATTCACTATTTGTGAAAAACATGGGAGTTGATTTAAAGATGTGATTGAAGATCTAGAGAGATGTGATTGAATAGGCGCTAATTTGAAGATGTGATTGAAGATTTTGAGGATTATTTCCTAGATTTGCTTTTACTATTATTAGGCTTTTATATCTTAGGTAGATTAGATTGGTTTGAAACCAATCTCTTAGTTGGAGGGATTCTCATTAGAGATTTATTTAAGGTCTATAAAAAGGAGAGGTGGTATAAGAAGTAGGCATTCCAAATTTTCAAGTGCGAGTTTTCCCAAGTGTGTGTGTGTGTGTGTGTGTGTATGAACTGATATCAAAATTTGATGGGCCACTTACCAAACACAGATCTTCAAAGGAATGATGATGAACAAACCCTGCAGTGCATCACTTGGTGTGCAACAAACGGTGGGGCCATATTGCGGGGCACTGACAATCTGTACCAGTGGGGAATGGATGATGTAGTAGAGGTCATCAACACCATATGTAGCAGCACTCCTGACGATGATGAAGACATCAGGCTAGTGGGCAAATTTTTTTCCTTTTTTTTTTTTTAAACAACCAGAGCTGCATCTAACAATGATCAGATCCTGTGCCTATGGTAGCAACATTCCAGCCTCTTGAAAAATCCTGGATCAAACTAATCCCTGAGAAGAAGCAGATGCAACAACGTTTTATGCCATTAACAGCCACCAGTGGTGCAGAACCCAACTGGTTCTGCAAAAAAAAAAAAAAAAAAAGGAGATGAAGGCCTTTACTCAATCAAACCAGCAGTCGAGAAATGCTCCAAGGTAAAGGGATGCTAGACAGGTGATTTAATCTACCATGGGTAATGAAAATGTTGCTCTAACACCATATGGAGTTGCAAAGAAAGAAGAAAGAAGAAGGCGAGAGAGAGAGAGAGAGGGTATGGGAGGAGATGTCTCACTACCCTAACCCTAGATACAATTAAATAGATGATATTAAAGAGTCTAAACCATGTGGCTCATTTGGGCCTAATGGGCTTCCAACATGGGCCAGCCTTACAATGCTGTCTATGCAACTGCTGTTAAACAGCTTATTCATCTTAGTTCACTCACCTATTCAGCTCCTGGTTTTCTACAGTCCATTTCTTTGCAATATGAGTGTTGAAATCTCACTAACTCGATAACCGGATTGACAACTCAGTAATACAGAGTTGATTATGATGAGATCTCGACATACTTTGCTAAATGACCATGCCAGCTGTAGAAAGCTGGGTTCACAAGAAGACGAACCTTCATGAGAAGCTAAAAGAAAAGGTGCACAATACAATCACCTTACTACAAAGATCCATGTCATAGGAATCTGTCTGTAGTTTGAAGAATTCAGATAGGAGTGAAACACAAACCGACAGCCTAGTTATTTAGTTAATTACTTCCATAGGACATCATTTGGAGAAGTGTTTTATTCAAAGAAATCTTCTCATAGTGTGCCACACTGGCATCTATACTCAAGAGTGCACCTGTGAGTCCCAAGGAGGAAATTCTGTTTGCAGGGCTCATCCCTAGTTACTAATAGGAGCTAAATAAACAATAAAGGATGAAAATGAAATAACAGGCAAAACTTCTGTAAAATGCTTTTCACAAACTGAGTATCTATAAAACAAACAGCACTACATCTGACCTATGGATTAGGTGGACACAAAACAGTCCAGTGTCACAAGAAAATACGAGCTGCAATGTACGACTGTGCCTTTCAAAGTAAATCACAGCAGAAGCACTGACCTCTGAATGTATTTTTGATGAATCTGCACAGCATCAGAGTAATGACAAATGCAAGATATTGATATGGACATAGGACAACTGTGCCCTAATAAGTTAGTGGAAATCACCAACAAAAGTTTGATATAAAACCCACCTCAAGATTTTAAATACAGAAGAAATGTGGAACTGTCACAACCATATGCAGATCAAAACAGGAAGCATGCTCCGAAAGGAAGACACAGAGGAAGAGTGAAGGAATAAATTGGAAAATGACATCATCAAGGAATACTCGTACACCAACCTAAGGTAAAAACAAATACACGAATTAATGAACAAGGTAAATTAATGTTACAATAGCATAACCAGTTCCATTTACAGCCAATGCTCATAAAAGAAATGAGCCCAAAACATGGAAGATATACATTACAAGATCGAACTAGCCATACCTCTTCCCTATGTGGAATGCTACACAGCCAACAAGCCATCTCGGAAGTTGCAGCTTTAAAAAAAAAAAAAACAATGCTCTGAAAGGTGATCTACATTCTTCTGTTATATTCTTTCAGCAGGAGTGAGTTGCCCCATCTGTTCCGTGAGATGATCTACACTCTTCCTGTTCCACCAAAAGTTCCCAACTTCACCTGGCTTGCTTTCACTCCTGCCATCACCATCCCGCCTTTGTGACTGGACCTCCTGGGTATCTGATGAACCAGGAGTCTCTGTTAAGAACTGCTCCCAGAACACATCATTCACCCCAGTCGGTGCAGTACTAGCTACTGTGACACGTTCCTTCGATGATGGAACCTCAACAGAGGGCTTGGCATTGACATCTATGCCAGCCTTAAGCCGAATATCCATGTGAACTTGAATGGGAGAAAGGGACGGGCTTTCTGCGTAACTTGTAGATTCCGTCAATTCTGGAGAGGACTGGATATCTCGTGAAAGAGGTGAAGATGGATGTAGTTTTGGTGATTGGGGTTGCATATTTATGTCTGGCTCACCAGATGATGCATGCATTTCAGTAAGAACAACTCCAGAAGGTTGCCACTGCACGCCATTACTATACATTTCTTCACCAGAAGCATGACTGACCCCACGGAAAAAATTCTCCCAGGAATTAATGGATGACTCCATCTTCTCAAATGGCTCCACATTTAATACCTGCACCGAAATAATATCTGGTTTCTCTTTCATTCCTGCCTGGAAAGACGTGATCCGGTTATCTTCCATAATGGCTTCATCACAGAAATAATCAGGCTTCTGCAATCTTCTCTTTTTGTTGTGTTTTTCAGACTGTTGCATAAGATTGGAGAGAAACCCTGGTTTCTGCACAATCCGTGTCAAGAAAGCCATCATCTGCCGCTGGCGGTTTTCCATGTGATGCAACCGCTCCTCTAGAGACTGCATCTGCAAATCCACCCCCTGCTGCTGCTGCGTGTGCTTTTGTAGTTCCGAAAGAAGAGCACTCTTTTCAAGTTTCAACCTCTCGATTTCCTCCTCAAGTTCCTGCTTCTCTGTTTCAGATAATGCCCCCGAAGCATTGCCTTGTGCTTGGTTATGTTGTTGGGAGTGGCTGTGTATCGGCTTGCGTCTGTGAATATTTTTTAGAAGGTGTTTCTGACCTCTTAAAAACTCCTCATTTGCAAATTCCCACTGATCCGGGTCTATTTTTCTAAAACCCTGGTAAAAGAGGGAAGACGCTTAAACTCAAACAGAAAGAACAGAAGTTCACCGATACATAAATCGAACAAAAAAAGAAGCAACAAAAAACTTTTCATAGTTCACCCTTTTACATTAATCGAGTTATAATAGACTCTCTTTTTTCCCGAGATGGATAATGAGCAATACAGATGTGGTTATATTGAGCAAAAAGCAGTACAAATGCGTTGCTGCATAATCTGTATCAATTATCATAATAGCACAGCAACATGATTTGGAAGAATCCACTCAATATAGAAATGGGTGAACATCACTCCAGATTTTGAACAAGACAACCAGATAGAACAAAGTATTTGCCATGTTAATGTTTTCAACACATGCACGCCCGCACAAACAAAAATAGAAACATGAGCGCTTCTTAAATAAAATGGATCTCAACATTCAACACTAAGGGTGTGTTTGGAAGTACCCCCAAATCGACATCTGGCTAAATGTGTAGCGGGAATGATATTGTTTTGAACTTCCAGAACATTTGGGGCGTCGTCAAATATGAAATACAAATGGGTGGTAGTCTGTTTTCCATTTTTCCACACCAAAATAACTATTCTACTTGTTCTCAACCAGTAGATAAGGGTGAAATATCCATTTTCATTGACGCAGTCTGCCTACCTGATTCCTGAGGTACTTCCAAACATACCATATAAGTACTGAAAATACTTGAAATCAAAAATGGAATAAAAGCCTGAAACTATAACATGACTTGCTAACATTTAACTGCAATACATTGAATCACTGAGGTTAAGTCTGTATGCTCAATCTCAATAGAACTGAACTTCAATAACCTGATACAACACAGATGAAAAGACCAAAGTGGGAGCAGCCCAAGTAGCAACATTCCAATCCACATCCATAGCCGAACACCTGACAGATATTCGTTGAGTTTCAACATGAACATGAAATCATCACAATTCCAATTTGGAGGAAACTTCCTCACGATGAATGAGTTGGTGTTATCAGTAATTGGATCATTTTCATTTTTTGAATTGAATTAATTCAGTTCGAGTCAATTAAGCATCGCAATGTAGACAGAGGGTACATTTGGAAGTTCCCAGTTCCAAAGGTCAAACAATTCACAAGCAACAGAACCCAAGTAAGCCATTTTCAGGAATTTCCCAGATCATATCTCACCATTAATTCAGGTTGGGAAAAAGCGGAAGAAACAGAACAACATAGTTCTGGTTCTGAATTGCCGTATTTCTGGCATTTGGCACTACATCTAAAAGCGGCCTAAACTACGAATTCGTTAATTTAAATAAATAAATAAATAAATAATCGTAAAAATCGTAAAAATCGTAAAAATCACACCAAAACACTTCAACCTTTGACTCACATATGTATTGAGCTGCCTGACAAAGCTCGAGAAATTATTGTGCTTGAAGTACTTGGGCAGCAAATCCCTTGCAAACTCCAACGGATTCCACACAATGAAGCTGTTGTTGCCTACACTCCATGAGACAACTGAGTTCGTGGATGGGTCATCCACCATTTCGTACGTCTTGGTGAGGAAAGGCGGCGGCGCATTCGAACCTCCCTGTGGCCCATCCATCCCAAAAACAAACGACAATTGCAAAGCAATCTCACAGCTGGATATCAAAAACACCACAAACCCAATTCATCTCCAATCAAATTCGATAACGTCCATAGAAACTGCAAATACCTCAATCCCAACCTCTATTTCTCTCGTGAATTGAACTCCACCTAAAATCAAATCCCGAAACATTACTTCAACATTCAAAGAAAAATAAAAAAGCTCGAATTAATCAATTTAAAGAAGGAAATTATTATTATTATTGTTTTATTTTTTTTTAAGAAGAAGAAGAAAAGGCAAGAGAAAGTGGCAAAAAAAAGGGAGCTTCTTTTTTAGGGTTTTGAAGCTTACCTTTTGGAGAGAGAAAGAGCGAGGGAGATCTTATTCTATATGAGATGTGATTCAGAAGCTGTTGGAAATTTAGGGTTTTCCTTTATAGTCTTTTGGGTCGTGGAATTTTCTGTAATAATGAGAGATATAAAAGGGTAAGAAAGGAAATGAAAGATTTTGCAGGTTTTGACTCGATAGAGATTTGAGATTTTGGAGATTTTTCTTTTTTCTTCTTTTTCACGAGCTTCTCTTGATAGACTTCTGCAGTGTCATCTTACTTTTTCTCTCTCTTTCAGTTCTTCATTTTTCGGATATGAGCTGATATTTACACCCCTCTTCTTGATCGATGCGCTCTTTCTTCTAATTTTTTGGTAACCTAATGGTACATATTTTTAATGTTTTATCGATTGAAGTAGTAAGAAAAGGGGTGCTTGCCACATGGCTGGTTAGGTGCGGCCCCGGACCTACCCAAGACAGTGCGATACTTACTTTGGGGCCCACCTTGATGTATCTATTCTATATCCACGCCGTTCATCCGTTTTTCCGTATCATTTTAGTGAATGACAACAAAAATGAAGTCAGGTGGACCATACTATAAGAAACAGTAGTGATTTAACGCCACATCATTAAAAACTTCTTAGGGCTCACCGTAATGTTTCTGTTACGTTGATATTCCATCCAACCTGTTGATAATATCACAAACCTGGATGAAGGGAAAAAATAAATATCCGCTTCATCCAAAACGCTTGTGGCTCATAAACAACTTTTAATGGTGAATCACTACTGTTTGATATGGTGTGGTCCACCTGAGATTGGATTTATTTATTTTTTGGACTTTTAACCTAAAATGATCCGAAAAAACGGATGGACGAAGTGGATATTGAATACATGAATCAAGGTAGGCTCCAAGGTAAGGGCCGAACCGTCTTGAGTGAGGGCGGGCCCGCACGTATTCCGCTCTCGGGTACATCATTTAGATGTCAGATCTCATTTTCTTTATATTATTCCGTGGAGATTTTGTGAGGCGCGGATTGGGTACTACCCCCACCAGTACCGGACGCGGATTGCGTCCTACCCCCGCCCGGACGGATTACCGTCCGGGCAGGGCTCCGTGGGGCCCACCTTGATGTAATTGTTTTATCCATGACGTTCATTGCTTTTCTCAGGTCATTTTAAATTATTATCCTAAAAATGAAGTAGGTCTACAGCTCCAATGTACCGCACCAAAAGAAGCTGCATTGATAATGCAACCCACCGTTGAAACCTTTCTAAGGGCCACCGTGATGTTTTTTTACCATCCAACCTATTCATAAGGTCATGTAGACGTGGATGAAATGAAAACACAAATATCAGCATGATCTGAAACTTTTCCAGCTCCCAATAATTTTTTAATGGTGAACGTTTAATCCCTATCTTGTGGTCCATTTAATATCTGGAACTAAATAATAGTTTGGCTCATAATTTAAAATGATCTGATAAAAACGATGAACGGTGTGGATAAAACACTTACATCACTTTGGGCTCCACAGAGCCATGCCCGGACGGATTACTGTCCGGGCGGGTGTAGGACGCAATCCGCGTCCACCAATACCTGGCCAGAGACTGACGGTCCTGTCGGGGGCTCTGTGGGACCCCTCTTGATGTATGTGTTTTATCCGTGCCGTGCATCAATTTTTATAAATTATTGTATCTGATGGTTCAAAATATTAGTTATACATAAATCTCGAAGGGACCACACTACGGAAATAGTGGATATTAAATGCCTACAGCCCAAAACCTCTTGGGGGCCACAGAAGTCTTGGATCGAGTTGATATTTATGTTTTCCCTTCATCCAGGTCTATGTGACCTTATCAACAAGTTGGTTGGAAAATAAAAATTAAATTAGGCCCTAGGAAGGTTTCAACGGTGGGTTCATTGTGACTACTGCTTCTTGTGGTCTGGGCCACTCGAGCCTTCAATTTTCCTCCTTTCTGGGATCATATTTTAAAATGGTCTGTCAAAGTGAATGGACGGCTTGGATAAAACGAATATATCACGGTAGACCCCACAAAACTCTTTACAGTAGCGTCCGTCTCTGGCTATGTACTGGTGGGGATAGTACCCAATCCACGTCCGATAATGTGAGGGGAATCTATAGTAATATATTCGCTCGCATGAGATGGACGGCAGCCGTTTTCCACGTGCTTGCTTACATGCAATACTAATGAAAGATCTAGACCGTTCACCAGCCACTACTATTATTAAAGAAAAAATAATAATTGTGGGTATAGTAATGAAACAATACAGATGTACGAAAAATATGGACAAATGGTCATTTTTCTGCCGTCAATATCTCTCGTTCTATTATGACCCAATAACTGAGTGGTCCAGTCTCACTTTCGGACGAGAGCATTCTCCCAATATCTGATAGATGGATCGCATTCCATGCACGTACACCATGTTGACGCTTCCCACTCCATCATATGCTGCTACTGGGCACATTGCATTCCTCGCGAGAAATTGACGCATGAACCCATGAATAAGGCAGATACAAATCTCATGTTCACCGCACCACATTAAAGAGTGGTGATTAAACGCCAACCGTTCAAAACCAATTTGGGGTATAGAAATTTTGGATCAACCTGGTATCAACAGGTTGGATGGCAAACAAATATTAGAGTGGGCCTTATGAAGTTTTTAAACGTAGGAGTCCAATCACCTTTATTTCCTATGCTGTGGACTTGAGGTTTGGATCTACTTCATTTTTTGGCTAATGGGATAAAATAATCTGATGGATGGACCTACATTATTAAAATAACCTGGCCACAAATGCTGGCCGCTTTCCCACTGGAGAGGACCATTTGCTCCATTTCCATTCCTAGCCATCCATTTGCAGGTCGGAGGATGGGATTGTCCTAACGAGGAATCTTCCACAGTGGTCCCTGCGAGAATGGACCCAACGGAACAATGATCAACACTAAATAAATGGGCCTTACCAATAGAAATGTAGAAGTGGCGTATCATTGGACCGCGGATCTAAACCTTCATTAATTAGTGACTCGGATTTCTTTAGCAGCAAGTTCCTGCGCAGGGAACGCAGTTGGGGCCCACTGGGATGTTTGTGATAAATCCTCACCGACCATCTATTTCATGACTTCATTTTAGGACATGAGGGCAAAAATGAACCTCATACAATGCTCAAGTGGGCTGAAAAAGTGATAATTGAACGTCCATAGTTGAAATATTTGGGGGGACATAGAAGTTTTGAATCATGCTAATATTTGTGTTTTCAGTTCATCCATGTAGGAATGAAGTTATTAACGGTATGGATGGTATATGAACATCACTGTTGAACTGAGGGAAGTTTGAATGGTAGGAATTTCCCTAACTACCTTTTTTCTTTAGAACGGCCCCTTTGTATCTTAAATCCTTTTCAACTTTAGTCTAATCTCCTAAAATTAGCTAACAAAATAGATGAACGGAATGGATTCTTGACAAACATTACGCTGGGCCCACCTAAGGTCACGGCGTAAGAACTTTCTGCGAAAGGCTTTTGCAGGAAATCCGCGTCCATTAATTAGTATATGGGGCGCGGATTGGCTGGTGTACCATACACCACTGTAGATACGTGTCGTACGAGATCAAATTTACATGGCTCCACAATGAAGTATTTATTATATCTACGCCGCTCATCCATTTTTTGAGATCATTTTAGAGCGTTAGCCAAAAACATGAATCAATTCAAAGCTCAAATGGACCACACTAAAAATAGTAGCGGGATAATGATTTTCACCATTAAAAATTTTGTAGGGCTACCGTAATGATTAGTTTCCATCTAATTTGTCAATAAGGTCAAAGATACTTATATGAATAGGAAAAACAAAATTCATATTGATGCAAAACTTGCGTGACTTAAAAATAAGTTTCAATGGTAAACAATTCAATCCCACTGCTTTTTTCAGTGTAGTTCACTTGATATTCAGATCTACCTGATCATAGACCCAAGTCTTAAGACTATCTCCCGAAATGAACGGTCATTTTAGATATAACACATGCGTCTTGACCACGTCACATAACTCGTTGACGTCAATATACCAGATATATAGCTGGTGTGTGGTACACTAGCCAATCCGCTTCCAAGACATTAGTATAATCGGAAACGGATTGGCTACTCCCCCGCAGCCTGCCAATGGGCGGGTGGTCGTTGCTTTGTGGGCCTCATCATGATGTATGTGTTTCATACATGCTATCCATTTATTTTTCTAGATCATTTTAAGGGACAAAACCAAAAATGAGATATATCCCAATCTCAAGTGGACCACATTATAAGAAAAGAGCGTTGAATGAGTGTCGACCATTAAAAACTTTTTAGGGGCTATAAAAGTTTTGGATCAAGCTGATCTTTGCTTTTTACCTTCATCTAGGTCCATAATGACCTAATCAACATATTGGATGTCGAATAAGCGGTACAGTGTGCCTTAGGAGGATTTTAATGGTAGATATTCAATCACTATTGTTTTACTGTGGTGTGGTCCACCTGAGATTTATATCTCTCTAACTTTCGAGATCAAGCCATAAAATGATCCCTAAAAATGGAGGAACAACATGGATGAAACACATACATCATGTGCTGCCCATAGTGCACCGACCACCAGCCACGGGGCTGCTGGCAGGGTGAGTAGCCAATCCGTTTCGTATACAATCTTCGGGCGATACAAGTGGGCCCAGGGTTTGGTGATCCGGCCTTGGGAGTTGGGACCATTACATGCCCCCAAAATTTCTCAGACTGGATTTGGTAGGACGATTCGCGCGATGAGGTATTAAAGAGGATACTTGCACTACACATGCCGTCGTGGTATTCATGTAAGTCATCTGAGCCATTCATCAAGTGAATCTTATCGTGTACATTCCATGACCCAAAATTAAAATGGGTGCACTCATCAGACAGGCATCACATGCACAAGAAAAATCGATGGTTAATAAATAAATGTTTGATTATCTAAATTGAACATACCCATTTCGCTAGGAGACCAGCTTGCTTTTGGGACACGACATGTTCATGGTGGCTTCCACTTGATAAGAAGCCCTGATCTCTCACATTTGTGAGGATCAGCACATGTGTCGCAAATAACCTTACATCTATCTGTTACAGGTGGGCAGATATTAGTGATCCAACCGTTGGTCCTTTTTTCAGTGCTGCTCGTTTCGAGTTTGTCGCTGCTGAGAATCTGGCTCGTGACGCCACTAACCGGGCGAGGGGCTGAGACGGTCCAATGATTCTAACGGTCCATGTTTTCGTTTCTAACATAACTGTCCTCGAAATCATTGTTTTGGTGATGATCCTGACATGTGGTGTTAGAGCTGAATGTCAGCCATGGAAAATTTTCCTATCATGTTTTAAGTACATCTGTATTGACAGTGATGGTGACAATCATCCATTATGTGTAAGCAGTTATATTGCCGCCTTGGATTCTGGGAAAATGGGTCTACTGCAAATCCAACGTAGACAGTGTTGATATAAGAATTTGGATAGCCCTCTTTGGTTGCACAAGAGGAAGATAAAAGGAGGCCATGGCTAAAGCAATGGACCCTCCGTTCTTAGAATCAAGCTAAGAATCTAGGTCTTAGTCATGTCAGAGAGTTTAGAGGGAGAGAGTCTTTGTATCTTTCCATGTTGATGGCTCCTCTTACTTATAGTGTTTGTGAGATGAGATGGCCCGCCATCTCAGGTACGATCTTAACCGTCCAGGCAATATGTGCATGAGTGATGGATGTTGACAATTACCTTATAACTGCATGGTGGACGGTTACGTGTGAGTGATGGGTGCTAACAGTTACCTTGAATTTGCGCCCATCTGAAGACGATTATTTGCCGAGTCGAGTAAAGAGGTCGGCACAGCCTCCTTTACACGGAGGGGGATTGTCATGTAGCTTGATATGGGTCAAGGAGTTGCCTTGCATTTTCGGACATCATCCGCCTTTGATGTGGGCGATTCATCATGCAAGATCCATCTTGAATATGGGTCACTCATAATTAAGGCTGACCTTTGATGTAGATTGTCCATCATGTGAGGCCTACCTTGATGTCGGTCATCTATCATATGGGCCCACCACTATTAATTGCCCATCATATGAAGCTTACCTTTGATGTGGACTATTTATCATGTGGGCCCCACCTTTAATGTATGTCATCCATCATGCGGGGCTCGCCTTGAACGTGAGTCATTCATCATTAGGGGCTGACCTTTCACATGGATCGTCCATCATATGGGGCTACCTCAATATAGGTCATCCATCATGTAGGGCCAGTTTCAATGTCTACCCCCTATCATGTAAAGCCCACCTTTAATGTTGATCGTTCATCATGTAGGCCCCACTTTTGAAGTGAGTCATCCATCATACCAATCCACTCTTAT
Organism: Magnolia sinica; assembly: GCF_029962835.1. Taxonomy (NCBI): domain Eukaryota; kingdom Viridiplantae; phylum Streptophyta; class Magnoliopsida; order Magnoliales; family Magnoliaceae; genus Magnolia; species Magnolia sinica. Next base: position 118,651,596 of record NC_080575.1, on the reverse strand, counting down.
TGTGGGCTTTTTATCATCACGGGCTTACCTTTGACTTAGACCATCCATATGTGGGCCCCATATTAATATGAGGTCATCCATCTTTTCATGCCCACCTTTTATGTGAATTATGTGCCTTGTGAGCCTCACCTTCAATGTGAAGGCAGGGCCTCCTTTAATATGGACAATGAAAGAGAGCTAACTTTGACACCAATCATACAATACAATAGAACTAAAAACATCATAAGTTAAAAAGCTTTTAAAAAAATTTACATATTAAGAAAAAATGCTTTTGGGGCATAAATTACTTTTATAATAATTTTACCAAACTAATTTAAGTGAAAAAAGCAACTTAATTACTAATTTTTACTTATTAAGATAAATAGCTTTTGGGACATAAATTACTTTTATAATAATTTTACCAAACTAATTTTAGTAAAAAAAGTAACTCAATTACTTAATTTATTCGGTGGTATCCCCTTTAATCCGCTCCCATCCGTAACATAAACTCCACAGCACAGGTGGTCCACTTCAAATATGAGCTGTAGTGGGCAGTGCCATTGGATCCTGAGTCACGGTGGAGTCAAAACCAACTCCTTTGACCGAGTGGGCATCTTGTTGTTATTAACCGTCTCTTTGCAGCCCAGATGAGGAACGGTCAGATTCCACCAAAGCAGTTTTTTCTGTGAAGCAGTCCAAATAACATACTATGCATGGGCCTAACATAGATGTTTCAACTTTCATGCACCAAAAATCCCACGCATGGGAAATTCTTTGTTTAGATACATCGAATTAAAGGGAAATGAAAGAAAATGTATTAATTATTTGATGATGATTTTCATGAGATCGATCGAAATATAAATTCCAGTTTTGAAGTTTTTGTTTGGATAATAATTGAAAATCTTAAATCGCTCTTACAACCGGCACCCAATTTCTTTGGTCAAGAACTTAAATTATGAGAAAACTATACGAATAGGAGGGTGAATTCAATTTCAATTTTCATTTTCCATGGTTTGGGCATGGAATTCATAGTTTTCAAACATAACCTTGTTATCTCAGCCAATAAAGGCATCTACATCCACGGTCAAGATTAGCACTTTTGAATTGCAGAAACTTTATACTATTCGAGGACTTTTACACAAAGGACTCTACTATTCATAATGCTAGCAATATGGGCAAATTTCTTCTTGTAATTATTACTTTTGCCTGAGGGTCATTTATTTATTTATTTATATCATATGTTATGGAATGCCATGGGTGGGTTTGTATGAAAAGGAAGGGTATTTAGGTCATTTGAAGGTAGTCCTCTTACTTGCATTGTGAAACAAAGGCACGATGTTGCTCATGTTTATGTTTCTACTCATGGTGTAGAAAGTTTGATAAAACACTCCTAACTTTGTGGGGCCCAAACGTGTTGTTTGTTTGTCATCTAATCCGTCCATCAGATTTAGACCTTCATATTCACTGTACATCCCAAAACAGTGGCATAATCTAAAACTTTGGTGGGCTAGCATATGAAGAACAATTTCAAATTACACTCTAACCTCCCATTCCATCTATTGTATGGGGTTCCAATCCATGACTTGTTGGTAGATAGAATACGTTTTAACAATGAGTTCATGGGTTCAAGTGTCCATGTGGGTGTATGTTAAAAGAAAAAAGAAAAAAAACTGCCCATGCATTGTGGCTTGCCTAAGTTTTGGATCAAATATTATTTTTAATGCATTTCTTCATCCGGGTTATTAGACCTAGGTGAATGGGTTAAATAGACTAGAAATACTATTTTAGACACACAAAAATCTATGGTTGGCAATCTCCCTTCCTTTCTCTACATGTATTTAAAAAAAAAAAAAAAACATTAACACTATAGTATGATTTCACCACTCATGAGTACTCGAACCCTTGACCAGTATCGAAACTCTTGTGAGCCTAGCATGCACTGGGCAAGAGTAAGGACGTCCATGTTTCTTGTGAGCTAATTCATTTATATAAGCTCTTTAGTTTATATGACTTATGGAGACATAAGCCTCAACAATGTAGTTGAGATTCCGTCTACTCCTCAAAAAACAAGATGATGGTCTCACCTTAAATACCAAACTACAATAGTCTACTATAATAAAAACTACCTTGTAGATAGTGATTACAACAACCAAGCATGACAGGGCTACTATTAATTATGAATTGATGGCATAAGGTGTAATTTTGACTCAAGAGAGGGACACCAAAGTAACTTCAAAATTCTCTGCATGCATGGGACTAGAAAAGCAGCTGGCCCAAGTATGACTGCGCCCTGGGCGCCACTCATCCCTCAATTTTGCTTTAACTTCGTAGTAAGGCTCCTCCCATACACGTGGACTATTTCGTTTATCTGAAACTACTTTTATATCCCTTTCTGTACAATGATTTAGGGCTTTTAGGGTTTAAGGTGGCTGGGTTTAAGGGTATACATTAGGGTTTGTTTTATTTCAATAAGTATAACACCCCGAATTTTCACCATTTTGCCAAAAATTCTTAAATTTTTTTTTTTAATAACTAGCCACGTCATCACTTACGAACTATTGACGCCCGAGGCGAGCTTATACGCAACTAGTATCGATAAAGAACCGTACAAATAAGATTGATCAACCGAAGAAAACCAATGAACCCAACTGATCACTTAAACATCAAGTTTATCCCCATAATTTATTCACATAGGGCCCGAATCTAACCAACCCATCGCTAACTAATCAAGATAATCATAACAAAATTAAAGATCTAACCAAAGCCGAGTCAGCTATGACCCGGACCTTAATTAATAAACCAAGTCAACCTAGTTACTCTTTTAGCCTAAAACTGACAGTTTAGAGTGATAAGGACCAAATCACCATTTTCACTAATTTCGAGTAGGTCATACTGTAAACTTATTCAATCCATACCTCAACAACTGTACCCAAGAAATCTCCTTAGCCAATTTACTCCAGAAATGCTCCAATTACCCGAACAAGATCTAAACCGCCCGTTAGTGGGCCACTAGCTCCGAAATTTTAGAGTAATGTCCGCCTCACTGGGCTTGTGGTCCATCACTAACTACGGACTTAAATGATGCCTGGAAATGAGATTCTCATGTCGTCCAGTCAGCACTTGCCAAGTGCAACTCGCCATAATCTTGGCCTGAGACTTGAAACTCAAAATCACTCTATTTTCTTAATATATTAATATAGGGCATTTCAGCCGTCGGATCTCTTCTAACTTTAGACCGAAGGCTGAAATTAATTCCTCAAACTCGTCGCAGAGTTTGGACCCCGATCGAGGGATGATGACCGTTGATCGCAAATCGGACCCGTGCGGTAAAATCTCGCGTCTGTTTGCCATTAAACTTTGTACAACCCTTCATCGGGCTATGGAGCATTTATCCTACAGATTTCATGACCACGGGGGCATCAGGGTGGCCCCAGCAACCAAAACTAGGCTCCGCAGGGCCATTTGAAGATTGGACCCATACAGAAAAACCCCGCATCAGTTTGCCGCCAAATTTTGCACAGCCCTTCATCAAGCCATAAGGCACCTATCCTAAAAATTTAGTAGCCAGGGGCCCATCAAGGTGGCCACAGTAGCTAAGAAGGGGTCCCATAGGGCATTAGAAGGATATTATATAACTCAGGGCCATCTAGCCCAAATCCAGGAAATAAAACCTTTTAACACTCATTCTCTCTCACTCACTTCCACAGCAAGTTCCAGCAACAAGGGAGAGAGAAGAGAGAAGAAAGTGAGAGGAGAGAGAGAAGGGAGAGGGAAGAAAAAGAAGGAGAGGTAGAAGGAGGTGGGGCCAAGGTGTAACATCCCGTCCAATCGGTACAGTGTCCTGAGGCGTCCACGTAGGATTTTTCCGCAGGACCAAACATTTGAAACGTTCGTGGCAGGGATGCCATGAGCTAATTAATCTAGGATTAGCCCATTTGCCTGTACCGGACAGGCCATGACAAGACCAAGTGCGGGCCGCCAAGCCGGATGACCATTTACAATGAGCTACAGTCCGTCCGGGCTGTATCGCGACGCCGGAAGGTCAGAAAAATCTAGAAACCTAGGGGGTCATAGGGCTCACTGGGCTTGTGGTCCATCGCGGACCGCGGACCCGGCAGACACTCAGAAGTGGGATCTGGCACTGACTTAATGCACCGCAACTATGCCAGGACCAATCTGGCGCTGGCAAATGGAACCAAGATTCCAGGTTATTCGACCATTGGATCTCTTCCATATTTACCGTGGAGGCCTAATGGATTTTCCTGCGCCTGTCCACCAACTCTGGGACCCAATCGTGGGCCGGTCACCGTCGATCACAAATCGGACCCGTGCGGTCAAACCCTTGGTCCGATCGTCCCCAAATTTTGCGTGGCCCTTCATCAGGCTATGAAGCACCCATCCTAGAAATCTCATAGCCTGAGGACCACCAGAATTACTCAAATCACTAGAATGGACCCCACAGGGCCGTTTCAAGATCAAAGCCTTTGACTCAAACCCCACTTTCGTCTATCCGTTTATTCCCAAATTTTACACGGGCCCTAGACGGGCCGTAAGGCACCTACCCACCGAATTTGGTGGCCAAAGGAGCATTAGGGCCACGCCAACCCCGAAAATGTCCCTCGTAGGCTATTTTGGGAATATGAGGGAACTTAAGGCCAAAGGGGCCAAGTCTTGGAAATAAACCCAATCCCTCATAACTCCCTCTCCCATTTGCTACAACCACCAAGAGAGAAAGAGAGTAAAGGGGAGTAAAGAGGAAGAGAGAGAGGGGGGGAGGAGATCCAAGGTGGACCTTAGATCAAGGTGGGCCCCAAGAAAGCCAAACCTTTCATCTCTTTGCCACTCTTGCAAGGAGAAAACCCCTTTCCTTAGCCTCAACAACTATCCGTGGGTTGCCTAGGTGAGTTTTTCACCCATCCTTCTTGAAGTTCATGTAGTAATGTGGATTTGGGTTGAAAATCTAATATGCAATAGCTTGATTTAGGGATTCCAACCGTTCCACCCGAAAGCCCTCTTTCCTAGGGCATTTTTCGAGTCTCCAATGAGCCATAGGTGCGGACTATTACTCCTAGGTGGCCTAGCACCAATTACAATATGAGTTTAATGATTATGATTGTTGGTTGATGCATTTAGAGAGTGTAGAGAAAACCTAGGGATGTATGCCTATTGCAATGGTATGAAATTGTGTGTTTTTGTTCGATTTCCTCACATGATGCTATTCATGTTTCTCGCATGACTTATTGAAATTTGATGACTGCTTGTTGATGACTTGATGGATTACTCATAAGATTGATGCCCTATAATATGCATGTCCTATTTGCTACATGTGTAATTTGTCTTCATGAGTTACAGGAAGTGAGCAACTTCCCCACCAACACACCCAACACACATGCCCCATTGCTCATAAAATGTTAGCTTGCTTATTTGGTGAATCTGGACTATGCGATTGATGTATGAGAACATGATAATCTTGCCTGCTGATGCTCCTGTCCGTTGACATGTTGTGGACCACCATTCAAACCTTGCAGTTAGCCAAGGAAACAAGGAAAGCTAAGGAAGGCTCGTTAGTAGGACCGCCTTGAGGCTAAACCCTCAGATTTGGGAGAGCGTGTGTGGGCGGCTGTAGTTAGACTACGTGGGTTGCTTGCACCCGATGTCGTTCCGCCACACGCTTGCCTGGACTCATGCGGTCTAGCCTACTGTTTGGCCAACCACGATTGTTAACCCTGTTTGCTCACATTTGTATGGAACCTGGGACTCCCCACAACCATTGTAGCCCAACGACAACCCACTCAAAATCGGCCCACAGCCTCGTGAGCCGGCATGGTGGAATGGGACACTGTGTCCGAGCTGTCGGCCTACGCTGGGGTACCGCACCTCCCCGTAGTGACCGCGAGCGATCCTTTCCTCTTGGCACTCCTCATGTGCTTGAAGTCGGGGATGAGGAACCCGACGGGATCACGGACCGCGGGGCCTCGGCCTCACGCATTGGGGGGTCTTGGCCTCGCAACCAGTTTAGGGCATTAATTAGATGGGGTGTTCCAGATTCTCAAATCTGCTGGATGAATGAACCTAACTAATAACTCGGTTAACACGACCGCATCGCATCGCATTAGTTAGGTTGGCGACTCGGCAGTCGAGGTCGCACTGAGGGAGTGTTGGCATTGGCGATCGTTAGATGGTGTCGCACGAGGGAGTGTTGGGCGAGGGCATACATCATATCATCCTGCATGCATGCGCATTAACAAGACTAGACAGATGCTGATGATTGATCATTTTTCATTAAATTCTTATTACGATTGATGCTTGTTATAACTTATGGCCAATAGCACCCACTGAGTTGATCACTCACTCCCACTCTGGGACGGTGTTTTAAAACACCAACCAGACCCTTTCATAGATACAGGTGACTCAGGACTGGAGGAGCCTAGCGAGGTGAGCTTGGACGAGGAGTTGGAGCTGTCATACTTCCAGCTGATGGAGGGTTCGCCGCCAGCATGAGAGGCGGGATAGGATGGCTGAGCGCTGGGCTCAGTCCCATTCTTTTGGGACGTCATATTCTTTTGTTATTGTGGGTGGGCAGTGCCATGCGCGACCCATTTATATTTTTGACTTGCATTTGTATACGTCAGACCTCTTCATTTCAGCAGACATGTGTGTTCATGTTTCATGTACAGGGGACTCCAAACTGCGCAACTCGAACAGATTGAATGCACACTAATGAATATCTGTTAATAGGACTCTCGGAAACTCGGGAGTCGAGCGAATGCGCGACCCCCGATTTCCAGGGTGTTTCACAAGGGATTTAGAAGCTTAAAGGACCTCCTACCTTTCCTACATAAGAACCTTGCATTCACCACCATAAGAGCAAGATTCCTAGCTAATCACCATTCTTCTCCATATATGCGTTTTGTAAGCTAGGCCCTTATATGTATCCTAACATGTGGATGCATTTGACTTTGGACCTCAGCAAACCCTCCCGCAAGTCCAACACTCCTACGATGATTTTGCAAGCCCTCAGCGACCTATAGGTGCGAATCATTATCCTTAGGTGGCCAAGTACCAGTTTCAGGATAGATTTAATGATTATGGATGTTAAATTGTTGTACATGTATAACTTAGAAGAAAATCTGATTAGAATCCTGTCTGATAAGTCTACCTAACATGCATGTGCTGAAATTTGATGTTTGATTTGTCTCCAACTTGTTTAAACCTAGAAATTTGGCTGTATGTTGTTTGTGCATCTGATTTTCTGCATTCTCCCTTGTTGCATGTATGTTTGTTTTCCCCAACAGTATGTTTGACTTACAAATTCCTTGTCGCTCGGGCAAATCCAACACCGCATGCACACACGACTATTTTTCTGCTACTAGGAGTAGTTGCATTATTTTTATCCTGAATTTTATATTTTGATTAATCACATGTTTGTTTCCATCTGTTCTTGAGTATGAATCTTATCTGTTTAAAATTGTTATTGAATATAGCCCATTCTCTGGGTTGGTTAGGAATCTGTGAATTGCAAGGGCGTCCCCGTTGATTGGGCCGTCCTGTGACTAGTCCGACTGATTTGGTCGGACGCAAACATGCGACGGTAGCGGGACTACATGGGTTGCTTGCACCCGATATCATGCATTGCGTGCTCGCCTGAACGTGGGCTGTCTGGTTCACTGATTGACCAACCATGTTTGTTAATCATGCTTGCTCACGCCTGTTTGGAACCTGGAATACCCCTCGTCCACTGACGCCTATTGACAACAGTTAGAAACTGATCCACAGTCTCATGAGCCGGTCATGGTGGAATGAGACACTATGTCCAAATTGTCGGCTTACGTTGGGGTGACGAGCCTCCCCGTAGTAACCGCGAACGATCCCGCTTCCCAACAATCCCCACGTACTTACAATCGGGGGTGGGGACTCCAACGGGATTCAGGATCGCGAGGTCTTGGTCTCGCACATTGAGGGATCTTGGCTTCGTAAATGGATGAGGGCATTGATATCATCGGGGTATATCAGTTTCCCCAACCTGCTGGATGAACGAAATTAACTAAAAACTCGGCTAATACATTATTCATACATCGCATTAGTTAGGATTTGGCGACTCGGCAGTTGAGGTCGTAATGAGGGAGTGTTGGTCATTTGCGACCGTAAGACAAAGTCGCTTGAGGGAGTGTTGTGGGTGAGGTCATGCATCATACATAACTCATGCATACGCATTAACAAAGACTAGTTAGTAATTTATGAATTTATGTTTTTCATTAAAATCATCATGGAATTGTTACTTGATATAACTTATGGCTAATGACACCCACTGAGTTAGCTACTCACTCCCACTCTAGGACGGTATTTTAAAACACCAATTAGACATGTCATTAGATACAAGTGAGGCGGAGCTTGACGAGCTGAGCGGGATGAGCATGTATGAGGAAGAGGAGCTTCCCTACTTCCACACTTTCAACAGATCCTTTTAATCTGAGTTCGGGCTACCGCGGGGTATGGTTCAGGGCTCTCGTCACTTTGAGTCATGTATGGGTGTGACTAGTTCCCTATTTAAATGATTTTGAATTTGTGGTTTGAATATTTTTATATTTAGTGATACTTTATATTGCTTTATGACTTACTTATGCTTCTTGCTTTGCTAAACTCTCCATTATTTATGAGATCATCCAAATGTAATTAAAATCTAAAGCCCATTAGGGCACCTGTGGCACTTGGAAATTCGGGAGCTGAGTTCCTACACGGCCCCTCAAAATCCGGGGTGTTACAATAAGCTTATCAGCCTAAGGTGGGGTGTCTACACAAACATCATTACTTTGATGGTCCATATTTCGATGGCCTTGCATGCTGCGTCATTCTCCATTAGAACACTTCCACCATCATAGACTTGTAGGAATCGAACCAAGTCTCATCCAGGCATATATGATATAAACATCCTGAATCGAGTATCCAAATATTTGAAAGATGGCTTGTACATGAAGAGACTGAGATGAGATCTCCTTTTGATTAGTTCTTTTCTGCTATGCTAGCCAATTTACCCGTGTTCCTTTTACTTTTGTTTTTTTATGTCATCCTTCATTTTCTGATAGTCTCTCTAAAAGTGCCCATTCATGCCACAAATAAAAGCATATACACTTATCCTTTGATTTTGATCTAGACTTTTTCTTCTCGTCAGATCGAGATTGTTTATGAATCTCCCACGTCCTTGACCCCCTTTTGCAACTAACCCTTCCATTTGATAGTACTCATTACTTGATTTCTTTCTCATTTCATTAGAAACGAGAGCCGCAGTGATCTTTTCCAACTTCATTGTATTATTCCCATACAACAGAGTAGTGACGAGATGTTCGTATAATGTGGAAAGCGATGCTAAAAGTAGCACTGCTTTATCTTTATCTTCGATCGTCACTCCAAGCCTTAACAACTCACCACATACCTTTGTAAGGGAGTTCGTGTACTATAGGAGATCAGATCCTTAATTAATCTGTAGCACGAAAAGTTATTTCTCCATAAACAACTTCTTAGCGATGGAGCTTTGCTATGTATAGGTCTTCTAGTTTCTTTTATGTTTCCAGGGTTGATTCCTCATGCAGAACGTTGTACATGACTTCATCCGATAGACACATATGGATGACGCTCATAGCCTTCTCCTCGATTTCGTTCCAATAATCATCCGACATCTTTTCTGGTTTAGTCTCCAACAACGCCTTGTTGAACCCTTGTTCAACCCTTGTGCTATTAAAATATCATTAACATTTCATTGCTATAAACTAAAATTATTATTTCCATCGAATTTCTATGTATCGAACTTCGACCCTGACATCTTCACTGAAATCCTAAACGCCCTTAAACTCGACCCTCTAATACTACTTTGTTACGATAAATCGGGTTCGGCTTTAACACAACTTTGTCGTAATCTCAAAATCCAATAAATCTGGATTAACCATATATATTATAAATTCGGATCTAATACCACTGTTAATCCATGCGCTTTGCAGAAGCATATTCAACGGAGATAAAACAATCAAATATATTACAAAACAATCAAACAAGCAAACACAAAACGCACCAATTTTACGTGGAATTTTTTTGCGGGAAAAAAAATCACGGCATAAAGCGACGAAGATCTCCACTATAATAATAATTTTTTTAAATTTTTTTTAAAAGCTTTAGAATTTACACCACTCACCAATCACGGCATAAAGCGGCGAAGATCGCCCCTTGTGATGCACACATAGGAAAACTTTTGCCTCTTAAGAAAATTCTTTTCCAAGTTCTTACAAGTTTAAAAAATTCTCTCAGCTTTCAAAATTCTTATCCTTAGAGAGAAAACACTTATAATTATCAAGCCTTAATCATAATTAAGATTAAATACTCGAATTTCCATATAATTGCGTGACTTAATCGAGGTCAGTCAATCGGACTGATGGCACCGTCATTTGAACCAACAAACCCCTATTGGTCGTACCAACAAACCCTTTACGCAATTGAGAAAACCCGCACTTTATGGGTCAGATCAACAATCTCTCAATACGACTAACAAAACTTTGCATCTACTGACAGAACGACATAATCCAAGGCACTCGTACAACAATATTTCACACCAAAAAATACCACAGTAACTCATGTAAGTACACTTGGGGATGTCACTTTCTCTACAATTAAGAAAAAAAACATTACATCAATGAGAGCCACCCAGTCTGCCAAGTACGCTGTGTTTGGCTTGATCCTAAAAGGCAAGCTGATTCAACACTCAAGTATACCACTCCGAAATAATATAAAATTACACCTCAACCTCTAAATTCAGTTGATATACCGCACCTGAGATTGACTACTTGCTTTAGATGAATGGATGGGATGATATACAAAAACCAGGGCGAACCCTCAAAGATGGACATGCCCATCCCAAGTATTTCTTTGGCATGGCTACTTGATTTTTGGACCATCATGATATTTAGGTTCCAAGGTGAACATGATGTAGCTCACCTTGTGGAAGGGGCCAATCTCATGAGAGCTTTACTCTCATGGCTCTCGGCTAGCAAAGCTGATGGTGTCTATGTACCTAGTCAAGCTACGCTAGCACTGTCCATTTCATAACAAGGATCCTCCTATCTGTTGGAATTTGGGTGTCAAGGTCGTCCATCATTTAACATTTTGGACCACTAATTCATGGACCCACTTGTACGGACCTAAAACCTCAACATACTGTACAACCTCTCAGCCACCGGGTGTGGGGATCACTGGTTCACTGATCCAAAAAAGTCGATATGGACCGATACATCAAAAGTTCCTAGGAATGGAAGATTAATCTTAATCCTCCAATTAAGTGGTCCACAAGTAGATACTTAAGAGAGAAAATGCACAAAAGAGACCAACATTAGATAGAACAGATCCTTCCATCTGAGGATTTGTGGCCCATGACCACCCAAAGTCAACAACTTCACATCAACGGTTCGGATCATTGAATCATGTGCCCCCACATGTACAGAAATGATAGCTTACAGCATGTGAACCTGAGAGTTGTACAATTTTTCGTTTGTTCAACCTTTAAATGGTACAGGTAGGCCCACCACTCATCATTAATCTGGTGGTCCTCATCATGAGATGGGCCATCTCTACGATATCTCCAATTAGATGATCCTAGCCACATGATACATATTTGACGGGATGAATATTTGAATGGTTAGGATCTGACAGGGGAGATTTTGGGGTATCAGTAATCCATGACATATCCTACCACAAAAAAAAAAAAAAAAAAAAAGGATTTCAAAACCCAAAATTGGGTCCCACATGCGCAGTTTGTTGGGCCAAATAAAAGCCCTGCTGTATCAAATTTCATTACTTAAGTCTTATCCTATGGAGGTACGTTCTAGTGCCTTCATTCAGGCGAGCATTCTTTCTCGGTGGGTTCTACATTTCGGGGGTTCAAGTTATTTATCCAATTGGGTCTATTGTGGCTGGGTGATGGACCGCAGATATTCTCCATTATGCAATCAAAGCCCTTCAATCGGTGGTCTTTTTTCCACTGCCGATGAACCGTTGGCTACAGATTTCAGAAAGCTATGATTGTCAAGGATAACGATTTGCATCATTGGCCACCTAAAGAAACGGTCTGGATCTTCGGAGGGATGCCCATCTGTACAGGAAGTCCGCCCCTGCAAAATCGCAAGTATACCATATGAGTAAGATGGCCCGACAGACAGAACATACCTGGTTCAACAAATTTCAAACATGCTGTGTGGCTGACTTAGGATAAAAAATAGTAATAATAATAATAATAATAAATAAATAAATCTAATTACACATTTTAACCCACCTAGTACACATTTTAACCCACCTAGTGATTGAAGGGACGGGGATTGCGTCCTACCCCTGCCCCTCTATAGCCCTGAACGGGCAGTTTTGTGGGCGGCCTACTGTGATCTATCGTTTTATCCACACTGTCCATCCTTCCTCTCTGGTCATTTTAAGATCTGTCCAAAAAAATGAGGCAAATCCAAAGCTCAAGTGAGCCACACCAAATAATAAATTAGATTATATTAAATGCACAAAGCATTAAATGTCAGTTACATTAAATGGAAGAGTCATATGTGGTGTGGTACACTTGAGCATTGGATCTGCCTTACTTTTCTGCAAAGACCTTAAAATGATCCGAAAGGAGGGATGGACGGCGTGGATAAACCGTTAGATCACGGTGGGCCCGTCCACAGAACTGCGTGTTCGTGGCTCAAGACGACGCAATCCACATCCTGATTGAAGTAGCTTATTTAAAGAGTGTAGAACGTCTAAGGTGGTGCAGCCGTGCAAAAGTGAGCAGCCGCTCTCACCGTATTAAACGCGTTTTTTTTTTTTCCCGTACCATTGACTCTGACTGCATAACCACGGCACAAGTGTAACCAATCCAGACCGTTCATCCTGTGGCCCCGCCATTGCTCAAAACGCACACCAGATGGAAACATTTTAACTGCTGATTGTGCTGAGTATTGGAGACTGGTGGATGGATGGGAGTCAATCACGGATGCAGACATCGCTCTCAAGTCACCTCGATCGGATGACCACATCCATTAATCCAACAACAAGATTCCTATTCTTGCATCCCATCTTCCTGGCCCTTCTTTTAACGGTTGTGATCATTCAATCAGGGTGGTCTTGGCTCATGTACGATCCACATTGTACTATACTTCCTAGTTAGGTGCGAACTATGATCCTTGGGTCCTTAGTTTTTACAACCGGGGCCATGGTTTGGTGATACATTACATGATAATGTGATTAATTGAAAGCCACGGTTTGGTGATCCGCATTTTCTGATGAGATGGCCCAAAAATATTTCCACAAGAAGGGAAATACAAAGTTGGTCCACATCAACTGAAGAAAGATAAGAGATTCGATGGCTAGGATTTTCCAATACGAGAGATTTCAAGGGTGTGGTCCATCCATGTTGGCCCAATCGATCGATGGTTTGGATTATTAAACCATTCCCCTGGCTTTTCCAAACTAAAAGCGGGAGGATATATCATGCATATCAGGTTGAGCCACTGAGCCAGGAGGAATCGGCCCTTTCTTGTAGTCCGCGGACTACTGAATTGAATTCCTAGTCCACCATTTGGGCTATACGGAGGGACACCAAAGTGACAAATCTGATTATTGGAAATTTCTCAGCAGTAAAAATTCCTTAACTCGTGAGATTTAAAAAATCTCAGCATCTATTGATCATAGTGATAACTTGGCAATCTTTACAAAATCTCGGTGATATTCGTCACACTGACAGACTGGGAACCGATCAACAGGTGGGTCTCACCCCAAATGGGCCACGGGCAAAGTATGAGTTGCCACAAATGATCCTGGCTAATCAAACTGGGAATGGTTAATGGTTTGCATTGAAGCCCAGTTCACGAATGGCTAGGATCATCTTTATAGAACTAAGAACCGTCCACAGTCTAACCAAGGTGAGCCTACCTTTTGAAGTCCGATGGCTACCCATGCTCTGACAAGGAAGGTATGCGTGGTTGACTGGTGCAAGTGGATGTGCTCCGCGCCAGTAATGATGTTAGGGATGAGAACGAAGGTAATACGTGGCTGTAATCCATTTATGGTCATGATTGGCACACTTCAGCATAGCATAAGCATGATGCCAGCATCTTCTTTTTAAGTGGGCCATGCTGTATTTCCCACTCCAGTCCATTGGATTCTAAGGAGGATTAATTCATTAACTGTGCTTTGACTAAATTGAATGGAAATTCGACAAAGTTTCCATGGAAAAATCTTTAAAAAGAGAAAAGAAAAGGACATAAATATCTTTGATTTCTTTACTTTGAATCACGCATGCTCCTTTTTTTAAATACGGCTTTTACTTGTCAGCCAATGGAATTCGTAGGAGATGATTTGAGACTTAAATCTTCCTCACGTTCCTTGCCCAAGTGTATGACTCATCTGAATAACCGTACATACACGGGGTATACACAAGGTGAGTCAGGCATTAAGACTATCATACAAAGGCTGTTTGAGTGGAAGTAAATGAAGATAAATGGGAGAAATTGAGAGTAAACAGAGGTTAATGGTTTTGGAGGTACATTGGTATGTGAGTAAATGCATGAAAATGAAATGAAACGAGATTAAATAGCTTATAAATAAAATTCTCTTTTACAAGAAAGATTTGAAAATACATAAGATGAAATACCTTTTTGGCTCTCTTAGAGAGTCGCTTGAGTAAACAAAGGTGTCACTATGTATATGCTCATTGTATATGTAGCATGTTGATAATACTCCGGAACAATCCAATTGTTAACTACATCATTAAAATAAAATGATCTAAATCGTCCAAAGGTTCACCATATAGATGGATGGTTAAAAGACATTAGTAAGTTATTTGTTTATGAACATTATGCTTGTAGCTCACCTAAAGTTTGAAAATTCCTTGTTTTTTGTTAAAGTATATATTTTAATAGACTTATTATAGTTGTTGATGTAGACATTTGAGTGTCCTCCTTAGACTACATGAGACCTGCAAAATAAGATGAAGACGGAAACCCTGGCTACTACAGGAGACTCTCCGATGCCAAAGTTAGACATGCAAACTAGGTCTAGTAGAACATATGGTTTTGGATGCGTAGAGTTGTGTATATATTTTATTATTAGAGATGCTCATATTTATAGTTGAAAGGGGGTGGTAGCATAGAGGGCAATCTCCCTATTTAGTAGGAGCATGTTGTAGAGGATATCGTATTCCGAGCATATCGTGGATATCTTTCGAAATCTTCGGCTAAAATCTTGAATAAATGCGTGTTGCAATTATCTCCCATGATACTCGTCTGAAATCTTAGGTAGATATCTTTGATAAGATCTGAATAGTTGGAATCAGTAGAAACATATAATAGGAGGCTGAGGTCGATAGTCCGAGGTGACTTACATAGTCGTTCCGAAGGGTAATTTGTTGACCTGGATTCTCTAGTGAGTCGTAATCGAGTTTTCCCTTGATATTGAGTATATTGTTGACATTCTTACTTGCCCTTGAGAGTTGTGTCTGAGCATTGAGATTGAGCTCATTTCATTAGTAGAATATAAACGGAATTGGTGATGACCATCTTCTTCATCTTACGGTACGGGACATGGTTTCCCTGAATGTAGCAGCTCAGAGTCTAACCTCGTGCAGGGTCGTACCTCAGGGGCCCTTACAAAGAGATGTTATGAGCAGTAGCTCGGAAATGGATGAGACTGTGGAATAGCTCGACATCTGATGGAAGTGTAGATATTTCATCTTCTAATGGTCGAGCTTGAGGAATAGGCTGTTTCTCCAACAGTGGATTGTTGTTTTATGGTCATTGAGGACTTCCTTGGTTGTGACTGGTGTCGGCTGATCACATGACAAGTACAAATGTCCAATCTAACCTCTCTTCCTAAACCAGTCCAGTTTTACCCATAATAATAATCATTCTATTAAAAATTATATATGTACACAAATTTGAAATATTAAAACTAATTTGAGATATCATTTATATATATTCCCGTGAATATATCCAAAAACTCCCATGCATTCTAATTCATCTCATTTACTCACATCTAAATAGAATATTTGGATTTCAAATTCATTTCATTTACATCCATTCAAGCACAACCGAAACAAGTCATTTACTCCCAATTCATTTTCTTCCTATTTACAAGCTTCCAATTGAGCCAAAGCTAGGTTGATGGTAGCACAATATCATGCATCAACACAATTTCCAACACATGCCATCTCCACACTCTACATAAAGAATAAAGTCCCTTACTCTTAATATGTAAGAATATATAATGCACTGAAAACAAATAAACTAATTATTCCGGTGGGTGACGTAAATGAATTGTGTTAGTATTACAATTTTATCACCCTCAAACCAAAACAGGAATTAATAGTTAATCATGTATAACAACCATGCATGAATGAGCCTTATATTCCACAAGTAATGGGCTACATTCGTCTAAAAGTGCCAGTTACCATCCTATCCACATGCGCCCCGTGCGTGTTCAGAATGCCATGTTGGCAAGAAAAAATGCGGTGCCCCAAGACGCACGAAATCTACTCTGGACCTGACACTGCTGTCTTCTTCTTTATTTTTCCACGAACGGTTGACCCAATCGTCTCGTCTTTGGAAGGCTAAGCAAGTAAACACGACCCAAATTCTCAGTGCACCGTCCGAAGGTTAGTGCGCACATATCTCCAATGTCGGTCGTAGCATGTGGAGCTCCAAAGCAATTTCAAATTGTGATTTTGAAGATTCCACTTTGAAATGCATGTTGGGATTCCTGCCTAACGTATCGTGATTCGTGAGAAGGGCAGATGTTAGAGGACCGACATTCACAAACGCCGCGACCAGGATTATCCACATCAAACAAATCTGGTTGGCGCAAAATTCCAATGATGACCAACGAGTCCACGGAGCCGTTGATTTGTGTACACGTAGACATTAGTGCTGACCGACGGTAGCCCCAGAGTGCACGGTCCGCAATTATTCAGGAACTTAACAATCTCAATTATCTAGGTTGTGGCTAGATATGTTAATCAAATGGTCAAAGTCTCTCCATCCATCAAGCAAAAGTTGTAGGCCTTGTTGCATTGGGCTGGGCCCCACAGAAATTTGGTAGACCCTAGCATGTGCCTAGTTTTGCTGCTAGAATGTTGATTGAAAAGGGCATTTGAAGATAAAAGCCAGTGGCTACACCTGACTATGTAAATTGGAAGTGGTTCGGCTGCTGTACCACACACCACCGATGTGGCTGATGTGTTGACGTCACTAAGTTCTGTGGTTCCTATCATGAGGTATGTGTTATATCCAAACTGTCCATACATTTGGAGAGATCTTCGTACGTCTTGATCCGAAAAATAAGACAGATGCAAAGATCAAGTGGACCACACTGAAAAAAGCAGTAGGGGATTGAACGTCTACCATTGAAACCCTTTTGGGGTCACTGAAGTTTTGGATCAATATGATTTCTTTTTCCTCTTCACTCAGATCTTTGTGACCTTATGAACAGATTGGATGGAAAATAAATGCTATAGTGGGCCTATGAAGGTTTTAACAGTGAGAATCATTGTCCGGTGTGGTCGACTTGAGGTTTTTATATGACTCATTTTTGGTATCATGAACTAAAATGATCTCAAAAAAATGGATGAACGGTGTGGATATAATAAATACATCATTGTGGGGTCCATCTAACCTTGATCTCCTTTGAACCGTTCGTACGACTTGGAGCTCGAGGATCGTCAGCCCTAGTCTTCTCACGACACATACCCACATCAGCCAGGTCGGTGGTGTGTGGTACACCAGCCAATCCGCTTCCGTAACTATTTAGGGGCCTTGCAAGTCATGGCTGGACACACAGACACAAGTCATGTGGCCCACCATGTTAGCCCATCACTGCAGCATTGCATGGGTCCCACAGCAGGATGAAGGGTCACCTGCATTACAGCTCATATGATGAGAAAGAGACATCTCACCCAAGGCCGAAAATTTTGCCGGAGAGGATGCAGTAAACATTGAGGGAAATAAAGAGATTTGATATAAGAAAAATAACAGATTTTAATTTTATTTATTTATTTATTTTATTTTTATTTTTAAATTGACATATTTGCTACCTTTACCCACCAGTGGGTGGAACCCTTGGTTGGAATTTGTGAGTGGTTTAGATCTCTCTGGTGTATTGTTTCCATGTGTGACGCACAAAAACCGGGTTAATCCAGTAAGTAGTTAGTCCCTAGCATTGAAAACACGGACTGCTAATGCATTGACACAATTTTCACATGTACACATGAAAATTGGTGATTTTCATGTCCTCTGATCATAATGGAGGGGCCAAATATTTCAATGGATCGGATTTCATGTACACATGAAAGATTGGTTGTACGTGCAAGTTGGATGGTAACTTTACTGTACATTAAGGTGTATTTGATCACCGCTCAATAAATAATGCATGTATGGAATCTCCTTCGCAAGGGTCAAGCATGCGGAGTTTCTTTCACGGATTCATTTTAAAAAAAGAAAAGAAAAGTGCTTTTAATATTCCATAGAAGTTCAAGTGCTTCACGGCAGCCTTTCAAAGAACAGAATCCTACCTTTACACACACTCCATGTTAGCCGAACAGAATCCTAACTAACAGTCATATGTTTGAACAGGAATGTCACCATGTGCAATCCTCCTAGCGTGAACGTTACTAGAAATGGGCCATTGTCTACAATGCCCTCTAACCATTGTTTGCAAGCCCTTCATTGGATGCTTTGGATGGACCAGTTAATTCATGTGATTTTTATATGTAGACAATCCAAGGTAGGAAGCATCAGGTGGACGTTCCAGATCGATCAAGTAGGTCCCACATGCATGCGTGTCCTATTATGATCCAACAGTTGCATGGGTATGGACCATTCCTAACACCTACCCGGCTGAGATCCTAGGGGCCTGTTTGGATAAGAAATTTTCCGATATGGTAACAATTCTCCTCTGTTTGGATTTGCGCATCGGGTCCCAACTACCTACATTTTTAACCCACGGACCATATGGTTATCATTATCTAACCAAATTGTCTCTTCAAAACCATACATAATCCAAGGTCAGGTCCACCGAATGGATGACCAAGATCAACGGTTGAATAAATGTCTTGGACGTCGATTTATCACATCGTTATGATTTTTCAAGGTACCCTATTGAAGAATGGGTTGGACCAGATGACCGTCCGAATCAGTAGTATGAACTGCCCGGTAGACTATTTGTGCGGGAAGGTTTCCATGCGCGCAGAACGCTGGAGCACTTCCCACAAGCGTGTGAGACAGCCTGTCTTGATACGCGTGCTAAGATGGCAAACGTGTGCAGGATCTCGACCATCCATCTGGTGAGCCCACTATCCAGGTGCCCTGCTTTATATCCACGTGATGGGTGGACTGGCCTGATTTTTGAGCCTTGGCACTGGCACAATGGCCCGGATGCTACTGGGTCTGCATCCGCTGTTGGGCCAACACGAGATTGCATTTTGGTAAATTTTCCTTAACCCGTTGAACGGTAGATGATCGCTCGAGAGGGCCTCCCATAAACCACAAAATTATTCAACAAAAGACAGCTAAAGCAAAAGATCAAGAGACTCAAAACGGAAAATCACCTAAAATCTTCACAATTTGGACCATGATCTCACAAATCGACCCAAGAACGGAGTTTGCACAAATGTCTTTTAAGTATGTTTGGGAACCAAATTGTAATTCCTCCAAATTGCAAGTAGGTCACTTTCAAATGAGACCGGAGAAAAATATAGCAGCCATAGTTTTAAAACACAAAAATTCGATTGGACTCGAACTCTAGTTGAATTGAGTTGACTTAAAAACTCGGACCACTTTCTCTAAAATGATATATAAATGTTGTCGAGTTGAGCTGAGTCAGAGTTGAGTGTTAAGTTTTGCATTGTTTTTCGAGTTGATTAGGGGTATTCTTGAGTTTTAACCTAGCCATGACCAGATTGAGTTTTCCTGAATCTTGATAAAATCTGGTGCGATCAAGTCAACTCGGGCGAGTTAAGTTATTTTTAAAACATATTATGGCCTAGTGGACTACTGAAACACCATTAATCTGCATCACTTCTAATTAAACTCAAATCTCCACAATTCAATTCATTCTGCTTGAAACTTCGTGCAGTTATCTCATAGTTTCTCCACATCAGAACAAGGTTCAAAATATCAGAACGCATTGTAAGAATTGGGATAGATGCATCAGGTGATGCAACACAAATGGGGAAAGTTGCAATATGTGTGCCACTGAGAATGAGTTTTAATGCATTTTTCTCCTGATAGGTTGTTGAAAGCATACCAATGGCTGGATTTGAGCTTATGATTGTGGCCCACCCAGGTGTCCAACAAGTCTAAAATTTCAACACAAAGTCCGGGTTAAACAATAATTTGAAAGTGTAAATTTTGATAATTTTGCAATGTTAGCTTTTACATCTTAGCCGCCGCATTTTTATATTTTATTCCGCGCACCACAGCAATGATTTGGGACAATATGTTTGGTTCAAATCAAATCAAATTGTAAAGGAGACTGAGAAACGTACCAATTAGATGGGACTTGGTCCAACTGAATGTAGAAAATAAGACTGGTAGCTGTGATATGGTTGTGGCATTAAGTTGTCAATGGTCTCTGCAATAGACAGTGATGTCAATGTGGGTTGGGTAGGCCCGACAGGTACCCAATACCCACCGACATGGATCAGGTATGAGTGTAGCTATAGGGGTACCATGCAGGTTTTTTTTTTTTTTTTTTTTGTGGGCCCAGCGTGATGTACATGCGCCATCCCACTCGTCCATCAGAACATTTCAGTCTCATTCAAAACTTAGGTGGGCCACATGAAAGAAAACAATCGGGGGACACCCACTCTTCGTGAAAATGGGGTCTGTCGTGTGGCCCGCCTAAGCCATGGATCAGACTGAATTTTGAGGTGCCTTTGATGGTTGGAATTAGACGTGGGCACGAGACAACCCGATCCGGCTAACTCGACTCATCCGACTCTGTCTGATCCGGCTAACTCGACTCATCCGACTCGGTCCGATCCGACTTGACCCAAACCAAATGGGTGAGTCGATCTGAACCAAGTAAGTTCGCCCGATCTGAACTTAAACCGAGTTGAGTTCGAGTTACCCAGTAACTCGATCCGGTTAGACTCGACTCAATTCGAAACCTAACTTGACTCGAAACTCGATCTAGTTAGATTAGACTCGATTCGAAACCCTACTTGACTCGACTCTCTAACCCTACCTCAAACCGATCCCAACCTCTCTCTTTCCCTCCCCCTCTTCCAAGCCCGGCAACCACCCACCACCCTCCTTCTCCTCCTCCTCCTCCTCCTCTCCACTCCCTCCCTCCTCCTCTTCCTCTTCCTCTTCCAAGCCAGGCAACCACCCACTATCACCCTCCTCCTCCTCATCTCTCTCCTCTTCACTCCCTCCCTCCCTCCCTCAATCCGACTTGGTGCCAACTCGACCCGACTGGGTACTTCTGATTGGATCGGACTCAGTCCGAATCAATCTAGGCTAGACCGAAGTCGGATCAAGTCAGGCATGCTGGACATGGTAATGAGTTCGGGTCAGGCCTATTTCAAAACCGGATTAAGTCGAGTCAACCCTAACTCAATCCAACTCAACTCGATGCCCAACTGTAGTTGGAATCAGCTTCGCACATGCATCATGTTGGCCCCATGTGAAATGATTTCAGTGTTCTTCTTTGGGTGAAACGTTTGCATTGAATCATTTTTCTCTCTCTCATGTGTGTCATGGTTACATATGTTCTTGATATTATAAATATGACTGATACTCCAATTAATTCAGAATTACCAATTTAATAATAATGATTAGCAATTTTTCATTCACACAACTATAGAAGTGATTTTGTTTCTCATACAATATTTTACAACACTTTGCATATGGGCTTTCATAGTGTGTGTAGCGTTTATGCCATCCAATTCATAGAACTAGTTGCAGTAGTAAGATAGTGGGAAGCCCCTCTCTAATGGATATTGTTTTCGAGTTTTTTAAATTTAAAATATCATGAACATGATATATATATATATATATATATATATATATATATATATTAATGTTTTTCTTTAAGAAAGGTTCATAATATTTCATTCACTGATGTAAATGTAACCTTTTAAGTTAATTATTAGGTTGTTTTAATAGTAAATGGGTTTCCGCTCCATTACTGGCTGCTCAATATCATAGGTGTGCATGCGCATTTCAGGCCTGACATGGTACAGATACAGATCATGTGCATAGTACCAATTGGCGACTATGGGATACCCTTACACCTAACCTGAACCCAGTTCATTGCCATCCCTTTCATGCAAGTCCAATTTTTAAATAGGCTGGGCCTGACTAATTCAAATTCCAGGCCAAAATCTGCTTTTGGCCGGCTGACAGCCCTAATGATGGAAGGGCATAGGGGGTTCCTCATCGGGTGGCTCCACTGGGAGTATGCCATGGCCCAAAAATAATACTGCCGTGTCACTAAAAATGGATGGTTAGTGAAAGATTAGAAAAATTGTCAATGTCAAACTTATATTGCAGCCCATTGATGAATTGACTAGCCTTGCTGGGGTGGTAGACTCTCAAGAGTTTCAACTCCCGGTCAAGGGTTCGAGTACCCATTGGTGGTGAAATTCCACCAGCGTGACTGTGTGGGGTGTGTATGTGTGTGTGTGTTAAAAATAAATAAAATAAAAAAATAAAAATAAATAATTGACTAGCCTGATTTTTGGGCCAACACATGTTTCTCAGCCTGGTGAGTGGCTGTGAGTTCACATGCGTGGCCAACACTTTTTTTTTTTTTTGAATTTTTTTTCCCCAAGAAATCTGCTGTTGCGTACCCAAAGTCTTCTCACATCCGAATTTTGTGACATTTATGTGGTTCAAGGTAAGGAATAAGGGAGCCAATGGGTCAGGTTGCGTCCATTTAGATTGAGCCCGAGCCCAAACCCAACCCATTGTAATAAACGGGCCAAAATTTTTGCCCGACCCAACAGATAGATGAGACGCCAAAACCAAACGGGCCACATGATAGTGGGTTTGGTGTATAACCCATCTGTTGCTTAATTCATCCCGTGAGTCTCAAACCAATGATTTCAGGTGGCATCCGAACGTGCCACAAAACCACAGTCTGGAATTGAAACGAACGTTTTGTCTCCAAGCCCCAGTTTTGACACTCAAGCCAGCAGGACCCAACGTAGTTCTACGAATGGAACATGGGATCAATATCATACATATATGAGTTCATACACGTGCCTCTACTAATCTTTCAGTTCTTTTTTGAGGGTTTGGGTCTGATCATCTAGCTCAATCCACTAATAACTTGACTGGGCGGGTTAGGTCGGATGGGGTTCAAGTTTCTAACCTGATCCTAAATGGGCCTATTTTTTTAACCAGAGCCGAACCCACTATACATTTACCTTGGCTCGATCCAGCATCAACAGCAGGTCGAGCCAGGTGACTTGTGGGCTGATCCCACTCTCTTATCTTTGGTCAAACTTCCACTTTTAGCAATCTTCATTGGCAAATGGTCTCCGGCCTGTAAGTCGTAATATGTCAATCCATAAGGACCACCCCATCGATGGTCCAGTTCTCGAAGTTCGAGCTATTAGACATTTCTAACCGTCCAGAAATGGGTTATGATGGATCATATAGTTATGAGCTTCCAACTGACGCCAATGTTCGGGTTCCCGCTTAATAAAACTGCCTACTTATTTGGGTGGTCCAGATCCAGCGCCATGTGGGCCAGATTTAAAAGTCGATGAGCCGTGCCCCTGTCTAGCAAGTGGCAAGTCCCAGACCCATGAGCTGGACAATTTTATTTGAATCACTTGAATGAAATTTCTAAGCGTCTGCGTATCATCCATCATACTCTGCCAGAGTATCTAAGTTCTCTTCAAACCCCGCTGTCTACAATCTCGAGTACTGCAACCTTCGTCTCCTTACAAGGAAGTATTCACGTCCAGTGTTCTCCCTCTTTAACTAAAGATGCTTTTGTTCCGAACCCTTCATCTCCATCGTTCGTTCTCAAGAAAAAACCCTGCACGTATCTTCTCAATTTCCAATCCTAGCCGTTCTTCTCCTCATTACTTTTCATCAGCAATCCTTCAAGAGATCCCCACATACGAAAGAATCCCAGCCATCCAAGACACTGAAACTCCTCCAAACACGAAGAAGAAGAAGCCTCTCGATCTCTTCTTCAGAGAAGCCGTCGGGTTGCTAGAAAAGGTCGAAGAAGGCGAAACTTCCGACGATGATGAGAGGGCGAAAAAGCTGCGGGATTTGGAAAGAGAATTAAAGAATCTGAGACCGAATGCTACGGAAACGCAGAAGAAAGACGGAGTCGGGACTGTCGGAGCGACCCTCAACCGCCTCTATTCTCTGTTTGCGGAGCCTCCAAGTTCAGGTGAGAAATTGGAAGGCGGCGTTTCGTGCCCGAAAGAACTCTCGCCGGAGATGGTTTCGTTCGTGGGCCGTTTGAACGAGGAAGGATACTTGATCAATGGGAATTTCGTGAAGGACGGACGGCTGGATCTCAGTTGCCTCTCCAACAGTTATTCATGTGACTACTTGAAGTTTGCGGCAGAGAGGTTTGGTCAGGACCATCAGGAGTCAGCAAGGTAACTGGCTTTTTTGCTTAGTTTCTTCCATCGATTTTTTTTTCTTTTTCTTTTTCAAATTGATTAGTTTCTTCCATCGATTCTTCAACTTGAATTTTTCCTTTTTTGTGATTTGGTGTATTTATGTTACAATGATAGATAGATTATTAGCATTCACGCAGGCTTCTGTTTTCCGCCTTTTTTTCCTTTTCCCCAATCTCCATATTGTTTCAACTATGGGCTGAAGATTTTGCTGACGTCGATTTGAGCTGACAAGCATTCCCAGCACCCTTGAAATCGGAATGTATCTGAAATGAAAATGTGTGGAAGCAGCAATTAGGGCTTGCTTGCTTGCATACATGATTCGATTGTTAACTCCAATTCCGAATTACATAAGAAACCACTGATGAATAAAGGATCACCCACAGGAAGTCGGAAAAAGGTCAGCACCACCATGAAGATCACACATGATTCGATTGTTTACTCCAATCCCTTGTTATGTAACCGCTGATGAATAAGTAATACCTATAGCCAGTCGGAAAAAGTTGGTCCCCACCATGAAGATCACACATGATTTGATTGTTAACTCCAATACTGAGTTGCATAAGAAACCACTGATGAATAAGGATCCCCGACAGCCAGTCGGAGAAGGTCGGCTCCACTATGAAGATCACCCGGCACAAGAATCAGACAGGCTCAATAATCAGGCAGGCAATCCTGTATCGAAACAAGGGACAGTTTAAATTATACCCTGTGAATGGGCTGGTTCAATGTACTTGTGTCACCTGCCTAAAGAATGGACAGGCCTGATTTTCACGTGAGGTGATCTTCATGGTGGAGTCCACTTTTTTATGGATATCCTACACCCATAACATGTTGGCATGTGAGCCGGGTTGTTAAGCTAACCAATAATTGGTGGTAGTTTATTGGTACTCTTGATGGATGCATACTTAGGATGAAGTAGACGAACATTGCAAGAGAGAGATAAGTAGGAAAGCCATAAGAAATGAGGGCACCTAGAACCACTTGCAAATATTGCTGAGATTTTGAAGATCTCCAGATGTTTCCGCAAAAAATTAACCGAGGCTGCATTTATTCGCACCAAATATCATGAAATTTCATTATTAATCAGTCTAATTTGATGGAAATTATCATTATATTTTATGAAATTTGGTTGCAACCAAACACACCCTAAATAATATTATCACAACAGTTTCTGATCTGGTGATTCAAAATCTCAGCAGTTTTTATGTTTCTGTGATTTTATCACAAAATGGTCACAATCTTAATGCAAAAATCTCATGTTATTGAGTTAAACTCTTTTTTCTCATTATATGCATATATATTAAAAAATTTAGAGTGAGTTGTTAATTTATAATAGATATTTTAAATTTCTTACTTACAGTGACATTTTCCTGATGATGTCCCAAGAAAAACCTAAAAATTGAATTTTTCCCGAGAAATTTCTGAACCAGGAAACTGCTGAGAATGAGATCTGTTTCTATGCCTAGAACTGCATTGATATGGAGTTATAGATGGTTAAATAACCAGAGCTAGTTGATTGTACCATAAATTACTACCAAAACTGTACAAATTGAAGGGAGGTCATCGGATTTCTTGATCTCAATTTCAAGGGGCTTTTATTAAAGATTGCCAAATATTGGATGGATTGATGGTGGTAAATGAATACATCGAATCCTGGAAAATTAAAAATCTGGAAATGCTGGCATTTTATGTAAGATTGACATGGAGAAAGCAGATGATCTTGTTGATTGGTAGTTTCTCTTTTACTCTCTTTGGAGAATGGGGTTTGGGCAAGGTGGGTTGGTTGGATGAGGGAGTGTATGGACAGCTTCTTTCAGCCCTTGTGAATGGATAATCAACTAGCTACTTCAGGGGTCAGAGAGGCTTAAGATAGGAGGATCTATTATCCGCATTCATTTTCTCCATAGGGGGACAGATCTTGGGTTTATTAAAGGATTCTTGATTGGCAATCTAGTGTGGAGGTGTCACGTCTCTAATTTTGCCAATGGGTCTTTGATATTTTGTAATGGTTTGAAGGATCAAGTAAGAAATCTCTCACATTGCATGTTCTTCAAGGTTTCAAGTGAACTAGATACAGTCAGTTTCAAATGAAAGTTATGATAATTGCATTACTTTCTTGTTGTCAAGGTTGCTTGGTCTCCCAGTGCACACATATTCAATAGCAGCATGAGTATGCCAAATATCATATTTCTCATGATGTGCGCATAGACGATAAAGTAATTGAAACTCTACTTGAGTTGAATCCGTGGTAGTTGGTACCGAGATCAAGGTGTTCCATATCTGTTACGATTTGGCTGTAAAGGCCGATACGTATAGGTAACGGCCGTGACCGTTATGCGATTGGGTTGGGGGGGTGGGGTGGTGATGGAATGATTTTTTATTTTATTTTTTTGGACCATATCGGCCATTACAGGGGCTGTAATGGCCGTTATGGGGCATAACTACCATAACGGTCAAAAAATGACCACTTTTTCTCAATGTAAATACATTATTTTTTTCTTATTTTTTCACTATTCCAAAAACTTTCCTACATCATTCTAGAGCAGATTTTGACCACTCGTGCTATAAATGTTAGAATTAAAATAGTAGATTGAAGCGATTTGGGCGAATAGAAGCTCCGATGGCCATTTTTTCAAAAAGAAAAAAAAAGGGTAGTCCATGCAATTTTTTTATTTTATTTATTTATTTATTTATTTTTTCCGATTTCTAATTCTAATGCTTAATTGTGGTGTGTAAACGTTAGAGACACATAACCACATTCATAAATTCACCAAATAGCCAACTACAATACTCTCACCAAAGAGTGTACTGTTATGCTACCATAAACATGTTTTAAAAAAATGAATACAAATTTGGAATATTTACATTATTCTATATTTTCTAGATATTTTTTCAGAAATTTTCGAGCAATTTTTTTTTTCCAACCATTATGAGGGTCGTAATGGTCATTACACCCTCATATCCGCCGTTATGACCGGTCATTACACCCTCATATCCGCCGTTATGACCGATACTTGTATCGGTAACGGTGGTGACCGTTACGGCCACTATTACTGATACAGAATACCTTGACTGAGATGAATATTTGTTTTGGATCCTACTATCTGTAGGATGGGGGAGCCTTGCATATTCGACAGTAAGGTGCCCGAAAGTTGCTTATGAGGTCACATTGTAGCTATTTAATGCAAACCTCAATGATTTCACATGAACGGTCCACAGGATTGTCCAGTATCTTATATCTCACTGGGACGAAGTGTACTGAACTCCTGATGGCATTCAATTCTCCAATATAACTTGCCACCTGTTCAAACTCATACTAGACTGATTGCTGAGGAAGTGTTTGGTAGTACCCACGGCGGCACAGCCACAATATGAATTTTGACTGAAAGCGTGGGCATTGTGATATTGTTTTCTAGTAACCATGCATTTGGAAGCACCCACAATCAAACTTGTCACCTGGTCAAACTTCAAACTCATACTGGAGGGGGTGCTTAGGAAGTGTTTGGGTGCCAAAACATTAATGTGTTGGTGTGGTGATACTGTTTTGAAGTAACTGTGCATTTGGAGCAGCATTGGAAACAAAATATCTTTGGGTGGATTATTGCTTCGCTTCTCTGCCTTCAAAATGTATATTGTGTTCATTGCCAGCAGGTACCAAAACCACAAAATATTATTTTGGTGAAAAAGCATCACGCTTCCGCCTTTGTTGCTGTACTTCCAAATAACCCTTAATACTTGTAAATTCACTATGGGCTAGGGTGTTTCTCTTGCTCTTCACTCTTGATATATTTTGGGAACGTTCTAGCTATGATGAGATCTTGGTCTGTCTGGTAGCAACCTAAACATCCATTATTTGTCTGGCCACTTGAACCATCCACGTAAGTGCCTGGAGATACTATAGGCTAGAATCCTCAAGGTAATTGTTGTAGAACAGGTTATTACCACTGGATACAAGATTGTTATCTTCAGAACACATAGGGTTACCATTTGCCTTCCAACTATTTATGATAACAGTACAAGCTTTCAGTTCTTATGTAACTTTGCTACTTCAGTTTGGTGACATTGAGGCTTTGGTCTGGTTAGTGACTCTTGAGTGTCATTAACTGTTTTTATCCAGTGACTCACTTGGGCTTTGGTCTGATTGGTGAGTTTGAAGGTCATTGATCATATGGCTAGAGAAAAAGAAGTGCCGTGCTTTCAACATGGTTTTGCATGGACATACTTGTCGTCACTCTTGCTCCTGACAAATTGGATCTCCATCTCAAATTGGACAGCCAACCAATTCCATTTTAATTTTGGCCATGCCTTGTGTTTTTTATTCTTGATCAGAATCAGTAGACCAATAGATTCATACAATCATTTACATTGTGAAGATGTAAAATGGTTGCAGTTTTGAAGTTTTTTGTGCTCTGTAGCAGTCTGAGCATTTGTTTTGTTTTCAAGTTCACCTAATCCAGCTTTCTAATAATTCTTGCTTCTGTTACTGCAGCCATTAAGTTCTTTCTTTTGCAGGCAGTTGTCAGGCAGTGACTTGAAAGAGGTCACTCTTTTTGGTTGCCCATCCACCGAAAGAAGAACTGTTTTTGCGGCTAAAAGTTTACGTTCTTTTTTCTGCATTCGGGAAGATATTGTAAGTAAATCTTCAAGTGTCTAATTTCTTTCATAGATAAAATAAATTAATGAAGTCTCTATTTACTTTCCCCTTTCCATCTTTTGATTATTCTTTCATTTCTCATGCATTCAGGTTTGCCAACCTTGCAAATTGAAAAGCTTGTGCAAATTTGCAAACCAGAGAGTAAAGAAAAGGTGGAACCTGGATTTAAAAGATGCATTGAGGGTACTTGCCGTATATGGCTTGGAGTCGTTGCCCCAGCAGTTGATAGTATCTGATGACATAAAGGTTTCCGTCAGCAAATTGCTGAAGGCGGCAGTTAAACTCGGCAAATAGCTGTGCAGTCTTGACAGTTTTCGGGTATGCTCTTCCAAATGCATCCATTCTCATATACTGCACCCTTTAGGCAGATGTGCTTTTGTTTGGTGAAACTAAACGATTTTATGGCAGCACTGATAGGGAGCAAAAGGGTGATATGATAGATAGTGCTGTTGGCTTTCCCATTGTAGGAGCACTCATCATGCCAACTGTACTACTGTTGCAAGGATGCAACAGGAGATTCCAGCTTATGGGGTCCCTTGTCATGACAGTAGAAGGGAGGGCTTCCCAAAATATACTTGAGAGAGATGGGTTTCAAGGCTCAAGAGGAAGTGATGATGATACATTGCCTTGCCTTCAATCTGTGATTCTTCTCTCATGCTGGTAATGGAAATTTCCTTCTGTTCTAGGAAATCCTTATATTTATTACTAGAATCTTGGTTAAATGTAGAAATGGGCTGTGCCTATATAGATTTTGAAGAGTTTTGGGATTATCATAATCAGAAAGTGGCGACAGTGTGCTTAACCTTAGGCTATAGTCTCGCTGTGACTTCCATTAGTTTCTTCTAAGAAACTCTTTATCTATTTTCTGCCCTATCGAGCATTATTATCAAGCACATATCAGTTAAAAGTATCAGTGCAACTCTTACTTTACATTAATACAACTGTTTTTCATGACATGATTTAAATGTTCTTTTTAATTACCTTCCGTGGCATTCACATCGAGGGTCTTGACCCCAAATTGCGGACGTGGTACACTCAAATTGGCTTGGAAAGAAGTGTAACTGTAATCTGAGGGCTACTTCATTACGAATTCTCAGAAATATCACTATCCTTTGTCATTTCGTCTTCATTTCGTCTTTGACTAAACTGAATGTTCATGATTCAATTCACTCATCAATCCAAACGCTGTGCAAAAGATCTGCTGAATATAATGTGACAGATTTGGCGAGTCGATACATTCATGGTTTAGTTTCATCTGCTTCTTCAGCTATGGAACAGTACTTTTTGATCTTTTCTTCTGTCCTGCTGTTCTAAGTCCATGCCTTTTCCTCCGCTTCTCTGTTGGTTTGCATCAAAAGAAGTTGGTTTGGCTTTCTGATTTCTTTTCTGATTTCTTCTGCAGTGAATTTTCGCCCTTTGGGCTGTTTCTAGAAAATCTATTTCTTCAACCAAGAAACACTAAGGAGGCTCACCCTTCTTCCCTGCCATATGATGATCCATATCATTCATCTAGGTCCCACCATAGACAGACCACAAGGTTGTCACTGATCAGAGAGATCTTATGGCCCTTCAAAGTTTAGTTAGAAACAATGATCCATAAAAGCAGCTCCTTGCCTCAGGCTGAATGTTGATTATTTCTGATCAGTGAAAATTTGCCATGTAGCTCAGATATGTGAGACTTTCCAGACTAACGGCTGGTATCATCATGTGGTGGGGGTGGGGCAGAAGGGCCAAATCTCCTTGGCATCTCTTTTCAACCTTAAGAGGCCTAGTTCAAGAAGGTTTTTTTTTTTTTTTTTTTTGCACTCCCTCTTCTAATTGCCAGAGTTTGAACTTTTGATTTATAATATCCCCTTGCTCTAAATCTGCACTAGTTGGAAGTTGTCTGCACCCACCTGGCTGATTTATTGGACAGGGCGAACACACAGTCGGGCCCACATATGAACAGTTTTGATCTGGTGTTTGATCTCTTCACGGTGAAAATTGAGGCACTGTTTGATTTTTATCGTTTCACCTGGAAACGGGTGATTATTACCGTTTCACCTGTTTGAATATTTATGGGAATTTCATTTCTTGGAAACCGGTTCAAAAGTAGTAGTGGCCATTTTAGGACCCCATCTTGATGTATATGATATATCTGTTCCGTCCATACATTTTATCACAGCATTTTGATATATGAGAAGAAAAATGAGTTAGATCCAACACTCAACTGGCCCATACCAAAAGAAACAATGGCTCCAGGAAGTTTTAAACGGTAAGTATATAATTCACATTTTTCTACAGCGTGGTCCACTTGAGCTTTGGATATGCCTCAATTTTTTTGGCTTATATCATAAATTCTTCTGACACAATGGATGAACGGTGTAGATATATGATATGCATCATGGTGGGACCCACAAATGTTTCACAATATTTGCCATTTTTACACCGAAAAGTAAGCCGTCAAATCAATTATGGGGAAGAGTGCGGCAATTAAGGAGGGAAATATTTATTACCATTCACGGGGCATTTCCGTGGGAATTGGAAAATCAAACACGCCCTAAAGGTCGTTGAGCTGGGTGAATAGGGTCTCACCAGATCAAAGTTCCAATTGCACTAGATATGTATATGGTGCAGATGTTGGTGTTTGAGTGATATCTGCAGGCCTTCGTACACATTCTCTTACTTTGGAACCTAACCACTATACACCTAGATAGCAATCCCACCCGTTTAAGAACTCCACTGAATCGACCTTGGGACTTGCAGTTGCTGCTGTTTTGCTTTTGTGAATTGTCTCTGAGTCGAGATTTTACTGGATTCCCTATCTTTATTCATGTGTTCATTTTAAAATACATTTTTGTATTTAAAGAGTAATTATTTATTATTGGGTTTCTGCTTTTGAGTTTTGAGTGGGTCTTGGAGTCTACTCAACCCAGTGGACTTTCTGAGTCTAGTTTTCCAACCAATTTGTTTATGTTTCAGGGCCTAAAATGCAGCACCGGACGTGACCTGTCGGCCTTAAAAATGTGCCTGTACTCCAGCCAATGGCTGATGCAAACAGGCTCAAGCAGCATCTCAAAAACACAATGTAGTCAGCTGTAAACCTGGACATTTCAGGCCCAACAGTCTGGTCCATGGCAGGCTGGACCCAGTAGTGGTTGCCTGGCTGTGGACTG
The DNA here is from genome assembly GCF_029962835.1 of Magnolia sinica. NCBI lineage: Eukaryota > Viridiplantae > Streptophyta > Magnoliopsida > Magnoliales > Magnoliaceae > Magnolia > Magnolia sinica. The sequence goes on along the minus strand of NC_080575.1, from coordinate 118,619,141 downwards.
CTATACTCACTGACACCCACCTGCATGAGATCAGGTTTGCATTTAGGTGGGGCCCATTATACATTCCTGATGAACACCCATCCTGTTGGCAGGAGCAATGGGACCCATATTTGAAGCGATGGGCTGGTTGTTGTGTTACCTCCAATTGGAATATACCCATATAGTTTAAAAACCTGAAAACTTGACGCAATTCAATGTTCATCTGGGTTGGGTCAACTTGGAGACTGAACCCAACCTGACTTGAAGAATATAATTTAAAGATTTTTAGGAAATTCTAAAAGAAAAAATTACATGTAAGAGGTTGTGAGTTCACTCTCTGGTTGGGGACTGGCTCAACGAGTCCCTCCAAGTCAGGGCCAAGTCATTGCTAGAACTGAGTTTCCTAAAGGCTTGGCTTGAAATCTTGCTGAGTCAAGTTGACTCGGCTGAGTTTCAAAACTATAGGTATACCAATGGATTCCCCATGTTTGAATGAAACAGTGGGACCCATTGTGTATTGCCTCCTTTTTGGGAGGGCGTGGGCCATCAAAGCAACTGTAAAGAAGATGGGGTAGCTTACCCACCAAAGGGCAAAGCTCAATGTCTCTTAGGCCTTTCATATTGTAGGCTTCTAAAGCATTAAGCAACATTATTCCAAGTCAAAAAAGAAAAATGATATTGTCACGAAAATGGCACCTACCTTTCTTGCATTGAATAATTTTATTCAAGTGCTGTGCATGTGCAACTGACACTTGTCACGATCACATGAGATCTGCATCGACCTTCTCGACAGATACAAGCACACGTGGTGATTGCAGTGTGGCCATGAAACAAATCCCGTCTACCTTATTAAACACAAATCCCCTCATCCAAACGCAACCTACCACTAGTGAGGCCACAAAGATTAATATTCTTTGATATTAAAAAGAAGAAGAAACTGTGTGCGCTTAAATGCAAGACATGATGCACTGTTACAAAGGCCAGACAATCCCAGGGGCAGTATGTAGCAGTAGTTTGGCTCTGTGGGATCTTAAAAGGTGGAGAGAGAGAGAGAGAGAGAGAGAGAGAGAGAGAATTTCCAGGAAATAGATTACAATAGAAAGAGATTATCGTGTTTGGGTATTTGAGAGGCCGTTACAGGCAAGGAATTCAGAGTGTGGTTGGGTACTGGGAAAGAGTTATTGGTGCTTTTTTGACACTAAAGATAAGGTCGTGGGATGAGAATCGATAGCTCAGGAATTCTCTCTTGACCTTATAACATATGGATGGATCTTTACATCGAGAGGACCAAAAGATAGCTTTTGACTAACCAAGGGTTATAGGAGATTTCTATAACCCCAACATGGTCCAACGATTACGTACCATTTCCGTTTATCAAATGCAGGCTATATTAACTAGCTTCATATTTATTAAGTGCACGCAACAGTTCCACATACCTCACCTAAGCTGCCTAACTCGCTGAAATATGCTTAGTTGATCTACTTGAGGTCCAACTATCGATGGCCCACATGAAAAATCTCACTTATTAAACATCCAACCGTCCACGCAAAGACGGTCCAGTGAAACAGTTTTTCTTGGTCGCCACTTCAGTGGATCCCCGGATCTTTGACTAAGGGCCTACTGTGATGTATCTGCTCTATATCCACACCGTCCATCCATTTTGAAAGCTCATTTTAGAGCATGATCCCGCAAATGGAGCAGATCCAAATCTCATGTGGACCATACCACAGGAAATAGTGGTGATTGAATACCCACTGTTAAAAACATCTTGGGGCCACCGGAATGTTTATTTGCCATCCAACCTGTTGATAAGGTTACAATGATATGGATAAGGAGACCACACAATATCAGCTTGATCCAAAACTTCTGTGGCCCAGGAAGTTTTTAATGGTTAATCACCACTGTTTCCTACCGTGTGGTCCAAGTGAGATTTTTATCTATTTCATTTTCGGTACCATTCCCTAAAATGAGCTTTCAAAACGGATTTACGGCATAGATATAAGGAACATGGATCATGGTAGGCCCCAAAGTCAGGGATCCACCCACCTCATTGGATCCCATGCCGCGCCCTTCTGTCTCGCCTTTTCATGGACAAATAGGATTGATTTATTTTGTGATCACCGAGATTTTTGAAATGGAGGCCATAAAACGGTGGGACCATCCAGATGAACGGTCCCAGTCATCACGTGGTGCAGACGGGGCGAACCCCTTAATGTCAAAAGATAAAAAAGGACCCTTGATTGGCATCATGTAGCGAATGTGGGGCCCACCGTACTTTGACTTTGAATTGGAGGCCAGTGGCGCTACCATCATCATCATCACATATCCCACTTACAACATCGAGATACCTCTATTTAATAATATTATAATCACTGCTCTCTGCACCTCTCATGACCTTGATGCTACGTGCCTCTTATTTTTATTTTAAATTTCCAATAATAACCCCATTCATATTACCCAATATCCACGCAATAAGTACTTGAAAGGGGTAATCTCGTAATCTTATCTCTTCATTATTCACATATTCAATGATTTGAACCATCCTTGTTCAATGCGGGCTCTATCTAGACTTTTGATTTTTAGATTTGAATAGAAGCCGTTACAAATTTTCTTTTCGTTTTTCTAACTTAATCTACAGATAGAAATAGTCAAGATAATCCGTTCAGCTTAGGTTTCTTATGGTAGCTCCGACATCATAGATTCCACAATATGGACAGTTCCGATGACTGGAAATTTCAGTATATGGACCCCCACGGGCGGCCATGCATGCTGGAATCTGAGTCGCGACAGAGGCGAAACGAACTCTTCCAGAAAGTTGACCACCTACAGGCAACTGCACGGAAACTTGTAGTACTGTACCATCTTTTCCTCCAATGTGCAACGTTAAAATGAAATCAAAACCATTGAAACAATAGGTCCCACAACGAATATCATCCTTTTAGAAATTAAGTCTGATCCGATTTTCGTGAGCGACAAATGTATCTTGAGTCAATCTGCAGGTTTTCCATTGATTCGAACGGTGCGGTCCACATGATTAGTCGAAGGTATTTATTTTAATTCCATGTTATCTTCATAGAGGAGCCTACCACTTTACCGGTTCTGATATTCTAGAAGAGTGTGATGTTAGCAGGAAAGATGGTACGGTACCACAAGTTGCGGTGCCTTGCTAGAAGGTGATCAGGTCTCACAGTAAGGAAAGGGGATTGCGTAAAGAGTAAACTCTGTGGGGCCCACTGTAAGTGTTTTATCCACGCCGTCCATCATTTTAGGTGTTGAGACAAAAATTTAAGCATGTGAAATGCTCAAGTGGACAACACCACTGGAAATAGTGGGAATAATGATTTCCACAATTTAAAGCTTGCTAGGGCCTAAAATGATGTTTATTTGTCATCCAACCTGTTTAAAATATCACACAGTCGACATAGATGAAGGGAAAACACAAATGTATCAAAAACTTCTGTTCCCCGCAAGAAATTTTCAATGGTAGATGTACAATTCACACGGTTTCCTGTGGTGTGGTCCACTTGACTGTTGGATATGCTTCATTTATTCTCTAAAGATCTAAAATTATCTGGTAAACTGGATGGACGGAGTGGATAAAATAAATAAATCACTTTGGACCCCACAGAGTTTAATAAGTATGCAATCCCCTTCCCACCAAAAGACGCCGGGAGAAAGAAACGCCGGAGGTTTGCCTGCCAGCTCGCTGGTCTATTACTTCTCTGCTTACACGTGGCATGCCTATAGGGCAATTGAAACCGTTGATCTCGTTGGCCACCAATTTAATTTTCTGGAAATAATAATTAAAGATATTTCATTGAGTATCTTTCTACCCATTGTGAGATTAGATGATGGTATGTATTTTTAACAAATCCATTTACAAGTGGGTGAGTAGAAAATTTTTACTACGTTGCCTCGACCAGTTTCCTTTTTTCTTTTAACGGACACACTCTCACACCCACACACACACACACACACCACAATGTGTATCGAACCTGTGATTGAAACTTTTGTAAGCCTACCACAAGACTAGTTATAACAGTATTAGGTTAGCTACAACAGTGATTACTGGAGAGAAACTAAAATATTTAAAATTTTATTTTTTGAAATATAAATTTTGAAACAAAATACAGTACAATCAGTAACGGAGCAGGCAGTTTGAGCAATTCTTCCACTTGCGAAAGAAAAGATCTTAAGACATAGTATCTTTAAGATAATACAAAAATTGCCTAGCCATCATCTAGTGTTCCATCCTTGGCTGATGAATAAATTAATAGACTTTATTGACAACATAAGCAATGTCAGGTGAGAGATAATGTAGCGCTCTAATGGTACTTTTATTAAAGCTTAACATCATCCAATGGGTAACTGAAGTGGAGCTAGCACCAGCTTTGTAGTGCACGCAATGGCTATAGAGCCATCCATGTAATTTTTGTATAGAAGATCCATAATGCACTTGAGTTGGTAGGGTACATTGCCATCATTATGAGGTAGGTCTTCCATAATTCATAAGAATAAATGAAGACTGTTGAGATCTTTAAGGAAAACCCTTGACTTAGTTTAGTGAGAACGTTGGTGATAAAATGAGAAATTGTGAATATAATCAACAAAAATGAAAATAAAAGAAGTACAATGATTAACATTTTAGACAAAATTAAAGAAAAGCACCTGCCTTGGAACCCATTAAACCTAAGCTTGGAGAGTAAAATACCAAGGTGTCGTTTGGTACCATGTATTTGAGGGGATTAGAGGGGATTAGAGGGGGTTTCAAATCCCCTTAGTTGTTTGGCGCATAAAGAACTGGGGGGTCACAAATCCATGGAGTTTCCAATCCCCTCTTTGAGGGGGTTTGCAATCCATGGTGATAGCTTGGATTATACATAAAATCATTTTAATAATTGCAGGTGTGACATGTGTGTCAATGTACGCTATTATTCTATTGGGCACATGGCCTACTAATGATGATCAGCACCGTCCAAACATTGTCCAACACCGTCCAAACATTGTTCATATTAATCAACAATTAAAAATCGCTAGTTAGTCCGGCAAACATGATCTTGTACTTGTGGCCCATTTGAGACTTGGAATTTCATTATTTTCGGGCAAAGCATATATTTTGACGGGCTTATCACAACCATTGTCTCAAAAATTACATATCTGACTAATTAGAGATATTAAAGTTGATTTAGTAATCAAATTGAAACCGTTATAAATATACCATGCATAGGTTTTTTTGGATTAAAGTTGATTCACACTCCAGGGTGCCAAACACACTGTGAGAATTGCAAATCCAAGGGGTTTCCAATCCTAAGGGTTCCAACTGAAAGGGTTCCAAATCCATGCTCCCAAACAGGCTAAAGGGGCTTGTTTCAAGCAATAAATTGCTTTGTATGGTTGATATACATGGGTTGAATATTGTGGATTAACAAAACCAATAGTGGAGTAATTAACACAACCTTCCAAAGGTAAGTTATTATGAAGGAATGCATTATGAACATCTAATTGTCAAATAGGACATCCATTTGATTAATAGACAAATTGAAAGTTTTAGTTAGTATAATAACTTGTCAAGTATATCCCTTAGTCATAAGATGAGCTTTATGTCTTTCAATAGGGCCATCAACATTACACTTAATCTTAAATATATATCCACTTACGTCTGACAAAAGTCATGTTCGGTTATCTACGTACGTTTCCATTGCAAAGGAGAACATCATCATTAATTGCAGTGGGCCACTACGTGTGTTTGCATGCTTGAGAATAATGAGTGGGTTGTACTTCACCGGTGACAGTTGCATTTATAAGTATATGTGTATTAGAATAGATTATGATGAAGAAAGATAGGCTATGGATTTACAAATTTCAACGTAAGATCTCTTGCATACATGTTGTGTGCACGTTGAGGAGTGTGGTGGGGCAGCTAGCAAAAGGACTCCAACCTCACCTGAGAATTGAGTTTGTTTTTATTTTTGGGCTCATTCATTAAAATGAGCTTGCAAAAGGGATGGTTAATGGTTGTTCCCACAATCACATATCAACGGACTTTTTTGGCATTTTTGTTTTAACACACTCACCCCACACGCCACGCACGCTGTAGTAGGATATCACTGCCTATGGATTTCGAACCCAAGACCTTATGTTGAAACTCTTCAGAGTCTACTACTGAGGCAAGGACTAAAACCCATGGACGGACCTATCCACCGTCTCAGTGTTCCTTTGACTGGATCATTATAATAACATAGGATTAGTTACAATAGTAATTTGAATGCGGGAGAGTGAAAATCTCTAGTTGTGCATTATCCCTCATCAATATTATTAATATTATTATTTTATTTTTACGGTTGTTTGGTCAAAAAAGGAACGGGTAAAAGTTGAGTAAAAAAAAAAAAAAGAGCAATCACCTCCATTGAAAGGGGAAAAACCATACTCATCAATGACCAGTGTTATTTTTACGATAATAAAAGTTTGTTCATGTGTGTCCCACCATATTAAAACTTGTAGTTTCCACCCAATCACATGATGATCCAGACCATTCATCAGTTCCATTCATAAACACTTCATATAGGAAATTCCATGGCCATCCCTGTTTGCCATTTACTATTCCACCTTATAGATGAGCGGCCTTGATAACTATGCGGTGGAGTAGAAGGTGCCCCATTTGAGCCATCCTTGTACGAAACTCCTTTTTGAAATCTCCCCATCTCCGGCGAGGCGGCGTGGGCTCTAATGCGCACGAGATCTCAGCCATTCATCAGGCCTGCCTTCTGTGTACAGATGCCTTGTCTTATCAATCAGACTGAACTGGCTATCAGCTGGGCACGTGTGTACGAAGTAAATTGATGGTCACGATAAATTGACTAAACGGTCCGTACTCGCTTCTGTCCCAACTAAATTGTCGGAGCAGGATGACGATCGTCTGGAATGTCATGTACGTATGGGGTATGCCACTTGCCTACGTACAAGAGGCCTGTCAGAGAGTGCATTCTCTCGAATAGACGGAAAAGAGGGACGTGACTTCGCTGGATCCTTGACTGTGGGGCCCACCTTGATGTATTTTTATTATATCCACGCCGTCCATCCGTTTCTCCGTATCATTTTAGGGTATTAGCCCAAAAATGCAGCAGATCCAAATTTTAAGTGCACTGCACCACAGGAAACGGTGGTAATTGAACGCCCACCATTAAAAAGTTCCCGAGGGCCACCGGAGTCTTTATTTGATCCAACCTGTTGATAAGGTCACAAAGACCAAACAAATACCACCTTGATGAGATTTGGATTTTCTACGTTTTTGGTTTCACACCATGAAATGATCTTTTGAAACGGATGGGCCGCGTGGATATAATATTCTTACATCAAAGTGGGCCTCACAGTCAGAGATCGACCGAAGCCGCGTTGGAAAAAGAGAGACTCGACTCCGTGGTTATTTTCGTCAAAAGCGACGTTCCCATATTCGCTGCACGAATTTCAAAACCTGCTGGCTTGTTTCGGTAAGCAAGGGAAGCAATTTTCTATAACACGTGGCTATAGGGATGCCGTGCAACAAGAAGGCGTGGTGTCTACGGTGATGTCTGCGCGATATCGAATCCATCCATTAGTTGCGTCAGATCATGGTCGGGACGTGGGAAGCGGATTTCTCTGTGGGGCCCACCATAATGTATATATTTTATCTGCTCATCCGTCCATTTTACCAAATAAGTTTAGGGCTTGAGCTCAAAATTAAGCATATCCAAAGCTCAAATGGAACACACCATACGAAACAGTGTCAATTCAACCTCTACCGTTAAAAGATTCCGGAGCCATAGAAATTTTGGATAAAGCTTATATTTATGCTTTCCCTTCATTTAAGTTAAATGAGAAATAAACATCATTGCCAGTTCTAGAAGGTTTCAATGGTAGAAATCACTATTACTACCGTTTCCTGTGATGCGGTCCACTTCAGCTTTTAATATTCTTCAATTTTTAGCACAAACACAAATTGAGTTGCAAAAATGGCTAGATAGAGCACATACAATCGCAATGGACCCAAGATAGTTCGCTCACCACGATAAAACTCAGAACGCACTCCGATTTTTGGGACATAAACCAAAACAATTATCCCGTAGTTTTTAAATTGGGCCGGTTCGTTCGGCTTCGACCTCAACTCGCATAGCCGTTTGCAATTTATTTTTTGTTAGAACAATCAATCCTTGCACCCAGATCCTAGCTCAAGTGGCAGACTGAGTGAAAGATACCTCGGTCTTGGCATCGATTCCCTAACAAAACAAGTACACTCCAGCGAGTCGGATACGACTCGGACGAGTCGTAATACCAGGAATCAGGCAGATCCAAACCACACGTGACCCCACCAGACGAAGCAGAAAGGATGACGGACACCTAATATTGAAACTTTGTTAGGCCCACTGAAGTTTTGGATTATGGTAATACTTAGTGCTTTCTCTTCACCCTGGTGTGACCCACCTTATGAACGGTTTAGATGGCATATAAACATTACGGTCGGCCCCAGGAAGGTTTCATTGTTGATGTCCACGTACCCATTTTTTTTTTCCTTCCGTGTGGTTAAGTTGAGTATTGGATTTGTGTAATTTTTGTCCTGTCGTTCTAAAATGATACTTGGAAACTAATTGACGGAGTAGATTTTATATAGACAAAACGATGAGGTTCCAAAAATCTTTTCGTTGCAAAGGCCGGTAAGAGGCATGCAACAACAACAACAGAAGGACAACTGGGTAATTTCACACTCTTTCTTTCTTTTCTCCGACCTTTTCGGTCCGTCGCATTGGTGTGCCTCATGGGTGGCGAGCATATCGGTCTGCATGTGACCCCACAGTATAATCATGGTGTGGGCCCCTCCATTCCGCAATCCATGCCGCGTAAAACCAAACCCTGGAAAGCGGCCGCGGACGCAACCCCGGCATCCAATTCCACTTACCGGTCTCCCGGGAAACGGATTAGGAGTTATCCGCGTAACATCGTAGTGGTTGTATCCCTAACCGTGGGCCCCATATTAATGTATTTGTTATATATCCACTCCGTCCATCAGTTTTTTCAGCTCATGTTAGGGCACTGTCTCAAAAATACACCAAATTCAAATCTCAATGACCAAAGGGTGGGGATTGAATGTTCACCGTTACAAAAGTTTTGGATCAATGTGATATTTGTGTTTTCCAATCATGCATGTCTTCCTGACCTTATCAATAGGTTGGATGGAAAATAATAATTACGGTGGGCCCTAAGAAGTTTTTAATGGTGTGCATACAATGACGACTCTTTCAGGTGGTGTGGTCCACTCTTAGATTTAAATCTGATTCAATTTTGCGACCATGTCATGAAATGAGATGGAAAAACTGATGGACGGCATGAATATGACTGCATGGATATGCAACACATACATCAAGGTGGGCCCCACGGTAAGGAAACAACCGCTGAGGTGTTACCCGCGGAATACCAAATCCTCCCGGTCTCCCTACCTTGCGCACGTGCGGACGAAGAGCGGGGCCCACTTTCGTTTCGTGGGTCGGTCACTAGCCACCACCCTGACACACCCGACGCCAGATCAACCACTCTCCGCCGTACTAGTGCCGGGATATCGACTCATTGAGGTGGGCCGACGGGCGCAGAGCAGGTTTGACGGAATGGAAAGGCACTTCCATCCGGGATCCACTGAGGTAGCTGGGACCAATGACTGTGGGGCTCACAGTGGTGTATGTGCCTTAAATCCACACCGTCCAACCATTTTGAAAACTTATTTTAAGGCATGAACCCAAAAATGAATCTGAACCAAACCTTAGATGGACCACACCACATGAAACTCTAGTGGTTGAATCCCCACTATTAAAAACTTCATGGATTAGACGGCAAATAAAGTTACAAATACTTAGATGAAGAGACGAAATAAATATCATCTTGATCCAAAGCTTTCGTGGCCCACTTGGAGTTGTTAACGGTCAACTAGTACTATTTCCTGTATTATTGTCCATCGGATTTGGATTTTTTTTTTTTTGGGGATAATGCCTTAAAATGAACTTTTAACACAGATGAACAACACGGATGTAGTCACATGCATCATAGAGGGCGCCACGGTCAGGAGTCTCACCAACCTGGATGGACCTAGGGATCCACCGAAGATCCCCCGTAATGCAAGGTCCGTGCCCTCTACTGTGATGCATGTGTTATAGCCGGACGTGGCTTCAAAGAGGTGGATGGATTCCTTACCGTGGGGCCTCATTGTAATGAATGTGTCTTATATCCACACTTCATCCTCCTTTTTTAGCTTATTTCAAGGCATGATATAAAAAATGTAGTAGGTATCCAAGTATTAAGTGGACTACATCATAGGAAATAGTGGCAATTGGCCATTAAAAACTTCTTGAACTTACAAAAGTTTTGGATCAAGTGAATATTTGTATTGTCCCTTCATCTAATTCAGCGTGACCTCATCAACTATTGCTCGTCATTTTTAACAATTTTGGTCATGTGATAAGTGTAGGCGTGCCAGAATTGAATTTGCAGTTCAATTTAAATTGAACAAATATGATCCCAAATACTAAAATAGGCAGATACATAGTATATAATCGAGATTAACGACCTATTCAACCACTTGCTCAATGCATGTGTAATTAGGATCAGATGATATTTAAATGATAGGGTTCGTCATCTGATAATGGGTTACACATTTGCCTTGTGTACGAAAGGACTTTTCAGTACATATGAAATAAAAATGAGAAAGTAATTCTTACAATCGGTCACGGAGAATAGTTGCGAAACACTTTCCTGAATGGAGAACTGAATCAAGCATATGAACGTAAACCCAAATTACAACTAAGATTACCAGCTACTTAATTAACGTTATAGATTACACTATGAAATGTAAGCAACGAGCGAAAAGTAAAAGATTAATGCAATTGACTTGCATAAAAGTATAATGATTACACTAAAGAATGTAAATTACGGGTAACTGAATGGATAATTGAAAGATAATATTGAGTTTGATTGAGTTGATATGAGATAATTTTTTTTTGTTGAAGTCCTCTGATATTTATAGCCTTACCCTAGCCATCTAGATTAGACCCACGTTCTGATGGTTGCTATAACCGTTTAGCATTACTTGGCCTTCTTTGCTCATGCTCTTGTCATCTATCATGTAATCGCTTTTGTACAATTATTCTTCAATCAACCGCTTAAGCAATATCGTGGCGTCACTTGAGATGCTCCAGTTGTACTATCACAGGATCTTGTTCGTATATCCCCACGGATCTCTAACTACACCACGCAAAGCCATCCAGATCACATATATCTCACTATGATTGGCTTTTGCAGGAATTGGTGACAATAGGGTTGAACATCAATAGGTTGAACTACAAATAAACATTCCATTGGCCCTTAAGAAGTTTTTTATGGTGAGCGTTCAATCACCATTGTTTCCTGTAGTGTGGTCCATTGAGATTTGGATCTATTGCATTTTTTAGATCATGGCTTGAAATGAGCTACCAAAATGGATTGATAGAGTGGATATATGACACAGATCACGATGGACCTCACAGTAAGAGATCCACTGATTATTTTAGGTTGGAAGTATATTTACTGTCCCATCCGTTTCACTGGCCAATTTATAACATAGATCACAAGTAAGGCGGGATGGAAACCGTTGAGACCTTCCTAACCCTGATATATTGTTTATGTTATTGAGCATGGTCTATAAGGTGATCTCACATGAAGGATGGACGAAGATTTAGTGTATCCATGAATGTGGGGCCCACCATGATATATGTATTTTACATCCACACCGTCCATCCATTTTTCTAGATCTTTTTAGGATATGAGCCCAAGTAGGAAGCAAGTCTCAATCCCTAGGGACCATAACACAAGAAACAATGGTAATTGGAGCTATTTGGACTGTGGGATTAGGTGGGATGGAATTTGCATTTGGTCCCATGCAAATTCCATCTAGCGTTTGAAAATGAGAGAAAAGAGTGAATTAATCCATATATTGTATCATCCAGTCCCAATAGTATATATCGTGGGATTTCTAGTTAATTTTGTCACTACATTTGTGGGCCCCATGTTGACGCATATGTTCTATCCATGCTATCCGTTTATATGTGCTATTTACATATGACCATCGAGTTATACATGTGTATAGATGACTGAAATCAATTATAAAATCTGGTCCGTTGATTACAATTCTATGGTCCACCAAATGTAGGTTTCACTTAATACAATGTTTTCTTCAAAGTAAGTATTTGATCGCAAACCTGGGATTGAAGGTCAAAATACTATGGCATTTGTGGACATGCAATATTGTAAAATTAGTGGTGTTAATTCCATCTAATGCAGTTCTATATCATTTAATCCAACGTTCCAAAGCTTTTGGGACAAGCTGATATTTGTGCTTTCCCTCAATTAATCTGTATCATCTCATTAACAAATTAGAAGACAAATAAATATTATGATGGGTCAAAGGATTTTTTAATGGTGGGCACTCAATCTTTATTGTTTTGTTTTGATCTACTTTAATTTTGGCTTATGCCTTAAAATGAGATGGAAAAATAGATGGATGGATATAAAAGACGTAGATCAGAATGAGCACCATAGTTATAGATCCACTAGGTAGTTCTTGGTTAACTAAATCCTAACCAAGTTGGAGTGGGGAGGGCTCAACTGTGCTAAATGTATCAACAGCTTGTCTGGCTACCATGATGTATTGATGTTTGTATTTTATTCAAAATGTCCATCCATTTTCAGCTCATTTCAGGGTAGGTATGTGTTGGTAGTCTGGTTTGCTTTTTATCACGTGTAATGTGTGTGGGTGAGGCATAATCGATAAAGAGGCTCGAACCAAACCAATAAGCTTCGACCTTAAGTGTCGAAATAAGTAGATACATCTAATATAAACGTATATAACCAGATTTTGAGAAGATCAGTCACTTAGTCATCCATTTGCAAAATTTTATAATGATCAAGCAATGATAATTGGAGGGTGGGGTTCTTCCTCCAAAGATGAGTTGCGCGCTTAGTGTCTTCCACAAGAAAGACCTTTTAGAATACTAGTGCAATCACACAAAAGGAAAAAAACTCATAAAAATGCATCTCTTGAAAGAACTATATGACATTGGATAGTGATCAACTCCAGCGTATAAGCGTAGACTTGAATTACAACTAAGGACTATAATTAAAAATTACTGCCACTTGATTACCGCTTCTCCTAGGATAAGTTAAGATAAAAGATAGATTTGTTTGGTTTAATTTGTAGATGATTGAAAATTAGTTGGTTCTTGCTTTGTGCATTTCTTCTCCTAGTTATAGATTTCCATTGCACAACTTATTCTTCTATATCTTTCTTTCATTGTTGCAACAGTTACAGTAGTCGAAAAGCTTTTCTCTTGATCCTTTTTTTCATTACGTTTTCTTTTTGTAATTGTACCTCTTCTGTCGTCCAAACTTTATTCATCTCTATTACCTTCTGCATCTTGAACTGCTTCGACTGCATTTCTTTCTTCACTTGTTAAACTTTTGGATATTTCAACCACATATTCCATCAACTATTCATCGATGTGTAAAATTAGATTTATGCCAATTATGATTCTATAAAAAGCGCTCCAAGTATCTTGAAGATCTTTTTATACACTTTATATTTTTCATGCAATACCACATGTCTCCTATTAGCTTTTCCATGATGATCAGAAATATGGAATAACAACATGAGCCCAAATGTGAAGCAGATCCAAATTAAGCTAAAGTGGACAACAAAGGGGGATTGAACGCACACCATTATAAACTTCTCCACCTGGGATTGAATGTGTACCATTAAACCATTTAAAACTTCTCCGCCCGAGATTGAATGCGCACCATTAAACCATTAAAAACTTCTCCACCCTGGATTGAAGGTTACCACGCGTGTTTTCCCTCCATCCAAGCTTGCATGGGTTTATGATAAGATTAGATGAAAAATAAACATCACAGTGGGCACTAGTGAGGTTTCATCGGTAGGCATCATTATCCTCATTGCTTCCTCTAGAGTGGTCCACTAGAGCTTTGGATTTGACTAATTTTTGAGCTCATGTCCTAAAATGATATGAAAAAATAGATGGACGGCATGGATAAAACACATATATCATACTAGATTCATAGAACTTTGCCAGCACCCACCTCCATGACGGCAGGAGCAGTACCTAATCTGTGTCGGTCATTAATGTAAGGGGTCATTTTGACACCATGGATTTGGGGGGATTTCAAATCCCTTGGGTTGTTTGGCACAATAAAGTAATTAGGGGTTTCAAATCCCCTCAATCAGACCCTGGATTACATCTAAAATCGTTCCCATAGTTGGATGTATAACATGTGTATCACTAGACTATTAATCTATTGAACACATGACCCACTAATGATATCCTAAAATAATCAGATTATCAATTGCATCACTGTAATTACTTTAATACGATGATCAACACCGTCCAAACATTGTACATGAAAATCAATGTTTAAAAATCATTGGTTAGTCACTCGGACGTGATCTTGTGCTTGTGGCCCATCCGAGACTTGAAATTTCATCATTTTTTAGCAAAGTATATATTTCAGCGGACTTATTACAACCATTGTGTCAAAAATTACATAAGTTCACTAATTAGAGATATTAAAGTTGATTTAGTAATTAAATTCAAACCTCTACAAATATACCATGAATAACTACTTTTGGATTAAAGTTATTCTTAACCTAGGGTGTCAAACCCAATAAGAGGATTTCAAATTCAAGGGTACTGAAACCAGGGGGTTTCAAATCCACGCTCCCGCATCTACTCCATGCATCCGTTTCGCGGGGTCATTTCAGTACATAGAGCCCAAACACGAACAAGATCCAAAAGTTAAGGGGACACACCATAGCTGGGATTGAGCGCCCAACACATAAACCTTCCTCAGGAGCACATAAGTTTTGTGGCTGATATTTGCGTTTTCCCATCAGTTGGGTGGGCCTCCCGATGTCTTTTTGCATTGGTCGGCTCAGATCAGCCCATTAAAGAGCCCCTTGTGAGCCAGCTACATGAACGATCCTATATTTAGAGTTGACTAAAATACCCTTTGATCATAGAGCCTGACCCCGTATACAGTCTTTCACTTTTAAGCCAGTAGTAAAAGCTATTATTATGTAACAAGAAATATAAGAATACGGATCCTTTGTCTCCGTCAAGCAGCAAAATTGTGATTGTTGCTGTTATGGGAAGACCAGAGATACATCAGAGTCGAGGTCTGAGATAAGTCAGAGCCGGTTCAAGGCGTAAAACCAAGCTCTGGTGTTGTATAGGCGAAGGATGATCATCCGAGGTTAGAGCGGAATCCTGGAATGCTTCGAGGCTGAAGGTGTCGGCTCGGAGTCATCTGGGGCCGAGGTACTCGGTTAAGGACTCGGACCAGGATCCGCTAATGAAGAAGGCCGTGAAGAGTCCCACTATCACACGACTGGTGACAGTTATTTAACCGCCCACTTCCGTACAACTGCACAACGATAAGATAGCCTGATCTTCCGCGGACGTGATAATGCCCCATAATGGTCCGAGTTATGCGGACATTCCCATCTCAGGTGAGGGGGTATAAATAGCGTCTCGCACTCTCCCTCTACAATCCAACTTAGATCCTGATTTCCTTGACCTGACTTAGAAATCGGAGGGTCCCTTGTTTAAGCCAGGGTCTCCTTTGCTCACCATTGTTGTGCAAGTTCAGGGCTCTGAAGCAACTCGAAGTTCAGAGATCCGAGCGGAGAGTCACCTAGATTTCGTCAGCAACAGTGCAATCTAATTAGACTGTATAATTGTGTAATTGCATCTTGAGATGGACGTATCACTATTCAGCAAACGAGGAAAAAAGCTGGAAAGTTGTGCTTTTGGCAAACAGAGTATCTGGACTCGAAGCATAAAGATGGGTGTGTTTGTGTCCGAGTGGGCGTCTTCATACCAGTGGCTGGCTACACATCAGGCTGTGATGATGGTTTTAGACGCATGCGCTTATATTGTACACGTGGCATGCATGTAACTCAAATTCAACTGTCTGAATTTTGGACCTATTGTGGATGGACCACAGCCTTAAATTAGATTGACTGAAAGATCCTAACGTCTGATTAGTGGACACTTGTATGTTGATTCTAGACCAATGATAAGCGTTCGTTAGATGTCCACGAATTGCCCACTTATAATATTTTTCCTATGTAAATTTAAGTTTATGGCCTTCCTAAATGTGGGTCCCACGATTTGGACGGCTTAGCTTAAGTTAGGTACATGGCAGACGAGCATTTTCAAGCGCATGCCCAGTAAACATCAAAACTCAATCGATATGGTTATTTTGTTTGGCTAAAAGCTATTCTGATGGGGATATGCTAGCCTGCAGAGTAACGTGTGGTTTTCTCATGCCATTCAATTCGTCCATCATCTGTGGCCCTTCACTTTTTCCTTGCGCCCAAAATCAAGCTGCTCAATTTTAAATTTTTTATTAGTTCTTTTTAGCTGCGACAGCCTCCTCTCTCGCATTGTGGTAAATCTTGTTTATTGGAATTTCTGTGGGTGAGGAGTTTTTAGGTAGATTTCTGAAATTTGATGGTTTTCTTTTGATGCTATTGGAAAATTCTCGCTAAACCAACAAAATTTAATATATTTATATAATTTAATAAATAATTTGAAAGGTTTAAATATATAATGGATAATGAATTAGTTAAAATTTTAAATGATTTTGATGTTAATATATATATATATATATATATATATATATATATATATATATATATATATATATATATATATATATGAAAAATGCCCATGTTTTCAATTTCTGACGGCATGCTCACTTCATTAATTTTCCATGCCAATATCAAGAGATTTTCAAAACATAGGTGATTCTTGCCACACAGCTCCATGGGATATGGATTAGGTAGCCAGGCCTGAGGGTAACGTGGGAAGATGTGCTTGGTGGGACCGGACGCTCTTACAAAAGGGCTGAGCACGCATTCAACAGCTAAAAACCTTAAAAAGTAATTCACATATACCAATGTGCCATCGCAGAAAAATGTAGGACGGGTTAATGTGCCCTTAGACTAATAGAAATTGACAACCTACACTGTACCAAAACTTGTGGTACTGTAAAATCTTTCCAGCTAACATGCTACTCGTGCACGACATTTAGAATCTTGGGAACTGTAGGCTCTGCCATGTAAATCACCTCGCATGATAATCAGGTAGGTACACTTGAAAGGTGGGCCACACCGTTGGAATTGATGGAAAATCAACGATATTTGACTCAACATCTAAGCTTTACCACTTAGTAAGAGGATCAGCTTGATTTTACATGGCCATTTGAAGTTACTCTGCTGGAAAGGTTAGATCCCATTAAAACGACCATGGGCGCCACTGAAGTTTTGGATAACTTAACATTTATGTAAGTTGAATGATAAACAAGCAAACATCAATGTAAGCCTGGGAAAGGTTTTAAAGGTGGATGCCATTATTGCTACTGTTCCCCGTGCAGTGGTCCACTAATTATTAGATATGCTTCAATTTTTGGACTCATGGCTGAAAATTAGCTGGCAAAATGGATAGATGGAATTGTGAAAACACATGCATCTCGGTAGGCCAATAGGGTCCTGCCGCCATGGAGTTGGTCTCCTAGTTTATCCGAATGCCCTGCTTGAAGAGTTCTGAAATGGCGCGAAAGAATTTAGTCACCGCTGCTAAACTCCTAATTTGAGGTTTGTTTAGGATGCATTTGGTTGCACCAAATATCATGAAATTTCATGATATTTTCAACCAAACACACCTTTAAAAGTTCTCCATATTTTCAGATTCTATTTAATATTTGGATAGGATCATTTTATGCTCTGGCATATTCGAAAATACGCATGTAGACAGCACCTATAAACTATAAACACTGATGCATGAATCAATCCAAGTTGTTAGAGCTGCATTAGATGGGCACAGCCCTAAGATCACAATGGTTGGACAATCTCAAGCTCCAATTAAAATAGATTTGTTTGCTGGATTTGGACGGTTAGTATTTCTCATTGAGTTATTTGATACGATACTTGGCAGATGTGATTCTGCATGCACATGCAAACAGAAATGTGCATCAAGCTAAACCACCCGAATAGTGGGACCCACTGTATATGAGGCATAGAATAAAATGAGATTGATTAGACGATCCTTACCCAGATTCATGGAAAACTAGGAATTCAGTTCAGCCCCTCCTTACGTGCCAACCTACTGAAAGATGGGAATTCACGCACGTGTGCCATGTTGGCAATGTTGCAAAAATATTGATTTTTATAAAAAATATATATAATATTTTAATAATAAAATAAAATATAATATAAAAAGTTGTTTTGAAAAAACACTTTTCTACGGGTTTTTTGGAATAGTCCCACGTGGAAAAGAGAAGAGAAAAACCTGTGGTTTATATGAAGGAAGTGGAGTATTATAATATTTACCTACCTAGTCCGTGGACTATAGACCTTGCGTATTCCAGTGCTACACTCGCGCTCGCGTTCGGTCTCGAACTCGGACTCGGACTCGGACTCGATGTGGGGGCGTGGGCATGTGAGGCGCTAGTGGTGCATTTCGCACGGCCGCATCGTGTCGCAGAGGGTTGCGGTGCGACTAAGTGGCTATGGCGGGTGGCTGGTTAGTAGAGAGACTAAAGGACTGAGAGAGAGATCTCTCAGTATAAATAGAGTCGGGCTCGGTGCGAGGGCGTGAGCATGTGAGGCAGTGTGGCTGTAGAGGCGCTAGTGGCGCACTTTGCACTTCGCACGTCCGCATCGTGTCGCAGAGGATCGCTCCTTCGCGACTTTGAGCGAGACGTGTGCGAGTCGCGGTGCGACTAAGTGGCTATGGCGGGTGGCTGGTTAGTAGAGAGACTAAAAGACTGAGAGAGAGGTCTCTCAGTATAAATAGAGGGATTGAAAAGAGCTATTGCAGCAGAAACTATAACACCTGAGCCATTAGTGCAGAGTCCAGCTGTAATTACTGCATGGCTAGCCCAACAGCTAGAAAACGGCTAGCTGTTGTCTCACAACAGTCAGTATGCAGCAGCTTGATGGTCCATGCACAACAGTCAGAGAATGGCTATAAAACGGCTAGTTTTCCAACAGCCAGAAATGGCTTAATGGAATTTAAGTCTCTGGACCATAACCCCCTAACCACCATAGCCTATAAAAGGAGGACCTTGATGGGTCTCCAAACCATCTCAACTCACTCCAGCAAACCCATACGAACTGAGACAACCAACCCCTCTCCACTTATATATTCTAGTGTTTCCAGTAACATAACAAGGCTTATACCTTAGCTTGAAAAACAGACCAGCGGTGTGGTCTAGAACGGTTCAACTGAACCAGTGACTGAAGATTTGAACTGACCTGTGCAGAAGTCAAAACTTTTTTTTCTCTTCTTTTCTTCTTCTTTTGGGATTTTTTCCTTTATATTGTAATACTGCCAGAAAGCATGTAATTGAGTTCCATTTTGTGGGCCTTCTTGTTTGCTGAACGCAGACCCACACCAGGCTCGTCGTATCCTAGAAGCTATTTGCCTGTAACCTATCAGCATACTCAATTCACTTGAGTAGGGGCAAATAACGCCTTAAGGATAGCGTTTCAGACGTACTTTAGCCTGTCCTGATTTCTGATTATTTTGTACTTTTCGGTTTCCACATTATACAGAAATACATTAATCTGTATAAAATCCAACAGGCAAACGCGGATGCACGTGCATAGTAGGGTATCTACGCGGATGGGGGCTTAGCGGTCCACTCATTTGACGAAGTAATCCAACGGCCACGATTAATCAATGATTCAATGCACGAGGCTGGCTCCTATGTTAATCTAGCTTCAGATAGAAAATGGTGGTGAGTTTTCAACAGTACAGTTGGCATGGTTGTACCGTAGTCCAGTGTTCAAAATAGCTGACGCAGCTGTGGTTGATCGGACCCGAAGAAACAATACACGGAGCAGCAACATCAGCCATTTAGTTTCTCCTTCTGATTTCGGATCCCTCCCTATTTTATTTTTAACCGTCGCTTGCATAGCCATTAAGACGACAGCGTTTAGTCCAACGCGGCCTACCTTAAGACGACAGCGTCCTAACTTTCAAGTGAGAATATCTAAATAGCGTGTTACTGTTACCTCATGGAAGACGGAAACTCAGTCAACACACACGTGTGGGACGTGTAGCATGTCGGCAAACACGGGTGTACGTGGTTAGCAGGGTCTCTAAAGTCCACACGGATGTGGACATGCCAGTCCTCTCATTTGACGAGCACGAATGGGATAGCTTGAATTATCGATTCAAGAATTAATCACCTACCGAGCCATCTTTCCCGTCAGCATCCAACATTTATAAGGCATCACTACCATTAGATGGGTAGGCCTCACCATGAAGATTGAATGGATCAAACATAGGCCTTCCACTCATCAGGTGGACCACACTGTTGGAACGAACGAACAACCAACGGTTTGATTCCACATACAGACTTGGCTACGTAGTAGGATTATTCTGATTTTTCGAAAGGTAATCTTTGTGATGGTCCGTGGGGATTGAACGCCTACCATTGAAAACTTCGAAAGGCTACAAAAGTTTTAAACCAAAATTATGTGTTTATTTGGTCACGGTCATTGTAATCCTGCGAACACATCAAATGTCCCTCGTTTTCCTAGGATCTTGCCCTAAAATAAGTTAGCAAAATAGAAGAATGGTGTTGATGTTATTTTTTGATCTTCGATCCTAATTTCACCTTTAAGCACACACACAAGTAAAACATCAATGAAAACCTTGGTTAAGATAGGGGATCCTTTGATGCCAAAGTCAGATGAGGAATTTGGGTCTAGAAGTGTTAAGGTGTCTTGTGTGTACCTTTCTTTGTAAATTGGACCTCTATTTATAGATCCGGAATGTCCCCCTTGATGAAAAGCTCCCCTACTAAGTAAGTATTAGTTGCGGTTGCCTTCCGAAATCTTCAACTTAGTTCTCGGAACGACTTTAGCAATAAGGCTAACCGGAACCTAAAAAGGTTGCACCAAATAGTTGAACCCAACCAGATGAAGTCGAACGGTAGATTTAAGGGTTAATGTCGATCCGACATCTGTATTCCGGAGTCGAGTATTCAGCTAGGACCAAGTTGACCCATATAGCAACTTGACCGGAACTTGTAGGCTGCCACAACAAGAGCTCAGTGGTGACGAGGTTCCGTTCCTTGCTCTAGTCGGGTCATCGAACCATCTATGGATGTCACGATTGGTCGTTAAACTCAGGTTACCTCATTGTTGTTACTATTCTCTTGTGTTGGTGGGTTTAGTTCCGTCCAATTTTACCCACAAACGATGGCATGAATAAAACATGTACACTACGGTCCGTCCCACTGACCTGGCATCAGGCATTCCCTGTGCATGTTGGTCAGAAATATCATACAGTACCACAAGTTGGGGTGGAATTGTGGTGGAAGAGACGTCTTCGGGATCCAACAGTTCGAAGAGGGAAACGGATTGGCTACTTCCCCTGCCACCGGCCCGGTAGCTGGTGGTCGGTGCTCTGTGGGCCCCTCCATGATGTATGTGTTTCATCCATTCCCTGTTCATCCATTTTTTAAGATCATTTTACTGCTTCGTCCTAAAAATTAGAGGGATATAATCTCAGGTGGACCACACCATAGGAAAACAATAATGATAAGATATCCACCATTAAAATCCTCCTAAGGCCTGCTATACTGTTTATTTGACATCCAATATGTTTATTAGGTCGTACAAGCCGAGATGAAGGGTAAAAACAAAGATCACCTTGTTCCAAAACTTTTATGGCCCCTGAAAGGTTTCTAACGGTCGATGCTCATTCAACACTGTTTCCTGTAATGTGGTCCACTTGAGATTGTGATATACCTAATTTTTTGTCCCATACCATAAAATGATCTGAAAAAAATATATGGACGGCATGAATTAAACACATACATCATGGTGGGGCCCACAGAGCACCGACCATCAGCCATTGGCTGGTAGGGGGAGTAGCCAATCCGTTCCCTTTGAAGAGACGTCTTCGGGATCCAACAGAATGTACTCGCGGTGCGTACGTATGGTATCTGGACCGTTCATCGGGTGAGCTCCACGCAGGATGGTTCACAGTTCAAACTTCACCCAGCCGAGCGTTTACCAAACTCCTAGTTGCCCTTTCCATTCTACTATTTATGATTTGACATCTCTCTGGGAATTTCAGTTTCCCTTCCTGAGAAAAAATTTGATACTCGGGCAACTGCAATGGATAATACGCAGGTACTTACAAATCACTTTAAAATTACATAGTTGGCATAAAAATAATTCACATTAAGCTGCCAATAATGAACAGAAATTTAGATTGTTTGACCATGTGATTATCAGATCGGTGGACATTAATTGGACGGTTGATGTGAAAAGAATACAGAGGCCCTGTTTCAACGACGCACTAATCAGAAGTTAAGATTGTTCGAACAGCCTGATTCACGGACTTATACAAATTAGTCAATTTAGCTCGAGTTAACGTATGGAATTTCTAAGTGCCTACGTATGATAAAACATAGGCTGCCAGAGTATTAAATAACTCCCCGTCCCCCCCTTCGTCTCTCTGGGTACACTGCCATTCGGGTGATAATATCGGAAGGAAGGAAATGCCTTTACTTTTCTATATTTAGCCAACTAATCATTACTTAATCCCGTCCTGAACTGCAGCATCTTTCCCTATCCCTATTTTGTCCTTACGGTCTTAACATAATTACCAACCGAGTTGCAGTTCTTCCAACATCCACCTGTAGAACAACAAGGACTAAATCTTTCACTTGTTTGATTGTCATTGAAGTTGTGTTCTCGTAGAATATTTCGAGCACGTCTGGCGAAGGGTGTCCAAACAGGCTTGTATGATTCGACTATTTCTGCTTTTTTTTTTGTTTTCCTAGTGTTTTTCTGAAAAGCATACTGGCCCTTCCGCACATTAATCACATATTTTATTAAGCACTTCGGTTGGGCAATCTGGTTGTAAATTAATATTGAAAATGGTTAAAATTAACATTGTGTCAGGGTTGTCCAATCCATTAACTGCTAGTTTTTGACAGGCAAGGTCTTGCCTTTAATTTCAGTTGAATTAATGGCTAATCTGGTATATTTCTTGTTGATATGACTATTGGAAGTATACTAATTAAGTGAGCCAAGTTATGTGAGTGTTTGACAGTGGGAAGAACAGTGACGGCATTTTTAAGTATATACACGTGATAGTTGAACAGCAATCTATGAGTGTCCAAAAGGCCTACTAAACTGTGGTGGAGCATTAGTTACCTTTTACTATTTTACCTTTCTAGTTTAGTATGATCTATTTTACTATAAAGCATCTATTTGATGGCTATTAATTGGATTAATCACAGCTGGGTGTGACCTTGACTGTGGGGCCCACTTGGATATTTGCATTGTATATCGTTGTCCATCTGTTTTGCCCCATGGTCCGAAAAAATGAAGCTGATATAAATTCCAGGTGGATTACACCGTCAATGCATGCTCACTATTCTTAAGATTTATTATAGGATTTATTTTTCAACCACCTTATTGATAAGGTCACGCATAACTGGATGAAGGTAAAACACAAATTGCGGCTTGATCCTAAACATTTGTGGCCCTTGAGAAGAATTTAATGGTGGGAATTCAATCCTTACTGTGTGGTCGACGTGAGATTTTTATCTTCTTCATTTTTTATAAGATATCCTAAAATAAACAGGTAAAACATATGGATGGCGTGGATATACAACGCATTCATCGAGGTGGGCCCCACGGTCAGGGTCACACCCACCTGGCTAGATTCGCAGCTAATCCGCGTTAACGCACGATGCGCAATGGAATTATGAAACCCATGTCGGAGTCGCACCTGAAACATTATCCAGTGGCATGTCCGTAATTTTCCTTCAAGCCGATGGCCATTGAGTATAATCCCGTGTATTTAACACAACACCCTTCCAGCCCTACATTTTTATTGGAGCGTGTTCTGCGACTTTTTCTTTTCTTTGGGAAGAAATCTTCAGACGACTTTGTACCCGCAACGAGAAGGAAAAGGCTATCGAAAGCGGTTTTCCGAGCGGTTCTCTGGTGAGGGTATTTGTTCTAAGAAGCAGACAGATCTAACTTTCCGAGCGGTATTTCTCGAAATCTACTTAGACTATCAGATCTCTTGTTTCCGGCATCGATTCCCGTGGAATTGGATTTTCAAGGGTTCCGTGCGAGCGCTTGTTGGATGGAGTGACGGATCCGGTTTGCGGGAGCGGTTTTAGTTCGTGTAAGCGATTGGATCTGAGATCTAGGAGTTTCCAGGGCGGTTTGGTCCTCGGGGCACCGGAAAATGGTTTTCCAGGCGGTTTTATCATCTCCGAGCTTCTGAAAAGCGGATTCGGTCATCTTCTTGTCGGTTTTGTAATAATCTCTGGGGGTAGATACAGAAGTGCCGTATGACGTCGGGAACAAGGCTTCCGACGTGGAAAGAGAGGGAGAATAACAAGAGGAGGGAGAGACGGAGGCGAGCTATCGCCGCGAAGATCTATGCCGGCCTGCGGATGTATGGGAACTACAAGCTCCCGAAGCACTGTGACAACAACGAGGTCTTGAAAGCTCTTTGCGCAGAGGCTGGTTGGACGGTCGAGGAAGACGGCACCACTTACAGAAAGGTAATTCAAGTACCCTCCCTCAGCTTTCTCTAATAGCTGGAGTTAGTGTTAATCGCCCGCGCCCCGCCGGCGCACGATAGCATTTTGCTGCAGATGCATGTTAACGTGCGTGCCGTGGACTCGGGGAGCTGGACAATAGGCAATATCTGCCTGTGTCTCTTGCGATGCCAGGCGCATGGATGGAAGCAATTTGATATTGGGCGGTAAACTAGCGTGCGCCCTGTAGGTTTGGTAACCGCAGTTTTCCCTGCGTTTCTCTGCAGTTCCAGTCGGAGGTTTCGCTATCCGATTGTGCTCCGGCGTATTTTAGCAGCCCCGACGATTGGAAATTTTTGCTAAAATGCGATCATCTGGCCTTAGTCGGATCCAGGAAACTGGGCCGTCGGACATGCGGTGAAGCTGATCGCGGTTCCGTCGGAGACGTTGCGAATCCAGAAAAACGTCGGATCCGACGGCGCAGATAGCTTGGCTACTTTCCAGGGCCGTGTCTGCCCGGCGCACGATAGAAACCTTTTGTATGTTTTTGCTTTTTTGACCAGAAAAATTAAAGAAGATTCGACACCTAGGCAGGTGACGAAAATACCCTCGTTGGAGAAGAAAAGGCCTTGGGAAATTCTCATAAGAATCTAGAAATCTGAGCATTCCTGTGAAACCCAAAATCCTGTTAAAGATTGCTTCCGTTCTTTACCTTTTCTCTCTTTCTTTGGTTTTGTGCACTTTTCCTATACATGTTATCCGGCCAATTGGGTTTTTATGAAATTTTCCTGGTTTCCGGGGCTGATAGTCATAGTCCTTTGTTATGACAAAACTACCCTTAGATACCTAGAAAATTCCCTCGACAAATGACCGTGAGTCGAGGTTATTGGCCTCATTGGATCTGTAAAACGACGGATGCCAGTACGAATATTTTAATATTTTATGGGGAAGTAGATTCTATTTTCGCCCAAAAGCAGTGAAAGTTTCGGTTTTTGGGCTGCTGCTACTTTTTATTAGAAAAGAGACCTGCGCATGAGAATGCAGACCCACTAAAGGTTAGATCGCGAGCCTTCGAACCTCCTTTTCTGATTTTAATCCAAGGCTGGGAAGGAGATTATCACGTGACCATGGTCATTTTATTCTGGAATCTAGTTCGTTTTGCCCCCAGTCGCGGCTTAGGTTTCCTGCATGTTCGTCCACATGCTGAGTGGTCCAATGATCGGAACCTTCAATGCTCTGGACTCTGTTCTATATGGACCACCGTGAGAAACTTGCGCTAAAACGGATGGCTGTGACCCCCTTTCTCTCTCTAACGGCCCTGTAATCAGAATCCAACATTGGGAAGGAGATACGTGAGAGTGGTCATTTTATTCCTGAACCGTGTTTTTTTTTTCTCCTGCTTGTCTTCTCTCAGGAGTCAGGATCCAGAATGTGTCAGCCCCCACTGGTTGAGTGGCCCATTGATCAGAACCATCCATTTTGTGCACTCTATTATAATCAGGCCACTATCTGTAGATGAATTTAGAACAATGATAAGAAAATTTTGTGATGTCTTACTATCAACTCTAAATCCAAGGTCATGATCTTTAGCTAAGCATGATCATGGGATAATAGCATATTTGAACAAGGATATATATGGAGAATTGAAATAATCTGACCATCTCAGCATGTGGGCCCCATTGGGTGGCGACACACTGGATCCTGAGCTATGAAAAACACGAAGGAAACTCAGTTCACGAGATAAAAGATCACGCCACCAGTCATTCTCACTGAAGTATCCCTTGTCTGTATAAATTACAAAACCGTCCGTGACATTGTGCCGGTCTTGAAGAATGTTTCTGGACAGCAATGACCAAGCTTTCTGAAGCTGAGAGGCTGAACCCTACTCTCCGATCAATGCTGGGTGAATTGGAATAAGGTGGCCTGAACCCCACTCTCCGATCAATGCTGAGAGGCCGTACCCCACTTCTAGACAATGACACGAGTAGTTTTATCAGACACCGTGTTGGATGGGTGCACCCTTTTTCTTTCGTCTTTCATTTTGGTAATACCGTACTTTTTAACTCACGGGAGTTTTATGATGCCTCGTTGGATTGTGAAGTTGATAGACTGGCACTTCGAAAATTTTACATGTGATGTACCTGAATTGCACATTCATATTGCGGGACCTAGTGTTCAACCAAATCATATTGGTTGAACAATCCTAACCTCTGGTTCTTGGACAGTTCTTTGCTGAATTTGGACTGTTGGATTTATTCATTTTAACTGGCCACAAGATGTCCACCAATAAACTAGTTAGGTGATCAAACTATGGTTCCCTGGGTTTCAAGGTCTATGCTGGATAGGCAAAATCTCTACCATGCACGTGGTTCATTTTGCAAAAACTGAACTTGGGCTGTCGATGCCATGTTAGTGTAGCCAATTGCAGATGGTCGGACAGGATTGTTCAATTGGATTGATTGCTGGGACCACAGCCACTTGTACAAATGTGATGGGCCTGACTTGGCTGTGGTCCATCGATGCTGGGGGCTTGTACATGCCTATTAACCACAACTTTTGCTCTTCTTCTTATTCTCTTTTTTTCAGGGATGCAAGCCATTGGAGCGCATGGACATCGTGGGCGGGTCAGCATCTGCAAGCCCATGCTCGTCATATCATCCGAGTCCATGTGTGTCATATAACCCAAGCCCACATGCATCCTATAACCCAAGCCCACGTGCATCGTATAACCCAAGTCCAACCTCATCCTCCTTCCCAAGCCCCGCTTCTTCATCCTATGCTGCTAATGCCAATGCCGACCCGAATTCCCTCATTCCATGGCTAAAAAATCTCTCATCTGCCTCTTCATCTGCATCCTCCTCCAAGCTGCCCCATCACCTCTACATCCATGGTGGCTCCATCAGTGCTCCTGTTACCCCTCCACTGAGCTCCCCAACTGCCCGTACCCCTCGAATCAAGACCGACTGGGATGACCCCACCGCCGCCCCCTCGTGGGATTCTTCACATAACTACCCCTTCCTACCCTCTTCCACCCCTCCAAGCCCTGGCCGTCAGATCCTCCCCGATTCCAGATGGCTTTCTGGGATCCACATACCACCTGGTGGGCCGTCGTCTCCCACATTCAGCCTAGTCTCCGCCAACCCCTTTGGATTCAAGGAGGAAGTGTTAGCAGGTGGGGGTTCCCGCATGTGGACACCAGGTCAAAGTGGGACTTGCTCTCCTGCCTTGGCAGGCACACCCAATCACACAGATGTGCAGATGTCAGATGGGGTTTCCGATGAGTTTGCATTTGGCAGCAACACGATAGGGCTGGTGAAGCCATGGGAGGGAGAGAGGATACATGAGGAATGTGGGTCAGACGAGCTTGAGCTCACCCTTGGGGGCTCCCATACCAGGTGATCTGGGGCCAAGAACGTGTGATGAACTGCTGGTATGCTGCTGTTGCTCTTCTCCGTCCTTTGTTCTTTCCATTTGTTATGATGGTGTAGAGAGAGGAAGAGAGAGACAGGGAGGAGAAAACATGGATATGGTTTGGCGTTGGTTTAGCTTCCTCTGCAGACTGATTTTCCTTTATTTACTCAAAATGTGTTGGATTTCGGGTGTTTTTAAGCCAAAAGGATAGAACAAGCTGAGGGAAGAATATCTGGAATAGCTATGTTTATTTATTTTTCAATTATATTTATATATAACATTGTGGGGTTCGTTCACCCATTTCTTTATTTCTTTCTCAAAACCATTAATATGTGTGGGTATGGCTTACTGTTGAATGTTGGATGACTAAGGGGTTGTTGAATTCAAGCCTCAAGGAGACTTGTTTGGGAGTTCTAAAACATGAATGAGGAGTGGATTTTCCTTGGGTGTTTCCTTGTATGGGCCGGACCTGAAGATAGAGGGTTCTTTTTTTATTTTATTTTATTTTATTTAAGAATTCTTTAGGGAAGACTTGGACCGAGAAAATGGTTAGCAAACTTTTTGAGTGACAGTAAGAAATAGACCTTGTTTTAGGTCATGGTCGAGTAGCCATTTGACTTGGGATAGAAACAACGGATGAACGATGAATGTAATACATTTTGAGTAGACAAACTCGGTATGACATCATATATATAAGAAGAGATTTATGAGTCCCATCCGCGCACACTTTCGGTAATGTACGTGGCAATTATGATCGAGAAAAGCTTTGATACTCTGGCAGTGTGATGAATGATTTGCTGTCACTTACAAATTGCGTGGAAATTGGCTATATGGCATTAAGGTAAATCTACTCCCTTCAAATTATGTTTAAGGGTTTAGATGTTTCATGAACCAGAAATTACTGACAGTTAAAATGAAAAATATCAATTGGACTTATTTTAAGAAACAAGGTGCCCCAATCAGAGGTTAGAATGTTTCAACCTATCCGATTTTAGGACTGTTTTAACTCCACGACATTGGATTCCACATTTAAGTTGACCTGATTTGAGTTCATATATATGCCACGTGTACCACCTCTAAGTGCCTACGTAGCAAGCATCATGACCACGCAAAGAGTATCAAATAACTCGCCATCACGAACAGGTTACCAACCAAAAATGATGGTGATTGGACAATCAAAACCATTTAAGATGTATGAAATCTGCAAAAAAATTGATTAGTGATTTTTATAGAGCCTCTTATTCAGGGTTGTAATACTCTAATCATTGTCATTTCCATTTCTATGGTCCATTCATCCAAGTTTGTGTGTGTGTGTCGACCTAAACATCAAATTTATACCCACCTTGTAGGATTAAAGATCCCAGCCCCTGTATTTCACAGGCGGATGCGTAGCACTAGTGACTAACTATAACTTTCAAAATCATGGGACCCAAACTTCTTTCGATTGAACAATCCTAGTTTTTAACTCTTGACTAATCAATGTGTTACGTTGAAACTATTAACCCCCCTTTTCTAGGGTATTTAAACTACCCACCAAACCAATCGTCCAGTTGGAACAATCATCTATGCGCATATGTGAAGCGTGGCAAAATTTATTTTATTTTATTTTCCCTTGGGAGGACACCTTAAAGGAGTGAGGACGTACCAGTGGCCGGCTTCATCTTTCAGTTGCATTGAAACTAGCCAACTGTAATTGGGAATATAACCTAATATGGGAGCTAAATAATTTGACTCGGTTGAGCCAGGCATGGCTGCGACCACCAGCATTAAATAAGTTGGGATGGGCTTTACTTGTTGAGCCTTCATCAGGAAAGCCCAGGATACCCAAATCATATGCACAGAGCTCAATGCCCCCACGTTAGATTTTGACATTGTACCATATGCATGGTGAGATTTAGCGTGAAAACAGGAGCTCCTCTCCATTTTCATTTATGTCGCTGAATGAAAGACACTAGCTAATTGAGTGGAGACAGGAAGCAGATATGGTAACAGCAAATACAAATACAAGCAAGGAGGTGCTGCTAGTTGCAGCAGTGGTGTGATGCACCCTAGAATACAGAAAACCCAGCATCAAATGGTTTCTGCACTCCAAGGAACATGGCTCCGTTCCCCTCCAGTCCCAACTTATGGTTACCTGAATTGAAATAAAGAAAACCATCCCCTGGCAACTCATAGGCTCTACCAATACAGATCATCCATCATCATCTACGCCTTATCCCGACTCATTGGGGTGGGGTTGGCCACCGAGCATGCTAGCACAAAATACAAATGCCAATTGGTAAGAGATTACTTGAAAAGGAAGAGAAGCCTGCTGTGGGCATAGCAGGCTTCGCCCATGGTCTCTGAAAGGAGGCACCGACGGAGATGACAGATGATGCCCACTTTTTATGGATGTTGGAGGTCTGAGTATGAACTGGAACAAAATCGTAACAGCAAGTCTTAAGACTTAAAGACTTGACCCGATGAGAAGCTGCCACATATCATTAATGATGGCATTTCCCCTGGTTGACCAGGCAACTAGTTTTTGAAACACGAAGGAATGCATGGACTCAAACAGTGCATGCTGTGAAGCTACAAGGGGGCCACCCCAACAGAGGAATGCATGGACTAAGCAACCTCGGAGCACAGAATAAGGCTGATGATTTGGAAAACACCTAGTACAAGCAACTTCCATCTCACCAGGACTTCGACCTGAGGAGCTTTGACCAGGGCTGTCAACAAGCACACACACACACACACACACACACACACACCAAGGTCCTTGGAATGAGTTGCACCGTGCCTAGATCGTGGTGACTTCAGAATTAACCAGAATATGGCTTGCTAAGTCAGAAGAAGACGGTTGACATGCTGAGAACCAAACCTCTTTCTTTTTACCTTTAGTTGGATGGCATAAAATAACTAAATGACTAAATATAAAAGAAACAGCAATCAACAAGATTAAAAAGCTGATGTTGCTGCCCCCATTTTTTCTGCATCAGAAATAATTGAACTTCGCAAAAACAGGGGACCAGGGAACGCATGCAACTCTAGCCAAGCAAAAGATTACAAAGGCTGGAAACAAGGGAATGCCAGCCTCCATTAGTTAAAGGAAGTGTTTACTCAAAGGGGAAACAGAGGATTAGCCCACCAGATTGGGCCATTCAATCCCAATATCATTAGCAGACATTCACCCAAATCTCATATCCCAATATCACCACTAAAAAACTGATATTGGCCATTCGATGCAGTAAGATGCCATGTAATAAATATGAGCACAATTTTAAGCATAAAAAAGGTGGAACATTGGACAAACTGATCGCAAGTCAATTAGAGAAATTTTCTTTTCACAATTATTTGGTAATTATTGCCAGTCCATGTGCAAGTCTATATATATACAACCAGATAGTTTTAAGGTCCATCAATCAATCCCCTGATAGTATTTCTTGTATAGAAGGAATGATAATTTGTGAAATTTTCTGGACTGTACAACCATTTATATACCGAATTATCGATTGCTTTACAAGGAACTGAAGAATAGGTGCTGATAATTTGATTTGGAGTGACAAAGCTGCACATAAAAGCTACAGAAGCAATCCTACCGCTCAGCAGGTACCTTTTCCAGCATTTCTTTAGGGGAGACAGGACCATACCGATAAGAGTGATTGATCATATCATTTATCAAGCTTCTGGAATAGATCTGACAGAGCATGGTAGAGAATGGTAGCTGCAGGCGGTCGAGGGAATGACCCAAGGAGAATGTCTGATGCCTTGATGGATGAACTACCATAGAATCGGGAATTCTCAGATGTACGGGTGGTGACCAGACTTCCTTCCAGCGAACATCCTACAAATGCACCTGCAGAATCAACCAATCATATGAGAATTTGTGAGGTACCAAATCGTTGCACTATACGTATACAGGGTTTTGCTAACATCCCCACCTTCATGGGGATGTTAGCAACGTCCCCAAATCTTTCAAATGGCACATGGGGTGACCTATAATTGATCCGAACTGTTCATTCATTCACACTAGGAGCAGGCCATCGTGCAGAAATCATGCGAATCGGATGATCCCAAGTTTCCTATCAGTAACATGAAAATGGACAATCAAGATTGACCGGAGAAACAAAATAGGCCCAATCATCATAGTGAAACAGCTACTAGACAGATCCCACTTTGTATTTCTTATGATTCTAAAGTAACACTTCAATTTGATAATTCTAACCATGCGACATATGGGTTGCAAACAATGGACAGTTTTAACAAATTGACCCCATTCAAAGGGTTAAGATCATCCGATCGGCATGATTCTTGCACCATAGCTTGCTCCTAGTTGTAAGAATGGTTCAAATCAATGATAGGTCACACCGTGTGCCACTTGAAAGGTTTGGGGACAATGTTAATGTCCCATGAGGGCGGGGACATTAGCAAAACCAACACACACACGCACGCACGCACGCACGAGGTGGTCTCAAGTTGGACCACAGGTCACGTTCCACCCAGAAGACAACTTCCAACCTATTAAGTGCATGCGACATCCAACCCGTCCAATAGGTTGACCCAACTATTGGACCACAGGCTAGAGGACAACTTCCAACCTATTAAGTGCATGCGACAAGACATCCAACCCGTCCAATAGGTTGACCCCACTATGAGGATTACCTAGTGCAAAAATCAGACATATCCACTCATCTACTGGGCTACCCTTCTATTTATCGATGGCTAGTTATTGTTTTCTATGGTAGGGCCCACTTAATTAGTAAATAATTCTTATCATTTCAATAGATAAACTTCATGTTGGAGCCAACCTATTGGAAGGTTTAGATGTCACACACACTTGATGGGACAGAAGCCAAACACTAAATGGACCATAGCTTGTGGTCCAACTGGATGTACTTGACACTTGTATTTTGCTCTTTATCAGTGGCTGGGCATCGGTTCCTATGGTATGGCCCACCTAATTAGTAAATGGGACTGATTTTTGTCAAAAGCCAATCTACATGGTGGGGCCAACCTATTAAAAGGGTTGGATGTAGCACACGCTTAATATTTTGGAAATTATCTGCTGGGTGCACCCCTGGTCGACCTCATAGGAGCATCCCATGAGGTCGAGCTCTCTAGGCCCCACCTGATATGTGTCGGACTTCTACACCATGCATTTGATGGGTCCCCTCTAGGTTATGGGATGTCCCAAAAATCAGCCATATCCAGAACTCAGGTGGGCCACACCATCTAAAACCATGCCTAAAAAATCTAAAAGCACTTGATAGAGCCCACCTGAGTTTTGGAATGGTCTGAAATTTAGTGTGACCGCTCATCCAAGTGGGACACGCTATGGATCGGTTCTATCTTGTATGTCTAAACCATGTCTCAGTGGGCCCTATAAACAATCAAGAAGGTTTCAATTGGTGAGCTTCCACTCTCAACTGTTGACTGTGGTGCAGCCCACCTAAGTCATGGATTTAGGCCTATGGCCACCATGGAAGGGCACATCAAATACACGGTGTGGATGTCCAACACATCATGGTGGGGCCAACAAAGCTTGACCTCCTGGAAAGCTCCAATGAGGTTGACCTCGTAGTACCTTTTTCCCTAGAGCTTTGCTACTCCCACATGCATGTGCAAAAAGCCCGTGTACATGCCACAAATGTGCTAGCATGGCACAATAGGTCCGAGATCCAATCCATCCATAAGAAAGCACCACTATATGGATGCCCTAGCCCAAGAATCAGGGTGATCCACCAGTCACGTGGGCCACAGTTTGCAAAACAAATGTACAGCTCAGAAAAACTTGGCTGGACTTCTCTAACCCATCCACCTGTTTCTGGATATTGGGCCCCACATGCTGATTGGACCAGATTTTATTTTTGGAAAAACATGAACAACGTTGGACAAACCTGATAAATGGAATAGATCTCGCACATACATGAACAACGTTGGACCAACTTGAAGCATTTGGTGTGTACATGAGCCTTACTGCACAAGTGTGTGCGCTTAGCGATGCTCATGCAGATGATACTTCGCATGCCATGTAAATGAAACGGCTCTCAAGTGTAAGGGTCATTATTTAGTCAACGCATCGAATGTGCTTTGGGATAAAATTACAAGTGCAGGAAGCAAAGAAACTAGGACTATTGACTCAGTACTTTCATTTCTCTGTACGATAAAAATTGAGTCAATGGACATCCAAAATCATTGTTCAAAATATCTGAGAAGCCAAAAAGATGTATCCTCAGCTGTTAGTTAGTGCCCCACTGGTTGCTGGGTGGACCCTAACACACTGTTTTATAATAGTGAAGACAAAGCATACTTCCATCTGAGATGCCGGGCACTATATTCCAACTTCATACCCATAATGGGGCCTCTATATTTTGTAGCATAAGCATTAGCAGATTACATCTGACAATGAAAGTGCAGTGTACCGTTGATAAAACTGAAGTGCAAGGTAATCCAATGAGCTTCATAACACAGGTTGATTTTTGTTTTAAAGCAACTAATCATCATAATAATAAAAAAAATTGTCACAAGGTTTATGTAAATGGAATTTACCTTTACTGCAGCTATATGTATAACAAGCTGCATAGCCACCATCACCTGCACGAACATCCGCTTCAGCTGCCCGGCCAACAATGCCAACAGCTGCACTGAGACCTGCCCCAAGTGAGAAATGTACATTTCCACTAAATGTCTTGATGGCATCCTCTGTCCTCAGAACAATTATGAAATCGGTCAACTCCCCTCCAAACTGTAAACAAAAGAATGTAAATGAGAGACAAAATAGCTACTCAAAATTTTCAATGCAAGTGCATCACACATGGTGGGTAAGGCAGGCAACAAGCTAGGTTGGCCTATCACATTTCAGGTCCCAACCTTACATGTCTGGGCTTGGGCTTGGGCCTGAGTGACATTTAGGCCAATGAGTCAGGTCCAGGCCAGATCTTAAGGACAGATTAATAAATGATTTGGGCCCTGGCATGGGTGGACGATTGGCAAAATTTTCTATTGGAACCCCTCCCATGCCCAGATTTAGGCCTGTCAATGAGCAAATTGGATGCGCCTGGGCTTGGCTTTCAGGACCCAACGAATGTATGGGCTGGGTCCAAATCTGGATTTTGGCCCAAAATTGGGCCAGTGAACACCCCATGCAAGCCTGCCCCAGCCCAGTTTATTCCATCCCACTCATTTCTGAAGCTTCGAAGCAAAACAGACAGCTGGGAACACCAATGATGGTTCATTCATCTCCAAAGAAAATAATTCAGCATATTATGGGTTCAAGATGAATATATTTCCATAATTCCCAAGGAAACAGATCTCTTTTAGTGCCTGAAATATCACAGTAGTTCTGCAAATATGAATATATTAGAAGCATCCAATAATTTAAAAAAAAAAAAATTAACAAAAACTAATAGGATATTTCTGAGGAACCTGTATGATTTCAATAAATAAACACTATTACCATTCTTTGTACTGAGGGACATTCACCCATTCATTTCCTAAAAGGGAGTTGGTGTAATATTCAGTCATTTCCTAAAAAGCCAGATTAAAGGTTTTTAATTTTAATTTGCCCAAAAAATTAAATAAATAGAGCAAGGAACCCACAGTGTCACATCCTGAACATAGAACACTGGATAAAGAAGCGCTATACCTGAGCTCCCCATCCAAAACCAAAAGAAGAAATGGCAGAGGGCGGAGACCATGACCCATCTTCTCTGCGAGCAATAACAAGCCCTGTCCCAATGTTATAGGTAGCCATCACACCAACCTTCACAACAGTAAGAATTGCGAGGCCTTTTGCGTGTCTTAGAATTGCATCCGGAATCAACTTTTCAGGTCTCATGGAACCCACCTGAGCAATGATTTTATGTCAGTTTGGAGTATTGTAACCATGCAAATAGCGCAAATACCAAATAAATTGTTGCTCTATTCTAGAAGAGTTAATGTCTTGAAAAATCCAATTTCCAATGAAAGATGAAAATTGCCTGATTTTCATAAACACCGAAATGTCCTGGCAGACACTAAAATGCGAGGTATTCCGTAACAGTAATGGTAGCCGTAATGACCACCACCGTTACCTTCACAATATGGGTTGTAATGGCCACAAAAAACCCGTATCGGCCCCATGATGGACTGTTACGGTGCCATTACAGCCTTTATGGGTGACGCAGGGATGAACGTGATGAGGATAACTACCCCGAATCCACGGAGCTTCTCTGGACTCCTCACAGAGACTTCTCGAATCCACGAGGAAAAGAAAGCAGAAAATAAAAATAAATTCTAATAAATTCGAAATTGATTAATTGATGATTAAAAACGAGTTCACAACCCTTTAAATAGGGCTACCAAGCAATGGGAAAGAAATCAAAATCACATCAATGGGGGGGCATAATGGGCCGTTACGGGGGTTGTTATGGCCATTATGAGTCATTTTTTCCATAACGGCTGTTATGGCGTTACAACCCCGTAACGTGTGACAATTGCCACTATTACCTTTATGTAACAGCCTTTACGGCCGTTACGGCACACCATGCTAAAACACACGCTAATCCCATGCAAAATACCATGGTACCTATGCATTCTTCTTCACATAATAGATTTTATGATGTCAGACTGTCACAAGTAGTTTGGTAACAGTTCAGAAAAATAGGTTTACCAAATAATGGGTGGCATTTTTATGGTTTGTCCAAATATCAAACAGCAAAATGCTTGCAATTTTCAATGCAATCTATTAAGAAAGAAAGAAAAAAACCTACATGACTGTTCGAATAGTTTATTTATTTATTTATTTTTTGTGAAAGACTACGAAATATTGTTTGAAATGTTGTTCTGATTGTTGTCAAAACCAGCTAAACTTAGAGATTAAAGAGGCATTGAGGTATGCCAACTACTAGGCATTGAGCTCATAGCTAGGATGATTTGGTTGAAATTTTAAATCAAACAAAGGCTTCTTCAGTACTCTTAAAGATGTCCCTTCACAAAAGAAAGCACAGATTTTCATGGAACTTTGAGGTGGCTTGCAAAAGCTAGAAGCTTGTAAAAATGGATCATATAGTAGCAGTAATTGGTTCGTATCTTGAAAGTAGATGCCCTGGTGGAAAAGCTCAAGGCCACATTTCTAATCAGGCTCTGGATGCTGATAGGTCTGCTCACAAGTTGATCCAGCAGTAAACTCCAAACTTTCAGGGAAATATACCAGCTACTTTCAGTGCTTCAAGCATTTTACAGTTTGCTCAAATCTTATCCAAGTCATCAAGTCAACCTCTCGGAGTTTGCATTATAGAGGTTTGAGTTTGAATTATAAAGAATTGTCACAGAGAGACCAGTAAGTACAGTTTCAGTGGTTGGATGAGATGGCATCACAAGGAAAAAGAGAATCTAAGGACAGCATCAGCCAGAAGCAAATGTCGCATGAAAATACTAATGCAGTGAGTGAGTAACGTTAAGGACAGAAAAGTGTACCTTGTTATAACCCCGTATCGTGTTTGTAGCCTTATAAATCTCATATTCCATTGATTGTCCCCATGGAAAATTTAACCAAGACCTCAAAGTACTGAGGTCAGTCAGATCATGGGTTGGCAGCTGTGCAGCATGACTTACTTGATTCATTAAGAATGGCTGAACAGACTCAAGGCGCACGCAGCAAACATCGCAAACCCGTTGTGGATCCCTGGAGCGGAACTTCTCTGGCAATAAGCTCCTCCCCTTAGAACACTCATTGCAAAATATCCCACCGCAGAATCGGCAATGATGCCGAGAACACATGATTGGATGGAACCGCACACTACACAGCATGCATGCTGAAGCAGCACTGTCAGCCAACCATTTTGGTGGATCCTTTTCAAGAATTTCATTCACATTGCCGAAATTTGCCTCAGTGAGAGTTTGTGCCATCTCTTTCCAAGCTTGCTCGAGAAGATGGCCCGATATCCATGACATTCTACATCTATGAAGCTCACCAGAAGCAAGAGAACTGACTTTCCCACGAGCAGCAAGCAACATCTCGATTACCACATCCCACATGGTCAGTGCCTTATCTTCTCCAAGAAAATGACCCCAACCCATGTCCCCTTCAGGGAAGAAGCCTCCATTAGGCCCAAAGCCTCTGCTCCATTCCTCGTGATCGCTTTCCGACATGGGTGGAACAGAGACAGGTATCCAAATTCCGGTTTCTTCATGAAGGGGCGAATCGTAATAGAAGTATCTACCTAGTTTCTGATGACCCACATCCTCATGTCTGTTGTTCTCCCCAACATGAAGAGGTTTGTTGGCATGACATTCTCGGGCCAGAGTCATTCCTTGACTAGGCATGTCGCCAATCCCCGTGGAAGGGCCATCCATGCTCTGTTTCTCAATGCAAGAAACCTGATACCAAATGAGGGTTCAGAAATCAGTGAAGGAGCCAGCATCAGCTGCCACAAAGACTATGGATATGCATTGGATGATACAATTGAACTATTTCCTCAAAAAAAACAAAGCCCCTGTTTGGCAGACGCCTGAAAACTGATTCATCTCATCTTAGTATATCATAATTATGTCTAAGAAATCATGATATCTGATACACATTATGATCAACCAGAATGGAATCATGTATTAGAGATCGTATGATCTCTAATACATAATTATGATTGACTAAAAAGAGATGAGCTCATTTTCAGGCGTCTGCCAAACAGGCCCCAAAATATTTCATATAAATTATAAAAATAGTGCAATAAGGACAAGGCAACTCCTTTTTATCGCCCCCACCCAAAAACTGAAATGCAATGTCTGCCAGTTTCATTGGGATTTTATCACCAATAAAAATGAGTAAGTACAGTCAGAACAGGATTTCCATCTTATTTTCCCACAGCAAAAGCTAAAAATCTCTATCCTGTCACTAAAACCAGGAACCAAACAAACTTTAAAAAAAGAAAAATAAAAAATAAAATCCGACCACATATAAGCAAATAGACCAATTCAATCATCCACAAACATGAGCAAGAAATTTTGAAAAAAAAAATCACAATTAATCTCTGTAAACCCAGACGAAAGCATCAAAACTTATTTTTATCGCAAGAAACACTAAAACTCCTTTTTTTTTTTATATATATATAGTTTAAAATAATAATAATAATAATAAAAATCAATTCAACGGCATCCCCTTGGGATGATTAAGCATAACACTTCAGCGACAAAACAAAGATCGTATCCGTTTCTTCCATAAGAACCACCAAAAGAGCCTCTCTTAGAGATCCCAAAGAGAAATCTCCAAACAAATGAACAGAAGAGACGACAACCAAATTCTAAAAAATAAAAAGAAATGGAAAGGAATCCAAACCCAACAAATTCATATTTCAAATTTCCAAACTTCTATTTCTCAATCTATCAAATACAAATGCATAAATCATTCCTTCTACTCAAATACAGAACCTAATCCCTAAACAATATACAGAAATTCCTCTAAGAGACGAGAAACAGATACCTGATCATGTTCTCCGCCAAGGCTTAGATGAGAAACCCTAGCCTCCAACGGCTGGGATTCTTCGGCGAATATATCAGGGTAGAGCTTGCGGCTTTCCTCCATCGAAGAAGAGATGGAGAGCTTCGATCGAGATGATGCATCAGTTGATGAAAATCGCCATCGAAGAGGATCGAAAAAATTCTCGGAAGAATCGGGGTTTTTCTTTCTCTCTCTCTCCGAATTGAACAAAAGCAGGGTATCCTGCCCGCGTAAGTAACTCGATTGATTGCAACGACGAGGGAGAGAGAGAGAGGCTTACCTCGCGTGGGTACCCAGCTTTCTCATACGTGTAAGAAATGACTAAACGTGCATGAAATCTACCCCGTCCATCAGCCTTTATCCAAATAATTAGGCTGATTCAATAATTAGATGGGCCATCCCGTAAAATTATACCCGTAAACATCTAAATTCATATGGTATTGCCCACCTCTGTGATTTTTGGGTATTTGTATCGGATGAATGGATTGGAAGGAGTATAAACACCATAACAGGCCGTACACAAAACTAATGGGAAGCGTCCCCTCCCAACTTTTTCCAAGTGTGGCCTACCTAAGTTTGGATGGCCATGATATCTTGGTTTAAAGTGAATATGAGGTAACGTACTTGATGGACGGGTTGGATCCGAGGAAAGTCTCCACTCACGTGGCTCCATCCGTTTCTTGAGCTCATTTTACTAGGTGAGACAAAACATGACGAGGATCCAAAACTCAAGTGGGCCACACGAGTGGAAACAGTGGAGATTAACTCAAGCGGGCCACACGAGTGGAAACAGTGGAGATTTAGTGAACAACGTTGAAACACTTATATGGCCATGAAAGTTTTTTAACAGTCTATTTTTTGAGTGTTTTCACTTTATCTTAATAAAAATGACCTTATAAACCGTTTAGATGACATGTAAACAGCGAGGTGGAGCCTAGGAAAGTTTCAACAATAGGTACTCCTTTCCCACTATTTCGTCTCCTTTGACTTACTTAGAGTTTTGGATACTCCTCATTTTTCATAACCATGTCTTAAAACGAGGTCGAAAAACGGATGAAAGGGTTGGATTTCTCACAAACGTGGCAGTAGGCCCAGAATCCTTGCCCAGGAACTTACTGCCAAAGGCTATCGCAGGAAATCCGCGTCCCTAAGAGGTGTCTTACGGCACACGTACCAACGTGGGAGTTCGTTTGTGAGAGCTGGACCGTTTATTCTGGTGTGGGTCCAATGTGAACATCCACTGGGGCAAGATCACGCGTGTTTGCTGGTCAGGTGGGCCACATGCGGATGAAGAAATGGATAGCAAAGAAACAAACGGTCAGTGGTCTACTTGCAATGTGCGCGTCTGGCCACTCGATGAGCCGGGAGATGACCTCTGTTCAATGTTCCTAGTGGCCCCTACATGATGAGCGGCCGCATTTGCCATATGCGTGCCTTGTTAGGCGGGACTCATTTACAAAAATAATTTTATTTTTTGTGTTGAATTTAGTTTAGAAAAAATTAGAAAACTTAAGTATTTATATCAAAAGCTATTACTAAATATATATTAGGAAGATAAACAGGCGTTATACACTTCCTTAATATTTAACGAGCCTGCATGTGCCAATATATATTTATTGCACATTGAGTCCTAATAACTAACTACTTATTTTTTATAAAAAAAATTTATCATCTATTGAAAAAATTACCAAAAAATTCTTTATTTTATAAGGTTTTCTTGCAACTTAAGTTTGGGCAAATCAATACAAGTAGTTTTAGGATCACCTAATTAATATTATTCATCTTGAAAGAGAGTTATTGTAAAAATTTATTAGAACTCAATGTATATAGAATATTCCTGTAAAGTCAAATTTGTCTTCAAAATAGTAACGGTACTGGCTTTTAGGGGTGTACATCGTATTGAACCAAGTTGAGCTAGCTTCGGCTTGGCCACTAGTTAACCTCAGCTCAAACTCGGCTCGGCTCGATCCTCGAGCCTGATTAGCAACTCAGCTCAGTTCGATCGGTAGCTCGGGCTAGTTTGAGCCGAGTTTGAGCCGAGTTCGTTATTACAACATTTTCACAAACACCTGCATTACACCTTCAAAATCTTACTGTATTTGAGACAACAACAATGATTTTACAGGTATTTTATCAAACACCTTTTAAGCAACATAAAAATCAAGAAAAAAAGGTGTTGGTTTCATATTCATACCTTCCTTGCCACCAATCACACTTCTTTGAAGCATTTAATCAAATACTTCATGAGCAACATCAATTTCAAAGTAATCGAGTCACCAAACTGGTTCGATCCGAGTCGAGTTGAGCTGGGGCCAACTCGAATTCGGCTCGAACTCATTTTCAAGCTCAAAAAATCAGCTCAACTCGGCTTAAACTCAACTTCAAACCAAGCCGAATCGAGCTTTTCCAAGTTGAGTCGAGCAAGCTAACCGAGCTAGCTCGCTTGGTGTACACCTCTACTTGCCTTAGCTTTCAAATTTCTTCTTTTATTATTTTGATATTTTGGATTTTCCATTATATCTATATATATTAAAACAAATATAACCATGGTTCTAAAGTATGAAGATTTTTTTTTTTTTTTTTTATTAGCTTGTTAGTACACACCCATGTCAGTACACACACTCCATGTTAGCCACCCCCGCTAGGGATCAATACCACGACCTCAAGTGGTGAAACGAGGTATCTCCACTCAGTCTACCAGTTGAGCTATGGATCTAGGTCTAAAACATGAAGACTTGACTCAAATGTTCGGCCCAGAAAGGTTGACTCATGCCTCAACTCCACCCTACTGGATAACATTAAGAACGTTAATGGATATTTAAAATAACTAAATTTGTATAAATATAAAACATTACCCAAAGCATAAACATTATCCATATCTTACTTGTTAAAGTCACTACCTTCAAAACTCAAAGTGGACAACAGCACAAGAACCATTTATAGGAGATTTTTGTACATTCCACATAGTGATCATGTAAATGTTCTCATTTGACTAGAACCTATCTCAAATCAAGGTCTAAAAACCATTTGCTACTTGGATCCCCAATCACAATTGGATGTGGGTCCAGTTCCTAAGATTTGGACTTGATTGACCCAAATATGGTACTGTAACACCCAGCCCACTTACAGCACTATTGACGACTGGACCATTGGGCTAGTGGGATGTAGTCGATGAGCCATTCTTGCACTTGTATACCCTGGTCCAGATCTGTCACTTATTCCATGGTCAAAGGTGGCAATTGGCGGTCGACCCACCCAGGCATGAATCTATTACCACATACCTTGGACCCATCTTGGGCCTAGGATGCATGCCCAATCACTTTTCAGGCTGGGATTGGTTAGTAACATTTAAAAAGAAAATAGGGATTTCATAGATTTTCGAGCTTAGACGTCGGGCGAATGCCCAGCCTAGTTTTCGGGGGCTCAGACACAAGCATTGCAATATATGACCATTGATGTCAATCATTACTGGATCTAGCTATTGGCCTCCCATCATCACTGCATATGACCGTGGACCGTCCTCCATCATTAGAAATAGCCATTGATTAGACTCGGATTCGGTGGTGACCTCTGTGGTACCCTCCTCGGTACTTGTTGGTGCTGGAAAAAGCTCTGTGGGCCCCATCATGATGTATGTGTTTTATTCAAGCCATGGGACCAAAAAATGAGGTGGATCCAAATCTCAGGTGGACCAAATGATGATTGAACACCTAACACTTATAACTTCCTGGGAGCCACAAAAGTTTTGGATCAAGTTATATTTGTATTTCCCTTCATTTATGTCCATGTAACCTAATAAAAGGTTAAACGTAAAATAAACATTATAGTGAGCCTTGGAAAGTTTTTAAAGCTTGATGTTCAATCAGCGCTGTTTCTTATAGTATGGCCTAGCTAACAATTGGATTTGCTTCTTTTTGGGCTCATGGTATAAAATGAGCTTATAAAATGTATAGATAGCATGGATAAAATACATATATCATGGTTGCCCACGGTGCCCTTTCGGCACTGACTAGTATTGAGGTGGGTAATGGTGGGGTCACTACCTAATCCAAGTCACTTCTAGATCTAACCATTGATCATCCATTATCAGTAAGTAAAGTTGGGCACGTTAAGAGTTGACTTGACTCGTCCAACTCGTTTATATCTGACTCGACCCAAATTGAGTGGATTAGTCGATTCGAACCGAGTAGACTTTGTGTCACGTCCTGGACTCCGTGACCAGACTCACAAGAAACTTGATAGCCGGTTCCGGCCGCAAATGCCTCCGTAATACCCCATTCTCGGTTCCTGAGACAGGTTCCAATCCTGGGATCCTAAAAGGAGAATTTCTATATGTAACGCCCCGAAAATCAGGGGTCGAGTAGAAGCTCAACACCCGAATTCTGACACATCACTTATACAACTTAGATAATGATGATTAAATGTTGTCTGTATTAGCACATCAAACATGAATGGATTACACTAAATCAGCATATTATACTCTAGGGACAATTAAATTACGCAAGCAGAAGACTATGATAAGTATATAGAGCATATAAGTGGTAAGTCTCCAGAGTATCAACATGTCGTCAGGTTAAATAAATTACATGTATAGTTTTCAAAATTACAAAATGATAAAGTGTAAGGTTTGTTAATCCATATCCATGTAGCCCCGATGACATAACTCCAGGTCTACATAGACCCGCCAGAGAGTTGTAAATAGAAGAACTCCCCCTCGTCATCATAGAAGACAGGCTCCATCTCGTAAGCCTCGTCACCACCTGAAACTACAACAGAGTCTAGTTGGTGTTTTAAAACACCATCCTCGAGTGTGAGTGAGTGATCAACTCAGTAGAGCTATAAGGCAAAGGTTAACATGTTATTAATTCAATCAAGTAGTAATGATAAAGCAGTACAACAATCATATCCTAAGTACTCTTGTATATACAGAAATGGTATGCGATAATGATGTATGCCCTCACCTACACTCCATCAGCGACATCATCTCACGATCGCGGTACGCATCACTCTAGACACGTGCACTTCCTCGCCAAAGCACATGCAATGCATGTATGATCATGTTAGCTAATTTCTTAATTAGGTTTATTCAAACAACATATTTGGAAAGCTAAGGTACCTCCCTATACGTCACTTACCCAAACAATGATCCATCGAGGGTCGTCAATCCTAGTTAGTCTCATACGATAGGCAATTCGAGAGTTTACACTCTAAGTCGCTACGAGAGGCTTGTCACCGTCAGCGTAGGCCTATTTTGTACTCGAGGTTACACCACCAATGTCCTACCAACTGGCAGTCTATTTTTGAAGACTCGTC
The DNA here is from genome assembly GCF_029962835.1 of Magnolia sinica. Lineage (NCBI taxonomy): Eukaryota > Viridiplantae > Streptophyta > Magnoliopsida > Magnoliales > Magnoliaceae > Magnolia > Magnolia sinica. The sequence continues at coordinate 118,574,326 of NC_080575.1, read as the reverse complement.
ACCAACTCGACTGAGGACCACAGCCAGGCTGCACCGGGGTAGACTGACAACTCGAATACAGTGTCTCATACTACTGTATTCGACTCACGAGTTTGGGTTGCTCAGTTGTCATTATGAGGAGGCTCGTCACCCCAACGTAGGCCGACAACTCGACCACAGTGTCCCATACCAACATGCCCGGCTCATGAGTCTTAGCGGATCGTGGTACCATGGTTGAAACAGGCTTTTACATTGCTAAGTGGTACCTTAGATTCAAGCAGTAGCGTTCATACATGGTAAACACACAATAGGTCAATCAGTTTATTAGACAAGTTCGACTGGTACGAACGTACGCTGAATTAATCGACATGGTAGGCAATTAACATACAACTCGGATTCATTGAACGTGTCTTGTATGGCGAAACGACCTCGACCACTAATTCTGGAATCATTACTGATTGCCTGGACTACGCAGTAGTCCCAATCATATTCAAACACAATAGGCATCCATGTGTGATAGTTAAACAGCACGAGACAACCAAGCTAAACATAAATCTCATTTGAACATTTCAACAAATAAGTAGTACACATGTTATCATACACATGCATTTCATCCATAAATCACATAGTAGTAAGATAGGTTACGTAAAGGAAACTGTAACTATAAATAAGGGAATTGAGAATCCTATCTCAACATCCTCATTAAGTACATTACAACAAGCATTTGCTCATTCAGGCATTTTATTAAACACTTAGACTACACATATCAACATGCATGTAATATATTAGTTATAACGTATATTATAGCAAATCCTTTCATAAGGGAGTTGTCACACGTACAACAATCATGTATTCTCAAATATAAATTATGACAAGTACAAATCATAATTCCATATTCATTTAAACATTTCAACAAACACATGGAATGCATTAAAATCAACATAGTTTACATATATGTGTAATATACGGAAAACAACATATATATCTAAGCACATGTGATAGCAATCAAGTCAGTTATAAATCATTAATTGACATTGAAAGCCTTCAAAACTATAACCTAAATGTTTATAGTCCGCACATTTCATTGATAAACTCGCTTCGAATTCGGTTCGAATCTTACGCTTCCGTCTACAGAACAACGGCTACCTAAATCATGAAACAGGTTAGCTATTACGTCGATTACTCTATTCAGATTCTTAAATCAATATTAGGGTTAGAGTTTTTTTACCCAAATTGAAGTTGGATTCGACAGTGTAGCTAGATGTAGAGGCGATTCAACGCGTGAAGTAGCAGGAAGGAATCACGGTAGCAAACTCTAAGAACCTCCCTTCGATCTCCACTCACTTCTCCCCTTTTCTCTCTTCTCGCTCTTAGGGTTTGGAGAAAATCGTATGGAATAGAAATGGGCTGGTTTAAGGCCCTTATATAGGCCCAGAAGTGGTTCAAATGGCCCCAGGGCCATGATATGCTAGGTTATAGCCAACGGGGCTCATCTGGAGGCCCATTTTCTACATACGGTCCAATAAAAGTTCCCTGATAATGGATCTATGTCAAGTTAAGATTTCGGTCTGATCAGATTTACGGATCGACCGTGGAGGACCAGTTTCAGTTCAACGGTCATCGTGACTCGATCAGGGCTACAAGTACGCTGACATGTGTAGGAAAATTTTCATAATCCAAGGGTGTATTTTGGTCAGAATCTGACGGTCTGAAACTTTAAATTTGACCTGCAAGTGAACAGCCCAGTTCACTTAAGTTTGAGTTCAGTTTCTAAAGAATTCGCGTTTCTCACACACTTCGCTCCGGACTCAAGTTGTGCATTTTTAAATACTATTTGGACTTGATTTTCGAGATGGTTGTTAAGCCCAATAAGGCGGTTATAATCGTATAGTTTCGCGGTAATCAGACTTTCAACGCGCGGTCCAAGTCTGATACGGAGTTTCAATGCGCTCTCGAGAGCAACCGGATTTTGAGATTGATCTTAGGTTTTTAGGTAATATAGAGCTAGTGATTCTATTGGTTTTAGGTCATGCAGATTGTATGGAAAGCGGTTCAAGCTAATCTACCGATTAATTCAGCTTAGTACTTAATTAATTTTTGTCTAATTTCTAAAGAATTCGGTCCTTAGTGATTTCTGCCTCAAGTGGTAGTCGGGTCTTAGTACGGATTTTTCCGGAACGTGACACTATATCATAAATCTAATTCAATCGAGCATACCCAAGATCATGACAAGTAACTCTCAGAAACATAACCACAAGAAACACATTACAAAATCCACTAAGAATTAAAACTTTACAGGTACATGAGGCTCAAAGGGAAATGCATAATATTGGAAGGGGAAAAGAAAGGTTTGCAACTAGTCATCAGCTCGCACCAATCCAATGCCCCACCACTACTGTGTAGACCTATGATCTCCTGCACGCATCAATCATGCAGAAGCTTATAGAAAGCTTAGAGAGCGGTGAATGTGTGTGACAATAGTGCTCAGAAGAAGATAGGGGAGAATGCAGAAGGAAACATGAATGATACTAGCCGTATCGAGGCCAAGCTATGAATGCAGTAAGTCGTACCCAGGACTATACAATATAATACATGAGTACTGGGTGCCATACCGAGGCGATGCAATAGAAGGCTGATACAGCCAATGCAAATGTAATACGAAGTAATGTCAGTCCTCATATCCAATCCACACATCAAGTACAGTTTCATCATAAGGAATCCACCAAGTCAAGTACACTGCAGGATGACTGCCTCTCCAAGACCCGCATAGTCAAATGAGCATAAGAGACCTCATTACCCACCTGTGGATAACCAATTACCAGCGAGGCTTGACGGTAATGGACCCATTTACGAGATGATCAGACTCAGCCTAGCTATGCCCCCTTACTCAGGCTGGTAAGGTCAAACCCCATCTCAACCGATCTCGCAACAGTGGGAGTCGCGACCTAACGGTATAAGGCACTCGGACGCTCATGATTTCCACTCTGTCTCGGCGTTGAGGCGTCTCCTCGTTACCATGAAGGTTTAGGGGCTTTCACCCAGGGATATCCTATGTGCCCCAAATGCTTAAGTATTATTTTCAGTGTCCACACACGGCCATCCACGATATATTTGTGGAGGCTACGACCCTAATGAAGTAAGGGTGAATATCCACATGTTATGCAATGCTAGATGCATAAATCACACAATCACAAGCATCCATCGTGCTCAAGAGGGGAAACTCTATCCCTCGAGGAGATACTAATATGTCGTACACAATAACACAATCATGGCCAATTATACCTTAACCAAGCATACATATGATGCGTATGGGAGTGGGCCATGGAGATGAATAGAGGTACCAATGAGGTGAAGATGAATTCTCTACCTAATCATGAAGGGTCTAGGTACTTAACCAATTCCTCATAAGAAATACAACCTCTAGTGGGGGCCTATTTACCTGAGATAGCCTACGAGATTAAGCATATAAGATACCGGCTTAAATAATATAGAGATGAGCCTAATAAGAGTCTAAGGTGGGCATTCAACCACACTTAGATACAAACAAGCCTAAAGGAGTCCATAATGGGGACATTCAATCACCATTTTTCAAAAGGCATAACTAACCATAATCCATATACCTACAAGGCCCAAGGCCCACATCCAAGCCACATACATAAGCTTCACATAAAGGCATAAAAAAAAGGTCCAATACTACCTTCAACAACATGGGCCTAAAGAAGGAATTAAGGCCTAAGGCCCAAGTCACAAGTCCCAATGGATATAGAATCCATGCATTAAGTTGGACTTGGTGGGCAGCTCATGTACACAAATACATGACAAAAAAATAAGTCTAAGTTGGGTGAAATGAGCCTCACAACATCAACCCAATAACTGATAATTTAAGTGGGCACTCAAGGGCCCAACTCCACCCTCACCTCAACCCACAAGTCCAACAAAATGGTGGAAGCAGCCCTTACATATTGCTGGGCCAAGCTGGGACGTTCCAGCTAGGGCTGTACACGAGTCAAGCTAGCTCGAAAAGCTCGCTCGACTCGACTCGACTCAACTCGGATTGACTCGGCTTGAAAGGTTGACTCAAGGTGAGTCAAGCTTGTTTACTAAAGCTCGAGTTGAGTTCAAGCCAAGTTCGACCATGGTGTATTTCAACTCGACTTGACTCGAAGCTCGAGCTCAACTCGACTCGAGTAATATATTTTAATAATATATATTATATATATTATATTAATATTGAATATAATATATATATATATATATATATATATATATATATATATATATATATATATAAGTTTTTTTTTTAAAAAAGTTAAAACTTTAAAGTTTTTACTAAAAAATCCTACCCGACCCTACCCGTCCCCATTCCCTCTTTTTCTTTCCCTTACCCTACCGAGGTAAACTCGACTCGACTCGAACCACTAACTTGACTCGAACTCGACTCGAAAGCTTTGGCAAACAAGCCAAGCTTCAGTGTTGAGCTCGAGGGCGAGCTCGAGCTCAAGCTCGAACTCGAGTATATTATGGACGAGTTAAGCCGAGCTTACCCACCTCGACTTAACTCGGTTCGATGTACAACCCTAGTTCCAGCCCAATCTGGGCCCACTAGGAAGTCCCAAAATCTGGTCTATATTTGGGTCCCACAAATGATCATCAAAGGAGGCCCAACTATGCATTAATTAAGCCCAAGAATATCTAGAATGAATGCATGCAACATATACCCAAATCTCACAATGTGGTGTATCTCACAACCGACACAAATTCAACCATAACCATGTACTTTTGGGCCCCTTTGTTGGACTTTCAGCCAACCCAACTTCCTGGGCCTGCTGAAGTCCAGAAATGTGCTAAACTATACGAAAATTTAAGTCATGAGGGCCAGAAACACTTAAAGGGAGGCCCCACCAAATTGGAGAATGGGATTTGTCACAAAATCAAATGGGCCTGTTGCTGGACTGCAAGTCCAGCAGCAGCCCACTAGCAATGGGCGTCTCATGAGGCCTAGGCGGTCCAAGGCCTAGACGGCCCAACCCAAGGCATACATCAAGGTGGGTTGACTCCACACGGGATGTCCACCTAGGGTGGACCCTCCCACGTGGGCCATCCATCAAGAGGGATGGTTGGATGAAACACATAAACATGGTGGGCCTGCATGCTAGACGGCCAGCCCCATGCTGGACGTCCAGCATGGACTGCTAGTCCAGCTCAATGGGCCCCACAATCATGGCCCCAATGAGCCCTAGAACATCAGAGATGGGTCCCCAATAATCATACACAAAGCCCAATGGGTTGGGGCCCAAAAGTTTTGCAATAACAAAGGGGACAACAATGTACAAGAAAATTCTACAATGCATGTTGCTATCCTAAATTTGGGCACTCCATTGGAGTTGGTCCAAGGCCTTTAAAATTCTGAAAATTGAGGGCCAAGGTCCCTCATCATGTATACGAGTTTAGAAAGATGGCCCACTTATGCCAGAAAAATTTAGGAATTAAGGTTTTCATGAGACAATGTTGCTGGACTGTACAGAAGAAAATCTGGCAGTCCAACCATGTTGGCCCACCCTTTTAAAGGCTTAAATGAGGTTGGTTGAGGCTGAAATTTAGCAAGCTTATAAGTAGGGTCCACACATTTAAGAAACATCTATGACATGGGACCAAACACCCCATAAAATGTTCAAAAATCTGGCCTCAAGATAACCCAAAAATCTGTCCAGACAGTTCTGGACAACAACATATAACTAAAAATAAATAAATATAAAACACTATTCAAAAGGGGATTTAATTCAAGAAAATCATGGTATGGACCACCCCAGTGGGCCCCACAAACATCCAGACCTTTTCCATTACAAAATACCCTTTGCATGTGCCCCTTATAGTGGATTAGGGGGTTCCAATGTCCAAGGGTGGACTGTCATGGACGTCCACCCTCCATGAACGGTCTGGATATTTTTGGTCCACAAGGTGGGGCACACACTCATGATCAGAAGGTTATCAACAAAGAAAAATAAGGATTCAACCACAAGGGAAGGGTCTTCGCCACATTGAGGCCCTTCCCCTCATCTCATAAACGTGCACAATCTACTATAGCAAAACATGCAAGGATCTACATGGTCAAAGGCTTTCTACTTAGGATTTATAGTGGAGATGCAATCTCCACCAAGGATTAAGGGTCTAGACGACCCAAAGATCCCTGATCAAAGGAAGAAAAGCCCACGAAGGGGTCCATGGAGAATGACACATTGCATGGAACATGCATACAATGTAGGATGGGCTACAAGTTGCATCCATGGAGTCTTGGGGGCCATCACCATCATTTGATGGGCCCCACAAGTTCCAACATGGAAGAAAGATGAAGAACAACTAAGAGACTAAAGAATCTAAAATTGTAAAATACATGCACACCCACTTAAGGATCAAGCTTCAAAACTACACCATCTTGATCTAAAAGCTCCAATGAAGATGATTCTAAGGGTGAGATGAGTTAGGAAGGGTTGGATGGGAGGGTATTTAGGAGAGAAGGGGTTGGAGGATATGGAGGAGTGGGGCGTCCTAGCTCTCTAGCAAGGGAGAGAATGAAAAGAGAAAGAGAGAAATGAGAGGGAAAGAGAGAGTTAGGAGGGTTGTAGGAAAGTAATCATTGCTCTTTCTAAAAAAGGCTCCTAGGTTAGAGAAATACAATCATGAGGGCCAGGGAGATACAACCAAAGCTCATAGGGTTGTAGGATCTAGCTATCGGGTTTGTAGAAACCTACACCTAGGCATGACATCACCATATGGGAAAACGTGCATGACATTGGTGGGGTCCACCAATCACACATCAATGGTCTATATCGAGCGTGGTTCATAACTTGTGATGTACATGTCAGATTCACGCACAGCACGCGGCGTTGGAACCGCGACGCCGATGCGGATGTAATGGCATAGGTTTCAGGTCGATCCGAGTTGGGTCGACGTGACCAAATTTGAGGATGACTGCAAATACTATCCGTAGGTCGCAGGTCGCCGGGATTCAACCGGTAGAACCGCGAGACCTAAAGGAACGGCGTGCACACTTGGGTTAGGGTCTTACACTATGCCCTATCTAAACTCAAACTGAGTGAGTCCAGGTCACCCATTAACTCGACTTGACCTGAAATCCAACTCAGTATGGACTCGACTCGAAACCCGATTAGACTCAGATTTGGGTAGTGTGTGTATGTAATCTAACCTACCTACGCACTGTACACCTGTCACTCGCACCCCGACCTGACCTCTCTCCCTCCCTCCCTCCCTCCCTCCTCTCTCGAGCCCGACAGCCACCCACCACCACCACCAGGCCACCCCTCATACTCTCTCTCTTCACTCCCTCCCTCATCTCCCGCATGGCACAACTGTCCATCTATCCCGACCCGATAGCCACCATAGCTTGGTCTCTTATCAAAAACTCAGGCAACAATTCATCCACACCCACCCGGCTAACTAACTAATTAATATAATTTCTATAGTTTTATTTTCATCCATTCATTTCTAATTTAGGGGTTTTGTGAAATCGAGGTTGGATAGGGTTGAATGTCCAAATTGGAATAGGTCGGGTGGGTTTTGGGCTAGGTGTGGTGCGTCTAGGTTGGCTCGGGTGCATCCGAGTTGGATGTGATACGTTCAGGTTGGCTCTGGTGTTGCCGGCTGGGTGTGGTGCGTCCGAGCTGGCTAGAGTTGAGCCATTTCTAAAATATAAACCTTAAATCCTAAACCCAAACTCTAAACTCTAAACCCTAAATCAAAATACAAATAGGAAAAAAAGGTCAACAGGGGGAAAATGTCAACTCAACCCAACTCAGTCTAGGTAAGTCCAGGACAGACCTGGACTCGAATCATACCAGGCATGCTGCACTCGGTACTGATTCGGGTTAGGTCTATTTCAAAACCAGATTTAGTCGAGTTGGATCAGCCCTAACTCAGTCTGACTTGACTCGATGGCCAACTTTATCACTAAGTTTGATTATCGATCTCCCATCATTCCTAAAGCATTGATCATCTAATATTAGTAGATTATAAATAGCTATGTTAATATCAGTAGCTTTGACCATCAGTCCTCCATCAGTTATAGGGTCATCCAGCTCAAGCCCAGCAAAAATCAAAATTTTCAATAAACCCGCCAGAACAGATTAAAATCCAAGCCAAAGCCAATCTCAAACGCAGACCTTTGACCGATTATAATTGTAAAAGGATACGATTAGTCATCGACCAATTGATAACTATGCACTATCACTAAATATGACCATTGATTTCCCATCAACACATTTTGGAGCCTTTCATCTTCTCATACATGTTTGAATGCCAATGAGTAATGGCTGACCAGGCTCAAGCACATTTTTGCTTGATGAAGACCTAGTTATGCCTCTCTTGCAACTCACGACCCAGAGTCATCCGTGGTCCACTGAGGAACGCATGCTTCTATTCCAATGATCAGAACCGTCCATGATGTGGATCTACAACCATACCTTAAATTATTTTAGCACCCATGAGAAACTTACACTGAATGGATGATTGTGACCGTCAACATCCATGGATGAATTTAGAACAATCAAAAGAAAATTGCTATGGCTTACCTTCACTACTAGAAGCAAAGTTTATGATCATCACCCAAGGGTAATTATCAGACAGAAGCATGATGGTAGTAATGACAATATGGACGGTTCAAATCACGAATGCGGGCCCTAACTGCTTGACGAATGGCACATATTTAGTGCGTGTATGACAACCTGGCACAAATCACGAATGCGGGCCCTAACTGCTTGACGAATGGCACATATTTAGTGCGTGTATGACAACCTGGCACACGTGAGACACTTATGTACTGATTAGGACCGCTAGATAAGCATCTAGGCTAGCCCCATCCCTACTATTAGTCCTGTGTGATGTAGTTCGTGTCACCACTTTTAAATAGGACCGGGATTGCTTGCGACACCTGTCACAGGAAGATCCCGCGCTCGAAAGCTAGGTGGGGCCCACCGTGATGGTGGTGAGAAATCCACCCCATTCATCCGTTTTTCCAGCTCATCTGAGTATATTTAAGTGAGCCAACGACAAGAAAAGGTGGGTAGGGTGATGACTACCATTGAAACCTTCGGGGTTCACTCGGGTTGGTTTAGTCCCGTTCGGGGGTGAAACGGAACTGAATCGTTCCTAACGGTTCTACCATTTTTGGAACTGGAATCAAACCATTGGTATGCTGGAACCGAACCAGAACTGGACCATGAAAAATGGTTCGGTTCCGGATCAGTTCCACCGTTAGCTATGCATGGGTTTTACAGGTGAGGAGATTGAGTCACCGCCATTTTTAAATGATGGGCAACTATCATAGGGTTCAACCTTTGATCCTTCCTTTAATATATGCTCTCTTCCAACTGTCATTTTCAAACCGCTTCTACGACACCACCAACCAGCCCCAACTTTTAAACTTTCCCACTCAACAAAATCAACAATTCCAAATGAAATCCAGCTCTAAAAATAGAAATCTGGAGAGCCATTTCACCAAAAACAGAAACCCAAAAAAGGTAACTTTGAAAATCTCACATAAAATTTATATGCTTACATCAGAATCTGCAAACCCATTTCAACGGTTCGGATCAACGGTTCAGTTCACGATTCAGATCAATGGTTCAGTTCGGTTCGGTTCTACAGGACCTTAAACCGAAACCGGAACCAGTACTGTATAGAATCAGACTAAACTGGACCGATCCAACGGTTCCGGTCCAGTTCCACCTTTCTACCGGATGTGCACCCCTATTCCTTGGTATGTCATTATGTCTATATGCGATCCAAACAGTTCATAAGGTCGCTCCTATGGGAGATTTTAAAACACAAAAATATTAGCTCTAATGTTTATTTTCCATCCACCACTGTTGATAAGGTGATACAAAACTGGATGAAGGTAAATTATAAATATCAGCTTGATTCAAAACTTTTGTGGCCCACGATAAAATTTTAATGGTCAATAACTACTGTTTCCTATGGTATAGCTACCTGAGATTGGATCTGCTTCATTTTTAGGCTCATGCATTAAAATGATCTAGTAAAACGGCTGGACGGCATGGATTCAGAATAAATACATCAAGGTGGGAATGGAGAGTGGATTGGTGAGGAATGGATAACAGCTTAATGGGTGATACCCTGACCGTGGGGCCTATATCAATACCGTCCATCCATTTTTCGAGTTCATTTTAGGGCATCATTCAAAAAATGAGATGATCCAAGTCTCAGGTGGACCACACTGGAAAACAGTGGTAATTGAATGCCCTCATTAAAAAAATGAGGGCCCACAATGATGTTCATTTGCCATCTTTTGATAAGGTCACACATATGCTTGTAAAAGGAAAACACAAATAAAGAAGTTTTTCATGGGAATTCAATATCTACTGTGTGGTCCACCTAAGATTTGGACCTGCCTCATTTTTTAGACCATGCCCTAAAATGATTTTAGGGAAACGGATGGGACGGCGTGGATATACACCACATTCATTAGAGAAACATTGAGGTGGCCCTACGGTCAAGGCCTTATCCGCTAATCTGTTACACCTAATCCGCTTTCCAAAAGGTCACACTTATGGGACGGTGCTGGCCATCCCTTCATCTCCGTATCTTTGACGTGGACCAATCACCGCAAGCCGATAATCCGGATTCGTTAAGATATAGACTCCGAGGGAGCGGATTCGGCGATTCCCTCGAGCCACCAAGGTGGGTGGGACCCTTGACTTTGGAGCCCACTGTGATGTATGTGACTACATCCATGCCGTCCATCTCATTGAAAGCTCATTTTAGGACATGATCCAAAAAATGAAGTAGTTCAAAATCCAACATGGTCCATGGTACCGGAAACATTAGTGATTGACCGTTAAAAACTTGTCGTGGGCTATAAAATCTTTGGATCAAAATGATATTTATGTGGTCTCTTCATTTAGGTTTTTATGGCTATATCAACATGCATGGATATGTTGATATAGTCATAAAAATCTCATTTAGTGATTACGCAATTATAAAATCTCTCTTTAGTTTCCTTTTGGAGGGAGAATGAAGAAAGTAGAGTTATCTCAAAAAATGAGAATGAAGAAACCAAATACGGAGAATTCTCCAGTCGTCTACTCGGTATAAAGGCTGAAATTTTCCAATCTATCGCTCTTTTATTTCGATATTGAGTAATTTTCAGGAGGCGTTATTTGCGATTATATGCATACTTTTTTCAATACAGCTCAATGTACCGTTACCAAGTTGGAAGGGAATGCCCTCGCTCGACTTACATTGAGTGCCTACCATGTTTTGTACATTGAATCTGGGCCGTTCTGAGTGTTAATATGGCCTGGGTTAAAGGTTAGAACAAAAACTAGGCTGTTTTGCAATTCGTGTGGTTCCCCTTCAAATCAAGGGTGTGCATCTTTTCTCACATTGTTCTGTGTTGTGGCCAACCGACTGTTGGATTGGGCTGATGTTTTACATCTTGGTGTAATTTGTGGTGATGCGTTTGATGTACAGGTTGGATAGACTGAATACATCATGTGTTACCCACGTCTGACTGAAACCACCGTACAGTACCACTTGAGGACGTCAATTTCAATTCCCTAGTTGTAATTTAAATTTGCGTTGTGAATTAATGAAAGCCCCTCATGTGAGAGGGAGGAACATGTATAAAGATCTGGGCCATTGATCAGAAAGGGTGCACTGTGAATATGCCTAGGACTTGAAATATTTGGCTGCACTTATCAGCCAGTCAAACTTCATGTAAGAAAAATGGTCGGTAAAAAATCAAAGTCCATGAGTAAGGACCCTCTTAAGTAGCTTGCCTACTGCACAACACAACTTCAAACGTGTGAAACTTGTATAGGCCCACTGTAATGTATGTGTTAGATCCACATTGTACATTAATTATTTCAGATCATTCTAAAGCATCAGCTAAAAAAAATGAGGCAATCCAATGGTCCCACACCACAAAAATCACTGGGATTGAATGAACTTACATGGATACCTTCTTAGGACTAATTGTGAGGTTTCTTTGTCATCTAACCTTTTATAAGGTTACACGGACAAGATGAGGGAAAAAAACAAATATCAGTTTGATTAGAGCCTTTCGTGGCTTTAAGAAGACTTCAATTCATGTTGTTTCTTATGGTGTGGTTTACTTGAGCTTTGAATTTATCTTGTTTTTGAATTCGTATTCTAGAATGATCTTTTAAAAAACAAGGAATGAATAATGTAGATCTAAGAAATACATAATCACGGGCGGAGAAGAAAACCGAAAGTGTTGACATGTGGAACTTTTATAAACCTCATCATGATTTATGTATTAGATCTATATCGTCCGTCCATTTTCTTCATATCATTTTAGGGCACGAAATAAGAAAGAGTGCGATCCAAGCCTCTAAGTAGGCTACACTTCAGGCAATAGTGGGAATTAGACACTTACCATTGTAAACTTTTTGATTTCCTTCGTCCAAGTTTGTGTGATGTTATAAATAGGTTAGATGGAAAATAAACCCCACGTTATGAATAGGTTAGATGGTAGCTGTTCAATCCCCAGTCTTTTGTAGGGGTGGTCCACCCCACAAATGAATTGCGTGTAAGCTGTCATGTACGGCATGCCTCGTACCATCAGACCCCGAGTAAGGTTGTTTATTAGGGAAATCTTTATATGGTCATCCAAGCAATAGGTTTTTACTTCTGTATCTTCAAAATTTTGGACAGAATCTCCCACGACGCTCGGGTACACCTTTCAACTACTCTCCTTCCGAAAGGAAGTTTTTATCTGAATGTTTTGGAATTCCCGAGTTCTTTACACCAGCTCAAAGATTGCCGTTGGATGAACAAATGACTAATCAGAAGCAGCCCTACATGCAGAAGTTAAGACCCTCCGCCGAGGTCTATCATAATCTTACTGGTATGCAATGTTCCTTTGAAACTACCAGTATTTATTATGTCTATATGATTCTAAGTTTCATTTTCTTTTCCATTGCTTTGCTTGGTTGCATTCCTGTATATGATCAGGTGAACATATAGTGTTATGGGCACCCCGAAAGTTGTTGAATTCAGAATTCCGTTCGGGTTCGGGCATTTGGTACCTTGTATTTACCATACTTTAAAAAAATGGAGTTACACATGTTGTGAACATAAGTTCATGTGTTTTACCTTTTTAATCTCAAGATATGAAAATTCTATTATGAAGCCAGCTTGATAGAAGTTATATCAAGTTCCAGCTTGACAAACATGTGAACTAGCCAAATAGGTCACTGATTGAATGATTACCATAGTGATGTGGTCCATCCACACGGGTGCCCCACCAATTCAATGGTTGTGATCGCCACATACAAATGCAATGTGACTTCATGGAGCTCCATCAATCACGCACCTTTCATATTAGCATTACTTTAGAAATTGAAATTCTCCAATAAGTGGTCTATAGGCAAGCTCAAGGAGGATGCTCTTGTCATGGTTTAGTGATAAATCCAAGGGACCTAACCAGGATGGGCTGCTGTTGCATGGTTATGTGATGATATAATAAAGTTGAATGCAGGTAAGGCGTGGTCCCCACTATGGGATGTTGCAGAATACGAGCATCGTTATGTTGTGACAGTCGAACTTCCTGGTGTTCGCAGTGACGATGTAACAGTGGAGTTTTCTGAGAGAGTAAGATTTTTATTTTTATCAACTGTGTAATTTTTCTGTTAAGTTTAAACCTGTAGCCTGATGAAGCCCATTTCATTTGCTGATGGTATGATCGTGATGGGCAAGCGCTTGGCCCCATCATGGGGAATGATGAGTAATGATTTGGAAGATTCAGATCCAGTATACCTGCAGAAGGAGATTAAAGGACCATTCCATTTTGTTTGGCCAATTCCCAAATTTGTTAACACATTGGATTCCTCATTTGAGTTTGTGTAAGTAGTTCTTCTTATCATGTTTGTTGGTTGATTTTATGCAGGGCTCTCTTTGGGATAGCTTGAGTTTTTGGTCATTGATTATGGAAACGATAGGGGTGGAACTAGATGGAACTAGAGCAGGTTGGGTTGGGTTTCTGGGGAGAAAAATTACCTTCTCGACCACACATGCAGAGTAATATCGAAATCAAAAGAAAACATAGAGAAGATGCGAACCACAACACAGAATTTTACATGGTTCCTTTTGGTTATGTATAGGGACTCGCACCAATTCACACTAATCTCTCTCAGAATAGAGTATATATCCTACCCCAAAGGAGCTACGGTTTGCATAAAACACCATGTGAAAGTATGAAATTGCCTCTAATGATCAGGCTCCACATAGCCTAACAGGGTTGAGGGTCAACCTGAACACAACCCAACCCTCAACCTGATCTAATTCAACTTCCAACAGAGGTGACCAACCCAATCCCAACCTGAACTCGGGTAGGGTCGATCGGGTTTGGGTTGGCCTGAACACAAGTTGCAATCCTAGGAAATGAGTCTGTAAGTATGGTTGCATGTGCATCTCATGATTAAATGCAAGATAGGTTGAATGAATTTTGCATCTATGGCTCCATGTATTAGATGATATTTGTTGCTTGAGACTTTGTTGCTGGTTCTATTTAAAGAAAAATTAAAAACAATTGATTATTCCCAACCCAACCCACATACATGTGATTATTCCCAACCCAAACTCAGGTAGGGTCGATCAGGTTCAAAGGTTCGGGTTGACTCGAACCTAAGTTGAAGCCAATGTGTTCCATAAGGGAGTCACTGTTACCATTACAATACCACACCCTCCCTCCATCTTGGGAAAAACTGTTTCCGAGCTGTTACAGACCGTTAGGGGGTTATTATATGCCATTTTTCTGTAACTTTTGGCCATGAGTCTGTAGATTATTATTTTTTTAATAAAGAAAGCAGCTAATGCAGATCGCTCCAGTAACTTTTTAAAACTCTTTTTTTAGAACAAGAAAATGTGATTTGGATGATCCACATTGGTACTATTTTTTAAAGCCCTGAAAAGTTTTCTACTTCACCCATGATTCTTTTGATAGATACCATATGAGTTTCTTTACCACTTCACTTCATTTTTCCATTGTCTATACTTGTATTTCTATCCGCTGCTTGTCCATTCTTATTTTGAATCATGTCTGAGGATCTTGCCTAGGAGCCTTGAGGTAAGTTTGATTGAATAATCATGTGGCCTAACTCTCCATTTTGATTAAACACTCTACAAAACTAAAAATGTTCTGTAACTAGAATTCCCCAAGAATAGGTGAAGTACAAATACTTGGATAAATACATTTTAAAATTGCATACTTAATACATGGGAAATATTCTCTTCTATTTGTCTTGGTTATGAAAAAATATTTTGCATCTTCTTCTAGCTAAATCATGCATGATTCAACTAAAAAATGGGACCAAAGCCTGTTGATTTTTCTATATGGTGCAAGTGAGTATTTCTAATAGTAGCTGATTAGGGTTGTAGGATTTCATGTTATCAATACAAGAATTTTTATTTTGGCTCAATAACTCATTAGAATGGATAGATTGAGAAGGATGTCAGCTCATAGATTTCAAGTTGGATGGTAGAAATGGATATTTGTCTCAGATTTCTATGTGATCAGCGTGTACCACTCAAACTAAAGCAGAAATTTTATAGGATAGCTGTAAGACCGGCCATGCTTCATGGGAGAGAAAGTTGAGCAATTTAGGAACAACATGTTCATAGGTTGAGTGTGGATGAAATGAAGATGTTGAGATTGATGAGTTGCAAGAAGAAGAATGATAGTGTTAGAGATGAATGCCTGTTAGGATGAGAGAGAGTAGACTTATGGTTTGGACATGTGAAATGGACACCAAGAATTATGCCAGTTAGGAGGAATTGGTACAAGTTGAAGACTCTAAAGTGGCAAGTAGAAGGTCTAGATGGCTGTGGGTGGAGGTACTAAGAAAATATTAATAGCCTATTGTCTACCTAAAGTTATGGTCCTTGACATAGCTAGTGGAATGATGGAGCAGGATTCATGTAGTCAATCCCAATTAATTGGAATAAGGCTTAGATGATGATGATGGTGATGGTGATGGTGGATGAATGTAAGAAATGTACCTTGGCTATGGTATTGTTTTGACAATGTTTAGATTGTTTGGCTCTTCATTTTGGCCTGAGCACTTTTTTGAGGGAATTCATGTGACCCTTGATTGTGGAGGGGACTCAACAAATGTTATCTCTTGAAATGGATGAATATTTTGCTTATCCACGTGTGTAGAGAGGCGAGTTTTCTATAGCCAATGCTATAGTTAAGGAGTCTGTGACCTGGCTCTTTTCTCATATGCCCTATTTGGGATCGAGAATATGAATATATTAAATCCATGAATTTTATATTCATGCACTTGTAGATGAATTGGACTTGACAACATCTATAGTTTGTGAATGAAACTACAAATCAATGTCTTTATTAAAAGACACTCGTTTGAAGAATTTGTGAAGTTTTTAGTTTGTTGGGGATTTGGATTGGCTTTAAATCCATTGATTTATGGAGGTGTGGATTTGTGAAAATCCCCAACATAAGAGGATTTCAAATCTCTACCCCAAATTCCTCACTCGAAACAGCTCCATAGGGACTTCCTTCCCCATTGTTTGACGTAGTTTTCTTGTTGTTAATGTAGTTTCCTTCTTCCATCAATATGATCATTATCATCAAAAGAAAAAAAAAAAAAAAAAGAAAGAAGAAGAAGAAGAAGAAGAGAGGGTAGACTTGGGCTTAGCAAATTTACAAAATATAATAGTTTGATTTATATGAAAATTCAAGACTTTTTAAGGTTGATCGGGTCATGCCTTGTTCACTTGCGCTTGCCAAGGCACCCACAAGGGGTTGATTGCTTAGGCTATTGTAAGTGTTTTGACTATCTTGATCTGTATTTCAAGTGGTCCTTGTTGCTTGCTTGGAAGGCATTGGCCTCTTTGTAAGACAGTGGGTAATACATTGTCGATGTTAGTATTATTATTTTTCCATTAAAGATAGCTTTCTTTACCTTACAGTTATTTGTTTTGAAATGACACTTTTGCCCTTTTAACTGTACATTTCACATTTAATAGGTATACATTACGCTTTTTTATTGGATCACCTCAGGATTACAAATAATATGCATCCAATATTCTACCCAAGCATAATTCATCCATGTCTACATGCAACTAAATCATGATATATTAATTGATTTGTTGATTAATAGCTCTTGTTAAACTTGCATTTTATTATAGCCACATATTTTCATGTTCCTAAGCGGCTGCTGTGATTGATTGGAAAACTTGGGTGTTGTTGATGCAGAGATGGGTTCCTGTATATCTCACTTGCTAAGCATATACCTCCACGTCCTAAGTTCTAAAAATGTGAAAGGTGGCTCCAGGCTTCGATACACAGCAATTTGCAGCTGCTTCCCTTTTCATTAGGGAATAGATTGTCCATGCATTTTTTAATAGGTTTTGATATGTAGAGAAACTTTAACAGGGTCTTTTTTATAATTATAGCATGAGAACATAAAAATCCGCTCATAGCCGATTAATACAGTGAATGTACATGAGCTTTTGGTATCCAAATATGGGTTGTTTAGGGTCTGTTTGAATAACACCAAATAAGTTACTTTTTAACTTATGTTAAGTAAGTTGTTTTCAGTTACATTAGTTTGGTAAATTAACTTCTGCACTTAAAGTTTCTTATTCTCATAAAATTTTCTTTTTAAGCTTTTTAAGCCCCTTATATCAAAGGAGGCTCAACATGGACTGATCACATGATGTATTGTCAACATTAAAGGTTGGCCCCATATGATGGACCACGTGTATTAATGTGAGCCTGGTTCACATCAAAGGTCATCTTAATGATAAATAGCCTACATTCAAAATGGACGATAGACAACCCAGTTCAAAGGTACAAAGGTACGGCCTACACAATGGATGGTCCACATCAAAGGTGAGCTCACCATGATGGGCAGTGTACATTTAAGCTGGGCCTCGCATGATGGATGGCCCACATTAAAGTGGCTCCAAACGATGTATTGTCCACATCAAAGGTGGGACCCTAATGATGAATGGCCCACATCTAAGGTGATCCCTGCGTTATGGTCAACCCACATCAAAGGTGGGCTCCACGTGATGGCCAATTAATAATGGTTTGATTGATGATCCACATTGATGATTGATGGACTCTACATGATGGGCAATTAATAATGGTGGGACTGATGGTCCACATTAAAGTGGGCCCCAAACTGTGGGCCCCCAATTTATACTGATCATAAATAAAAAGTTAGGCCGTCCAAAAAAGGTTAGGATTGTGGGTCTCACAATTTGGACGGTTTATTTGAGTTGATGGTGCCTGAGTGTCAACCCTGAAAGAAGAGGGCTATACTTCCTACGCACTGTGCGCATTTTAGAGAGGACCCGTCAAGAGGAACAAGATCCCAGATCCGAGAGTTCCAGACGATGGGTAGGGTTAGGGTTTCGATCTTCTCTGCGATTCTCCTCGTCGTGCTGCTCCTGTCTTCGTCCTTCATCTTTCTCGCCTCTTCCTCCCATGAAATCGGTCGCCATCCATTCGGCAGCTTCTCCAAGAGCGGTAACAATCAGCTCCCGAATTGCAGAGAGATAGCGTCGAGATCCGAATGCTTGAGGAGTACCAAATGCAGGTGGTGCCGTAGCGAAGCCATTGACGACATGTGTTTCTCCGCCTCCGAAGCTTGGAGACTACCCCAACAGGTCTTCTCTTGCAATTGATTGATTTTGCTCCGACTCGCCATCTCTTTCTGTAGACAACTGTTTTTTTTTGTTGTGAATGAGAATTTCATGAATGAGTTGGAGGACTCTGTGTGTTCTTCGTTTTCCGAGCTTCTGTTTGGTTTTTTTCAGGGAAATGGTAGAAATGCTATTTTGAAGTGTGTGCTGCAGTTTATGTTGCTGCTCTGTTATCTGCTAATATTTCTTATTTACTTTGCGTTTGGATGCCGCAAGTGAATTGGATTGCGAACTTTCAGTTTATCGAACTTGTTATTGCAATTTCAACTCAATTTGATAGTGCATCCAAACATAGGCTTTTCAGGCTTTTCAGAAAGTAGAAACTTAAGCAAGCAAATTAAGTGGGTGCGAGAGCATAGATGATGAAAACCATGGAGGCTGGTGAGCCTTCTTTGGAGATGGAGCTTCCTTTTCTCCAGTGTCTCCACCATACATATGGCGTGCTTCTTATGCAGATTGAACCATTGATATGGTGGGCCACCTTGTCAACTGGCCATATGTCAAAACCACATCGCTTTGAATGTGGACAATTGCTCATTTTTTTGCTGAATCCATTTTTACTATCCATTGGCAATCCACCAAGGGACTGTTCACCCACTTCAAAATGAGTTCATCTCATTTTAGTTAATTGGAATTATGTATTAGAGATCATATTTCTTTTTGTAAGAATTTGAATGTTCTTGATAACCAACAATCATGATCCTTGATACATAATTGGGATTAACTGAAATGTGATGAACTCATTTTAAAGTGGCACCCAAACAAACCCTAATGAAACAGCTAACATAGTCCAGTCCATGCCAATTTTTAATCTACGGCCCTTTAACATGGTCTTGATAGATGAGAGAGAGGGAGGGAGATTATGTTTTGGAGATTTTGATCCCTAATTCATAATTACTGTCATATGGGTGCATGGCCACCTAAGGGGAAGCTTCTAGGGTTAGGTGGAAATTGGAAAGAGGCTAGTAGCTGGATTGGAGCATAAAGGAAATGCAGCAAAAGTTCAGTATAGAGATTCTAATCAGGGAACTGCATTAGATATGCAGCTATCATCATGGAATTAGAACTCAGTTCTAGAACGGCTTGATAGGGACTAAGGCTAGCAAGACTCGCCCTGCTGGGTCATGTAATGAACATGTATCTCGTTTTGTTCACCAACCAAACCTAGTTGACTCTGAATCAGATGATTTTCTTTTTCATGATTTCATACACCCACTATTGTTTTGTGGTTTTGTTGTATGTCAGGTGTATTTAATGGTGAGAAATAAGACTGTTTTCTTGTAGGAAATGTGATGCTACATAAAGAAATCGGTGCCTCACCTTAGTCTCCTGCATCGCTGCAATTAGGACAACTCCTGAAGGTATCATCTGGACCAACATGTAGCTCAAGCTTGTTATCATTGACAACTAGCAAAATGATGAAAGGGAGTGAAGAGAGCAAGGGTTTGTCTGAAGTAGAAAACAGTAAAACTGCGCCTGTGATCTCAATATGTGACTGGTGAGCATCTTTAGCGGTTGATAGCTTTTCAGTCTCAAGGAGGCTCGATTCCTTGAGAATCAAAGAAGAACAATATTGTTTGGATTGGGAGTGGGAGTGGAATACAATGGTATTTCCTCCTGTATATTTTCATTGTTTTGGTATTTAGCCTCAGGGCAAGCACTTAGGTATTTAGCTGGTATGCCTGCACGAGGCCGGCCGAGGGGCCAAATTGGCTAGAAAACCAATGAACCAGGTGCATGTTTTGCTACTCACGCACAGGGGGGTGCGAACCCTACCCCTGTAGGCTTGGGCAGGCCCCTTTCTTTCATCTTAATGGGCCTGGTTTTGCCCCCCCAAAAAATCTGTTTTTTATAATCACTTTTTCATCATTATCATAATCGTTGGATGTGACCTATTACCTGAGATTGTTTTCATCATGTGAAATGCGCCTTCTCATTTTCACACACATCTTAACGGATATGACTGTTTAGTAATGGGCAATTACTCACCTAATAAAAGGGATTTTTTCCTAGTGTTTTTAATCCTAACAAACCTTTTTTTTATGTACGGTTTTTTCTCTCATCTTTTCTCTCCCTAGCATACATATGAAGGTGTTCTCTAGTGGTTTCAGTGTTGGGTTTTTCCATAGTTTGTGGATGCTATGGGAGACCGTTGAATTCTGTACACTTGGCGTTTGTATCTTGTGAAGAACACACTGGGTGCCTATTGTACTCATTGATCTTACCAAGGGCCACAAACAATCTCAAAGAGAGCAACTTAGTTTGCACCTTTAACCCAACAAGAAATCAGAATCATTATCATTTGTGTTGTTGCCTCTGCCAATCATGCCAATCGTCAAATTAGGTGTGGCGTTTTACATAATCAATTTTGATTTAGTTTGTTCACGTTTTTTTCCTGCACCATTAATTTCAACAAATGATAGATGTTCGTAGTATGCGTGTAGCTGAAATGAGGATGTTGAAATGGATGAGTGGCAAGACGAGGAATGATAGAATTATAAATGAATGCATATGAGGGAACTTAGGAGTGGCACCAATAGGGTAATGAAATGAGGGAAAGTAGGCTTAGATGGTTTGATCATGTAAAATGGGAACCAAGAATTGCCCTAGTTAGGACTGAGTGGGTTGAAGGCGCTCTAAAATAGCAATGGGAACACCCAAAAGAACCTAGATGGAAGTAGAAAGAAAAGAGTTGCTGACCTCTGGTCTAATTGAAGGTATGACCCTTGATAGAGAGGAATGGCATAACAGGATTCATGTAGCCGGCCCCAATTAATTGGGATAAGGCTCAGATGAATTCGATAATGATGTTTAGTCTCAACTGTATAGCCATCTGATCAGGGGTTCCTATTTGGTAGCATCAAAACCTTTACATGAAGGGCTACACTGCGGATGGGGGGATATCCAGTGATGAAACTCCTTTGGATAGGAATATTTTAACAACTGTGGATTTGAATATGGACCATTGTTTTGTGGCTGTTGATCCAAGTCTAGGTTATTCCAAATATTGAATGTTTCTGAGACGGCCACCTTCATCTATGCACATCATCAGATTGACAATTTGGATCACAGAAGACTACCCCAGGTCCAACAGCTATGGTCCTGGTATATTGGACGTTGGACAAGTTGGCATGTATTCTATCAAACCTCTTCAGCAGAAAAGCCTAATGCTAGAATAAACAAGATTGGGTTTGGTCTCCCACATGTTTAACTTTGATGGTAGAAAACCTTGCTGAATAATGTGCTTTTTATGTATACCTCAACCCAACCCACACTAAAGATGCTTTGATGCTTGGTACCTGAAGCAAAACAAGCAATGATACACAACGCCTGATATAGGCCGGACCTAAACCAACGGCTAGTGCTGTCGCCTGTCTGATCATAATGATGGATAGATATAGTAAACAAGCCAGGTCTGACTGTGCATTGATATGTCAAACTCTGCCCAACACATTCCAATTGCCATCTAACATAAATTTTGGTGAGATAACAGCATTGCATGAATGAGAGGGGCTGTGCTTCAGTGATTCAAGCCATTGATGTTGTGGGACTTGCTGTGGAAGATTCGTTCAAAAGTTCAGATTGGAAATATCCTAACCCTTAAGAGGGAGTAACAAAACAGTAATAGATGGTTAACGGAAATCCATAGATGATCCAGGTTTTAAAAAAATAAAAATAAAATAAAAAATCCAAAGATCAAGTTGGGATGTGTTGCTAATTTACCATCTTGATCATCATCTTCCAAATATGATTCAGCTGTATACATGCTCCTGATCTCACTACTATCTGCTGAATTTGCAGGGTCACAATTTCTAGCCAGCTTTGGTTGGGTTTTTGGCTTGAGAGTATAGAGACCCATGGGTTGAGCTCAAGGACCCAGTAACTTATTGGGTTTGAGTGAGTCTGCCAAGGGACCTGATGCATCGGCCCAACTTGACTTATCAATCATTTGGGCTGGCTGAGTTTTTGGGCAGTGACATAGGACCAATCTGATATTCCTCAACCACAGCCATATCGATGGTAGCAGGTGCATTCCAAATCCTGATCACAATTGGGCCAACTGATAATGTCAGAACTGCTGACAATGTAACTCACCGTGAGGATATCCGTTAGCAGTACTACAGTTCAGTACTCGTCCATATCAGCATTTTGAAGATGAACCATTGCTGTATACCCGACCTACCGGATCCATTGGCAGAACCAAGCTTCTTCTCAGTATCAGTTTGGGTTTGGGCTTTAGTAGGGATAGGCCCAGGCCAGCCTGTTTATCCATCTAGCTGGAAATCCAGGCACACGGGCCTATATTACAACCGCAGCCTGCTCAAGAAAACCTGATAGCTAGCCCAGTGCATTGCCACACCCCTAAACAGAACCCACAAGCATAGGGTATAAGCTCAGACAACTCTCTTTAGGCAGTTGGGTCATTTGATGAGATCTGAACACGAAAAGGGGGAGACCTTTTACTACTACTGACTGGTAATAAATGAACGGCTATGATACTGGTAATAAGAAAGAAGAGACGTCAATGATCTGAACAGCTTGTACAATGCGCCCAGTCCAGATTCATTATACTTATGATAACCTAATCAGATCATCCTAACCATTTTAATGGATGAGCGTTTCCCCGTTGAATGTAGTCCACTCATAATTTTATTTTTTTTGGCTATCCGACAATTGGATGGTTAGAAATTGGGATACCCCAATCAGAGCAGTTGTAGGGTTAGAGCCATCCTCAGTGGGGATGATTATGATTCTGATATCCTGTGGGTGAGCCAAATCATCATGCTTCCAACCAAAACTTCCCAAAAAAGGCTCTACTGGAACTACCATGCAGAGTTCACACGTTAAATTTTCTTATCCAATGATTCAGTTACATTCTCAAAACAAACACAGTCAACAGCAACAATTCAATTCCCACGGAAACTGTCCCAACCGTGTCCCTCCCTGTTCAGTAGGGATGTTATCTTCCAAAGTGAAATAGACTACTGAATACAATCTCAACCTTCAATTTTGCTTCATCAGGGTTAACATGGTTTCCCAATCTGTCAGCATGCAGTTCATAAAGGATCACCTGAATCAAATCATTTCGATGCCAGCCCGTAACAACCCAATACAGGGCAACGCGATCCAGTTTCAGGGGTGACTGATGTGGTACACCCAAGTCATTTTTCAATCCTTGATATGTACATCTGGTCGGGAATGATATGGATGCACTATTAGCAATATTCCTAAAGTGGGGCCACATATGACATCTTAGTTCAGAAAAAAAGGATTTGAATGGTTCACATCATTTAAATGAGCAGGCAGTAGTGTCCACAAAAAAATGTGGCCACACATTTCATCGCAAGGGCTTAAAGTATTATAAAATACATGTTAAAAACATATGAGCTTCTCTTTTGTAAAAAAGATGTGTGGAGACCAGTATAATATGGAATTCCTAATAACAATTATACATGGTGAGGTCTTGGTACTCACCTCAGCATGGGCATGCAAGTCGATGATTAAGAATCGGAAACAACTATAGAATACCCTAAATGCCTGTAAAGTTTTTAGTTGTAAACATTTTACACCCGAAAAGAGTATAATCTCAGGTGTAAACGAATTATGTGCTATTTGGTTTGGCTTGTAAGTGGTAATCTGTTTAAGGGTAAAAAGATTATGTTTTTGCCTAACTTGTAAAGTATTTACAATGGATAAAATAGGTACTCATATGCTTGGGTGGCAAAACTTTTCAAAATCTGCAAATCACATCGATTTTTTTTTTTTTTTTTGGTTCCAAGAGAGCATTAAAGCATGCACACACTAGACGGATTGGATGTCCTCCACCCCATCATGGTAGGCCCCAAATGCAATCTGGAAGTTTTTAATGGTGGACATCTCATGCTTCCCTTGTGTTGTCCATTTGATAATCAACAAGCTGGCTTTTTTTAGGACCATAGGAGAACATAAAGGGAAGCACAAGATGGACAGATTGGATGTACCATACACATTATGGTGGGGCCCACATATAATAAGTGTATTTCAACCATTGTATTCTACAATGTATAATGCCGTTTTAAGTGTAAAGCCATTACCTATAATATGAAACATGACCTTTTACCAGGTTTCAAATTACATCTAAAAGCTGTAATGTGTTTATAGTCGTAAAGCCTTCACAGGCAAATACAGGTATCCAAACAACCCCCGTAACCTGATTACCTGTAATCTCTTTACAACTTCGGGATTTTATAAGCATCCAAACGACCCTGAACCTCAAGAAAGTAGGTGTGACAACAAAGAAGAACTCTGTCTGGGCACCAGTCATCACCTTGTCTGTTGAGCTTCAAGATAGCATTAATGCCAAATCAAGCAGGCATGCCACCTTCTCCTTCAAAACAAAACCTTTACGTTTATGTGCTTCAAATAAAATGAACTCATACTATCATTTGAGAAAAATATTACAAATGTATTATGATAGTAGATCCACGGCTGCTTTGGAACCAAATCTCCAACCTAGAGCCTTGAGATAAAGTTTTGCAGTCACAATGCCTAACACACGGCTTCATAGTAGGCAATGCTTCCATGTCATATAAAGTCACAAGGGCCTGCTTTGCACTCTTCTACTAAACAACTCCCTCAAAAAATATCCTGACATGGACTCTCTGTTGTCAAGGCATTTAGCATAGTCTGAGTTTGTATATCCAATTGCCTCCAACTAATCAGTTCACCTATTGGCGGGCCTCAAATCCTTCATGTTTCATAAATACCACATAAAACTTTCTTTATAATTCTATAATGATCAATACTTCAACCCACTGTCTCTCTCAAGCATTCCCACTGCAAAAGCTAAGTTAGGCCCAAGTGTAGAGATGCACATGATGCTTCCTACAGCAAATGTGCACGGAAGATCATTTTTTCGTTTGAAATCATTCTTAGGACACTACAATAGGCATAACTTGAGGGCTTTGCTTGGTACACAATTTTGCATGTCAAATCTGCTAAGAAACTTTCAAACCAAGTTTTTTGGAACAATCCCAATAGACTTCTTGACCTATCATGAAGTATTTATATAGCAATGACGAAAGATGCATGCCAAGATCCTTCATTTTAAAGATTTATGACAATAATTTTTTGATGTCATGCAACATTCATGCATGTGATGTATCATTACTTGCAAGCTAGATATCATTAACATATGACACTATGAACACAAATTTACTCCTACTAACCTTCACAAACCGAGCAGCAACCTTTTTCTTAAAATTGAATGAAGAAATTACTTTATTGAATTTCAAGTACCACCTACATGATGTTTTCTTTAAGCCATCAATGGACTTCTTTAATTTGCATGCTAGGTGTTCAAATCTTGTCATGAAACTATCTTATTACACCATCAACTATTAAGGAATGCAATCTTTACATCCGTTCCTTGCAGCACAAAATCTTAGAGAGTTACTAGTGTCATAACCCAGTCATTTTAGAGACGGGTGATGTCTCTAAAAATCAATGCATTCTTTTGAGCGAACCCTCTAGCAACTAAGCTAGGCTTACACCTTTTGTTCTTTGCTTTGTAATTACGCTTCATCATATATACCCATGTGCAACCAATTGGTTCTACTCCTTTGGGTAGGCCGACTAAATCTCAGGAGTCGTTGTACTTGATGGACACCCATCATAGCAATCAAACCCATGCTCTTAAATATACATATAATGTATTCGTTTGACACTTCTTAATTAGATATTTCTTCTACAACAGGATTGTCTTAAGAAACAGTTGGTTGATTTGTAATCAATTTCTCATTTATAAGCTGGGGAATTGACAAATCTCCGTGTAATTGACATAAGAACAATCCCCCTTTGCTCCTCAAACAAGATGTTCCTAAGTTGTGCATTGTTATGGCTTTTGCCATCCTCTAAAAGCTTAGCATTCCCTAGCTTAACTGTCCTTGTGGTACACAAAGGTTGAATCCCTTGAATTTCTCAAGATAACCAATGAAATGACCAGTATGGTTTTGCATCCAATTTTCTTTCTTGCTCAATTGGTAAGACGATGAAGTGTCCTCTCTCTCTCTCTCTCTCTCTCTCTCTCTCTCTCTCTCTCTCTCACACACACACACACACACACACACACACACACACACACACACGATGATGCTTACGAGTTTTAGACCAAGACCCTAATTGGCTTCCTGCTTCCAGATCCTACGCCAAAAGCTTTGAGTAGCTTCAATGGCAGATCAAGCAGGTATGCATATTCTCCTTTCTTGACGATCAATTCATGATGGTCCTACGGAAACATAAAACATCACCTCAGAACTGGAAGAGGAAGAAGCTCGAGTGCATCTTTAAATACTATTCCAAAGAAGCCCAACTCATTGCTTGATTACCCCACTCAAACTCCAACACCAAATTGACTTTGCTACTTGGGCGACGGGAGATCTTATGTTCCTTTCCCAGATGAACTGATGCACATAAAAAATCAACAAGCTCGCTGTTCTTTCCCTTTTCATCCTGTGCATCTGCTTGCACCAAAATGGCTGTATTACTTGAGATAATAGCACAGGATATCATGTTGCTTTCTTTATGGTCGCAACTTCTTCCCCTGCAGCATGACCAGCCATTCTACACCCCTTCACCTATCTAAAGGATCATGACTCCTTCAGCATCAGAATTTTCCAAACACCAAAATGATAATGAAATCAGTACTAGGCTCCTAGCATACTCTCTCGAAATGCAATCCAAACATGTGACAAAAGCCTAATTAGCTTGCAACTGTAACTACTCTCTCAAAGTCCTACCCAGATTCATAAATGACAGGACACACACACACACACACAAATATATACATATAGGAAGCAATGACAGGACAGCATGTTACCACAGAGCAATGACAATGTCCCTCTACCATCGACCATATTATCAGACGAGGATACTTACATGAGGTCATCCAAAATATCATCTATATATTGGGGCATTTCATCTTTGACAATGATATGGTAATACACATAGGTAGCATTGCCTGGAGATGATGTGTAATATTTAAAAGACCACCAATGAACGTGAACTATTCATGTAGGGCTATTTTAGAAGAAACAAACCAAGATAATAAGTGGGTATCTAGATCAAGGCTTATGCTGCTTTGGAACTCAGTAGGATGAGCTCCAAAGATGCTGCTGCTTTGGAACTCAGTAGGATGAGCTCCAAAGATGCTACTGCTTTGGGGCGTTTATCATGGCCGTTCATTTGGGACAACAACTCAAGAAGCACATAGCATGATGGGCGTGCAAAATGATTAAGAAACATATAGCATACATTGGCATCATGTTCATGGCCTACTTTCCAAGTACACAATACATGATTAAAACTAATAAGAGCTAAAAGGATTCAGAACAAACTTTTGGCCACATAGGTCAAACCCAGTGCCAGAAGTGGAGATTGAATCTGGGTAGTCTGCTGGTGCAATGGATGAAACCCAATATTTCAATACTCTGTATCCAACCATACTGTTCTTTTCTTTCTTTTTCTTTTTTTTTTCTTCCAGAGTAGATCACTCACACACACTACACTGCCTCTACGAAATCATCTAACAAGGGGGAGACTATACAACTATAGTTAAAAGCATAGCTTAAGATTTGTTTCCCCAAGGGATGAATGCACAAACAGACAGAAACTTATAGTTTCAGTGTCCAATTCTCATTACATACAGCACTTTTTCTGTATTGATCAGAGAAAAAACATAGATAAGTGTTTCATAGTTCAAAACTACATTTATCCAGAAAAACATGTGGAGAGACTTAAAAAATGTCCAACGTATTTATTTCGTTCTCAGTCAATTACTTCTTTTAATACAAGGATTGAAAGACAGGTCATTATTTTTCCAATCCAAACTAGAAAGAACAAAAATCAGATACATTCGTCAAAGTATACCCCATATACAATACAAGTAATGCCAGATCATAATCATTAAGACCAAATAATTGCAGAGCATAAAAAAGATAGAATAAAAACAAAGAGAATCCCATGTGATAAAGCAAAAAAATATAGCAAACAGGGAATGTTCATTCAACAGGTTGACAAGTGAATGAGCCACATACAAAACATCACACTGTACCGATGATCCTAACTCTTTTAATCAGCAGTGTACAAATAAATCAAAAAAAGATTTTATTTTATTTTATTTTATTTTTTAAGAACAAAAAAACAAAAAATCAGTGATAAATTGGGTCAGAAAGTTCACTTATTAGATGGTTAGGATAGTCTGGTCCCGAAAATATTTGGTCAGTGGCCAATAAATCACAGTCTGCAAGATGCATGGTTTGGATCATCATATGCATGTGCCATCTGTATGACCCAGAAGCATGAAAGTACGGTGCCTCTGGATCCATTGATCTCTTTCCCAAACTGACAAAGGAAAACATACTTTATTCTTCATGAAAAAGCTCAGGCTATTGAAATCCAGTACTCAAACAACTGAAAACAAAAAGTATTGCTGTCTAAACCAAAAATTCAGAATCTCTGAACTGTCAGAATACATTAATCTCAAATCCAATGCAATTATGAAGCCAAAGATGGCACCAAATATGAAGTCTCATCACGGACGGACTGGATTTGCGGTTTGGCCCGGACGAGGAGCTTGTCCTGGCTTGGGCGCATCATCCTACAAGACAAACAAACAAATAAAAGAAAACCAAAATCAGAAAATAGAACTACAATTTCAGTGCACAACTGCACACAGGGC
This sequence comes from Magnolia sinica, assembly GCF_029962835.1. Taxonomy (NCBI): domain Eukaryota; kingdom Viridiplantae; phylum Streptophyta; class Magnoliopsida; order Magnoliales; family Magnoliaceae; genus Magnolia; species Magnolia sinica. The sequence goes on along the minus strand of NC_080575.1, from coordinate 118,544,898 downwards.
TGCATGCATCCCTTATCATTCTCAAAAAATATGAAGAGCATGAGCTCAACAAGCACATGAGCACCAAGATTTCATGTGCCCATTATCTAACCCCCATGAGAAAGATATCACCGATATTTCATAAATCTTGTGATATTATCACAAAATTTCACAATATTTTCAAAATCCTGCAAGTTTTTACTTTTTTTGCAATTTTTTCATAAAATTTATTCGAAAGTTAAACTAAATAATGTTATTCCTATATTTTCCAAATTTTAAAATCTAAATCATTTTACACCTAAATTTTCTAAATTTTAAAATCATTCATTAGTTTACAATAAACATGTTTATTTTATTTTATTTTTTATTTTCAGCAAGATTTTCCCAATAATATCATGAGTAAAACATCAATTATTGAAACTCTCCCAAGAAATTCCCAGCTGAGGAATTGCCAAGAACGAGATTTGATACTGTGCTGCCCCCATTAAATAACATTTGGAGGGAATCTAGCAAGCATTTCGTGTACACCCATTTTGAAATGCTTGTAAAGATTGCCACCCACCATTATTGGATGGCGGGCGATTCATCACGCATTGCATGCTGCACACACGCAATCTTTTCCCAAACAACAATAATTAAAATGAAAGAGTATATGTATACATACCCTGCGTCTGAAACGCTGAGGCGGCTCTCGGTTACGACGGTTAGTGCGAGACCTGACACGGACGACATGAGAGTGGATCGCACATGACACACAGTACTGCATCTTGGCATAAAGCTTTGGGAGCATGTAGCCTGCAACAATTATTATAAAATCAAGAAATAATATTGATAAAAAAAAGAAAAGAAAAGTGTATATATATATAGTGAAATACGCATACCGTCATAGACACAAGCTTCTTGAACATCCCTAACCGCCGCCTGCTCCACGATGTTCCGGACAAGGAATCGCTTGATTGCCTTATCCTAACAATTCCATTAGAGAATTTAATAAATAGATACATAGAAGCGTACGTATGTATACGCGTATGTTTTATGTATGAATGAATGAATGTATAGTAATGGTAACCTTAGGGCAGCATTTGCCGCAGTTAGAGCAGCGGATGAAATTGACGTGGCCTCGGCCATGCTTATTCCGTCCTCCGTTTCTTCTTTTGAACGTCTGTTAGGGTTTCAGGAGAAGAAGAAAACCGGAATTTCCGTAAGTTGGGAGGATGGGATGCTAGGTAAGATAGCACTTTCATAGAGAAACAGGGAGAAAATAGAAAGGAGAGATTGAAATTCATACCATTCTTTTCAGCTGAGGTGGATCTCCCAACGAGATCTAGATTCTCGGTTCGTCTCGCAGAGCCCTCAGACGGCGTTCGGATACAGTCGAAGAAAGAGCTGTGGGGTGTTTTATTGGGTTAGGGTTTTGGAATTGAAAACGCTTGCGACGCCGATTGCCCACTCACGCTGGCACTACCAAGATGGCCACTGCTCTGTGGGCCCCACCATGATTTATGTATTTTATCGACACCGTCCATCTATTTTTCAGGATCATGTTAGTTGCAATATTTAAAACTGAGGAAGATATAAGTCTCAAGTGGACCACACCACAAGAAAACATTGGTGATTGAACGCCCGCAATTAAAAAATTCCTATGGCCCACTGTAAATTTTATTTGCCATCCAACATGTTGATTAGGTCACATAGACCTGGATGAAAGGAAAAATTAAATATCAGCTTCATCCAAAACGTTATTGGCCCCTAAAAATTTTTAAATTTTGGGCGTTCAATAACCACTTTTTTATTATGATGTGGTCCACATGAGAATTCGATATGTCTCATTTTTAGAATCGTATTTTATAATAATCTGTAAAAATTTCTGGACGGAGTGGATACAACACATACATTATTATGAGGGCCAGAGAGCACCGTCCAGCAGCCACTAGCTCTGACAGCAGCAGTGGGCAATCCGCACCCGCGTCACTCTTCGCACGCGGGTTACCTTCTATAAACGGGGAACGACTTTACGTGTATACATCAGCCGCACGTTGATCCCAAAATTAGGTTGATTCAACACTCAGGTGGGCCACCATAAATTTTTTACCTAAAGCATCTAAATTCACGATTTTGGAATACTCTGAATTTTCGGTAATTATTTTCATTCCAACTGTTTCCATGGTGTGTGGTCCACTAGATTTTGTAATTATGGTTATTTTTTATTCAACGGTTAACATGAGCAGCGTACCTGATGGGTGGACGGGGTAGATCTCATGAAATTTGCAACCACGTGACTCTCGGTTCTGGGCAGGTACCTGCCGAAAGGTAGGCAACCGCTTTTCTTTTGTTTTCGTAAGCAAGAGGGGAAATGGGCCGGTCCTT